>NC_136057.1:485161618-486361618 GCF_964261635.1 Lissotriton helveticus
TGAGGGCAATAGATAGATAGATAGAGTGAGAGCGATAGATAGAGTGAGGGTGATAGATAGACTGAGGGTGATAGATAGATAGATAGAATGAGGGCGATAGATAGATAGAGTGAGGGCGATAGATAGATAGATAGATAGAGTGAGGGTAATAGATAGATAGATAGAGTGAGGGCGATAGATAGAGTGAGGGCGATAGATAGATAGATATAGATAGATAGAGTGAGGGCGATAGATAGATAGAGTGAGGGTGATAGATAGAGTGAAGGCAATATATGTAAATGTAAATGTATGTATACTTATAAAGCGCACTATCACCTTTCAGGCATCCAGGCGCTGTATACCGCTGTGAAACCCTTCCTGGGCGGTAGATAGATAGGTAGATAGATATATAGGATAGATAGAGTGAGGGCGTTAGATAGACAGAGTGAGGGCGATAGATAGATAGACAGATAGATAGAGTGACTGCGATAGATAGATAGAGGGCGATAGATAGAGTGAGGGCGATAGATAAATAGATAGATAGATGGTTATGTGTGTGGTTGTCGTTGTGTGTGGTTGTGGTTGTGTATGTGGTTTTCTGTGTCGGTGTGTGTGGTTGTGTTTGTGGTTGTGTGTGTTGTGTGTGTTTGGTTGTGTGTGTGGGGTTGTGTGTGTGGGATTGTGTGTGTGGTTGTGTGTTGTGTTTGGGGTTGTGTGTGTGGTCGTGTGTGTTGTGTTTGGGGTTGTGTGTGGGGTTGTGTGTGTGGTTGTGTGTGGGTTAGGTGAGGCATTGGAGTAGGTCTTTCTTGAGGCTGAAGGTTAGGGTTAGTGCGAGTGATACATTTGATTCAAGAGTGAAAGTTGAGTTTACTGTGACAGAAAGAAGCAAGGTGAGAAATAAGGTAATGTTAAAAGGTGAAAGTTATAGTTATGGAAGGAAATAGAAGCAGGATTAAGAGTGAAGGTTTGGGCTAGAGGAGGTTTGGATCTGGGTCAAGGGATTAAATTTAGGTTAGATGAGGGACAGGAGCAGGATTAGGCATAAAGTCAGGGTTTAGCAATTTCGATGCATTAGCAAAATAATATTTTGACGACAAGTAAATGTTATTTTGAGTAATTTACTTAAACTGTTCACCTAGTGCTGGCCCCGGGGTCACACAGAAAGGGCGAGGTGGGTGACAGGTAAGGGAGTGCGTACCGCCCATGACCACAGATAGGCTGGGCTCTACATGTGACTGTGAGTGCTGTGATATTTTGTATGTAGCATAGACTTAAAAGTCACAGTACAATACACGTGTAGTCCTGTGAGGTATGCTGGATGACAGAAGAGGCACAGCAGTGCCGGAGGATGGGGGCCCCCAGCAGGTCCAATAGAAGCAGTCTCGGTGGTTCTTGATCTCAGCGCTGCATATATGCATTACTGATAGGGAATGAGGTAATGCCCTGCACAGTCCGGAGAGCCTGCCCTCTGCTCCAAGTGCTGCGCGCGCTGCTCTCTGGTAAAATCATCAGGTCCTCATCAATCCAAACCTAATTACGAAGAACTCAATCTGGAAGGATGGAGCGCCGGAGGCGATCGCGCCATCCGGGAAAAGGCAGAGAGGGCGGCTGAGGAGCAGGCAGCGCTAGGTCTTAGAGAGCGGCGTGCACAAAGCTGACAAAAACAATGAAAATAGAATAATAATAAAACGACGACGACGACTGCAAACCCACACCCAGGCCCTGCGTGATTGTCATGGGACAGCATAAGCTACTTTCACTTACGTATATTTTCCCGCCCCAGAAGCGGACGTGTTACTTAATTGAGCTGCTAAGCTGGCAGCATGGACATCAACCAATATCTAGCTAAATAAATTAAAGTTATTAAAAGACATGGGCACTTTTATGGAGATGCAGTGTAATCAGCGGTAAGCGTGCGCAGTAAGGGAAGGGCATAGAAAGGGCTGTTCTCGCCAACGAGCAGCGCATCAGACTCCTGGGCGCTGTGTGGGTGGCATTTGCACTGGAAAAGGAACAAGCTCTCGGCATTGCGTGGTGGGGGCGGGGGAGCGGCATTGCGTGGCGGGGGCGGTCGAGCGGCTTCCTTTGAAGTCTGATGCCAATGGTGTGCGACGTGCACACTCCTGGATTACATGCACTATAGGCAATCCACCTTTGGGAGCATTTTTCAGAGCCCTTACTTTATATCTCGCCAAGCATCCCTAACAGGACGGTTTAGCTCGACCTAAAAACAACAGTTGATGGATAGAATGCAGAACAATGTCATACATTCACCCCAGTACAGAGATCTGGGCCTAAATCTATCATTTCTTTGCTCACCACAACACCCCAGTTCAGACATGACCATATGTAAATCAGCCTGGACCCTGTGCCTCATGGTAACAGTCCAGCCCGTACTGCCACGCCATGTCTTCCCTGGACCGGAATCCAGCATCCTAGGACCGGTTTCTGGCTATCAGCCGTCTGCAGCCAGGATAGCTTGACTCCAGTGGCGTGGAGAGTACGGGACTCACGTCTGAGCGGGGTGACAAATGCAAAAACAACAGTTGATGGACAGAATGCAGAACAATGTCATACAATCACCCCAGTACAGAGATCTGGGCCTAAATCCATTGTTTGTTTGCTCACCACAACACCCCAGTTCAGACATGGCTATATGCAAATCAGCCTTGACCCTGTGCCTCATGGGACCAGTCCAGCCCGAACTGCCAAGCCATGTCTTCCATGGACCGCAATCTAGCATCCTAGGACCGCTTCCTGGCTATCAGCCATCATCAGTCAGGATAGCTTGACTCCAGTGGCGTGGATAGCACGGGACTCACGTCTGAGCATACCCGTCCCACTCGAGGTGACAAATGCAAAAACAACAGTTGATGGACAGAATGCAGATCAATGTCATACATTCACCCCAGTAGAGATCTGGGACTAAATCCATCGTTTGTTTGCTCACCAAGCCACCCCTGTTCAGATACTGCCCTATGCAAATCAGCCTTGACCCTGTGCCTCATGGGAACAGTCCAGCCCGAACTGCCAAGCCATGTCTTCCCTGGACCGGAATCAAGCATCCTAGGACCGGTTTCTGGCTATCAGCCGTCATCAGCCAAGATAGCTTGATACAGTGGCGTGGAGAGCACAGGACTCTCGTCTGAGCATACCCGTCCCACTCGGGGTGACAAATGCAAAAACAACAGTTGATGGACAGAATGCAGATCAATGTCATACATTAACCCCAGTACAGAAATATGGGCCTAAATCCATCATTTTTTTGCTCACCAAGCCACCCCAGTTCAGACATGGCCATATGCAAATCAGCCTTGACCCTGTGCCTCATGGGAACAGTCCAGCCCGAACTGCCAAGCCATGTCTTCCCTGGACCGGAATCAAGCATCCTAGGACCGGTTTCTTGCTATCAGCCATCATCAGCCAGGATAGCTTGACTCCAGTGGCGTGGAGAGCACGGGACTCACGTCTGAGCATAACCGTCCCACTCGGGGTGACAAATGCAAAAACAACAGTTGATGGGCAGAATGCAGATTAATGTCGTACATTCATCCCAGTACAGAGATCTGGGCCTAAATCCATAGTTTTTTTGCTTTGCTCACCAAGCCACCCCAGTTCAGACATGCCCATATGCAAATCAGCCTTGACCCTGTGCCTCATGGGAACAGTCCAGCCCGAACTGCCAAGCCATGTCTTTCCTGGACCGGAATCAAGCATCCTAGGACCGGTTTCTGGCTATCAGCCGTCTTCAGCCAGGATAGCTTGACTCCAGTGGCCTAGTGAGCACGGGACCCACATCTGGGCATACCCTTCCCACATACGGTGAACAGCAAAACACACAAGATGATGGACGGAATGTTGCACAATGGGCTAAACATTCACCCCCAGACACAGATCTGGGTTCAATCCACCCCAGTTCAGACATTGCCATATGCAAATGTATTTTTGTCTTTGTTTTCCAGGTCCAGCCTGTTCGTGTTTCAGGTAAGCCATCTGTTCTATCTTGCTTATTTAATGTATTTTTGTCTTTGTATTCCAGGTCCAGCCCGTCCCGTGTCGTCTGTGTGCAGCGGTGTGCACAAAGTGGTTTCGACGGTATGTATGCTGCTGTTTTCGTGTTTCAGGTAAGCCATCTGTTCTATCTTGCTTATTTAATGTATTTTTGTGTTTGTTTTCCAGGTCCAGCCCGTCCAGTGTCGTCTGTGTGCAGCAGTGTGCACGAAGTGGCTTAGACTGTATGTATGCCGCTATTTTCGTGTTTCAGGTAAGCCATCTGTTCTATCTTGCTTATTTAATGTATTTTTGTGTTTTTTCCAGGTCCAGCCCGTCCTGTGTCGTCTGTGTGCAGCGGTCTGCACAAAGTGGTTTCGACGGTATGTATGCTGCTGTTTTCGTGTTTCAGGTAAGCCATCTGTTCTATTTTGCTTATTTAACCCCTACCGCGCTACCGCGTTTTCCCGCTGTGCGCTGAAATTAAAAAAAATGGCTTGTTTATGACAAAGCCAGCTCGTCATCCGCGTAGCGCAGGTAACGCCCATGACGAGCTGGCTTTGTCATTAGCGCTGAAGGGGTTAATGTATTTTTGTGTTTGTTTTCCAGGCCCAGCCCGTCCTGTGTCATCTGTGTGCAGCGGTGTGCACAAAGTGGTTTCAACGGTATGTCTGCTGCTGTTTTTGTGTTTCAGGTAAGCCATCTGTTCTATCTTGCTTATTTAATGTATTTTTGGCTTTGTTTTCCAGGTCCAGCTCGTCCCGTGTCTAACTGTGTGCAGCGGTGTGCATAAAGTGGTTTCGACGGTATATATGCTGCTGTTTTCGTGTTTCAGGTAAGCCATCTGTTCTATCTTGCTTATTTAATGTATTTGTGTCTTTGTTTTCCAGGTCCAGCTCGTCCCGTGTCGTCTGTGTGCAGCGGTCTGCACGAAGTGATTTCGACGGTATGTATGCTGCTGTTTTTGTGTTTCAGGTAAGCTATCTGTTCTATCTTACTTATTTAATATATTTTTGTCTTTGTTTTCCAGGTCCAGCCTGTCTCATCTCGTGTTTGTGCAGCGGTGTGCACGAAGTGGTTCAGACGGTATGTATGCTGCTGTTTTTGTGTTTCAGGTAAGCTATCTGTTCTATCTTACTTATTTAATATATTTTTGTCTTTGTTTTCCAGGTCCAGCCCGTCCCGTGTCGCCTGTGTGCAGCGGTGTGCACAAAGTGGTTTTAACGGTATGTATGCTGCTATTTTCGTGTTTCAGGTAAGCCATCTGTTCTATCTTGCTTATTTAATGTAGTTTTGTGTTTGTTTTCCAGGTCCAGCCCGTCCCGTGTCGTCTGTGTGCAGAGGTGTGCACAAAGTGGTTTTGACGGTATGTATGCTGCTGTTTTCGTGTTTCAGGTAAGCCATCTGTTCTATCTTGCTTATTTAATGTATTTTTGTGTTTGTTTTCCAGGTCCAGCTCGTCCCGTGTCGTCTGTGTGCAGCGGTCTGCACAAAGTGGTTTCAACGGTATGTATGCTGCTGTTTTTGTGTTTCAGGTAAGCTATCTGTTCCATCTTGCTTATTTAATGTATTTTTGTCTTTGTTTTCCAGGTCCAGCCTGTCTCGTGTCGTGTTTGTGCAGCGGTGTGCACGAAGTGGTTCCGACGGTATGTATGCTGCTGTTTCCCTTTGAGGTAAGCAATCTTGTTTTTTTTGCTTATTCAATGTATTTTTGTCTTTGTTTTTCAAGTCCAGCTCGTCCCGTGTCGTCTGTGTGCAGCGGTCTGCACGAAGTGGTTTCGACGGTATGTATGCTGCTATTTTTGTGTTTCAGGTAAGCTATCTGTTCTATCTTGCTTATTTAATGTATTTTTGTCTTTGTTTTCCAGGTCCAGCCTGTCTCTTGTCGTGTTTGTGCAGCGGTGTGCACAAAGTGGTTCCGACGGTATGTATGCTGCTGTTTCCCTTCTTTGAGGTAAGCCATCTTTTCTATCTTGCTTATCTAATGTATTTTTGTGTTTGTTTTCTAGGTCCAGCCCGTCCTGTGTCGTCTCTGTGCAGCGATGTGCACGAAGTGGTTTCGACAGTATGTATGCTGCTGTTTTGGTGTTTCAGGTAAGCCATTTGTTTTATTTAGCTTATCTAATGTATGTTTGTCTTTGTTTTCTAGGTCTAGCTCGTCCCGTGTCTTCTTTGTGTGAGATTAAGGTAAGTGCAATGTTTGTATACTTTTTGCTGCTTCTTTAAAGTAAGTGTAATTTGTTATGTGTTTTTATGACAGTTTAGTATTTTTTGTTTTGAAATGTGTTTGTGTTTTTTTAATTAATATTGTGCCTAATATTTACTTTGTATTTTTGTAACATAGTTATTAGTTTTGTTGTAATGTACGTTTTTTTGTCGAAAGTGCTGTTAAGCTGATTTTGTTGAAAGTCCGTCATTTGACTACGTCAGGGTGGGGCACGTTTTTTTATTGAATCAGCGGTCGGCGATATCTTCGGGAGAGTTCTCCAATCAACGGTACGTGACGCTGCGACATTAAGGTAAGTACAATTATTTTATAATGTTTTTATAATCGTAATAATAGTAGATGTATTTGTTTAACAAGCTTTTTTTTCTTTTACTTTATAGATAACTGCACATGCGTCGTGATAACGTTACTTAAAGGTAAGTGTAATTATGTTTACTTTTGCTCGTGTCTGCCTCATGTGGTTTCTGTGAAAGCCATGTGTGTTTGGTGCTACTGTTATGTTTTTTTTATTTTGTTTTTCAGGTGTTCCCTAGCTCGTGTCCGCCTCGTGTCGTCTCTTTGAGGAATCCATTTTGTGTTTTGTGCTCCTGTAATGTATTTTTCTTTTTTTCCTAGGTGTACCTCGGCTCATGTCTGGCTCGTGTAGTCTCTGTGCAGCGGCTGCTGTTTGCGTGAGTCAGGTAAGACATCTTGTGTTTTGTGCTCCTAATAGTATTTCCTGTTTGTTTTCTAGGTGTAATTCTGCTCGTGTGTGTTCTCTTTGTGTTAGCCATTTTCTGTTTTCTGCTCCTGTAATGTATTTTTTTTTTCAGGAGTACTCTGGCTCGTGTCCGGCTCGTGTTGTCTCTCTGCCAGCTTGCGTGAGTCAGGTAAGCTATTTTAGATTCTGTTTTATTAGATTAGTAATTGACTTTTTGGGGATGAAAGTGCTGTTAACTTCGGGACAGTTCTGGAATGAACGGTACGTGACGCAAAGAGATTAAGGTAAGTGCAATGTTTGTATACTTTTTGCTGCTTCTTTAAAGTAAGTGTAATTTGTATTGTTATGTGCTTTTATTACAGTGTGTATTTTGGGTTGGGAAATGTGTTCATGTTTTTAATTTATATTGTGCCCAATTTTTAGTTTGTATTTTTGTCCTAGTTATTAGTTTTGTTTAAATATATACATTGTGTTTTATAATATTGGTAATTGACGTTTTTTTGTCGAAAGTGCTGTTAATCTAATTTTGGGGAAAGTCCCTTATTTTACTATGTCAGGGTGGGGCACGTTTTTTTCATTGAATCAGCGGCGGCGATATCGTCGAGAGAGTTCTCCAATCAACGGTACGTGATGCAGCAAGATGAAGGTAAGTGTAATTTTTGTGTACTTTTTGCTGCTTCTTTAAAGTAAGTGTAATTTGTATTGTTATGTGTTTTTATTACCGTTTTTTGTTCCTAGGTGTACCTCGGCTCGTGTCTGGCTCGTGTCGTCTCTGTGCAGCGGCTGCTGTTTGCGTGACTCAGGTAGGACATATTGTGTTTTGTGTTCCTATTAGTATTTTTCTGTTTGGTTTCTAAGTCTACTCCTGCTCGTGTGTGTTCTCTGTGTTAGCCATTTTATGTTTTCGGCTCCTGTAATGTATTTTTTTTTCAGGACTACTCTGGCTCGTGTCCGGCTCGTGTTGTCTCTCTGCCAGCTATTTGTTTGCTGCTGTAATGTATTTTTCTGTTTTTTTCTAGGTGTACCTCGGCTTGTGCCTGGCTCGTGTCGTCTCTGTGCAGCGGCTGCTGTTTGCGTGACTCAGGTAAGACATCTTGTGTTTTGTGTTCCCATTAGTATTTTTCTGTTTGTTTTCTAAGTCTACTCCTACTCATGTGTGTTCTCTGTATTAGCCATTTTGTGTTTTCGGCTCCTGTAATGTATTTTGTTTTTCAAGACTACTCTGGCTTGTGTCCGGCTCGTGTTGTCTCTCTGCCAGCTATTTTGCGTTTTTTGCTGCTGTAATGTATTTTTCTGTTTTTTTCTAGGTGTACCTCGGCTCGAGTCTGGCTCGTGTCGTCTCTGTGCAGCGGCTGTTGTTTGTGTGAGTCAGGTAAGCTTTTTTAGATTCTGTTTTATTATATTAGTAATTGACTTTTTGGGGCTGAAAGTGCTGTTAACTTCGGGACAGTTATAGAATGAACGGTACGTGACGCAAAGAGATTAAGGTAAGTGCAATGTTTGTAAACTTTTTGCTGCTTCTTTAAAGTAAGTGTGATTTGTATTGTTATGTGCTTTTATTACAGTTTCTTATTTTTAGTTGGGAAATGTGTTCGTGTTTTTGTAATTTATATTGTGCCCAAGTTTTAGTTTGTATTTTTGCCATAGTTATTAGTTTCGTTTAAATATATTGTTTGTGTTTTATAATATTTGTAATTTATGTCTTTTTGTCGAAAGTGCTGTTAATCTGATTTTGGGGAAAGTCCCTTATTTTACTATGTCAGGGTGGGGCACGTTTTTTTCATTGAATCAGGGGACGGAGATATCTTCAAGAGAGTTCTCCAATCAACGGTACGTGACGCAGCAAGATTAAGGTTAGTGTAATTTTTGTATACTTTTTGCAGCTTCTTTAAAGTAAGTGTAATTTGTATTGTTATGTTGTTAGAAAGGCGATCTCAGGGGAGGCAGAAGGTGTCTGACTGACCACCCCGAGACCCACCTCTCCTTCTGGAGTTGGCCGATCGCCGTCGAGAGGCCTCCTTGGCGAGGCTCTTCTCCTAGAACCGTACAGCCTAGCAATCACACCACTACAAAGGGACACCACACAAGAGGGTAGATTCTTTGAGTCTTTATCAGCAAAAAAGGTAGGTTCTCTCAGCAATATGTACAAACGGATCGAGGGATCCTTAATGTCTCGGTAACTGTGGGAAGGGGGTAGCGGGACAGTCTTAGTACCAGCCTGGCACCGGGATACCCTACGCACAGCTCTCAATCCTCGAGCTGGGGGGTTCCGCAAGGTCGAGCCGCGACGTCGTCAGCAGGGCTCCGAAGATGGTTCAGCGAGGTCGGGCCGCGACAGCGTCAGCAGGGCTCTGAGGATGGTTCAGCGGGGTCGGGCCGCGACAGCGTCAGCAGGGCTCCGAGGATGGTTCAACGAGGTCGGGCCGCGACAGCGTCAGCAGGGCTCCGAGGTTCCAGGGTTCCACGTAGTGAGTTCTTCTCAGGGTCAGCCGCGATTCAATCAGCAGGGCTCTCGACTCCAGGATACAACTCCCGACCCATTCCAGAGCTGCCCCAGATATAGGTCTGCAGTCCTTTGATGTCCGGACCCTCGCGCCTGGGGGTCAGAGGGGCCGGGATGAGAGTGTCCAGACACCCAGCAGGGGGGTGGAGCCAGCGCCCAGGGAGGCCGGAGGGCGATTGAAACCAGGTGTCCGGGGACGGCTGGAGGGCCCTCGAAACTCCCCTCCTCCTTGATCCGTCAAGTGGCCGCTTTACCACCTGGTCGGACCTTGGTGCCTCGATGTCGGGGCTTCGCTGGGGCCGCGGCCGCGGCCGGGCCGAGGCCACGTGGTCCAAACGTGGAGGGCCCAAGATGGAGTCGGGGCCTGAGATGGCGGCCCGGGGTAGGGGCCGGACCAGCAGAGCGGGGCGAGTAGGGGTCGCCGTGTTCCTGAGGGGGAGAGCCGGGGGTTGCCAGGAGTGGCGGCTCTCATTGCAGGTTGGAGAGGGTAGCTTCAGGGAGGAGGACAGGGGTCGATGCCGTCCAGGGCCCGCCATGTGGGAGGAGTGGGACCACGCCACGAGGCCGGGTCCAACACACGTCCTCCCCAGCTGAAGGCAGGGAGATTCACCTATCTTCTTGGGGGTTCTCCTCGCCGAGGCGAAAGAAGCGGGACAGGCCGTCGGCGTTGGCGTGGTCGTTGCCGGGGCGATGTTCCACAGTGAAGTCCATCCCTTGTAGAGAGATGGACCATCGCAGCAACTTTGGGTTCTCTCCTCGCATCTGCATCAACCACCGCAAAGGCCGGTGGTCAGTTTGCACCCAGAAGTGGGTGCCGAAGAGATAGGGTCGGAGTTTCTTGAGGGCCCACACCACGGTGAAGGCCTCTCTTTCAATGGTGCTCCAGCGTTGCTCTCGGGCCAGCAGACGTCGGCTGATGAAGGCCACAGGTTGATCAACTCCTTCGGGGTTGATTTGGGAAAGGACCGTCCCGACACCGTGCTCCGAGGCATCGGTCTGGACTACGAATTCCCGGCTGTAGTCGGGGACTTGGAGCACGGGGGCGGTACACATCGCTGTCTTCAGAGTCTCAAAGGCGGCCTGACACTTGGGTGTCCAGTGCACCTTCGGGGGTTGCTTCTTGGAAGTGAGTTCGGTGAGGGGGCCCACAATGCTCCCATAATTCTTCACGAAGCGCCGGTAATACCCAGTGAGCCCTAGGAAGGCTCTGACTGCTGTCTGGGTGACCGGGGGCTCCCAGGCCATGATGGCGTCGATCTTGGGTTGAAGGGGAGCCACATGGCCGCTCCCCACTTGATGTCCCAGATAGGTCACGGACCCTTGGCCGATCTGGCACTTGCTTGCTTTTATGGTCAGTCCGGCCCGTCTGAGGGCCGTCAGGACCTCCCAGAGGTGCTTGAGGTGCTCGGCCCAGTGGAGGCTGTACACCGCAATATCGTCCAGATATGCGGCGCTGAACTCTTCTAGCCCTGCCAGCACCTTATTCACCAGCCTCTGGAAGGTTGCGGGGGCGTTTTTCATCCCGAAGGGCATCACCCTGAAGTGGTAGTGGCCATCGGGGGTTGAGAAAGCGGAGCGCTCTTGGGCGCCCGGGGTGAGTCCGATCTGCCAGTAGCCGGAGGTTAGGTCGAATGTGCTCAGGTAGCGGGCCGCCCCCAGGCGGTCGATCAGTTCATCGGCCCGGGGAATGGGGTGGGCATCGGTCCGGGTGACGGCGTTCAGCCCCCGGTAGTCTACACAAAATCGCAGTTCGGGAGTGGCGCCAGGGGCGGCGGCTTTTGGGACCAGGACGACGGGACTGGCCCATGGACTGTCGGAGGGTTCGACCACCCCCAGGGCCAGCATCTTGGAGACCTCCGATTGAATGCAGGTCCAAACTCGTTCGGGAACTCGGTAGGCCCGGTGTCGCACCACTGGGTGACTCCGGGGGTGAGAGAAAACAAGTCTGTGAATTGACCCAACAGCTTTTGGCAGTCCTGGCGCTGTTCTGGGGTCAGGGCGGAGGAGAGGGTGACCCCCTCTACGGAGCCGTCTTTCTCGGAGGTGCTCAGGAGGTCCGGTAGGGGCTCGGAGTCGTCTTCGGCCCCGCCATCGGTAGCCATCAGCAGGCTAAGTTCCGTTCGGACAAAGTGAGGCTTGAGCCTGATGGTGTGGAGAACCTGGAGGGGGTTCCTGGGGGACTCCATGTCCACCAGGTAGGTGTAAGGGCTCTTGCGCTCCACCACTTTGAAGGGCCCAGTCCACTTGTCCTGGAGGGCACAGGGTTCGACCGGGGACATGACCCAGACCTGTTGGCCCGGCTCGAACTCAATGGAAGAGGCGTTCTGGTCATACCAGAGTTTCATCTCCTCTTGGCTGGCCTCGAGGTTGGCCTCGGCAAGTTCCCGGAACTACCGAGTCTGGTTTCGGAGGGTCAGGAGGTACCGGTAGACGTCGGAGGGAGCATCTCGGACTGCAACCTCCCAGCCTTCTTTGACCAGGCTGATGGGACCCCGGACGGGATGTCCGTACAATAGTTCGAAGGGGCTGAACCCCAGCGACTTCTGAGGGACCTCCCGATAGGCGAAGAGGAGGCAGGGCAGCAACACGTCCCATTGGCGTCGCAAGGGCTCTTCCAGGCCCATGATCATCCCCTTGAGGGTTCGATTGAAACGTTCCACCAGTCCATTCCCTTGGGGGTGGTAGGGGGTCGTAAACTTGTACGTGACCCCGCACTGTTGCCACAGGGACTTCATGTATCGGGAAATAAAGTTCGTACCCCGGTCACTGACGACCTCTCGGGGGAAGCCCACCCGGGAGAAGATCCCCATCAGCGCCCGGCCCACCACGGGGGCCGTCACGGTCCGGAGAGGGATGGCTTCGGGATAGCGGGTGGCATGGTCCACCAGGACGAGAATAAAACGGTGACCTTGAGAGGTTCGGGGCTCCAGAGGCCCCACAATGTTGATCCCCACCCGCTCGAATGGGGTGTTGACGACTGGGAAGGATTGAAGGGGGGGCCTTGTGCTTCCCTCCGCTCGTCCCGCTGGCTTGGCAGGTTGGGCAAGTCCAGCAGTGATTGTTCACATCATTTCTCATTTTTGGCCAGTAGAAATGGGTCACCAGGCGGCTGTAGGTTTTGTCCTGCCCCAGGTGTCCAGCGAGGGCCACATCGTGGGCCAGGTTCAGGAGGAAGTCTCTGAATCGGAGGGGGACCACCAGCACCCGGCTGGCCCCCAGTTCGGCAATCTTCTGCTCGCTGTAGAGGAGATCGTTGTCCCAATAGACCCAGTGGGACCCCGATGGGTCTCCGGCGGCTTGAGCGGCTGCTTGCTGTCGGGTTCCCTCGAGGGAGGGACACGCTTTCTGTTCTTGACGGAACTGCTCTCGTGTGGGGCCACCTTCTTGGCGCCATTGGGCTAGTTCCGGGAGGTCGCCAAGCTCGGCAATTTCTTCACGGGTGGGCCCCAGTGGGCCGGGCTCAGGGTTGGCGTCTTCGGGGACGGAGGGCGGCGGAGGCGCGGGCCACTCCGGTTCTTCGGTCGGGGTGGATTCAGTCGGGGCAGTGGTCCGGGCGGCCATGGATCGGGTGGTCGCACAGACCTACTTGGGAAGGCCTAGCATCCCCAGATGCTCTCTCCGCTCGACGTGGGCCCAGGGGGAATTTTCTAGGTCGTTCCCGAGGAGGCAGTCCACGGGGGCATCGTCCCAGACAGTCACTTTCAGCATGCCTGACACCCCCCCCCACTCGAAGGGGATTCGGGCCATTTGGCACAGGCTCTCTGAATTGTCCGCCGACCGTACTGGGCACAGCACATTGGGCAGGATCTGGTCGGGGGTCACCAAGTGGCAACGGACGGTCGTCACGCTGGCTCCGGTGTCGCGGAGGGCTTCGGCCCGGCGCCCATTAATGGTGACCCACTGGCGGTACTTCTGAGTGTTGCCCGGGATCGGGGCCCGGGGGATCATGTCTCTTTCGCCTAGACATACCAGGAACATGGCGGCGGGCTCCCACTCGGTCTGGTCTTCGTCATAGTTCTCTTCTTCGCCCCTTTCTTCTCCCAGGGCGGCGGCAGCGATCTGGCGGTTTGGAGGACCGGTGGTGCCGGGTCGTTGGTTCATCGGGCAGTGGGGGTCACTGGCATAGTGACCGCGCCGCTGGCATCTGTAGCAGGTAGCGTTTGAGCTGGGCCCCGGCCGTGCTGGGGGGGCCCCTCTTCTGGCCAGGGATGGCAAAGTGTGGGTCGGGGGCGGCCCCCGGGGTGGACTCCGGGGCGGCACCGCGGGGGAGTCTCGGTTCCTGTTCTGGCCTCCTCCGCTGCCTCGCTGGCGGGGGGGCCCCTGGGGTTTTCAGCCGTAGTCTCCCATCGAGTTCCGGGGGACCCGGGTGCTAACCTATCGATCGGCCTCGAAGGCGAGTTTACGTGGCTCGGTCAGCTTGCTGTCGAGGAGATGCTGTCTGAGTTCGACAAAACAGTTGTTGGAGAGGTGCTCCCATACAATGAGGTTGAACAGCTGCTCGTAGGTGGTGACCTGGCTGCCTTTGATCCACCCCTCTAGGGCTCTGCTATAGAAGTTCATGTACTCCACCCATGTAGTACCGGGGATTTTTTTACAGTCTCAGAATCGCTGCCGTACATCTCGGGGGTGAGTCCATAGCGAGTAAGTAGGGCGTCTTTCATATGTTCGTAAGAGGTCATCTTGGCGTCTGGGAGCTCTAGCAGGGTGTCTCCCCCTTCGCTGACGAACTTCCCCCACAAGTCGGCACCCCAGTCTTTTTGGGGTATTCGATGAGAGGCCATGGCTACCTCGTAGGCCTTAAACCATTGTTGGATGTCATAGTTTTTATAGTATTCTTTGACGACATCTTTGGGGATGTGGACCTTCGTGTCCACAGGAGGAGGTGGGCTTCGGTTCCCGGAGGCGCTGGCCTCACCATGTTTGGCCTTGATCTCAAGTTCTTTTAAGCCACGCTCGTGCTCGAACGTGAGCTTCTTCTCCTCTAAGTCCCTCTGCCTTCGTTTCTCTTCCAGGTCTCCTTGCAGCCGTAGTTGCTCGAGGGCTATCTTTTTCTCGGCCAGCTGTAGTTCTCCGTCCAGACGGAGTCGGGCGAGCTCCAGTTCGTGGAGCCGACTCCTTTCTCGCTCTTGGGTTTCTTCGTGGGAGAGGCCCGTGTCTATGTTGGCATTTCTCTCCTCCGCTGAGGTTGCGGGGGTTTCCGGGTGCATGTCTGGGACCGTGTCATTTTCGACCTGGGGTGGCGTCGCTCCTGCCTCCACCCATGTTTGTAGGGCCTGCTGGAAATCGTTCTTGGTGCTTAGTCCAGTGGTAGCGATGCCCAGGTCCTTGCAGAACTGTTTCAATTCTTTGTGGGTATATTCTTCCAACCATTCCTTCTGGAACTCCGCGGCCAGACTGGTTTCTTTGGTACTCATGGTTGTGGTGTGTTTCTGTCAGTAGTGGGTGAGTTACTCTCTGTACGATTTGCGTCGGCTCGGATCGCACCGCCTGCCACCAATGTTAGAAAGGCGATCTCAGGGGAGGCAGAAGGTGTCTGACTGACCACCCCGAGACCCACCTCTCCTTCTGGAGTTGGCCGAGCGCCGTCGTGAGGCCTCCTTGGCGAGGCTCTTCTCCTAGAACCGTACAGCCGAGCAGTCACACCACTACAAAGGGACACCACACAAGAGGGTAGATTCTTAGAGTCTTTATCAGCAAAAAAGGTAGGTTCTCTCAGCAATATGTACAAACGGATCGAGGGATCCTTAATGTCTCGGTAACTGTGGGAAGGGGGTAGCGGGACAGTCTTAGTACCAGCCTGGCACCGGGATACCCTACGCACGGCTCTCAATCCTCGAGCTGGGGGGTTCCGCAAGGTCGAGCCGTGACGTCGTCAGCAGGGCTCCGAAGATGGTTCAGCGAGGTCGGGCCGCGACAGCGTCAGCAGGGCTCCGAGGATGGTTCAGCGGGGTCGGGCCGCGACAGCGTCAGCAGGGCTCCGAGGATGGTTCAACGAGGTCGGGCCGCGACAGCGTCAGCAGGGCTCCGAGGTTCCAGGGTTCCACGTAGTGAGTTCTTCTCAGGGTCAGCCGCGATTCAATCAGCAGGGCTCTCGACTCCAGGATAAAACTCCCGACCCATTCCAGAGCTGCCCCAGATATAGGTCTGGAGTCCTTTGATGTCCGGACCCTCGCACCTGGGGGTCACAGGGGCCGGGATGAGAGTGTCCAGACACCCAGCAGGGGGGTGGAGCCAGCGCCCAGGGAGGCCGGAGGGCGACCGAAACCAGGTGTCCGGGGACGGCTGGAGGGCCATCGAAACTCCCCTCCTCCTTGATCCGTCAAGTGGCCGCTTTACCACCTGGTCGGACCTTGGTACCTCGATGTCGGGGCTTCGCTGGGGCCGCGGCCGAGGTCGGGCCGAGGCCACGTGGTCCGGACGTGGAGGGCCCAAGATGGAGTCGGGGCCTGAGATGGCGGCCCGGGGTAGGGGCCGGACCAGCAGAGCGGGGCGAGTAGGGGTCGCCGTGTTCCTGAGGGGGAGAGCCGGGGGTTGCCAGGAGTGGCGGCTCTCGTTGCAGGTTGGAGAGGGTAGCTTCAGGGAGGAGGACAGGGGTCGATGCCGACCGGGGCCCGCCATGTGGGAGGAGTGGGACCACGCCACGAGGCCAGGTCCAACATATGTGTTTTCATTACAGTTTTTTGTTCCTAGGTGTACCTCGGCTCGTGTCTGGCTCGTGTCGTCTCTGTGCAGCGGCTGCTGTTTGCATGACTCAGGTAAGACATCTTGTGTTTTGTGTTCCTATTAGTATTCTTCTGTTTGGTTTACTCCTGCTCGTGTGTGTTCTCTGTGTTAGCCATTTTGTGTTTTCGGCTGCTGTAATGTATTTTTTTTCAGGAGTACTCTGGCTCGTGTCCAGTTCGTGTTGTCTCTCTGCCAGCTATTTTTTGTTTTTTGCTGCTGTAAAGTAGTCAGTTATTTTCTAGGTGTACCTCGGCTCGTGTCTGGCTCGTGTTGTCTCTGTGCAGCAGCTCTTGTTTGCGTGAGTCAGGTAAGCTATTTTTGATTCTGTTTTAGTATATCAGTAATTTACTTTTTGGGGATGAAAGTGCTGTTAACTTCACGACAATTATGGAATGAACGGTACGTGACGCAAAGAGATTAAGATAAGTGCAATGTTAGTAAACTTTTTGGTGCTTCTTTAAAGTAAGTGTGATTTGTATTGTTATGTGCTTTTATTACAGTTTCGTATTTTTAGTTGGGAAATGTGTTCGTGTTTTTGTAATTTATATTGTGCCTAAGTTTTAGTTTGTATTTTTGCCATAGTTATTAGTTTCGTTTAAATATATTGTTTGTGTTTTATAATATTTGTAATTTATATCTTTTTGTCGAAAGTGCTGTTAATCTGATTTTGGGGAAAGTCCCTTATTTTACTATGTCAGGGTGGGGCACGTTTTTTTCATTGAATCAGGGGACGGAGATATCTTCAAGAGAGTTCTCCAATCAACGGTACGTGACGCCGCAAGATGAAGGTAAGTGTAATTTTTGTATACTTTTTGCTGCTTCTTTAAAGTAAGTGTAATTTGTATTGGTATGTGTTTTTATTACAGTTTAGTAATTTTTGTTGGGAAATGTGTTTGTGTTTTTAAAATTAACTTATATTGTGCCTAATTTTTAGTGTGTATTTTTGTCATAGTTATTTGTTTCTTTTAAATATATCGATTTTTTTTTATAATATTGGTAATGTACGTTTTTTGTCAAAGGTGCTGTTAATCTGATTTTAGGGAAAGTCCCTTATTTTATAACGTCAGGGTGGGGCCTGTTTTTTTCATTGAATCAGCGGCGGCGATATCTTCGAGAGAGTTCTCCAATCAACGGTACGTGACGCAGCAAGATTAAGGTTAGTGTAATTTTTGTATACTTTTTGCTGCTTCTTTAAAGTAAGTGTAATTTGTATTGTTATGTTGTTAGAAAGGCGATCTCAGGGGAGGCAGAAGGTGTCTGACTGACCACCCCGAGACCCACCTCTCCTTCTGGAGTTGGCCGATCGCCGTCGAGAGGCCTCCTTGGCGAGGCTCTTCTCCTAGAACCGTACAGCCTAGCAATCACACCACTACAAAGGGACACCACACAAGAGGGTAGATTCTTTGAGTCTTTATCAGCAAAAAAGGTAGGTTCTCTCAGCAATATGTACAAACGGATCGAGGGATCCTTAATGTCTCGGTAACTGTGGGAAGGGGGTAGCGGGACAGTCTTAGTACCAGCCTGGCACCGGGATACCCTACGCACGGCTCTCAATCCTCGAGCTGGGGGGTTCCGCAAGGTCGAGCCGCGACGTCGTCAGCAGGGCTCCGAAGATGGTTCAGCGAGGTCGGGCCGCGACAGCGTCAGCAGGGCTCTGAGGATGGTTCAGCGGGGTCGGGCCGCGACAGCGTCAGCAGGGCTCCGAGGATGGTTCAACGAGGTCGGGCCGCGACAGCGTCAGCAGGGCTCCGAGGTTCCAGGGTTCCACGTAGTGAGTTCTTCTCAGGGTCAGCCGCGATTCAATCAGCAGGGCTCTCGACTCCAGGATACAACTCCCGACCCATTCCAGAGCTGCCCCAGATATAGGTCTGCAGTCCTTTGATGTCCGGACCCTCGCGCCTGGGGGTCAGAGGGGCCGGGATGAGAGTGTCCAGACACCCAGCAGGGGGGTGGAGCCAGCGCCCAGGGAGGCCGGAGGGCGATTGAAACCAGGTGTCCGGGGACGGCTGGAGGGCCCTCGAAACTCCCCTCCTCCTTGATCCGTCAAGTGGCCGCTTTACCACCTGGTCGGACCTTGGTGCCTCGATGTCGGGGCTTCGCTGGGGCCGCGGCCGCGGCCGGGCCGAGGCCACGTGGTCCGAACGTGGAGGGCCCAAGATGGAGTCGGGGCCTGAGATGGCGGCCCGTGGTAGGGGCCGGACCAGCAGAGCGGGGCGAGTAGGGGTCGCCGTGTTCCTGAGGGGGAGAGCCGGGGGTTGCCAGGAGTGGCGGCTCTCATTGCAGGTTGGAGAGGGTAGCTTCAGGGAGGAGGACAGGGGTCGATGCCGTCCAGGGCCCGCCATGTGGGAGGAGTGGGACCACGCCACGAGGCCGGGTCCAACACACGTCCTCCCCAGCTGAAGGCAGGGAGATTCACCCATCTTCTTGGGGGTTCTCCTCGCCGAGGCGGAAGAAGCGGGACAGGCCGTCGGCGTTGGCGTGGTCGTTGCCGGGGCGATGTTCCACAGTGAAGTCCATCCCTTGTAGAGAGATGGACCATCGCAGCAACTTTGGGTTCTCTCCTCGCATCTGCATCAACCACCGCAAAGGCCGGTGGTCAGTTTGCACCCAGAAGTGGGTGCCGAAGAGATAGGGTCGGAGTTTCTTGAGGGCCCACACCACGGCGAAGGCCTCTCTTTCAATGGTGCTCCAGCGTTGCTCTCGGGACAGCAGACGTCGGCTGATGAAGGCCACAGGTTGATCAACTCCTTCGGGGTTGATTTGGGAAAGGACCGTCCCGACACCGTGCTCCGAGGCATCGGTCTGGACTACGAATTCCCGGCTGTAGTCGGGGACTTGGAGCACGGGGGCGGTACACATCGCTGTCTTCAGAGTCTCAAAGGCGGCCTGACACTTGGGTGTCCAGTGCACCTTCGGGGGTTGCTTCTTGGAAGTGAGTTCGGTGAGGGGGCCCACAATGCTCCCATAATTCTTCACGAAGCGCCGGTAATACCCAGTGAGCCCTAGGAAGGCTCTGACTGCTGTCTGGGTGACCGGGGGCTCCCAGGCCATGATGGCGTCGATCTTGGGTTGAAGGGGAGCCACATGGCCGCTCCCCACTTGGTGTCCCAGATAGGTCACGGACCCTTGGCCGATCTGGCACGTGCTTGCTTTTATGGTCAGTCCGGCCCGTCTGAGGGCCGTCAGGACCTCCCAGAGGTGCTTGAGGTGCTCGGCCCAGTGGAGGCTGTACACCGCAATATCGTCCAGATATGCGGCGCTGAACTCTTCTAGCCCTGCCAGCACCTTATTCACCAGCCTCTGGAAGGTTGCGGGGGCGTTTTTCATCCCGAAGGGCATCACCCTGAAGTGGTAGTGGCCATCGGGGGTTGAGAAAGCGGAGCGCTCTTGGGCGCCCGGGGTGAGTCCGATCTGCCAGTAGCCGGAGGTTAGGTCGAATGTGCTCAGGTAGCGGGCCGCCCCCAGGCGGTCGATCAGTTCATCGGCCCGGGGAATGGGGTGGGCATCGGTCCGGGTGACTGCGTTCAGCCCCCGGTAGTCTACACAAAATCGCAGTTCGGGAGTGGCGCCAGGGGCGGCGGCTTTTGGGACCAGGACGACGGGACTGGCCCATGGACTGTCGGAGGGTTCGACCACCCCCAGGGCCAGCATCTTGGAGACCTCCGATTGAATGCAGGTCCAAACTCGTTCGGGAACTCGGTAGGCCCGGTGTCGCACCACTGGGTGACTCCGGGGGTGAGAGAAAACAAGTCTGTGAATTGACCCAACAGCTTTTGGCAGTCCTGGCGCTGTTCTGGGGTCAGGGCGGAGGAGAGGGTGACCTCCTCTACGGAGCCGTCTTTCTCGGAGGTGCTCAGGAGGTCCGGTAGGGGCTCGGAGTCGTCTTCGGCCCCGCCATCGGTAGCCATCAGCAGGCTAAGTTCCGTTCGGACAAAGTGAGGCTTGAGCCTGATGGTGTGGAGAACCTGGAGGGGGTTCCTGGGGGACTCCATGTCCACCAGGTAGGTGTAAGGGCTCTTGCGCTCCACCACTTTGAAGGGCCCAGTCCACTTGTCCTGGAGGGCACAGGGTTCGACCGGGGACATGACCCAGACCTGTTGGCCCGGCTCGAACTCAATGGAAGAGGCGTTCTGGTCATACCAGCGTTTCATCTCCTCTTGGCTGGCCTCGAGGTTGGCCTCGGCAAGTTCCCGGAACTTCCGAGTCTGGTTTCGGAGGGTCAGGAGGTACCGGTAGACGTCGGAGGGAGCATCTCGGACTGCAACCTCCCAGCCTTCTTTGACCAGGCTGATGGGACCCCGGACGGGATGTCCGTACAATAGTTCGAAGGGGCTGAACCCCAGCGACTTCTGAGGGACCTCCCGATAGGCGAAGAGGAGGCAGGGCAGCAACACGTCCCATTGGCGTCGCAAGGGCTCTTCCAGGCCCATGATCATCCCCTTGAGGGTTCGATTGAAACGTTCCACCAGTCCATTCCCTTGGGGGTGGTAGGGGGTCGTAAACTTGTACGTGACCCCGCACTGTTGCCACAGGGACTTCATGTATCGGGAAATAAAGTTCGTACCCCGGTCACTGACGACCTCTCGGGGGAAGCCCACCCGGGAGAAGATCCCCATCAGCGCCCGTCCCACCACGGGGGCCGTCACGGTCCGGAGAGGGATGGCTTCGGGATAGCGGGTGGCATGGTCCACCAGGACGAGAATAAAACGGTGACCTTGAGAGGTTCGGGGCTCCAGAGGCCCCACAATGTTGATCCCCACCCGCTCGAATGGGGTGTTGACGACTGGGAAGGATTGAAGGGGGGGCCTTGTGCTTCCCTCCGCTCGTCCCGCTGGCTTGGCAGGTTGGGCAAGTCCAGCAGTGATTGTTCACATCATTTCTCATTTTTGGCCAGTAGAAATGGGTCACCAGGCGGCTGTAGGTTTTGTCCTGCCCCAGGTGTCCAGCGAGGGGCACATCGTGGGCCAGGTTCAGGAGGAAGTCTCTGAATCGGAGGGGGACCACCAGCACCCGGCTGGCCCCCATTTCGGCAATCTTCTGCTCGCTGTAGAGGAGATCGTTGTCCCAATAGACCCAGTGGGACCCCGATGGGTCTCCGGCGGCTTGAGCGGCTGCTTGCTGTCGGGTTCCCTCGAGGGAGGGACACGCTTTCTGTTCTTGACGGAACTGCTCTCGTGTGGGGCCACCTTCTTGGCGCCATTGGGCTAGTTCCGGGAGGTCGCCAAGCTCGGCAATTTCTTCACGGGTGGGCCCCAGTGGGCCGGGCTCAGGGTTGGCGTCTTCGGGGACGGAGGGCGGCGGCGGGCGCGGGCCACTCCGGTTCTTCAGTCGGGGTGGATTCAGTCGGGGCAGTGGTCCGGGCGGCCATGGATCGGGTGGTCGCACAGACCTACTTGGGAAGGCCTAGCATCCCCAGATGCTCTCTCCGCTCGACGTGGGCCCAGGGGGAATTTTCTAGGTCGTTCCCGAGGAGGCAGTCCACGGGGGCATCGTCCCAGACAGTCACTTTCAGCATGCCCGACACCCCCCCCCACTCGAAGGGGATTCGGGCCATTTGGCACAGGCTCTCTGAATTGTCCGCCGACCGTACTGGGCACAGCACATTGGGCAGGATCTGGTCGGGGGTCACCAAGTGGCAACGGACGGTCGTCACGCTGGCTCCGGTGTCGCGGAGGGCTTCGGCCCGGCGCCCATTAATGGTGACCCACTGGCGGTACTTCTGAGTGTTGCCCGGGATCGGGGCCCGGGGGATCATGTCTCTTTCGCCTAGACATACCAGGAACATGGCGGCGGGCTCCCACTCGGTCTGGTCTTCGTCATAGTTCTCTTCTTCGCCCCTTTCTTCTCCCAGGGCGGCGGCAGCGATCTGGCGGTTTGGAGGACCGGTGGTGCCGGGTCGTTGGTTCATCGGGCAGTGGGGGTCACTGGCATAGTGACCGCGCCGCTGGCATCTGTAGCAGGTAGCGTTTGAGCTGGGCCCCGGCCGTGCTGGGGGGGCCCCTCTTCTGGCCAGGGATGGCAAAGTGTGAGTCGGGGGCGGCCCCCGGGGTGGACTCCGGGGCGGCACCGCGGGGGAGTCTCGGTTCCTGTTCTGGCCTCCTCCGCTGCCTCGCTGGCGGGGGGGCCCCTGGGGTTTTCGGCTGTAGTCTCCCATCGAGTTCCGGGGGACCCGGGTGCTAACCTATCGATCGGCCTCGAAGGCGAGTTTACGTGGCTCGGTCAGCTTGCTGTCGAGGAGATGCTGTCTGAGTTCGACAAAACAGTTGTTGGAGTGGTGCTCCCATACAATGAGGTTGAACAGCTGCTCGTAGGTGGTGACCTGGCTGCCTTTGATCCACCCCTCTAGGGCTCTGCTATAGAAGTTCATGTACTCCACCCATGTAGTACCGGGGATTTTTTTACAGTCTCAGAATCGCTGCCGTACATCTCGAGGGTGAGTCCATAGCGAGTAAGTAGGGCGTCTTTCATATGTTCGTAAGAGGTCATCTTGGCGTCTGGGAGCTCTAGCAGGGTGTCTCCCCCTTCGCTGACGAACTTCCCCCACAAGTCGGCACCCCAGTCTTTTTGGGGTATTCGATGAGAGGCCATGGCTACCTCGTAGGCCTTAAACCATTGTTGGATGTCATAGTTTTTATAGTATTCTTTGTCGACATCTTTGGGGATGTGGACCTTCGTGTCCACAGGAGGAGGTGGGCTTCGGTTCCCGGAGGCGCTGGCCTCACCATGTTTGGCCTTGATCTCAAGTTCTTTTAAGCCACGCTCGTGCTCGAACGTGTGCTTCTTCTCCTCTAAGTCCCTCTGCCTTCGTTTCTCTTCCAGGTCTCCTTGCAGCCGTAGTTGCTCGAGGGCTATCTTTTTCTCGGCCAGCTGTAGTTCTCCGTCCAGACGGAGTCGGGCGAGCTCCAGTTCGTGGAGCCGACTCCTTTCTCGCTCTTGGGCGTCTTCGTGGGAGAGGCCCGTGTCTATGTTGGCATTTCTCTCCTCCGCTGAGGTTGCGGGGGTTTCCGGGTGCATGTCTGGGACCGTGTCATTTTCGACCTGGGGTGGCGTCGCTCCTGCCTCCACCCATGTTTGTAGGGCCTGCTGGAAATCGTTCTTGGTGCTTAGTCCAGTGGTAGCGATGCCCAGGTCCTTGCAGAATTGTTTCAATTCTTTGTGGGTATATTCTTCCAACCATTCCTTCTGGAACTCCGCGGCCAGACTGGTTTCTTTGGTACTCATGGTTGTGGTGTGTTTCTGTCAGTAGTGGGTGAGTTACTCTCTGTACGATTTGCGTCGGCTCGGATCGCACCGCCTGCCACCAATGTTAGAAAGGCGATCTCAGGGGAGGCAGAAGGTGTCTGACTGACCACCCCGAGACCCACCTCTCCTTCTGGAGTTGGCCGAGCGCCGTCGTGAGGCCTCCTTGGCGAGGCTCTTCTCCTAGAACCGTACAGCCGAGCAGTCACACCACTACAAAGGGACACCACACAAGAGGGTAGATTCTTAGAGTCTTTATCAGCAAAAAAGGTAGGTTCTCTCACCAATATGTACAAACGGATCGAGGGATCCTTAATGTCTCGGTAACTGTGGGAAGGGGGTAGCGGGACAGTCTTAGTACCAGCCTGGCACCGGGATACCCTACGCACGGCTCTCAATCCTCGAGCTGGGGGGTTCCGCAAGGTCGAGCCGTGACGTCGTCAGCAGGGCTCCGAAGATGGTTCAGCGAGGTCGGGCCGCGACAGCGTCAGCAGGGCTCCGAGGATGGTTCAGCGGGGTCGGGCCGCGACAGCGTCAGCAGGGCTCCGAGGATGGTTCAACGAGGTCGGGCCGCGACAGCGTCAGCAGGGCTCCGAGGTTCCAGGGTTCCACGTAGTGAGTTCTTCTCAGGGTCAGCCACGATTCAATCAGCAGGGCTCTCGACTCCAGGATAAAACTCCCGACCCATTCCAGAGCTGCCCCAGATATAGGTCTGGAGTCCTTTGATGTCCGGACCCTCGCACCTGGGGGTCACAGGGGCCGGGATGAGAGTGTCCAGACACCCAGCAGGGGTGTGGAGCCAGCGCCCAGGGAGGCCGGAGGGCGACCGAAACCAGGTGTCCGGGGACGGCTGGAGGGCCATCGAAACTCCCCTCCTCCTTGATCCGTCAAGTGGCCGCTTTACCACCTGGTCGGACCTTGGTACCTCGATGTCGGGGCTTCGCTGGGGCCGCGGCCGAGGTCGGGCCGAGGCCACGTGGTCCGGACGTGGAGGGCCCAAGATGGAGTCGGGGCCTGAGATGGCGGCCCGGGGTAGGGGCCGGACCAGCAGAGCGGGGCGAGTAGGGGTCGCCGTGTTCCTGAGGGGGAGAGCCGGGGGTTGCCAGGAGTGGCGGCTCTCGTTGCAGGTTGGAGAGGGTAGCTTCAGGGAGGAGGACAGGGGTCGATGCCGACCGGGGCCCGCCATGTGGGAGGAGTGGGACCACGCCACGAGGCCGGGTCCAACATATGTGTTTTCATTACAGTTTTTTGTTCCTAGGTGTACCTCGGCTCGTGTCTGGCTCGTGTCGTCTCTGTGCAGCGGCTGCTGTTTGCATGACTCAGGTAAGACATCTTGTGTTTTGTGTTCCTATTAGTATTCTTCTGTTTGGTTTACTCCTGCTCGTGTGTGTTCTCTGTGTTAGCCATTTTGTGTTTTCGGCTGCTGTAATGTATTTTTTTTCAGGAGTACTCTGGCTCGTGTCCGGTTCGTGTTGTCTCTCTGCCAGCTATTTTTTGTTTTTTGCTGCTGTAAAGTAGTCAGTTATTTTCTAGGTGTACCTCGGCTCGTGTCTGGCTCGTGTTGTCTCTGTGCAGCAGCTCTTGTTTGCGTGAGTCAGGTAAGCTATTTTTGATTCTGTTTTAGTATATCAGTAATTTACTTTTTGGGGATGAAAGTGCTGTTAACTTCACGACAATTATGGAATGAACGGTACGTGACGCAAAGAGATTAAGATAAGTGCAATGTTAGTAAACTTTTTGGTGCTTCTTTAAAGTAAGTGTGATTTGTATTGTTATGTGCTTTTATTACAGTTTCGTATTTTTAGTTGGGAAATGTGTTCGTGTTTTTTAAATTTATATTGTACCCAATTTTTAGTTTGTATTTTTACCGTAGTTATTAGTTTCGTTTAAATATATTGATTGTGTTTTATAATATTTGTAATTGACGTTTTTTTGTCGAAAGTGCTGTTAATCTGATTTTGGGGAAAGTCCCTTATTTTACTACATCAGGGTGGGCCACGTTTTTTTCATTGAATCAGCGGCGGCGATATCTTTGAGAGAGTTCTCCAATCAACGGTACGTGACGTAGCAAGATGAAGGTAAGTGTAATTTTTGTATACTTTTTGCTGCTTCTTTAAAGTACGTGTAATTTGTATTGTTATGTGTTTTTATTACAGTTTTTTGTTCCTAGGTGTACCTCGTCTCGTGTCTGGCTCGTGTCGTCTCTGTGCAGCGGCTGCTGTTTGCTTGACTCAGGTAGGACATCTTGTGTTTTGTGTTCCTATTAGTATTTTTCTGTTTGGTTTCGAAGTCTACTTCTGCTCGTGTGTGTTCTCTGTGTTAGCCATTTAGTGTTTTCGGCTCCTGTAATGTATTTTTTTTTCAGGACTACTCTGGCTCATGTCCGGCTCGTGTTGTCTCTCTGCCAGCTATTGTTTTGCTGCTGTAATGTATTTTTCTGTTTTTTTCTAGGTGTACCTCGGCTCGTGTCTTGCTCGGCTGCTGTTTGCATGAGTCAGGTAAGCTATCTTGTGTTCCGTGCTCTTGTAATGTATTTTTCATTTTGTTTTTTAGGTCTTTCCCGGATCGTGTCCAGCTCATGTAGTGTCTGTGAAAGCTATTTTGTGTTTTATGCTCTTGCCATGTATTTTTCATTTAGCTTTACATGTCTAACTCGGCTAGTGTCTGGCTCGTGTTGTTTCTGTGAAAGCCATCTTCTGTTTGGTGCTCCTCTAATTTATTTTCCTGTTTGTTTTCTAGGTGTACCTCGGCTCGTGTCTGGCTCGTGTCGTCTCTAGGCAGCTGCTGCGGTTTGCGTGAGTCAGGTAAGCTATCTTGTCTTTTGTGCTTTTGTAAGGTATTTATCTGTTTGTTTGTCAAGTCTTTGCTCGTGTTGTTTTTTGTGTTAGCCATCTTGTGTTTAGTGTCCCTATAATGTATTTCTCACTTTTTTTCAGGTCTACCGTAGCTTGTGTCCGGCTTGTATCGTCTCTGTGAAAGCCATCTTGTGTTTTGTGCTCCTGTAATGTTTTTTTCAATTTTGTTTCTCGAGTTTACCCTGGCTCGTGTCTGGCTTGTGTTGTCTCTGTGCAGCGGCTGCTGTTTGCGTGAGTCAGGTAAGCCATTTTGTGTATCTTGCTGATGTAATGTATTTTTTTATTTGTTTTCCCAGTCTACAGCGGCTCGTGTCTGGCTCGTGTCGTCACTATGCAGTTTGTGCGGTTTGCGAGAGTCAGGTAAGCAATCTTGTGTTTTGTGCTCCTGTAATGTATTTTTGCATTTTCTTTTTCAGGTTTACTCTAGCTCGTGTCTGGCTCGTGTAGTGTTTGTGCAGCGGCTGCTGTTTGCGGGAGTCAGGTAAGCCATCTTGTGTTTTGTGCTCCTGTAATGTACTTTTCTGTTATTTTCTTACGTGTATCCTGGCTCGTGTCTAGCTCGTGTCGTCTCTGTGCAGCAGCATTTGTACGGTAAGCCATCTTGTGTGCTGTTCTTCTATAATGTATTTTTTAGTCGTTTTATACACTAAAAATGTAAGACTCTTTCATTCTTTTGCATACGGTGTTGAATTCTTTACGTACATTCTTTTTATCGCCATATATATTATACTTGCGTTTCAATTGTAATGTACCTACATGTTTTTTTTAGAGACAGACAACTTGGAGCCACATCGCTTTGATACTAACACCATGCTTTGTGATTCAGTTCAGACGTAAGTCGCACATCCTCACTAACAATCTAAACAACTCACACCTACACAATCTTTTCATCCTTAGGGACATGCTTTTGCCTCAAATTAACATATGGCTAGACAGCTACATCGTACGTGCGGAGTGCTACAGTGGAAAGGTAAAAATCTCTTTTTTTACAAGATTTTAGTTGTAATTTGTTTATAGATCGTCAAATATCTCCTTAAATAAAGTAACATATTTAATATTAGAATGCTTTATTCCTTCATTCTGTTACTTGTACGCGTAAATGTTATTGTACATTTAAATTCCAAACTCTTTTTCTTGTTTAAAGGTAGATCGTAGCTTGTTTGAAAGGACCGAGAATATTGGAGTAAGTGCTTTCTGTTGTATGCATGCGTTCATGCTGGAAAATGTAAAGTGACTAACGTCAGCTTGGTTCGTTTTCGTAATGTTTTGTTTTACCACAACCGTACAGCAGCCTTTGTTATACAGACATGATGTAGTGAAATAAATACTTGTGTTTCTAATATTTATTTTATTTATTTTGCAGGTATACCGTCACTCGTGTTACTAAATTAAAAACTGTGATGGAAATGTAAGTAAAAATTGTGCAGGCATACTGTAGGCCATGTTAGAAATAAACAACATCATCGAGTTAATGTTTATTATCGTGTGCATGCTGCTATGCTTGCATATTTAACGTGAGAGAAATTCTAATTTTGTTTTATCTTTTCCAGGTGGTATGTAGCTCGTGTTAGTTAATTGAAGACTGTAGTTCTGATATAAGTGAGTATGCCGTTAATAAAACACGTTAAGGTAAGACTGATTATTTATATTATAAACTTGCTTGTATTTAAAGTGCATGGTTTTCTTTTAAACTTTATATTATACTTGCGTTTCATTTTTTTTGTCTTAAAACACCACTATGTACAAAATGCAGACAACTTGGAGCCACATTGCTTTTACTACGATACCATGTGTTACATGCATACTTTCGCATTCACTTCACACGTAATTCGCACATCCTCACTAACAATTAAAGACACTTCTTGCCTAGACATCCCTTTCATTGTTACAAGGAAGCACCGCACCCAAACATTAACATACGGCTAGACAAGAACATCTTACTTTCATGCTGTTTTTCGACCCTGAGTGTTGCCCTCTTTTGTTATTTAATTCAAGTAACTGCCCTTTTCTTTCTCTTTTACAGTATTTAAAGAAGAAGAGCAACCATTCTGAACATTTCTTGAAAGGACGCCATCCGATATACTTCGAGAGCTGACCTATCTCTGTTATAAACAGTAAGTAACTTCTTACATTGCAATGAAAATAGGCTTTCTGCTCGCCGTTTTAGCATTTGTTACTGTACTTTTTCCCTTTGCTTTCTATACTTGCAACAATTTTATAACTTCTCTTTTATTAACCCACTTTAGGTGCAGTTTGCATTAAACTACATACTTATTTTTCTACTTAGTTCTAGAAAAGCGTTTACCATCTTGCAACTGTTCCTATCGCTGTAACAATGATTCTCTATTTGTTACTGTTTTTTTTTCTACTGATACAATGTATTTTAAAATAGTGCGACAATTTTCATAGTGGGAACAAAGTATCTTTTAGAATGTTTACCATTATGCCGTTTTCCATTTACAAATTGTTTTCTCATGTTCAGTTTACAGAACAAATTACATTATATCTGTGTTTCCTATGTTGTGTTTCTTAGCGTGTGCTTTACAAGCTAAAAAATGACGTTCTAGACTCGCTATATTAATGCGCATCTTTCAATGTTTTTAGACATTACTTTTACTCATCGTTTACAGTCTTATATATTTCTCACTTATTTTTCTCGTCTCCTTACAGAGATTTTCTAGTTATATTATGTTCATATTTACATTTAAAGTCGTGAACACGTTATTTACTTTAAAACATTTAGCTGCATTTTTAAACGGAAACAAGTGTAGGAGGGAGGAGGTGAGGTTATTCTAATACCATTTCTGCTCTCACATGTATTCTTTTATGTTTGCACAAGCTTTTAAAATTTTTAAATTAATTAGCAGAAACTACGTTAAGGAGTTATTATATAATTATTATATAGTTTTTCTCGTAACATTAACTTTGCTATAATGTGCGTGCCACTTTTACATTTTTTATTGCATTGACTTTAACATTGCAGTTTGTAGCACCTTACATGTAGAAAGTCTTTAACGCGCCTCCTTCAAAAACTTTTTGTTACACATTGTACTTAGTTTTCAGCGTTGGCCCAAACAGGCGGTAACATGGTGCGAGGAACTGGCAAGGTGGGAAGTTTAAAATACGTGTCACAGATGATTCACAGTACTTAATTTTCAGCGTCGGCCCAAACACGCGGTAACGTGGTGCGAGGAAGTGGGAAGGTGGGGGAAGTTTAAAATACGTGTAACAGATGATCCACAGTACTTAATTTTCAGCGTTGGCCCAAACACGCAGTAACGTGGTGCGAGGAAGTAGCAAGGTGGGGGAAGTTTAAAATACGTGTAACAGATGGTTCACAGTACTTAATGTTCATCATCAGCCCAAACACGTGGTAACATGGTGCGAGGAAGTATCAAGGTGGAGGAAGTTTCAAATACGTGTAACAGATGATTCACAGTACTTAATTTTCAGCATCGGCCCAAACACGCGGTAACGTGGTGTGAGGAAGTGTCAAGGTGGGGGAAGTTTAAAATACGTGTAACAGATGATTCACAGTACTTAATTTTCAGCGTCGGCCCAAACACGCAGTTATGTTATGTTAGAAACACTTATATAGCGCACGACTCACCCAGAGGCATCTCGGCGCTTACTTAGTGTTAATAGGTCGCGGAAACAGGGAGGAGATTATGTTAACTAGAAGAGAAATGCTTTTAACTGTTTCCTAAAGATATTATAGGAAGGACATTCTCGCAAAGCAAGGAATTCTAGTAGCGTGGGGCGAGAAAAGAAAAAGCCAGGCCTCCGGTACGACTGAGACGTATTCTGGGGACTTTTAAAAGGGCCAAGGAATTGGATCTAAGAGTCCTGCCCGAAGTAAGTTTGATCAGCTTTTTTCGCAGGTAGTCGGGACCTTTTCCTCTAAGCGAGTTGCAGGTTAGACAGCATATCTTAAAATTAGATCGCTTTCTTATTGGGAGCCAGTGAAGCTCTCTCAGTAGGGGGTCCGATGGTGAACCAGCAGGACGGTTCAAGATCATTCTTGCTGCCGTATTTTGGATAACCTGTAATTTGGCAATCTTCGTTGTTCCGACTTCAGCCAGAAGAGCATTTCCATAGTCGAGGCAACTAGTCACCATGGCCTGGACCAGGATTCTACGATGTTTAATCGGTAAGTAGGGTAGAATCTTACACAGAAGGCGGAGACTGTAATAGCAGGAGTTGGTTACGGCGCAATCTGATCTTTCATCATTAAAGAGTGGTCCTGAATTATTCCCAGACTCTTCACTGATTGTTTTGGGATGGGGGCTGATCCAAGCAGGGATGGCCACCAGTCATCTGTCTAAAACATTGATAACGTGGTGCGAGGAAGTGGCAAGGTGAGGGAAGTTTAAAATACGTGTAACAGATGAATCACAGTAAGTTAACTTTAATAAAAACACAATTAATTTGTTGCGTGCGGTGCAGCAATAAATGTGGTGCAGCGCGCGCAACAAAATTATTTTCCATTATTTTTAACGTTACTTGCCGTGAATTGTCCGTTTACCATATTTTACTCTTTACACCTTCACAATGCCCGTTTTCTGCATCACATCAACGTCCACTGTAATGCCTTACACTAGTCGCCGTTTCTTACTTTTATATCTAAATCTTTCATCAAACACACACGCTATTAAAAGCATTTTAAACATGTACGCGCAAGTTTTAATTTGTTAAATATGTTAACTTAGACATCGCGCTTTTTAGCATATTACATTTAGAGACTCTTTAACGCGCTTCCTTAATTTGATTGTGTTTTATAATATTTGTAATTGACGTTTTTTTGTCGAAAGTGCTGTTAATCTGATTTTGGGGAAAGTCCCTTATTTTACTACATCAGGGTGGGCCACGTTTTTTTCATTGAATCAGCGGCGGCGATATCTTTGAGAGAGTTCTCCAATCAACGGTACGTGACGTAGCAAGATGAAGGTAAGTGTAATTTTTGTATACTTTTTGCTGCTTCTTTAAAGTACGTGTAATTTGTATTGTTATGTGTTTTTATTACAGTTTTTTGTTCCTAGGTGTACCTCGTCTCGTGTCTGGCTCGTGACGTCTCTGTGCAGCGGCTGCTGTTTGCTTGACTCAGGTAGGACATCTTGTGTTTTGTGTTCCTATTAGTATTTTTCTGTTTGGTTTCGAAGTCTACTTCTGCTCGTGTGTGTTCTCTGTGTTAGCCATTTAGTGTTTTCGGCTCCTGTAATGTATTTTTTTTTCAGGACTACTCTGGCTCATGTCCGGCTCGTGTTGTCTCTCTGCCAGCTATTGTTTTGCTGCTGTAATGTATTTTTCTGTTTTTTTCTAGGTGTACCTCGGCTCGTGTCTTGCTCGGCTGCTGTTTGCATGAGTCAGGTAAGCTATCTTGTGTTCAGTGCTCTTGTAATGTATTTTTCATTTTGTTTTTTAGGTCTTTCCCGGATCGTGTCCAGCTCATGTAGTGTCTGTGAAAGCTATTTTGTGTTTTATGCTCTTGCCATGTATTTTTCATTTAGCTTTACATGTCTAACTCGGCTAGTGTCTGGCTCGTGTTGTTTCTGTGAAAGCCATCTTCTGTTTGGTGCTCCTCTAATTTATTTTCCTGTTTGTTTTCTAGGTGTACCTCGGCTCGTGTCTGGCTCGTGTCGTCTCTAGGCAGCTGCTGCGGTTTGCGTGAGTCAGGTAAGCTATCTTGTCTTTTGTGCTTTTGTAAGGTATTTATCTGTTTGTTTGTCAAGTCTTTGCTCGTGTTGTTTTTTGTGTTAGCCATCTTGTGTTTAGTGTCCCTGTAATGTATTTCTCACTTTTTTTCAGGTCTACCGTAGCTTGTGTCCGGCTTGTATCGTCTCTGTGAAAGCCATCTTGTGTTTTGTGCTCCTGTAATGTTTTTTTCAATTTTGTTTCTCGAGTTTACCCTGGCTCGTGTCTGGCTTGTGTTGTCTCTGTGCAGCGGCTGCTGTTTGCGTGAGTCAGGTAAGCCATTTTGTGTATCTTGCTGATGTAATGTATTTTTTTATTTGTTTTCCCAGTCTACAGCGGCTCGTGTCTGGCTCGTGTCGTCACTATGCAGTTTGTGCGGTTTGCGAGAGTCAGGTAAGCAATATTGTGTTTTGTGCTCCTGTAATGTATTTTTGCATTTTCTTTTTCAGGTTTACTCTAGCTCGTGTCTGGCTCGTGTAGTGTTTGTGCAGCGGCTGCTGTTTGCGGGAGTCAGGTAAGCCATCTTGTGTTTTGTGCTCCTGTAATGTACTTTTCTGTTATTTTCTTACGTGTATCCTGGCTCGTGTCTAGCTCGTGTCGTCTCTGTGCAGCAGCATTTGTACGGTAAGCCATCTTGTGTGCTGTTCTTCTATAATGTATTTTTTAGTCGTTTTATACACTAAAAATGTAAGACTCTTTCATTCTTTTGCATACGGTGTTGAATTCTTTACGTACATTCTTTTTATCGCCATATATATTATACTTGCGTTTCAATTGTAATGTACCTACATGTTTTTTTTAGAGACAGACAACTTGGAGCCACATCGCTTTGATACTAACACCATGCTTTGTGATTCAGTTCAGACGTAAGTCGCACATCCTCACTAACAATCTAAACAACTCACACCTACACAATCTTTTCATCCTTAGGGACATGCTTTTGCCTCAAATTAACATATGGCTAGACAGCTACATCGTACGTGCGGAGTGCTACAGTGGAAAGGTAAAAATCTCTTTTTTTACAAGATTTTAGTTGTAATTTGTTTATAGATCGTCAAATATCTCCTTAAATAAAGTAACATATTTAATATTAGAATGCTTTATTCCTTCATTCTGTTACTTGTACGCGTAAATGTTATTGTACATTTAAATTCCAAACTCTTTTTCTTGTTTAAAGGTAGATCGTAGCTTGTTTGAAAGGACCGAGCATATTGGAGTAAGTGCTTTCTGTTGTATGCATGCGTTCATGCTGGAAAATGTAAAGTGACTAACGTCAGCTTCGTTCGTTTTCGTAATGTTTTGTTTTACCACAACCGTACAGCAGCCTTTGTTATACAGACATGATGTAGTGAAATAAATACTTGTGTTTCTAATATTTATTTTATTTATTTTGCAGGTATACCGTCACTCGTGTTACTAAATTAAAAACTGTGATGGAAATGTAAGTAAAAATTGTGCAGGCATACTGTAGGCCATGTTAGAAATAAACAACATCATCGAGTTAATGTTTATTATCGTGTGCATGCTGCTATGCTTGCATATTTAACGTGAGAGTAATTCTAATTTTGTTTTATCTTTTCCAGGTGGTATGTAGCTCGTGTTAGTTAATTGAAGACTGTAGTTCTGATATAAGTGAGTATGCCGTTAATAAAACACGTTAAGGTAAGATTGATTATTTATATTATAAACTTGCTTGTATTTAAAGTGCATGGTTTTCTTTTAAACTTTATATTATACTTGCGTTTCATTTTTTTTGTCTTAAAACACCACTATGTACAAAATGCAGACAACTTGGAGCCACATTGCTTTTACTACGATACCATGTGTTACATGCATGCTTTCGCATTCACTTCACACGTAATTCGCACATCCTCACTAACAATTAAAGACACTTCTTGCCTAGACATCCCTTTCATTGTTACAAGGAAGCACCGCACCCAAACATTAACATACGGCTAGACAAGAACATCTTACTTTCATGCTGTTTTTCGACCCTGAGTGTTGCCCTCTTTTGTTATTTAATTCAAGTAACTGCCCTTTTCTTTCTCTTTTACAGTATTTAAAGAAGAAGAGCAACCATTCTGAACATTTCTTGAAAGGACGCCATCCGATATACTTCGAGAGCTGACCTATCTCTGTTACAAACAGTAAGTAACTTCTTACATTGCAATGAAAATAGGCTTTCTGCTTGCCGTTTTAGCATTTGTTACTGTACTTTTTCCCTTTGCTTTCTATACTTGCAACAATTTTATAACTTCTCTTTTATTAACCCACTTTAGGTGCAGTTTGCATTAAACTACATACTTATTTTTCTACTTAGTTCTAGAAAAGCGTTTACCATCTTGCAACTGTTCCTATCGCTGTAACAATGATTCTCTATTTGTTACCGGGTTTTTTTCTACTGATACAATGTATTTTAAAATAGTGCGACAATTTTCATAGTGGGAACAAAGTATCTTTTAGAATGTTTACCATTATGCCGTTTTCCATTTACAAATTGTTTTCTCATGTTCAGTTTACAGAACAAATTACATTATATCTGTGTTTCCTATGTTGTGTTTCTTAGCGTGTGCTTTACAAGCTAAAAAATGACGTTCTAGACTCGCTATATTGATGCGCATCTTTTAATGTTTTTAGACATTACTTTTACTCATCGTTTACAGTCTTATATATTTCTCACTTATTTTTCTCGTCTCCTTACAGAGATTTTCTAGTTATATTATGTTCATATTTACATTTAAAGTCGTGAACACGTTATTTACTTTAAAACATTTAGCTGCATTTTTAAACGGAAACAAGTGTAGGAGGGAGGAGGTGAGGTTATTCTAATACCATTTCTGCTCTCACATGTATTCTTTTATGTTTGCACAAGCTTTTAAAATTTTTAAATTAATTAGCAGAAACTACGTTAAGGAGTTATTATATAATTATTATATAGTTTTTCTCGTAACATTAACTTTGCTATAATGTGCGTGCCACTTTTACATTTTTTATTGCATTGACTTTAACATTGCAGTTTGTAGCACCTTACATGTAGAAAGTCTTTAACGCGCCTCCTTCAAAAACTTTTTGTTACACATTGTACTTAGTTTTCAGCGTTGGCCCAAACAGGCGGTAACGTGGTGCGAGGAACTGGCAAGGTGGGAAGTTTAAAATACGTGTCACAGATGATTCACAGTACTTAATTTTCAGCGTCGGCCCAAACACGCGGTAACGTGGTGCGAGGAAGTGGGAAGGTGGGGGAAGTTTAAAATACGTGTAACAGATGATCCACAGTACTTAATTTTCAGCGTTGGCCCAAACACGCAGTAACGTGGTGCGAGGAAGTAGCAAGGTGGGGGAAGTTTAAAATACGTGTAACAGATGGTTCACAGTACTTAATGTTCATCATCAGCCCAAACACGTGGTAACATGGTGCGAGGAAGTATCAAGGTGGAGGAAGTTTCAAATACGTGTAACAGATGATTAACAGTACTTAATTTTCAGCATCGGCCCAAACACGCGGTAACGTGGTGTGAGGAAGTGTCAAGGTGGGGGAAGTTTAAAATACGTGTAACAGATGATTCACAGTACTTAATTTTCAGCGTCGGCCCAAACACGCAGTTATGTTATGTTATGTTAGAAACACTTATATAGCGCACGACTCACCCAGAGGCATCTCGGCGCTTACTTAGTGTTAATAGGTCGCGGAAACAGGGAGGAGATTATGTTAACTAGAAGAGAAATGCTTTTAACTGTTTACTAAAGATATTATAGGAAGGACATTCTCGCAAAGCAAGGAATTCTAGTAGCGTGGGGCGAGAAAAGAAAAAGCCAGGCCTCCGGTACGACTGAGACGTATTCTGGGGACTTTTAAAAGGGCCAAGGAATTGGATCTAAGAGTCCTGTCCGAAGTAAGTTTGATCAGCTTTTTTCGCAGGTAGTCGGGACCTTTTCCTCTAAGCGAGTTGCAGGTTAGACAGCATATCTTAAAATTAGATCGCTTTCTTATTGGGAGCCAGTGAAGCTCTCTCAGTAGGGGGTCCGATGGTGAACCAGCAGGACGGTTCAAGATCATTCTTGCTGCCGTATTTTGGATAACCTGTAATTTGGCAATCTTCGTTGTTCCGACTTCAGCCAGAAGAGCATTTCCATAGTCGAGGCAACTAGTCACCATGGCCTGGACCAGGATTCTACGATGTTTAATCGGTAAGTAGGGTAGAATCTTACACAGAAGGCGGAGACTGTAATAGCAGGAGTTGGTTACGGCACAATCTGATCTTTCATCATTAAAGAGTGGTCCTGAATTATTCCCAGACTCTTCACTGATTGTTTTGGGATGGGGGCTGATCCAAGCAGGGATGGCCACCAGTCATCTGTCTAAAACATTGATAACGTGGTGCGAGGAAGTGGCAAGGTGAGGGAAGTTTAAAATACGTGTAACAGATGAATCACAGTAAGTTAACTTTAATAAAAACACAATTAATTTGTTGCGTGCGGTGCAGCAATAAATGTGGTGCAGCGCGCGCAACAAAATTATTTTCCATTATTTTTAACGTTACTTGCCGTGAATTGTCCGTTTACCATATTTTACTCTTTACACCTTCACAATGCCCGTTTTCTGCATCACATCAACGTCCACTGTAATGCCTTACACTAGTCGCCGTTTCTTACTTTTATATCTAAATCTTTCATCAAACACACACGCTATTAAAAGCATTTTAAACATGTACGCGCAAGTTTTAATTTGTTAAATATGTTAACTTAGACATCGCGCTTTTTAGCATATTACATTTAGAGACTCTTTAACGCGCTTCCTTAATTAATATTTATTTGCACATTGTAGTTATTTTTAGCAGCAGCTATACTAGGCAGTAACGGAGTGCGTAGAAGTGGCAGGATAGAGGAGTTTAAAATACGAGAAACGGACGATGCACAGCAATTAACGTAAACATTTTTTTAAATGTGTTACGCGCTGCAATGCCAAATGCAATGCAGTGCTTACGTTTACATCTAAATATCTAATCAAACACACACGGTATTAAAAGCATTCTAAACATCAGTCTCATTAAGTAGAAAAAAAATGAGAAAAAATGCAAATATTCAGATGCTGCAGTGTGTGTTTAATAACCTGTCTCAGTGTTTCTTTTCGCAGCGTACATAATAAATGTATTGTTTTATTTGCTGCTACTCGTAAAACTAACTTTGTTTTACACTGTCATTTACTTAAACAGGAAAAAAAGCAGTCAATCTATTTCTTTTAACAGCACCATCTACTATCCATCTTTAAAGTTGTTTACTAGAACAAGGTAAGTTAATTATTTAAAGTGCTTTTTTTTTAATTGTTGTATTATTGCTTGTGTTACTGCAGCTTCTTTAAGGTAAGTCTCTACCATGCATCTTCTACTACCCACATTGCCCTACACACTTTATACACAACACTCTCTGCTATACACTCTCAACACACTATCTACCACACTCTCTACCTTACACTTTCTACCACACACTTTCTACAACATACACTTTACTACAGTCACTAACACACTCTTAACATACATTCTCTAACACACACGCTCTCTAACACACACGCTCTCTAACACACGCTACCTTACACCTTCTACCACACACGTTCTACAACATACACTTTACTACACTCACTAACACACTCTTAATATACATTCTCTAACACACTCTTACCACACACTCTCTACCACACGCTCTCTAACACCCACTCTCTTCACACACACGCTCTCTACCACACGCTCTCTACCACACGCTCTCTACCACACGCTCTCTACCACACACACTCTACCACACACACTCTACGGCACACTCTCTAACACACACGCTCTTTACATACATGCTCTTTACATACACACTTTCTACCACATGCTCTCTACCACACACTCTCTAACACACACTGTCTAACACACACTTTAACACACACTCTTCTTTACAACACTCTACCACACACTCTTCTATACAATCTCTACAATGCACACTGTGTAACAATCTCTTTGTAACACTCTCTGTGTAACACTCTGTGTAGTATGTGGTACAGAGAGTGTGGTACAGAGAGTGTGGTACAGAGAGTGTGGTACAGAGAGTGGGGTACAAAGAGTGGGGTACAAAGAGTGGGGTACAGAGTGTGTGGTACAGAGAGTGTGGTACAGAGAGTGTGGTATAAAGAATGGTAGTAGTACCACTCTTTGTACCACTCTCTGTACCACCATTCTCTGTACCACACTCTCTGTACCATACTCTCTGTACCACACTCTCTGTACCATACTCTCTGTATCACATACCACAGAGAGTGTTACAGAGAGAATGTTACAAAGAGAGTGTTATACAGTGTGCATTGTATAGATTGTATAGAAGAGTGTTTGTTAGAGTATTGTAAGGAAGAATGTGTCAGAGAGTGTGGTCCAGAGAGTGTGGTACAAGTACCACACTCTCTGTACCACACTCTCTCTATTACATTGTTTTCTACTTACTACTACTCTTTAACTATTACACACATTACTAATATTATCTTAACTACTACTCATTATATCTTACACACTTCTTAATACACACTTTTTTATACACATTTAAATACACACTCCTTACTATTTTTCTAAAAATCTAATACATGCACATTAGTCAATACTTGCAACTGTACTAACATCTCTATACACTATATTACACTTATTAATATGCTTTACTGCTTACTCTAGACTACAGAGACTCTTCCTATTACTCTCTGTATTACTTACTATATACTACACACTATCTATTCTTCACTGTTGTCTCTCTCTTTCTTTCCTTTTTTCAAATTTTCTGTTAAAAGTTGGCAATAGCTGATGATGAAAAAGTAAGCATGCACATGAAAACAAATATGTATACTTTCATGGTGATGAAAAAGTAAGCATGCAGGTGAGAACAAATATGCATACTCCTATGGTGTTACTTACCTGAGGCATTGTCAACATTTCTCAGCACTTTTATAACTTGCTATTTCTCTTTGTTTACACTACTAATATACTATATTAGTCTACTAAACACACTATACTACTCTTTAAAAAACATTCTGCTATACACTCACTACTATACACCTTTTACTACACACACACACTACAACACCGTCTCTACTGCACACTCTCTACCACACACTCTCTACCACACGCTCTCTACCACATGCTCTCTACCACACACTCTCTACCACACTCTCTGGCACACGCTCTCTAACACACGCTCTCTAACACACGTCCTCTACCACACGCTCTCTAACACGCGCTCTCTACCACACGCTCTCTACCACACGCTCTCTATCACACGCTTTCTACCACACACTCTCTATCACACACTCTCTACCACACTTTCTACCACACACTCTCTAACACACACGCTCTTTACACACACGCTCTACCACACGCTCTCTACCACACGCTCTCTACCACACGCTCTCTACAACACGCTCTCTACCACATGCTCTCTACCACACGCTCTATACCACACGCTCTCTACCACACAAACTCTACAACACTCTATAACACACAAGCTCTTTACATACACGCTCTTTACATAAAGCTTTCTACAACACGCTCTTACTTGCACTCTACTACACACTCTCTATCACATACTCTCTACTACTCCCTCTAGTACACTCTGTAGTACACTCTGTACTACACTCTATACTGCACTCTGTACTATACACACACTACTACACACTCTATCACACTTTTAACTACACACTCTCTAACACACACTTTCTAACACACACTTTCTAACACACACTTTCTAACACACTTTCTAACACACATTTTCTAACACACACTTTCTAACACGCTCTCTAACACACACTCTCTAACATATGCTCTCTAAGACATGCTCTTTAACATATGCTCTCTAACACACGCTCTTACCACACACTCTCTAACACACGCTCTCTACTACACGCTCTCTACCACACGCTCTCTACCACACACACTCTACCACACACACTCTACCACACACTCTCTAACACACACGCTCTTTACATAACGCTCTTTACATACACGCTCTCTACCACACACACTCTAACACACACTTTAACACACACTCTTCTTTACAACACTCTAACACACACTCTTCTATACAATCTCTACAATGCACACTGTGTAACAATCTCTTTGTAACACTCTCTGTGTAACACTCTCTGTAGTATGTGGTACAGAGAGTGTGGTACAGAGAGTGTGGTATAAAGAATGATAGTAATACCACTCTCTTTGTATCACTCTCGTTGTACCAGCATTCTCTGTACCACCACTATCTATACAACACTCTCTATACAACACTCTCTATACAACACTCTCTCTATTCGACAAAAAATAATAAACTTGAATAAAAAGACATAACAATACAAATTAGACTTACTTTAAAGAAGCAGCAAACAGTATACAAAAATTGCACTTACCTTAATGTCACTGTGTCATGTATCGTTAATTGTAGAACTCTCCCGAAGATATCGCTTACCGCTTATGTAATGAAAAAAAACGTGCCACACCCTGCCGTAGTCAAATGAGAGACTTACCCCAAAATCTATAAAACAGCACTTTTGTAAAAAAAGTCAATTAATAATCTCATAAAACAGAATCTCAGATGGCTTACTTGACTCATGCAAACAAGAGCTGCTGCACAGAGACGACACGAGCGAGACACGAGCCAAGGTACACCTAGAAAACAAACAGAGAGTGTAGTACAGAGAGTGTGGTACAGAGAGTGTGGTACAAACAGTGTAGTTCAAAGAGTGTGATACAGAGAGTGTAGTACAGAGAATGTAGTACATACTTTGTACCACACTTTCTGTTCAACACTCTATACCACACTCTCTGTACTACACTCTCTGTACCACACTCTATGCACCACACTCTATGTACTATATTATCTTTACCACATACCACAGAGTGTTACAAAGAAAGTTACACAGTGTGTATTGTAGAGATTGTATAGAAGAGTGTGTGGTAGAGTATTGTAAAGAAGAGTGTGTGTCAGAGAGTGCGTGTCAGAGAGTGTGGTACAGAATGTGATACCGAGAGTATGGTAGTAGTACTACTCTCTTTGTACCACACTCTTTGTACCACACTCTCTATACCACACTCTCTGTACCACACTCTCTGTACTACACTCTCTACCACACTCTGTACTACACTCTGTACCACACACACTACTACACTCTCTACAACACTTTTTACTACACACTCTCTAACTCACACTCTCTAGCACACACTCTCTAGCACACACTCTCTAGCACACACTCTCTAACACACACTCTCTAACATACACTCTCTAACACACACTCTCTAACACACACTCTCTAACAAACACTCTCTAACACACACTGTCTAACACACACTCTCAAACACACTCTCAAACACACTGTCTATTCTTCACTGTCGTCTCTCTTTTTCCTTCTTTTTTCAAATTTTCTGTTATAAGTTGGCAATAGCTGATGATGAAAAAGTAAGCATGCATGTGAAACCAAAAATGCATACTTTCATGGTGATGGAAAAGTAAGCATGCACGTGAGAAGAAATATGCATACTCCTATGGTGTTACTTACCTGAGGCATTGTCAACATTTCTTAGCACTTTTATAACTTGCTATTTCTCTTTGTTTACACTACTAATATACTGTATTACTCTACTAAACAGACTATACTACTCTTTAAAAAACATTCTGCTATACACTCACTACTATACACCTTTTACCACACACACACTACAACACCCTCTCCACCACACACTCTCTACCACACACTCTTTACCACACACTCTCTACCACACACTCTACTATATACTCATACCACACACTCTCTACCACACACTCTCTACCACACACTCTTTCACACACTCTTTTTCACACACTCTTTACAACACACTCTCTACCACACTCTCTACCACACTCTGTACTATACACACTCTACTACACTTTCTACCACAATCTTTATCACACGCTCTCTAACACACTCTCTAACACACACTCTTTAACACATACGGTCTTGCCCACTCACTATTACACTCTATAATACAAACTCTATAAACCACACTATAACACACACTTTCTACTACTCTCTATACCATACACTTTAACACATGCTCTCTAACACATGCTCTCTAACACATGCTCTATAACATACGCTCTCTAACATACGCTCTCTAACATATGCTCTCTAACATATGCTCTCTAACACACGCTCTCTAACACACGCTCTCTAACACATACTATCTACCACATGCTCTTCTATACAATCTATACAACGCACACTGTGTAACACTCTCTCTGTAACACTCTCTCTGTAACACTCTCTGTGGTACAGAGAGTATGGTACAGAAAGTTTGGTACAGAGAGTGTGGCACAGAGAGTGTGGCACAGAGTGTGGCACAGAGAGTGTGGCACAGAGAGTGTAGCACAGAGTGTGGCACAAAATGTGGTACACAGTGTATGGTACACACTGTGTGATACACAGTGTGATACAGAAAGTGGAAGATGTAGACCTGGAAAAAAAAATACATTAGATGAGCAAGATAGACAAGATGGCTTACTTGAAACACGCAAACAGCAGCATACATACCGTGAAAAACACTTTGTGCACACAACTGCACAGAGACGACATGGGCCGTAATGGACCTGGAAAACAAACACAAAAAACATTAGATGAGCAAGATAGAACAGATAGCTTACAAGAAACACGAAAACAGCAGCATACATACTGTCGGAACCATTTCATGCACACCACTGCACAGAGACGACACAGGACAGGCTTGACCCGGAAAACAAAGACAAAAATTCATTACATGAGCAAGCTAAACAAGATAACTTACTTAAGATGTTAGAAAATAGCTCTGTACATACCAGCAACAAACACAAACACGAGAATGTCCTTGTAAAAAAACAAAAAACATGCCCACCTGTCTAAAAGGGAGGACGCTTAAAAAAGAGAAAGAAACGAAAAAACACACCTCTCAATCTCATAAAGACAAAGCTTAAATTAACAAACAACACTCTTCTCCAATGGCTATGCTATTTACAAAGTCAAGCAATGGAGAAGAGGGGCGAATTTAAGCCTCACTACTAATAATAGAGCTACCTAATGCAAATGATGTATTTTACTATTGTTAAACTGGATGTAAAGGAGTACAATAGTTTCTCTTTGAGTTCTATGTATATTACGTGCAGATTATTGTCGTAGTGGAAATTGTTTGCGTCTAATTGTTATACGTTTTTGTGTAAATTGGAAATGTTGTGATATAATATGAATTGGTGTCAAATGAGCCAACATTTTACTGTGATATGTGTCTATTATTGTGCTACAGAGAGTGTAGTACAGAAAGTGTGGTGCAGAGAGTGTAGTGGTAGTACTACTTTCTCTCTAACACTATCTGTAACACTCTCTGTACCACACTCTTTGTTGCACACTCTTTATACTACTCTTTGTACCACACTCTCTGTACCACAGTCTCTGTACCACAGTATCTGTACCACAGTCTCTGTACCACACTTTGTACCACACTCTCTTTACAACACTATCTTTACAAAACTCTCTCTATTACATTGTTTTCTACTCACTTCTACTCCTTCTCTATTACACACATTACTAATATTCTGTTAACTACTACTCGCTCTATCTAACACACTTCTTAATACACACACTAGATTACACAAAATTACCTACACACCCTACTACTTTACCAGAAATATACTACATGCACCTTAGTCAACACTTACAACTGTACTAACATCTCTATACACTATATAACACTTATTAATATGCTTTACTACTTACTCTATACTACAGAGACTCCTCCTATTACTCTCACTGTCTATTCTTCACTCTCTTTTCTCTTTATTCTTTACTTTTTTCAAATTTTCTAATCTAAGTTGGCAATAGCTAAAGATGAAAAAGTGAGCATGCACGTGAAAACCAATATATATACTTACATGGTGATGAAAAACTGAGCATGCAACTGAGAACAAATATGCATACTCTATAGTGTTACTTACGTGAGGCATTGTCAACATTTCTCAGTACTTGTATAGCTTGCTATTTCTCTTTGTTCACACTACTAATATACTGTGTTACTCTACTAAACACACTATACTACTCTTTAATAAATATTTAATATACCCTCTACTATACACCTTTTACTACACACACTCTTTTACACACTCTACTACACACACTCGGCCACACTCTACCACTAACTTTAACACACACTCTAATTCACACTCTCTAACACAAACACTAACATACACACTATAACACACTTTCTAACCCACACTTTCTACTACACACTCTACTACACACTCTCTAGCACACACTCTCTACCACACACTCTCTCTACCACACACACTCTCTACCACACATACTCTCTACCACACACACTCTCTACTACACACACACTCTATATCACACTCTCTATATCACACTCTCTAACACACGCACTCTCTACCACACATATTCTCTAACACACACACTCTCTACCACACACACTCTCTATATCACACTCTCTATCACACACACACTCTAACACACACACTCTCTAACACACACACTCTCTAACACACACAATCTCTAACACACACTCTGTAACACACACACTCTGTAACACACACACTCTCGAACACACACACTCTGTAACACACACACTCTCTAACACACACACTCTCCAACACACACTCTCTAACACACACTCTTTAACACACACTCTTTAACACATACACGCTCTTAAAAGACACACAATCTTAAAAGACACACAATCTAAAAACACACACGATCGAAAAACACACACAATCGAAAAACACACACTCTCTTAAAACACACACTCCCTTAAAACTCATACTCTCTACTAATCTCTCTACTCACTACTATGCTTTACTATATGCTCTATACAAAAAACACTACTACTACTCTCTCTACTACTTACTATATACTACACACTGTCTACTATTCACTCTCTTCACTCTTTTGTCTCTTTACTTTTTTACACTTTTATATTATAAGTTGACAATAGCTGATGATGTAAAAATGAGCATGCTGGTGAGAACCAATCTGCAAACTCCCATGGTGTTACTTACGTGAAGCATTGTCAACTTTTTCTACCACTTTTTACTTTGTATTACTCTTTGCCACATTACTGCTTCACTCTATTTCTCCACTACACAAAATATACTACTTTCTAATATACACTCTATTACACACACTCTACTATGCATCTTCTACTATATACACTATCGTACACACTCTCTACAAAACATTATCTCTACATTCTCTAACATACTTTATACTACACTCTACACTGTGCACTGTTAATCACATACTCTCTACTACACGCTCTCTACCGCACACTTTACACACTCTACTACACATTCTCAAATATATACTCTCTAACACACACTATCTCTAAAACACACACTGTAATACACACACACTCTAATACACACACACTCTAAGACACACTGTACGCTTTTCATTTCTTTCAGCGGAAGTGAGAGTGGTGGCGCTGTGGTGCAGAGCAGTCGAGCAGAGTCGAGTTGCAGAGTCGAGCTGCAGTTGACGGCTGAAGCGGCGGAAAAAAGCGGCTGCTGGAAACGGGCGCCGGACATCGCAAGCCGCGAGTCAGGAATCGGGAAGCGGAGCAAGTGGAAGAAGCGGCCCGTAAGCTGGCGGCCGGCGGCTGTGTGAGCTGGTAGGATTCCAACCATCCAAACCAGGAAAAAAAATTACCTGGCATCTTGAGTCCCTCAGCAACCTGAAGCTCCCCGCAGCACACCGGGTCAGACTGCGAGGAGAAAAACGGTGAGCCGGGTGCCGAGCGCCGAGCGCGGGCCATGGTGGGGCGGGGACAGGGGCAGGCCGGGAGCATTGAAGCCCTAAAACCCCCGAGGCGCCCCTGAAGCTCTCCCAAAAGTCCCACGAGCATAAAAGCCCCCCGATGCACCGCAAGGCGCCGAGGTAGCGCACTACACCTGGTAAAAAACAAAACAAAACGCAGAAGCGAGTCAGGTGCGGCCAGGTGCGAGGTGCGTGAGTGCGTAGTGGGCAGGCAGAATCAGAATAATCAAAGCGCCAGAAGCACACCGGAGGACATAGGAAGGTCCCCCGAAAGCCCCAAAAGCCTGAGGCACTAGTTCCACACTCTTCCGGCCGTAAAAAAGGCAAGAGGCAAGAGGCAATATCAGCAGTTTAAAGTACTTGGAAGTAGAATACGAATCAGAGCCAGGAGCTAAGAGCAGAGCAGAGGAGAGGCCACGGCGACCAGCAAAGGAGCATCAAAGGAGCTGTGCCATCCTGCAAGTGAGCAGTAGATCACGGTGAGGAGAGTTTGAGCGGCTGTGGCGTAAAAGGTGGTGAGCATTTTACTCCACCATACGCTGACTACACCAACACACAACAAACTACCACCCGAACTCCCAGCGCATAGGTTCCAAGGGGAATCAGTAAGTTTTGCATCAGCGTGGGAACCAATATTGTTGGTATAATGAGGTCGGGGAGGACACCGAAGAACCCCCCGCAGACTATAAAACGGAAATCTAAAACGAAAGGACTCCCCACTCCCACTGCGGACACTGTAGTCAACGTCCCCACCACCCCACTAATACCTCCAATTTACTCAATCTTTGGCTCAATAAAGCCCAATGGAAAATTCACATTTTTGAAAGATCCTGTAGCAGGAATTTACGCTATGCCAGCAACCCCAAACGGATTACAAAAACCAATGATCCCAAGCAAGGCGATTATGCAGCCAATCGACCAACAACTACCATCGCCAAGCGTAAACAGCACCCTATCAAGGGGCTTTGGAATAGAGGATCAAAGTGGGCACATACAAACAATTCAGGAAAACAACAAGCAAAGGTTCCAAATACAAGCTCAAGTACATACAGGGCACATGGAAAATAGAAACCATTGTTCGGTCCAAGACTCGGCGCAAGAGCAAATAAATATCCAAATTTCGTCAAGTGTCACAGAGTGGTTTATGAAGAGTCCCAGTGAAAAACCTCTGGAAGCGAGCCTACTAAATACACGACACCAAGGGACCACAGTGATACCAAAAATGTCAGCCCAAATAAAAAATAGAATAAATAAACCCCAACCAAGGGCTAGCAGTTCACTGGTCATTGGAGATGACGAAAGTAGCCATAATGTTAGCACCACAGAGGGTGCGTATAAGGCACAACCAAACAATCACTCAACCCCAAGATGGGACTCCCGTTTAAATCAATCAAACCGAAAACTCAGCAAAGAGAGTGAGAGGTGCGATTACTGGCCGGACTCCCAAATCTTATTTGACAAGAATCAAAGCATAACATCTCGTAATGTAAAGCAAGACAAGCAAACAGGTGAAACTAGTTCAAAGCAAACTAAATCACACAAAAAGCCAGTAGCTGTATTAATGGAGGTCCAAGGAAAAGCGTCTAGTAAATTGCACCAAGGCGACCCATCAACCGAGGAGTTAGATAAAAATAACACAATTGAGATTTCCAGTAGGTCAACTCAGGATGTAGAAAACAAAGGACCTCCAGCCTCGTCCAATGGCCCCGACACTGAGCATCGTCAGGAACAAACAATAATAGAAATCTCGAGTCTGTCAATCCCAAGCCCCCTACCACCTGCAAAAAGGTCAACACACAAAGGTTCCCCCATACATACAACATGAGGAACATCACAAACTAGCGACTCATGATGAATATACACACAGTAGACCTACGACGAATATCGATGAACCAAATGCATCTAAGCAAGCAGGAATGGGTGGTTTAAACCAAAAACTAGAATCCATAATTGCATTACACAATGCACTGGGTAATATCTTGGAGACCACAATCAAAACATTGAATATGCAGTCAGATAAACTTGACATACAAATCCACTTAATGAGTACAATTGCAGGGCACATATTCAGTATAAACAAGAAAATGTATACTTTGGGAAATCTGTTTGACGTTTTTCGGGAGCAGTCACGCCCCCGGCCCCAGGTCCCAAACTGCACTTGTAGCCCAATACTGGAAAAGTTAAAAGATTTGCCGTCAATACTCAGAGACATTCTATACGAATGCAAGTATGCAAATCTAGGACCACACAGTATATTAAATGAAAGAGAACTTATCGCTCAGCACAAAGAAGCAGGCAAAGAACAAATATTGAGCAGCGAAAAGAGAACAGTAGACCTGACAACATTAGCAACGCAACAGATAATAGATAAAGAGCTGAAGCACAAACTGCTACCCAACAAAAAAATTGATGATAAACAGAAAGAACAAAATATCTTGGGAAACAATTCAGGAGCCCAGATTAGCGCAAACCATGAAACGGCAGAAAAAGATCAGCACGAACATGGCAATGAAAAAAATCGCACATTAAACAACCCCTAACCAAAAGGCAGAAAAAACGTGCGAGGAAAAATAGAAATCAACCATCAAACCGCATGCCCGCAACCAATCAGGCTTTGACTAATTTTCCGATCTTTGACTGTCGAAAGCCAACAGCTAAAGCCATAGAGGAAAATGAGGAGGGACCATGTCAGTTGTCAATAACACCAAAACAAAAACCCAAATGCAGCCTGTGGAAAAACAATGCTATAGGGCAGCAACTAACTGCCAAAGATGAATGTTGCAACATCGTAGCACAAGTAAAAAGAATACCAACAAAATTTGAGGAAATCGTGTATGCAACGAACACAGACACGGACAACTCAAATATTGATGAACAGGAGGACCTAGCTACACCTTTAAGTGGGGCGGACTGGAGTCTGGGAAGTACCAATTATGATCAGTCTCAATTGAATAAAATACTAGGAAGTCCTAAGGATGAATCAAACAAGAATGGGAATAATCACCGACAAAAAACTTGGGCTAAGCAACAATGTACCAACAGTTGTATAAGGAAAAATGAATGCCGTAGACATGAAACTATTAAGCAGAGGAGCCAAAGGGTAGCGATTAAAGGTCCAGACATCATGCATAAAGGTGCAGACAATATACACAAAGTCACTCAAAAGCCAGAAACTGTCATGAGTATTAACGTTAACTCGAGCAGGGATAGAATCAAAGCAACACAACTTACACCAATAGCTGTCCAGATTAAGCCAGATCAACCACAAGCAAAGATTATCACGGAGCAATATGACGCATGCCAGAACATTGGGCCGGAAAGACCTATAAGGCGAGGTCCTAACTCTGCGAGCACAGTTAACGACTGCACCCCTAATATAGATCTAGGCGGACACATAAGAACAATCATGAGAGTAAAAACATACAATCAGAACCACCAGGGAATGATGGTCATACTCAACATGTCAATAACACAAGGGATGATGCAAGATACAATGGAAGTAAAAAAATAAGGAGAGCAAGGCCGCATGACATAATCCATGGTACAAAACCAACAATAAATGGAAAGTTACTTTTTATACCTAATTATAAAATGCAAGGTATACAAGATTATCTTAACCGAGGAAATATCCTACATCTAACATCGGCCATCTCGAGCCTCAACCACATAACGTCTGCTGACCACTTGGAAATTGAATTCATCACCCTTGGAAACAACATAGTCAACGAAGGCACCCTTACAACCTGGAGGAGCATGGAAACTGTCAAGCAGTTACTTAATGAAACTAAGAAATTTGAGGAGTGGGGTATCTCGCTCAAGGAAGAAGTGACTACAGGCTATCCCTCTCCCCTATTAAGGAAGCGCGCTAAATTAGGAGATTACGCTGGGGCTAGCCGAGATACATATTCAGTACTGCAAGGGGCAAGGGGCGCAGACACTTCCAAATTCAACCAACTGAGCAGACCAAGGCAAGATCATCCAACTGAAGACTGAATCCAAAGCAGGGACCGTAACACCCGATATCGCACAGTAAAAGTCCTTTCCTGGAACATCGCTGGTGCCAAAGAAATCCTGAATAACAATAGGAAAATGGACACATGGAATAGCTATGATATTATCGCCCTGCAGGAAACATGGCTAATAGTGCCAATTGATGTTCCAGGAAGAATCAGTTTTCACGTCAGTGCAATTCGCACTCAGCGCCATGGTCGAGCAAAGGGGGGCCTGTCGGTGTATATAAGCACTGCATTAAACGTCAAGGCCTCCCAACTGGCAGCCTCCAAGGCAGATATGCAAATAATTAAATTTGAGAGGGTGTCCCAGGCTGGTATTGGCACCATTATATTAATCAACATATACGCCCATCCAAAAAAGAATGTAAAAAAAGAATTATTTCACGCCATTAACAAAGTAATATTAGGTTTCCGCCTCGAACATCCAGAATGGGAGATAATTCTGACGGGCGATTTCAACTCCAACCTTATACAGCCCCCAGAAGACGAAGACAATATCATGGCAGCCAATGAATTCTGGGCAGTGGAAACACAGGAGATTCCCCCAGCCAAAAAATCTGACCTAGTGGGAAAACAGTTGATGTGGGCCCTGGAAAATCAGGGGCTGCGCGTATTAAATGGAAGAATTAAACAGGATAAACTCCCCTTAACCACCTACATAGGCCCGAGTGCAAACACAATTCTGGACTATACCATCATCTCGCTACCTCTGCTGTGTTTAGTCAAAAGCTTCCAAATCCAATGTACAGTGGATAGTGACCATTCAATGCAACACCTTGAGATTAATTTGGCACCTTTTAAACATCTAAAAGCACAATCGACAGCTGGGGAAATAACAACGATCAACCGGAAGCGTATAAGGTGGATGACTAATTCACTACCACAAGTAGCCAAAGATGCCAAACACCTACTTCAAACCACAACCAAGGGAAGTGAACTGTGTGCAGAAGCATGGATCTCTTTTTTGAATAAGCTACCAAAAACTAGAGTCAATTTGAGAAATAAATCCAACCTAAAGAAAGGGGGTCAGTTTAGCAAGACCATACTATCCTTAAGAAGGCGCCTGCGGAAGTGTATGAGGCAAACAAAGGGCCACAGTTCAAACTCTCACGTCTGGCAAACAGTACGATCAATCAGGAAACAATATAAAAAACTACTTTGGATTGAAAAAAGAACTCAATACACAGAATTCTGGACTAAGTTATTATACAACGTAAAAAAATCCGACTCAAGAGCATTTTGGGCACAGGTAAATTCATTAAATAGATCTGGACAAACAATAAGCACGACCTGTGTCACGGAAAAGGCATGGATTCAACATTTACTGGACATCTTCTCAGTTAACCCATCAGTGCCACCCACAACAATATCCAATAACACACTAGAAACACTGGAACTGAGGACTCCAGCAGCGACAAAATTTAAGAACCTGAATGTTAATCAACCGTGTGGAAATCAGACATCCAGTACAGATGCGGAATTTGAAACATAAAAAATAATTAAGAGAAGCAGGAAAGACTGTGCTCCAGGACCAAATGGTGTCCCCCAGGCAATCTACAAGGAGGACCCTGAATTTTGGGCAGGCAAGTTAAACACCTTATTTAGATCAATAAATAACACGAGTCGTCTCCCAGAAAGCTGGAGAGGGGCGATCATAAATCCGATCTATAAAGGAGGAGACCGTAAAAATCCATCCAATTATCGTCTTATAGCACTTATCGATGCCGAAGCTAAATACTATGCATCTTTGGTGCTAATTGACCTTCTAAAATGGTCTGAGGATAACAAGAAGATTCCGGTAAACCAGACTGGGTTTCGTAGGGGTACAGGCACTATGGCTAATGCCATGGCATTGAGTTTAATTGCTGAAAAGAGTATACAAAACCACCAAGCATTGTACTCCTGTTTTGTTGATTTCAAGGCGGCGTTTGACCGTGTCAGCCGTCAACTATTATGGTGCAAACTAAAGCAGCAGGGCCTGCCGGATGCAATTCTGAATCCCATAATGGACTTATATACTGATACCTGGATGCAGGTAAAGATAGCTAATGGGCACTGTCTAACACGGAAGATCAACACATTTGACGGACTAAAACAGGGTTGCGTCTTGGCCCCCCACCTTTTTAATCTGTTCATGGCAGACTTAACTACAAGGTTGGACGGGATTAACGCCCATCCGCCGAGGCTAGGAGCATTACTCCTGACACATCTCTCCTATGCCGATGACGTGGTGCTTCTAAGTCAGACAAAAATAGGTCTGCAACGCCTCCTGCATGGTCTGGCAGAATACACAAAACGCAATCGTCTCGAAATAAATAGTCAAAAAACAAAGATTATGATACTGACACGTTGGCATAACACATTTCCAGTTTTTATCATAGATGACAAGAAGCTAGAAATAGTGGACAATTATAAGTACTTGGGAATACAGCTGGACAGACGCCTTAACTTCTCTTTGCACTTTGATGTCATTCAAAAAAAGGGAAAAGCCCTGTTATATGCGTTAAACAACATCTCCAAGCAGCTAAAAGGTCCCCATTTTAATCCACTTTTGACAGTCATCAAGGCCAAGCTGCTCCCTACAATAGGCTATGGCAGTGTGTTACATCATGGCAGAAGTGCACAGCTTCTTGACAAAATTCAAATTAGGGTCTATAAGCGGGTTTTCACATTACCGCCCAATGCCTCACCTGCGCAGGTCCGAATGGAGTTTGGCCTACAATCTCAAGAACTCCAAAAAAAGTATGAGACCATTATATTCTGGTATAATATATGGATGAACAGGGAAACAGAAATCAACCTTGCCACGTGGGAAGCAATGCAAAACAACCCGAATTCCCAGTATGCCAAGTATTTAAAACAGTCCCTTGACATTACTGAACTTGCATCGCTGTGGCAAATTAAGCTACCGGTACCATCATTTAAACTAGCTGTTAAAAAGGTTGCAAACAGGCATTCGTTGATCAATGACAAATCGATCTTCAGTCACCGAGCTCACGCATGGATGACAATTCAATCATACAAGGTCCTCAAACCTGCAGCCTATTTCGGGTTTTCTTTCTCTCCATATATCAAATCAAAATACCTCAGCTTAAGGATGGGAAATCTGCCGACAAACGCTGATATACCAGACTGGAGGAAACCTGACACTAAGGAGTGTGACCTATGTGGCAACTCAAAACAAGACTTCATCCACCTACTTTGCATCTGCCCCGCACTGGCTCAGGAACGACGGTACTGGTTAAAGGCAAAGTTCATTGAGTATGGAATACGTACCTGTCGCTCCGCCACTATACAAATCCTGAGTGCAGCGGATCCGCAATTCATCTGCAGATTCATTAAATTTGTCATGAAGTCGGAATGCAAAAGGGGTGTCACTGCACAAAATTGAAAACTAAGAATAGATCTTACTCCATGTAGCAATGCAAGAAGTTGCATCTACCATTCTCCCCAGCCAGTCAATGGATACAGTGGATGAATTCGATTTCAACTCACCACCCCACAACTAGTTAACGGACAATGTATAAATAAATTGACTTGGCACTGGACACTTTTGACTTAATTTTGCTCTTTAATGTTGCCAAGTTCAATCAGGAATGTATACTGATCAGTTTTTAACCGATGTTTTTACTCTATTGTAATGGTTTTTATTAACTATACAATAAAATCTCTATCTCTATCTCACTCTAAGACACACACACTCTAACACACACACTCTAACACATACACACTCTAACACACATACTCTAACACACACACTAACACACACACTCTAATACATACACACCTAATACACACACTCTCTAACACACACTCTAACATACACTTTCACCACATACTATTTAATATACACTCTGTACCACAAGCACACACTCTCTTAAAACACACACTCCTTTAAAACTCATACTCTCTACTAATCTCTCTACTCACTACAATGCTTTACTATGTGCTCTTTAAAAAAAATACTACTACTACTCCCTCTACTACTTACTATATACTATACACTGTCTACTATTCACTCGCTTCACTCTTTTGTCTCTTTAATTTTTTACACTTTTCTATTATAAGTTGACAATAGCTGATGATGAAAAAATGAGCATGCAGGTGAGAACCAATCTGCAAACTCCCATGGTGTTACTTACGTGAAGAATTGTCAACTTTTTCTACCACTTTTTACTTTGTATTACTCTTTGCCACATTACTGCTTCACTCTATTTCTCTACTACACAAAATATACTACTTTCTAATATACACTCTGTTACACACACTCTACTATGCATCTTCTACTATATACACTATCGTACACACGCTCTACAAAACATTATCTCTATATTCTCTTACATACTTTATACTACACTCTAGACTGCGCACTGTTAATCACATACTCTCTACTACACGCTCTCTACCGCACACTTTACACACTCTACTACACATTCTCAAATATATACTCTCTAACACACACTACCTCTAACACACACACTCTCTAATACACAGACCCTCTAATACACTCACACTCTAACACACACACTCTAACACATACACACTCTAACACACAGTTTGAGAGCAGAACAGTGGGAAAAGGGGTTCTAAGCACAATTGCACCTATCCTAGGTATTGCCTTGTTTTTATATGGTGCTGCGGATCGGAGATTCTTTTCCCTAGATCTCCCAGAACAAAAAACATTTTTGTTCTAACATACAACTTTTTCAAAATTGATCCAGCACACAAAATGGTATAGTAAGAATCTATGTAATCACAATTTTAGTTTATAAATCAAAAGAATACAAAATCAATTCAATAGCAGAGTCTTGAGAAGCTTTTTGGGAGTTCAATCTTTATTTGATTCTTCACACGTGTAGCCAACGCGTTTCGTCCTCCACGGACTTCTTCAGGGCAAATAAAGCGAACTCATCTTCATACTGCAAAAGATATAATCTTCCATCCAGTTTGGAGACAGTATTATTTAAAAAATTATTCTTCTCTATGGTAAATGGCAGTTTCTTCAATGTCATCAAGTACAGAAACTTGGGTCAGATAGCCCAATATAACACGAATTTGAAATAGTAGATCAAGTCGGCTCAGTCGCGTGGCGTCTTCTCTCTAACACACACACTCTAACACACACACTCTAACACATACACACTCTAATACACACACTCTCTAACACACACTCTAACATACCCCCTCACTGCATACTATTTAATATACACTCTGTACCACACACTCTCTAACACACACACTCTCTACCACACACACTCTCTACTACACACTCTCTACCACACACACTCTCTACAACACACAATCTCTACCACACACTGTCTACCTCACACACTCTCTATCTCATACTCTCTACCACATACACTCTCTAAAACACACACTGTCAAACACAGACACTCTCTAAAACACACACACTCTCTAACACACACATTCTCTATCACACACACTCTCTAAAACACACTATCTAACACACACATTCTCTTACACACACTGTCTAACACACACACTCTAACACACACACTCTCTTAAAAGACACACATTCTTAAAAACACACAATCTTAAAACACACACAATCTTAAAACATACACAATCTTAAAACACACTCTCTTAAAACTCATACACTCTGCTAATCTCTCTACTCACTATATTACTCACTACTACGCTTTACTATATGCTCTATATAAAAAATGCTACAACTACTCTCTCTACTACTTACTATACACTACACACTGTCTACTATTCACTCTCCTCACTCTTTTGTTTCTTTACTTTTTTACACTTTCCTATTAAAAGTTAGCAATAGCTGATGATGAAAAAATGAGCATGCAAGTGAGAACTAGCCTGCTAATTCCCATGGTGTTACTTAAGTGAAGCACTGTCAACTTTTTCTACAGCTTTTTACTTTTTTCGCAGTTCCCCAATCACCTCCACATTCGGTTTGAAAGGAAAAAACGGCACACCAGGTAGGTCCAGGCACAATTAACTTTTAATGTGCACTCTCCAAACAAAGACGACGCATTTCGGCGTGGAGCCTTTATAAAGTGGCCACCATTTTGACACAGTGTGTATTTAAGTCCTTCCTTTACACAATAAACATAGAAAACATACGATCGTTTTTTCCCATGTGAATCAAACCATACACATTACAATTTCATATCATTGCAAGGTATCACATTAAATTAATTGAGGAGGAATATAATTAGTCACACTGTTTAGCACAATTCATTTACTCAATGCGCGTTAAATAATAATAAAGTTTTCCCAATGCGTGTCAATAGCAGCTAGGACTTCTGGGCAATGTAGTTTTCGTGACAAGAACTCTTTTATCAGTAGGGTTTTGAATAAATCCACTTGGTACATCATCCCTATAGCAGGATAGCGCTAGTGGGATATGTCAATTCAGCATAATGTATCGCATTGTTAACCTGTTGAGAAAATCACAAGGTACACATTGTCGTGCAACAATCAATTGATGGATTTAAGCAATGAAGAGTCATTAGTACGCGCTCCTAATCGGTATGAATCATAATAAACTCATAGCCTTATGCAAGACATTGCCTTATGACATCTAATACACATTAATGATAAGGTACAGCAGAATTCCGCTAATGTGTTGTCACGTTAATATTTTACGTATAGCATCAGGAGCTCCCTTGCCCGCCTAGATAGGGACATATTCATGCGCTTCTATTTGGTAGCCCTTTGCTATGCGAGTGCATACAGTATCGTGATATGTGAACGGGTGAGGGGAATAAGGTGAGAAGGTGCCTATTTATTCCAATAATAAAAGTGTGCACAAATAATAATAACAAGAAATAATAAGTGCATCCCCCGTCCGGGGGTACACCGGGTTTACGATAGAGTAATGCACAAGGGTATTTTTGTCGAGCAAGCCTGCCCCTTTGTGTCTCCACAATTGTGGATATAAGACACTCCCATATATGGATTATATACCCTGCATACTCCTTATAACTCATTTCCCCAGTGTGTCACTAAAAGGTATGTGATCAAAAAAATATTCCAGCACATTTGCTGAATCCTCACATCTCACACTTCCAGATAGTCGTACTGACTTGTCCCTCCTTCATGTCCCAATATGTGAGGACATTTCCTCCCCACAGTTCAGGCCCCTCGGGATTTTGCTGTCTATGTCTATGATATGTTTAGACTCAAGAACCCTTAGACGTGTCTCGCGATCACCACCCCGTATGTGTTTGGGGACCCTGTCAATTCCACAAAACATTAGACTCGAATTGTTACTATTATGTTTTTCGGCATAATGTCGAGCCATAGGATAGTTGTGATCCTTATTAGTTATTGCGCGGAGGTGTTGTAGGATTCGTACCTTCAGCTGATGTTTCGAGCTGCCCACATATTGGAGGCCACAAGGACACTCCAATAGGTAGACAGCAAATTCGCTGTTGCAATTGATCAGTTGCTTGATCGATTTTTTCTGTCCTGTCCCTACTGTGTATTCTTTACAGTTCTTTCCATTTCGGTCAGCTTTGCAGCTTCCACATGTAGTGAAACCAGTGGATATGCTAAGCCAATTGGTTGTAACTATTTCTTGAGGGTAACTATGTACTAATTTATCCTTTAAGGACCTTGCTCTGCGATATGTAATCTTGGGTTTGACTCCCACATGAGCCCCAATAATTGGGTCTGCCACCAGTAGATTCCAATGTGATTTCATTATCTTCTCGAGTGTTTGTGATCCTCTACTAATATAGGTAATCATACGTAGGATGTGTGGTGTGTTCCTAGTGGACAGTTGCTCTTTTTTAGCAGCGCTTGTTGAGATTTTAAACAGAGCCTCCTCATGTGTAATTGTCCCTACTTTTTGTTGGGCCCTAGTTAGTATTTTGGACGGATAGCCTCGTTGTTGGAAACGTCCAATCATGGTTCCCTTTTCCCTCTCATAATCTGTGTCTATGCTGCAATTACGGCGAGCTCTTAAAAGCTCGCCGTACGGAATGCTATTCTTCAGCGGTACTGGATGTTGACTCGCTGAGTGTAATGTTGCATTACCCGCTGTGGACTTGCGGAACAGGCGAGTTGTGATGGTATTCTGTTTAATTTCTACAGCTATATCTAGGAACTCACAGAAGGTCTCGCTCATGGTGTAAGTGATTTTTTTTTTAATTACTTTATTTTGAGTGTGATGCAAAAACATACATCTGAGCAAACCAGCACATGTCTCCTCTGTGACGCAAGGAGCCGGAGTGTTCTCAACAGACACAGCCATTCAGCCCACATCCCGGGGGCTGGGCGGCAGTTAGGTACTAGAAACATGGGCTCCCTAGTCATGACAAAGCAATATGTAAGTGAATTTTAAATTCAAATTATTGGTTCCTAGATGCTCAATGTATTCCTTCGCTAATGTTTTGGGGCCGTTCCAGATTAAGAACAAATCGTCAATGTATCTGACCCACATAACAATGTGGTCAGTATACATTTCTGATTCGTTGGACCACACTTGTTGTTCCTCCCACCAGCCTAGGAACAAGTTCGCTAGGCTGGGGGCAAAACAAGTTCCCATCGCGGTCCCGGACCGCTGACGGTACACTGATTTTTCTTAGAGAAAAATATTCTCTCTTAAGCAGTATAGCATCATGACCTCCAACATTTTATTGTGGTCCCAGTGGTCAATGTGCCTGCTTCTCAAAAAGTACATGCAGGCCGCCACCCCTTTCTCCTGATCAACGCATGTATACAAGGAGCAGATGCTGTGAATATCAAGGGTCCCCTGCTATTAGAATAGATAGCTCTTGAGGCAGGGACAAAAACTGTGTGTGAATAGCGACTCAAAAGGAAATACAAAACTATAAATTACAGTGACCAACTATAGATCAAACAGGGAAAGGTACATTCAAAGGAAACTAGCACAAAAGTAAGTTATTTATAAAATCAGTTTGGTTCATTTAATAGCAATCATATTAAAAAGTAGACATCAACTGTCATACTAACATAAACATACATTTAATAATTAAAAATAAAAACAAATTACATAACATACTATACTTCAATACAAATAAGTTGACAAAAAATTAAAAATAATAAATAGTGGCAATGATTATTGTTCGACGCGCGTTTCGGCGTTGCAGACAACGCCTTCTTCAGGAGCCACAATTTCTCATCTAAAGAAATACAAAATATACACATAATCAACATAACATTCATTTTTTAAAAAAAAACAGGAATTATCCACTTCCTATATAATATTATTACAATCTAAAATTGCAGTGCTAGTACAAAACCTTGCAAACACTTTCCCTGTGTTGCGAGTACAGTCCTAATATTACTCGACATAATACAGAATAATATATCCATTTATTTATATATTTGAGCAGTTGACATTCAATAGTGCCGGGCCTACTGGACCACAGTCTCCAATGAACCCAAAACAGTTCATAGTTTTCAAAATTACGGGGAATAAATTTTCATTGTGTTTATCATTTTAAAATAGAAACCTGTTCATCCACAAATTACTTGCAAGCCTAGGTATGATATCAAACTATATGTTTATCCATGGGGCCTGTTCCTACTATGAATGAACGTGTTAGGCAAATCATTAACGCCAATTGGCACATTCTTAACTGTAATCCTACCTCTAATGTGTCATTAGTGAAACCACTTTTCGCACATAGAAGAAATAGAAACTTAAAGGACAAGATTGTGCACTCCAGATTTGGTAACAACCAGTATGGTTCATGTTCAAAACAGAGATCCTTATTGGGCAATTGTCCGGTATATGGAACAGTTCCATGCTCCTCCTGTAAATCATGTAAGAATATTCTTGGTGGCGCGGAGCTGACCCACAATGGGTTTGTGGCCAAAGCGAACGAGTTATGGAATTGCAAAACCACCAATGTGGTTTATTTCCTACAGTGCCCATGCGGCCTGGGCTATGTCGGTGAAACCTGTAGAACCATTCAAGTACGTTTGACCGAACATAGGTCCGCAATAAGAACCAGTAAACTGACAGCGCCTCTGGTTAAGCACTTCATAGAACTAAACCATAAACCAGATGATTTTAGCTGGAGAATTTTGGAGAGGATTAGGACGCCTGATAGTAAGGGTGGACAGGCCATTAGAAAGAAAAGAGAAGTGTTTTGGGTGTTTGTCCTTAACACTTTTAAAAAAGGATTGAACAACGAAATCCCGTGGGAGAATGCTATTGTATAAATCTCCATTTAAGATATCTGCAGCCAATACTTTACTGAGTTCACTGTTCCTGACCATATGTAAATAATTGCGCATAATGTGCACTGGGTCTAGATACCAGGTTAGTTTGAAAACGCAAAATAGTACCATCTGGATATGGTCATAGAGTCTGTATTGAAATTTGGATTATTTATCCATAATAAAATTTCTTAGCTGAATTGTATGGTCCATACCTTTAATATTGCAATATTCCAGTATTGGGAAGATTGCCGCTAAATTTTGAATTAATATAGAAGCAGATAACTGCTCATAATTGCTATTAAATGAACCAAACTGATTTTATAAATAACTTACTTTTGTGCTAGTTTCCTTTGAATGTACCTTTCCCTGTTTGATCTATAGTTGGTCACTGTAATTTATAGTTTTGTATTTCCTTTTGAGTCGCTATTCACACACAGTACAAGGAGCAGATGTCCATACTGATCAATATGTAGCCATCTTCCCATGTTATGCCATGTAGTCTTTTCAAAAAGTCAGAGCTATCTTTGCAGTAAGAGTTCAGATTTCGGACATATTCAGCAAGGTACAAATCCAAAAAGATGGAGGTGTTCTCTAACAATCCCTCATTAGATGACACAATGGGACGCCCTGGTGGTCTAGTAGGATCCTTATGCAGCTTCGGCAAGAAGTATATGCATGGGATGCGGGGTTGATCTTTCCTTAGGAATTTATATTCATCTGTGTCCAAAAGCCCGCTATGGTACCATCCACCCAATAGTGTATGATAATCTCTGATTGTTTTCCTGTACTTTTCCCAATCAAGTAATTCATAACATGATGTATCATTTAATTGCTTCATTGCCTCTTGATGGTAATCTGCATAGTTCATTATAACAACATTGCCCCCCTTATCGGAGGGCTTGATTACAACTTTCCGGTCATCCTCTAATGTTTTTAGTGCCATTCTTTGCTCATTCGTTAGGTTTTCCCTTTGCGTGTTCTTGAATTTGTCCCTTGTTCTTTTTAAGTCTGCAATGATTGCTGAGTTGTAGGCTTCAATATTATCGTAAGGTACATTGGGGTTATACTTAGTCTTAAGGCGTAGTCCACTATGTTTCACCTCTTTTTCATGATGCCACATGTTCGCAAAATTATGTGGTCACTCCTCTCATTTGCGTCCCCAACTTCAAGTTCGTACATGTCTTTTAATAGTTCCATGTCTTCGACCTGGAGATTATCACTCATCCTAGTGGTGATTGTTTTTGGTTTAGTGCGAGTCTGGTACATTTTCATTAATTTGAGTTTCCGAATAAACAAAAACAGATCAATTCTGGTATTGGTGTAGTCAAACACAGTACTCGGGCAGAAGGACAGTCCCTATTGCAATATAGAGATTTCAGTATCCGTCAGGCTACGTTCAGAAAGATTGACGACGGTTTTGCTTTCTTGCTGCTCCATCCTGGAAAAATTACCCATGATGGTCTGTTTTCTGTGTTTTCTTTTCAGTCGTCGTCTTCTTCCACCGTCGCGCGACCTCTTCCTTTGTCTTTTCTTGCTTCTCTTCCTCTTGTTTGCCCCCTGGTTTGCGGTACGTTCAGTGTCGTTTGTTCTTTGTTCTCTTTCAATATTTGGAATTCCTGCTGAAAGGTCAGCGGTCGCGACCCTAAAGGGTTCCCTGATCTGCGTTCGTTTGACTCTATGCTCGCGTCAGAGCTTGAGCCCGTTGATACTGTTGCTGCTTTTTTACCTGGCCAGTTAGCTCTTAATTTCTTCTGGGCCCAATCGTATCTCTTGGCGTATGTTAATATACGTCTTCAGCGTCGTCCCGCTTATCCCTCAGGAATTTCCTCTGCTTTTTTTGTTTGATGGTATCTTCGTAATCCTATAGCTTCTTTGGTAACGTTTTCATAAAGGTTTCCACACTTTTGTCTGTTTTTAGTTGGTCCAACTCGTTTCTCAATTCAGCTAGATCCTTACGTGTTGCCTCTAAATCAATTCGGGCATACTTTACCAGCATTTCCAACATGCCCCTACAGGTTTTTGCCATGTACTCTGCCCATTCTATAAGTAAGTCCTTATTCGGATTGTCGTAGGTTGGGACTATATTGATTCTGAATCCTCTAGGCACTCTACCTACTTCCACGTAGTTGGTGAGGGATGCTACCTCCCACCACTTATTGCTCTCTCGTTTGCTCAATTTTTCAATGAGTGCTAATTTTTGTTTCAAAGTAGAGTCTCCACTGATTGGGGCGGCGCTTTTCCCGGCTCCCTTTTGAGATATATCTTGCTCCTCACTGAAGAGAGACAATGCCTCGACTGTCCTGGCTATCTCCCATTCACTCATCATAAAACTGTGGACCTCCTCACGCCGCGAGTTTTAGTCGCGGCAGTCGCGTTTATTTCCGCTTGCAACCAAATCAGAGTGCGTGTTATTATACGCGCGGGCAGAGGCACTGCGCTCTTAGCATACAGGATGTTTTCGGTGTCTGGACCCTCGTTTTGCAACGTGACCCGTCACTTCCCACACCCCTACACGCATGGGCAGCAGGCTTACCCGAATCTCTTCTTCAATGTCACTGATGTCATTTGAGATGTCATCAGTGATGTCACTGACCATGTCATGAATGATCTAATATGTGACATCATCAGCAGTGGATTGCGGGTGCGCGAAATATAGTTTGTACAACTAACTATATAGGAGCAATTTCAATGGTTTTGTATGAGAGAAATGTCCAGCTAACTATAACACCCCTAAAACTTATAGTTTTTTAAGTGAATTTAATAGGTTTTTTAAAAGCTAATTCCTAACTATATAAGGCCTGAAACCTATGGTTTTTTCAGTGAATTTCAAAGGTTTTTTAAATGCTAATTCCTAACTATATAAGGCCTGAAACCTATGGTTTTTTCAGTGAATTTGCAAGGTTTTTTAAATGCTAATTCCTAACTATATAAGGCCTGAAACCTATGTTTTTTTTAGTGAATTTGCAAGTTTTTTTAAATGCTAATTCCTAACTATATAATGCCTGAAACCTATGGTTTTTTCAGTGAATTTGCAAGGTTTTTTAAATGCTAATTCCTAACTATGGGGCCGATTAGGATGGCGGACGTACCTGTGTCCGTCCACCACACGAGAGGTGGAGAGACCATCCGCAGGGGCAGTGGCGGTCGCGTTTATTTCCGCTTGCAACCAAATCAGAGTGCGTGTTATTATACGCGCGGGCAGAGGCACTGCGCTCTTAGCATACAGGATGTTTTCGGTGTCTGGACCCTCGTTTTGCAACGTGACCCGTCACTTCCCACACCCCTACACGCATGGGCAGCAGGCTTACCCGAATCTCTTCTTCAATGTCACTGATGTCATTTGAGATGTCATCAGTGATGTCACTGACCATGTCATGAATGATCTAATATGTGACATCATCAGCAGTGGATTGCGGGTGCGCGAAATATAGTTTGTACAACTAACTATATAGGAGCAATTTCAATGGTTTTGTATGAGTGAAATGTCCAGCTAACTATAACACCCCTAAAACTTATAGTTTTTTAAGTGAATTTAATAGGTTTTTTAAAAGCTAATTCCTAACTATATAAGGCCTGAAACCTATGGTTTTTTCAGTGAATTTCAAAGGTTTTTTAAATGCTAATTCCTAACTATATAAGGCCTGAAACCTATGGTTTTTTCAGTGAATTTGCAAGGTTTTTTAAATGCTAATTCCTAACTATATAAGGCCTGAAACCTATGTTTTTTTTAGTGAATTTGCAAGTTTTTTTAAATGCTAATTCCTAACTATATAATGCCTGAAACCTATGGTTTTTTCAGTGAATTTGCAAGGTTTTTTAAATGCTAATTCCTAACTATGGGGCCGATTAGGATGGCGGACGTACCTGTGTCCGTCCACCACACGAGAGGTGGAGAGACCATCCGCAGGGGCAGCGGCGGTCCCTCCGTGCAAATTAGGATGTGACCGCCACCCTGGCGGTCACATCCTGTATGTTTAACAATGCGGCGGGTGCTTGAAGCAGCACCCGCCGTAATGTTAAAACTGCATGTTTTACATTTACATGTACAAAGCGGCAGGCACCGCGCGGTGCCTGCCGCTTTGTGCATGTAAATGTTGGGGGGTACCATAGGTACCCCTCATGGGCACCCCCGACACCCTGGGGGCCCGCAACGGGCCCCCAAACACCAATGTCCACATGCTTTTCCACGGCGGAAAAGCCGCAGCGGAAAAGCATGTGTCCGTGCACATCCTAATTTGGCTGACGGTGTCTTGCAGACACCGTCACCAAATAGCCCTACTCACCCCGCGGATCAGCGGCGGACGGCCCAGCCGTCCGCCGCTGGTCCCACCGCAGTCCCACCGCCATCCTAATCTGGCAGCGGGTGTTGTCTGTGGCCGCGGCGGTTGATCCGCATCCTCCATGCTAATTCCTAACTATATAAGGCCTGAAACCTATGGTTTTTTCATTGAATTTCGAACGTTTTTTAAATGACAATTTTTAAATGTATTAATTGTTATTTTTTATACTGATTTACTACATTTTTGCAGGCAGGTGTTCAGAGGGCACGCCCCCTTTTTACAACGTTCTGCAGCGCAACCCCTGGCGCGTTTGCAGAGGAGGAACTAATTCCCCTTGCATACTGGGAGTCCCTGGGGGGCAACTAGCCCACCAGGAGCCTCCAGTATAAGCCAGGGAGCTGCATTACAGAGAGGTGTAATGAGGCCACACCCTTTTTTACACCTCTCTGCAACGCAGCCCCCGGGCGTGTTTGCAGAGGGGGAACTAATTCCCCTTGCATTCTGCGGGTCCCTGGGGGCCAACTAGCCCACCTGGAACCTGCAGTATGCGCCAGGGGGCTGCATTGCAGAGAGGTGTAATGAGGCCACACCCTTTTTTACACCTCTCTGCAGCGCAACCCCTGGCGTGTTTGCAGAATAGGAACTAAATCCCCTTGCATACTGTGGGTCCCTGGGGGCCAAGTAGCCCACCAGGAGCCTCCAGTATGCGCCAAGGGGCTGCGTTGCTTTGCCCCGGGGGCGGCGGTCCCCGGGGCAGTGTGGGGGGGATTGTGGACCCCCCACACTTCTTTATCACTATGCCGCCGCGATTTGGTCCCCCCGGGGATAATTTTTTTAAAAACAGACCAGGTTTTAAAAAAAATAAATGTGGGCCTTTTTTGTCCTTGTGGGACGACCTGGGCAGGCCTAGGGGGTCAGGGTGTATCTACCCTGCCCCCTTTTTGTGTTCTTCACGTTTGTTTTTCTGCTTTCTTGTGCCTCGGTCTATCTACACCCACACATATACACATATATATATGCATATATATGCATTTATATATATGTATGTGTATATATTACCTACTGGCGGTCGCCAGTAGGTATATATAGTTAGGATTTTTTCTCTATGGGATTTTTGAAAATTCTATGTCTAATAACTTTGGCGTTTGTGGACGGAATTGGCTGAAATTTTCAGGAAAATGGAACATTTTGTTTCTGAGCAGCCCCTGAAAATTTGGGGGGGTTTCGTCAAGGGGGGGCCGAGAAAAAAGGGGGGTCCCAAAACGTGTTTTTAACATTGAGTTTTCCATAGGGCGGTTGGCCTCACTTTTAGCCCGAACGGCTGAATGGATTTGCACGAAACTTGGCAAAATTGTAGGGACTGGTAGCCCGATGTGCCTTTGCTAGGTCTCAATATATGTGCTCCAGTGGATTTTGAGAAATTAACGTTCAAAAAAAGATATATATCTGTAACAGCGGACCGGGCAGCGCTCCAGTTCGCGTACTTTTCGCGTTACGGAGCTTTGTGAAGCAAAGCTGATTGGTTCTCCGGCGTCTGTAAACATTCCAAACAGTCCGTAGCGGCCGCCATCTTGTCTCTCGGTAGGATCGAGAGACAAGAGGAGGCCAAAGCGAAGGGGCAAATGACCATAAGGGGGCATAGTAGATCTTCCCTGACCCCCTAGGTTTCATGTGGAGGTTTTAAAAAGGCCCCGCGGGGCAAAAAATAAATAAATAATAATAATCGAACGGCTGAATGGATTTGCACGAAACTTGGCAAAATTGTAGGGACTGGCAGCCCGATGTGCCTTTGCTAGTTCTCAATATATGTGCTCCAGTGGATTTTGAGAAATTAACGTTCAAAAAAAGATATATATCTGTAACAGCGCTCCGGGCAGTGCTCCACTTCGCGTACTTTTCGCGTTACGGAGCTTTGTGAAGCGAAGCTGATTGGTTCTCCGGCGTCTGTAAACATTCCAAACAGTCCGTAGCGGCCGCCATCTTGTCTCTCGGTAGGATCGAGAGACAAGAGGAGGCCAAAGCGAAGGGGCAAATGACCATAAGGGGGCATAGTAGATCCTCCCTGACCCCCTAGGTTTGATGTACCATTTTGCCAAGTTTGGTGTAATTCCGTTCAGCCATTCAGGCTGTAGACGTATCTAAATGTCCTATGGAAAATTGCATGGGGAAAACACATTTGAAAGTGTTGAAATTTAGAACCAATTAAAATGTTGTTTTGGTTTTGTATTTGTGTGTGATGAAAGTTAATTGGTTATGTATATATCTAAAATGAGAGGAACCCACAGCCATTTTGTGATACTACTGTCTGAGGTACATTTGTGAGGAATTTTTGGTGCTCAATTTCTGGTGTTTGATTTACACAGTACTAACGCTTCTTCTACTTTCAAAAAGGTGAGTTGTTAATTTGTAAGGGGAACTATGTTGTACACTTTAAGATAATTTGAAAAATGTTTTCTGTTATTTATTTACAGTCCTTCTGTTATACTAAATACTTGATAAAGTTAGTTTTATATTATGTATTACTAAAAACGATAAATGAAAGTGATTATTTTTTTCTGCAATTTACAGCAAGAAATTTCAAAATAAAATGGATCACAATGAAGAGACCGTGGCAATTTCTTTTGAATTATCCACTACATTTATTGAAATTGACAGCACCAATAATGAAATATTCTCACAAGGAGGAGATGACTTGAATGATTTTTTTGATCAATCTCTTGACGGCGAATTTATCGAATGTTTGGAGACCATAGAGTTACAAGAATCATCATTGCAGACTTTTCATGAGGAGATTCCTGATGAGATGATTGAAGAGGAAATTCCTGATGAGGACATGTTACTAGTTCTTTCAAATTATGAAAATTCAGAAGAATAAATTTATATTTAGAAATCAAAAATTGTTTGAGATATTATTCATTTTTATTTTTAATTAATGAGGTTGTAGCGAAGTGATTGTAGTATAAAATGAGACTTATAGTATAGAGTGCAACATTTTTATGTTACATAGTAAGTTTACTCATATTTACTTCCCTTCTCCCACTATATTATCTCCAATGTGTATTTGACATCTCTTCTTCATCTCCGGCCTCCTTTCTCTCACTGTCTGTCTCTGATGCATCCTATCGCTGCCATTTTGTGTAATTACAGAAGAGAGTAAAATAAAATAGTTCAGAACGTGAAAAGGGGGCAAAGTAGAGTACCCCTCACCCCCTAGGCCTTCTCAGGCGGTCCCAAAAGGATCAGTTCCTGCTTTCCTGAGAGATTATGGTATGAGTTCCATATACCACAATAACTTGCATTACAACATGCAAGATATCTATCTCCTATTGCCAACTTTTGGAGATATTCGCGCTAAGCGCGAATATCTCCAAAAACTAACACCTGCCCTGAGCAGTTCTTAGCCATGTTATCCAATGGGAGGTGGATAACATGGCTAAGAGCATTAGCTCGGTAATGCATGAATATCGCTGACTTTTCAGCGATATTCATGCATTGCGGCCGTTTTTTATCGCATTTGCGATAAACCTTGATAATAGCAAGGTTTATCTGCGATAATTTCTGACGATGCTTAGCGGTAAAAAATTCGTTGCTAAGCATCGTTAGCGATAAATATCGCTTAACTTTGGTAATATGCCCCAACGTCTGTTAACGTTCAATTCGAAGGAAATCAGGAAGTGTTGAAAAACATTGTCTGCGCCATCTTGCCTTTTTTCAAATGCCACACTTTTGTCGTGCACGGCAGCCATTTTAGATGCCTTGACCAGACCCACTCTCTGCACGCTGTCGATCCTTAGCATGGCTCCCCACCCTCGCAAGCATCTCCCCCAGGCACTGGTCACCCCCGCTCTCTGTCTTATGCATGGGCAATAAACCTCCCCCCATCTGCGCTGCTCTTCCCTGAGAATCACACCCTGTGCCCGCCCGACACCTCCCTTTCGCCCTATTCACTACCGCACCCTCTGACACTCCTCTTCCTCTGTGTCCGATTGTCCAGGCCGGTCCCAGGCTATCAGCTAGCCCTGCAGATGTAGTTTATGGCCCCAGCTGTAAAGAATCACCCCTCTTCAAAGGAGTTATAGTAGATCAAGGCCCACACCCGATGAGATCCGTCACACCACACGCGTTCCTACTATCTGAAAACCATCCTGTATTGTGATTGGGGAGGGGACCGAGCCTGAAGCGGAAGATTCCAGGGATGACTCTTTGTACATCAAAGTTTTTACAATTATGTGTCACATTAAAAATATATAGCACTCCAACAAAGTAGTAGGAATATAAAACTTTAATAACTTATAAATATATACAACAAAACAAAAACAGTAAAAACATTTAAACATTTTTAGGGAAAAAGAAGGAACAATGGTCAGTAGCGGTCGGTTGTGCGAATAGTCCCAAGGCAGCACAATGTCCAGATTTCTGGACGGCACCCAGGTGATGTTGCCTGGGTGCCGCACTGATTTGGGTATCCGGCGTGGGGCGTCCCGGGGGGTGGGTCGTCAGTAGCGGTCTGTTGTGCGAATAGTTCCAAGGCAGCAGAACGTGCTGAAATGTGGATGGCACCAAGGTGATGTCCAGTAAGTTGCCGCCCTCCGAATAACGGCGTGGGGCGCCCGGGGGGGAGGGGGGGGGAGGCAGTCCAAAGTTCCGTTAAAAGGGCAAAGGATCGGTGGTTTGAACCATCAGTCAAAAAGGGGAGGGGGTGCAACAATTTTTCCTACCGGGTCACACTGTGCTTTTACCGGAACTGATCCGAACTGTGGTCTGCAGGATTCTAGTCATTCAAACTGAGGCTGGCGCCAGCATGGGAGCGCCGACGTCCCGCGGCTACAGTTTCGTCACTCCACGGGCGATCATGGCAGTCATTCCCCATCGGGGGTGTCTGCGGGGGTCGGGGACTCCCGCGGCTCCTCTAGAATCTTCAAGGTCGTGGAGGACTACGGTGGTGGAGTCAACCAGTGACCGGGCCATTTCTTTAATTTGGGCCCGCTCTTGCCAGGTCGACCGCCATTTTGAGAGTTCGGTAGCTACCGGCGATCGCGGGGTCAAATGAGCGGACGGGCTCCACCCTGCCGGGCGAGACGTTGCAGCATCGCCACAGTGGAAGAACCTTTTTCCGGGCGCCTGGAGCGCTGAGGGTGCAGCTGGGAAGCCTCCAGCTGGGGAGGCGGGAGAGGCCTGTTCGCACCGTCTCTCCCACCCAGTGCACCCCACGGCGTCTCGCTTGACATTTGTTATGGCCGGACCAGGCGATGAGGACGAGGGGGGGGGGTCGGAGGCATGTGCAAGACATCCCCCCCCCAGTGTTGTCGCAGCCATTATAAAAGAAAGAAGAAATGTCCCGTCCGTCTTTGGGCCGGACCTCCGGTGGATGGCGGCCGGACGCCCTTTGCTCTGGCCCCATGAACGGGTTCCTTGGCTCATCCGGTGGGGCAGGCCTTGGCGTGTGGTGCCTCTCCTGGGCCTTTCGTGCAGTGGCCTCTCCACTCTCAGGCCCTCCATGGATGCTGGCCCAGACTGGGAGAGAGAGGGTCTAACCTGCAATTCTCCAGGGTTACCGCTACCGCGGCCGGATCCCGTCGGCCTCGGCCTCTGGTTGATGGTGGCCGGACTGGGAGAGAGAGGGGAGGGTCGAGGACACAGACATTCCCCCCCTTGCAACTCTCCAGGGTTGTCGTAGCAATCCCCTTGGCCGGGTCCCATTGGCCTCGGCCTTTCCTCCGGCTACACCCTACGTGATGATCTTCTGCCGACGGTTGGCAGCAGGACCCGCCTTATATGTGTTGCTTCCGGCTGGGCGTAGCCGCAAACCTGTTGCACTTTGGAAGTTTCCAGAATGGGGCGGATGTCTGCTGACTTGTATCTTTCCCAGTTTGCCGTTATTTGGCCGTGGCAGGCGGTGGGACAGACACGTTTTGGGGCAGTGAGGGGCGATGAAGCCTCGTTGCCTTGTGGCCGTTGCAATGTCACACTTGGTTTCTCTTACTGTTTTCAGGTTTCTTATTACGGGCTTACTTCTAACGTTTCTTGTTTCTAGGACAATAATAGGTTTTATCATTACGTATTGTTATCGTTTCTTTGTTTGTTATTTAATAAAAAGTTCATCAGTGGCCTACTGATTTTCGTTTTCCTATTCCTTTCTTTCCAGGTTGTTTCATGCTAAAGTTTCTGTTAACAGGATACAGTGATCACTTCGTTATTATTGCATATGTCCTTTTCACTAGGGGTGCTCTCTGGTCGGGCCAGATGACCTATCTCTAGTAAATGGTCCGGGTGAAACAGGTGCATCAATCAGTGGGGAGTAGATAGGCATGACAGATTACAACGGGGGAGAAAGGTCCGCATTACCTACCCTTTCACTACTTGCAAAGATTTTCCTACGTTTATTTGCAAACAGGGAATACCTCCAAAAAGAACCAATTCCCAAACAGTCAATGTTCGGGCAAACAATCAATCAATGAGGAACGAAATAGGCACGACGTGTTAAAGGTTTGCGTTACCTACCCTTCACTATCTGCAAAGGGAGAGAGAATATTCCTATTCTTCCCCGTTTGCAGGCAGAGAAGATCCTTAAGAGAACCAACTTCGAACAATTCAATGCTCGATTCAAACAATCAACAAGGGGTACTGTGAACACAAATGAACGCCGCTTATGTACATACACATTGCTATTTTCAACAGGTTGTTCCTAATGTTTCTATTTTAGCGAGGTCAAAAAGAGATCCCATTAGTGGCCTACTGATTTTGCTCGATTCCTTTTGTTTTTTTACATGATTTTTCGCTATCTGCAAAGACTAAACAGAGTATTGCGACTCTGTGCTTGTTTGTAAATAGAGAATGAACCAAAGAGAACCAATTCTAAAACAGTAAATGCTTGGATAACAATCAATCAAATGGAGAGAGAAGCAGGCACGACGGATTACAACGGGGGCAAAGGCCTGCGTTAACTACCCTTCACTATCTGCAAAGAGAGAGTACTCCTAATAGAAATGAGGGGGGGGCAGCATTGAAAGCAGATCAGTGTGCATAAACACGAAAATGTTTTTTCTTACCACGTACTTGACAATCGACAGCTTATGATATTTGCTATTAAAAAACCATTGAAATTCACTGAAAAAACCATAGGTTATAGACCATATATAGTTAGGAATTAGCATTTACAAAACCTTGAAAATTCACTGAAAAAACCATAGGTTATAGACCATATATAGTTAGGAATTAGCATTTAAAAAACCTTATTTTACTCACACAAAACCATTGAAATTCCATATATAGTTAGTTGTACTAACTATATATCGCGCACCCGCAATCCACTGCTGATCATGTCACATATTACATCATTCATGACATGGTCAGTGACATCACTGATGACATCACTGATGACATCTCAAATGACATCACTGATGACATCACTGATGACATCTCAAATGACATCACTGATGACATCACTGATGACATCTCAAATGACACTGGCTCTTATGCACAGTTATTTATATATGTCAAGTCTCACATGTACTGTGTTTTACATATGTACTTACTTTGACATGTAGCACTGAGATATCCATTCACTCACCAATACACTGATGCACACAGTCAACCGCCCATACAGCTGTTTCCACATGCACTTTTGAACCCATACATCTAGTGAATCAACTGCTCACACATCTATGCACAGAGTCATACACCTCCCAAACACCCACACATACACTCAGTCTCCTATACAAATACTTGGGCAACCAATCAATAACCCATATAGTTACTCATATAGCTACTGAACAACACATGCAGCAGTTTTCAGAACAACAGACATAATGATGCACAAATTAAGACAGTTTAGTCACTAACCCATGCACTCAATGAGACACATTTAATCACTCACTCATACAGTCAGTCATGCACCTACTAAATCAAAAAAGAACATTACATTACCCCAGGTCCCTCCTCTCCTCGTCCCCTTCATTAATAACAAGGGGTAAAAGGATCCGGCGTTGTCTCATCGCAGGACCCGAGCCTTCCACCAAGCTCGGGTCCTGCGATGAGACAACGCCGGACAGAGCGGGGCCTCCTTCTTCCTGAGCTGCGTTCCAGGAGAGGTGAGGTACACTCACTGATGACATCTCAAATGACATCACTGATGACATCACTGGTGACATCTCAAATGACATCACTGATGACATCACTGATGACATCTCAAATGACACTGGCTCTTATGCACAGTTATTTATATATGTCAAGTCTCACATGTACTGTGTTTTACATATGTACTTACTTTGACATGTAGCACTGAGATATCCATTCACTCACCAATACACTGATGCACACAGTCAACCGCCCATACAGCTGTTTCCACATGCACTTTTGAACCCATACATCTAGTGAATCAACTGCTCACACATCTATGCACAGAGTCATACACCTCCCAGCCACCCACACATACACTCAGTCTCCCATACAAATACTTGGGCAACCAATCAATAACCCATATAGTTACTCATATAGCTACTGAACAACACATGCAGCAGTTTTCAGAACAACAGACATAATGATGCACAAATTAAGACAGTTTAGTCACTAACCCATGCACTCAGTGAGACACATTTAATCACTCACTCATACAGTCAGTCATGCACCTACTAAATCCTTCATCCAGACACTTATACATCCACTCAAGACATATTTTAACTTTACAGAAAAACTGTGTGCATCAGTGTATTGGTGAGTGAATGGATATCTCAGTGCTACATGTCAAAGTAAGTACATATGTAAAACACAGTACATGTGAGACTTGACATATATAAATAACTGTGCATAAGAGCCAGTGTCATTTGAGATGTCATCAGTGATGTCATTTGAGATGTCATCAGTGATGTCATCAGTGATGTCATTTGAGATGTCATCAGTGATGTCATCAGTGATGTCACTGACCATGTCATGAATGATGTAATATGTGACATCATCAGCAGTGGATTGCGGGTGCGCGATATATAGTTAGTACAACTAACTATATATGGAATTTCAATGGTTTTGTGTGAGTAAAATAAGGTTTTTTAAATGCTAATTCCTAACTATATATGGTCTATAACCTATGGTTTTTTCAGTGAATATATATATACATACATATATAAACATATAAAATCTGCATATCTATATAAATACAAATATAAATGCATGCATACATATACATATATGCATACATATGCATGTTATTTACATGAAAGTTTGAAAAACACTATTAAAAGCAAAGCTAAAAAGCCACCTCATTACAAACAGAATGACTTTAACTTAAACGAGGGAGAGATCTATTGCATTTTCAATGCTTGTTTACTTTGGTTCCATCAAGAAGGCATTCAGATGTGTCACACATTTGCCATAAATTCTGAATGTTAGCACTCTAGTTGCTCATTATATCACTGCAGTAAAGCTACTGCTCACCAGGGAAGTCTGCTGCTGGTATTCAAAGTGCATGTTTCAGTCTGCATGTCAGAATTTTTTTAATGAAATAGAAGAGGATTTGAGAAGTCACTCAAAATGTGCCCTAATTTTTCTTTCTGAAGCACTAATCATACTTTCTATGGGAAAATGAACCCCCTCATTTTGTTCCTTTTTAAATTAAATGTTTTCAGACTTACCACTTCATTCCAATCAAGATGGCTTCTGATGTGCCATACTTTTGTCATAAGTAAGACTGTTAGCGATCTAGTTGTTCTTTAGAACACTCTGGGACATTCTGTCATTGGGCTATACTTGGGCTACATCTGGGTGATATTTGGGCTACATTTGGGCTCTTTTGACTCTGGTGGCCATCTTGGGAGACTGCATGTCAGAATTTGTTAATGAAATAGAAGAGGATTTGAGAAGTCAATCAAAATGTGCCCTCATTTTTCTTTCTGAAGCACTAATCATACTTTCTATGGCAAAATGAACCCCCTCATTTTGTTCCTTTTTAAATTAAATGTTTTCAGACTCACCACTTCATTCCAATCAAGATGGCTTCTGGTGTGCCATACTTTTGTCATAAGTAAGACTGTTAGCGCTCTAGTTGTTCTTTAGAACACTCTGGGACATTTTGTCATTGCGCTATACTTGGGCTACATCTGGGTGCTATTTGGGCTACATTTGGGCTCTTTTGTCTCTGGTGGCCATCTTGGGAGACTGCAAGTCAGAATTTTTTAATGAAATAGAAGAAGATTTGAGAAGTCACTCAAAATGTGCCCTAATTTTTCTTTCTGAAGCACTAATCATACTTTCTATGGCAAAATGAACCCCCTCATTTTGTTCCTTTTTAAATTAAATGTTTTCAGACTCACCACTTCATTCCAATCAAGATGGCTTCTGGTGTGCCATACTTTTGTCATAAGTAAGACTGTTAGCGCTCTAGTTGTTCTTTAGAACACTCTGGGACATTCTGTCATTGGGCTATACTTGGGCTACATCTGGGTGATATTTGGGCTACATTTGGGCTCTTTTGTCTCTGGTGGCCATCTTGGGAGACTGCATGTCAGAATTTTTTAATGAAATAGAAAAGGATTTGAGAAGTCACTCAAAATGTGCCCTAATTTTTCTTTCTGAAGCACTAATCATACTTTCTATGGCAAAATGAACCCCCTCATTTTGTTCCTTTTTAAATTAAATATTTGTAGACTTACCACTTCATTCCAATCAAGATGTCTTCTGGTGTGCCATACATTTGTCATAAGTAAGATTGTTAGCGCTCTAGTTGTTCTTTAGAACACTCTGGGACATTCTGTCATTGGGCTATACTTGGGCTACATCTGGGTGATATTTGGGCTACATTTGGGCTCTTTTGTCTCTGGTGGCCATCTTGGGAGACTGCATGTCAGAATTTTTTAATGAAATAGAAGAGGATTTGAGAAGTCACTCAAAATGTGCCCTAATTTTGCCTTTGCAGCAGTAATCTTACTTTCTATGGCAAAATATACCCCCTCATGTTGTTCCTTTTTAAATTAAATGTTTTAAGAGTTACCACTTTATTCCAATCAAGATGGCTTCAGGTGTGCCATACCTTTGTAATAAGTAGGACTGTTAGCGCTCTAGTTGTTCTTTAGAACACTCTGGGAAGCTGCAGTAGAACACAAAGGAATCAACTGACAGTCTCTGTCCTTGTTGGATGTACATGTTTTACTGAGAATGTCAGACTTCATTCTCACATGACTGAGAAAGATAATGTGAATTTACAGAAAATATGCTTTCTGTTTATCTTATAGATCCCCTTCCAAGCCACTGTGGGAAAAGCATGAGATAATAGTTTTCTTTCAAACATGATTCATGATATCCCAGCAGAAGGCTTTTTCACATGGTAAAATTACCTTAGAACACACCACAATTCCTAAAATTAGTATGGTAGCATCAACAAATGATTTATAATGTAACTAAAGTCCTAAAACCTTCTATTAACTGCAATGCTTTTTAATGAGGTGCTATCATGTATATTGGTCCCAAGATGGCTACCAACACTTCTTGGATGAAGTGCTGACAGCCAATCAGATCTCACGATGAGATGTGTGGTTAGGCTCCGCCCAGATATATATATATTTTTTAAGTTAATTTTCGTAAAAACCACTGGAGCAATTTTCACCAAATATAGAAAAGGCACTTCTGCGTACCAGTCCCTACAATTTTGCAAAGTTTGGTGTAATTCCATTCAGCGGTTCGGGCTGTAGCCTTGTCTATTCGTCCTATGGAAATTAACATGGGGAAACACGTTTTGGGAGCCCCCTTTTTTCTCGGCCCCCGCATGGCGAACCCCCCCGAAACTTCCAGGGAAGAAGCGGAGCGGAGCTGGCCTAAATTTTGGAAACTTACACGCAAATTCCTCCACCGGCGCCAAAGTTATTCCCAATAGAATGTTGAGGATTTCCTATGGTAGCTAGGTCCTAACTATATATACCTACTGGCTATCGCCGGTAGGTAATATATATATATATATATATATATATATATATATATATATATATATATATATATATACATATATATATATATATATATGTATATATATATATATATATATATATGCATATATATATATATATATATATATTTATATATATATATATATATATATATATATATATATATATATATATATATATATATAATGCAAATAGTATAAATATATGCGATAAAATATAGCTTGGACATAACTAATATAATTATAACAACAAAATACCAAACGTTACTACTTAAAAATTCCTTATCAAAACATCTTCGAAGTAAAAGTAGTTTACAATTTTTCATAACTACTCACAAGTAACAATAAGTATTTAAAAAATAATACAATACATATAGGGAAAGAGAGAATATAACTCTCTCTATATATATATATATATATATATTCACTGAAAAAACCATAGGTTATAGACCATATATAGTTAGGAATTAGCATTTACAAAACCTTGAAAATTCACTGAAAAAACCATAGGTTATAGACCATATATCGTTAGGAATTAGCATTTAAAAAACCTTATTTTACTCACACAAAACCATTGAAATTCCATATATAGTTAGTTGCACTAACTATATATCGCGCACCCGCAATCCACTGCTGATGATGTCACATATTACATCATTCATGACATGGTCAGTGACATCACTGATGACATCACTGATGACATCTCAAATGACATCACTGATGACATCACTGATGACATCTCAAATGACATCACTGATGACATCACTGATGACATCTCATTTGACATCAATGACCACATCACTGATGATATCATTCATGTGACAATACAATGCATCTCCTCACATTTTAATATAACCTGTTTCACCCAGTGTTAAATACAGAATATAATTTTTGAAACCATTGACACACCAATACTAGTTACTACATACGCACTCACTGATTCCTACGTCTACACACACCTTCACTCATTCACCCATACAATCATTCATACATACAATCACTCATCTTTACAACACTATCATATGCCCTCATACACCTATACAGACACTCACAGTCTGCCACTCATCCATGGAGTTACTCACACACCTAGTCAGTCCTGTAAAGAATCAATGACACTTCCATTTTCTTGTCTATACAGTTAAACATAGAGCACCTTACATTTTCAAACATATACTAACACATACTTACCTTGTTATTCAATCATTGATACAAGTACACATTGATCTGCACAGAGTCACACACCTCCCAGCCAGCCACACACACACTCAGTCTCCCATACAAATACTTGGACAATCAATCAGTAACCCATATAGTTAATCATATAGCTACTGATCAACACATGCAGCAGTTTACAGAACAACAGACATAATGATGCACAAATTAAGACACTTTAGTCACTAACCCATGCACTCAGTGAGACACATTTAATCACTCACTCATACATTCAGTCATGCACCTACTAAATCATTTGTCCAGACACTTATACTTCCACTCATTCTTCAATATGTAAGACACATTTTAACTTTACAGAAACATACAGTCACTGGATGTTGTCATCAGTGATGTCGTCAGTGATGTCATTTGAGATGTCATCAGTGATGTCATCAGTGATGTCACTGACCATGTCATGAATGATGTAATATGTGACATCATCAGCAGTGGATTGCGGGTGCGCGATATATAGTTAGTGCAACTAACTATATATGGAATTTCAATGGTTTTGTGTGAGTAAAATAAGGTTTTTTAAATGCTAATTCCTAACGATATATGGTCTATAACCTATGGTTTTTTCAGTGAATTTTCAAGGTTTTGTAAATGCTAATTCCTAACTATATATGGTCTATAACCTATGGTTTTTTCAGTGAATTTTCAAGGTTTTGTAAATGCTAATTCCTAACTATATATGGTCTATAACCTATGGTTTTTTCAGTGAATTTCAATGGTTTTTTAATAGCAAATATCATAAGCTGTCAAATGTCAAGTACGTGGTAAGTAAAAACATTTTCGTGTTTATGCACACTGATCTGCTTTGAATGCTGCCCCCCACCCCTCATTTCTATTAGGAGTACTCTCTCTTTGCAGATAGTGAAGGGTAGTTAACGCAGGCCTTTGCCCCCGTTGTAATCCGTCGTGCCTGCTTCTCTCTCCATTTGATTGATTGTTCTCTTTGGTTCATTCTCTATTTACAAACAAGCACAGAGTCGCAATACTCTGTTTAGTCTTTGCAGATAGCGAAAAATCGTGTAAAAAAACAAAAGGAATCGAGCAAAATCAGTAGGCCACTAATGGGATCTCTTGTTGACCTCGCTAAAATAGAAACATTAGGAACAACCTGTTGAAAATAGCAATGTGTATGTACATAAGCGGCGTTTATTTGTGTTCACAGTACCCCTTGTTGATTGTTTGAATCGAGCATTGAATTGTTCGAAGTTGGTTCTCTTAAGGATCTTCTCTGCCTGCAAACGAGGAAGAATAATAATATTCTCTCTCCCTTTGCAGATAGTGAAGGGTAGGTAACGCAAGCCTTTAACACGTCGTACCTATTTCATTCCTCATTGATTGATTGATTGTCCGAACATTGACTGTTTGGGAATTAGTTCTTTTTTGAGGTATTCCCTGTTTGCAAATAAACGTAGGAAAATCTTTGCAAGTAGTGAAAGGGTACGTAATGCGGACCTTTCTCCCCCGTTGTAATCTGTCATGCCTATCTACTCCCCACTGATTGATGCACCTGTTTCACCCGGACCATTTACTAGAGATAGGTCATCTGGCCCGACCAGAGAGCACCCCTAGTGAAAAGGACATATGCAATAATAACGAAGTGATCACTGTATCCTGTTAACAGAAACTTTAGCATGAAACAACCTGGAAAGAAAAGAATAGGAAAACGAAAATCAGTAGGCCACTGATGAACTTTTTATTAAATAACAAACAAAGAAACGATAACAATACGTAATGATAAAACCTATTATTGTCCTAGAAACAAGAAACGTTAGAAGTAAGCCCGTAATAAGAAACCTGAAAACATCGCCCCTCACTGCCCCAAAACGTGTCTGTCCCACCGCCTGCCACGGCCAAATAACGGCAAACTGGGAAAGATAGAAGTCAGCAGACATCCGCCCCATTCTAGAAACTTCCAAAGGGCAACAGGTTTTCGGCTACGCCCAGCCGGAAGCAACACATATAAGGCGGGTCCTGCTGTCACGCCTCGGCCAGGAGATCATCACGTAGGGTGTAGCCGGAGGAGAGGCCGAGGCCAGCGGGACCCGGCCAGGGGGATTGACAACACTGGAGAGTTTCAGGGGGGGGAATGTCCGTGTCCTCGACCCTCCCCTCTCTCTCCCAGTCCGGCCGCGGTGGCCCTTGAGAGTTGCAGGTTGTCCCTCCACACTCTCTCCCGGTCCGGCCACCAACGGCCGGGGGCTGGGGCCGACGGGATCCGGCTGCAGCCGATGAGCCAAGGAACCCGTTCATGGGGCCAGAGCAAAGGGCGTCCGGCCGCCATCCACCGGAGGTCCGGCCCAAAGACGGACGGGACATTTCTTCTTTCTTGAATAATTGCTGCAACAACCCTGGGGGGGGATGTCTTGCACATGCCTCCGACCCCCCCCCCTCTCGTCCTCATCGCCTGGTCCGGCCATAACAAATCTCAAGCGAGACGCCGTGGGGTGCACTGGGAGGGAGAGACGGTGCGAACAGGCCTCTCCCGCCTCCCCAGGTGGAGGCTTCCCAGCTGCACCCTCAGCGCTCCAGGCGCCCGGAAAAGGGTTCTTCCACTGTGGCGATGCTGCAACGTCTCGCCCGGCAGGGTGGAGCCCGTCCGCTCATTTGACCCCGCGATCGCCAGTAGCTACCGAACTCTCAAAATGGCGGTCGACCTGGCAAGAGCGGGCCCAGCATAAAGAAATGGCCCGGTCACTGGTTGACTCCACCACCGTAGTCCTCCACGACCTTGAAGATTCTAGAGGAGCCGCGGGAGTCCCCGACCCCCGCAGACACCCCCGATGGGGAATGACTGCCATGATCGCCCGTGGAGTGACGAAACTGTAGCCGCGGGACGTCGGTGCTCCCATGCTGGCGCCAGCCTCAGTTTGAATGACTAGAATCCTGCAGACCTCAGTTCCAGTGAAAGCACAGTGTGACCCGGTAGGAAAAATTGTTGCACCCCCTCCCCTTTTTGACTGATGGTTCAAACCACCGATCCTTTCCTTTGCCCTTTTAACGGAACTTTGGACTGCCTCCCCCCCCCCCGCGGCGCCCCACGCCGTTATTTGCTGGGCGGCAACTTACTAGACATCACCTTCGTGACATCCAGATTTCAGCGCGTTCTGCTGCCTTGGAACTATTCGCACAACAGACCGCTACTGACAACCCACCCCCCGGGACGCCCCACGCCGGATACCCAAATCAGTGCGGCACCCAGGCAACATCTTCTGAATTTTCATAATTTGAAAGAACTAGTAACATGTCCTCATCAGGAATTTCCTCTTCAATCATCTCATCAGGAATTTCCTCATGAAAAGTCTGCAATGATGATTCTTGTAACTCTATGGTCTCCAAACATTCGATAAATTCGCCATCAAGACATTGATCAAAAAAATCATTCAAGTCATCTCCTCCTTGTGAGAATATTTCATTATTGGTGCTGTCAATTTCAATAAATGTAGTGGATAATTCAAAAGAAATTGCCACGGTCTCTTCGTTGTTTAAATGTTTTTACTGTTTTTGTTTTGTTGTATATATTTATAAGTTATTAAAGTTTTATATTCCTACTACTTTGTTGGAGTGCTATATATTTTTAATGTGACACATAATTGTAAAAACTTTGATGTACAAAGAGTCATCCCTGGAATCTTCCGCTTCAGGCTCGGTCCCCTCCCCAATCAGAATACAGGATGGTTTTCAGATAGTATGAACACGTGTGGTGTGACGGATCTCATCGGGTGTGGGCCTTGATCTACTATAACTCCTTTGAAGAGGGGTGATTCTTTACAGCTGGGGCCATAAACTACATCTGCAGGGCTAGCTGATAGCCTAGGACCGGCCTGGACAATCGGACACAGAGGAAGAGGAGTGTCAGAGGGTGCGGTAGTGAATAGGGCGAAAGGGAGGTGTCGGGCGGGCACAGAGTGTGATTCTCAGGGAAGAGCAGCGCAGATGGGGGGAGGTTTATTGCCCATGCATAAGACAGAGAGCGGGGGTGAGCAGTGCCTGGGGAAGATGCTTGCGAGGGTGGGGAGCCATGCTACGAATCGACAGCGTGCAGAGAGTGGGTCTGGTCAAGGCATCTAAAATGGCTGCCATGCACAACAAAAGTGTGGCATTTCAAAAAAGGCAAGATGGCGCAGACAATGTTTTTCAACACTTCCTCATTTCCTTCGAATCGAACGTTAACAGACGTTGGTGCATATTGCCAAAGTTAAGCGATATTTATCGCTAACGATGCTTAGCAACGAATTTTTTACCGCTAAGCATCGTCAGAAATTATCGAAGATAAACCTTGCTATTATCAAGGTTTATCGCAAATGCGATAAAAAACGGCCGCAATGCATGAATATCGCTAAAAAGTCAGCGATATTCATGCATTACCGAGCTAATGCTCTTAGCCATGTTATCCACCTCCCATTGGATAACATGGCTAAGAACTGCTCAGGGCAGGTGTTAGTTTTTGGAGATATTCGCGCTTAGCGCGAATATCTCCAAAAGTTGGTAATAGGAGATAGATATCTTGCATGTTGTAATGCAAGTTATTGTGGTATATGGAACTCATACCATAATCTCTCAGGAAAGCAGAAACTGATCCTTTTGGGACCGCCTGAGAAGGCCTAGGGGGTGAGGGGTACTCTACTTTGCCCCCTTTTCACGTTCCGAACTATTTTATTTTACTGTCTTCTGTAATTACACAAAATGGCAGCGATAAGATGCATCAGAGACAGACAGTGAGAGAAAGGAGGCCGGAGATGAAGAAGAGATGTCAAATACACATTGGAGATAATATAGTGGGAGAAGGGAAGTAAATATGAGTAAACTTACCATGTAACATAAAAATGTTCCACTCTATACTATAAGTCTCATTTTATACTACAATCACTTCGCTACAACCTCATAAATTAAAAATAAAAATGAATAATGTCTCAAACAATTTTTGTATTTCTAAATATAAATTTATTCTTCTGAATTTTCAAAATTTGAAAGAACTAGTAACATGTCCTCATCAGGAATTTCCTCTTCAATCATCTCATCTGGAATCTCCTCATGAAAAGTCTGCAATGATGATTCTTGTAACTCTATGGTCTCCAAACATTCGATAAATTCGCCATCAAGAGATTGATCCAAAAAATCATTCAAGTCATCTCCTCCTTGTGAGAATACTTCATTATTGGTGCTGTCAATTTCAATAAATGTAGTGGATAATTCAAAAGAAATTGCCACGGTCTCTTCATTGTGAGCCATTTTATTTTGAAATTGCTTGCTGTAAATTGCAGAAAAAAATAATCACTTTCATTTATCGTTTTTAGTATTTAGTATAACAGAAGGACTGTAAATAAATAACAGAAAACATTTTTCAAATTATCTTAAAGTGTACAACATAGTTCCCCTTACAAATTAACAACTCACCTTTTTAAAAGTAGGAGAAGTGTTAGTACTGTGTAAACCAAACACCAGAAATTGAGCACCAAAAATTCCTCACAAATGTACCTCAGACAGTAGTATCACAAAATGGCTGTGGTTTCCTCTCATTTTAGATATATACATAACCAATTAACTTTCATCACACACAAATACAAAACCAAAGTAACATTTTACTTGGTTCTAAATTTCAACACTTTCAAATGTGTTTTCCCCATGCAATTTTCCATAGGACATTTAGATACGTCTACAGCCTGAATGGCTGAACGGAATTACACCAAACTTGGCAAAATGGTACATCAAACCTAAGAGGTCAGGGAGGATCTACTATGCCCCCTTATGGTCATTTGCCCCTTCGCTTTGGCCTTCTCTTGTCTCTCGATCCTACCGAGAGACAAGATGGCGGCCGCTACGGACTGTTTGGAATGTTTACAGACGCCGGAGAACCAATCACCTTCGCAAAGCTCCGTAACGCGAAAAGTACGCGAAGCGGAGCGCTGTTACAGATATATATCTTTTTTTGAACGTTAATTTCTCAAAATCCACTGGAGCACATATATTGAAACCTAGCAAAGGCACATCGGGCTACCAGTCCCTAATATTTTGCCAAGTTTCGTACAAATCCATTCAGCCGTTCGATTATTATTATTATTTTTTTTTTTTGCCCCGCGGGGCCCTTTTAAAACCTCCACATCAAACCTAGGGGGTCAGCGAGGATCTACTATGCCCCCTTATAGTCATTTGCCCCTTCGCTTTGGCCTCCTCTTGTCTCTCGATCCTACCGAGAGACAAGATGGCGGCCGCTACGGACTGTTTGGAATGTTTACAGACGCCGGAGAACCAATCAGCTTCGCTTCACAAAGCTCCGTAACGCAAAAAGTACGCGAACTGGAGCGCTGCCCGGTCCGCTGTTACAGATATATATCTTTTTTTGAACGTTAATTTCTCAAAATCCACTGGAGCACATATATTGAGACCTAGCAAAGGCACATCGGGCTACCAGTCCCTACAATTTTGCCAAGTTTCGTGCAAATCCATTCAGCCGTTCGGGCTAAAAGTGAGGCCAACCGCCCTATGGAAAACTCAATGTTAAAAACACGTTTTGGGACCCCCCTTTTTTCTCGGCCCCCCCTTGACGAAACCCCCCCAAATTTTCAGGGGCTGCTCAGAAACAAAATGTTCCATTTTCCTGAAAATTTCAGCCAATTCCGTCCACAAACGCCAAAGTTATTAGACATAGAATTTTCAAAAATCCCATAGAGAAAAAATCCTAACTATATATACCTACTGGCGACCGCCAGTAGGTAATATATATATATATCATGTGTATACTCTAAATATACAATTACTCGTGACTCCACTTATTTGACTACAACATTTGTCGTTTTCCAAATTGTCACAATTGTATTAGGACAGATAATATTTGCAAATCAACTGATATAATGTAAATAACTAATACGATTTTATGATGTTTACAAATGCATTTGTGCAGATATTATTATTATTTTATTTTTTTGGGAAAACAGACTTGTAGTTTATAGCCCAGTATGTTTTCACTTTTCACTATGTGTGTAGTTCAAGTAATCACCTGAGCACAATCACTAATGTATTTAAATTCAGTTGTTTGAGCAGCGAGGTTATGTGAGCAAGGCTACACGTTAGCCGAAACGCGTCATCCTGCCCGACATCTCGCACCATTTATAATTAAATAAAGTCACTGCAGCCAGCAGTGTATGCTGATTTTGGAGTCCGTGTCTTTCTCCGTTTGGTGGTTACAGGCGCCGGAGCGGTAATTGTGTATATATATATATATATATATATATATATATATATATATATATATATATATATATATATATGTATATGTATATATTGATATCATGCAAATAGTATAAATATATGCGATAAAATATAGCTCGGACATAACTAATATGATTATAACAACAAAATACCAAACGTTACTACTTAAAAATTCCTTATCAAAACTTCTTCGAAGTAAAAGTAGCTTACAATTTTTCATAACTACTCACAAGTAACAATAAGTATTTAAAAAATAATACAATACATATAGGGAAAGAGAGAATATAACTCTAATTCTCTCTCTCTCTCTCTCTCTCTCTCTCTCTATATATATATATATATATATATATATATATATATATATCATGTGTATACTCTAAATATACACTATAAAAAATAACTAGAACAGACCAAATATAATTATATCAACAATACACCAAGGTAACTACTTGCAAACAAAAGAAGTAACACTTGCATAATATTTATTTGCCCTTTATAACTATACTTAGAAACAACATATAAAAACATAGTAAATAGTATATATATACATAAATATATATATATATATATATATATATATATATATATATATATATACCAAATACATAAGTAAAATATACATGTATTGTGATCAATCTCTTATGCATACAACTTAAACACATATAGTAAAATGTACATATAACAGAACTAATAAATATTTTTACAAAAGACCATACATTGCTAATTACTCATCGAGACATCATCAAAGGAACAGTAGCTCCACTATTTTTTTATCTACACAATAAATAGTGTCAGAAATCGCTGTAAGAAAGCATATATATATATATATATATATATGTAACAAAAAATTACAAATATATATATATATTCAATGCAGCATAAGTACATCAATAAAATAGAGCTGTAACATTCCTAATTTATTTTACATTAACAAATAGTCTCTGTATTCCTCTAAATATAATGGAAATACTGCAGGCAAGTTATCATCAAGGTCAGGAAAAATGTTCAGCTCATTCACGAGGTAAACAATGTTTGCCAAACAGTACATTTGCAATTCTACACAACTACTACAAACTCACAAATACATGGACTATAGAATATTTACATTATATTATGGACTTAGGTGATGCTTTATATACAGATATGCATTCTATTAATAAAGAACAACTTATGCATCCAGATGATTTACCAAATTTTATACAACACAATAAGATTATCTATTCTATTAAGATTAAAGAGCCTTCTTATGGAGACATATTAAAACCTTTAGACCCTTCTTTCCCAAATTTGCAAGCAGTATTAAAAACTGCACTGACTTACAATTCTGGTGTTTTGCTTTGCATGGGTATGTAAGTTATATCCATTATAAAAAATAAGGATTTATACTTTGTATTTGACTCACATAGTCGTGATAACACTGGAATGCCTCACCCAAATGGAACATGTATTACTATACAAATAACTTTTGAAAAACTTATAGAGTACATTACAAAACTGGCACATAGTCTAAAACGACCAAATACTAATTACGTACCATATGAATTAACTCCTATAAATATAAATACAATTAAAAAAGAATCCTTGCGTAAGATAATGCTCATTAATGAACAAACAAAAACTTCTGGACCAATAAAAACTATTTATGTGCATTCTACTGAAGCATGTTTAGATGTTTTTACATAGAACCAATTGGTGTGTGGGTCCGCACTCTTGGTGTTTCTCACTACTCAAATCATCACTCTGAGTTTCTCATTGTGGGCGGTGCAAAGTGTGGCAATCCAACTGAGCAATAGGATTGTGTTAATACGTGATTGATATGTGTGTCCTGAGTCCCAAGATACACTCCAAACTTGCACTCGGCGTGCGAGTAGAGTGGAGATGAGGGAATCACCAGTGCAGAACATTATGAAGTCGCCGAGTACGCCGGATTAAAAACTCACAGAGTTTACAGAACCCCCTGACAAAGGGCGGCATGCTCGAAATGCATTGGCACAAAATTGTACTCATGACATAAAAATGGAATGTCGCAAACAATGAAAATATCTTTGCTATTTGAAAAATAAATCAATGGAATGAGATGAACATTTCTGCATAAGTTATTTTGAATTCGAATGAATATTGATTTACGAGTGCAAGTTTGGAGTGTATCTTGGGACTCAGGACACACATATCAATCATAAATTCTTTACAGACACATTGCTAACTCGTATAGAAACAGCTAAAAATATAATTTGGAAATCTAAGACAAGTCTATTTTTTAATGCAGAACAGCCATCAACATCTTTATCTAATACGCATAGTCCTAAAGCATATCCAAATATAATTTTTACCCCAATAGCTACACCTGAAAAACAGTTCACAACTAACAGCAATAACATAAGTACACCACAATATGCTAGTACTGCTAACACATATGCAAGTATAGTTAATAAAACACTTAAGCGCAACACAGAAACATAAAATAGTAACAGCATAAACATAAATGTACAACAACTAACATCAACAAGTACTTTACATACCAACACATATACAGATAGTTGCTATCATACATACATACCTATTAGTGAAAGTAATACAATACTAGTTCCACAAAGTACCAACAATAGCATATTGCCCAAAACGCAACATAACACACAAAATGTTAACATAGATGTCAATTTTTTAGCACAAACACAACAAGAAATAGATTTATTAAATAACACACACACAGATATTGGCAGCACATCAGAATGTGCACAATATCTAAATCACACACAAACAGATATTGGTAACACATCAGAATGTGCACAATCTCTAACATATAGTATATTTGTTATTCTACATAACTACTGTAAACAAGCATATACTTGGAATAGACAAGATTTACATTATATTATGGATCTTGGAGATGCTTTATATACAGAAATGCACTCTGTTACTAAAGAAAACAATATGCAACCACAATATTTACCAAATTAAACAGAGCACAATAACATTATATATTCTATCAAGCTCCAAAAAAGCTTTAGACACGAAATAATAAAAGAACACATTTTTAATGCCAAATTTATAACAGCATTAACTTCTACTATTAATTTACAAACAGGTGTATTAATCTGTATAGATACATATGTAATTTCAGTATTTAAAACTATCCATTCATACTATATATTTGATTCACATAGCCAAGATGTAAAAGCAATACCTCATCCTAATGGAACATGTATTGCTATAGAAATCAACTCTATTAATCTAGTTATAGAATACATCATAAAGCTTGCTGATAAAGAAAAGCAAACACATTCACATAGTATTACTTTACAATTAACTCCAGTGAAAATAACCACAATTAGCAAAACGTCACTGAAGGTAACACAAAGAAACCACCGCAAAGAAAAAATGAAAACTATAAAACACATATATGTCCATACTACAAAGCTAGCTCAAAATGCATTAACACATATTCTAGCAACAAACTTACAAGTAGAAGATACAATTATAGAAAATCTAAACAGCAATAGCCAACAAAATATAGAGTTTTCTACAACACACATAGATTTAGATTCAACAGTAACTATTAGCAATAGCAATATGCTAACAAATGCATTTACACATAATGCTGAATTAGAAACTCTAACAACTAACATACAGGTTCTAGGAAATCACAGTAACAGAAAAAGAAAGCATACACAAGACAGAGAAAATGCACTTAATAGTACTGCAGATACAACATTACAAACAACAAAGGACATTATTAGTATCTTTCATGCACAAATAACATATGGCCCTGAGTATGCTTGTACTATTTGCAATCAACTATGGCATAAGCAACATTTGCAAAAAACTCACAATATTAAAAAATAGGCAACATTCATAGAGTGTAACATTAGCAAATGCCAAACAGATGAGATATGCAAAACATATTACACACATTCTGTGGAATTCTGTGGTGGGCTACTAAACTGTAGATCCCTAAGCAAACACAGAATTTAAATCTTTGACCTGCTCCTGGATAGAAAACTGGATCTCCTGTTCCTTACGGAGACCTGGCTTGACTCTGACTCTGAGCCCGATATTCTTAAGGCACTTCCCCCAGGCTATACTATAGCCAGAATAGATAGAGCGACAGGGAGAGGAGGGGGGATTGCGGTTATTTTAAAAAAAAACCTTGAATGCTCTCTTGAACCTATTATGACATGTGAAAGTGAGGCGGGCCTTTTTACGATTAAAATCAACCCCAATCTCATGATAAAAGGGCTCTTGATTTATAGACCCCCCGGTCCCTCTACATGCTTTCTACTCAGTCTGGCTGAGGGTATTGCCCCTCTAGGTTTAAGACATGACAAGCTATTAGTAGTAGGTGACCTCAATCTTCATTTGGAGGATCCTATGAAAGAAGAGGCCTCGGAGTTATGACAGGATCTCATGGCACTTCAACTGAACCTTAAACCTAATGCCCCTACACATCAGCATTGGCATTTACTTGATCCTGTGTTCGCCAGCTGGGAGAATATAGAAGTTACCACTCCTATTCCTGTCACCTGGTCGGATCATTTTCTGGTCCCTTTTGTAGTGAGAGTACCAGAGACGGGAATGCAGGAAAAAGCTACCTGCAAAAATCTACGCAGAAAATGGAAACAGTTTGTGCGAGAGGACTTTAACAAGGCTTTCCCTACTATATTTTGTGGAAAGCGAAGGCCAACAAATGAAGAAAGGCATGTACCAATATATTACAGTACAATCTGTCAATGGGAATTAAGAAGTAATGATCAAAGAGTAGCAAAGTCTATAAGTAATGTTTTCTTTAAAGTAAAAAAATTACACATAAAACAGATACAGAGCAAAATATACATTTCACTTAGAAAATACTTTACTAATGTAAATATTATAACTGCAGAACACATAAAAGAAACATGAGACAACATTTAATGAGGGGTACAAAATACTTAAAACTATACGTAGTTCGCCACCATATTGGGAGCAATGCAAAAAAGACTTATTTGCTATGATTCGACAATTAGGAATACCAACCTTTTCTTTAACATTATCAGCTGCAGAAACAAAATGGTATCACTTAATTAACATATTATTGCGTAGTGAAAAAAGGCAAGAATGTACAAAAGAAGAATTTGAAAATATGTCATGGGAAACCAAATTCAAATTAATACAGCAAAATCCTATTACACGTGCAAGACATTTTGACTTCCAAGTTAGGAAATTATTTAATTGTATTTTATTACATGAAAGTAACCCAATTGGCAAGATAATATATTACTTTTATAGAGTAGAATTCCAACAATGTGGATCAACACATATACATGCTATAATATGGATAGAAAATGCTCCACAATATGAAACTTCTCAACTCAATGAAGTTATTACTTTTATAAATAAGTATATAACATGTGCAAAAGCACAAGATCAAGATATAGAGCCTTTATTACCCCTCCAAAGACACGGACATACAAAAAGTTGCTGTATCAAACATAAAAGAACTTGCAAATATCATTACCCAAAATATCCAATACCTGAGACTTTTATACTAGAACCAATTGCGCTAGACAAAACAGATAAGGAGCTACTACAGCAAATTGAACAAATACATCTAACTATGAACACACAAGACTTCCAAAGTTATAGTTTTAGTCAGTTTTTAGATTTGATGCAACTAGATATAAGACAGTATGTTTTATGTATATAATCTATTATAGAAAAAAATACTATTTTTCTAAAAAGAACACCAGCTGAATGCTTTATTAATAACTACAAAACTACTATTTTACAAGCATGGCAAGCAAATATAGACATACAATACATTTTAGATGCATATGCATGTGCTGTATATATTGTTTCATATATTAGTAAATCGGAGCGTGGAATGAGCAAAATAGTTGCACAAGCTGCTAAAGAAGTATATCACAATCCAAGTAAAAAAAAGATCAACTTAAACATATAGGTAACAAATTCTTAAACTGCTCAGAAATAAGTGCACAAGAAGCAGCCTATCTTGGGAAACATCACTTACAACGCAGCTTTTACCACGCAATGCTTTTACATCGCAACTTTTACAACGCAAACCATTACAACGCATTGCGCTGGGAGGCGCTCTAGGATAGGGAATATATTTAATTTACTATCCAACACCTTCCCTACTATCCACAGGGACTGGAGTTGGAATAGTAAATTAAATAATTCACTATCCAGCGCCCCAAAGCACTATGCGTTGTAAAGGCATGCGTTGTAAAACTTGCGATGTAAAAGCATGCGTGGTAAAAGCATGCGTTGTAATGTCATACATCCGCCTATCTTATACTTCAAATTCCTTTACGTAAAAGTTCAAGATCTTTTGTATTTATTAATACAAGCCCCCAAGAAAAGCGTACATACTTATTAAAAGACATTGAAACTATAAATTCTTTACCAGATACATCTAGTAAAATACAATATGATAATATTATAGTAAAGTACAGCAAACGGCCTGAAAAATTTGAAAAATGTACATTAGCTGACTATGCATCTATGTATAATGAAAATAAACAAAGTCGCAAGAAAAAAAAAGAAACAGGGCATGATAATTTCCTTACTGAAAATAACTTTTATAGCTCAGATGAAGAAGAACTGGAGATTAATTTACATGATGAAACAATAGAAACGGACTATATAAAACGCAAAAAACTGAAAATAATTCGCTATTGCAGATTTAATAAAAACAATGACTCTGAAAATTATTATAGAGAATTGTTAATGCTTTATTGCCCATGGAGAGTAGAAAATGAAATAATTAATCATAAGGAAACATATTATGAGCAATATCTACAAAATAAAGATACAGTTGAGTTTAATCATAATAAGTATAATAAACATAATAAAACACCTACAGCTAATAGCAATTAAAACAATACATTAGACACATTACTTATACCTGCAATATATATAGAAACAGATGACAACATATATCATGAAGTTCAAGAAAATGAACCACTTTTATATGACTTATCATTTGATTTAGGAATTAGAAGCACAAGTATAGAAGAAGCACTAACAAATAATATAATGCAAAATGAGCAATATGACAGTATAATGCAAAATCTTACAACAGAACAACTTAACTTTATATACCATCACTTGCATTGGATAAAAACAAAAGAGGCACCCTGCTATACATTTTGTACAGGTGGTGCAGGAGTAGGCAAAAGCTTCCTTATTACAGCACTTTACCAAACACTAGTACTTTATTACAATACAAAAGCAGGAGAAAATCCAAATAACATATATGTATTGCTTACAGCTCCAACAGGCAAAGCAGCACATAACTTTCATGGTAAAACGCTACATAGTACATTTAAAATACCAGTTTTGCAAACACTAACTCATAAACCACTAACTCATGAGAACAGGAGTACATTACAAAACGAGCTAATGCATCTTAAATTGCTAATAATAGATGAAATATCAATGGTAGGGTCAAATCTATTCAATTTCATACATAATAGATTACAAGAAATAAAAATGTCCAATCTCCCTTTTGGTGGAATATCCATTTTAGCGATTGGAGATTTTTATCAATTAAAACCAGTTTTTGACACATACATATTTGAAAATCCTAGGATTCATACAGACCAATAAGTGCTAATTTATGGCAAACACATTTTAAGTTATTTGAGTTAACAAAAATTATGAGACAGCTAAATGACTTGCCATTTGCTGAACTTCTAAACAGATTAAGAGAAGGGAAACAAACTAATGCAGATATAATACAGATACAAACCCGAGAATTAGAACCACCAGAAAACATTAGCAAAACAATACCTTATATTATGTCAACAAACAAAGAAGAAAATAGCATTAATAGTGAAGTTTTATTGCAACATATAACAAACTATCCTGTTTACACAGCAACAGCATTAGATACAGTTGCATCAGACCTAACTGTAGTAGTAAAAAAAAAAATACTGACACAATTACCCACAGAACCAACTAAAACAATGGGCCTGTCATTCATATTACATATTGCATTAACATTAAGATATGATTTAACTTGCAATATACATGTTAATGATGGCTTAACAAATGGAGCTACAGGTATAGTTGAATTTGTAGAAGCTATCAATAACACCCCAAATGTAATATGGATTAATTTTGACAAAGAAACCGTTGGTAAATTAACAAGGCAAGAAAATAGACACATATATCACACTAACATTTTAGCACATTGGACACCAATTCATGCTATATCACGACATTTTCACTTTACACAGAAATTTATAACAATTATACGCAAACAATTTCCACAACGACAATCATCTGCACGTAATATACATAGGACACAAGGAGAAACTATTGAACCCCTTTACATCCAGTTTAACAATAGCAAAATACATCATTTGCATTATGTAGCTTTAAGCAGAGCAAAATCATTAGCCAACATATATATTAAAAACTTTCAGCACGACAAAATAGTTGTACATCCAAAAGTACATGAAGAAATGACATGCTTAAGGACAGATATGCAATTGCAAATATCAGTACCGCAATTATGTAACTATAGCCAACAGTGTAATATTATTGTACAAAACTGACATAAATATCATGAATACAGATATTCTATGCCTCACTGAAATAAACACAACTAGGAAAGCAGATAGCAATTATTTCTTAACAGAACAATACCATCTATTAATCTTTGATAAATTCCACAATCAACAAACTAAGCATGGAATAGCAATTTATTACAAGAATTTATTTTTCTTATTGCCAATATATGAAACACAACACAAAATTGACATTGTACATTTTACTATGCATCTTAATTATTGCAACTACTTAATTGTTGTACTATACAAGCCACCACATGTACATATGCAAAAACTATTAGAAGTATTAACTAGCATATTAAACTTGTATCCTAATTATAATTATATAATCATGGGAGACTTCAACATAGATTTAACACATGTGTCACAAAACACAACACTACTATTAGAATATATGCAAAACAACTTTCAATGTCAACAAAAAATACAAGAATACACAACAGACTACAATTCTACACTAGATCATATCTATACTAATGCAAATTTAACACATTATGCTATATTAGAGTCATATTATAGTGATCACAAAGCATTATGTATCAGTTTAATATAAATAATGTATCATTTAACATATTCTTTTCTTTCAGAAAATCCCAATGCCTACAGAAATTATGTACAGAATGTATACTCACATTTTTTTTCTCATTTCAGATGATTTCGATACAAGAACTCAAGCAGGCAAAACAAGAAGAAAGCAAACCTTATCAAAAAGCGATAAGAGCTAACATAGTGAAATGTTCAACAAAAGCAAACTACAAAGAAAGCAAAATCTTATACCATCTTGCTCTAGCTCAGAGTGCTTCAATCTGTGGGGCGACCCCCCCCAGGGGGGTACAACACCATCTCTGGGGGGGGGGGGGGGCCCACTCCACACTAAGATCTTCCCTTTCAGTCTTTTATTGTCCTGAGGCGTGCAGGTCCTCACCCCTTTCAAATGGGAATCTGTTTATTGAGCTCTGGTAACTGAGGGCTGGAGGAGGGTGGGGCGGGGAGGGGGAATAGATAAGGCACCACTTGCGCTTTTGTCTTGCAAAGAGCTAAGTGTTAACCTTCCCAGGAGGGGGTTAATTGGTAGAGCTGAAGCTTCAGCTGCAGTGGGAAGCAGGGTCTCCTCTGCTAAAAAAACGAAAGCAAATGAACAGACAGTCCTGTTCCTTTGTGTTCGATTTCATAGCAGAGGAGATTCCTTGCCATGAAATGACGGTCTGCTCCTTGCCTTCAGTTTTAGCAAAGGAGATATCCTGCCTACTAAAGCAGCTGAAGCATTTCAGCTCTACCAGTTTAACCCCGTCCTGGGAGGAAGCTCTTAGAAAGGAGACAAAGTTACTGTTACCTTTACACAGGCAGGCACCACAACACTTTGAGTTACCAAAAGAAAAATGCAGCCATGTGTTTTTTTAAACAGCCTGCAAATTGCTTGTCTTGACACCAAATATGCTTATAAATAAATATAAATACATTTGTAATGTGATTTGTCTGTCTTTGTTCCATTTTATATTTTATTATCAGTCATGGACCATTCAGGCAGACCTGGAACACAATTAAAAGTGCTACTATTTATATTTGCTGTTCAAAGTATGTGCAGACAAGTGCTGACAATACAGCTTTAGGTGACTGTTTATGTTTGTACCAACTGGGCCATGAAAATAATGAGCTGGCAACCTTAACCAGTATGTGCAGACAAGTGCTGACAATACAGCTTTAGGTGACTGTTTATGTTTGTACCAACTGGGCCACCAAAATAATGAGCTGGCAACCCTAACCATAAAACTGGAAGTTTGTTGCAAGATCAGCACATTTATTTCCTCCACCTTGATCTCTTGTTAATGCCATAACAGCAATAGTTTAACATATCTGAAACCCTATGCTTCCGTCAATAACTTGCTGAGTTAGTTCAAGTGTCTGGGAATGCACCATGCATTCAGACAACTCACTCCTCATTCTCGCCCTTCACTTTCACGCTCACCCTGCACTCACACTGATCACCATGCACTCACACCGATCACCCTCTCACCCTGCACTCAAAGCGATCACAATACACTCACACTGATCACATGCACTCTCACCATTCACCCGCTCACCCTGCACTCACAGTGATCACCATGCACTCACACCGATCACCCTCTCACTCTGCACTCAAAGCGATCACAATACACTCACACTGATCACCATGCACTCTCACCATTCACCCGCTCACCCTGCACTCACAGTCAGTGATCACCATGCACTGACTCTGATCACCATGCACTGACTCTGATCACCATGCACTGACTCTGATCACCATGCACTCATTCCGATCACCCGCTCACCCTGCACTCACAGTAATCACTCTGCACTCACAATGCACTTGTGCTGTTCACCCTGTACCTCACCCTGCAGTCACGCAAGCACACTATTCACCCTGCACTCATGAAACACATCACTCACATGTCCCCCTTACTGCTCAATGTGCATACTCTTCACCCTGCACTCATGAAACACATCACTCACATGTCCCCCTTACTGCTCAATGTGCATACTCACTCAAATAAGACCATCACTAACCATACATTCATTTGTCCCACTCTGCACTTACATCTGCACACAAATTCATATGGTCACCTCACTCACCCTGCAGTCACTCCTCTTACCCTACTCCCACACTCTTGCATCGCTCAACATGCACTCACATGGGTACTCCTGACACCCACACAGCGCAGAGGTTTAACGTGCCTGCTACAAAGAACGTGTACCATGCAGATCAGAGTGTGGGTAAACTATGAGTAGCGCAATAAAAAAATGGGCATTGTTGATGAGTGGTAGTGAGGAAATTCATGGAGGAGGAAATGGGGGAGGGAAACAGACTGTTGCACTATGTGCAACCAGTGCTAGGGCCAACCCTGGATGGGAGTGTTACCCCCCCCTCGAAGTTCGGGTCTAGTTGCGCCCCTGTCCACATGTATGGGCATGTCGTGCCCCATCAAGGTTTTCGTCCTAAATTACAAATGGACATATTTACATGCACTGCAATCCAGCCTTTCAGGGGTTCCCTTGATAGAGGCAGCTCTGTTTTTGCCCTGATGGCCGGCAATAAATCCTAAACAGATTCTTGTAAATACTGTTTTGTTTCATTTCTTTTTAATGTGATTGATATGAGAGAGTCTATTACTATTTGCAGAGAAATGTTTTTTTTCATGCAATTTTAGATCAAAACGGGTCCACACATTTATGTTGGTGGTGTTGTTATTAATCTAGGTTGTGTGTTAAACAAAGCCTTCCAGTAAAAAGAATTTGCGCACATTTTATCTTGGAAAATTGGGTTTTGAGATGTGTAATAAGCCTCTGTCATTTCACCACACCCATTCACAAACCTGCAGTTTACTAAACACTCTAATTATGTAAAACATTATTTGCCGAATATGGTCCGTGATATGCATGTGGCAGTCGATTATGTAGTGTACCAGATACCAGAAATTTCTGTCAGGTGGTGGTGGGGGAGGGGGTGGGGGCAACATCTAAAAAAAATTCAGCTGGGGGGGCTCAACCTACAAAAGTTTGAAGACCTCTGCTCTAGCTGATGAAAGTGCTTCAATTAAAGGCACTTGCTACAATGATGATTTTTACAAACAAACAAAAGAAGGAAATGGAATTATAATTAGAAATTTTCTTACCAAAATCAATGTAGTAATCATAACTAAGCAGACAAAGATATCAAGAATGCCACCTTTGACAATTCCACAAGAAATTATGCAAGAAGCAGAATACATACTGCAACCACCAGCTCCACCTATTTCACAAAAAAAACAATAAGAGAAGCAAGCTTACGCTCATTAATGAGCATATCAGGGACAATATCTGAGGTACGTTGCTTAAAAAGTAAATATGCTTTTAAACATATTTGCAGCGAAATTTACGTAATTGAAATAAGTTTGCAAAGCTACAATCAGTAACTTTATAAGCATATTTAAAAATTATATGGAAATATACATGCACATATATACATATATATGCATATATAAACACATATATATATATATACTAGTCTTAGCTGTTCATTTTGTAAATGTCTGATTTAGAATAAAATAATTCCCTTACAAAAGTGCTTATACACCACACACACTTTACAAAACACTCACTAACACACACTCTCTAACACACACTCTAACACACACCCTCTGACACACACTCTCTGACACACACTCAATAACACACACTCTCTAACACAAACTCTCTAACACAAACACTCTAACACAAACACTCTAGAACACCACACTTTCTAACACACACACTCTCTTACACTCACTCTCTAGCAAACACTCTCTAACACACACTCTCTAACACACACTCTCTAACACACACTCTCAACCACACACTCTCTACCACACACTCTCTACCACACACTATCTACCACACACGGTCTACCACACACTATCTCCACACACTCTCTAACACACACTCTCTACCACACACTCTCTAACACAAACTCTATAATACACACACTCTAACACACTCTCTCTAAAACACTCTCTAAAACAGTGTCTAACAGTGTCTCTAACACACACTCTAACAGACACTCTCTAACAAACTCTCACACTCTAACACACACTCTCTCACACTCTCTAACACACACTCTCTAACACACGCTCTCTAACACACGCTCTCTAACACACGCTCTCTAACACACACGCTCTCTAACACACACACTCTCTAACACACACAATATCTAGCACACACACTCTAGCCCACACACTCTCTACCACACACTCTCTACCACACACTCTCTATACCACACACTCTCTAACACACACTCTCTATCACACACTCTCTAAAACACACTCTCTAAGACACACACTCTATTTCAGCGCATACTACTCTCACTACTACTTACTATATACTATACACTCTGTACTATAAACTACTCACTCCTTTTTGCTTTCCTTTTGTCACTTTTCTGTTATAAGTTGACAATAGCTAATGATGAGACAGTGAGCATGCAGCTGAGAACCAATCTGCAAAGTTCCATGGTGTTACTTACACAAACTGTACTAATCTCTAATATACACTCTGCAACAAAATACCTACTACTGCACACAATATCTTACACAATAACACTGTATAACACACTCTCTAACACACACTCTCTAACACACACACTCTAACACACACACTATAACACACTTTCTCTAACATACTAACACACTTTAACACACACTAATCAATCAATCAATCGTAACATTTGTATAGCGCGCTACTCACCCGGAAGGGTCTCAAGGCGCTTGGGGGAAGGGGTCCGCTACTGCTCGAACAGCCAGGTCTTGAGTTGTCTCCTGAAGTCGAGATGGTCCTGGGTCAGCCGAAGGTGGATGGGGAGGGAGTTCCATGTCTTGGCCGCCAGGTAGGAGAAGGATCTTCCTCCGGCGGTGGCTCTTCGGATGCGTGGTACGGCGGCAAGGGCGAGGCTTGTAGAACGTAGTGGCGGGTGGGCGTGTAGAAGGTCAGGCGGTCGTTGAGGTACTTGGGGCCCAGGTCGTGGAGAGACTTGTGTGCTTGGGTGAGGAGCCTGAACGTGATCCTCTTGCTGATGGGGAGCCAGTACAGGTCCCTCAGGTGGCCGGAGATGTGGCTGCGACGGGGGATGTCCAGGATGAGTCGGGCGGAGGCGTTCTGGATGTGTTGGAGTCTTTTCTGTAGTTTGGCTGTGGTTCCGGTGTAGAGGGTGTTTCCGTAGTCCAGTCGGCTGGTGACGAGTGCCTGGGTGACCGTCTTTCTCGTTTCGGTCGGGATCCATCGGAAGATCTTGCGGAGCATGCGTAGGGTGTTGAAGCATGATGAGGAGACTGCGTTGACTTGTCTGGTCAACGAGAGGGAGGAGTCCAGGATGAAGCCCAGGTTGCGTGCGTGGTCTGTTGGCTTGTGGGTGGTGCCCAGGGTGGGGGGCCACCAGGAGTCATCCCAGGCGGAGGGCGATGGTCCCAGGATGAGGACTTCCGTCTTGTCCGAGTTCAGTTTCAGGCGGCTGTTCTGCATCCACTCGGCGACGTCTCTCATCCCTTCGTGTAGGCTGGTTCTGGCGGTGGCAGGGTCTCTGGTGAGGGAGAGGATTCGTTGGGTGTCATCGGCGTAGGAGATGATGTTGAGGTTGTGTTGGCGTGCGATGGCTGCAAGAGTACTCATGTAGACGTTTAAGAGGGTGGGGCTGAGTGATGATCCTTGAGGTACGCCGCAGATGACTTTGGTTGCCTCGGATCGAAACGGGGGAGGCGGACTCTCTGTGTTCTTCCGGCGAGGAACGAGATGATCCACTCCAGTGCCTTCCCTTGGATACCGATGTTGCTGAGGCGTTGAACTAGGGTGCGGTGGCAGACAGTGTTGAACGCTGCAGGGAGGTCCAGGAGGATGAGGGCCGCTGTTTCCCCGTTGTCGAGCAGGGTTCTGATGTCGTCGGTGGCTGCGATGAGGGCGGTCTCGGTGCTGTGGTTGGCTCGGAAACCGGATTGCGAGGGGTCGAGGGATCCGTTCGTCTCGAGGAAGGCGGCAAGCTGTCTGTTGTCGGTCTTCTCGATGACTTTTGCAGGAAAAGGGAGGAGCGAGATGGGGCGGAAGTTCTTGAGGTCGGTGGGGTCCGCTGTTGGTTTCTTCAGTAGGGCGCTGAGCTCGGCATGCTTCCAGCTCTTTGGGAAGGTGGCGGTGTTGAAGGAAGTGTTGATGATGTCCCGGAGTTGGGGTGCGATGGTGGAGATGGCCTTGTTGAAGATGTGGTGGGGGCAGGGGTCGGTCGGAGATCCGGAGTGGATGGTGTTCATCGTGCGGGCTGTGTCTTCGGTGGTCACCGTGGTCCAGGTGCGGAGGGTGGCGGTGGGGTGCGTCGGTTCAACTGTGGGGTGCGTGGATGGTGCGCCGAAGCTGTTGTGGATGTCGGTGATCTTGCGGTGGAAGGAGTGATGTCGTTGTTGCCGGTGCTAGGGTTGGAGAACTCCTTGACGATGCTGAAGAGTTCCTCGCTGTCGTGGGCGTTGTTGTCCAGTCGTTCCTTCAGTGATTTCTTCTTGGTGGTGCGGATAAGCTGGTGGTGCTTGCGGGTGGCTTGTTTGAGGGCGGTCATGTTCTATGTGGACTAGTGGAGGAGCCAGGCTTTCTCGGGGGTGCGGCAGTTCTTCTTGGAGTCCTTGAGTTCGTCGGTGAACCAGGAGGCTTTCTTGCTTCTGGGTCTGCTGGGAGGGTTCTTCAGTGGCGCGAGGTCGTCGGCGCAGGCGGTCAGCCACTGCGTGAAGTTGCGGGCTGCTTCGTTGGGGTCCATTGTGCTGGCGGGTGGGCTCTGGCTGAGGGAGGTGGTGAGCTGCTCGGCGGTGATCTTGTTCCAGCTCCTGTGAGGAACTTGTTGCGGGTGGTGGTGGGTCGTGGTTCTTCTGAAGCTGAAGTGGACGCAGCTGTGGTCGGTCCAGTGAAGTCCGGTGGAGTGGCTGAAGGTGATGTGCTTGCTGGATGAGAAGATGGGATCAAGCGTGTGGCCGGCGTAGTGGGTGGGGGTGTTGACCAGTTGCTTGAGTCCAAGGTTGGCGAGGTTGTCCAGCAGGGCGGCGGTGTTGCGGTCCTTGTTGTTCTCCAGGTGGAAGTTGAGGTCCCCTAGGAGGATGTAGTCAGCGGAGGGAAGGGCATGTGGGCTGATGAAGTCCGTGATGTCTTCGCTGAATTGTGTGCGTGATCCCGGGGGTCTGTAGACGAGGGTGCCTCTGAGGGTCGTCTTTGGGTCGGTGTGTATCTGGTAGTGGAACAACAGCACCCTTACACAATCTCTAATACACTCCACAAAACACTCTCTAATACACACTCTATAATACACAATTACTACTCCGCACTTACTATTACAAAATAAATGTACTACTATACTCAAATAAAATTTTCTGGTAAACATTCCTCAAGAAGGTAGTAAAACAAATACTGCACCACTACATTCAATGTATAAAAAAGTAATACGAATAACTTTTTTTATGTCTTACAGGAAGAAGCAACAAAAACTATATTTATAGCAGGACGGGAAACAAAACTAAAATCAATAACAGTGAATGATGCAACAGACTCGGTAAAAATAACACTATGGAGAGACGCAACAGAATTCCCAATAGAACTTGGATCATACATCAAATTAACTCACTTAACAGTGCATGAATTTAATAGCCCAAAAAATATTAAATTCAACTCGGAATACACAATTTCAAGTAAGTACAAAATTAAATACAAAAAATCTATAAACTGCCTGTTAGAGAGTGTGTAAGTTACAGACTATGTGTCTTAAAGAGTGTCTGTGTTACAAATTGTGTTATATAGTAAGTTTTATGCAGTGTTTTCTATAAGTATGTTTCCTTTCATAAATAACATCTCTCACTCTCTCTTCTACACACATTTTACAATACTTAAAAAACTCTCTCACACAAACTATAAACATTACTATATATCTATTTAACTACTAATATATAGTAATATAATTTTAAGAGTTATGCATATCTCTAGCTCTGTAACTTTTTTCATAATACCTATACTTCTATCTTTCTCTTTCTAACAATATACATACAAATATTTATATCACTATTTCCACCTAACTTAAAATATATATATATCACAACACACAACTAGTCCTAAAAAATTGCATTAGCACTATCTACTTAACTTAATAACACTCCTCTACATTCCTCACTCTAAATACTAAACTCACTATACCTTGTTATCTCTACATCACTCAGTTTATCTCTCACTCAATAATTATACCTACCGCTCACTCTACTTACACTTATCACTGTCTACTACACTTTAACAGCTTCTACCTATCATTATCTCTCTTACTCCCTATCTACAACTGCCTAATTAACAACAAAATACAATAAAACATGTATAGCTACATTACATGCATATTCTCAAATACACTTACACAAAAAAGACTTTAATTTGTATTCTCTCATACAAAACTACATATCTAAATCTCTTGCTTTTACACTCATTTCTATATATTGCTGACTAACACTCATATACTACCTGTCTCACTCAGTATATATCTCTTTACTTATTACCACATGCAAAAATATCTATCGCAAACTTCATCTATATCTCACTGTTTTTTCACTTTAACTCACTTACATTTTAAAAATAACTATTTCTAAAACTTCACAAAACCTATATCTCTATTGCCACATAACTATATATCGTCATATCTCATAACAATTTAAAATTCCCTATACATAACATTACCTCTCTCTGCTTAACTAAAAACACTCCTCAACTCTATTCACACGTTATAACTCCCTCTCTCTGCCTTTCTAAATATATATCACTATATTGATCACTCTTACACTTTACTCTCCCTACATTTATCTCTCTCAATGTCTTTCAAGTTCTAACTCTCCAAAAAATCTCTATACCTCCCTCCCTACAAATCACTACTTTTACTGCACTCCACCTCCTCCCCCAAAATAAACATCAAAATAACTCACATTATATCACTCTCTATCTGTTTTTATCATTATCTATCTATATACATACATTTAGCTACCTCTCTATACTATCTGCATTTAGCTTTAATATCTTTTTCGATTTTTGTCCCGATATGTAACTATAACTTTTTACTTTAGCACAAAAAATACAAAAAAGGCAATAAAAAAATGTAAATACACTTTAAATGCCTCAACTAACACTTTTTTTTGCCTTCACAGAAAATAGAACCACCTCGAGAAAAACTAACAATTACAATATATGGACTAGAGAACAAAGTACAATAACAGTACAAATTGACAACGCAGAACATTTCAAATCGATAGAAATAAGTAATTTGATTCTGATGGACTACTTAAATATCCCGGCATAGATTGAAGACTTTGGAGACGCTCTCATGAAATACTTACCAAAAACAGTAGATGTCATCTTCCAAAATGGATGCATAATTGAAATCATTGAATAATAATCAATTGTACAATACGCAAAAAAACATACAAATGCTAAATAAAAAATGTACAAAATATATTTACTTTAATAAAAGATGTTAAACTATTTTGCTTATTATTTATTAACAGCAAAAAAAGTTATTAGTATGTACTTGCATATATATAAATTCAGCACTCTGCAAATATATTACTAAATATGCACATATATATGCATATATACCCATATCAATATGCAACATATATATGTACAAATATAAATACATATTTTAAAATATGTATCAATAAACTATATAATGAGTACAACTCAATGTACTCTACTACTCCCACTAACATTTAAAGCCTACAACTCACTCTTTAATACTCACTATTTCACTCTTTATTAGCAACTCTACTACTCACTCTCTACTACTCGGTCTTACTTACTCTACTACTCTACGACTTACTCTACAACTCTCTAGTGCTCCCTACTCACTTTAGTACTCAATAACAAGTACTCTATAATACTCACTCTAAAAATATACTACACACTCTGCTACACACTCTTTAATAAAATTTCTACTAGTTACAATTACTCAACACACTACTAACTCTACTAGTCACTCAAATATTCTCACTATACTACACTACTAATACTCTACAACTCTCTAATACTCTACTAAATGTACTACTCAATATCAACTACTATCTACTACTCACTATTACACTACTAACTCTACTAAATACTTTCGACAACTTTACTACTCACTCTTAATAACTGAATTACTCCCTACTACTCATTTTAATACCATGCTACTCACTACTACTCACACTCTACTACTCACTATTACTCACTATATAAATCACTACTGCTCACTCTATTAAGAACTGTAATACTCTATAGTACTCACTATACTACTCTACTACACACTGTATACTCTTCTACTACAAACACTCTAATGCTCTACTACGCACTATCAACTACTCACACTCTACTACTCACTATTATTCACTCTACTACTTACTATACAACTCTCTACTACTCTATACACACACTATTACTCAATAACAACTACTCTATAGTACTCATTATAATACTGTACCACACAATTTTAAATACACACTCTACTACATTCTCTACTACTCAACATTAATCAACACACTACTCACTCTTTAATACTTGCTCTTTACTAATGAAAATTTACAACTCACACTTTCTGTGTGTGGCTGTGTGTGTGTGTGGGGCTGTAACTCTTTCCTACTCACTCTTTCACTCTTTACTACTCAGTTTACTAACTCTAATACTCACTATACTCACTAGTACTCACTCTACCTCTCTACAACTCACTATTACTCACTCTATTAATAACACTATTACTCTATAGTACTCACTATACAACTCTACAATACACACTCTATACTCCTTTACTACACACACTCTACTCGCCCTTAAAATACTCACTGTACGGCTTCCCGTGTGAGTTCATGAAGACGTTCCATCTTCAACTAGGGATGCGCTATAGGAAGGCTCTGGAGGCGGCCAGGGATTGTGGATGTATGCCGGCAGACTGGCGACACGCGGAGTTGGTGGTCTTCTGCAAACCGGGAAGGCCGCCGGATCGCCCTGAGTCGTACCGACCGATTTCCTTGCTTAATTTCGAGGCGAAGGTGTTGGCCAAGGCACTGGCGAAGCGCCTACTCCCTTACATTGCGGACCTGGTTCACCCTGACCAAGCCGGTTTCATGCCCCATAGAGCGACGCGACATAATATCCGACGGGCACAGTTAATAGTGGAGGCTGCGCGTGCGGCGGGGATCCCGGCGGCCCTTTTCCTGGCGGATATTGATAGGGCATTTGACTCCCTGAGCTGGCAGTTTCTCCGGGCGCTTCTTCTCCGCCTCAATTTGGGCCCGCGCTTCCTGTCCTACATTCATTTACTATATACTGACCTGACGGCGGCGGTGTGAGTAGCGGGAGCAGTCTCTAGTTCGTTCCAGATAGGCAGAGGTACCCGTCAGGGGTGCCCCCTCTCGCCTTACCTGTTCGCTCTGGCGATGGAACCACTGGCGGCATGGGTGAGAGTGGATGCGCAGCTACATGGGGTAGAATGGATAGGGGGCCCGTCGGATAAAATCGCGCTCTATGCGGATGATGTCCTCTTCTTTCTTACGAACCTAAATAGATCTGGGCCTAGAGTCCTGGAGATCATGCGCATCTTTGGCGAGGTGTCCGGACTCACGCTGAATGTGCAAAAGTCGAAATTGTGGGCCCTAGGAGGCGGTGACGCCCTAGGCCCGTGGGCTTCGGCCCTCCAGGTGGTGACGGAAGGCCTGCAGTACCTCGGTGTCTTTCTGACCGAGGAGCCGAGCGTCTCGTGGAACCGCAATGTGCTCCCCGTGTGGGACAGAGTAAGGTCAGATATGCAAATATGGTCCAGGATGCCCCTTAATGTATATGGGCGATCCGCCATCTTCAAAATGGTAGCGCTGCCCCGTCTTCTTTACCAACTGCAGAATCACCCGTATCCTATTTCATCGCAGTGGTTTCGGCAAGTGAACTCAGCCCTGGGTCGGTTCTTATGGACAGGGGGGGCAGTGAGGGTGGCGCTCCGCACCTGCTTCCTCTCGACCTATAGTGGAGGGCTGGCGACCTCGGACGTCCAGTCTTATTATCAAGCTTCGCACCTGCTGGTCCTCAATGACTGGTGGTATGGGGATCGGGGCGACCCGACCTATGCTCTGGAAAGGTACCTGATGGACCCACACACACTCCACACGGTCTTATACTCGGCGGCCCTCAGGAAGAGACTCCCGGTGGTCACTCAGACGGTGTTTAGGGTGTGGCGCGAGGCGCTAAAACGCATGGGTTGGTGGAACAAATTGACGGGGGAGACCCCTTTATGGCACAACGGGAGGTTGCCAGCGCTGGCGTCCCTGCGCGGCTTTGAGGGCTGGGACGCCATCGGCATATCGACGCTGGGCAACGTTATGAAAGGTGCGGTTCTCAAATCATTCCAGGCTCTGCGTGATGAATACGAAATGCCCCAGTCCCAGTTCTTTCGATACCTGCAGCTCAGGCACGCCCTGGCCCCCGCTATAGCGGACTTGACCTCCCTGCCGGAGTTCAGTCCCCTAGAAGCCAAACTATTTATGGGGGAATTGGAATCCAAAAAAATCTCTAGCATATACCAAACATTGGTTACCCACTGTTCCATGTCCCTTGATAGGCTGCGCCTGGTGTGGGAGGAAGAATTGGGCAGTTTGGAGGAGGAGGACTGGAGAGAAGCCCTTGAAGCCCCTAGAGGGGCAGCAATCGCAATGCGACTGCGCTTTATTCAATTTAAATACCTTCATAGGGTGTATTATACAAGGGAACGACTGTGGAGGGCGGGACTGATTGCCTCCCCGGCGTGCCTGAGATGTGGAAGTGAGACGGGTTCCTTTATTCATACGGTATGGGAGTGTGTGCGACTGCAGAGATTCTGGTCCGGAGTGTGGGATTGTTTGGAGGAGGTGTTAGGCTGGGACCTTCCTCGCACACCGAAGCTGGGCCTCCTGTATGTGTTGGAACGGGTGAGGGGGAATGTGTATAAACGCCACTTGCTCCTATTGGGCCTTGTGGTGGCCAAACGAGACATTGCCCAGGCCTGGAAGGCGCCTCGAGCCCCGTTGCTAGAAGTATGGAAACGAGGCCTGGACTATAATATGGGGCTGGAACGCCCAATATTTGAGGCCAGGGGGTGTCCTACGAAACATTTTAGGATCTGGAAAAGGTGGGCGGACTACCGGGGCCTACTGCTGGACCCCCCGTTGCCTCGAGACACTGACATTGCACAAGTCCTGCCTGTCTCTGGATGAAGGGGCGCACACACAGCTCTTTTACTGGCTACACTTCTCTTGATAGACAATGTTTACACCGTGCGGGGTTGTGGGAGGGTACCGGGTGGGGCGGCGGAGGGTGAGTTGTGGGGGGAATGTTGACAGAATATATCTAAACGTGATTACCTAATGAACGTGCTGCATCTCTGATTCTTTTCTGGGAGCGGTGCATTATTTCCTGTATTCTGTCTATTTCTGAAAACCAATAAAATTTTGTTCTGAAAAAAAAAAAAAAAAAATACTCACTGTTTCACTCTTTGTTACCAACTCTACTACTCACTATTAATAACGTACTCTACTATTCACTTTAATACTCTACTATGCACTCCAAACTACTCACTCTAATACTCACTCTCTATTACTCACTGTACTACTTACTCTACAACTCTATAATGCTTGCAACTCACTTTAGTACTCACTAACAAGTACTCTATAGACTCACTCTAAAAATATGCTACTCACTCTCTACTACACAATCTTTACAACACTTTCTACTACTCACAATTACTCAACAAACTATTCACTCTTTACTACTCACTCAAATATTCTCACTACTCACTGTACTAAACAACTACATACTCTAAAACTCTGAAATACTCTACTAACTATACTACTCAATATCAACTATCTACTACTCAATTACACTACTAACTCTACTCAAAATACTTTACTACTCACTCTTAATAACTCAATTACTCCCTACCACTCACTTTAAATCTAATAATTAAATTTAATTACTACTCAAATTTTACAAGTCACACTTTCTGTGTGGTTATTTATACCTGTGTGTGTGTGTCTCACTCGAAAGCTCTTTACTACTCACTATTTTACTCTTTACTACTCATTTTAATAAGTCTATAACACTCACTATACTCACTACTACTCACTATAGTCCACTCTACAACTCACTACTACTCACTCTCTAGTACTCACTATACAACTCTACTACACACTCTATACTCCACTACTACACACACTCTACTACTCTACTACACACTGTCTGCTAATAACTATTAGCATTGTAAATCAACATTCAAATTATTTCTTTGTTTTAAAAAAAACATAAATAAAAATATTGTCATTTACAATGCCAATAGCTCTAAGTTTTTCAAAGGCGAGACCGTTGCATTGTAAATGCTTGTTTAGGTCTCGGCCTAGCGTACACTGCGCAGCAGTGTCACACAGCCGAGATTTTATGTTTACATGTATGGGGGCTTGAACCCGCCCCTCTTCTCCATTGGCTGGCTTCCTAAACGGAGGCCAGCCATTGGAGGAGAGGGGCTTCACTCCGTTCAAACCCCGTCTTTTTCGGATTCGGGGGCGTGTTTTTTGCAGTTTTTAACTCTGTGACGTCATCCGTCACTCAACAGCAAAAAACACGCCCCCGAATGCGAAAATGGCGCCGCTTTCCTGACGCCATTTCTGCCCGACCACCGCCAGAGGAAGTCGAGAAGCTGCCGAGTCCTCAGGTGAGTGCTCGCTTTTCCTGATTGTGCCTGTGTTCTTGCCTCTGTCCCCTCGTTGTGCGTCTATCCCCTCTGTTGTGGGTCTGCCCCCTCGTTGTGCTTGCTTTCCGGCCGCCCCTCGCTGTGCATGCTCCTCTGCCCCCTCGCTGTGCTTGCTCCCCTGCCCCCTTGCTGTGCTAGCTCCCCTGACCCCTCGCTTTGCTTGCTCCCCTGCCCCCTCGTTGTGCTTGCTCCCCTGCCCCCTCGTTGGTTGTGCTTGCTCTCCTGCCCCTGCCCCCTCGTTGCTTGTGCTTGATGTCCTGCCCGTGCCCCCTCGTTGCTTGTGCTTGATGTCCGGCCTGTGCCCCCTCGTTGCTAGTACTTGCTGTCCTGCCGCCTCGTTGCTTGTGCTTGCTCACCTGCCCCCCCCTCGATGGTTGTGCTTGCTGTCCTGCCCCCCCTATTTGCTTATGCTTGCTGTCCTACCCCTTCGTTGCTTATGCTTGCTGTCCTGCCCCCTCATTGCTTGTGCTTGCTGTCCTGCCCCCTCGTTGCTTGTGCTTGCTGTCCTGCCCCCTCGTTGCTTGTGCTTGCTGTCCTGCCCCCTCATTGCTTGTGCTTGCTGTCCTGCCCACTCGTTGCTTGTACTTGCTGTCCTGCCCTCTCATTGCTTGTGCTTGCTGTCCTGCCCCCTCGTTGCTTGTGCTTGCTGTCCTGACTCCCCCTCGTAGGTTGTGCTTGCTCTGCTGACCCCCCCCTCGTTGGTTGTGTGCTTGCTCTCCTGCCCCCCCTCGTTGGTTGTGCTTGCTCTCCTGCCCCCCCTCGTTCGTTGTGCTTGCTATGCTGACCCCCCTCGTTGGTTGTGCGTGCTCTCTTGACCAACCCCTCGTTGGTTGTGCTTGCTGTCCTGCCCCCTCATTGGTTGTGCTTGCTGTCCTGCCCCCTCATTGGTTGTGCTTGCTGTCCTGCCCCCTCGTTGCTTGCGCTTGCTGTCCTTCCCCCTCGTTCGTTGTGCTTGTTATTTTTCCTATTAATCCACCGAATATTTTTGCCTTACGCTACAGCTGTCTGCAGTTCACACATCTGGCCAGGTGTACAATAGCTATTTATGTAAAACAGCTGTCTGCAGTTCACACATCTGCCCAGGTGTACAATAGCTATTTATGTAAATTACTTATTTTTTGCCACGTCTCCAACTCTTTGACACCAATTTTCAACTAAATATAGTATACTTCAGTTTTTGGCGATTCATGTGGAAGTCATCCTTTTCATGTACGTTGTTTCATTTCTGCCTGCTCTGTAGTACACCCGAGCAGCTGCACGAAAAAAACCCTTTAGAAACGATAATTTGGTCTCCTTCCCAAAAATCTACCCGGTAACAGAGCTCGTCCCCAAACCCTTCCATTGTGGACATGGTCTTGCGTGCTTCTGTTCCCAAAAATCTACTCGGTAACAGAGCTCGTCCCCAAACCCTTCCATTGTGGACATGGTCTTGTGTGCTTATGTTCCAGCACCAATCCATTACTTTCCAACCCCAAGAGTTTCTGCATGGAGATTCCGTAGTTCTGTGTGATGCTGCCCAAACTGCACTCTTGGGTTTGGCCTTAAGCAGGTGCTGGATGGGTAAATTGAACGCTGCCTACATTACAGTTGTGAATGTCCCTTGCGAGGGTGGTGCTGTCAGCGGTACTCCACCCAATGCCCTCCCCACTCGAACCCCTCCAACCTCTGAGGAGGGTGTGTCTCTCTTTCCTTCATGTAAGTAACAGCTGCAGGAAGATTGCTATCACAGGCGAAGACATCTGCTCCCCAGCCAGAGCTCTATGTCAAATGAATGACTAGAAAATACCAACAGCACAAGTCGAGTGTAATGGGCGAAAGTTGTCTGAAGCATGTGAGTAGTGGCTAGTGTTGCTCTAGTCTAGACTGTTTTCTGTGCTGGTGTCTTTTGGGCGAGTATTGTATTTCTATAGTTAAGGGCGTGTATGTAAGTGAATAGTTTCGGCTAGTGCCACAGCTGCTCGTTTTTAACTTTTATCTCCAAGTCCTTTTTTTTCTCATAATAACAATAACAAAAGATAGCAATAAATAATGTTGTATAACGTACAGCTTGCGAGCCACGTAAATTACAGATATTATTCCTGAATTATACTCATGTATGTGTTGGGCTGTCTGTGTGTGTTGGGTTGCCTGTGTGTGTTGGGCTATCTGTGTGTAGCTTTTTTGTAGGTGGCTGTGTGTGTGGGGGGGGCTCTGTGTGTGGGGGCTCTGTGTGTGTGTGGGGGGGGCTCTGTGTGTGTGGGGGGGCTCTGTGTGTGTGGGGGGCTCTGTGTGTGGGGGGGCTCTGTGTGTGTGGGGGACTCTGTGTGTGTTGGGCTCTGTCTGTGTGGCTCTGTCTGTGTGTGTAGCTTTTTTGTAGGTGGCTCTGTGTGTGTGTGGGTGGCTCTGTGTGTGTGTGTGTGTGGGTGGCTCTGTATGTGTAGGTGGCTCTGTATGGGTGGCTCTGTGTGTGTGTGTGGGTGGCTCTGTGTGGGTGGCTCTGTATGTGTGTGTGGGTGGCTTTGTGTGTGTGGCTCTGTGGGTGCAAATGCAATAGGTCTCGCATTTGCGAGCGATTAAGGTATTGGCATTGTAAATGACAATGCCATTTATTTATGTTTTAAAAACAAAAACATAAATAAAAATAATGTCATGAGCAATGCCAATAGCTCTAACTTTAACAATGCTGAGACCATTGCATTGTAAATGCTTGTTACTTTTATGTTTAGGACGAGCTCACATTAGGAACGGGCATAGTCCTCTTTCGTTGTTTAGCAAGTGCTTAAGATAAAAAGGGAAAAGTGGAGCGGAACAAGGCCGCCGCCGACTGCATCGACAGATTGCCCAGTACTCGAGACATCACGGCCCGTCCATTATCAAGTAAGTGAGATATAGCAATAGCAAATCCCAGTCCCATTAGTGCTTAGAGCAACTGTCTCTTTTCGAGAGCCAAAATTCCTAACTTTTTCCCCTCTTTTCTCCTGCATTTCAGGGACATATCATAGTCCTTGGAGCTGCATATTACACGAATTCTCTGTAAGTCGGTGTCCTTCCCTCTTTTTAAATGAAACTGCCTAAATCTTTGTTCCTAAAAGGATAAAGAAAGCACTTTTTCTTCTCTTGCATTGTAGACGCTACTTTTGAAATTCGAACAACTGGTAGGATGACGAATATTTTTTCAACACTGTTGGACCTTATCTGATTTATTACACAATTAAACATTGACTCCCTTACATCCTTATTGTTACCGACACGTATGTAGATACATGCAAGATGTTTAGTTTAAATCTAAACGAACAATTTTAATGCACTTGGTTTTTCTATTTCCGTTATAATCCGGACATTTAAGACTTTATGTCTTTTCAAATTATAAAGAGCTCCCAAACTAAACATTGATTCCTGAATGCTCTTAGGATTTGTAAATTGTTGTGGAGATTAATTTCAATATTTTTCGCTGTTACCGCTTTGTTGACACCAACAGAAATAATATGCTGTTTTTGAGCCTCTTATATATACTTTTTTTCTCTTTGACAGAGAGTCTCTCGCTAGAAATTATTCTAACAAGACATTTAGAAGTGAAACACGGGGCGAGACCTGAATGATTTATTTATCAGGTACACGCCCCACTTCCTTTCGGGACTTTAATCATCTTAACTTTGTGGCGCTATTTGGGAGGGATTTTTTAGTACAAAGCAAAACTGCCACCTCCCTAATACCTAATCATCTTTACGGTCACCTTGTAATAAAACCTCTTTTCTCTAACACCATGTTTTAGGTCACTTGACGGTTCTTAGTCAACCACGTTTTACAATTCATGGCTTCCTACACATATTTCGAAGAGATAGCGTAAGTGAACTTTGAATTATCAGGTACTATTGCGGATGTTTTTTGCTAGAGTCACAGTAATCTCATTGACAACTATGAAGAATGAGACTACACTCCTAAACTTGTTTTTTCGTACTTTTTAGATTCTCAACTTATAGAGCCAGTACGCAGTCAAGGAAATATATTCACTACTTCTACATATTAAGAGTGAGGTAGACAACTCTGTTTCTTTTCCACAACGTCCTATGCACTTTTGTACGCATGTTTATTTCATGTTTGGGTAAATTGGCTTCTGGGATTTAAGTGCCACCAATACTACCTTAAATACACTTCTTCTATTTTCTGGTCTCCTCTTCTAAACACTTTCTTGGAATGTATCATCACCGCACGAATGGATATGCTTTTGGGAATATTTTGTTATCATATGATATCTCTTACTTCCTGAGCACCACTAGAGAACATCTATGCATGCAACTTTTTTCTTGCTCTATATCCTGTTAGACGGAAAATCGCAGAATAACTTTCATGAGTTGCACCCAAAGGAACCAGTGTGTGATGAGCACTACATTTTATCATTTGTGGCTTTACAGCCTTGAGAAAGTTACATTACAAGTAACGAAACACGTTTAGGCTGTCATCGGCTGTTCGCTCCGTAGGGTCCTATGATCAGGACTCCCAACGTGGTCGTCACTTCCTTCTCCTTGTAGTGCCAAAAGTGGCAATACTGCTTTCTGAAAAATTGAACGGATAAATGTAAAAAAAGCTGATAAGCGTGGCAATACTATGAATGTTATTATTAATGAATGTTTGATGCATGCTAAAAGAGATGGAAGGGTGCTTCTGTAGAAGTGGCTACTTGCAGTGTATGCTATTAGACGGTGACTGCTTGCACTGGATTTTTTGGTGTTTTTCTTTATTGTATTGGCCAAAAAGTTGTAATACTGCAAAGAATTTTCCGCACTTTGGTCTGTGCTTTTACTATAAAGAAACGAAACACCATTTATGAGAGAAATAAGGTGAGTATATGCGTAGTATTATGTAAAGTTTGTGAAAGAGTGTTGTTTACGTTGTAATTTTTAATGCTGACTGTATTGTTTTTGTTATGGCTAAATAGTAAATAGAAATGGTTGGTAAATACTGACAAGCACCAAGTGAGCTTTATATGACAAATAACGTATGCTGGTATTGACGCATATGGAACAACTATAAATGTAATATTGTTGTATAGCCAATAAGTATGAATAATTTGAGCTTTTGTTGTAATATGTTGTCCAAAAACAGATTACTATTGGAGGTACGTTAATAGCTCACACTGCCTTTGCTTGTGCAGCATGCTGGTGATATAAACGCGGTGCCAGCTATACAAATGAATCCCCTCCCATGGTGGTAAAGTAACGGATCACAGCATCCTGAAAAGCAGTAAATCTTTTGCATTTACCAGCTAATACGCCACAATTAAGGCAAGAGCACGTGCCAGGCGCCAACTGTAAGTGTGCAAATTTCTCCCTTATAGACATACAAAGTCCCTCACTGTAGATGCTACGAAGCGGGAAAGAACCGGTTTTAAGAGGTGAATCACTGCAAATAAGCACTAACTTGCTTTAAACAGAAAATATTTCCAGATGCTTACTTGTATTATTTTTACTGCTTTTCCACAAATATAATGTACTTTATTACGCGCACTTTGTTAAAGAACACTTTCAGTTGTTAAATGGCATTGCTGCATGCATGCGTTGCTTAATGAAACTAAGGCGGTGGAAAGACGTATTGATCGTATTATATTAGACTTACTGAAGTATAACATAAATAAAATCAGTTTTAAAGCACATATGTACGAATATATGTTTGTACAGCACGCTAATAAAGCATTGTTGTTTAAATAAATGTGTATGTGCTTTTAGACAATTTGCAAAATAAAACAGTAATACTTGCAAATTTGAAAGCGCACTGTAACTGCACTGGCTCTCCCTTTAGCTCTCAGTGCTTCTATGGGGTAAAGAAACTCACGTTGTAGTCAATCAGGATATTGAGAGGTCTAACATAACAGGCGGGCTATGTTTGACGCCAGTAGTAAATAAGAACACTTATAAAGCATACTCTAGAGCAAGCCGCTTGAAGGCATTGGTGGGCTGCTTGTGCTTGACGCGGGAATGCATGGCGACTTGCAGTATCCCTATTGAATACAACAGAGGTGCTTTATTTCATCTACTACACACATGTAGAGCAACCCGTTACCCCTAATCCCTCGAGTTAGACCCCATGTCCTTGAAGCCCCTTTGTTATGCAGTCCAAATCTCTGCAGTTACACCCCCCCTTTCCTGAACTCCTTATGCAATGCTACTGAACCACATATGACGCCACTTAGGCAGACATTTTTTTTGACAACTGAGAGTTTCCGCATTACAAAGCAGATGCTAAAAGGTGATGTAACAAAGAAGGAAGCTTATAAACACGGCGCCAGCTATACACATGCCTACCCCCCCCCCCATGGTGTTAAAGTAACACCTCACAGTAGACTGAAAAGCAGTAAAGAACTTGCTTTACCAGTGAATCAGCCACAATTAAGGCAACAACCCGTGTCAGGCGCCACTTGCAAACGTGCAGATTCTCACCGTATGGACATACAAAGCTACTCAGAGTAGATGGGAAGAAGCAGAGAATTACTTGTTTTAGCAGTTCATTCACTGCAAGTAAGGCACTAACTATCTTTAAACACCAACTCCTCTACAGATGTGTAACTGTTTTTTCCTGCTTGTACCGCTTTCCACAGTTGAAAAATAGAAAAGCGTAATGAAGTTGAAATTGAAGCACATGGTTACAGCAAATATTATTTGTAGTGGGATTGTTAGTAATTCGCACTAATAAATCAGCTTTAGAGTAGAGGAGGAGCTTCGCGCGTAACCGGGATGGTCGCGTGAGCACAGGGCTCCCGGACCTTCGCCACCTCCGGCATCTATCCTGACTATAATCCTGGTTATGACGACGGATCATTGAAGATGCAACCCAACTGATATGATAGTTGCTTTCAAAAATTCATTTGGTCCGAGGGAACCGTTTTTATGACGTTCTGAACTTTCCTGGCCTGCTCCACGGATCTGCCCCAGGCTCGAGTTGATGATCTGCCTGGACGGTAATTGAACAACAGCGGCTTCCCTGATCCTACTTTCGACCCTGGACTTGGCTTTCGGTTTCGCTTTTGGCCCGGACCCCTCTACGCAGCGGATTTGACACCGCCGCCCACGGACTGCTCCACTTCGCGGTCCCACTTCAGGGCTGGGACTGTATATCACCGCTCGGTGTGTGACATGGAACACACTGTCCTTTGGTTGAGCATTTGTGGGTGATTTTGACGTAGACATTTTCACCAGATCTCGGGGTCCCCTCGGGGGCGCTGCTTTCAAAATGGCCGGCAAGCCCGAGGTTGAAAAGCGAAAGACCAAGACTGTTCACGGTGGGGGCTCTATACAATCTAATGTCATGGACCGATACACCCATCCTAAGGGATCCCCCGGTGGAACGGGCAAGGCTCCGGTGTACAGGGGAGATGACCCTACGGTGGACGAAGACCCGACTCTGCACGATATTATGGGCGCCATTGCGAGTATGCAGACCTCAATTGGTGTGCAGTATGAAACCCTGGCGCAAAAACTGGACACAGTGGCGATCGATGTCAACTTGATCAGGGCTGATTTAGCTAAAACGAATGAAAGAGGTTAAATCCCTGGACTTGAAGACATCTAGCCTCACGACGGATGTCTCCGATCTCCAAACGGAGGTCCGCGATCTGCGGTCCTCTAATGACTCCTTCTCCCGTCGTTTGGAAGATTTTGAAAGTCGTTCTAGGCGGAACAACGTCCGTATTGTGGGTGTCCCTGAGAATTCAGATAACTTAAATGTCGACCTCATCGTGGAGGACCTCATCGTCAATCATCTCGCACCCAAAGGCCTGAGTAAATTCTTTGCGGTGGAGCGGGCTCACAGAGTGCCGGGTGGTAAACCTGAGCAGGGTGCTACCCCGCGGCCCATAATCGCCAGGATCTTTCATTTCCGTGATCGGGATGCTATCCTACAGGCATCGCGCTTGGGTGGCCCCACGAAATTTGAGAATACGATGGTGAGTTTCTACCCAGACTTCACTCAGTTTGTGCAGAAGGAAAGGATGGGGTTTCAGGGAGTGAAGAGACGTTTGAGAGACAGGGACATGAAATACGCAATGCTATTTCCAGCTCGGCTACGTGTGGAACATGGAGATTGGACGTTCTTCTTTGATCATCCTGAGGCTGCAAGTGACTGGCTCGACACACTGCCCAGGCGGCAGGAACACCCTGAACATTCCGGTGGAGCCGGGGGTGGACTGATGGAACAGGAATTGTAATGTGACTTGGTTCGCTGGACTACATATAGATCTATCAGCATGGTTTGTGGATCCTTTAACTTGCTTTAATTGAGGTAGTGTTCCAGGGGTGGCGGAGGGAGTGAGTCTCTTCCTCCTCTGGGGTCGCTTTTCGAAGAATAGTTATTCGTTAGGGCGACAGGCACACTGCAAGTTGGGGGGGCCTTTGAGTCTAACGCAGGGGTGCAGGGTGGGGGGTCTTGTTTTGAGGGTAGGTTGGGGGGAGGAGGGGAGGAAGTTGTTACTGTTTGATTCACTTCAAGGCACTATATTGATGGACTTTTGGACTTGGCTGTCGCGACTAATGTGGGGTGGATGCTGTGACTACGTTTGGGATGGGGGTATGGGGCTCAAATTGCTGTGTTGGAATGTTAACGGGTTGGGGACAGGATAAAACATGGTGTGGTGTTACAACTCTTGAGACCTCTCTCCCCTGATGTTGTGCTGTTGCAAGAAACACATCTGATAGGCAACACATGCCAGGCCATGAATCGAAGGGGCTACCGTCTCCTGGCACACTCCGGCTTCACCACTGGCTCTAGGGGGGTGGGTATTTTGGTCAGAGTCTCCCTCCCCCTTGAGATCGATGCTGTCATTCTTGACAACAGGGGGCGATACGCAGCCATTACTGGACGATGGGAGGGGAAGGTCATCACTTTGCTCTCCGTTTATGTTCCGCCTGGCCTTCAGACCACGACCTTTACTGACTTGGGGAGGGTAATGATGGGGCTCCCAGAAGGCGTCCTTGTGGTGGGCGGCGATTTTAACTCTGTGGTCTCCGGAAATATCGATCGCTACCCACCTAGGGATCTAGGGTGGTCCCAGTCCTGGCTGGGTGGCTTCCTTGACACTCTGGGACTGATAGATTGCTGGAGGCTGCTACACCCTGGACAATTACAATACACCTTTCATTCTGGTGCACACGGTAGTCTCTCGAGACTTGACTATATCCTGATGCCTGCAACACAGGCCCCACTTGTTAAGGAGATCAGACATTTGGCTAGGGGTATTTCGGATCACTCCCCCTTATGGCTCGTAATGGAAACGGGACCGGGAACTGAGGGCCGGGTAGCCCCGATCAACCCTTGGTATCTCCGTGACCCTAAGATCCGCATGGAATTAATCAAATCACTCGACCATTATTTTGTGGAGAATGTGGGGTCTGTGTCATCGTCTGTCTCGCTGTGGGAAGCCTATAAGACGGTCATCCGCGGCCACGCCTTATCGTTAATTAATAACGCTAAGAAGCGTAAGTGCGAAGCAGTGGTCCGACTTGAAACTGAGATATTAGACATAGAAAGAGAGCTGGAATCTGATGTTACCCAGGACAGGTTGCACCTTCTCAGCCTCAAACAAACTGACTATAGAGCGTTGGTCACTGATGCCGCCAAGGTGATGAATAGAGAGCAGCAAGGCCGTTTGTATGATGTGGGTGATAAGGCCGGAAAGTTGATAGCCTGGTTGGACAAGAAGGAGAGGGCTAGTCGTGTGGTTCCTTCGATTGAGAGAGCGGATGGAGTGAGAGTGACTGACCCGGTTGAGATTGTGGAGTGTTTTTCTGAGTATTTCCAAACCGTGTACTCCCCAGTATCGGACAGACCGGAACAAGATTCGCATCTGCTTCTGCCCTGCTTGTCGGATCTGGATAGGGAACTGATGGACGCAACACTCTCTGTTGAGGAGGTCGCGACCGCAGTCCGCTCTGTGAGATCGGGAAAGGCCACGGGTCCGAATGGACTTCCCATCGAACTTTATAAGCTACGCCCAGATAAAATAGCACCACATCTTCGCTTGATGTTTTTAGAGTCGTTAGATGCGGGTACCCTGCCATTCGATCAAAGACTTGCGTCTATTGTCGTGATCCACAAGGAAGGGAAGCCGCGGGATTGCTGCGCGTCGTACAGGCCCATCTCGCTCTTAAACGCCGAGCCTAAGATCCTTGCGAAAGTGCTCGCGAATCGTTTAATCACTGTTATCTGCGACCTGATCCATCCGGATCAGTCCGGATTTATTCCGCATCGAAACACGGCACTGAACCTTCGGCGTCTACATGGCGCCCTCGCGAAAGCGTCCTCGTTGCGTGAATCGGCCATTTTGGCTTCTTTGGACGCCACAATGGCGTTTGATACGCTGGAATGGCCATACCTCTGGGCTGCCCTCGCCAAGTTTGGTTTTGGCCCTGTTTTCATCAGTTGGGTGAAACTACTATATCACGACCCCTTGGCTCAGGTTGTTGTTAATGGTCGTGTTTCAGGCTCATTTTCTCTCGGAAGGGGTACTCGTCAGGAGTGCCCGTTGTCTCCGCTTCTTTTTGCCCTCGCTCTGGAACCCTTGGCGGCTTGGCTGAGGTGGGAGCCGTCAATGAAGGGTATATGCTGGACCCCTGATTTTGAGGACCGAGTATCGCTTTACGCTGACGACATCCTGCTATACCTCAGGTCACCTCGGAAGTCGCTAGTAGTGCTATTCGATGTATTGACCTCTTTCCGTAAAAATTCTGGCCTTGTGATCAATTGGTCCAAGTCCTGCTTGTACGTTCTCTCGGGAGACTCTCCTCTCTTGCCGCGTGGGTGCCCAATACAGGTGGTACACGCGGGTTTCAAATATTTGGGGGTGTTTATCACCTTAGATCCTGTGATTCGCTATGAACGTAACCTGCTGCCCCCGCTTCAGCGCTTGCGGTCTGATGTTGTGGCATGGCGTAGACTTCCGTTGTCCCCGCTCGGACGAGCGGCTCTCTTCAAGATGATGTCACTGCCCCGGTTTTTGTATGCCCTACAGAATACTTGTGATACCATCCCGGCCAGCTACTTTCGGGAGATTGAAAGCTTGCAGAGACAACTGATATGGAGTGGGCGGTCCCGCATAGCCCTTGCCAAGTTAACACTTCCTTGGTATGATGGTGGGATCGCTTTCCCGGATATTAAGCGCTACTACTGGGCCTCCCAACTTGGGGCGATTAACCACGGCACGTACGATCCCACGTCGAACCCCGCGTTCGAAATGGACAGATGGTTGCTGCCTGGTGGTGACTACAACAGGGCGCTTTATACGAAATCCGCAGGGAGGATGCTCACTGGCCCTACCAAGATAGCGGTGCAGGTATGGCATCGTGCGAATGATGCCATGGGATGGAAGAGTAGACTTACATGCGCTACTCCCCTCTATGCTTCCGAGAGGCTGGGCTCCCTATGGAAGACGAAAGGCTTTGATAGGTGGGACGTGATTGGTATATGCAGTGTGAATGATATATGGACTATGGATAGGGTCAAAACCTTCGAGGAGTTGAGACTGGAGTATGACCTAAGTGACAAGGAGTTTTTTTAGATATGCTCAGATCCGACACGCGCTGATGGCGGTTTTCCCTCCGGGTACTACTGTTCCGGAGGCGTCGCCGCTTGAAGATCGGGTGCTGGATGGGCACGTTCCCGACAGTACGATTTTGCTTATTTATAAAAAGTTGATAAACGATAGGACCGATCTTCTACAGCGACTTAGGGAAGCTTGGACTGGCGATGGTTTGGAGTTAGATGACGAAGACTGGCAGTTGGCCATATCTTCGCCGAAAGAGGTTGCAATTTCGGCCCGCCTCCGGTTTGTACAGCTTAAGATTCTCCACAGGATCTATGTTACCGGTCCACGCTTGGTCAGTATGGGTTATGCTTCGGATGGGCTGTGCAGGCGTGGTTGTGGCCTCCCGGGCACCTTTCTTCATATACTCTGGGAGTGCCCGGTGGTTGTTCGTTTCTGGAATCGAGTGCATGCAGTAATGGAAGAGGTCACGGGTGTTGCGTTGTTGCCCGAAGCTACACGATGCTTGTTGAATGTTTGGGAACCAAATGATTATGATTTGGCACAGACTCAGGGGGTGACCCTTGGCAACATGATCGCTAAGAGGGATATTGCCCAGTTGTAAGGGTCTCAGAGGCCGCCCACAGCTCTGGCATGGAAGGAGAATATGGACTGGTGCATGTTCAGGTAGAAGCCGGTGTATGTGGCGCGTGGCAGGCCTCGCAAATGGTGTAAGATTTGGGGTCAATGGAACTCCTACCGGGGAGAAATATGTACACCTCCCTTCACACACTTGGTGGCGGATCCTTCCTCCCCTTGACCCGACACTCCTGCTATTATGTTGCTCGGACTGTCTCCGGACCTGCTGCATCCCTCAATCCTCCCATCCTGCCGTGTCAATAATTGTATTATGATCTTGTGCTTTCCTCCCCACAGGACGCTTCGCCATTCGATTGATAGTACTGCCTTGATTATTTATTTTTGTTTATGTTGTTAAAAGTTTCAATAAAAAGAAATACAAAAAAAAATCAGCTTTAAAAAGGCCTGTGCAAATTTCTCTTAGTGCACAGCTGCAGAGTGCATTGAGTTATGCAGCAGCAGTGCAGTCACGACAGGAGTAGAGTCTTTAAACTGTACAAGAAAGTGTTTTAATATTTATTTACTAACACTAGGAGTCATGTTTTTTTAAACAAAAATGTCACACTAAAATAGCATCGATCTGCAGGGCTTCTCTGTGTTATCATTCTTCTAGAGTCAATGATCCTGACTCTTGGTTTTAGTTTGTAATCCAGTATCACGTGATATTGCTTGAACTGGCCAGGGTTGCTACAATGATTCAATCAGTCACGGCGCCACGCGGCAAAGTTTCTGACCACACAGTCACGCTGAGAAATGTTCCACCGATAGATGTACTGTTTGGAAGTGCCCAGTTACTGAGCTGCTCAGTGAGGCTGCATTGCCTATGTAGCATATGCTTTTTTTCGTTATATCTGAAAGCTGTGCTTTGCTCTACTGTAGACTAGAAGACATGAAATTGCACAAAGCACTGTTCACTGAGGTCTAAAAGCAATCGGCCAAGGAAAACTGACAAAAAGAGCTACTGAAGCATGCGGAGAGGTGGGTGAGGGACTGCGCTGCCTGCTCCAAGAAGCCTCTTCTGACATACACCAACAATGCTGCCAAGCCCATGCTGCATACCTGTCTCATGCGCGAAGCACCACCAACAATGCTGCCAAGCCCATGCCGCATACCTGTCTCATGCGCGAAGCACTAGGTTACATAATATGCAGCGTCTCTGAACTACAAAACAGTATCTGAACGTAGTGTTTTGTTGCACTCATTAGCAGCAGACACCCTCCATCTTTTTGTTAAAAAACAATTATTTAGGCAATAATTACAGATTTACTACCAACGGCATGAGCTTTTTGGTAGAATAGACACATGACTCACTGGTCCAATGATTTGGGAATTATGATCATATTAGACAGCAGCGACTTTTTAGGCGTGTTTTCGTTATATCTGAAAGCCTTGCCTTGCTCTACTGTGAACTCGAAGACAGGAAATTGCACAAAGCACTGTTCACTGAGGTGAAAAGACCAGGCTAACAATTGTTACTGGCGCCAGCGAGGCGCCACTTCCTTCTAACTACACGCCGTAAATCTTGCAGAGCCAGCTGGACAGAAGTAATAACAAAAGTGAAAGCTAACGCGCGTCCTGATCTGATTCCGGCATGCTGTCCACAACACGCGCGCGACCTGATCCTATTCCGGCATTCTGCGCATGCCCATCTCCCGTCTTCTTGAAAGCATAGCCGGTGACTATAGGTCTCGCAGGCAAGACAGCCAGGTGCGAGACCTAAAAAGCAAAAGCACAAAGAGCCAAGTGTGAAAAAGAGGCAAAAAGAACACAAGCAAAGCACAAAAAAGGCAGGAGCAAAAAATCAGGAGGTCTTCTCCAGCCATTGCCTGTTCAGGAACTGGAGCACTTGCAGTTTCTTCAGATTTGGTCTGGGCCACCACAGAAGAGATAGGTCACTCGTTTCTCCAACCCCATAGCTTGTACTGTCTACTAACATTGTTTCCTTGATGCACGTCTTTTGGTTGAGAGCGGGCTCGAGATGTTGGCCACTCCAGCCACTAAACTGTCTGAAAAATAAAAGGCTTGAGTTGCTTCTTCCTCTCCAATCTGTCACCATTGTACCTGGAAAAGGAACGGATTCAAAGTGGACCCTAAACTGGGTGCTGGGATTTCGGCCTTTTATCAGCACCTTTCTTGCATATAGGGTGATCTGGCTCAGCGGTTCTTGCTATTACTTTCATTTTGTCTCTGTCGCCTCTCCACAACAAAGCCTTGGTATAAAAGAGCTGGAACCCAAATCAGATGTGTCAGGTTCTCACCTGTGTTTCTGCGGAAACGCCACGTAACTGAAGAAAGGTCCACTACTTCACCCAATCATCGATTGTACCTGGCTACAACCAAGGCTACAATGATAACTAGGGGAAGAAGGGAAGCAAAACAAGGAAAGAAAGGAATGAGATCCCTTGACGTCTTATCACCACAGGTGTCTTCGTGTAAACAACATAAGCTGAATGGAATGATTAATAATTATGAGAAACACCAATAGCTTCTACTGGTAGTGCTCAAGGGAATCCTACTATGTCTTTAGCTTAACTTTCCCTTCTTCAGCATGAACATGAAGATACAGACAAAGATCTGTTATAATGAGTATCTGTGGGTGCAAAGAGCAAGAAGTTAAATACACACAACTGTCTTACATAAACAATATATTCACTATAAAAAATGAGGTCTACCTGATTTATGTGAAAGAAATCCTTAAGAATTAGGTCCTGTGGTATTCTCACTGACGTAATTAACTAATGTGTGGAAGTGCTATAAGGAGAACCCTTGTAACTGAGGGTTACCATGAGAGGAAGCACTGTCACGTAAAGAAACTTTATCTTTAAACACAATAACAAAAAAAGGCAGCGCAGGAAGCGCTGTTACCGTATTCCATCTTCATACGGCTTGGAGGAGGTCATGTGTGCAAAGTCGGAGTCCCAAGGGTAAACGGAGACAGAGGAGCTCCTATATCTGCTCAGCAAGCGGGGCAGGAGGCACCAGCGTCCGGCTGGATGACGGAACCAATACGAGTCCGGCCAGCCAGCGGAACACTAACCACTCCGCCCGGCTTACCAGAGAAGCAAGAGCTATGAACAGCCCGACTGCAAGGGCAGCTCAAACAAGGCAGAGGCTTCGAAGGAGATTGGCAGCAAGCTGTACTCCAGGAGAATTCCACGGAGGTCATGACGGGAAATACCGAATCGGTATTGAATCTGGAATATTGAAGCAATCCAGTCGGAAAAACGAGAGTCCAGGAAACGCGAACAAACAAGGTACCGACGAGGGGAAGTGCAGTACCCGAACGACCCGGAAGTGACCCTGAAAAGGTCGAAACACTAGAACGCGAATCGCTGAGCCTAGGGGAGAGTCAGGCTTTATGCTGACCTGATCTCCATGTGCTTGCGTGCATTGCGGCCGCCAACTTTAAATGGAGCGCTTCAAAACTCACGCGCCCCGGCAATCGTGACAGATGATGCAGGATAGCGTCTCTCACTATTCAACCTCAACACAGTTCACTTGGGTGCTCCCTCATAGTAACGTGGGAAGTCTTTAGGTATTCCTTTATGACGGAGTGTAGGGCTAATCAATGTGCTGACGATTCACTTGAGAAATTCAAACCACGTTGTTCAATGTATATATGTATATGGCCTTTCAGTAGCGCAAATCTATCTGAAAGGCAGCAGAGCACTGTACATGGCCGAAGACAAGGATAAGGCAATGAGAAATATGAGAGGAAGCTGGGTTGTGGACGGTTAATGCTTTGTGATGTGTTCTTTAAAGAGGTAAATGTTTAATCTGAGCAGACGTACCTCAGTAGCAGACACTAGTTCATGCTGTACCTTGTATAGGGGTGCCTGGACCTGCTGTGCCTCAGGGGTACACCAGAACACATTGGTCTTCATGAAGGCCACATTTCCATCCCAAACAGCCTGGAGAGCCAGCTGTAGGCTGTCATTTGTTTCAGTAGTACCACCGATCTCCTCGAGGGACCTGGGGAGGGGCTGGGATTGTTACTGTACAAGACTCACATAATCCACTGTGTCAGGGGCAGTGGCTTCCTCCTCAGACATCACCAACCTTGGATGTCGAAATAGACAGTCATCAGAGTTTTGAGAACCTGGACGGTATGCTATAGATAATGAATATTCATGTAGGTCAGGCTTCTCATAGCACATGTCATGAACAACTGATAGTTCTCCAGTTACTTGTAAGTAGCTCACATATATACAGCCCAACATAATGCATTAGAAGCTTTTTGTTGTTTCATTTACTATATGTATGCCAACATTAAAAAATGTGTATTTGAGATGAAAGTGTATGTATTTTCAGAACTCATAAGCTTTCGTTTGGAGAAAAATGGCTGCATTTCCAAAATATATTTAAAGATTGTATTTGAATGATAAATCATATTACTGATATTATTATTTTGGTGCCTTGGGCATTACAGTTTTGATATGTTACTAAGATTTATACAGCACACGAATACCAAATGGTGTCCTGGGGCTAACAGTCCAGAAGCGAGCTTGTGCAGTATTTGTTAAATAGCCAGGTCTGAAGGGCTTTCCTGAAGGATATTAAAGAAGGAAGACTTCTGATGGAGATGGAGAGGGTGTTCCGGAGCTTCGTAGCACCCACCGTGAAGATTCTGCCACCCTAGTTAACCTTGCAAAATCTCTGCAAGAGCATCAATTTCGCCCCTTCAGACTGAATGCATCTGTTTGTGGAGTACCAATGCAGTGATCGCCTCAAAAACTGAGGACCAGTACTGTGTAGTGCCTTGTATGTGATACATAAGGCCTTAAACTTAATGCAACACTTGATTGGAAGTCAATGCAGTCTCCAAAGATGCTTTCCCAGTGATTGAAACTTGGGGATCCACAGCAGGAGCTTTGCACCAGCATTCTGGATCATCTGCAGTCTGTGTAACTGCTTCTCGGGCATTCCGAGATAGAGCCCATTGCAATAATCCAGTTTGGCAAGGACTAAGGATGTAACCACCGTTTTCCTGCTGTCTGCTGGGATCAAAGGTAAGATTTTCTTTATCACCTTAAGTAGGAAAACGCTGGATGATGAAACTGCTTCGACTTCAGCTTCAAAGTTCAACTTCTCATCGATAATCCCTCCCAAATGTTTTGCTTTGGGGATCGGGGTAGGTACTGCTCCCAATTCGTACGGCCACTAGATCTGTGACCAGCTAGGGGAATAGTTACCAAACAGGATTATCTCAGTTTTTCCTGAGTTAAACTTAAGGTAGTGCGACCTCATCCATAAGTCGACTGCCAGCATGTAATCCCTAAATCTTTTTACTGGCGGCACAAGGTAGCTTTTTTGGACAAAGGAGATACTAAGGAGGCTGCGGCGTGCTCGGTAAACAGATACGCTGAGAAGTAGAGATATTTGCGGGAGAGTGGAGACCTATCTAGGCGTTCCGGTGGTAACAAAAGACCTCCTGCTAGCTCCACCGGTCTCACTGAAAACCCCAAACCGCAGAACATCCTGTGCCCCCCATCCCCGCGTGTCCACAGCCAAACGATCATCCGCGGATAAACCACCACTAAGGTAAGGAAGCTCAGTAAGTAGGCATTCTAAAAGTAAAGCGGATAGCGTAAAAAATAACACCCTCGCTCCTCTCTTACTTCAAAGTCCAAGCCCAGGGAACACTGGCTACTCCTTCTCTTTAGCATCGCCTCAGGCTCCCGATATCAGAGGGCCTGCAAAGGCTATGGAGGATTCTGCTACCACTAAAACAGAGGAAGACACACTACGACTAGAAAATAGATTTGGCTCCCTAGCAGAAGAAAATCGTCCGCCTTAGAAGGCTAGTTCCAGCTCCATGACCTCTGAGAATTATTCCTAGGCTCAGGAAGGGTCTCCCATTGTAGCCATAGGTCAGACCAAGAATTCAGTTATGGAGAGGCTCTGACCTACCCTGTTAACAGAGGTCAGGGAGGAGTTTGCAGTTTCGGAATTAAACAACAGAGAATACAGGGTACATGTGAGGCCTTAGAAACAAGATGAACAACCTAGTAGAAAGAGTCGGGCCATAGAGTTCTCTTTAGATGACCTCTCAAAAAATGTTAATGCTAACAAGGAGGCGATTCAGAAGCTTAGAAATGGTGATAAAGATCTCAGAGACAAGCTGGAAGACCTGGAGAATAGTGCAAGAAGAAACAATATCCGAATTTTGAATATCCCTGAGGGTCTCGAAGGGGAGGACATAAGGGGTTTTGTAGTCAACCTTCTGAAGGACTTTAATATGGAAATCGAACAACGTAGTTTAGAGGAAGACATACAAAGTGTTCACCACAACCCATATAGGAGGAGGCTTGGAAAGAAAAACCCAAGGAGGATACTAGTGAACTTTAAGTCTTACACCCTAAAGGAGAGAATGCTCACCCAGGCCCTCAAAGCACGAACTTATAAAACAAGCATTTACAATGCAACGGTCTCGCCTTAGCAAAAGTTAGAGCTATTGCCATTGTAAATGACAATTATTTTATTTATGTGTTGGTTTTGAAAACCGATAAATAAATGGCATTATTATTATTAAATGGCAAGTCTTATAGCACTTTCATAGAGCACTTGGTACATGACAAATGGTCATATACATCGTCTACAACCTACGTGCCTCATGTTACAAGGTAATTTGCATATCAGTCGCTGACTTCTGCGTGGTAAAAATACTTTGGGCCTGTTAGTAAATTTAAACTATTCCGTTGGTAAATCTATGCCGCAGCCTCGGCTCAAAGTCATGTGCAAGAGTGTTGTGGAAGACTCCTGGCATGAGCGCGATCAAGAATTGCCTAGCATCACAAGCTGTGATTTACCCAACACAGCACTGTCATGCAAGCAGTAAGTACCACGGAGGGAGGCGGAAGAATACCCCACAGAGCCAAGAGCATGAGGTGAAAGACTGGTACGCCTCCTTTAAGTTGATTTTGAAAGAATTTTTAAAGATACGTCCAGCAGAGAGCTGCGCGATGGAGCCAGGCCTCACGATGTTATTAACGTCGAACCGTGTCACGCTTGCTAAGTTAGTTAACAAAGAGAGCAAAAACTTCCCGTGAAAGCTCTTCCGCGCATGAGCACATCTGGATGCATGCGCAAACAGCAACAGAAGCAGTGCACAAGCTTAAGTGTGCGAATTGCATAGGATTGTTGGCTAACTGTTCAGCCCGTGGCTGCATATATTTAAAGACGTTACTGGCGGCGTGAGTCAGGCAGCGCTAACAGCAACAGAAGCAGTGCACAAGCTTAAGTGTGCGAATTGCATAGGATTGTTGGCTAACCGTTCAGCCCGTGGCCGCATATATTTAAAGATGTTACTGGCGGCGTGAGTCAGGCAGCGCTATCACTGACCTTCAAACCTTTCTACTTCTGCGCTTATTTTAATACGCTGCAAGAGCCAACACTGATAGGTCGGCCCGATTAAGCATCATAAACACGGAATGCGAAAAGGCTGCTCCCGCAGGGACACACAGCGAATTGGCAGTTGCAGAAACAGTTTGTCAATACAGATGGATGGAAACAGTTCACGTATTGTTCTGTTGAGAGATATGCGCGGACAGGAACAAAGGGCCGTTTAGGCGGGAGTGGCAGGAGAACAAAACCCACAAAAAAGTGGGAAGCTTTCAAGGTAAAAGTCCCTCACATAAACAGATCGGGTCTCATTTGCATCTGCAAAGGTGAAAAGGGCTAGTCAGCATCAAAACCAAGCCTGAAAACTCCTTTGTGCACGTTAGCATCTGTAAACATGCAAACAATGCTCTCATTAACTTAAAGTCATTACAAGTATGCCTGCAACTCGCCACTTAGGAACTCGTTTCGTGCTTTCTACAAACCTTTCACCGTCACACATGACGAGAACGGATTCTAGAGCAGCCGCTGGCCTGCTTTAGAACAAAGGGCGTGAAGAGAGGAAGATAGCTCTGACGTCACAGAAACTATTTTTATACGTTGATTACTTCGAACTGTATGTACTTTATTTACTACAAGACACTGGGATTATCCATGTCCAAAGAGACACGAGGTGGGAGGGCAAATGCATTTATAAAGTCAACTTAACTTACCAGTGCCCCCCAAACACACGCGCCTCTTGCTTCTCGCCTCTCGGATTCCACACGCGCCTCTTGCCTGTTTATCAGCGCCGCGCGCCTCTCTGCAGACTCCCCCTGCATTCCAAAGAGGCGCGCGACGCGATCCGGTCTGCATTCGCATGCCGTGGAGACAAGACCTGGCCGCGCGCACAACGTTATCCTATGGAGAAACGCTGCGCGCGGCCAGGTCTTGTCTCACTTCGTCGGTCTCAGACTGCTGAGACGATGACTATAGTTCTCGCTTGCGAGAACGAGCTTTCAGCGCGTTCGTCATAGGCGAGACCTAAAAAGATGACTGGTCTTTTCGTGTCAGGTCGGAGATCTCGCCTGCCACTCGGGATAGGCAGTCGGAATTAGGGAAGTACATTCAAGAACTGAGGGGGATGGGGGCCACCGCCACCATTTCATTCCCTGCTTCTCTGAGGGTGATGCGAAACAATAAAACGCATAATTTCAGGGACCCCAACGAAGTCTGTGCGTTTATAGAACAGATCAAGGCACATCAAATATAATTAGATATTTATTGCTATAAAGTAGCAAGAAAGCTCAGCTGAGGTTGACATCATAATACCTCTAATCTGTAGGGAGGGTTCCTCAGGGTGGGAGGGGGGTCACCTCCCCCCAAAAAAATAATCATTAGAAAAAATTCATAAAGCGCCTTTTCACAGGGGGAGCATGTGGGTAAAAAAAAAATCCTTTTGTTATTATGGGCCAGGGCCCCATTTTAATCACTTTAGGCCCCCAGGCCTGCTTAGACATTTCTAAAGTTTTAAGTTATTTTGCATTTACCTTTTAATTATATGGCAAGTCCAGATAAGTCAAGAACCTTGAAAATTCTATCTTGGAATGTCAAACGCCTCAGGGCAGTCTCAAGAAGGAAGAACATCTAGGAATATCTGAGACTTATAGACATAGATGTTTTTCTTATTCAGGAATCTCACTTGCTTAAAGAAGAATGGCTTGAGATTCTAAAAGGTCAACAATGGATTGAGCATTATGTATGTACCTCCCGGTCCTATACAGTGAAGGCGGTTGCCCTTCTGTAGTGAAAGAGGCACTCTTGTGGTTTGGCACCCTATGATGACCTTCAACTACCACCATTTTAATTGACTTTAGTGTGTAATTTTACCCTACCCTAGCCTGGATATATGAGAAGGTCCAGCATATGCCTGCTTCTCTTCTTTCTTGTAATCTTGCTGTCTTTCAGTGGGAGCTGTCACGGAGTAGAATAGTCTTGCCAAGAATAGAAGGTGTAGGGTCTGCATTTGAAAGCGTGAGTGTCGCGATCGCGGTTCATCCCCTTCGAGGCAGGGCTTCAGTGTCACTTATTCGTTGTGGTAAAATCCACAACGGATATAATACACAAAGAAGGCCACTGGGGGACGCATGGAACACCATGCACTACAAACCCCAGAAGCCTTGTGTGCACCGCGCCGGAAGAGGAAGCTTCGGGTGAAGCTACAAAGCCCCTCCTGTTTACAGGAGCGGGGCTTGACAATCGTGATTCCTGGCTGGTCATGGACGCGACCAGCAAACCTTCCTGAAAGCTACTAGAAACAACTTTTCCGTTTCCTCCCGACTGCGTGACTCAGGTACTGTTTATTAGCCTAAAGCGGAATACAGCGCAGGAGCGCTTGTCTATTCTCCGCATTTCCGTGGGGCTGTGACTCGTTCCTTTTCCCCAGAACTCCGACCGTTTTTTGAGCCCCCTTTAAAAGCGCTGGTGCGCTGTTATTATACTTTGCTGCTGTATGGAGCGCTTAACGTTTTCCCTTTCTTTGATTGCGCTGGAGCGCTTAACGTTTTTCCTTTCTGTGATGATGTTGTGCCTGCGCTGGAGCGCTTACAGTTTTTCCATTATTTGCTGATGTTGTTAGAGCGCTGGGGCGCTTTAAGGTTTGCCAGTTCTTGCTGAATATCAAGCTTGTCTGGAACACTTTATGTTTGACCATTCCGTGATGATTTTGCACCTGCGCTGGAGCGCTTTATATGTTGCCATTCCTTGCTGATTTTTGTACCAGCATTTACGAAGAAGAAGGACAGTAACGTTTATGTTTCCTGAACCTTGATACCATAACCCAGTGTTTATACTTGCAATGACTCACTGCTATGTTCTATGTGTGAGTGTAGAGCTATTGCTCTATCCATTGATTTAGAGTGCAAGGTTTCTCTGTTATGTACCATAACCACTGGTTCTGTCTTGCCTTATATGCAGCTCCCTCATACAGAAGGCTCCTACTTTCCTGTGACGATCATCCATGGTATAGGAACTGAAACAGGACTAGAGGATCTGTCCTTTCGGCAGTGTTTATTATTTTATCCACTTCCCTTTTCCCCGGGGTACGCTGACGCATAGTACTGTTAAAATCATGTGAGTGGGCGCATCAAGGGGAAGAAGGGGGAAATTCTGCGCACCATTGCTCCTGCTGACCATCTTCCGAGGTTAGTGGTTCCATTACCATATTACCACTGGCGTTGTGACAGATTGTCAAGCCCACGAATACAGTCATCCTGAGCAATGGATACCAATGTGGTGTTGACTTCCTTGATGGAGAGTCTTTCGGCTCTCCAGCAGGAGGTGCATACTTCACGACAGAAAAACCATGAGCTACGTAACGAAATAGGAACCCTACGTAGAGAAGTAGCGGGTATCACTAGAAGTGGTAAAACCTATGCATCAGGAAAGGGCTCGTACATCAGAGAAGGGACTCTTCCTCCTCCCATGTCATCCCAGGGAGGGGTTTCCCAGGGTTTCTTTTCCGCGTCAATGACAAGCCCATCTTCCCCTGGCACAACTCCCACTGTTCACGTGATACAGAACCCTGGTATCCCTTTAGCCCCCCCTGAACGTTTTTATGGGGACCCCAAAAAATGTGAAACCTTCCTCAACCAAAGCTGACTCCATTTCCTTTGTAAGCCCACCATCTTCCAAGACGACGCCTCTAAGACCTCCTTATTGATGTCGAATATGGGGGGTAATGCAGCCAGTTGGACTATACCGTTAATGGAGCGTAACGATCCAGTGCTGCACAACTTCAAGGACTTTTGTACAGAGATGAGAAAGTTGTTTGATCGAAAAACACACATGTTGTCCCTGGATAGTGAACTACTCACTCTTCGTCAAGGGTCACAGGATTTATTGACATACATCACGACGTTCAATTGCCTCGTGGTGGAAACCGACTGGCCCCAAGAGAAACGGACTACCCTTTTTTACCAAGGACTCCAAGGGGAATTGAAAGACGTCCTTTCCCAAGTAGTACAGCTCCCACAAACTTGTGAGGAACTTATAGAACTGGCTATACAACTGGAACATCGGGTGCAAGAAAGAAAAGGGGATAAAACCAAAGGAGAAGCACGATACTTTGTCCCCAGACCCGACCACCTATGGATGAGAGTGCTAAACCCGGAAATGGGTCAGAACCTATGCAGATAGGTGGGATTGGTGGTCCTCTTACCCAGGAAGAAAGGGAGAAGAGAAGGTTGCAAAAATGATGTCACTACTGTGGGAAAAGTGGACATTTTATCAGGGAGTGCCATGTGGTACTGAAAATTCTGGACCCGTGTTATAAACATCGTTGTATCATGACGATTTTGATATCAGCAGACCGAGAATGGCTAGTATACTATGCACAAGCATTTTTGTCATATTCGAGTGACGACTTCACCCTGAAACCAGAGGTTCCGTCCTGAACCCTCGGGTTCCATTTTGTATACAGCAGCCATTTTGTGGTTGCCCTCACATAGGCCGGTGACTAAGGCCAAAAACGAGTCTGAAGGACACGCACACCTTTGCTGACTTCTGCACGACCTGGACAAGCTGACTCCACTGCCCGGGGCCAAACCTGTTCGGTCAGTTCCTCTCCCAGTGGCCGATCAAGATTAGTATCAAGGCACAACATGCCATAAACCTTTCATCGCACACAAACCACTTCTAATCTTACACACACCTGTCTCTGTTCCTTACTTTATGACCTGCTTTACGAGGAGGAGGTGCCCGAATTTATTAGGGGTCCGTCGATATCTGATGAAAATGTTGGGCCTTGCCGGGTGATTTACTGTGGGTTGGACAAACTGAAAATAAGCTTGTCATCATGATGCTGCTTTTTCATTGTAGTGAAAATATGTGAATGGTCAACTGTAAAACCAGGAATGTTTGCCTGAAGCATAATATTCTGTATAAAAAGAGAAGGCTGGCTTTGTAATTTTGAGCAGTCTCCTGAGAATATACACCGCGTTGTACTTCTAGGACACCTGTTACGGCTGCAGCCAATAAACTCGATCTTTGACTTCACCTAGAAGACTCTGTGTTTCTGTAGTCTGAAACAGGAAGGACCCGAAGTCTAAGGGTGTGTTCCCTGGCACCACTGGGTTCTTGAAAACCCAGTACTTCAGTTGGCGCCCAACGTTGGGCGATATCAGCGGTACCGGTCCAAGCCAGAGGTTCGTGAGGAGCTTCGTGTGAAAATTCTGGAGGAAGGCCGCCACTTCATCGACCCCTGCATGTCGACGTGGTCCGAAAGTCTTTGCTGCGAGGTTCCCCGCTTCCCGACGGCTACGAAGGACTGCTGCCCTGACTATCGCCCTGTTTTGGACCCTTGATGATTTGTAGAGCGAAACGATAGACGAGTCTTCTGGTGACGTCATCGATACCTCAGTTAAGTATAAGTGGAGCGTCTCCCAGTCCTTAGTTTGGTTCTTAGTTTGGGTATCCCCTTGGGATCTTTGATTTGGAACTTGCAAGTACCAAAGCCGAGGGACTCGTGTATTCACGAAGCTATCGTATTTCGATAATCCTTTGAAGTTTGAAGCTAGACTAGTGTGCGAAGATGCCTGGTCTTAGCAGACTTGGAAATTTGTTTTGTCTTGGTTGTAATAGGGATTCCCGATTGGAGGACTCGTGTCCGGTTCCTCCAATTGGAACTCCAACTTATGAACTCTATGTGAAACACGGCGTAGGCCCCATCACGTATAATGAAGTATGGATCCGATACACCAGAAAGGATGGTATTTTAAAACGGCCCCAATATGGTAGTTTTGACACAGAGATATTAGATAATCTAGAGGTTAGACTCTTTAAGAAGAAGGCCCGGCCGACGTTGTGTGACTCTTTCCGCCTATGGCGAAAAGAAGCCAAACAGAAAGAAATTAAATTAGCTAAAAAGAATAAAAGAGAAAAGGGTATTTCGATAATGCAAGCTGCTATGCAATATAAAGATGACGAGGAAGAACAAGCGAGTGAGCAGTTGCACAGGCAACGTAAAATGGCAATCGATAAATGCTATCCAGTTTTGTCACCCCTCCAGCAAGATGTAGCAAAAGAACTTGAGAAAGACCCTTTAATGTTGCATTTATTGAATTCGCCACCCCCCTATGCGCAGAGTGCTACTGCACCTCCGCAACCTTTAGTTGTGCAACCTCCGGTTGTTGTGCCCCAGGTTCTTCCACAACCGCCAGCTCCTCTTCAGTTGGCTCCTACTGCTACGGCTCAGCCTCCTCAAGGGCCGCTGACTTTGCTACCTGCTCCCCCTGTACTTCTTACGACTTTGCCTACTGCATTGACTACCTCTTCTGATATTCCTACTGTTACTGCGTCTGCATCTGCATCTGCATCTGCCTTGCCTCACTCTGCTTTTACTCCTGTTCTTTCGTCGACTTCTCCTTCTGTTCGGAAGAGAATGACTGATACAGTTGCAAGGCTTCTGTATCCTCTTTTTGGGGCAGCAAGTATGACCTCTGCTTCAAAACACAAACAGTTGCGTAGTCAAATGCCCGACTCTAGAGAGAGGGAAACATTGAATTATTTGGCACACAAATGAGTTACAGACCCCACAAGATATGAGCTAGATTCTGTTATGGATGTCTTCCATCAGTGGGAAGCACCAAAGCAGAGATACGTTTTTGAGAAAATGTGTACTTTTCTTTGTGAGGATTTAGAGGAAAATGATTTGGAGCCCAATCCGCCTGAGTTATGTCGTATACGGTTCGAGTTTGCAAAGGGCACAATTGTGGGTTCCGATGTTGAAAAAGCAGTTACGACATTGTTGTCGTTTAGGAGTGAAGGTGTTTCTCGGTCATTGTTTGAGCCTGATCCCTCTGTTAGGAGGAAAGCGAGACAGTACCCCATGAGAGAGGTTCCTCCGGTATGGAAGGAAGAAGTACCTGCTGGTCCAAATAATAACCCCCCAGCTGTGCCAGCACACTTTCAGCGTGTTTTTGTACATGTTCCATGGAAGCGAGCTGAAGTATTGGCCCATAAACAGACTTTACCTGACCCCATAAAAACCCTGCAGGATATTACAAGGAATGATCACAGACTGCAGACTCATGTGTTATGAATTTGGCAGATATCGACATGTTGTTTGGAAATGTTGTTCCACAGCCTTTATGGGGTTTGATTCGTCATACAGATCATGCGCGGGAGTTAGGTGATACCTGGGCTAATATTTCTGCTGCAGATGGCTGACAAGTTGGTGGTGCTAAACCTGAGCCTGTAGTTTCAGAACTCCCTGGTAAAATCGTTACCTACATGAAGACTTTAATGCCTGCTATGCGAGTGAATGGGGACAAATTGTCTGCATGTAAGCAGAAGAAAGAGGAAACCGTGTCTGATTTCTTCACTAGGTTTGAGGAGACTTTTATCGACCACAGTGGTCAAGATATGAGTACAGAATGTGGACAACGGTTGTTCGTTGACAAGTTCGTACATAATTTGCTTCCTGAGTTGTGTAAGAAATTGAAAGATTCAGAGAGTTCTTGGGCCGTTTCTTCATCAGTACAGAAATTGGCTACTGCGCAGTATTACGAAAATAGAGACAAGGACGAGAAAGATAGAGTAGAAAAGAAAACTAAAGAGTTAAAAACTAAAGTTCTTTTACAGCAAGCTTATCCGCCTCGTGGTGGCCAGCGCGATTATCAGCAACCTCAGCAATTTCAGAGAAACTCGCAAAGGTTCGAGTTTTCTCAACCACGCTTTCCTGTAGGTCCTAATCTGTGTGCATATTGCAAAGAAGAAGGTCATTTTAAAAGTAGCTGCCCTGCTTTGTTACAGCGTATGAATGGTGTTTCTAGCGCACGAGGTCGAGGTGCTCCGCAAGCGCTTAGAGGTAGAGGACGTGGAAATTTCCCCCAGAACGCACGTTCTTTTCCACCTCAGAATTCAATGAATAGTTTTGATCAGCAGAATAATGCGTCTGGTAGGACGCCTCAGTACTATGCTGATGACTACTATGCAGAAGATGAGAATATGGAAGGTAATGATTGCTAGGACAGCTATAGACAAAGAGAGGGAGTTGCTTCAGTTCCAGTAGATCAGAGTGGACCTTATGTTGAGGTGATTACATCAGGTGTGTCAGAGCCTTTTCTGTTGGATACTGGTGCTACAAAGAGTTCTATTATACACTCTAAACTCCCTGTCGCACCTTTGTCTGGCGAAATTAATGTTTCAGTAGGTTTTTCTGGCGCCCCGGTTAGGAACCCGATTTCTAGTCCTATGTCCCTTTCTGTTGGACCTTATGAATTAGAAGCACCCCTTATTTTGACAACGGGTTGTGGTGAGAACTTGTTAGGATTGGATCTGTTAAAAAGATTGTATGCAACTTTGTATTGTTCTCCTTCAGGAGTACAACTTACACTGGGTAAGAAAGTGGTCTCCCCAATGTATTTGTCGAAGGATAAACTTCCGACAGAATTGTCGCTTCTTCCCGATATTCTTTGGGCTACTGGTCCTAATGATGTGGGTCTTTTGGAAATACCGCCATATGTTGTGACATTAAAAGCGAATGTTAAAATGCCACGCATTCCCCAATACAAGATCTCTAGTGAAGGTGAAAAAGCGCTGCTAGTGATCATTTATGATTTGATTGAAAAAGATGTAATTGAAGAGACAAGAGGCAACGTTTGCAATAGTCCGGTTTTGCCTGTTTTGAAACGCACTGACTCTTCCCAGCCACCTGTTTACAGATTTGTAATCGATCTTAGAGAGGTGAATAAAATAGTTGTGCCACAGTTTCCATTTGTCCCTGATATCACTGCCTTATTAACGATGATTCCAGCTTCCGCCACTTGGTTCTCAGTGATTGACCTGAAAAATGCCTTTTTCAGCATCCCAATTGCCGAGGAGAGTAGGGATATTTTCGGCTTCTGTTTAGGAGGACGAAGCTTCCGCTTCAAACGCGCTCCCCAAGACTATTGTGAGAGTCCATCGATATATAGTCAGGCTTTAAAAACACAGCTTGATACAATTGTTTTACCTGATGGCGCTACCCTTATTCAGTATGTTGACGATTTACTAATCGCTGCAGATACTGAGAAAATTTGCATGAAGCAACGTTGTCCTTGTTGCGTCATTTGTCTGATTTACATCACAAAGTGTCCCTTTCAAAGTTACAATATTGTCGACAAGAAGTGACCTACTTAGGTCATCTCTTGTCGAAGGAGGGAAGGAAACTGACCCCAGAAAGAATTCAGGCAATTGCAAAATTGAGCGTGCCAAGAACACAGAGAGAAGTGCGCGCTTTCTTGGGCATTACATCCTATTGCAGACAATGGATACTGAATTTTTCTTTACTGGCCAAACCCTTGGTGCATTGACCTGTGAAGATACACCGAATCCCCTTCCATGGTCAGAGGATTGTCAGAAAAGTTTTTCCGAATTGCGTGATGCATTGTGTTCGGCTCCTGTGTTGGGTACCCCCGACTACAGTAAGCCTTTTACACTGTATGTCCATGAGAAAGAAGGTTGTGCATTGTCAGTACTGACAAAGTCTTTTGGGGACAAGCAACGTCCATGCGCGTATTTTTCGTCGACTTTGGATCCGGTAGCTAGAGCGTTGCCGAGTTGTTTGAGAACCACAGCGACAGCAGCTGTTTCTATTCGGCAGTCTGCTGGGTTAGTGATGAATAATATGTTGATTGTAATGGTTCCACATGCAGTGGACATTTTGTTAAACAGGACCAAGGCACAGCACTTAACTAGTGCTCGATTGTCAGGTTATGAGTTGGCACTTTTAGCGAGTCATGTACACATAAAGAGATGCAACACGTTGAATCCAGCTACGTTGTTGCCGATTATAGCAGAGACAGATGCTTCTGAACAGCATGATTGTTTTCTCAGAACAGAAGAAGAAACGAAAGGGAGAATAGATCTTCAGGACACTCCTCTTGTGAAGTCTGATGGTACCTTATGGGTGGATGGTTCATGCTTCAAGCTTCCGAATGGCGATACGACTGCAGCATATGCAGTTACGACTTTGCATACGATTGTTGAAGCTGCACGTATCCCACATAATTCAGCCCAAGCAGCAGAGTTGATTGCACTTACAAGAGCGTGTGTGTTGTCAAAAGGAATGAAAGTGACTATATATACTGACAGCCAGTGTGCATTTGGTGTGGCCCACAGTTTTGGACGATTGTGGAAAGAACGTGGATTTCTGACTTCGCATGGAGCTAAGATACAGCATGGTCAGTTGGTGAATGAACTTCTCGAGTCACCTACTTTGCCGTTGCAAGTTGCGATTGTGAAATGCAGTGCGCACAAAAAGGTTACTGATGATGTTGGTCGTGGAAATGCATTTGCCGATGAAGTGGCAAAAGAAACAGCAAGGGATGTGATGAGTCGAATGTATGTTACAGGCCCTGCAAGATGGGTTGGTGACGTTGGAATGTGTGAAGACACGATAGAGAGTGTGAAGTCTATTCAAGCTGAAGCTACAGAGAAAGAGTTGAATGTGTGGAAAGAGAGTACGGGTAAAATGGATGCGAATGGTTGTTGGGTTGAATTGTCAGAACATCAGCGATGGTTGTTACCAGATGCATATGTGCTTGCAGTGGTTACAATGGCCCATGGAATGGCTCATATCAGTGTGAAAGGGATTTGTAAGTTGTTGGCTCCAGTATGGCAAAATGCTAGAATTCCTAAGTGTGCAGAAAATGTGGTCAAGAATTGCATGGTGTGCTTGAAATACAATCCTGGTAGGGGAACCCCAACTCCAGCTGGTCATTTTGCACCTCCAACGTATCCGTTCGAGGTTTTGCAGCTAGATTTCATCCACATGGAAAGGTGCAACAATTTGAAATACGTACTTGTTGTTGTTTGTGCCTTTTCAAGATGGGTAGAAGCATATCCCCTGAAGGACAACACTGCCATGTCCACAGCTAAAGCCCTTGTCAAAGAGTTCTTCCCTAGGTTTGGAATGCCGAGAATGGTCTGGAGTGACAATGGAAGTGAATTTGTGGGTCGAGTGATGAAGAAAGTATGTGAAGGGCTAGGTATCCAGCAAAAATTCCACGCTGCAAATCACCCCCAATCAGCTGGACTAGTAGAGTGCTATAATGGCACGCTAAAACTAAAATTGGCCAAAATCCAAGCGAGCTCTGGCCTTAAATGACCTGACGCTCTGCCTTTGGCACTCCTATCAACCACAATGACTGTGCATTCGCGAGTGGGACTTAGTCCCTATGAAATTGTGTTCGGCCGTCCGGCCAACATATGGGGAGTGCCTAGGCCGACAAAATTCAGTGAGCTCGAACACCCTGTACTGCTTGATTATTTGTATGAATTGACGGCTAAATTGCGTGTTTTACACCAACAGGTCCACGATACTCTGCCTCAGGTCTCTGAAGCTCCAGGACATCCTATTACTCCTGGATCCTGGGTGCTGGTCAAGAATTTTCAGCGGACAAAGAATGACCAGCCCCGTTGGACCGGCCCCCACCTAGTTCTTCTCTCAACGAGATCAGCCGTTCGAGTGGAAGGAAAGAAAAACTGGATCCACGGCGTACACTGCAAGAGGGTTCCTTTGCCTCTGCCGTACGACCGGTGGGTCCAGGAGAGTAATGCTGACTCCGAGACTGAGACTGTGCCCCGTTTTCTGCCTTTCAGCGATGCACGTGTAAAAGGAACAATTTCTGAAGGTGAAAGTGACAATATTTTGCAAGAGGCTGTGCCACCGTCAATCCGATTGGACACTACAGAGCCTGAACCCTTGTTCCAAGACCAGACATTACCTGGAAAAAGACGTTATAACCTGAGGCCGAGAACTATGGACAAATAAAAAGATTTCTTTTTGATTTCTTTTTTTCCTTTTCCACTTAAAAAAAAAAAAGTGCAGCTCTCTCATCTGAGAAACTTTTTTATTTTTGTTTTTCGAACCACCATCCGGGTTCAGCTGTAGGGTCGCAGTTGCCGAAGTCTTTGGAGTGCAGCCGAAGACGTTAGGTCGACGGTTCTGGTTGGTCTAAGGGAGTTGCCCTGGACTGACAGAAGCATTCCTTAGCATAGAACACCCTACCATCGGAGTTTTTCGAGATGGAGAGACCTGCCATAGAGATGAACTTTAAAGCTAAAATATGTAGAATGATGACCAAGAAAAGCTTTTTGATATTGTGCATTTTTATGTTGTTCTGTATAATGATGTTTTTAATAGGATATGTTTTATTCTCTTTTCGAGTGACATTTGCACCCACTACACAGCCCATACCTCCTCCTTCTACTGTTTCCTCACATTCTTTTCACCCTTTTCCTGAACATGAGTCCGTTAGGAGATTAGAGTTTATTAATAGCTCCTTCGTTCAGCTTTTGCACCAACACCAATTAGTAGTGACCACAACTAACTGTTGGGTGTGTGGTCTTATGCCTCACACTACTGATAAAGGTATCCCTTACCTGGTCCTGCCCTTCAGCCATAATGGTTCTGTGTGGGCATACAGAACGATGTTCATTTATGCACCCCCTAGGTTCTGAAAAAGATAATCCCAAGAATAGTGCTCTAGTTAAGGGTATAGTAGATGTGATTAGGGAAGATACTTCCTATGTAACTATCCCGAGAGATGAGACACTAGCATATATTGGATGGAACGTGACCGGATATGGAGTTACTCTGAGTGAAAAACAGCGAGCTAAGAGATCCTCCCCGATTTGGATTGTACCCCATCAGGGTCACCTATGTCTGCAGGGTGATGGCAAGAATCCCAGAGCTCAGTTAGGGAAGAGCATCTGCACTGAGACATATGTTTTTGCGTCTCAGACTTCCCCTTCGTTCTTAGCAGCTAGGGATACCTATTTCATCTGCCATGATAGAGCCTATACATGGTTGCCCCCTGACTTTTCGGGCACATGTTTTGTTTCGTTCCTGTTGCCTCCCACCTACACAGATGCGGCAGATTACCATAAGACAAGGATAGTTAGAGGTGTCTTCAGTAAAGAAGACACTGCAGGACAAGAATTTGGAGACTTCTCTAAGGGTTTTCTGCCGTTTTGGGGACCCATGGTTAACAGCAGGAACATAAGGCATTTGACGAGGGTGGTTGAATCCACCGTAGTTGAAACTGCCGGTGCCCTTAGTAACTTGACTGCTGAGCTCCAGTCGGATCGCCTTATGACTCTTCAGAACAGGGTCGCGTTAGACGTCATGCTTGCAGACCGAGGTGGGGTATGTAAAGTGATCCAATCGAGTTGCTGTGTTTTCATTCCAGATAACGCTCCAACAGTGTACCAGGCCATCTCCAAACTACATAAGATCTCTGAATCCATTCATGTGGATAAGGGAGATTGGTCGTTGATAGGGTGGTTCTGGGAACTGTTATCAGCCTGGGGAGGGAAGATTCTGATGGTCATTGGGATGACCTTAGCCATCCTTTTCCTGTTCTGTCTGTGCGTACAGTGTGCTCCTACTATATGTGGCCTCTGTGCTACATCGTGTGTAAGGAAACCTGTATCAAGGGACGAGCTAAGCAATAGGATGATGCTACAGCAACATCTCAATGAATTTGTGAATATAGACCTGGACTCAGATTAGCGTGAGTATAGGTTATTGCCTATGTAAGGGCAAAAGGAGGGTCTGTGGTACTGAAAATTCTGGACCCGTGTTATAAACATCGTTGTATCATGACGATTTTGATATCAGCAGACCGAGAATGGCTAGTATACTATGCACAAGCATTTTCGTCATATTCGAGTGATGACTTCACCCTGAAACCAGAGGTTCCGTCCTGAACCCTCGGGTTCCATTTTGTATACAGCAGCCATTTTGTGGTTGCCCTCACATAGGCCGGTGACTAAGGCCAAAAACGAGTCTGAAGGACACGCACACCTTTGCTGACTTCTGCACGACCTGGGCAAGCTGACTCCACAGCCCGGGGCCAAACCTGTTCGGTCAGTTCCTCTCCGAGTGGCCGATCAAGATTAGTATCAAGGCACAACATGCCATAAACCTTTCATCGCACACACACCACTTCTAATCTTACACACACCTGTCTCTGTTCCTTACTTTATGACCTGCTTTACGAGGAGGAGCTGCCCGAATTTATTAGGGGTCCGTCGATATCTGATGAAAATGTTGGGCCTTGCCGGGTGATTTACTGTGGGTTGGACAAACTGAAAATAAGCTTGTCATCATGATGCTGCTTTTTCATTGTAGTGAAAATATGTGAATGGTCAACTGTAAAACCAGGAATGTTTGCCTAAAGCATAATATTCTGTATAAAAAGAGAAGGCTGGCTTTGTAATTTTGAGCAGTCTCCTGAGAATATACACCGCGTTGTACTTCTAGGACACCTGTTACGGCTGCAGCCAATAAACTCGATCTTTGACTTCACCTAGAAGACTCTGTGTTTCTGTAGTATGAAACAGGAAGGACCCGAAGTCTAAGGGTGTGTTCCCTGGCACCACTGGGTTCTTGAAAACCCAGTACTTCAGTCGAGGTCGGGCTAGAATCCCCGACAGAAACGAGGTTCCCAGAAGACAAGCAACTATACTAAAAGAGACGGAAAACTGAAGAGCCCTAGCACGGATGGGTTCTCCGCCTTGGGTTCAGTACGAGAAAGGATCCCCTTTTCTCTAGCCAACACAATCCAACCATCTGTAGCGCACATGAATTTGAACGTCACCTTATGGGTCAACGCAGCTAACGCTCTGGAAATAGACGCTTTGCTAGATTCCGGAGACACCGGAAATTTCATCGATCAACAATACGCATGGAACATAGGTGTTCCATATGAAAGAAAGAAAAACCCGGAGGTGGTTAAGGCAGTTGACGGAAGAGCGCTAACTTCTGGTCCTGTCAGATTCCACACAGTTCCCCTCTCCATGCAAGTGGGAGAAGAACATTACGAAACAATCCAGTTTGATTTTATAGATGCTCTACAGTTCCGCCTCATCCTCGGTATGCCTTGGTTGACCACTCATGACCCTGTCATTCATTGGACTGAACGCACTGTGTCCTTGACATCCACCTTCTGCAAAGAGCACTGTACAGCCATATTCCCGCATCAAGGACACCCAGCCGAAACCAAGACCATACTACTGGCTTCTGGTTGTGAAGATGGAGGATACTGCTGTAACACAGGTCTCCCAGATGTATATATAGAATATCAAGCTGTATTTGATAAACAGAAGGCAACCCAACTCCCACCTCACAGACCCCACGATTGTAGGATAGACCTCGTTCCAGGAGCTGACATCCCCTGTAGCCGAGTATACTCCCTCACAGAACCCGAGACTCAATACCTCAAGACATACCTAGACGAGAACCTTGCTTCTGGATTCATGCGTCACTCCACCTCCCCAGCTTCTTCTCCTCTTTTTTTATCTCAAATAAGGATTGCGATGAATTGAGGACGTGTATCGATTACCGAGCTATCAACAGGGTGACGATTAAAAACAGATATGCATTGCCTCTCATACCAGTGTTGTTAGATCAATTGAGGGGAGCATGTGTTTTCACCAGGTTGGATCTACGGGGGGCTTATCACCTGGTGAGGGTCAAAACAGGAGACGAATGGAAAACGGCATTTAGAACAAAGTTTCGATTATATAAGTACCAAGTGATGCCTTTCTGGTTATGCAACGCACCTGCAGCATTCCAGTTCTTCATGGATGAAGTCTTGAGAGGCCTGCTGGAAACTATATGCATAGTCTATATAGATGACATCCTTGTCTATTTCGCTAACCTACAAGAGCATATAAGCCATGTAAAAACCATTCTGGACAGGCTTAGGACACACTCCTTTTTTGCCAAAGTGCCTTTTTCATGTGCAGGAAGTCACCCTTTTGGGTTATGTCATCAACGCCCGAGGGTTTCAAATGGATATGGGCAAGGTGGAAGTTATAACCCAATGGAAGGCACCCCATAATGTAAAATCTGTGCAGAGTTTTTTAGGGTTTGCCAACTATTATCGTCGCTTCATCAAAGACTTCTCCCGAATTATCCATCCCATTTCTAGGTTTTTACATTTACATATATAGGTTGTTGCGAAAGAATGTACCCTTTGAATGGAACCGAGAAGCCAACCAAGCTTTTGAAGCCTTGAAGACCCGGTTTACTCAAGCTCCCATTTTACGTCACCCCGATCCCTGCTTGCCATTTGTGGTGGTGGAAACAGACGCATCCCATCAGGCATTGGGAGGAGTGTTATCCCAACGAACCCAGACACAGGACAACTGCATCCAGTAGCGTTTTACTCCAGAAAGCTTTCTCCCTGTGAGGTGAACTACTCTATCTCTGACAAGGAGCTACTCGCGATCAAACGAGCATGTGAAGAATGGAGACACTACCTCCTAGGGGCACATCATACAGTGGAGATCTACACGGATCATCGGAACCTTTTGTTTCTGAAGACCGCGAAGGCTTTAACTCCACGCCAATTGAGATGGTCGCTTTTCTTTTCTGACTATGATTTCGTTATTAAGTACAAACCAGGACCGCAAAATGGCAAAGGTGACGCGTTGTCCCGACGTGAGAACCCTGCAGAGACACATCCAGAAGTGAACGAAGAACCTCCCGCCATACTACCTGCTTCTGCTTTTCCAGACAAAACCCTCGCCTTCGTTATCACGCAAGATTTCCTAGAGGATGTCAAGGTATCCATCGCCAACATCGATAGAGACAAATGGATACAAGAAAATCCTGACAATAGGAGCACCTCTGGAGATCTATTGTACCACTACCAGGCTTTGTACGTACCTCAGACCACACTCCAAGTACAAGTGATGAAATGGGCGCATGATTCTACCTTGGGTGGACACTTAGGGGAATACAAGACCATTGCCAGTATTGAAAGATCCTTTTGGTGGCCCACACTAAGGAAAGATACCAAGGAATACCTAGCAAACTGTGCTATTTGTGCCCAGGGAAAACCCAGCCATTCCAAACCCGTGGGTCTGCTCAGACCAATTCCTGTCCCTCCTTCTCCGTGGCATACAGTGTCAATGGATTTTATTGTTGAAATGCCCCCATGTGAGAACTATACCACGATTTTGGTTCTTATTGACCATTTAACCAAAATGGGACACTTCATTCCATTGAAACGACTACCTACCTCTTCCGAATTGGCAATGATATTTCTGCAGCAGGTAGTAAGAGCGCATGGAATTCCTAGAATTTTGATTACGGACAGAGGAACCCAGTTTACTTCACGTTTCTGGAAGGCGCTCTGCAAGGCACTGAACATCGAGGCTCGTTTATCCACCAGTTATCATCCCCAGACCGATGGAAAGACAGAGCGACTTAACCAAACCCTTGAACAACACTTAAGATGCTTCACACTGCAGAACTCCGCAGAATGGTATCCCCTTATCTGGATTGCAGAATTCGCCTACAATAATGCTGAACATTCCACGTTAGGGTGTTCGCCCTTCTTCTGCCTCTATGGGTTTCATCCAAACATGCTCCCTTTTGATTGGCCTGTTGCATCCAAACACCCTTCCATACAGGAACATCACGCCCATTTACGTGCCGTCCTGAGAGAGGCCAAACACCAGTTGTCCTTGACCCAGCTAGCCCAGAAACGATTCGCTGACAAAAAAAGGGCCCCCAAACCTGATTACCAAGTAGGTGACAAAGTATGGTTATCCACAAAAAACCTACACTTGAAAGGGGTGGGCAAACTAGCTCCTAAATACATAGGACCCTATGGTATAGAAGAGATCCTCAGCCCAGTTGCAGTATGTTTATCTCTCCCTCGCTCGTGGCACATCCATCCTGTGTTTCACGTGTCTCTGCTTCAACCTTGTCCCGTAGAAATGAGATTAACACCCAAACCCTGTCCCCTTGATATAGATGGGCAGGAAGAGTATGAGGTTGAGGATATCCCGGACTCTCGCATAATCAGAGGGCGAGTACAATACCTAGTCGATTGGAAAGGATACGGGGTGGAGGACAGAACCTGGGAGCCATCTGCTAATTTACACTGCCCTCTTTTGCTGGATCGTTTTCATGCCTAATATCCTGGCAAACCTGGGCAACCGCCGAAACGGTGGTACTTGAGAGGGGGTTCTGTCGCGAGCGTGGTTCATCCCCTTCGAGGCAGGGCTTCAGTGTCGCTTATTCGTTGTGGTAAAATCCACAACGGATACAATACACAAAGAAGGCCACTGGGGGGCGCATGGAACACCATGCACTACAAACCCCAGAAGCCTTGTGTGCACCGCGTCGGAAGAGGAAGCTTCGGGTGAAGCTACAAAGCCCCTCCTGTTTACAGGAGCGGGGCATGACAATCGCGTTTCCTGGCTGGTCATGGACGCGACCAGCAAACCTTCCTAAAAGCTACTAGAAACAACTTTTCCGTTTCCTCCCGACTCCGTGACTCAGGTACTGTTTATTAGCCTAAAGCGGAATACAGCGCAGGAGCGCTTGTCTATTCTCCGCATTTCCGTGGGGCTGTGACTCGTTCCTTTTCCCCAGAACTCCGACCGTTTTTTGAGCCCCCTTTAAAAGCTCTGGTGTGCTCGTTGTTATTATACTTTCCTGCTGTCTGGAGCGCTTAACGTTTTTCCTTTCTTTGCTGATTTTGTGCCTGCGCTGGAGCGCTTAACGTTTTTCCTTTCTGTGATGATTTTGTGCCTGCGCTGGAGCGCTTACAGTTTTGCCATTATTTGCTGACTGTTAGAGCGCTGGGGCGCTTTAAGGTTTGCCAGTTCTTGCTGAATATCAAGCTTGCTCTGGAACACTTTATGTTTGACCATTCCGTGATGATTTTGCACCTGCGCTGGAGCGCTTTATATGTTGCCATTACCTGCTGATTTTTGTACTAGCATTTACGAAGAAGAAGGACAGTAACGTTTATGTTTCCAGAACCTTGATACCATAACCCAGTGTTTATACTTGCAATGACTCACTGCTATGTTCTATGTGTGAGTGTAGAGCTATTACTCTATCCTTTGATTTAGAGTGCAAGGTTTCTCTGTTATGTACCATAACCACTGGTTCTGTCTTCCATTATATGCAGCTCCCCCAGACAGAAGGCTCCTACTTTCCTGTGACGATCATCCATGGTATAGGAACTGAAACAGGACTAGAGATCTGTCCTTTCGGCAGTGTTTATTATTTTATCCACTTCCCTTTTCCCTGGGGTACGCTGACGCATAGTAGTGTTAAAATCACTCTGTGAGTGGGCGCATCAAGGGGAAGAAGGGGGAATTTCTGCGCACCATTGCTCCTGCTGACCATCTTCCGAGGTTAGTGGTTCCATTACCATATTACCACTGGCGTCGTGACAGAGAGGGAGAGAGAGGTGTGATATGTACTCTTTGGTTTCAAAGTGCAGTGTTGTGAGCGGTGGTGCAAACATGTGCTCAGTGTTATACATTAATGGGTTCTTACTATTGGCTTTGAAATAGCGTCATGTCATCTTGTTTTCTGACTTTGTCTTGCTTAATGTTGAGTTTTTACTGTTGGCTTTGACATGGCCTCATGTCATCTTGTTTTCTGACTTTGCCTTGCTTCTGCGTGCACAGCAGTATTTGTAAGTTGTTTGGGGTATGAGAATTATGAGTTCTTACTATTGGCTTTGACATGGTCTCATGTCATCTTTTTTCCTTGGCTTTGCCTTGCTGAAGTTTTTCTGCGTGCACAACATTGCTTGTAAGTTGTTTGGGTTATTCACATTCTAAGGTCTTTCTGTTTTTCTGAGTGATTGCTTTTGTTTAATGTACTCTGGAAGGCCTGGTGGGAGCTTCGTCAAGATAGAGGCTGGAAGATGTGAGGATGTACAACTCTGCCTGGGATTCAAAATACGGGAGCTTGGCCAGCCTCCGTCTCGGCCTTGACGCAGACTGGTACAGCCAGCTTGTTTTTTTCTAATGAGAAAGGGGCAAGGTTTTCTAGAAGCTTCGCCTCACGTTGAGTAATGATATTTAAGCTGGGAGCCTTCGGGGAGGCAGTTGGAAGTTCACCACAGAATAGACCTATTGCTGTGGAGGCGACGGAACTTGAGTCCTGAATGAAACTCCTTCCTGGGCTGGAGAAGGGCTTCCCCCAGCTTGAGTTGGCAAGGATGATGCTTATTCGATCAGTGAGGTGTGCCTAACCATTTTGTATATATTTTCTACTCTTTGCTACCTGTACATACTGCATTTTCTTTTACTTGTTCATTTGAGTCATCTGATATTTTGGGAATCTGCATTTACTGATATATTTGGCCTACTGTTAGATGTGGGGGTCTCTAGTTGGCAGTGCCTTTGACCAAATATGGACCCTTGCTTCTAGTCAGGGTAAGGGGGTACACTCCTAAAATAACCCCTGCTCACCCCCTTGGTAGCTTGGCACAAGCAGGCAGGCTTATCTCAGAGGCAGTGTGTAAAGCATTTCTGAACACATACAGTAATACAGTGACAACACTACAGATGGACACCAAATAGGTTGTATTATAAAAATAAGTATTTTTATATAGACTTAACACAAGACCAAACAACACAAATCCACAGTACTGTACTCAAGATATGCTTAAAAATAGGTTGTTCACTTAAAATCAGTCTCTAGCAACAGATAACTCCAACGTGAGTTATCACGACTTCGTGAGAGGAGAAATCCCAAAGTACGGCGCCAAACGCGAGGAGTCAAATAGACCCCTAAAGAACAGTACCTTGGAAAAGCGATAAAAAACAGACAGCTCACGGCGTCGGGGAGGTGCGGCTTCGTCGGCGCTGCGCGGCGTCGGTTCCTTACAACCCCAGGGGAGGTGTAGACTCGATTCCTTACTGCAGCACAGGAGAGGTGAGACGACGGTTCCTTACTGCTTCGGGGAAGTGACGTCACGGTGATGTCGAAATCACGGTTCCTTACAACCCCAGGGGAGGTGTAGACTCGATTCCTTACTGCAGCACAGGAGAGGTGAGACGACGGTTCCTTACTGCTTCGGGGAAGTGACGTCACGGTGATGTCGAAATCACGGTTCCTTAAGATGTCATGCTGTCGATGGATTCTCGGTCACCCATGTCGAGGATCGGCTCCGCGCTGTCGATGTCAGCTTTGGAATCGATGTGGCCCAGCAGCAGGTGGCGGGACCACAGCCCAAGTTGGAGCAGTGCTCACGGCTTCGGGTCTACGATGCAAAGCGGAGCAGCGCTCACAGCTTCGATGCAGAAGACGGCATCGTTCGCCGGCGTCGGTGTTGCAATCTCCTTCTGCAGAAACTAAAACCACAATTCTAGATGCAGGCAAGCAGAAGGGGTGAAGTCTTGTATCCCTGAGACTTCAGGCAGTGGGCAAGCTCAAGTCCAAGCCCTTGGACATCTTCTTCAAGATGATGAAAGCACACTCAGTCCTTTTTCTCCTTTCTTTGGCAATGAAGCAACCACTGCAGGCCAACCCCAACAACATTCAGCATAGGGCTAGTCTCCTCCTTCAGTTCCCCGGATATTCTCCTCAGGAAAAGGTTTGTCTTGATTCCAAGAAGTGATCTAAAGTTCTGAGATCTGGATCTCCTCTTTTATACACCAAAATCCTTTGTCTCTGAAGGCAGAGAGTATCGGTGCCTAGTCCAAACTAGTTCTGTTCAGTCCTGGAGCACTTTGTTTACAGGACTCCTTCTCTTCCTTTGACAGTGTAGGCCAGGGACATCAGACGCACCACAGGAGGTGGAGGCAGCATTGCGGAAGGCAGGCACAGCCCTATTCAGGTCCCAGGTGCTCTGCTCCCACCACTCTACATGCAGATGGGTCTATTCAGCCCTGTGCTGACTCACCCTGTCTCCTGGAATCCCCCAGCCCCTGTCCCTCACAAACCAGATGAGGAATACACAACCTAGTAGAGGCAGGCTTGGACAGTTAGGCAAGGAAATACCTTATTTTTTAAAAATGGTATTTTCAAACACAGAATGTTAAAACCAACTTCACTAAAAGATGTATTTTATCATTCTGAGTTCAGGCATACTAAGCTTGAATTCCCACCTAGTTCCCTGAGTCAGTTAGGATTATAAGATGTTATAATCAAGCTACCCATTCTGGCCTATGGGGAACAGTAGCCTTGCAATAGTGAAAAACGAAAATGGCTGTAATTCACTATCAGGACATGCCACACACATCAGGGCATGTCCTACCTTTTACCTACAATGCACCCTGCCCATGGGCCTACCTTAGGGGTGACTAATATGTATAAAAGGGACGGTTTAGGGACTGGCAAATGGGTGTACTTGCCCAGTCAACATGGCAGTACCGACTGCCCACAGGCTCTGCAATGGCAGACCTGAGACACCCTTTACAAGCTGCTTACGTGGGTGGCTCACCAGCTGCATTTGATTTACAAGCCCTGTGCACACACAGTGCACTGTACTAGGGTCTGACAAGTAAACCAAACAAGCCAATCATGGAGTCACTAATCCATGCATCAATTTATAATAGGGAGAGCATATGCACTTTAGCACTGATCAGCAGTCGTAAAGTGCCCAGAGTCATAAAACAGCCAACAACAGGTCAGAAACAATACAGGAGGAAGGCAACAAGGTCCAGGATGACCAAGTCCAACACCTACTGTTTTAAACATTGCATTAATAAGCTTGTGTGTGTTATTTTTAAATGTACCAGAATTTGTTTTCTTGCTTTGCCTGAAGTGAGTGCTGTGTCTTTTCCTCGTCTTTGGGGGAGTACTGCTCCGAAGCCGTTTGTTTTGATCAGCTATTCCGACAGTCAGGATGATTCATATGTGAAAAAAGTGAATTTAGAGAACGTGCCAGTTAATCTGCAGGCTTCACAGACGGTCTTAATTAATTCTTTTGAGGATGGTGCTCAGCCAGAAATGAACCGAGAAAATGTGGATGTGCAGGAAAATAAACAGACCTGTTTTTTAGACTTAACGATCGCTGGTTGCAGGTCTAAATCAAACATTTCAGTGAATGATAAATCTTGCTTTACATGGAAAGATGCTATTTTTAAAAAGGAAATGCAGCAATGTATTTTTGAATCTGCTCCACAGACTGTGCAGAATGTTTCAAACATGTGGTCAATTCAGAAATGTGACAATGTATCATGTGTGCTGGTTCAGGAGCAGTGTGATATTTTCAGTTACTGTGAAGAACAGGGAAAGAAGAGGATACTTTTAAATTCAGATGCAGGACGAATACAGATGCTTTTGTGATTTCGCGCATTGAAAGACACTGGGCAGTTAGACACAATGTGATTTATCAGTGGGAGAAAGCCAACGTAATAAAATGGTGTATACAGACAGAGACTGCAGTTTTGCATGAACAGTTTGTGCAGGTCTCAATAGAAAGTCCAGGGGTGGAGTTTGAAACACAGGATTCCCCAGTGAAGTGGCAGATTGTACCACAAAGCGCAGCTACTGTGCATGACAGAACATTTAATTCCCTTGCAGATGAAAAGGCTAAAATCTTGGAGACAGAGGTGGTGACACACGATTCAGATTTGGTGTGCATAACTAAATACGAGCATCTAGGAGATAAGGACCATACAAACAGGTGGTCAGAAAAGGGGTGCATATCCCCCTAGATTTACTCAGAACTGTGATTCTTTGTGTCAGAATGAACAAGCCAGACCAGTCCCACAGAAGGTGAAGGACTAGTTGAAGAAAGGAAAATTACCAGGGCAGACAGAGCAGCCAGATTGCCTTGGGCTTCTGCCAATTGACAAAGGGAGCACGTATCCAGCAGTGAGTGGATAAATAGTCAGGAAGGAGACTGCCCCAGCCCTACTTACAGTGCAGGAAAAAAGATAAATCAGAGGCTAAAGCATGGGAAGAATTCTTAGACAATTCCCCAGAGCCAGCAGTGAACAGTGCAGACAGGAATGATAATATTGTGCCTTTAGACTTAAAACAGGGACAAGAAAAACGTGCACTTTTTGAAAAAATAAATGTTTATTGCAAGAAGAGTGATGCTTATTTCTTTTCTAGTAATTAACGAAAGGGGGAGGGAGAGGGAGAAGTGGATTCTGTCTCCCCTGACAATATAATAAACAAAGAGAATCCACTAGGATAGTGTCGGTGATCTCTACAGTGGTGGGGAGCAACCAGTGTTGTTTAAATACCCCTCACACACCAAAAGGCCCCTTGGTGTCATGCTTCATCATCGGGGTCTTCGCAAACCTCTACGGAATGCGGCGTGCTACGACTCACGACTACGTAGGAGCACTGAAGGTGAACTATGTGTTGGTGTGTGTGGAGTAATAGTGTGTGAGTGGTGAGGTGAAAGTGTTCGTTAAAAAATACCTGGCTCGTAGAAAAAAAAACAACTCTTTATTAAGTCCTCGGCTGGTATCATTAAAAAAGTGCAGGTGAGGTTGTTTACTTACTGATTATGGTATGTCAACCTCAAAAGTGCGTCGACATGTTTCGGAGTTAAAGACTCCTTCTTCAGGACGAGGATGTGCACTGATTATCCTCACCTTACTCACATGTATATGTAGATGTCAAAGTGTGCTCTACAAAAATAAATATAGTGAAATGTACCTATCTGTTTTTAAGAAAAAGTCCGTTGCGCCCAATTGGCGTTATACAGAACTTATAGTTAAGGGCTAAGTAGCCTCATGAGCCAAAAGCGTGGTATTGGGGGTTCTCTGTTCTGCTCAATGTAGCAACGGTTACAGCAAAGCCAGGTAGGCTCTCACCCCCTCAACGCGGCTCGGCTCGATAGGTACATTTCACTATATTTATTTTTGTAGAGCACACTTTGACATCTACATATACATGTGAGTAAGGTGAGGATAATCAGTGCACATCCTCGTCCTGAAGAAGGAGTCTTTAACTCCGAAACATGTCGACGCACTTTTGAGGTTGACATACCATAATCAGTAAGTAAACAACCTCACCTGCACTTTTTTAATGATACCAGCCGAGGACTTAATAAAGAGGTTTTTTTTTTCTACGAGCCAGGTATTTTTTAACGAACACTTTCACCTCACCACTCACACACTATTACTCCACACACACCAACACATAGTTCACCTTCAGTGCTCCTACGTAGTCGTGAGTCGTAGCACGCCGCATTCCGTAGAGGTTTGCGAAGACCCCGATGATGAAGCATGACACCAAGGGGCCTTTTGGTGTGTGAGGGGTATTTAAACAACACTGGTTGCTCCCCACCACTGTAGGGATCACCGACACTATCCTAGTGGATTCTCTTTGTTTATACATATTTCTTTTCCAGGTCATCATACTGCAACGTGTTGGTGTGCTTGATTCCAGTGTCCCCGTATGGGTGGGACCTTTCCTTTCCCCTCCCCTTCCCTCCCCTTTCTCCCCCTCCCCCTCCACTTCCCTCAAACCTGGAGTGATCACCGGACGAAGCAAGCTGATGTCCTGTGGCTGAACGGACCAGTCCAACCTACTTTGCCAAACCAATAAACTGATTTAGTGGAGATGAAGTTAAATGCAGGAAGGCTGCGTGTCCTTCACACAGAAGAACTGTGTGTTTAAAGAGAAAACAGAACAACAAAATGTGCTGCAATTGCAACTGTTTTATAAACATGAAGTTAAAACAAAATGCGGGAAGGACTGTTTGTTTGAAAAGAAAAAGAACGACAAAAATGTTCTGCATTGGAAGAAAATGTTTTCTGAGTTAGAGACAAAAACAAATATTGATGTTGCTTTTTATTTTTTGCCACAAAATATATAAGTTTGGCTGCTTCAACAGTAGAAGTTCAAGTATTGGCCATTTGAGACATTAGGAAGTTTACTGAGTTCAAAAGTTTGATTAATTTATTGTGTGTTATTCTTGCTGAATATCTAGATATACTTGAGTTGTTTTTACATGCTTTGAATTGATTATTACATCCTTTTATGATTTCACAGTAATATACTTGTGCTTTCAGCTCAGCACATGAGTTACTGCTTCAACATGTACTTAGGAAATGTAGTTCTTTACTCACAGTTGTGTTTTTCAGTTATGAAATGCAGTCTTTCAATCATGGCTGTGTTTTCAGTTAAGACTTGCTTTGAGGTGATTATTACATGCTTTTATGATTTCAGTGTTTTATATTTGTGTTTTTCCGTTAAGAGATGCAGTGCTTCAATCATAGTTGTGTTTTTCAGTTACGAAATGTAGTTCCTCAATCATAGTTGTGTTTTTCAGTTAAGAAATGCAGTTCTTCAATGGTAGTTGTGTTTTTCAGTTAAGAAATGCAGTTCTTCAATCATGGTTGTGTTGTTCAGTTAAGTCATGCTTTGAAGTGATTATCACATGCTTTTATGATTTCAGTGTTTTTCAAACATAGTTGTGTATTCAGTTCGGTTTTTGATATATTGAAATGGTGAAAGTTAAATGTCATGGGGTGGAATGTAGTGAAAGAGGCACTCTTGTGGTTTGGCACTCTATGATGACCTTCCACTACCACCATTTTAATTGACTTTGGTGTGTTATTTTACCCTAGCCTGGATATATAGAAGGTCCTGCATATGCCTGCTTCTCTTCTTTCTTGTAATCTTGCTGTCTTTCAGTGGGAGCTGTCACAGAGTAGAATATTCTTGCCAAGAATAGGTGTGGGATCTGCATTTGAAAGTGTGAGAGGGAGAGAGAGGTGTGGAATGTACTCTTCAAAGTGCAGTGTTGTGAGCGGTGGTGCACACATGTGCTCTGTGTTATACATGGATGAGTTCTTATTATTGGCTTTGACATGGCCTCATGTCATCTTGTTTTCTGACTTTGCCTTGCTTAATGATAAGTTCTTACTATTGGCTTTGACATGGCCTCATTTCATCTTGTTTTCTGACTTTGCCTTTCTTCTGCGTGCACAGCAGTGCTTGTAAGTTGTTTGGGTTATGAGAATTATGAGTTCTTACTATTGGCTTCGACATGGCCTCATGTCACCTTTCTTCTTTGGCTTTGCCTTGCTGTAGTTTTTCTGCATGCACAACAGTGCTTGCAAGTTGTTTGGGTTATTCACATTCAAGGTCTTTCTGTTTTTCTGAGCGATTGCTTTTGTTCAATGTACTCTGGAAGGCATGGTGGGGGCTTCGTCAAGATAGAGGCTGGAAGGGGGGGGGCTAGGTGGCGCACAAACGGAATGGCCGCTATTCCGTGAGGCTCCCGCAGTCCGGTCACTAATCCTAAAATTATCCTGTGTTCCTAATTGTGTTGAACGATTTGAAAACGCATAGCTAAGGCGACTGACACCTGTGGTGCAAGCAGTGTTAATCCTATCGCCAGCGGATGCACAGCAAACGCTTGTCGGCTGGTGAGCATTGCCGAGCGACGTGACCCCTGGAGAGGATTGGAGCCGTGCCTGGGAGTGCAGAGCTACGCGAGAGCCGCGGCGGTCACGTGGCGAGTGGGCCGGACGGCTTCACATGCATCTATTCCCTGACGGCAAGCATTGCTGGTAACGGTAGGCAGCGGTGCGGAGACCTTGTCCCTGCAGCCGAATCCTTTTGTAAGCCGCCACAACACAGGAGTGGCAGAACGGGTGAATGTCGCCTACCGCGGTGCCCTCTGCATGACAACATGGCGGCCGTCACCAAAGGGCTGCGTAGAGGCAGACACTGCAGGAGTGTGGGCTGCCGGATGGCCTAAGGGCTCAACGCGAGACAACACTGTGGGACAGGAGCGAAGAGGCCTTGAATACTGTGTCTGCTGTGGTGCCATTTGGTCTGTGATGTTCTAACGGCTCACCCGCGCTGCATGATACCGGGATATCTTGCCAGCTGTCACCGAATGGGGTATGCGGATTGACCAGCCTCGCAGTGCAGACTACATGGGGTGCGTGAAGCGCTACTGGTGAGTGACCATCGTGTCACAGAGAGGGGTGCTTGTCCATAACTGCGCTGCTGGAGTGTGTTGCGACTAGGCTCAGGAGAGCTGTGCCCAGTGGGTTGGATGCGCGAAATCCACCGGGACCAGACTGTTCGGATGTATGACGTTACAACTCATACTTTTACAACGCATACCTTTACAACAAAATTTTTACAACGCAAAAACCATTACAACGCATGTATTTACAACGCATGTTTTTACAACGCAGGTACCTTTACAACGCATACCATTACAACGTAAGTATTGGTAAGTATATATTAATTTTTTTAATTTAAATTAATTAAAATTAATATTATTTTATTTAATTTATTTTAATGTAATTTAATTTAATTTCATTTCATTTAATTGATTTAATTTAAATTTAATTTTATTTTATTTTTACCCTGTACCCCTGTACCCCAAAAACCCAAAACTGACCCTGAACTCTAAAAATAGAGCTCTAAAAATACCCCTGTACCCCAAAAACCCAAAACTGATCCTGAACCCTAAAAATACCCCTTTACCCAAAAACCCAAAACTGACCCTGAACCCTAAAAATACCCTTTTACCCAAAAACCCAAAACTGACCCTTAATCCTAAAAATACCCCTTAACCCAAAAACCCAAAACTGACCCTGAACCCTAAAAATACCCCATAACCCATAAACCCTAAACTGACTATGAACCCTAAAAATATCCCTTTACCCAAAAACTGAAAACTGACCCTGAACCCTAAAAATACCCCTTTACCCAAAAACTGAAAACTGACCCTGAACCCTAAAAATACCCCTTTACCCAAAAACTGAAAACTGACCCTAAACCCTAAAAATACCCCTTAACCCAAAAACCCAAAACTGACCCTGAACCCTAAAAATACCCCTTTACCCAAAAACTGAAAACTGACCCTGAACCCTAAAAATACCCCTTTACCCAAAAACTGAAAACTGACCCTTAACCCTTAAAAATACCCCTTTACCCAAAAACTGACCCTGAACCCTAAAAATACCCCTTTACCCAAAAACTGAAAACTGACCCTGAACTCTAAAAATACCCTTTTACCCAAAAACTGAAAACTGACCATGAACCCTAAAAATACCCCTTAAAAAAAACCAAACATATAACATTTTAAATATAATTATATACTTACCAATACTTACGTTGTAATGTTATGCATTGTAAAGGTACCTGCGTTGTAAAAACATGCGTTGTAAATACATGCGTTGTAATGGTTTTTGCGTTGTAAAAATTTCGTTGTAATGGTAGTGCGTTGTAAAAGTTGCCTTGTAAAGGTTGTTTCCCGACTGTTCATGTGTACCCTCGGCATGCTGAGTGGACCTTGACCTGTTTATGTTACTAAGAGGCAGGACACGGATGTGCAGCGAGACGCCAGAGCCGACCAGGTTTATTGAAATGGTGATGGACATGAGGGCAGTTTGATGTGATATTGGGCTCTGTCAGTAGTCATTGGATACGGTTCCTTTCTTGCACCTTAGGAAGCCGAGAGGATATAATTCTCATTGCTGGTTTTGACCTCTGCCCACCTAGTGATTCTGGACAACACTCTGATTAGTGCGGGTACTGTATGATGGGGAGTGTGGATGCGCGCCAACCGCGCCTCACCTTTGAAACTAAAAAGAACGCACGCCAACAGGCAGAGAGGCAGGAGGCAGAGAGTGGCGTAATGGAGACACCCCCTGAGAAGAGTGCTGGAACAAGCAATGACATGCGCGCGATATTGTCGGAGGTGCGTCAGGGGTTTGCGACGATAGCAGACAAAACGGATACCCTCACTACACGCATGGATGCCATTGCTCACAAATTAGACAGACATGACACACGCCTCAAAGAAGCAGAGCACAGAATATCAGACACAGAGGATGTCACGACGCAACTGAAAACTGCGGTGTCCCAGATGGATAGACTGATGAAAATTATAAACGCTAAAAATGAGGACAGCGAAGCCCGAAACAGGCGTAATAATGTTCGAATTTTAGGTGTGCCAGAGAGCACAAACACGGGATTGCTTGAGGGTTATGCCGAAAAGATGCTTATCACGGTGATTGGCGCAGACGCACTTTCCCCTCAGTTTGTAGTGGAAAGGACCCATAGATCCCTCGGCCCCAGACCACCTCCCGGAAGCGCGCCGAGACCCATCATAGCGCGCCTCCTCAATTACAGTCATAGGGACACTGTATTGCGGATTGCCAGGGAAAAGAGGCAGTTGAACTATGACGGTGTCTCCTTCACTATATTTCCAGATTTTACCGCACATGTACAGGAGGAGAGGCGCAAGTTTAACGTTTTTTGAAGCAGAAACTACGACAGGCGCAGGTGGATTATGCCCTGTTGTACCCGGCGCGTCTTAGAGTAACGTATCAGGGCACTCAGACGATCTACATGAACCCGCAGAAGGTAGAGGACTCCCTCAAGAAAATAAAGTAGAGAAAGACCACGACTCCTGAACAGGGTGACATATCAGAGGCGCAACTCTCAGATGTGGAATGGTCTTCCTCAAGACAGATGGTGTTTCTACTCTGCACGCAGGTGGCTCCCATGGAGAGCATTGCACTGCTTGACATCTGCTGTGGACTTATCCAGAGGCAAGAGCCTCTGCATGGGGAAAGCGCAGGAGGGCGGAACACGGAAGATATGAAAAGCCGGACACCCTTGCTGCCTAAAGGAGGACGGACCAATTGTTGTAGGTCTCCCATACAGGTGTGAGGTAACCGTGAGCTACCTGGTTATATTCCCCCAATGGGAGTACCCCTGTTGTATTGTTTTTCATGGTTGTTGGGGGGAGGGGGAGGGGGGCGGGATCGATTGATACTGGCATAATTGGGATGTTTCAGTGGGAGGGGAGAGGTCGGGGACGGGAAGTTTACAGCATCGACGACCGTAAAATGTGTTTTGCAGTTACGACAAGTGACATATACTCAAGAGGCGTGTTGTCTCACTTCATGCTGCTGGGATGCCAGAGTGATAGCATGGAACAGTATGACTGGGGAGGGGGATGAATCGGAACTGAGGGTGATATCCTGGAATATCATAGGGTTGAGTGACGCAAGGAAGTACAGGCAGGTCCTGGCTTATCTGGATAGGCGAAAAGGGGAAACAAGGGAACCCTACTCACAGCGGAACCAGGGCAAAGTGTATATCCAAAGAACAATGGTTCCTGTGGCATACGAATATATAGAATATACAATACTCGACAGCTTAAATAAGCAATATTCACTTGTAACAGAGAAGGGTTTGGCAGAAAAAGAACCACACATATGCAAAATTTATAAGAAAGACTTCTTATATTTCAACTCATGAAAAGTATCCATATTTACAACAGCAACACATATACAAAAGATTGTATGTACAGTGTAAAGTGCAGTGCGTCCCAAGTGATTATGTGAGCAAAAACAAACACCAATAATGAATGATCTATACAGTTTTGCGTTATGGGTATTTACACAGGGAAATGACCAAGCAATCTGATACAATAATTGTTAGCAGTGACTATATGAAATCACAAATCACTGTGCTAATAGGTTCCTTCCCTATAGCGTCGACGGCGTTTCGACCTGCTTGATGGAGGTCTCGTCAGGACTAAGCAGTGAGGGACATCTCGTAGTGTCTCGGCTTAACGCAACCCATGCGTGATAAAGTAAATTAAATCGGACTTACAGTGTACCCAGCCGGGCACACTGTGGTTGCTCGTGGTAATTGAGTCTGGTGGCACTCAGGTTGTAGTTGGAGAAACAGGGTAATACCTGCTCTTCGGACGCGGAATCGCTCGATCGCACTTTCCCGGTCGGCTGTTTGGTAAACAGTGGAGTTCTTTTTCTGCCAAACCCTTCTCTGTTACAAGTGAATATTGCTTATTTAAGCTGTCGAGTATTGTATATTCTATATATTCGTATGCCACAGGAACCATTGTTATTATCTGGATAGGCAGCGGATACAGGTGGCATTGCTGCAGGAGACACATATACACCCTCAGTCTCGCAATACATTTGCCACTAGATGGGCGAGTATTAGAGCATTTTCTTCTTACTCCTCATATGCACAAGGCACTGCCATATTGGTCAAGAATCGTGTCCCCTTTGCACTTGCAGGTACAATATCGGATCCACAGTGGAGATATGTTATTGTATGTGGGAGAATGGCTAGGGATTCTGTAACAATTGCAAATTGTTATGCCCCTAATGTGGATATGCCTGAATTTTTCACGTCCCTGTGGGTTTAAATCTTGGACTTAGTGTCAACACACATTATCTGGGGGGGATTTCAACATCGCATTGTTCCCCGCTCAGGATAGAGCTGATACTGCAGTACATTATAACATCAAATCTTGTGAGACTCTGGCTGGCATAGTGGAAGAGGGTGGTCTGGTGGATAGCTGGCGTTGCCCTCACCCGCTACAACGGGAAGGGTCTCACTTCACGTCCCACACGGGGACTTGGGCACGGCTAGACTATTGCCTGCTTTCCAAGGGGTTAGGTATAGGCTTAAGTGATGCTAGGCATCTCGCTAGGACATATTCTGATCATTGCCCTGATCATTATGATTAGGGTACCTGGTTATGATAGGCCCAGGCCGACATGGTGAATGCAACCGAATGCCTTGTTGGACTTAGTCTTTCGAACTGAACTAGGGGAGGAAATAAGGGACTTCTTTATACAAAACAAAGGCTCTGTGGATAGTGTGAAGTTAATATGGGAAGCCTTTAAAGTCACTATACGGGGGTATTATATCTCCAAAAGCTTCGGGGTATTGAGAGACATACAACGTACATTGAGGACTTTGGAGCAGGATCTGAAAAGGTTGGAGGGTCGGATGTTGGAGGGGGACACCGGCCAGGTACAGAAGGAGTTTAGGACCAAGATGTCTGCCTACGAGGAAGAAGCGGCCAGGGAAGCTAATTTTAGAGGGCGCCATTGGGCGGCACGAAGATATGGAGAGGGGGGCGCCCGGGGAAGGCATTATCAGAACTTACACGCTACCCGCGATTTAACAACAGTATATTGGAGATAGAGAAACTGGGAGGTGTGATCTGTCAGGACACTGTAGGCATCCTGGAAACCTTCACTTCTCACTATGCTACTTTATACACCACGCAGAGGCACTATGTTGGCTTAGTGATGTCTATAAGTTTCTTAGTGCTCCACTCGATATAGATGAGATCAGAGAGGCCATCATGTCCTTGAAGAACGGGAAGGCACCAGGCTTGGATGGCCTGCCTGCCGAGTTCTATAAATTTTACATCGATGTTATGGCACCAGTCTTACGGGGAGTATTTGGAGAGTCACTGGAAGTGGGGATACTTCCTCCCACGATGCGTGAAGTGGTCATCACCTCTTTGCTAAAGCCTGGTAAACCTCCCAGTGCCTGCAACTCTTATAGACCGCTTTCACTCATCAGTTGTGATACCAAACTATTAGCCAAGGTTTTAGCTACGCGTCTGACACTTCTTATGGACAAGATCATTCTCCCCGACCAATCGGGATTCGTCCCTGGTAGGGCTACTACTCACATCTTATGAACTCTGTTCTCTCTGATACAGACTGTGGCACCAGAATTCCTGGTTGCAGCTGTTTTCCTAGATGCCTCTAAGGTATTTGACTCTGTGGAGTGGAGTTACTTGTTCAGAGTCCTGCCGAGGATGGGGTTCCCTCCACTATTTATTTCCTGGGTGCTGCTGTTGTACCATCGGCCTTCTGCCAAAGTGCTGATCAATGGTCATCTATCTAATGCTTTTTCCATATCGCGGGGCACCCGCCAGGGGTGCCCACTTTCCCCCTTACCTTTTGCCATAGTGATTGAACCTTTAGCATCCAGACTGCGTCAGCTCCTCCGAGAAAGGGCGTTTCAGTGTTTTCAGCGTCAAATTCTGGTTTCACTATACGCTGACGATGTCACACTATATGTCAGAGAGCCTCAGCCTCAGCAAAATATTAACCCCCTTTTGAGAGAATTTCTGGTGTTTGGACAGCTTTCGGGTGTCAACATTAACTGGGGAAAATCGCAATTCTTCCCACTTACACCTGCTGTATCCCAATTCCCGCTGGATTTTCCTCTAGAATGGTGCGCTTCTGACCTCAGGTATTTAGGTATACAAATAACTAGGGATAGGGAGGAAACACTCAGATTAAACTATGACACAGCGATAACGAGACTGACAGTGAATCTCACGTGCTGGATCTCTCTGCCATTGTCTTTGGCAGGACGAGCCTCCCTTATAAAGATGGTGGTTCTCCCCCAATTTCTATATTTATTTCTTAACATTCCCTATTACTCTGGAGCTTTTTTCTTCAAAACCCTGCGCACTGTATAAATATGATTATTGTGGGGCGGTAAACAACCACGTCTTAGATGGGCGGTCCTCGCTCAACCTTATGATAGGGGGGATTCGACATTCTCGACTTTGAAACCTACTATATCAGTGTGCAAGCTCATTACGCATATCACTGGATGGTACCTACGCCATATATGCCACTGCTAACAACTGAGGATTGGCTGGCACACCCCCTCCCTCTGAGCGGTCTTATACATGGCCCTATTAGTGCTATAGAGACACCACTCACTCATAACTTGCATGATGGACACATGGAGGCGCATGGCGCGTATGCTGGAGTCTCAACTATTGTATTCACCGCGACTCCCACTCGCATACCACCCAAATTTGGTACTCCTCCGAGAAACGGGATTGTAAGGGTCTTCATGTCACTACATGGGGTGATCTGTTCCAAGAGGGGATGTTTCGCTCTTTAGAGCACCTGTTCCAAGGTACACAGCCCACGCCATTGGAGGTTTTTCTATATGTACGATTGTGGCAAGGAATGAGGGCGTTACTTTCCGACTTTCCACAAGAACCGGAAACTTTCACTCCCCTGCACTTCATTCTTAGCTCTCCTGAAGGGAAGCACTTGGTGTCGGGTATGTATCGTAGCATACGAGCGCAACAAATGGGGGGTGGAAGGCTCGGCTCGCAAGCACTGGAGCGAAGATATGAGACAGGAAATCACTGACGACCAATGGAAGTATTGCTGTAATATCACAGAATCTGTATCGGCTAGTTGCAGATTCAAGGTCATACATTATAGGTCTTGCAGCGTCTCCATTACACCCCGCCAAAAAATACAAGTATCAGCTTTCGGATAATGACAGATGTGACAGATGTAAAGGGGCTGGGGCTAGTTTCATGCATCTGGCATGGGAATGTCCGATGGTATGGGAGTTCTGGACGCAGGTGCATGAGGCCCTCGAACACATGCTGGGTGCCACCTTGGAGAGAGATCCACTGATCATGCTGCTGGGATATACTGCACAAATACCCAATCACAGTAGAAAATTCCTAGATATTGTGCTATTAATGGCCAAACGTAGAGTGGCATGCCGCTGGGGTAGGGAGAGGGCACCAAAATTTAAGGAGTGGCTACGAGATGTTATCTATTGTCAGGAGCAAACTTCCATATATGCTGAAACACTACCGATGGCCTCTAGACCAAGAGATGTGTGGAGGGACCGCTAAAAACATATCTCATGCGAGGGGTGGAGGGAGGTTCTGACTCATCCTCACTGAATGGTGAGTAACTGCTGGAAGAATGAAAATAGACCCTTTGGGTACCTTAGTGGCTCCATACTGTTTGTTCATTGCCTATGCTGACTATGTATCTGGGTAGGTCATATATGCATCTATCTCACTGATGAGCTATAATGTATTGATGTGATGGCAACCTACGTTATAACTTCTACTCTCCGTGATGTCCCTAGGTCCCCACGACAGGGCTATAAGTAATGACACAATGTATAATGAGAAGTGTCAAAATTACTGATGAGCAATTTGGGCATGGTATGAAGCGTCTAATGTTACTGCGTTGAAGGTATAAATACAACTTCACTGTCTATTGTAATTTCTGCTATACATGTCACGATGCGTAATTCTGTAACTTTGTTCTTGTCTGAAAAATGTTACAAATAAAGAATTAAAAAAAAAAAGATAGAGGCTGGAAGATGTGAGAATGTAAAACTCTGCCTCGGAATCAAAATACAGGCCTCCGTCTTGCCCTTGACAGAGACTGGTACAGCCATCTCGTTGTTTTCTAATGAGAAGGGGGTGAGGTTTTCTAGAAGCTTCGCCTCACGTTGAGTAATGATATTTAAGCTGGAAGCCTTCGGGGGCCAGTTAGAAGTTCACCACAGAATAGACGTATTGCTGTGGAGATGACGGAACTTGAGTCCTGATTGAAACTCCTTCCTGGGCTGGTGAAGGGCCTTCCCCAGCTTGAGTTGGCAAGGATGATGTTTATTCGATTGGTGAGGTGTTCCTAACCATTTTGTATATATTTTCTACTCTTTGCTACCTGTACATACTGCATTTTATTTTACTTGTTAATTTGAGTCATTTGATATTCTGGGTATCTGCATTTACTGATATATTTGGCCTACCGTTTTAAACATTGCATTAATAAACTTGTATGTGTTATTTTTAAATGCACCAGAATTTGTTTTCTTCCTTGCCTGAAGGGAGTGCTGTGTCCTTTCCTCGTCTTTGGGGAAGTGCTGCTCAAAGTGTATTATTTAAAGGTGCAGTGGTAAATTTGCTGAAATTATGGCGGGGACCATCTTGATTAAATCCTGTGTTGTCCCTTCGATTTGTTTCATTATGCCTTTGATATCAATCTGATCTATTACTGTATGACCTTTTCATTTTTACACCCTCTGAGCAATTGCTCTCCCTGGGAGATTTGTCCACGTCTATTTATCCATTATTTTTGTATTATGGAATGTCTGACTTGAATGGATGTATGTGTATGTATGATCATGAATTCGAATGCTTGATGTGATGAGTATGTGTGGTTTGGGATGTGTTTCATGTATCATTTTACATATTTATGCAAAAATCAGAATTGTTGCATAATAAAAAAACAATAATAAAATCTTTTTTGAGACTAAAACACCTTATGTTGTGCGTCTTGGTCACATGTCCTGACATGGGTTGTTAGTTAATTCTAAATCAGTGACTTGTTGCACTATTTGATTTGCTCAGGTAGAGAGTTTGTTTTTTGAGTGTATTGCTTATTTCCCCTGTTCTCTCTCTACCTTATTCCTAACAGAATGTAAATGTAAATGTACAGGAATTTATATAGCGCAAATCACCGAGCGGTTTCTAAGCGCTTGCTTAGGGAGCCCGTCCTGGTATTCCCCTGTGAGATAACCCCGGCAGGGTATCCGCAAGGTGAAAGCCAGGCATCCCACCGCGAGGGGCCGTTGTGGAGATTAAGCAAGCTATTGCCCAGAGTCGCAGAGTGTGAACCCGTGAATCGAGTAGGCACCGGAGCGAGAATTGTCGAGTCCATGGACATTTTAGGACTCAAGACCCCGCAGAGCCGGGAATTGAACCCTGGTCCCGGGCTGACCTCTGCTTCCAGGTCTGCCTCCTCTAACCAGTGAGCCACACTTCTCCACAAGAGGTCCCCTTTTGTGAGTGTATGTGTTTTCACAGCCTTGAGCTGTGTTTTTTTTTTGACTTGTGGTCATTCCTTTGAAACCTGTGCACACGCGCTACTCACTCGTGTCTTTATTATCTCTTTTTTCCATTATTGTTTGTCTACACATCCTTTATCTGTTTTCGTATTATTCGTCTCCCCCTATTTTGTAAATTTTTGTTTGTAGTGCTATATTCTTCAATTCTGGGTTACCCGACCCAATTGAAATTTAGAATTACAGTTTCCATACCTATGGTGCATATCTACCACCCCCTTCTTTTTGATGGATAGCAATAAAACGTTCAGATTCTCTGACGAAGACTTTGCCCGACTCCTAAGCCAAGCACCAGGTAATTTCAGATCTTTCACCTTGTTTAAAGGTCTTAGGGCCATATGTATCAAGCCTTTTGCGAATCGCAAACGGCCTTTTTGCATGGTTTGGGATGTATGAAATATTCCCAAAATAAGGAATTGCAAAGTTGTGCGATTCCTTATTTTGCCATAGCATTTAGGGAATCACAATTTTGCGATTCCTTAAATGCTATGTATGTAGCATTTTTGGCTAGCGAATTTTGGTTTAGAATTCGCAAATTACCACCAACTTGTAGTTGATGGTAACTTGCGAATTCTTCAAAAAATGCACAATTTGGCATTTTTGAAAGTGGTATGTGATGCACACACATGCCCATAGGGCATGGATGTGCGCCATATGCACACACATGTACATTTCAGGGGTGCAGCAGGGTGTCTTTGAGACACCCCTGCACCCTTGAAATAATTCTCAAATTGCGATTAGCAAATTGCGAATTTCGCAATTTGAGAATTATTTCGCACTCATTCCTATGGGCCTCTTGGTCCATAGGAATGCATTGGAAATTATTCCTTAATTGCGAATTCACAAAATGCGAATTCGCAAATAAGGAAGATTAAGGAATCGCTAAAAAATAGCGATTTTCTTCATACATACCATTTTGCGATTCCTAAATAGCAATTCCTTAAAAATCGCTATTTAGGAATCGCAAAAGAGTTTGTTGATACATATGGCCCTAAATGATGAGTGGACAAAGCTGCCTCTAACCCAATTGGACTTAGAGTTAGGAACATACCGGGCCTCTTCATTGAAATTACGCAGTTCCTGGAGAAATGGGCGCTTATCTCTAATAGATGCTCCAGGGACTGGATGATCTTGATCATCGAAACGGCTAGGGAAGTTTTAAGTTTGTTAAATAAAGAAATCCAAGAACTGGAGGAGAAAATCAAATCATCAAATAGCGTAGAGGAAGGAAAAAGAAGCTAGAGGACATTTTGCTCGAATTGGAATCTTTTAGTGAATATCTTTTGAAAAGAAGGACTGACAAACTCAGGAAAGACATACGCCTCTTTCCACAAGATCAAATGTATTCATATCTCACTGAGAATTTCATACTACCAGCAGTGAGAACTCCTTGAGCAATAGTACAGCCAATTGGGGAAATAGACAAGTTACCACCTTTTCTGACACCACCGACTCGGAGGAGAGAAGGTCCATCACATCACAATTACCAACCTAGAGAGGAGTTTAAGAGGGCTACAACTGAGAATCGTTTTTTATGCAACCGAAGGGGCAACTTCCGCCCCCGATATCGGAATCAACAACAGAAAGGGTTTTATTCGGAACAGGAACCACCACAGAAGTACATTCAAACTCACAATCAACAGTGTTGGCAAACACACACACCATTCCGGTGTTCAATTTTTCCTCCTGTACCATTGAGCCCTCTGTAGAGACCCTCCTATCAAAAGTACTCTCCTTTGTCCCTACCACGAATCTCAATATATTTGATCTCATGAAGGACCTTCACTCCTTCTTCCGTAGAGTTAGGCTTAAAAAGTTTTTTCAGAATAAGTAACTAACATTATGGGAGACAATCTATCTGGCCTTAAACCCCTGGAATTCAGTCTGTGGGAGCAGAAGTGGATTTGTTTGAAAAGGCGATTCTCTCTAAAATTCAAAAAGTCATCAAATATGTCCCTAAACCCTCGTATAACATCACAAGGGATGAGAATGCCGCACTAAAACAACTCAAAGACTATGATGACCTTACGATCAAACCAAGCGACAAGGGAGGTGGCATTGTGATTTTTTACTCCAAAAAATACAAAGAAAAAATGACTGACCTTCTAAGCTCACCTCGGCAATACAAAACGATTATATCTAACCCAGAACCCAAACTTAAATTGAGGATTCTGGCTATTGTTGAAGCCGCTGTCGAAAGAGGAGATATTTGTCAGAAGGAGGCTGAATATCTTACTCCTTCTTTCACACGCATTCCTAGCATTTGTGGGGTTCCGAAAACCCACCAAAATGAACATGACCCTCCTCTAAGACCGATAGTTTCTACTATTGGGGCGGCTAATGACAGAGGGAGATAATTTCACTGCATAGTTATCCAAGCACACTCTTATCACTTAGCCAGCATTAACCCCTGTGTAGGCCCTGCTGCTTGAGTGTTATAGGCCTCAGTTACGTTGGCCTGAGCACTGCCATTTTCCCTTAGCTTAAGCAGAAGCAGAAAGCAGGTCTGACCAAGCTTCACTCAGCTCCACTTGTCTGCGTGGCTTCGCACCCCTTCATTAGGCCCCCCACCCTACTGTATGCTAGGTTCATGAACGATAAAGTTCAAGTTCCTTATTAATCTTGCAACACACCCCAGGCCCCCACCTGAAAGCTGTGAACAGTGAACAGAGAAAGAGGAAGTTCCCGCCACAGCTAAGGCTAGTCCGATAAATGAGGACAAAAGTAGCAAATCAGTATCACAGACTGGCACATAAACGCATGAATAGAATCCTTCAAAGTAATAATAACACATTTGTGTTGTGTATGGTGAATTAATGACAAACCTCCAGTCAAGATGCCAGGAACTCAGTCTGGACTGGCGTACGTGCCACACACAATTACGAGAAAGGGGCTACATCTACACTTATGATGGGAAGGTACCAGGCAGGGGCGTGAGAGACGATGGAAAGATATGTGATACGAGGTGGCGTGATATGACGTGATTACAGTCTCATTGTTTGGTCATTTTTAAAAGGGTGGTCCGCGAGAATATCGTTGAACTACTCCGTGTCTGCACTTGAGTGTCGGACAGGAGTTTTTCCCAGGGGTTACTCGAGATAGCCCTTGTTCCATGTACTTAGGCTCTGCTCCTCTATTGTATATTCTGCTTTATAATACTATTTCCTTCTTGCATTTAAAGTTATATTTCGCCATTTGAAATGTTATGCTTTGCTATGTTTTCTCTGACCTTGTTTTATCTTCACTGCATTAGAGGTGTTTAACTTGTACTTGCAGGATATGACTTTATATACAGTGGTGAGTGTTCCCAATACTATGGGCTTAACCCTTTTCTATGCAATCTGCCTCAAAGCTCACAAGTGTACTTAAAGCATATTCTCTCTCTCATAGCAGCTGTAAACTGTATTTTGTAAGTCCAAACTGGTCCATGCGACTTTCAAGAGAATGCTAGGAGCAGGACTAAGTACTATGTGATTTTTTGTGGTATCATTGAATATTTCTAGAAGCTGTGTCTTCTAATAAAACTTGTACAACTTTCAGAAACAGTCTCCAAGGCTCATATATCCATTTTTTCCTGTTTTTAGAGCAAGCGTTCCAGGAGCACCGGTTACAAATTAAGGTGTGCCATTTCCCTTAGTTCTCTCTCGCGGTCTCCCCAGCGCGTCTTCTGAGCTGCTGCGCTAAGCCCCCTGACCCCTCGTGCCCACAATTAATTTTCCCTCCAACACTACTGAACTACTGTCTAAATACGTTGACCATGCCCTGCAACCGCTCGTTGCTGTTTTACTATGTTTTTGCTATGTGAAGGACACGGGCCATTTTATATCTAAAATTGAGGGCCTACCATACAACTAGGATAGAGAAACACTTGTCACTATGGACCTCAAGTCCTTATACACCAACATCCCCCAGAAGGAAGCACTGAGGGTCATTGGGGAAATCTTGGAGACAGAACCCCTGGTTACTGACTATCATTATCCTTCAATGTCTTGAGATTGTATTGTGTTAAGTACCGGCCATTCTAAGTGCCCTTTCGGCATTGCTGCTAGGTTACAGAAGGCCCCTTTGTTTCCAGGACCAGCCGGTCACAGGTAAGGAGAAGTGGGTGAGGGGAGGAGGGAGCAGCCAAATCAACTGGCTTTTGTAATCTTTTCATCACACATAGCAAAGATTTCTTTGATGTGAATGTGCATTTAAATTGTATATAGAACTGCTGGCGCTAGGGAGTGTTGTGCAAATTGCTTCATACTGCTGCAAGGCCCAGGGGAGGGGTGCCCCCCTTTCCTGGATCTCGAAGCGCTGGAGCCAGCTGTAAGGTCTAGGTGTTGAGGCCCCCTTCCCTGGGACGTGTAGCCATTAAACCCTCTTTCCTGGAAATGTCTTTTTTGGGCAATTTTTCTATTGCAAAGTGCAGCCTCGGGATGGAGAGAAATAAAAGTTTCAAAATGTGAAAACAAACTAAATGAAGCAAGACATGGTGGGTCACAAATTGGCCAGAGTGATTTTATTCAGACCCAAAACACATTAGTGCTACTTTACAGAGTTTGCCAGTGATGAGCTTCTTTTATTTTCTCTTCTTTCTTTGAACAACATTGTTTTCCCAGGGTGGGGAAGTGCACCATTCCTGGAGGTACTGCAATACCTGGTTGATTGGAAAATAAAACGCATACCGCGGCTCTGTGTTCACGAATGTGGTCTTTTTAAACCATACTGCTTATGATTTGTAAGGATATAAGTAATGAACATTGAAATGGGTCCCTTCTGGGCCTGTAGTCATGTCCTTAACTTTTCAGGCGAAAGCACTTACTGATTTCTGAATAATAATTGCAAAAGCGTTAAGGTAACCATGTGGTTCCTTCCTACATTTCACATGTGTTACTTAATCTTGCGTTCCCTATGAGTGTTTGCTTATTCCAGGATGTTGTTACTTTTTTTTAGAGGAATATTACTCTTAATTAATCGTAATTTTGAATTGTGTCACATCCAGGTGTTTATAGCGAGGCACAATTGTGTTGTAGTTGAAGGCAGTGCGAGTTTCTCTCAGTGGGGCAGTATGGTGTTCGGGGGGGGAAAAAGATGTGACACTATCGTCAGAACTGACGAATATGGGACTGGGGAACCAGGTTCAGCCGTCATGACCAGTCTCCCAGACCCCTCTCTTGAGGGAGCACATTCCTGTGCTAGACCTTAGAAGGTCCTGCTACACTATAGAAGCCCTTGTGTCTTAGCACCAGCAGGTGGATCATAGCGGTGGCAAGTGTGGGTTAACCATGAAGGCCTGTTCACTACAATCCATTCTGCAGTTCACCTCCAGTCTTATGGACAGGCCTATGAAACAGCACACCTTAGAGCCGCAGTGACCCTGCCACTGAGGTCACAGGACCCTTGAGAAGGGCTGGCTCTAGGGCAGTGTGACCGGTGCGATCGCACCGGCCACTGACTTTGGGTGGGGGTGTCATGTTTGCAAGTATATTATGTTTTTAAAAGCACTTGCTGCCTCCTTCCTGGCCTCCAGCAATTTTCGGCAACAATAAAAATGTCATGATAACTCCATTGATTAATGTTTCTCTTAGAAAGAGATAGAGTTTTGTCAAGTGGATGTTTTGACTCCTGAAAAGTAAGCCCAGAGGGTTAATGTGCTTGCTGCATAGAACATGTACCATGCAGATCACAAAATGTAAATAGGTCAGTGGGTTACTGCTTTTGTCAGTGAGATCCTTTTGTTACTTGCAGTTTATAAGTCAAAAATCGTAACATAGAACAGTGAGCTATTAACTGTCATCTTAGAGCTTCATGCAAACTGCAAGGTATAAATTAGAGCATTATGGTTATTTCCCCAGTCTTTGAATATCCCAATGTTGCAAAAAGGGTTCATTTGAATAGAAATAACTCTGGTTATTAAAGAGAAACCCCAACCATGATATTCCGTTCTAAATTCATAGTTTGTGTTTCTCCAGACCAATCACTATTAAATTATACTGTCTACTAGTATGATTGTCATGTGACTCCTACACCTTGTAGCCCTTTGTCTTATCTAACATTTCGTATACAGTGTTTTACATACGTATGATTGATTGTCTCTGAGTAATGTGTGTGATGTAAAGTTGGCTGACATCCTACACTGGTATCAGTAGTGCTGTAGATCAAAATAAATGCATCTGTGTGAGAATGTGATTGCGGAGGCTTGATGGGCACTGTTGAGGGAGTCTGTGGCAGAGGGAGTCATTTGAGGGCACCAACAAACATTGTCACACAAGGCTCCACCAGCACTAAAGCTGGCCTCTACCACTTCCTATTGTTCCAACACTAAATCAAAAACATTGATTTGAAAACCCCTTGAATCTGCAGCATACCATTAAGCTGGTGTATGATTTAGTAGTGGTCTCGGTGGTTCTAAGTATTTTTGTGTATTTATGTACAATCTTTATTTATTTGCATTGGTGTCTTGTATTTTTGTAATATATGTGTTGTGTTTTTACACTTAACATAATTCTGGCGAGTAAAGAGCCCACACACAAAAAAGGCTGTCCTACGAGTCCTAGCATGTGCATATGGGATACTGGTGAGAGGATTTACTTTAAAACAACTTACTAAGTATTAATGTCATACTAAGGTGGCACAATAATGGCACGGAAAGATAACGGAGTCTGTTGAAATTTGGGATTATATCCATGGTGTGAGGGTTTTTGTCTTGTTTAATTTTATATTTTGAATGATCCCACCCCTCATTACCTCAACAGGATCTCTCCCCTTTATGAGACAGAACCGGAATTTTTATCATGCACTCATCTGGAACCAATCATAGAATCTGGAAACATGGAGTAAAAAATATCCAACTTTTTGAGACCTGTACCTAGCTTTTCCATCCAAAGAATATATGGACTTATTTCACTTGTATATTTATCTTTTTGTCCATGTTACTGATATACATATCAGGTCTCTTCAGTGATGCCAAATAAGATCAATAGTCCTGCGATGTCACTTTCTGTGATGTCACTTCTTGTGATGTTACATGCAAATTAGAGGGGCCTCACATCTTCCCTTTCGCCCGGGGCCCCAGAAGTTCTAGGACCGGCCCTGCCATGACCGCTCATTGCCCAACATGCAAATCAAGGTGTACCAGACCCTCAGCGGCAAGAGCAGTATGCAGTCCTCTCAGGTAGCGTCAGCCAGTTCTCTTGAGCCCGTAGTGACTCCTGTAATGCCCCTGGCCGATCTGCCCTGATGCAACGGCGCTACTGCGCTCCTCTGGGAAAATGGCACAATGCCTGAGCAGTGAAGGTCTGGGCAGTCTCAGCCGTCTGTCGCACTAGAGGTGGAGAGGGGGGGCACACCTGGCACCTCACAGCACCCCGGCCCATGCAGGCTCCCCGTCCCAGTATTAGTCCTCGTGGCCCATTTCGGCCCCTGGCACCACTTCAGCCAGGCACGTGTGAGTAGAGAGAAGAGCGGTTTGAGCCCCAGCAGTCACACAGTTCACCAGGCTAACCCTGCACCAGGTTGTCATACCGGCCACTGCCCACTCCGGGGAGAGGAGGAGTTTCGCGCAGGTCACAGCACTCCCTGCCAGCTCCAATCCCTAGCCTGCTGCAGCCCTGTGGCGGCCTCCAGGCAGCGTCAGACTCCTGGTGTTCAGAAGGGAAGCTCACACCCTCTGGTGCCAGACCGTGTTGCTACCAGCCTCAATATCTAGGACTCCTTCATCTGGGTCTCGGCACGACCAGTGGCCAGCAGCAGCACTTCAGCACTGGCATCTTAGAGTCCATTTATCCTCACAGCCTCCATCACCCTGCAGGTCCCTCGGCCCCAGAGAGTCTTTACACCCCTTGTAGTGACCGAGGTATTTTCCTCAATTGGATTGATTATGACCGTTGCCCATCACCATCTCAGTATATTTTACTGTTATTTGGGTATGTGTGATTATAAAGCAGGGCTTGTCAATGCTCTTTCTGTTTCCGACTTTATCTCACTTAATGGCAGGGCTTGCCTACTTGCTTTGGCATGATCTTATGCCTCCCTGTATGCCGCTTCTGCTCTTTTTCGGGCATAGAGGCCTATGCTCGAGTGACTCCATGTTCTAAGCTGTCGCTATCCTTCGAGCCTCACCCTTTTTAAACTAGAGAGGACCGGTTCTTATCAGAGGAATGTGCTCACTCGATGCCGGAGTCATAGCAAAAAGCTTGGTTAGCTGCTTGTTGTGCTCTCATGGTACGAAGTGGTACAGGAATCTGGTGGGAAAGGTAGGTGGAGCTTTCAAGAAGCTTCGATGGAGGGTTGCATTTCATATTAGAGAAAGAGGCCCGAGAAGGAGGGTTAGTTGCGAAGTCAGTTGCGAAGTCAGTCAGTTACAAGAGTTATACACGCAGAGAATCAGTGAGATGAGAAGTGCTGGTCTGATGGTTTTGGCGGTCTGGTGATACATCACGGTGCAGACGTGCAGTCGTGGCTGTGGAACAGAGAGTCCTGACCTGACCAGAGAGAGAGAGGGAGAGAGAGAGAGACGGGCCTTTCTCCGAGTGCAAGATGACTAAGATCATGGTGAGGTGTTCCAATGACACTTGTTATATGATTACTTATGTCTAACCATTTCTTTCATTTTCAGCATAAATGTATATGTCAGTAATTGCTATTGTGAAGAATGTCTACTGTAATGTTTAGGTATTTCTTTCTTTTGTCATTCTATCATTGTGTAATAAAGAAACCCCAGAGTATATAATTTGTCTGTATTCCTTGTGAGGGAAGGTCGGGCCCCTTTTTTACCAAGTGCCTACAGAGGGATGAGTGATTCCCCTCTAACGGGTAATTGCTGATACGGGAGGGAAATCTGCTCCCAGGAGGGAAGTCCAAATTCTAAGTATTTCACCCCAGCATAGTGGAGGCATGTGTTCGGTCGCCAGAAGGCGTTGTTCGTACTGAGGTGCGTTGTCTTGCGTAGTGGCGCGTTGTTTTACCGGAAGGTGTTGTCGCACAGTGGTGCGTTGTTTTGTCTCACGTAGTGGTGCGTTGTTTCGCCAGAAGGCGTTGTTCGTACTGAGGTGCGTTGTTTTGCTTTACATATGTCCTCCTAACTATGGCTATAGATCTGCAGTATTTCTAGTCTTCAGTGTTATTCCTTTCTCAGGTAGGTATTCTAAAAGTGTGGTGTTTTCATGAGTCCTGAGAGGGGCTGTGGTAAGTAGTGGCCTGGTAACTGACAGAGACACCAAAAATAGGAGAAAACCAAGTCATTACACCCCTCAAGCGTCATTCCTGTGACTTCTGCGCACCATAGGCTCTGACTTCAGGATAGGATGGCAGGCATATGACAAGATTTTAGCAGGTACTGGAATATGGCAGCGGAGCTCTTGGAAAACGCAGTTTGTCGGCCATCTTGTAGGCTACGCCCCACAATCACATATAATTATTCTATTGAATTTAGTGCCAGGGTTAGACCAGACTGTACTCCATCAAAGCAAGGAGCGGAGAGCAAGTGTTTCATATAAGAAGCCCATGCCTAGTTCTTCATGGACAATGTAGGAGGAAATACTTTGAGGTATTGATAAAAGGCATCTCAGAAATATATTCTCCATAGTCTGTATTGTCTTCTGTCCACTCAGCCCCAAATATCAGAGCCATATGTTACGGTCGCAATGCATTTAGCCTTATAAATCTTTAATATCGTTTGAATGAGCTAACCCCCCAATCTCATGGAAAAAAATCAGAGGCGACAGACCTGAGTACGGAATATGTTTTGCCAGTCATTAGTGGTAAGCATCTACATTTTTCATCAAGTTGAACTCCCAAGGATGAGAAGGAATTTTCCGTACAATCTCATTTCCCAATACCTGATGCTTCATGATCTTTGTAGACCTTGGACAGACCACAAGAATATGGGACAGACAAAATTATTGGATAGGTCGAGGGATTTCATGAAACCAACAAAAGAGTCAAGGAGCTGTTTTCTTGATAATAGTTCTGCTTCATCTGCATAGAGAAGTACAGGGACGAAACAGTTGCCCACACGTGGACCTTTCACGCATACCAGCTAGCAGTGTCATTTCTGTAGCGCTGAGCACGCTTTCCTTAATTTACGAAGTGTATGATTAAATCGGTCCGTTTTTATTGAATTTTTTAAAACTGCGTAAAGTTGTATATTTTCATACTGTAAAGCATACAGCATACTTTTAGCCCATCTTCACGCATTTTCGCCACTCTGTCACGGCTCTAACTGCCGGTAGGGCTTGAAACCGGGGCCAGGGTTTTCCACCGACGGCGGCCATTTTAGGGTGGGCTAGAGTGGTGAGAGCGCTCTAGTGTCCCATATAAAAGGAGACCTGGGACTGCGCTCGCGAGACCTTTCACGCATACCAGCTAGCAGTGTCATTTCTGTAGCGCTGAGCACGCTTTCCTTAATTTACGAAGTGTATGATTAAATCGGTTCGTTTTTATTGAATTTTTTAAAACTGTGTAAAGTTGTATATTTTCATACTGTAAAGCATACAGCATACTTTTAGCCCATCTTCACGCATTTTCGCCACTCTGTCACGGCTCTAACTGCCGGTAGGGCTTGAAACCGGGGCCAGGGTTTTCCGCCGACGGCGGCCATTTTAGGGTGGGCTAGAGTGGTGAGAGCGCTCTAGTGTCCCATATAAAAGGAAACGGCGGTCTCCCGCGCTAGCGGTCGCGTTTGCGGGAGCGCCGTCCCTGTGCCGGAGTCTCGCCTGAGTCAGCCCGTCTGCGCCCGTCAGCGTCCCGGAGGCGCTCGGGACGCGAGCCTGGTGGTTCTTCCTTGAGCTTCTGGTATGATGTACAATAGAGATGAACTTTTGTCCTATAATGTACACACGGCCCTTTGTCAGCGAGTCATCCCCTACTATGCAGGGGCTATGACTAAGTGTTTCACGTGTGGGTGGATTCCTGATCCCACTGAAACTCTTCAGTGCAAGCTCCCCTCTTCAGGCAGCAAATGCGCATTGTTAAACACTAGGTCCCTCCCTCAACACGCTCTTGACATTCATGATCTTTTAACATATGATGATACGGACTGTCTCTTTCTTACGGAGACATGGCTAGGTGAGGGATCGGAACCTGATCTGGCTATTGCCATCCCTACCTCGTACACTATCTTCCGGTGTGACAGAAGTAAGGGAAGGGGAGGTGGAGTGGCGCTCGTTATTAAGAGGCACATTCCTTGCACTATCTTGCCCGTGGAAAACCTATCAAGCTGCGAGACCCTTGCCTTTTCCTTGGCCCTTTCCCCTCATCAATCTTGCATGGGGATCTTGCTTTATAGACCCCCTGGCCCTCTCGGCTCTTTTACTGAGGATTTGTTTTCGATTATTTCCACACTCAGCCTCAGGGCAAAACACTGCCTAATCCTAGGGGATTTTAACATCCACATGGATAAGGGAGAGGATCCTGAAGTGCTAAAATTCCTGGATATGACATCTTCGATGGGTTTTCATATGCACTTGCAAGCTCCAACACACGAGAAAGGGCACACTTTAGATAAAAAAAATTTGACCGTGCCAGTGTCCCTCTCCTCCCTTGCCCCAGTCCTCTGGTCGGACCATTTTCTAGCGAACTTTGTGATAGTACATCACCAAATGGCCGATCGCAATGTGCAGCGGCAAACAGCCCGTATGCCTAGAGCCTTTCACAAAGTCACTCCAGCTATGATTACCCGGGACTTAGAAACCTATCCTTGTATTCTCACAGGCAGGTTGGAGGACGATGTAGTGTGTTTTCAGAACTGGCTCACCGCACGTCTAGAAGCTCTGGCACCTCCTCGCCAGGTCAGGTCAGAACAGACAAGAGCATCCGCTCCGTGGTTCTCAGTTACACTGGCTGGCAAGAGAAGGCACTGCAAGAAGTTGAAGAGAATCTGGGGGAGGCAGTATGACACATCTGCTAAGCGGTCCTATAGAGAAGCAGTGAAGGAATATCATAGGGAGATTACGGCAGTGAAAAAATCCTTGTTAGCTAAAAGGATTGAGGATGCAGACAATTCCTGCAAAGAGATCTTTAAGATTGTAAAAGAATTTATCTCTCCCTCCTGTTGTGCTCCGACATCTGTCTTTTCGGAACCATGGATTACGGAGCTTGCGGCATTTTTTTCCAATAAAATTCGTACCATCCAGTCGGCCTTGCAATGAGACCATAACATCTCAGAGCGTGGCTCTGTGGCTGACGGCTCTCTTAATCCATGGTTATATTCATCTGTATCGGACACAAATATTCCTATTCTTGACTGCTTCCCTGTTTTAGAGCTTCAGGCTTCGCTTGACCTATTGTCCAACCTAAAATCTGGCTCTCCACTGGACCCTTGCCCTGCCAAGTGTCTTGCGACCTTGGCGCCTGCCCTTAACTCTATTATCAATCCTATGATTAACCTGTCTTTGAGCTCGGGAAAAGTCCCCTCATCTTGGAAACAGGCCCTTGTTCTCCCCCTTATTAAAAAGCCGAATGCAGATGCCAAATTGCACTCCAACTACAGGCCAATCTCCTTGCTGCCCGCCCTGGCCAAAATTGCGGAAAAGCATGCGCATACCACCTTAACCAGCTTTCTAGAGGTTAATTCCTTATTACATCAGTCTCAATCCGGGTTTAGATCTAACCTGAGTACTGAAACCGCGCTACTCGAGGTGACGGAGGCTGTGAAGGAAACTCTTGACAGGGGTGGAAAGGCCTTGCTCATCATGCTCGATCTGTCGGCGGCCTTCGACACCGTTCCCCACGACCTTCTCCTAACTAGACTCTGGGAGATTGGCCTAAGGGGAACGGTGTTCGAATGGTTTCAATCTTTTCTGGCCGACCGCAGACAAACGATCTGGGCCCCCCCATTTGCCGCCCCTATGCCGCAGCTGGAGGTTGGGGTCCCGCAGGGCTCCATACTCAGCCCCTCCTTTTTTAACATCGTTATGTCACCTTTGGCGGCTCGAGTGGAGGAGCTAGGGGCTCAGATCGTGTCCTATGCGGACGATACGCAGCTCCTGTTCACTTGTGACAGGGGCTGTGATTTCGACGGAGTGGCCATCCGGAAATGTCTGGAGTTTGTGTTTGACTGGTTCGGAAAAAGCGGCCTCAAATGCAACTCGGACAAATCCGAGATATTGTTTTTTGGTTGTCCTGCAGACTCAAGATGGAGGCACTGGTGGCCTGCGAACATGTTCCCCCCTGCCAGCGATTCTGTTACAGCTAAGAACCTGGGCATGTTGGTTGATAACACTCTTTCCTTCACGGCCCTGGTAGCTGGCCTGACGGGGAAGTGTTTTGCCATATTAAGGATGTTAAGAAAGTTTCTGCCGTATCTATCTTTGGAGCACAAGAAGATCACGGTGCAGGCCCTGATATTGTCACGCCTGGACTATGCTAACATCCTCTACCTTGGCCTTCCTGAATATCTGTTGACCCGTCTGCAGATAGTCCAAAATTCGGCAGCCAGGGCAATCTTTGGTCTTACCAGAAGAGCCAGGGCGAGCAACCTCCTTGTGACTCTGCACTGGCTGCCGATTCGGAAGCGCATTGCGTTTAAGGCCTTAACTACAGCCTTTAAGGCGCTTCACAATTTCGGCGTTGGTTATTTGCAGAAAAGGGTCAACTTCTATCTACCATCTAGACCCTTGAGGTCGGCTGCCCAGGCCAATGCCATTGTGCCGTCAGTGAGACGTGTGCGGTGTGGAGGCCGCTCTTTCAGCTATCTTGCCCCCCGTCTCTGGAACACTCTGCCCTTGACGCTGCGAACATGCTCCAATTTGTTTGCTTTTAGAAAGGGACTTAAAACCTATCTTTTTGCTCTGTAAGCTGTTTGTGGTGTTTGGTGCCGTATGGCTGTTTTTTGTTAGTTGCTGGTGTTTGTGTGAGGATCTATAGCGCCGGGACGCTCTTTGAGCAGCTGAGCGCTTTACAAAACCCCCAGTAACATAACATAACATAACGTGGCATGTCCCTGTCTTCTATAAGCAGATGGGTTTCCATATAATTTATGTAAATCATAAAAAGGAAATGGGTAAGAATACAGTCCTTTCTTATGCCTTGCTTAAGCCCAAAACTCTCCGTACAGGATCCGTCTGTGCTATTCCTGACACTGGCAGTCATTCTTCTCTGTAGATCAGCAAGAAAGTAGACTAAGTCCTTAGCAATTCCCATAGACATCAGCATAAGCCACAATTTCTCCCTGTTTACCCTGTCAAAGGCAAATGTAAGGTCCATAAAAGCCATGTGAAGGATTCCTTGCTTGGCCACTGTATGCTTGTTTATTATAAGATACAAATTCAGACATTGATCAATAGTGCTCTGGCCCATCCTGAAACCATACTGAACCTCTGAAATTCTATGATTCTCCTCTGCCCAGTCAGTAAGTCTGGCCAAGACCACATGTCCAAGAACCTTAATGATCGAATCAATCAGAGAGATAGGTCTGTCACAAGGGGATCCCTTTTGTCCCCTCTTTTAAAAAGTGGCACCACTATGGGCTGTGACCAAGACTGCTTTCAGGGTCTGAGCAATCACTGCAGACCACAAACGAGGATCTGCAGGAACACCATCTGGGCATTGGGCTTTATTCTTAGTTAAGAGTGCAATAGTGTGAGAAGCCGGGTCAGTATATAGTGCTCAATTATGTAAGTGTAGCACCCTGCACTAACTAACTAACTAGGGGTTTAGATAACCATAGAAAGCTCTCTAAGTGGCAGCTGTGGAGGCTTCATCTAGGAGGAAAGCAAAGCAGCTCAGCTTACCAGTATCTAATCTTTTAGTGTAGACTAAATGAAAAAGAACCACACAGTGTACTTATAAAAATAGGTTTTTATTAAAATAACTCACAAACACGTTCAATATCTCCTACCCGGAGATATACTCACAATAAAACAGCAGTTAGCACCAATACACAGTGGTAGGAAGTGAACCAAGATCTAAGTCGAGACTGGACCCAGGAGATAAAGAAGAGTCGGGGAACCAAGGAACCACCCCAGGTGAGAGTCGTGGAACCCCCAACGATCAGGAGAGAAGGGATACTTGACCATACTCTCAATACTGTTCAGCGGGTACGTTGCGGTTGCAGTCTTACCACAGTAGGACAAGGGAGTCTGTTGGAACTCAGAAGTTAGTTCGGAATGAAGAGTACCTGAAAGCAGAGGGGACAGTGTCTATGTCACACCGGGACGACTAGGAGGCACGGAAGATGAAGGCCACTCGAGTTCAGAAAGACAAGTTAAGTGAAGATGCTTTCAGCTGGGGTACACCAAGGAGGTAGTTCTGCCTGAGCCACCAGGATGTTGAAGACAACAGAATCGCTCCATCCAACCAACTGCGTCTGCAAGGCTCTATGCTGACTCTGTTGGCATGAGTCGGTCATGGTAACCATTGCGGTCACTGGGTGATTAAAGCGATGCAGCGACACGGTGCACAGGGGTTTGGTTCCAGGGCGTTCTACAAAGGATGTTGGCCTCAACTCAATGAGAGGACAGCTCAGGCCTTGAGGGAACGCATAACCCCCACCTGTGTTGCAGAGCTTTGTGAAGTCCGTGGGAGCGCAAGCTTGGCAAATCAGTTGATCTTGTTGCGGTGACTGCCGATGCAGGGGAGTGACTCCTTCATTTCAAGGGAGATTCCTTTGGATGTCGTTCGATATCCATAGGCCCAAGACGAAACCTGTAGGGAGCACGGGCACTGATGTTGCAGCAAGCTTGCAGGACGACAAGGTCAGGAGTTGACAGAGTCTTCTCCGTTGTAGTCTTGGTCCAGAAGCAAGAGTATGATGTGATCAGTTTGGCCCTGTCAGCAAGACTGGGCCAAGATGTCCAAACGGTCAAAGAAGAAGCGGAGTTGGATCTGAATCGAATCCCACAACAGGGACCCACCTACAAGTAAGCCCTTAAGTACCCTAAGGTGAGGGTTGAGACGAATCCGGGGTACCAACCAGAGGAGGGGTCGGGCAGTGAGGAGGATACGCCCATGTTCTTTGTCCAGTTTTGTACCAGAGCGGGGATGCTGACTGCTCCCTAATCTGGTTTGAACCGGAGTATGCAAGGAGGGCACCAAATGCTACCTTTGAGCAGACTATTTGGCACTGGCAAGCACTCACTCAATCAATCAATCAATCAATCATAGCACTTGTATAGCGCGCTACTCACCCGGGAGGGTCTCAAGGCGCTTGGGGGAAGGGGTTTGCTACTGCTCGAACAGCCAGGTCTTGAGTTGCCTCCTGAAGGCGAGGTGGTCCTGGGTCAGCCGAAGGTGGATGGGGAGGGAGTTCCATGTCTTGGCCGCCAGGTAGGAGAAGGATCTGCCTCCAGCGGTGGCTCTTCGGATGCGTGGTACGGCGGCGAGGGCGAGGCTAGCAGACCGTAGCTGGCGGGTGGGCGTGTGGAAGGTCAGGCGGTCGTTGAGGTACTTAGGGCCCAGGTCGTGGAGAGACTTGTGTGCGTGGGTGAGGAGCCTGAACGTGATCCTCTTGTTGACGGTGAGCCAGTGTAAGTCCCTCAGGTGGCCGGAGATGTGGCTGCGTCGGGGGATGTCCAGGATGAGTCGGGCGGAGGCGTTCTGGGTGCGTTGGAGTCTTTTCTGTAGCTTGGCTGTGGTTCCGGCGTAGAGGGTGTTTCCGTAGTCCAGTCGGCGGGTGACGAGGGCCTGGGTGACCGTCTTCCTGGTTTCGGTCGGGATCCAACAGAAGATCTTGCGGAGCATGCGGAGGGTGTGAAAGCATGAAGAGGAGACGGCGTTGACTTGTCTGGTCATCGAGAGGGAGGATTCCAGGATGAAGCCCAGTTGCGTGCATGGTCTGTAGGTTTGGGGGCGGTGCCCAGGGCTGGGGGCCACCAGGAGTCGTCCCAGGCGGAGGGTGATGGTCCCAGGATGAGGACTTCCGTCTTGTCTGAGTTCAGTTTCAGGCGGCTGTTCTTCATCCACTCGGCGACGTCTTTCATCCCTTCGTGGAGGCTGGTCCTGGCGGTGTCGGGGTCTCTGGTGAGGAAGAAGATCAGCTGGGTGTTGTCGGCGTAGGAGATGATGTTGAGGTTGTGTTGGCGTGCGATGGCAGCAAGAGGTCTCATGTAGACGTTGAAGAGGGTGGGGCTGAGTGATGATCCTTGTGGGACGCCGCAGATGACTTCGGTGGCCTCGGATCGAAACGGGGGGAGGCGGACTCTCTGTGTTCTACCGGTAAGGAACGAGATGATCCACTCCAGTGCCTTCTCCTGGATACTGTCAGAAAAAGGATACGTTGAAGCGGCCCCCTCAGGAACAGATGCTCTTGCCCCAGTACCCCCACCGACCAAACTCCAAAGACTGTCTTTATAAGTTGCAGTCCATAGAATTAGCCCGGGGAAGGGAAAGGGGAAGTGGAAGACAAAACAAGAGAGACTGCTTCTCTTCTGGCACTGAGCCCGCCTCTGGTCAATCTGGCAATTCTCGCTCTAAAAAGGAATTAACAGTGATTAACCTCCTGGTCTAAAACATGCTATCTCTTTCTATGAATTTTCTTAGGCGGGGATTGTATCTTACCAATGTGCACTAAGAAGCTAGCTACTCTCTAATGTGTTTTGTCTGTTATCAATTGACAATCTGATTCATCGGAAGATACTCTGAGGATATACGTTTTCAAGTTTCTATAGTAACTTTTGTTCAAGCTTCTTCCAAGAGAGTCTCTATTTCTCAGGATACAGATTGACTAATACAGGTAAAAATAGTCTTAGAAGATTTCCTGAGGATTACGACTCCAGTAGATTCCTGACAAGAAATGCACGCTAACACAAGTCTTTGCAATTCTCCAGAAAAGAACTCTCTGAATGATTTTCAGTCTCTTATTCTTAGAACAGAACTGTCAGTTCATTGGAAAATTCTCTTTTGACTTGAGGCGCAATTCATCTGCTTTCACATCTCGGAGCAAGGTCGACTCTGAATAAATGTCTGCAACGTTACTTAAAAGCTAAATACTCTTACTTGACAAGTATGGGGCTTCTCTTGACTGAAGACACCCAACACAGCCTGCTTCTCTTTACAAGACTCTGAAAACGAAGACTCCACCAATGTTTATCACCAAGGACGATATTCCTGAGGGAAATTTTTTTTGTTAAGAAGCGCTTTTTTCACATGACTACCAAGCGCATATTCTTACTTCCCTATTAACAGGAATTCTGATGCCAAAATACAATTATTCAAGGTTTCTTTTAAGTTCTGTGACTGAGAGCGTGAGGAAAACGCTCTCTCCGTGAATTCAGTCAGTTGAAGTGCGCCGCTCACAGTGCGCGCATGCGCAAAGGGGGAACACTCTCGCGGACTTAGGAAATCAACTAGACTGCTGACCTCCCTCGAGGACGGAACCTCCTCTGCATTCTCAAGATGGCTGAGCGCTGCAATTCTGCCAACAGCAGCCGCAATGAAGTCTTCCAACATGGGTGTCTGCGCTTGCAAGGTCTTTTTAGGTAAGGATTTCCAAAAGAAGAAAGGCGGATCCTGACAGTACCTCCCACCAAGGAGGCTCTCCCCAGCCGGGGTTTGGTAGGATGTGCCTTATGAAACTCTGTAATTAATCTTTTTGCATGAACATTCTCACAAGGCTCCCACGATCTTTCCTCAGGTCCATAGTTCTTCCAATCAATCAGATAGTACAGTGTGCCTTTCTTAATTTTTGAATCTAAAATCTTATGTACCTCAAATTCTTTCTCAAGATCTACCTGAACTGGCTTGGGCACTAAACGGACTCTTAAATTGGGTGGACTTTTTTTTATCAGAGAAACATGAAAGGTGGGGTGAATCTTTAAATATGAAGGTAAATGTAGTTTAACAGTCACTGGTCCTAACATCTTTTCTACAGAGAATGGACCTAAAAATCGAGGTTGAAATTTTCGGTTTACCTTCAATTTCAGATTTTTTGTTGATAACCACACCTTTTCACCCGGAAGAAAGACTGGATCTACTCTTCTCTTTTTATCTGCATACTTTTTATAGGATTCTTTTGCCTTCACCAAATTTTCCTTAACTTGGACAAGGGATTTCTGGACTTCTGAAACTAACCTTTCAACTGCAGGAACAGGACTTTCCTCTTTTTCCACAATTAAGGTGGGATGCCTACCACTATTTACATAGAAAGGAGAATAGCCAGTGGACGAATGAACCGCGTTATTGTAAGCAAAGTCTGCCGCCCACACCATTTCGGACCACTCCATTTTCTGGTCCAAAAGGTACAATCGGAGGTACTGCTCGAGTTCCTGGTTCACTCTTTCAGTCTGGCCATCTGTTTCTGGGTGGTAACTGGTGGAAAAGCGAGTGTCTATTCCCAACTTGTGAGTGAAGGCTCTCCAAAAATGGGAAACAAATTGTGTGCCCCTGTCGGACACCAAAATCTTGGGAATACCATGTAAACGCACAATGTGTTGGGAAAATAATTGTGCTAAAAATGGGGCATCAGGGACCTTTTTTAGAGGGATGAAATGTGCCATTGTAGAGAACACATCTACAAATACTAACACTGTAGTAAATCCTTGACTTGAGGGTAAATCGACTATTAAATCCATTGACACAGTATGCCAAGGATGTGGTGGAACAGGTAATGGTTTTAACTTGCCCTGAGGTGGTTTCCTATCTGATTTCCCTCTTAAACATCTTTCACAGGTAGTAACATACTGTTGTATCTGCGGTTTCATGTCTGGCCACCAAAAATGTCTCTCTACCAATTCAGTCGTTTTATGAATTCCTTTGTGTCCAGCCAACAAATGGTCATGACAAGATTCTAAGGCCTTTTCTTGAAGCTCTTGTGTAGGTAAGTACAGACGTTGATCCTGATAGGGAAGACCATTCCTGATTTCACGACCTTCTTCCTCTAGAGACCAGTCATTCATTTCTTATAAGGGCATGACTTCTTTTAACTTGTTTGCAATTTCAGAGGTATCTGTAGCCAAAATGATCTTTTCTTCTGGAATTATACTTTGCTCTTCTTTTTTCTTCTCTGAGGCAATGGAATCAATTCGGGATAATGCATCTGCCTTGACATTACTCTTCCCAGGGCGGAAGGTAATCACGAAGTCAAAATCCGCGAAGAATAATGACCATCGCAATTGCCGGGCCGTTAACGTACGAGCTGACTTAAGAAATTGCAAGTTTCTGTGGTCCGTGTACACCGTAACTTTATGTTTTGCTCCCATCAAGTAGTGACGCCATTCCACAAAGGCATCCTTTACGGCCAACAACTCCTTATCAGCAATAGTATAATTGCACTCTGGCGGACACAATTTTCTGGAATGATATGCCACTGGATGTAATTGACCTGACACTGGATGGCGTTGCGACAAGATTCCACCTATCGCGATATCAGAAGCATCCGCTTCCACAAAAAAAGGGTCTTCAATTCTAGGATGTAACAAAATGGGAGCTTGAGTGAAAGAATCCTTGAGAAATTGAAAGGCATCTTCAGCTTCTTTTCCCCATAAAAATTTGACATCTTTCTTCAATAATCGTGTGATTGGGGCTACCTTTTGGGAGAACTCTGGAATGAACCTCCTGTAAAAATTTGAAAATCCCAAGAAACTCTGAACCTCTTTTACAGATTGAGGGGGGGGGCAATCTTGAACAGCCTTGACCTTGGTGGTGTCCATACTCACTCCATCTGGTGACAGCACGAATCCCAAAAACTCTACTCGAGAGACATGGAAGGCACATTTCTCTAGTTTGACGTAAAGATGATTCTCCATTAATTTGATTAAGATTGCTCTTACATGCGGAATGTGCTCTTCCAAACTGTTAGAGAATATTAGGATGTCATCGATGTAGACCACTGCCACCCGGTCCAAAAACTCTCCTAGAACATCATTAACAAAATGCTGAAAGGCAGCCGGGGCATTACATAGTCCATAGGGCATCACCTGATACTCGAACAATCCATAACGAGTTCTGAATGCTGTCTTCCACTCATCTCCAGAAGCCACTCTGATCAAATGATAAGCCCCCCTGAGGTCCAACTTGGTATAGATTTTGGCATTCTTGACTTGATCTAATAACACGGAAATTAGTGGAAGTGGGTACCTATTCTTGACTGTTACTTGATTCAGAGCTCTATAATCAATGCAAGCCCGAAGATCTCCATCCCGTTTTGGAATAAAGAAGAGGGGAGAGGAGACTGGGGATTGGGAAGGGCGAATGAAGCCATTTGCCAAAAATTTGTCTAAATATTCTTTCAAAAATCGATTTTCCTTTTCAGTAAGGGCATAGATCCTACTGCAAGGCAAGATAGCTCCTGGTTCTAATTCAATCTTACAGTCGTAAGGACGATGAGGTGGCAATGTTTCCGCTTTTTTCTTGTCAAATACAGCCACTAAATCCTGATACTCCTCAGGGATTTTCTGCGATTCGACAGTGCAAATTTGAGCTGGATAGATGGAAGCCAAATTTCTTGCTTGTGACTCCCGCTCCTGATGTTCTGAACCTTCAAAACTATTTTCTGCACAAAAGGAAGAATTCATTTCAATTGTTCTTTTTCTCCAATCAATTCTTGGGTTGTGTTCTGTTAACCATGGGAGCCCTAAAATTAACTGAAATTGGGGTGCATCAATTAAATTGAAGGTAATTAATTCTGAATGTCCCTGTAACCCTGTCAACCGAACCAACTCTGTTTCATGAGTTATGGGTCCTGAGGATAAGTTGGTGCCATCCACTGCACGTACTGACTCAGGAATTAACTTCTTAACTGGCTGGATTCCAATTTGCCGTGCATACTTGAGGTCGCAAAAGTTTCCGGTGGCCCCGGAGTCAATCATTACTCTAACTTCTTTAATTTCTTTATTTTGAAACTTTACCACGAACATTGCTATTAAATGCGGAGCCGCAGATTGCAATGTGTTCATGATGTGTAGTTTGCCATGAGTTGTCTTAGATAATGCTTCCACCCGTGCAACTCGAGTTACAGGCGAAGCCGATCTTTTACTGGCAAGGGAACCTTTGGTCTTTTTGGACACTCTTTTACAAAGTGCCCAGACCCTCCACAGTATAAACACAACTGGGACGTTCTTCGTCTCTCCTTTTCTTCTTTTGTCAACGGACCTCTGACTGAGCCTATTTGCATGGGTTCTTCGACTGATGTAGATTCTGGACTCTTTTGAGATTCAAATTTCACTCGATCAAATCGTGGCGGGAAGGGACGAAATTCTCTTTTCTTTTCATGTCGCCGTTCACTTAACCTATGATCCAATTGTAAAACCAGGTCTATGAGTTCAGAGATTTCTGTGGGTCTTCGAGGAATTTGGGCCAAGGCATCCTTAAGATCATCCCGAAGGCCTCTGTAAAAGATGGCCGCTCTCTTCTCTTCTGGCCAATCAGTTTCCACTACCAACTTATTAAAATTGGCCAAATACCCCACCAAATCCCGACTTCCTTGCTTTAAGTCTAGCAATTCATTATCTGTAGCCTGTGTGGCAGACCGTCGATCAAAAATCCGAGAAAACTCCACCTTGAAATTCGCATAATTAGTCAGGAGGGGATCATTCTTGGTGACCAGGGACATGGACCAAGCAGCCGCATCCCCCGTCAGATACGACAGTATAAAAGCCACTTTAGCTTGATCATCTGCAAAAATTACTGGACGACACAAAAAGTGAAGTGAACACTGTGTCAAAAAAATTTGGGCCTTCATGGGATCTCCTCCGTATCTCTCTGGGGAAGCTAAAGGGACGATAGGAGAGATTGAATGGATGACCTGAGTGGAAATACCAGACGTAGATGACTGCTGAGTTGACGAGGCATTGCCTCGAAGCACTGACCCCGCAGTCACCAACTCCTCTAACCTCTGACGCGTTTGATTTGACTCCTGACTGGATCTCCTAACCTCCTCTCGTAAAGCTTTATTTTCTTCTAGGGCACAATTTAACTGTTCCTGCATATTACTTAAAACGTTATTTAACGCTTTTAAATCTAATCCTTCCGCCATTCTGTCCGGGAGGGGACCTGAACCCTCGATTAAGAGGTGGGCACTTCAATCTGTCAGAAAAAGGATACGTTGAAGCGGCCCCCTCAGGAACAGATGCTCTTGCCCCAGTACCCCCACCGACCAAACTCCAAAGACTGTCTTTATAAGTTGCAGTCCATAGAATTAGCCCGGGGAAGGGAAAGGGGAAGTGGAAGACAAAACAAGAGAGACTGCTTCTCTTCTGGCACTGAGCCCGCCTCTGGTCAATCTGGCAATTCTCGCTCTAAAAAGGAATTAACAGTGATTAACCTCCTGGTCTAAAACATGCTATCTCTTTCTATGGATTTTCTTAGGCGGGGATGGTATCTTACCAATGTGCACTAAGAAGCTAGCTACTCTCTAATGTGTTTTGTCTGTTATCAATTGACAATCTGATTCATCGGAAGATACTCTGAGGATATAAGTTTTCAAGTTTCTATAGTAACTTTTGTTCAAGCTTCTTCCAAGAGAGTCTCTATTTCTCAGGATACAGATTGACTAATACAGGTAAAAATAGTCTTAGAAGATTTCCTGAGGATTACGACTCCAGTAGATTCCTGACAAGAAATGCACGCTAACACAAGTCTTTGCAATTCTCCAGAAAAGAACTCTCTGAATGATTTTCAGTCTCTTATTCTTAGAACAGAACTGTCAGTTCATTGGAAAATTCTCTTTTGACTTGAGGCGCAATTCATCTGCTTTCACATCTCGGAGCAAGGTCGACTCTGAATAAATGTCTGCAACGTTACTTAAAAGCTAAATACTCTTACTTGACAAGTATGGGGCTTCTCTTGACTGAAGACACCCAACACAGCCTGCTTCTCCTTACAAGACTCTGAAAACGAAGACTCCACCAATGTTTATCACCAAGGACGATATTCCTGAGGGAAATTTTTTTTGTTAAGAAGCGCTTTTTTCACATGACTACCAAGCGCATATTCTTACTTCCCTATTAACAGGAATTCTGATGCCAAAATACAATTATTCAAGGTTTCTTTTAAGTTCTGTGACTGAGAGCGTGAGGAAAACGCTCTCTCCGTGAATTCAGTCAGTTGAAGTGCGCCGCTCACAGTGCGCGCATGCGCAAAGGGGGAACACTCTCGCGGACTTAGGAAATCAACTAGACTGCTGACCTCCCTCGAGGACGGAACCTCCTCTGCATTCTCAAGATGGCTGAGCGCTGCAATTCTGCCAACAGCAGCCGCAATGAAGTCTTCCAACATGGGTGTCTGCGCTTGCAAGGTCTTTTTAGGTAAGGATTTCCAAAAGAAGAAAGGCGGATCCTGACAGATACCGTTGTTGCTGAGGCGTTGGACTAGGGTGCGGTGGCAGACCGTGTCGAACGCTGCTTAGAGGTCCAGGAGGATGAGTGCCAGTGTTTCCCCGTTGTTGAGAATGGCTCGGATGTTGTCGGTGGCTGCGATGAGGGCGGTCTCGGTGCTGTGGTTGGCTCTGAAACCGGACTGCGAGGGGTCGAGGCATCCATTCGTCTCAAGGAAGGCGGCAAGTTGTCTGTTGGCGATCTTCTCGATGACTTTGGCAGGAAAAGGGAGGAGCGAGATGGGGCGGAAGTTCTTGAGGTCGGTGGGGTCCGCTGTTGGTTTCTTCAGTAGGGCGCTGAGCTCGGCGTGCTTCCAGCTCTCCGGGAAGGTGGCGGTGTCGAAGGAGGTGTTGATGACGTCTCGGAGTTGTGGTGCGATGGTGGAGTCAGCCTTGTTGAAGACGTGGTGGGGGCAGGGGTCAGTCGGAGATCCGGAGTGGATGGTGTTCATCGTGCGGGCTGTGTCTTCGGTGGTCACCGTGGTCCAGGTGTGGAGGGTGGCGGTGGGGTGCGTTGGTTCTGCGGTTGGGTGCGTGGATGGTGCGCCAAAGCTGTTGTGGATGTCGGCAATCTTGCGGTGGAAGAACGAGGCGAGGGAGTTGCAGAGATCTTGTGAAGGGGTGATGTCGTTGTTGCCGGTGCTGGGGTTGGAGAACTCCTTGACGATGCTGAAGAGTTCCTTGCTGTTGTGTGCGTTGTTGTCTAGTCGATCCTTCAGTGATTTCTTCTTGGTGGTGCGGATGAGCTGGTGGTGCTTGCGGGTGGCGTGTTTGAGGGCGGTCATGTTGTCAGTGGTCCGGTCGAGGAGCCAGGCTTTCTCGAGGGTGCGGCAGGTCTTCTTGGAGTCCTTGAGTTTGTCGGTGAACCAGGGAGTCTTCTTGCTTCTGGGGTTGCTGGGAGGGTTCTTCAGTGGTGCGAGGTCGCGGGCAGCTTCGTTGGGGTCCGGTGTGCTGGCGGGTGGGTTCTGGCAGAGGGAAGTGGTGAGCTGCTCGGCGGTGATCTTGCTCCAGTTTCTGTGAGGAACCTGTTGTGGGTGGTGGTGGGTGGTGGTTTTTCTGAAGCTGAAGTGGACGCAGCTGTGGTCGGTCCAGTGAACTCCGGTGGAGTGGCTGAAGGCGATGTGCTTGCTGGATGAGAAGACGGGATCAAGCGTGTGGCCGGCGTAGTGGGTGGTGGTGTTGACCAGTTGCTTGAGTCCGAGGTTGGCGAGGTTGTCCAGCAGGGTGACGGTGTTGCGGTCCTTGTTGTTTTCCAGGTGGAAGTTGAGGCCCCCTAGGAGGATGTAGTCGGCGGAGAGGAGGGCGTGTGGGTTGATGAAGTCCGTGATGTCTTCGATGAATTAGGTGCGTGGTCCCGGGGGTCTGTAGATGAGGGTGCCTCTGAGGGTCGTCTTTGGGTCGGTGTGGATCTGGAAGTGTAGGTGTTCGGCGGCGGCGTAGGTGTCATCGGCGTCGGTCGTGATGCGGATGGTGTTCTTGTGGACGATGGCGATGCCTCTTCCAGTCTGGTTCACGCGGTCCCTCCGGACGATCTTGTATCCGTCCGGGATGGCAATGGCGATGTCGGGCGCTGAGGAGGCGTTCATCCAGGTTTCTGTGAGGAAGGCGACGTCTGGTGATGTGGTGTCGAGCAGGTTCCAGAGTTCGATGGCGTGTCTGTGGACGGAGCGGGTGTTGAGCAGGATGCACTTGAGGTGGTTGTTGCTGGCGCTCGGCTTGGCGGGAGCGGTGAAGGTCCGGAGGCAGGTGAATTTGCAGGCATGGCAAGTGAAGGGTCCATGGGTGCTTTTCGGAGTGGCTCGGCAGCAGGCCGGGGTTGGACCGGCGTTGAGTGCGTTGAGGGTGGCGGCGTCGCGTCGTGTTGTCTGGCGTCGGCGGGGGCCAGGGGTCTTGGCACTGGGCGCGGGCCAGGCGCGGACGGGCGCAGACGGGCTTGCCTTCGGCGCACAATCGGCGCGCCCGCTGCGCATGACCGCTGCGCGTGACCGCTGCACGTTCGCGCGGTCGCCAGTTATGGACAAGTGGGAGGGAGGAGCAGCTGGGAGGCGGGAGCGGGGAGGACACAAAACAAAAGGGGGCGTGGCCGTGTGAACGGCGGTGGGAAGCGGGGAGCGGGGTGGGCGAGGCACAGGGGGACACCAAGAATAATACAGAGGGCAATAAGGACGCGCACAAGGGGACAACAGCAAAGATAAGACACAAGGCAAAGGCAGTAAACAACAGAACAGAAAACAGAACCACAATATATTACGATCACACGGGCGGCAAGGCAAATAGCACAGCGAGGCTGTGAGCAGCAGCAAGGGGCACACACGCAGCTGGTGGCCGTGCGACGCGGGGGTGTCCTGAGAACAGGTCTACAGCCCGATACACTAAGTCCTGTCTGGGATGTGGTCACACCTCCCTGTGACAGGAAATCTATTGTCCTACCTTCCCCTGCTTGGGCTTGGCCCAGCAGCTGGGCTCAGAATTGTGTCTGTGGTCGGGAGCAGCCCTAAGTTGCTATAAGGCTTTGTTAGATAGGTCCCGGCAGCATGGAGAACCTCCTGGAGGGGCCTTACCGTGGATGGAATCATACCACCAACACTGAAAATAGTGTTGGGGTATGATTCCAACATGTTTGATACAAAACATGCCCAGGTTCATTCCAGCCAGTTTAGAAATGGTCATCTCGTAATGGCGCAATGCTGCTCTATATGTGATATGGCTGATGCACTTACAACACGGAAGAATGGACCCTGTAGGCTGTAGAGGTTTCCTGCTCATGCAGGGGCACTCTCACACTTTGGACTGAGCACCCTGCCTTCAGGACTGGAAGACCTGCTAAAGGGGTGACTTATGGGTCTTAAGTACAGTGACCTTAGATATAGGGAGTTGTCTCCCATGGGTGGCATAATACATGCTTCAGCGCATGGGGGGACCCCTGGTGTACCTATGCCCTGGTTACCTCAGTACTATATACTAGGGATTTACAAGGGTACACCAGTATCCAATCTGATGTACCTAAGTACATACGGTTACCAATTTAGTGAGGAACCACAGTGACTGGGGTCCTGATCAGCAGGATCCGTCAGACTAGTCAGAAAATAGTTGAACACCAGCAAAAAGTGGGGGTAACCATAAAAGCAGATCCTAGTTTCCTACAAATAGCATCAGCCACTTCTTCAATTGTGAAAAAGATGGGAGAAAATACAGAGGTAGCCAGTCATGAAGAATCCCTATCGCTACTAGTAGGCAAATCATACATCCCCTTAAAGTGATGAATCCATTTTTCCTGGGGGATATGGAAGCACACTATTTTTTATTATCTCCCAAAACCTGGAACTGTCTCTATGAGTTCTGGCCTCTGATAACTGCTTCCATGCTTCCTCTATTAACTGGCATTTCTCTCTTCTATTGCTTCTATCTATTTCTGTTGACAGGCTGCAACCACACCCTTTCCCTGGGAGTGGACCTCAAAGCCTTCTGCAGATCTCTATGTGCCTACAGCAAAATCAACCAATCAGGTGGTTTGTAAAGCGTGACTACTCACCTATAAGGGTCTCAAAGTGCCTGGGTAGGAGAAGGATCTTCCACCAGTTGTGATCTTGCGGATATGTGGCACGGTAGCCAGGGCCAGTTAGGCAGAGCGGAGGTCTCTGGTGGGTGCGTGGAATGCAAGGCGGTGGTTAAAGTACGCAGGTTCCCCATCATGTAGGGCTTTGTAGGCATGTGAGTGGAGCTTGAAGGTGATTCTTTTGTTGACTGGGTGCCAGTGGAGGTCTCAGGTGGCTGGTAATGTGGCTGCTGCAGGGAATGTTGAGGTTGAGTCTGGCAGAGGCATTCTGAATGTTCTCTGGTTTCTTGAGGAGTGAAATAAAACCTTCCAGAAAAAAATTATTTGGACACCATCTAAGTTTCCTGGAAGCATAAAATATTGAGATTTTTAATGAAATCGAGTCATAAGGTGTCATTACATTTGCTGCCCAGCCCTGCAGTGTTCCTGGAAGGCACATCCAACAAATTTGAATTCTTAGTAGAAGCAACCCCAATATTCTCTACCTGTGTAGAACTAATTCTTGAAGAGGCGGACAACTCTGCAGTGGTATTCAGCCAATCATTTGTATCTTTGCAACTCAAGGGGTCAAATCTGTTTGCAATTGGAATGTTACAAGGTAAATAGTCTTGACTGGGAGCGAAGGGATTTGGTAACCTGGTTGGGTTAATACAAGGTGCATAATCCTGACTTGCAGCAAGGCAATGTGGGAGCCTGGGAGCTGCAAACTATACGCCAAAATCCTGGCCACAAGACCAAATAGAGTGCTCCCACAGCTAATCGGCAGCCCACAGGTAGGATATCTAAAAGCACGCATGTCTCACGACAACACGAGACTCCTCTGCCAAGTCATAGAACACTCAGCCAGAACAATTAACCCCACGGTAGCCATCACGCTAGATGCAGAAAAAGCCTTCGACATGGTATCCTGGCACTTCCTAGAGAAAAGCATGCAAGCTCATAACTTAGGGGAGAGCTTTGTGCGGAAAGTCATGGCTCTATACAAATCCCCCAAAGCCCAAATAGCAATAAACGGGGCTACTTCAGCCCCCTTCGATCTAGAAAGGGGAACGAGACAAGGTTGCCCCTACCTCCTCTGTTGTTCCTCCTTGCCCTTGAACCCCTGATCAGATACATCACAGATAACGGTAACATAGCGGGAGTAAACATTAACAACACTATGTCACTCCTGCCAGTCTCTCGGCGAACCTGTGGGCCGAGTGAAACCACACCAAGATGGTCTCACTTCAATGAGCATGCGCGAGGGGATCGAGCAGGAGTTAAAACTCGCTCTGCCCAACACTCGGCGCTTCGCGCTCTAGTTTCTCACTGCTCTGTTAGTGCGTCACTTTCGCCACGCCCCCCTTTCCGCGTTCCTGCTTCTGACACTCTAGTGCGGCTTTAGTTACGGAGCCGCTCTCCGCCTTTTTTGCATCTCAGATTTTCGGATACTTAGCAGCGTTTGTCTTTGCTAAGTGAAGAGCTCTTTCTTTCGCTCCTCTACTGCCTCTGTTTATTCTCCCCTGCCCCTTCACCAGCTTCTACCTCCTTCTCTTCGGTTCCTTCGTGGTGCCCCGGTCCTGGGCTGTTGCAGGGCTCTTCAAACGGCTGGACACCTGTACCGTCGGGCGGCTTGCCTAGCGGGAGCGTGGGAGCTGGTGGCCCGGAAGGCATTGTGGGAGTTGTGGTCCGCTTGTCGGATTCCTCTATGTTTTTTCCCTTTTTTACGTTGAGTACACTGGTTTTTGTTGGTTGCTGGCAGTCGTTGCAGTACAGGGGATCGAAGACCTGGTAATGCGCTTGTAGCATCCTATTATTACATTGTGTTCCTTGTAAGGTTTCCACTGAAGTTTATGTCGGTATTTACTATATTTCAGTCAAGCTACTACTGCATCCCCCTGCTCTCATTTTTCTGCTACATAGCTCAGCTACAGCTATTATAGGGTAAGACAGCTATAGGTTACTATCATCTTACACATATATATATTCCACTGCCCTAGAATAATTCATCTCCTTTTGCCAGGTGTTTTATGACACGTACATACATTGAATACGTCTAGGATTTAAGTGTAAATCCTCAGGATACACCTTGCACAGCAAGGTAAAGGGTGTCCAAATATTCATGATAAGTGAATGTAAGTTGACTGTTGTTGTACTAACCTACTCATTCCTTGCAGCACCAACATCTACCCGGAGGGAGAACCGTCCGAGAAGTCCAGTGTCTCTTCCCCTACTTTCCTTGTTTTGTTCCCTCCATACCACCCTTGCGTGCTAGTGTTTGATAGACGCAATAGGTGCAGGGGGGAAGGGTTGGGCTAGTCATCGGTTCCTGGCACTCCTGTGGAAACTGCTCTAGAATCTTTACGCACTACAGCCAAACTGGCTGCTTACGTAGACGACCTGCTCATAATAACAGAAGAGCCCGCTCGCTCGATACCTGCCCTTATGCAAACTATCAATAGACACGCAAAACACTCTGGATATAAACTCAACAGAGACAAGTCGGAATGTATGCCTCTCAACATACACACACACAGGGTAGTATAGGGGTCCCCCGGACTAGCCTGGGAACCAAGCTCCGTGAAATACCTGGGCATCCACTTCTGGACATTACGATCGACCCTAGAAAAAACGAGCAAGCCACGTTGGAAAAGATAAAAGGCCTAATAGACACCTGGTCGCCCAAGTTCATCACCTGGTGGGGCCGTGTAGAAACCATGAAGATGATGATCACTCCCATAGTCAATTACCTAGCCAGTATGCTCCCACTGGCCTTCACCGACGACTTCCATAAAAAAAGTGACCGGATGCTAAACAAGTTCATATGGCGCAACAAAAAACAAGAATTAGCCTCCAAAAACTGCGACTGAGTAAAAAGCTAGGGGGCCTCAACGTAGCGGACCTAAGAACTTTCCAGACGGCCTTCATAGCCAGACAAGGAATGTACTGGGTACTGCCCAAACAACCCTACAGCCCAACCTGGTTCGCTATAGAGAGAGCCATCTTAAACAATGCAGACCCCCTTACACTCCTCACAAGAAATAAGCAAACGTACACAAACAACTCGATCTTCAAGATCACTAGGCAAGCGCTGCTTAGGGTAGACAAAAAGATGGAAGTCAGCATCAGAAATTCACCATGGGAATCACTCTGGAATAACCCTAAAATCAAATACAGAGGCAAAACCCTTGACATGCATACATGGAAAAAAGTAGGTCTCTCTTACCCAGCTCAGCTTAAAGAGGAGGGATCGCCGCAAACCTTCAACAGTATGAGAAACAGACACAACCTCCCCGAGGTAGAACTGTACAACTTCCTGGCCATCAAGACAGCCTTAACAAAAGCTATGCTTTCCAAACACAAGCCCTCAATATTCAGATACATGGAGAACTTAAACAAGATAGGACACCAGGTCTCACACATATACAAGCTGCTCAGACCAGGCACATCCAAACTAAACACAAAAAACAACACCTACTGGGAAACACAACTCGGCTCCAATCTCACAGAACATGAACTACAGACATTCTGGGAAGCCCCATCAAGAAACCTGATTTCCCAAGTGCTAGCGCAAACAAAATTCTTGCTCTTACACCAGGCTTTCTGGACACCGGCCCGACTTGCATCCATAGGCATCAAAGACAACGACAACTGCTGGAATTGCGGTGAAGCAGGGAGAGACCTCGCTCACCTCATCTTCCAGTGCAGTGAAGTCACCAGATACTGGAAAAAGGTGCTGAGCTTCATCAGTAAAGCCCTAGGCTGCACGCTACAGCACACTTTTGCCACAACCACCACCGCACACATCACTACAGATCTGGCCACTCGAGAAGACAGGTTCCTACTAGACTTCCTCCTGACAATAGCAGTCAAAATCATACTAGCCAAGTGGAAAGATACCACCAAAGCCTCATTCAAAGGGTGGATGAACTGGATCACATTCCTAAGGGGGGCGGACATCAATGCATTAAGGCAAACACCCTGGAAAAACCCAGCCCGGGCTATGTGGTCAACTCTTGACAAATATTTCGACACATACAAGCCACCACAACTCAAAGGCACACGGCAGATGAACTTCTAACTACCCACCGCAAGTAGTGTAAGCTAACACCAAACAACAGCCACACCCATCTATGTGTTGTCCTTATATGTACAGAAGAAGAGAAGACCGCTGCACTCCCACTATAGTCTTCCGGGTTCCCGTGTAGGAGCCGGGTTTTCGCCAACACACGGTTTTGTGCCGTCTTACCCCCATTGAGTCTTTTTCTATTCTGCACACGCGACCCCCTGAGGAAGCGCACTGCTGTGCGAAATGCATTGGGGACTTTAAACCATGTGATCTTTCAACATGTTGTTTATTGATGACTAATTTTGGAAAAAACTTCATGATTATCCTATCATATAAGTGAAATATGAAGATAAATGAATAAATAATGGAAATCATTGCAAACATCATGGAGTAAAAAATGTTTATTGTTTTGCTTCAACTACCTTGGTACATAAATATTTAGCATATTGATGCACAAGAGTACTTCAGGTTATTCTTACTCCCCGTAAGATTTTCAGTACCATTGTCCTTATATGTACCACACGAATGCACGCAATTACCTATATGTTCAATGTTAAGTGTTTTCGTCCACTCGTTTGAATAGTGGGCAGACTCAAATATAAACCTTGTACCGCCACTGACATGCCGGTTTAACTGTCTTTATGTTGAGTGTCACAGTGTTCCTTTTATATCTCTGTATTGTGAAAATACCAATAAATATATATTATAAAAAAAAAAGTGGGGGAAGTTAAATCATGGAAGGTCAGCTGCCCAAATAGCGAGGCATTGTAAGGAACTTTTCCGCAAACCAAGGCTGGTCGAAATGTAGTCCCACACAACTGCCATCAATGGTTTTAAGGCGCATTCCTACCCTGTCAACCAACCTAACCATAATTATGTGGTCGAATAGTCAAGTCAAGTCAAGTCATATAATTTGTATAGCGCACTACATACCCAGAGGGTTTCAAGGCGCTTAGGAAGGGTAGGAGGATTACTTGTCAAATATCCACGTTTTAAGTTGCTTTCTGAATGCTAGGTGGTTCTGGGTAAGGCGAAGGTAAGCGGGGAGTGAGTTCCATGTTTTAGCAGCCAGGTATGAAAAGGATCTGCCTCCCATGGTGGTTCTGTTGATGCGAGGTACAGTGGCGAGGGCTTGGCTGGAAGACCGTAGTCGGCGGGAGGGGGTGTAGAAGGACAGTCTTGAGTTGAGGCAGTCTGGTCCGATGTCGTAGAGTGATTTGTGTGCGTGAGTAAGCAGTCGGAAGGTGATCCTCTTATTGACGGGTAGCCAGTGGAGGTCTTTAAGGTGACCAGAGATGTGTTCGTTGCGCGGGATGTCTAAAATGATCCTGGCTGAGGCGTTTTGGAGTCGTTGGAGTTTCTTCTGGAGTTTTGCGGTAGTACCTGCGTAGAGGGTGTTTCCGTAGTCCAGTCGGCTCGTGACCAGAGCGTGAGTGACTGTTTTCCTTGTATCGGTGGGGATCCAGCGAAATGTTTTTCTGAGCATGCGAAGAATGTTGAAGCAGGAAGAGGATACGGCGCTGACTTGTCTGTTCATTGAGAGTGAGGAGTCCAGGATAACGCCTAGGTTACGTGCGTGGTCTGTCGGGATGGGTGCTTTTCCGAGGGCTTCCGGCCACCAGGAGTCGTCCCATGCAGAGGGGGATGTACCTAAGATGAGGACTTCTGTTTTGTCTGAGTTCAGTTTCAGACGGCTTTGTTTCATCCATTCGGCAACTTCTTTCATTCCTTCGTGTAGGTTAGTTTTGGCAGTGCTGGGGTCATTGGTGAGAGAAAGGATCAGTTGAGTGTCGTCCGCGTAAGAGAATAGAGATGGTCCATTCCCACTACGTTCACTACACTAGTGAACTACCTTATTTTTCTAGCTGTTTAGTACTTTCTTTGCATCCCGCTTTAAGGTGAGGAATCTTTTCCATTACAGCAAAATAGGGGGTAGCTTCAGGTGGCAGGGATAGTAACAACTGTCCTCTTCAACTGCTTAAATGAGTCCATACTCCACCATTTAAAAGGACCCTCTCTCTGTGTCGCAAATGACCAGGGGGGGAATTTGACGCATGGGAAAATGAGGTTAAAGGCTGCTCGGAAAAAACAAGAATGGCAGAGTTTACCTCTAGCCCTCCAGAGTCATGAGATTGAGTTGATACACCTCCGTCTGCAGCATGCAGACCCCTCCTTGCACCATAGATGTTGGTCAGGATTCGATCTTAAGGGCAAAGGCTGAGTTATACCTTGGGCACTGTTAGAACAGCAAGGGAAGCCGACTCTGGACAAGTCAGCAATGTTTTTTTTCTATCTATGACAATCTCATAAAAATTGCTTCAAGAGAGTTCTTTAGTAGTAGTTTGAATCTAGTATACAGCCGATTCCCAAAAGTGTACAAAATATTACTATCAAAATTATTAAGGTCCACAGAACGCCCGTACTTTTAACAGGTCTAATAGGGGTTCCCACTTCATCCGCCAACCGAGAGGCCAACTGCAGTGGACTAAGGATTTTCTTAATTTTTTTTTAAACTCTTTCAAGCTAGCTAGTCATGCCTAACTTCTCCGCTAGAATGGTGCCAGTTAGCTATGATGGTCTGGGGACCAGATCCTCAGTAAGTACTTCTAGGTCCCATCGAGTCTATGTGGGAGGGCACCTTAAGGGTCTCAGACGAGCCTGCAGATATACCAGGTTGTGATTCAGGAGCACTCCCAGCCCTACTTGTCCCCAACACCCAGGTCTTGCTCTAATGACGAGATCTCTTCAGGAAGCACACCCATCAGTAGAGGTCAAATAAGAGATTATCGAAGGGCCTAAACACACAGCCTTCAGGGAGGTAGTGGGGTCGCATGAAGACCTTTTCTGCTGACTCATAATGACAAAGCATGAAGATCAGATAAAAAGGATGTGGCCCAGCCTCTTTTGGGCGTGGACGGACGCAGATCGGCACGCGTCAGAGCGCATCCCGCACTGCAGGACTGTGTAACATTAGCCTGCCATACCCCCTGCAGCACAGGGAATTATGGCCAGTGTCCAGCTCCTCCAACAGCTCCTTCTGTCAGTCATTCTCCATCCACTGTGGCAGGGTACTCAACATCGAGAAGAGGAGCCTTTGGTACTTATTACGAAGTGGTTTGAATTAAGAGGAGGAGATACCTGTCCCAGAGATACCCATTCCAGCTGGTATCTCTGCTCCTAATTGTGTGCACCATGAATTAACATAACTGGTATGAGGGACACTCAAACAGCACTTGAATTACATGGTCACAAATTGCAGTTTTTCCCGGATTACAGGGACTTTATGTTCATTTTTACCATCTGCTCTGAGCAGCTGCAAAATGTGCGCAGGGTGCCACAGTGGTTGCTGTGCTAGTAGGGCAGGCTCCTGGTCTGTTGGGGGACATCGCATGCTCAGTGCATGGTTGATAGTCAGACAGGCAATAGATAAATCCTACTGTGCAGGGTGAGAATTTTCCTTCAAGAGATGGGTCCAGCGTTTTCTCAATTACAGGACAGTTGGAATGTTCTTGATGTTGAGGGGAATGCAGTGTAATTCTTTCTACATCGCGGTGATGCCTTTGAATTGCTTTAAGCCCTTGATAGGTACATCTTCGCAAATGAGGTACACTACCATTCTCTTAACATTTAGCAATGTAATAGAAGCAAATGTGGCCTTTTCTTAGGGCCCCCGGGCAGCCAGAAGTTTAGTTAGTCTCTAATGGGCTGAGACAGTGGACAGTGACACACAATAAGGATTAGTGTTCAGTCAGAGAAGCACTTTATAAGATTTATTAAAGCTGTTCATTTACAGTTGGAAAAAGTAGAACTGTTAAATGATAGCCAATAAAGAAAAGCAGAAGTCCTAGCACAATCTGGGTATGAAATATGAGCACAAACATAATTGTAATATTAGAAATATTAGTAATATTAGAAAATTCTAGTGCGAGGCACCAACATTTCTGCACAGTAGCTGTTGTGATCTGCACACTATTCAGTTAATCAATAACGACTTTACATTTAGCACAATTTAGTCATATAAGATTCATGTAAACATTTACATGCACAGTGTTACAATTCATCTCTACAGAAACAGTAGGTAAATCCTTTTTCGTAAAAAGCTCAAAAGACATCAGTTATACTCCTCCTCATTTTTAATGGCACTCTGTATAAAATGTATTACATCAGTGCAGATTGCCTCGATCATAAGCTGTTGTAATAAAAAGAATGCAAATCTGCTCTGATTCGTATTAAAAAAACATAATACTGTTAATAAATATATTTTTCTCGTGGGAGTATAAAGATTTACAAAAGTGCATTTTGCTCTGTGCTGATTTATTATCTGGTGAGCTCCACAGGTCTTATGTCAGGCTTGAGGAATGAACCATGGGAGGGCACAGTGTTTAATCAGGTGACATCTGAGCTGGGGATTGCATGCGGCTCGGTGTATGCCGCGCTTTATAAGTAATTTTTACATTACATTACATTACATTACATTACATGCAAGTAGAAGATATGGCTCCAATAGACTCTCAGGGTAGATTTACAAAGATCCCACTTATGGTCTCAAAGTAATTAAGGAATATCTGCTTTACCATCTCTTATGAGGCAGTGTAAAGTAACTATATACTATAAAAGAAAGTTTTTTTTATATAAAACATACACGGAATGCCTGGTGAGTTATCCAAAGACAATCACTCCCGGCATACTAGCTGTAGTGTCTTGTACTTAATAATGACAGACACGTACTTGATATCGAAAGAGCTTTATTAGCATGCTCCTTACTCGTCCATGTCCCTACTCTAACTGCCCCTTTCCTGCCCTGACTCCTCCTCTTCCCCCAGCCCCATAACTCCACCCACACCCAACTACTAGACTGCTCACAACATTACACTAGCCTTTTAAAACTTGCCTCTGGCTTTGCCCATATTGAGCCCCATGTACTGTTGGAAAGTGCTCAGAGGACTCCGGTATGTCTGGCTGAAGACCATTAGTGGTTAAGCTGATACTGCAGACCTTGTTTTACCAAACTGATAACCCAAAAGTGTTATGGTGAGTGCATGCTAAATACACAATGGGCCCTATTATTTGGCATTGGAGATCGTGGGCGCTAACACATTTCTTGATGTCTGGTGTCTTGTGGCACTTTGGCTCGGATGGTCAGTAGGGCAGGGACCAGACACAATTCAGAGTGACCACAGGCCTCTGCATCTGTTCATGGTGGTATGCATTACATGGTGCTAGGACCTGTGGGGAAACAGAATACCACATCATAGTTGCCAATTCGGAGTGGTATTAGGGGCCTACATTTTAAAATAACTGGTCTCAGTCAAGATTTTGCATCAACTGCATCAAGTGACCGGAATGTAGCAAACACCCCCGCTTTCCTATGAGGTGGGGGACACACACTGTGCACTCGAGCTTCCTCTTTGCTGGAAAAACACAGTACAGTAGCTTTAAAAAGAAGTAGAAGCGAATGAGATGTACTGCTAAGTGATAACAGCTGCCGGAGTGGGCCTCTCAGAGTGGGTGTTGGGCCCGCACATAGTACAGTACAGTTCGTGAGGGTCCACAACCAGCAAAGACCTTCTCTTCTGCCGTCTGTGGCACCTGCGCATGCGCCGGAAGTCCCCGGAAGCAGGCCCCTTCAGATCTGGGAGTGGGGAACGGTGCCACAGGTAAGGAAGCATGGTGGTTAATGCGACCACAAGCACCATGAACCGTGCCCTATCTCAAGGAGCTATTGACTGACCTAAGTTGTTTCCCCATCAAACCACTAAAACAAGGTAGGTTGGCTGGGCCAGCTCCACCGTTTCCCATAGGCTTCGAGCAGGATCCCGTCATGATGATTTGCTCTGCACGTGATCTTTTGAGCAGGATGGCATCTCCAATAACTACAGACTATTGTCATGGTGTGGAAAAGGCAGCTTTAATGAAATAGGTGCACAAAACGACAGTAAAAACCACATTGACTTGGCTCTATGCCATACTCCTTGCCTTGTCCTCACTAAACAGTTCATTAACTAACCAAAAAAAAACTCCCCTAATCAAAACCCCCTTTTAAAACCAAACCAATCAAACTCCACTCAGAACCATCACTCATGACTCCCCGCATCCATCCATCTTGCATCCACCACTGATGTCATCTCGTTCAACAAATCCCCTTCCCCTCCCCCCCCAAAATCGAACTCGGTCTTAACATTGTCCTGTGCTTTCTTTTTCGGAACCTTTTAAACTGATTGAAAAAACCTGCCACCAGAAACCCCCCCCCCACAGTTTTTCTGTCCCCCACCTTGCGTAGAAACAAACTTACTTTCCTGTTGGCAAATGCAGCATCCCCGCCAACATACTCCTGATCTGCATCAAATACCATTCCACTCCATAAACAGTAAAAACTTTGATGCCTCATATGTGATATCGCTGTGCTCCAAAAAGAAAAATCCCTACGCCTTGCAAAACTTCCACAACTCCCTGTTCCCTTTTCGCATCGCTCTATCGATGGCCCCTGGCCTGTTTGCCCCCCTTTATACTCTCCTTGGCATGAGCTCAGTGAAAACCACTGTTGTTACCACCCATGCTGCTTTAATTTCAAGCAAGTCCTGCGTCACAGTTTTTAATAAAACCAGACCCTTCATTTTGAACTGGTCATTTTCTCCTAAGTGCACCAACAAAATGTCCAGGCAATAGGCTCCTTTTACCAAGTCCCTCAATTTGGGCAATAGCTTGTGCCATCCTATGCCTCCTTTCCCAAACCCTTTCATCTGTACTACCATATAGGCAGACCCAGCTGTCTTCCTCCTTGCGAGACTCAGCATGCCTCGCTGCCCACTTTACAACAGAATGCCCGCAGATCCAAACCTCCATATAACCTTGAAGTGGGCATGCAATGCAACCTAGGAGAAAACAAACACATGTTATTGGTCATTGTGCAACCGCCACCCCAAACGCACATAATCAATCAATCAATCAATCAATCAATCAATCATGCCATTTGTATAGCGCACTACTCACCCGGGAGGGTCTCAAGGCGCTTGGGGGGAGGGGTATGCTACTGCTCGAACAGCCAGGTCTTGAGTTGTTTCCTGAAGGCGAGATGGTCCTGGATCAGCCGAAGGTGGATGGGGAGGGAGTTCCAAGTCTTGGCAGCCAGGTAAGAGAAGGATCTTCCTCCGGCGGTGGCTCTTCGGATGCGTGGTACGGCTGCGAGGGCGAGGCTGGTGGACCGTAGCTGGCGGGTGGGCGTGTAGAAGGTCAGGCGGTCGTTGAGGTACTTGGGGCCCAGGTCGTGGAGAGACTTGTGTGCGTGGGTGAGGAGCCGGAACGTGATCCTCTTGTCGACGGGGAGCCAGTGCAGGTTCCTCAGGTGGCTGGAGATGTGGCTGCGTCGGGGGACATCCAGGATGAGTCGGGCGGAGGCGTTCTGGATGCGCTGGGGTCTTTTCTGTAGCTTGGCTGTGGTTCCGGCGTAGAGGGCGTTTCCGTAGTCCAGTCGGCTGGTGACGAGTGCCTGGGTGACAGTCTTCCTGGTCTCGATCGGGATCCAGCGGAAGATCTTGCGAAGCATACGCAGGGTGTTGAAGCACGATGAGGAGACGGCGTTGACTTGTCTGGTCATCGAGAGGGAGGGGTCCAGGATGAAGCCCAGGTTGCGTGCGTGGTCGGTTGGCTTGGGTGCGGTGCCCAGGGCTGGGGGCCACCAGGAGTCGTCCCAGGCGGAGGGCGAAGATCCCAGGATGAGGACTTCCGTCTTGTCCGAGTTCAGTTTCAGGCGGCTGTCCTTCATCCACTCGGCGACGTCTTTCATCCCTTCGTGTAGGCAGGTTCTGGCGGTGTCAGGGTCTCTGGTGAGGGAGAGGATCAGCTGGGTGTCGTCGGCGTAAGAGATGATGTTGAGGTTGTGCTGGCGTGCGATGGCTGCGAGAGGTTTCATGTAGATGTTGAAGAGGGTGGGGCTGAGTGAAGATCCTTGCGGGACGCCGCAGATGACTTCAGTGGCCTCGGAGCGAAACGGGGGGAGGCGGACTCTTTGTGTTCTTCCGGCGAGGAACGAGATGATCCACTCCAGTGCCTTCTCTTGGATACCGATGTTGCTGAGGCGCTGGACTAGGGTGCGGTGGCAGACCGTGTCGAACGCAGCGGAGAGTTCAAGGAGGATGAGGGCCACTGTTTCCCCCTTGTCGAGCAGGGTCCGGATGTCGTCGGTGGCTGCGATCAGGGCGGTCTCGGTGCTGTAGTTGGCTCTGAAGCCGGACTGCGAGGGGTCGAGGGATCCGTTCGTCTCGAGGAAGGCGGTCAGCTGTCTGTTGACGATCTTCTCGATGACTTTAGCAGGAAAAGGGAGGTCCGATAGCAGCTATAGCGCCAACGCCCCACCTGCTTAATCTCCCCGCTGACCACCCCCTGCCCTCGGCCTCCGTCGCCATCCCAATCCGAAAGGAATATGCCTCAAAATCCTTTGCCACATAGACTAACAAAACCAAAGTTTTCCTTAGGACCCCCTAAAGAAATATAAACCTCCTAGGGGGTTCACTGATACACCTGGTTCTTTTAACCAACAAAGAAGAGATTGGCACAGAAGCTCTAATATAAAAAACAACGTTTATTAACCTCAAATGAGGGAGACTGCGTCATACGATACCCTCAGGCCACTGTAGGAGCCAGTCTAAGGAATACAGAGAACAGGGGCCTTATATATGCATAGGTTACATTAGTCAGCATAAAACCAAGGGGAGGTTCTGTCACATTTCAGCATGCAAATTGACTAATATGGGTATACCAAATTTGCTGGATCAACAAAGTGGGAGGAGAGACTAAACTGACCACATCAGTAAGAATAGCCTGACAGTTCTATACCAGGAGCAGGTGTATTCTATCAGCTAGGCCTTTCTGAGCATGTGCAAGGCTCTGGGAGAGGGAAAAAGCACATGGCTAACTAAGATGGCTGCCAAGTACAAAATGGCTTTCAGCTCATACTAACAGATTCCTGCACTCTTTAACACCTCAACACCTGCGGAACCCGGAAAGCGCCAAGAAACAGCCACACCATAATAACCAAAAAACAAGCATCTCCCATGCATTCCGACACACACTTGGAAGCGCAGCAATCACCTGCTTCAAAATGCGCACGATAATGGGCCGTCTCAACCGGTCACCCGTCCCCCTCTCCCACGACCACCCCTCCAAGATGCGCTTCCCCATATCACCCGCCAAGGGCTTGTATCCCTATCGCAGCTTTCCAAAAAAGGCTATGCCCGCCAACTTACCCGCTATTGTGACCGCTCACAAACCCTTGACAATCAAGGACATGACAAATTTTGCCACATCATCCGATGGGCTCAAAATCCATCCGAAACTCCTGGGGAGACCGCCCCGACCACAGAAACTTGTCCCACACCAGCACATAAGCCGTCTGTATCGAGTCCGATAGCAAACCCAGGTTCAGCTGCATCACGCGCCTTCACCTACGTCCCACAGTGGTCCGGCATCACAATCTTCCTCTTGTTCGCACCTGGGGTCAACCCACTGAACCTCGTCCACTGAAATCGAAAGAGAGCATCCGCAATTTCATTGTGTATACCTGGAATATGTCTCGCCTTGAAAGTCATGTTGTGCCTCAAACATTGTAACATAAACACTCTCAACAATGGCCACACTTTTGGCTCCTTCGCAGACTGCCGATTGACTATATCCACAACCACCATGTTATCCACATTAAAAAGGACTGTCTTGTTCGCCAAGTAGCACCCCCCACAGGCACACTGCCACTACAAGGGGAAAAAATTCCAGGAACACGATGCTACGCCTTCCCCACTTCCATGCCTCCGGCCACTCTTCGGCACACCACCTTCCCTGTCAGAAAAGACCAAAATATTGTCCTCCAGACGCATCTGAAAATCTCTCCAACAACCACTCCATCTGCTCCCCAAGCCCAGACATTGGAATGCCATTGCACTCGTCTAGAAACGTACTCCAAATCCTCTTATCCTCTCGGACGCCTGCCGTGATTCTCACCCTGTGATGCAGCATTGAGGTACCGGACAGTGCCCAGCCCAATCTCCTACAAAATATCCTGCCGCACCTGACCACGTTACATGCAAAATTCAGGTGCCCTAAGAAGATTTGCACATCCTTGACCTGCACTTTTGACATAGCCTACACTGTATCCAAAAGCTCCAAACAATGCCTCTTCCCCTCAGGCAGACGAATCTCCATCTTGTCCGAATACAGCTCCACCTGAACAGGCCCCACCATCTTTTTGGGCCCTACAGGGACCCCAAGTCCTGCACTAGACCCTGGAACAACTGCAAACTCTCCTGACAATTCCCATAACGTGGAGCCCCAACCATGAAAAAATCATCCAAATAGTGAGTCATCACTTCTTTTCCAGCCACGTGGACAAATATATTTTGCAAAAATGAACTAAAAGCCTCAAACAGAGAACAAGAAACTGAACATTCCATTGGTAAAGACTTGTCCACAAAAAACTGCCCACCAAACTGAATACCCAACAACGCATGGTTCACAGGGTGAACCAGGAGCAAGCGAAATGCTGATTTGATGTCACATTTTTCCTTACGGGTACCCCTCCCAACCTTGTTGATCAACTGAACCGCAGTGCCAACTGAGTATTGCACCTTACTACACCCTTCAGGAATGAAATCATTAACTGACAATCTCGCAGGCCAAGAAAGGTGATGGATGAGGTGATATTCACCTGCCTCCTTCTTGGGCACCATCCCAATAGGCAAAATCCTCAAATTGACCAGGGGCCAGTCCGAAAATGGCCCTTCCACTCTGCCCTTCGACACCTCCTTCGTTAACTTTCTCCAAACCAGCGCCTCATGGACCCTGACTGATCTCAAGTTCTCCGCTCACTGTCGAACCCTGGGACCCTCATAACACAAAAGAAAAACAAACTGGAAACCTGTCAACAACAATTACCTCTCCCGTTCAGACCCCAGCATGACCAATCATCGGCAAATCAGTCCAACTTAACCAGCGTACATGCCATTTCCCATGGAACCCTCAATCAATCAATCAGTCATTTGCTAAGCGCACTACATACCTGTGAGGGTCTCAAGGCGCTGGGGAGGAGGGCGGGGGGAGGTGGGAGCCGCTACTGATCGAACAGCCAGGTCTTTAGTATCCTCCTGAAGGTCAGCAGATCTTGGGTCTGTCATAGGCTCAGTGGGAGGGTGTTCCATGTCTTGGCGGCGAGGTGGGAGAAGGATCTCCCGCCGGTGGTTGTTCTTCGGATGCGCGGGAAGGTGGCGAGTGAGAGGTCGGCGGAGCATAGCTGGGGGTTGGGGGTGTAGAAGGAGAGCCGTCTGTTGAGGTAGGCTGGGCAGGTCTTATGGAGTACCTTGTGTGCGTGGATGAGGAGCTTGAAGGATATCCTCTTGTTGATGGGGAGCCAGTGCAGGTTTCTCAGGTGGGGGGTGATGTGGCCGTGTCGAGGTACATCGAGGATTAGTCGTGCCGAGGCATTTAGGATGCGTTATAGTCGATTGATGAGCTTGGTCGGGGCTTCCGTGTAGAGGGCGTTTCCGTAGTCGAGTCTGCTGCTGACGAGGGCCTGAGTGATTGTCTTTCTTGTATCTGTCGGGATCCATCTATAGATCTTGCGGAGGGTGTTGAAGCAGGAGGAGGAGATGGCGTTGACTTGCTTGGTCATTGAGAGCATTGAGTCGAGGATGATTCCCAGGTTGCGTGCGTGGTCGGTGGGGGCTGCCCCCAATGCTGTTGGCCACCAGGAGTTGTCCCAGGCTGACGGGTTGGAGCCGAGGATGAGGACCTCCGTCTTGTCCGAGTTCAGCTTCAGACGGCTGATCTTCATCCAGTCGGTGACGGCCTTCATTCCTTCATGGAGGTTGGCTTTCGCGGTGATGGGGTCCTTGGTGAGGGAGAGGATCAGTTGAGTGTCGTCAGTGTAGGAGATTATGTTGAGGTCGTGCTGTTGGGCGACGTATGCAAGCGGGGCCATGTAAATGTTGAACAGTGTCGGGCTGAGGGAGAATCCTTGGTGTACGCCGCAGATGATCTCGGAGGCTTCGGAACGGAACGGGGGGAGGCGGACGCTCTGGGTTCTGCCCGAGAGGAAGGAGGTAGTCCATTCCAGAGTCTTGTCTCGGATCCCTGCGGCGTGGAGGTGTGCGCATAGTGTGCGGTGGCAGACGGTGTCGAAGGTGGCGGAGAGGTCTAGGAGGATGAGTGCTGCAGTCTCCCCATTGTCTAGCAGGGTCCTGATGTCATCGGTGGAGGTGATGAGGGCATCTCGGTGCTGTGGTTGCTGCGTAACCCTGACTGGGAACGGTCCTGGATTTTGTTCTAGTCAAGGTATCGGGTTAGCTGTCTGTTAACGATTTCATCGGTGACCTTGGCCGGGAAGGGGAGCAGAGAGATGGGTCGGAAGTTCTTGAGGTCTCCTGGGTCTGCCTTGGGTTTTTTGAGTAGGGCGTTGATCTCGGCGTGTTTCCAGCTCTCTGGGAAGGTCGCGGTCTCAAGGGAGAGATTGATGACGTTGCGTAGGTGGGGTGCGATGGAGCTGCTTGCTTTGTTGAAGCTATACAAAAGGGGATGATGGACGGAGTGTTTGAGCAAATCAAAGATGCTTTGTTGAAGACGTGGTGGGGGAATGGGTCTGACGGAGAGCCGGAGTGGATTGTGCTCATGGTCTTGATGGTGTCATCGACGCTCACGCTGGTCCAGGCTAGTAAGAGGACGTGGTCGATGGTGTGCAGAGGGTCTGTTGTGTTGCTGTCTGTTGGGGCTGTCTGGGTGTTGAAGCTGTTGTGGATGTCTGCTACCTTGTAAATTGTAAATTGATACTTGTATAGCGCACTACTCACCCGCAAGGGTCTCAAGGCGCTTGTACGAATACCGCTGTGGAACCCATCCTGGCTTTCCCTGTGAGGTGCCCACATCCTTAGCGTTGTGGGGGCCGTTGTGGAGATTAAGCAAGCTATTGCCCAGAGTTGCAGAGAGGAACTCCATGATTGGAATAGGCACCGAGGCGAGAATTATCAGGTCCGTGCAATTTTGAGCCCAAGACCCGCCGAGGCGGGGAATTGAAACCAGGTCCCGGGCTAGACCTCTGCATCAGGGTCTGCCACTCTAACCATTGAGCCACACTTCTCTTGCGGTGGAAGAAGGTGGCGAGGGAATCGCACAGGGCTTGCGACGGCGGTATGTAGTTGGAGCTGGGGTTAGAGAGTTCCTTCACGATGTTGAAGAGCTCCTTGCTGTCGTGTGCACTGTTGTCGAGGCGGTCTTTGAAAGTGGTCTTCTTGGCAGTCCTGATGAGGTGGTAGTGGTTGCGGACGGCGTCCTTGTGTGCTGCGTGGCTGTCCGGAGTTTGTTCACTGTGCCATTTCTTCTCTAGTTTCCGGCAAGCTGCCCATCCCTGGTCACTGTAACCAGTCCACTGTCCCCCAACGTCCCTTGTGACCCCACAAACCCTCCCTGGATGCCACACTGGGTAAGCATATTTCTGCAAACACTGTCCCCTATTAAATGTCCAGCAAGCTCCAGCCATCGCTGACGGCCCCTGACCTCCCGTACCCACCTTTGTCTGGACGGGACGCCTTCAAAAGGACCTGTAGATGACTGGCCAGCCGCTCATCATATAAGTCGATGGGGCTGGCCTCTCCGGTGTCATAGTTTGCAGGAACAACTCATAATCCAATTGCCCCCACACCCCATCCTCCTTGACTGCCAGTCGTGCCCGAAATTCCTCGTCCAAAAATTTAAACAGGGCAACGCACCGCTGTGGATATTTCTCAAAATATACGCTTGCGTATATAAGAAAAGCTGCTGACCAATTTTCGATGCTAACGGGCACCCTGGACCTATGTGATAGCTCATACTCCTCCTCCTTTGATTCTTCTTTAGGCTGTATCTCCCTTTGCAGCAACTTAAATAACTCCACAAATTTCCCTTTCCAAATCCGCTACTTAGTAGTATCCATCAAATGCCCCCCCAAAGGTTTAGTGATCCCCATATATTGCATCTTTTTCTTTCTCACGTCTTTGCTCTTTTTCTTTCCGCCATCCTCCTCCCTTCCTCTGTTTCAGTGCTCTCTGTGGCTTGCACTGCATCCACCCTTGCATCCATACTGGTACCCTGATCCTGCACATACTAACCCATCCTCAGCTGAGGACCACCCTCCCTTTACTCTTCCTCCTCACTTCCCATGGCTTGAACCCCCACCTCCGTAAAACCGCCTGTTCTCCCTTTTGCGTCACCTCTATCTTACCTGGCTTAAAGATGGGGGCCCGTGCCAAAGCCGTCTGTCCTGCTGCTGCTGTCCTCTCTCTCCGGTTCGAGGGTGTATTTGTCGCCATGTCCTGTAAGACACCAACACTAGCCCTCCGGTTAGGCACACCTCACCCTCTACTTGTCGGAGGTTCTGCCCACCACTCCTCCAATTTCTCTTCATCAGAATACAAGTGCCAGTCCCCAACCCTACCATCTGCACACTGCGCACTCGTGCCCAGCGCTTCCCCATCACCTATCCCCCATCTCCAAATTTCTCCTAGAACAACTCCTGCAATGGTTGTATTCTTGCCAGACAGAAGCACGCTCCTGGCCTTGGCTCGCTTGACTCAGGTCCCCTGCCATCCCAAGGCCAGCCGTAGCGACAAACGCCCTGTCTTCGGGCCGCGGTGAACAGGCCACACTATTCCCCCTGACTGACCCGCTGGTGACCAATCCCCCACACCTACCTCTGATGGAGCAAGGTGGAGAAACAACATTTTGTGTACCCCTTGTAAAGTCACACTTCATAACCATAACATGAACTAATTGAATGATGTGTGTAATTAATCAACTTAGAATAAGAAATGCACCTACACAAGTACACGTGGAAACTAATTTTGCTTATGTTGCAATCATAATTAACGAATTATGTGATTTTGTCGTGTCCTAAACTAAAAAGCAGCTTTGAAGTAAAAAAATGCGGCATAAATGTGCTTATTTGTTTACGTATTTTGTGGCAAAATGAGGAAACAGGTGAGTATATTACGCCTGAATGTGGCTTGGTAACTACTAATAGGGAAAACCTTAGTAAGGGGGGAGGTAAACAGAAGGGTTACATTTCCAAAATTAACGTTCGTTTGTGTTTGTTTCTATGATAGTTCCCATTCTGGCCTGTGATGCCTAGCGAAAAGATGGCTGACTTATTAAACTGCAAATAGAAAATGAACTGAGCATGCGCAAGCCAAAGTCCGAGTTCGAATGCGAGCTTCTGGTGCCTGGAGTGAATGCAGTTCAAGGACGATGTGGCCTGGAAGTCTAGATGGCTGCCAAAAAGGATGAGCACAATGGTTCTGAACGTGAGAAGATCTCGAGAAGTTGCTAGTTGAGAACAGGACTAGGAAGTTGCCCAAAACAATGACCCTTTTAAAAATCTAGCTGACGGAAGAAAAACAAACAACGTAATGATGCTCATCCACCCCAAATTGTCCAATCAGAACTCGAATTTATGCTGAAAGTTACTCTTTTAGATAGGTAGAGCGAGGGAAAAAGGTATAAAAAGTGTTGGTTTTAGTGAGGAAAAAACTTCTTTCCGATTTCCTACCAAGATGCTGTCCGTATGCTGATTTTTCCTGAGATGTAAGACTTTGAATAATTTTCTATTTTCTTTGAATGAGAGATATACTCTAGCCGAGGATTTTAGTTAGGGAAGTTAGGAGAAAGGATGATTTTTTTGGAACTATCTGTCTTTTGCTAATACTTGCATATCTGAAATTTAAATGAAATGTCTATTTCTGAATTTTCCTTAATAAATGAAATTAACTGTTTGAAGTAAAATTCTTATTTTCTTTAAAAATGTCGTTTTGAATAAATAAAGTGAATAAACTTTTAGGCATGCTAAATTTGCTTTTAATAAAAATTTGATAAATGGAGAATTAAGCTGGTCTTGAGTTTTGCTACGCCTAATTTTTTCTAGCAGAGTCGTCGACCACAGTGGCGGCGTGTCTAAATAAATGTTTTGTTAATGAAAACCATGGTAAACTCATTTAAACTGCAGGTGTAAATAGTATAAATATTCAGTTTTAGTTTTAGACACCCCGCTATGATACAGCGGCTCTCCTTTGAATCTCACCGATCCATGAAGTCGGATGGAAGTGTTTTGTAAGTGACTCGCAGTGTTATGGGCCCCACTGATGAGTAGATGTATGATTTAATACTTCAGAGAAAGGTGACAGGGTATTATAAATTATTTCCGGAGTACCGCTGCAGCAGTAATAAGCTTGGTAGCAGAGCATTGGTTGCTATAGAATTAGCTAGGATTATGTATAAAGCGTTATATACGGGTTTTGATGCACAGAATTATGACTAACATCTGTTGAGTTCATATCAAGTTATACAGGGCCGGACTGGGAACCACAACCGCCCTCCACTCTAGGGGTTGGAGGGGCCGCCGAGCACTTTGTCAGGGCCGGTTTTTGCTGCAAAAGCGGCCCTGTAACAAAAACGGCCCCCACGGGCCCAAAACCGGACCCCACCCGTGCGGCGCACCGGGGGATTGCTCGGTGCCCGCTATGGCCAGTCCGGCCCTGATGTTATATGTAGTCCTGAAAAGGCTTCTGAGTATTGCGTGAAGCTGGTCACTCTGTCTGCAGGCAGAGGAAGTGTGGCAATGAAGTCGCACATCGCATAGTCTGTTTCAAAAAGTAGTATCGTCGTATACTGCGGTGGTATCGTCGTATATCACAAGTGGTGTTGTCGCACATCACTGGTTTAGGGACTTTCCGTATGAAAGGAAAAATGTATAGTGAGGACAGTCTATAAAATCTTGGCTTTCAAGTACAGGGATCATTGCATATCCTGATTTAAAACTTACTGTTGGGAGAGTAATAAAGCTTAACCTTAGCTTGAGAGAAGTGTAAAGTAGAGGAAGTGGTGCTACTTTATCGGCGAATGTAAAATTCTGTGGTAGAGAAGAGGTAAGCGCTGTCTACTGGAAATACAGAATCCTTGTACGGCTGAAAATTCTATCATTTGTTTAGCAAAACAGACGAATGGAGTTGTTTTGTGTAAGTTGCTAATCGATTCAGTTGAATATCTTGTAAATGCGGCTTCTCGATAAACCTTGTAAAGGAGGGGTCAGTCGGCGCTGCAGAAGCCGGAGCGCTGGTGACGTCAAAAGTGTAGCGCTGGGATTGGTCCTCGTGACCAAGACAGAGCAAAGAGCTGATTGGTGCATCACAAAATGCAGCGAAACTATTGGTTAAGCACTAAAGAGATGTATCTTGTTCTAATTGGTACGCTAGTGTAAACCGCGCTGTGATAGGTTGGTGTTACGGAACAGCAACATGGAAGTACCCGATCTTTTGAAAGACAGGGAATTTACAGAAAAATGGATTACTATTAGGAAGAGGAAAAGAAGAAACCTTCATGGTTTAAGAAATTGAAAAATGTGTTTGTGACACAAGGCGATAGTCAAAAGAGAGGGAAAATTACTTCCTCCGCCGAAAACGCCTGCTTCCTATATGTTGTCAAAATAGGGTTACCATACGTGTGTTTGGTTAGAGAATTGGGTAAGATATACCAGAAATTATGGTGTGTTAGCTTTCCTGGAAGGAGGATCTTTTGATGTGGCAGTTTTAAGAAATTTGAGAGAAAAGATGATGAAACTTGACCCAAGACCTAGACCGACTCAGTTTGAAGCTGTAGTTGAATGGGAAGATGAGATGCATGAATTGGAAAGCGAAAAATTGAAAGGACATATCAGACCAAGAGGTAGATTTCGTAATCTATGGGGAGAGACACATGAAAGTAGAATGCGTAGATGGAGAAATGCTGACATTTGTGATGGCATCTATCCAGTCAGATTAGTGGATGATTATGAAGGGTGGAAATTCACAGAAAAGAGAAAAAATGTAGAAATAGGGAAAGAAGGTTATGGTGAAGTGAATCAGAGGATGCTGTACTGGATGAAATATTAAATAGGAGACTGCCACCATATCAACCAGGTTCTTTATGGACTATGCCGAATGCTCCACCTGTAGATGAAAGAATAATGAAACGCCAAGGCAATTTTCTAATTTTAGAGATGTACCAGAAAGAGTAGAAGTGAGATGGGCGTGGCTTGGACGCCGATCGGGATGGCGGCGTGAGCTCGTAGCTCCGCGCAGGATCCCGCTAATTCTCCTGTTTTCGGAACCCTGGGCGGCCCGGAGACGACTCTCCTGCCCTCTGAAGTGTGAGGGGACAGCTGGGTGCACTTGATGAACTGCTGGGGGACTGCCGCCCCCGAGGAGACCGTGCTGAAGCAGCGGCTGAGGTGTTGCCGAGGGTGCGAAGAAAATGGCGGCGGGGAGGTCGGAAGGCCCCGAACTTCAGCCCTGAGCCGAGTTGTCGCCGACTGGCGAGGGACCCTGGCGAGAGATCCTGCAAGCCGCTGACTGGGGCGCTAGGGTCGGCGGGACTGTGATCTGAGGCCGTGGTGCGCTGCCTTGGCTCGTCCGGAGCTTGGGGACCCTAGCTGGATACCGTCCTGGGACTTCTCCTCTTCCCCTCAGGCTCCCGTGGGGGCGGCCGAGTGGAGTGGGCGTCGCAGGCCGTGGCTCTTGTGCCTGTGAATGTCGGTGGAGACATTGCACTGCCGGCGACCGGTGCTGCCCACGGGCGCTGACGGTAACCGAGCTCCTGGACTTGTGACGCAGCACCCTGGAATGGCGGCGACGAGTGGGTCGATGGCCGCGGGATGCACTGAGGGGGACTCGGCAACTTCCACCCAGCTGGGCGAGAGTCCCTCCTCGGAGCTCGATCGAGACCAACGGCTGAACCAGCGACTAGATGCCATACTTGATGCGATCGCCTCGACTAAGGACGTGTTGCACCAAGACATCGCCCAAGTGGCCGTGGGCCTGGGGCTGCTGCGCGCAGATCACGCGAAGCTAGCGGACAAAGTTAAGGACCATGACCAACTATTGCTGGACCTGAAACCGTCGGTGGTGGCCGCGGAACATAAGATCACTGATATGTTGGCCCGGTTGGACGCGTTGGAACGGAGGGCGGAGGATGCAGAAGGCCGCAATAGGCGGAACAACGTGCGGGTCGTCGGCCTTCCGGAACGGATTGAGGGGGAGGATGCAGTGGCCTATATGGAGAACTGGTTCCGCACTGTGGTGGCGCCGGAGGGGCTCACTCCTTTCTTTACGCTAGAGAGGGCCCACCGGGTACCTGCTCGCCCACCGGGGCTTGGTCGCCCCCCCGCCCGATGGTGGTGAAACTCCTCCACTACAAAGACCGGGATCTTCTCATTCAGCGGGCCAGGATGTCGGGCCCCTATGACGTGGAGAATAGTAGGGTTACGATCTTCCCGGACTACACCCAAATGGTCCAGAAAAACCGGGCGTCGTTCCTGGCAGTGAAAAAGGAGCTCAGGGAGGAAAGCATTCAGTACTCCTTGCTCTACCCAGCTAAGTTGCGGATCATGTTGGATGGGTCTACGCACTTTTTTCAGACTCCGGACGAGGTTTGGCAATGGCTGGAGTTATACAGGGCGGGTACGGACAGATCGCATAAAAGCAGGCGAGATGAGCCCAAGCAGCCCCGGGTGAGACAATCGCAACGCATCCGATCCCGCAACAGGCGCCAACGGGAGAGGCGGGAGGCCCAAATGGCGGCGGAAAAGAGGGATGCACTCGCAGCGACGGCGGCCATTACAGGGTCGCAACAGAACAGTGAACGTGCGGACACTGACTCGGGAGGAGAAGGCGGCAGGTCGGGAGGGGAACTTTCAGAAGCGGACAGTTCGAAGGGGCCGGAGGTGACCCCACAGACCTCGGATGGTATTTTTTGCGGCTGACATTGGGTTGGATTGAGCTAGATCGGGACTTCATGGTGGGGTGGTATCCTGTTGATAGGGGGCCGGGACGCCGGGAGGGGGGGATCTGTGCTTCAAGAGGGATGGAGGCGCGGGGCGTGGGCTCCGCTCGCTGAGGTCGGCGGTGACTCACCCCCCTTGGGCCCTTAAGGCCGCCTGTGGTGGAGACCACAGGGTTATGAGTGTGAGAAGTTGTTTCAAGGTTTGGATGGGGGCGGACATTGGGTTCGTGTGCTCTGTCCTGGGGAGCGGGGTTTGGGAAGTTTTTCTGTTTTGGGTGTGTTTGGGGGGGGGCAACTGCACTGGGGGGGTTATGAACATTCGTTATTTGATTTGGACTGTACGAAGTTGGAATGGGGACATTACCTAATCTGAAATGCCTAACGTGGAATGTCCGGGGGCTGCGAACTATGGTGAAGCGTCATAAGGTCCATGCATATCTTGTACGCAGGGGGGTTCAGATTGCTATGCTTCAGGAGACTCATCTCACTAAGAAGGAATGTACTGCCTTGCAGAAAAGATGGCGGGGCCAGGTGTTTGGCACCACCTACTCAGCGTATGCCAGGGGGGTGCTGATCTGGGTGAGGGCGGGGATACCCTTTCAATTGCTGAATCAAGTAGTGGATCCGGATGGCCGGTTTGTGGCGGTGGAGGGGAGGTTATATGGCCGGGATGTGGTTTTCTGCTGTGTGTATGCGCCAAACACTGATCAAGCTCGATATCTTGATAGCCTCTCAGGGGCGTTAGCCTCCTTCCTGGCGGGCCCGATAGTGCTAGGGGGGGACTTTAACTCGATTACTGATGTGGCTCTGGATAGGTCCCATCCCCCTCTGGTGGACTCCCCGGTGCGCAGGCTGACCGCGCACAGGAAGGACTGGCAGGATAGGTGGGGGCTGCTGGATGTCTGGAGGGAGCGGCACAGGGAGACCAGGGATTACTCCTTTTACTCTGCGCTTCATGACCTGCATGTCAGGATTGACTCGGTGCTCTGTGGTGGATCCCTAGCTCCGTTGGTCTCCCATGCGGAGTACTTAGCTAGGACTATCTCAGATCATAATCCCCTATTGGTGCACATTCAGTGGCAGAGGGAGCGCTCAGTTATACCAACGTGGCGGCTTCGGCCGGAGACACTTGAGGATCCTGTCTTCCAAGACGTGGTTCGGCAAGGCATTGATAGCTATTTCGGAATGAATGCGGGCACGGCCACGAGTAGGTCCATTGAATGGGATGCAATGAAAGTGGTGGCGAGGGGAGTGTGTCTGGGCAGGTTCTCGAATGCTCGCACGGCTGTGTTGAATGACCTCGTGACAGCGGAAGATAGGTTGAGGGACCTGGAGCGCCGCAGGCCGGCTAGACCGGACTTACAAGCCCAGCTATTAGAAGCGAAGGAGGTGGTTGCCACTGAGACGGAACGTTTGCGATGCTATGACTATAAGCAGTATATCGTCAGGGCGCATGCGGAAAGGGACAAGGTGGGTACCCTCTTGGCCAGACTGGCCAACCCGGAACTTAGGGGCTCCCCGATCCTCGGCATTCGCACTGCGCAGGGGGAGATGGTGTACAACCAGGCAGCGATATTGGAGTGCTTTAGGGGGTACTATGAGGAACTGTACCAGAGTCAGCTGGAGGTGGGGGTCCAGGACATTGTGGAATACTTGGGGGAGAGGCAGCTTCCGGTCCTTGCTGAGGAGGACTCGAAGGAACTGGGCGGCCCGGTAACGCTCACGGAAATACGGGCGGCCATAAAGCATATGGCCCGCAACAAAACGCCCGGGGTGGACGGATTACCGATTGAATTTTATCAGCTGTATGCGGATATTTTGACACCCAGATTGCTGACGGTGTATGCTGAAGCATTCGAGGCTGGGGCGCTGCCCGGATCCATGCGGGAGGCCTTGATTGTGCCGCTCCTGAAGCCAGGCCGGGACGCAGCGGACGTGCGGTCTTACCGCCCGCTGTCCATGCTGACGGTGGATTATAAGATTCTGAGCCGGATACTGGCCACCAGGCTGGCCCCGTATATGACGGGCCTGGTACATAGGGACCAGGCCGGGTTCATACCCACGAGGAGCACGGCGCTGAATGTTCGCCGACTGGTGGGGATAATGGACGCCATCTTGGACGGGGAGGGTGCCCCTGCGGTCCTATCTGTAGACATCGAGAAGGCCTTTGATAGTTTGGAATGGCCGTTCCTGGACGGAGTTTTGGAGAGGTTTGGTATGGGCGAGGGGTTCCGCAGGTGGACAAGGGTCTTGTATGCATCGGCGACGGCGAGAGTACGTTTGGGCGGCCTGGTGTCTGCGGCGTACCCGGTGGGCAGGGGCACGCGGCAGGGGTGCTCTCTGTCTCCCCTGTTGTTTGCTCTGGCAATGGAACCTTTAGCGGTCCATGCGAGGTCGGGTGTCGTGTACTTGGGGATAGCCAGGGGCGAGCAGTGGCATTATATATCGCTTTATGCGGATGACTTGCTCCTGTACCTGGCTGACACCTCCCGGGCGTTGGCCGGTGCTATGGAGCTGCTGTCGGAGTTCGGCCGGCTGTCGGGCCTTAAGGTCAATTGGGCGAAGACTTGTGTGTTCCCGCTGCGAGCGGGTTCACCTGCTCCTGACGGAGACTTGGACGTGGTATGGGAACCATCTTGTTTCACCTATCTGGGTGTTCGCATTTACCACGCTACCGCAGACCTATTGGAGGGCAACATTGGTCGTTGTGTCCGGGCACTGCGGGGCAGCTTGTCTTTCTGGTCGACCCTCCCGCTGACGGTTCTAGGCAGGATTGCCCTTCTGAAGATGGTGGCACTCCCCCGCTTTCTCTATTATTTCCGGACGCTGCCCATATGGATTCCCCAAGGGGTCTTCAGAGACCTGAGGTCGATGATTATTGGCTTTCTGTGGGGGCATGGCCGCCGTAGAGTGGCCCTGACCACGCTCCTCCGCCCGAAGATGGAAGGGGGTATGGCTGTGCCTGACTTTGAGCTGTATTACCTAGCGGCACAGCTGCAGGTTCTAACACAGAACGTGGCTAGGGTGTTCAGGGGTCCGGAGGAGGACCGGGATCGGGGGATGCAACGCCATGTGTTGTCCTATATTATCATGCAGCAGAGGCTTGAGTTGCGGGCCCTCACCGTGGAGGAAAGGACGCTCCGTTTGTGTTGGCAGAGGAGCCTTCGGAGAGCGAGGGCTTCGCGGCCTTATGCACCGGAGATTCCGATCGGCATGCTGACGGCCTTGCCGCACGGGGGTGATTGGTCCCCGTTGCTGGCTTGGGAAGAGATGGGATTGCAGGTGGTGGGCGACCTGTACATAGATGGGGCGTTGGCACCGTTTGAGGTGCTCCGGGACCAGTTTGGGCTGCCTGACGGGGGGTTCCTCCTACACGCGGCAGTGGTGGCTGCCGTACAGAAGCACTGGAAAGGGGGGCTCGTAGAACCAACGACGACTATGGCGTGCCAATATGTGGTGATGGCAGCTGGTACGGTTAAGGCTGTGACGTGCCTCCATAATAGGATGCTGCATGAGGGTCTGGAGCCGCTCCTGGGGCTCAAGTCTAAATGGGAGGAGAGTGTGGGCCGCCCCATACCGGATACGGCGTGGGGACACATCCTGCGGCGTACGTGGAAGGGCACGAGAAATGCGCGCTTTCAACAAGTGCATTTCTATGTGCTTCATAGGGTCTATTTAACCCCGGAGAAATTACAGCGGTACTTCCGGGTGCCGGATGCCCGATGCCCACGGTGTTCGTCTTTGGGTGCGGACATGGATCATTTGTTTTGGGGGTGCCCGCAATTGGGGACCTACTGGGCAGAGGTAGGGGAACTCCTGAATGAAGTGTCTGCCAGGGAGGTGGACTTTGATATGGCGGCGTGCCTGTTGCTCTGGTTCCCGCACACCAAACGCACCAAGGTGACGAGCAAATTTATTGACCTGGGTCTGATACTGGCGCAGAGGGAGATATCGTGGCACTGGAAGTCCAGGGGGGGGCCCTCGCTGCGTAGGTGGAGGAATGAATTGCTGCGGTGGTCTGCTTGCGAGAGTGTGCTCCGGATGAAACAGGCTGTTAAGTTGGGGAATGAGAGGGTTCTGGACGCGGCGCGTGCATGGGAGCAGGTGGTGCAGGCCTTGCGTGACTCTATGGTGGATGACGGGGATGGAGAGAACTGAGCCGGTGGACACCACGGGGCGCGCACAGAAGAGCTAATTTCCGCGCTGTGGTAGATCCATCCAACTCGACAGGGCGAGGGGTACTCCTAGCAGTTGCCAGGGGGGGGGGGCCTTGGGGGGGACTGGTTTATGGGACTTGGGGTGGGACGGAAGCCATTAGGGGGTGGCTAGCCTGGGTGCCTAGGCTCTATTAGGGAGGTTGCGTGCTGTGGCAGTGGGGGAGGGCTGGGGGAGCGGCCAGGCGAGTTGGGGCGGGGGCGCTTAGGGGGAGCCCCGAAGCGCGGGATGTTACTGCATTAGTTTTGGGATGGCTGACGGAGATTTTGTTGTGGGGGGGGGGTAAAAAGCAGATACGTACGATGGCTTTTCGACCATGGTCCCTGTGGGACTTGCACTGTGATTTTCTCCTATTGCTTGGATCAACATGCCGCCCGGCCTCCGGGATGCGGGCTGAATGGCTGTGTACAGTTTGGATTTATTATTGGACAGTGGGGTGTCGCGGGGGCACGGGTTGATTGTTTGTATCCTGTGGTTTCTAACTCTGCAATAAAAATATGTTTAAAAAAAAAAAGAGTAGAAGTGAGATATAATCTGAGTACTTCAATAACAGAACCAAGACTTACCGGTACTCCAAAGCAATTTAATGAACGACAAAGTGTAAATAGGATATAAAAAAAGAGTTGAAGAACAAGCAAGTACTGCTGAACATATAAGGACTACAAATGCATTGACAGAAAAGATACAGGAACTTACGAAAAATATAGAAGCAGTAACAGTTCCAGTAACGATAGGACCTGTAATTCCAGTGTTTGAAAACCAAAGAATAAAAGAACCAAGTTTGACAATCGCTTTACAGCAGAGTTTGCAAAAAGTGAAAGAAAATATTTATCCAGATTTATCAGAAATCAGACAACAAATAATGTAAATCCGCCTGACTTAACTTTCCATCAGAGTTTACCCTATAAATATGCAACCCTAGCAGAGTCTGACTCTGCTACACCTGAAAAGAGTACAGAGAAAATAGATTTAACGCAAACACCTGTAGGACCGTCAGAGCAAGAATTAAGTGATTGGATTAAAACTCTGAAATTAAAAGAGCATAAACCCAAAGTATTGGATGTAGCAAGACTAAAAGTCGATATGGAAGAATTAATTATTGGAGCAATTGGAACCGATAGATTTAAAACGTACCAAGATGATGAACTAATGTTTATGTGTAAAAGCATAACATGGAAAGTGAAGTCTGTACATGATCAATTAGAAGGCTTGGCGAATGAATTTGAAATAGAATTTGCAAAGAATAAAACATTGCAGAAATCCTACAGAGTGGATTTTTCAGAAAAAGACATTGAAAACATGAATACTGCCGGAAGGTTAACCCAAATAAAAGAATTAGGGCCATATGTATCAACATTCCGTTTTGCGATTCCTAAATAGCGATTTATAAGGAATCGCTATTTAGAAATCGCAAAATGGTATGTATGTAGAAATTTGCTTCTTTTTAGCGATTTCTTAAAATTCCTTAATTGCGATTAGCAAATTGCTAATCGCAATTAAGGAATAATTTCCCATTCATTTCTATGGGCCAGGAGGCCCATAGGAATGAAGGGGAAATGTGCGATTCGCAATTTGCTAATCGCAAATTGAGAATATTTTCAAGGGTGCAGGGGTGTCCAAAGGACACCCTGTTGCACCCCTGAAATCTGCATGGGTGCACATGTGGCACACATACATGCCCTAAGGGCATGTATGTGCGTCACATGGCACTTTGAAAAATGAAAAAATATGCATTTTGAAAGGAATTCGCAACTTACCACCAACTAGAAGTTGGTGGTAATTTGTGATTCCTTAAGGCCAATTTGCTATTTTTTTGGCCTTCTTACATTGCATTTAAGGAATCGCAAAATTTGCGATTCCTTAAATGCAATCGCACGATAAGGAATCGCATAGTTTGCGATTCCTTATTTTTCAAGCAGATTTCCTAGATGCATACCATTAGTCCAAATTGAATTTGCAAACGCCATAATTCTGCGAATTTCGGCGTTTGCAAAGTCAATTTGGCTTGATACATATGGCCCTATATCATGTTGTTACGGAGATGGGGAGATGTGAATAAATGGAGAGTGAAATGGGCAAAGAAGAAATAGGAGGCTAGTGATAAATTCACATTAGCATTTCCAGTCAGAGAAAAAGAGACAGTAGCAAACGAGTTCCCTATGAGAGAAATACCTGGAAGAGGATATGTGCATGTTCCTTGGAGTAGACAGGATATATTATCATTTACAAATGATTTTCCCAGATTGAGAGAAAAGCCAGTAGAATGGTATCAACAGGTAGATCGATTTGTGAAAGTTTCAAAAGTGCTATGGGTTTATCTGGATGGATTATTTGACATAGTCGTGCCAGCAGATCTGTGGACTGAGTGTAAATCACTGTGAATTGGCCAAAAGAGGAATATCCTCGAGACAAAGTAACAGGTGCTCCGTCACCTGAAGTGATGAGGAAATATGAACAAGTGATTGTATTTTTGAAGAATAAAATCCCACCAAAAGAAACAGATTGGGTAAAAATAGACAGAACTACACAGGAACCGAAAGAATCTGTACATGCATTCTATGAAAGATTGTTGTTGGTATTTAAACAATACAGTGGATAGGAAGAGTTAAGTGAAAAGGACATGAGTCATTTTATATATCGATTTGTGTATGGATTAAGACCAGAAATTGGAGACATGATTAGGCATAGTATGATAGGATGACAGTCGAGCACTGTAGATGATGTTTTAAGAAAAGCAAAATATTGTAGTGAAGAGATCGATACCAAACAAAAGAAGTTAACAGAAAAAGCTATGTGGGCACAAGTGAAGGTAGCAGAATACCAAGTGGCACAATTGGAAAATAAAAATACTGATGCAAGTCAGGGAAAATTGAAAGGAAATTTCAACAAAACGAAATTAGTAGGAAATATAGAAGAGCTCAAGAAAAAGTTCCCTTGTCATAATTGCGGCAGAATAGGGCATTGGAAAAAAGAGCGTAAATATCCACCAAGAATTAATCCAGAAAATACATCATTGAATCCACAGGTGCAGAATGAGGTAATTCAACAGCAACCGCAACAGCAGCAGATAGTTAATCAGCAAAGTCAGGTGCCACAACCGCCACTTCCACACAGTGTAAACCATCAAAGATACAGTGCAGAGACAGGATTCAGCGGAGGCGAGCAGGTAAATAGATTGCCTGGAGTGAATGTGAGTCCCCAGTATTGGTTACAAGAGGAAGGTGGGAGTGAGTTGGATGAAAGTTACTGACGGTGCCTGAGAGAGGAAGAAGAGTGTGTGCTTGGAGCCACTCTTGAGGTAGATCAGTCTGGTCCATTTGTAAACGGAAAAGTGAATGATGTAGAAATAACTTTCCTAGTGGACACTGGTGCTACCCGTTCTACTGTTAGATCAGTGGAAGTCCAAAATCTTCCTCTCTCTGGAGAGAGTATCCAAGTTGTAGGCGTAACTAATAGACAGATTAAAACTTCTTTGACACAACCAGTTGAAGTAGAAATTGGAAATTTCAAAGACATGCACCGATTTGTGGTGTGTGATAGTAGCTCTGTAAATCTGTTAGGACGTGACATTCTGTGTAAAATGAACTGTGCCATATACTGTTCACCAGATGGCATAGAACTGCAAACCCCAGATGAAGATAGTCTGTGTAAAATGACAATGCTTAGGCTTGAGGCAGTCCAAAACAAATTGTTCCCTGCGTTCAACCGAGAAAAGATACCTGATGAATTGAAAAAGGTAGTGAAAGAGAAAGTGTGGGATTTCACAGGAGAAGATATTGGTTGATGAAAGATGTAGATCCTGTAAAGGTCTCTATAAAAGAAGGTGCAAGTTACCCGAACATTCCCCAGTACAAAATGACTGCAGAAATAATTGAAGGAATAACCCCAGTGATAAACAAAATGATTGAACAAGGCATATTGAGAGAGATAGAGAGTAGTCCTTGTAATTCACCGATAATAATAATAATAATAATAATAGAACACTTATAAAGCGCCTTGCTACACAAACTGTGTGTCCCCGCGCTAACTGCTTATAAATCAAACCAACAAGGTAGAGACAGAGAGGAGATCATAACAGCTGTTAATTGGGAAAAAGAAGAGTTTTGAGTTTTGCCCTGAATATCCTTTCGGAAGGTTCCATCCGCAATTGGAGGGGGAGATCGTTCCAATGTTTAGTAGCCAGAGAACGGAATGATTTACCTCCCATTTTAGCTCTTTTAATGCGGGGTATTTTGAATTGCATCGTTCCTGAAGATCTTAGGTCTCTAATCGGACGATGTATAGTCAGGAGACTTCTAAGGTACAAGGGGCCTTTATTATGGGCTATCCTGTGGGCATAGCAGAGACTTTTGAATCTGATTCTCTCCTTAATAGGAAGCCAATGTAACTTGGTTAAAGCAGATTTAATGGATGTTTTTCTGGAGAGACCTAACACCAGTCGTGCAGCCGTATTTTGAATACATTGAAGCTGGTGTAGGCCTTTTTGATTAAGGCCTATTAAGAGAGCGTTTCCATAGTCCAAATGGGGCGTTATTAAAGCATGGACTAATGTTTTTCTAGCTCCTATGGGGATCAAATCAATGATTTTTCGGAGAATTTTGAGTATTCCGATGCACTTTCCTGTCGTCTTATTCACTTGGGAATTGCCCGAAAGGTCAGAGTCTAACATAACCCCCAAGTTTTTTACTGATTTTGCAGGGCTGGGAAGTTTTCCCAGTTCACTGGGCCACCATGCATCAGACCACACCGAGGTTTCCTTACCCACCACTAGTACCTCCGTCTTCTCTCCATTAAGACGTAGCCAATTATCGTCCATCCAGGTGGCCACTGCCGCCATACAGTTTGAAAAGTTGGTGGCATGTTCCTTACAGTCAGGTGTGATTTTAAACATTAATTGAGTATCGTCAGCATAACTAACAATGCCCACCCCAAAATTCCTTACAACGTAAGCCAGGGGTTCCATGTAGATGTTAAATAATGTAGGGCTCAAGCTGGAGCCCTGTGGAACCCCGTGGCTGACGCTGCGAGGAGAAGATCTGAAGGGTGGGCAGTGTAGTTGGAACGATCTCTTGGTAAGGAAGGAGTCAAGCCAAGCGAGTGCTGGGCCCTTCACTCCTAAGTTCGAGAGACGAGATAGCAGCTTTGAGTGCAGCACGGTATCAAATGCTGCACTGAGGTCCAGCATGACCAATGCTGCCGTCTCGCCCTCATCCACCATCATACGGATACATTCCGTGGAGTACAGAACTGCTGACTCAGTGGAGTATCCTGGTCTAAATCCCGATTGGGAGGGATGGAGTAGGTTCTCGTTTTCTACAAAAGCCATGAGTTGTTTGTTTACTACTTTTTCTATAATTTTGGCACAATAAGGTAGAAGAGAGATGGGTCTTAAATTTTGGAGCTGTGAGATTGGGATATTAGGTTTTTTTTTTTAGCGGTATCACTTGCGCTAATTTCCATGCTTCTGGAACAAAACATTCCTGGAAGGATAGAGTGATCATATAGCTAATATGATCAATGAGTGTGTTGTCAATAATGTCCTTACTTTTATCATATGGACATACATCACTTGGAGATCCTGCATGTATTCCTTTAACGATGTTAAGTAGATCCTTTTTATCTGGCGTGGTAAACATGGACAATATCGGGTTTTGGGTGATGGGAGTTTTTATGTCTACATTACTTACTGCATTAGAGGGTTTAGGGAAGGTAGCATGGATTTTCTCAACTTTTTCCACGAAAAAGTCAGCGATTTGTTCGCATATTTCTGTGGAATAAGTATCTAGAGTATCTAGACGGGCAGAATTAGTCAGTTCTTTATAAATGCGGAATAATTCCTTAGTAGGGTGAGCAGCTTCCTCAATTCTGTTTTTTAAAAAAATGCTTTTTTCTTCTCTAACCATTTTTTGATATTTTTTTAGTTCAGTTCTATACTTCTGCTTAAGATCCAATGCATAGCTTTTTCTCCAATTGCGCTCAATAGATTTACATTGGGCTTTGGCAAGTAGAAGTTTCTCAGTAAACCATGGTTCGGATTTAGAGCGCCTAATAGGGGGTTTGGTAGTCCAAGGGGCTATTTTATCTAGTGCATTACCTAACCATTGCTCGTAATTGTTCCATACCTCTTGTAATGAATGCCCTATGGTAGGAGGTTGTTCATCTAGAAAAAATTTAAAAAGTGCCGGGGTAAAATTTTTCCAATTGCGGCGCTTGAGAGAGTGAACTTTGATAGGTGTTTTTTTTTTTTTTGATTACTTAAAATTTCAAAGGTTACCATATGATGGTCAGACCAAAGTAACGGGGTTGGGAGAAGAGGGGAATCAATTCCCTCCCAATTTACAAAAATCGGGTCTAGAAGGTGACCTTTTTGGTGGGTGGGATAGGAGGACAAAAGTTTTAAGCCTAATGAGTTAAGTGCGGTTTTTAATAAACATGCTTCTCTAGCGTTGTTGTCTTCAAAATGAAGATTTAGATCTCCCAGAATCATAAGATTTTTATGTCTTATCGCTAGCTGGGTGACAGCTTCTATAAGAAGATTACAAAAAGGTCCAGTGGGTCCGGGGGGTCGATAAATAAGTAAGCCTGTGATAGTAGTGGTGGAATCTAATTTAATAGAAAATATACCACATTCACTGTTAGTAATGGACAAGTTAGTAAAGGTACATTCTAAATCTTTTTGACAAATAAGTGCAAGTCCACCACCTCGTTGTTTCTGCCTGTCTATTCTCAGAAGAGTATAGTCATCGGGTATGGCTTCCAGAATGTAAGGGAGCGAAGATTCTTCCAGCCATGTTTCAGTAAGAAACATTGCGTCGAAATCGTTATTCTCCAATAAATCGTGAATTTCCACTTTATGCTTTACCATTGACCTGCAGTTTAGCAGTGTCATCTTCCGAGTTGTTATCAGTTCTGCATTTACATTGGGGGAAGGGAGAATCACGTTACATATGTTGCAGGACCTAGGTATCCCTTCAGGCTCTATGGTGTGGAGGCAAGAATGAATAGGCTTCTTACCGAGTTTGAGGAGGTCCGACTTAGAGTAATAGATCTTGTGATCATCCGCTACCAAGGCTGTGTCATGTGTGAGGTCTGTGGAGTCCTGGAGTCCTGCCCCGCGCCCCGGTCGTTCGCGGACGGGCGCAGACGGGCAGGACTCTGGCTTGACTCCGGCGCGCGATCGGTGTGCCCGCAATGCGCGTCCGCTGCGCGGAGCCATAGACGTATGGCTTTATGCTGTCTGACGAGCGACGTGCAGTGCGAGCCCTCACTAAGATGGCCGCTGTCCTATCTCTGTTTACTCCGTTAGTACCCGCAGATGCCGGCCCGTGATTCGGCCACACCCACAGGGCAAGGCAAGTAATCAGCCTTCTAACTAAGGTAACGATTTCAAATTCAAACAATCACCTTAGCTTTGTCTGGCGCTCTAGTAGTCAGCGCGCGATCAGATCGAATGCAAGGGGGGGGAATAGGACACAAAGGGAATCAAAAGCACCACGAGATAAAAGTAATTACAGGGTAATTTTAAAATAAACCTCCCGGCTCAAGCCTCAGGAGTAAAATGCAAGCAAAATAATGGGATTGAAAAAGCCAAATGGAACATTTAGAATTGTACAGGATTTGAGAAAGGTTAATAAAATAGTTGTCCCATGTTGTCCGATTGTACCAAATCCAGCAGTGATTTTATATCAAATTCCTCATGATGCAGAATGGTACACTGTAATCGATCTGTGTAATACGTTCTTTACAGTTCCATTGCACCCAGAAAGCCAGCCAATTTTTGCGTTCAGATTCGGAGATCGTATTTTGGCATGGTGCCGAATTCCTCAAGGGTATACTGAAAGTCTGTCTATTTTTAATCAATTGCTAAAGAAATCCTTAGAAAGTTTGAGCATGCCTGGAGAGTCTGTATTGGTTCAATATATTGATGATCTCCTTGTGGCGTCAAAGACAAAAGATGCATGTGTAACAGATACCGTTGCATTACTGAATCATTTGTCAGAAGAAGGAAATAAAGTGTCTCCATCTAAATTACAGTTTCGTCAGAAAGAAGTGCAAAACTTAGGTCATAAGATTGTCAAAGGAATAAGACAAGTCACTGCAGAAAGAATTAAAATGATACAAGGAATGCAGCCACCAAAAACTCAAAGACAAGTGAGAATGTTCCTGGGAATGGTAGGTTACTGTAGACAGTGGATTAGTCGATTCTCATTGATTGCAAAGCCATTGCAGGGATTAACCAGAGCAGATATCAGAGACCCTATAGTTCTGACCAAAACTGAGATGGAAGCATTTGAACAGCTGAAAACGAGCTTATGTGAGGCTCCAGCTTTAGGGATGCCTGACTATGAAAAAGAGTTAGAATTGTACTGCAGTGAATGAGAAGGATGTGCATTGTCAGTACTTATTCAGAGACATGGAAAACTGAGAAAGCCAATAGCGTATTTCTCAGCTGTTTTAGACCCTGTTGCAAAGGCGTTGCCAGGTTGTCTGAAAGCAGTAGCTGCTACAAGTGTCAGTCTAGAACAAAGTGAAGGAATAGTGATGGGATTTCCTGTGAGAGTGTATGTACTTCACTCTGTGGAGATTCTCCTCACTAGGACAAAAACACAGTACTTGACCAACAATAGAATGACCAAATACGAAAAAACAATTCTGGGAGCAGAAAATGTGACACTCTCTAGATGTGTAAATGTGAATCCTTCCACATTATTGCACGATACTATGGAAACTGAAGTGAGAAATGAGGTTGATCACAAATGCCTAGATGTTCTTGAGTACTGTACCAAACCAAGAACAGATATCAGAGATGAGCCATTGCCTGAATCCGACTATGTGATGTTTGTTGATGGTTCGTGTCTGAGAACAGAGGAGGGTGTTTTGAGTGCAGCATATGCCGGTTGTACAGTGGCAGATGTACTGGAAGCTTCTTGTCTGAAAGGAATTCGTTCTGCTCAAAAAGCGTAATTGATTGCTTTGATTCGAGCATGTGAACTGGGAAAAGAGATCAAGGTTACCATAGTGACTAATAGTCAGTATGATTTTGGGGTTGTCCATGACTACGGACAATTGTGGTCCCAAAGAGGTTATTTGACTTCTGCAGGATCCCCCATACGTAATGCAGAGTTCGTGAGAATGTTGATTAATGCAATTCAACTACCTGACAAAATAGCTGTGGTGAAATGTGCAGCACATAAAAAGGGGGCTGACTACATCACCCGAGGTAACAGGTATGTAGACTCAATTGCCAAATACTGCGCTAAAAATCTTGCATCCAACAATCGGGACAGGGTAAAAGAGCATGTTTGAAGTCCTTTAATGCTAACAACTGTAGTTGAAACTTGGCAGGAAGTGAGGCAAATGCAGGAAGAAGCTGATGAGGAAGAGAAAAATGTTTGGTTAAAAGCCGGACGCAGACAAAGAGAGGAAGATGAAATCTGGGTTTACAAAGATGAAAGACCAGTAATGCCCGATAGCATGATCTCAAATATGGCCCGAATGTACCATGGTCAAGCTCATATTGGGAGAGAAGCCATGCTTCGTCTATTTAGACAGACGTGGTACAATCCAAAGTTTAGAATGATTGCTGAAAGCTTATGTCAGAGATGCCTTGTATGCCAACAGTTTAATCCAAACAGAAGAACAATTGTAAGTTTGGGAACCATAAGACGGGAGGGAGGTCCATTTACACGAATGCAATTGGATTTCATCGAGCTTCCGCCATGTAACAGACTGAGATATATTTTGGTGATCATCTGTTTGTTCTCCCGATGGGTAGAGGCTTTCCCCGCCAGGAGGAATGATGGGCTAACTGTTGCAAAGTTACTTCTACGTGAATTCATCCCTAGGTTTCCCAGTGACGATCGAAACTGATTGTGACCCACATTTTTTTTATGAACTCATGCAAATGGTATGTGAAGCACTGGACATTCGTCAGACATTGCATTGTGCTTACAGACCTGAGGCTTCAGGAGTAGTTGAACAGGTAAATAGAACGATTAAAAACAGGATTGCAAAGATGTGCTTGGCAACAGGACTGAAGTGGCCAGATGCTTTGCCACTTGTTTTGATGACATTAAGAAGCATACCTGACAGAAAAACTGGATTGAGTCCACATGAAATCTTAATGGGCAGGGTGATGAGACAGGCATTTGTACCAGCTGATACGTTGTTAACAATAAATGATGGCATCATATTGGATTATTGCAAAAACCTGTCTGATGTGGTGACTTCTGTGTTCCATCAGGTGGGAACTGAATCAAACACGAAAGAGAAAAATCCAGCTCATGACCTAGTTCCTGGAGACTGGGTACGTATAAAGGTACACCGCAGAAGAAACTGTTTGGTGCCTTGTTGGCAGAGACCAAGACAAGTCATTTTGGTTAGCACCACTGCAGTTAAATGTGCTGGAGTAGAGAGGTGGGTACACGCAATACATACTATCCGTGTGCCTGAGCCCGAAAATCCAAACGAAGAAGGTGAAAGCACAACCGATTCTGACTCTGAAGGTGAACCAGAGAGAGGTCCAGATACTGAAGATTGACAGGAACGTCGATATCTGGAAGTATCAGATGCTAGCTCTGTGTCTGAAGGAGAAGGAAAAATTATTGAAGTACCGGATTTTGAAAATCAATCTGAAGATCGAGAATTGGTAGAGAATAACACCAGTAAAGACATTGAGCAAAGCAAAGATAAAAACTGGTGATCAAGAAAATTCTGAAGAACAGTCTGAAAGCTCTGGAAGCAGGGACAAAAATCCTGACACTGGAAAAGAAGGAAAAACTCACGATAAGGATGAGATTCCAAGTACCAGCCATGGAGATGTTCCTAACGGAGTGACATAACTGTCAAAAGAGAAAACTGACTCTGAAAAAGAGAAAGACGTTATAAAGTTTGTTATAAACTAAACTGTCGAGGACACTGGAAGTGAGACTGATGACAGTGCAGATGAGACTTCATTGAGAAAGAGTCCAAGAAAAAGGGCTTGGAGAGTGGAACATAACACCACGGAGCCTAAGACAAAAAGATTTTGCAAAGGAGATAATTGGCCTAAAGGAAATGATGAACTGAGATTTAAACTGGTTAACAAAGATAGAAAGCCAGAGGACCAGGTTAATGAAATAACCAGTCAGAGAGAATCATTGGGAAAAAGAATAGAAGTTGTCCAAAGGCAAAAAAGAGTGAGAAGACCAAATCAGAAGTACAAATCACCTGAATGGACCTATATAATATTGCCTCCAATTGAAGAAGTAAACAGCAATCAAGAGAATCTGAACTGCGCAAACACAAATGAGAAAAATGAGTAAAGAACTGAAGCACAGAGAAAAGTGGTACTTGATTAAAAGATGAGGAAAAGGTAAAAACCTGAAATCCTGTTAGAAGAGAAGGCATTGAAAGTGAAAATTAAATTAGGTGACACAAGGTCGAAGAAAACTTGTTAGAAAAATAAAAGCTTGTAAGTGACATAACGTCGAAGAAAACCTGTTAGAAAAGTTTGCTGTGTAAAAAAAAAAAATGGTTACCAATGAGCATAAAACGAAATGTTCTATTTTTAGAAAATGGTGTAGATCATGTCTAATATGTACTGGACTACTAATATTGATATGGATAATTTTGGCTATTGTCCTTCCTTTTCAGGATAATTTAGTGAAATTAAAACATAATGTGAGTTCAGGTGAAAAAGTGTGGAATCAAAGTCTAACAAGCAGCATGTATATAGTCCAGAAATACATCAGGATAGTTCTATTAGTGATTTCACCAAAAATAAGTTTTCAAGGTTATTGTCTGAATATGTCAGGACAATGGATGCTAGCGACTGCTATGTGTGTGTAAAGTTGCCTGCATCTGTTTCCGTGGGGTGACATATCATCACCTTCCACTTACATATGGAGTCACGTGTAGTGTGATTGCAAGCCTGTTTTATCAAACAGGTAAGCTGGAATATCATTATTATAATTCGGATGAAGTTTTTGCAAAATTGAAAATTGATAATGCACTGAATAAGAAAAAGCCTGCCACAGTTATGGGAGAATTCTTTTTAGAAATAGATGAATTGAGCCATGAGTACGCCTTCAAAAATAATTTGACATGTAAAATGAGAGTTGAAGAGAAAACATTTTTTAGATATATTTGAGGAAAGACGAATTGCTTATAAACGAAAAGAAAAAGTAAAGCATGAGAAATCCAAATATTGGACACTCCATTGTTAGGAAAATTTTGTATTAGGAGAGACAATACTGTGCATGACAATTATTTTGTGGGAGCAAGTCAATGTAAAGATACTTCTAATTCTAGGGGGTTGGGGATTTAAAGGGGGAAGAGATCCAGTTTTTGAAGCACTGATACCAGCAGTGGGAATATCTTTCAATGCAAATCGAATTCAAAAATTGTTAACGATAGTAGATCGTCTGTCAGCAGACACAGCAGGTGGATTCTTAATGGTAAACACTGAAATGATTGCTATGAGAACTATGGTAATGCAAAATCGTCTGCTCTTGATATAATATTAGCAAAAGAAGGAGGAGTTTGTGGAATTTTGAAGGTACAGCACTGCTGCACCTACATTCCAGATAAAAGTACATCACAAATATTACAGAATTGCATAGAGAAATTGAACCACTGGAGGTTGACGGTATTCTTGAACGACTTGGTAAAAGTCTTTCAGCAGTTAAACCTTGGTTTCAAGAAATAGGTAGTTCAATTATAGGTAAAATACTAATTCCAATAACAGTGATAGTATTAGTGGTTTTAATGATAAGATTATGTTGCATATACAGAAAAAGAAGGAATGTTAGAAAGGTCATTAAAGAAGATAATCCAAGAAAAACGAGAAAGAGAAAGAGAAAAAGGTGATATAGAAATGGAGGAGTTCCGAGAAAAGAGAAAAGATTTTTAAAGAGACCAGAGAAAAGGATACTAAAGTATAAATCTATACTAATCTGAAGAATTTAAAACATGTTCTGATAAAATTTGCTAAATTTTGTGAGATATTTGGTGATAAATCACCAAAGGGGGGAGTTGATGGAGCAAGGTGGAGAAACAAAATTTTGTGTACCCCTTGCAAAGTCACACTTCCATAACCATAACATGAACTAATTGAATGATGTGTGTAATTAATCAACTTAGAATAATAAATGTACCTACACAAGTACACGTGGGAACTAATTTTGCTTATGTTGCAATCATAATTAACTAATTATGTGATTGTGACGGGCTCGAGGGAAATTGGCAATAAGCGGGTCTTGGTTTTGACGGGTTTTATTATATTGTATAGATGATCAGTACACGTTTTCCTTAAAGGCACAGTTCGACGCGGAGATCCACTTCTGCTGGACCTCCTATGGCGACGTTTGGGTGGGTCGAGTCGGCGAAAGCCTTCTGGACTCTGTCGGGGCGTTACTTCCTCCGTGTCCGTCTTGACTCTCGGTTTAAACAGACAAAAACAATGTCTCGTGAGAGTGGTGCTCTTAGTTATACAAGTGGAGGGAAAAAGGTGTGAGGACACAGTAACCCTTGCAGCACTCTTTCGTATAAGATACTAAGTGTGAGGGGTAGTGCTCAAGGAAAGGTCAACTGGGACAGGGAGATTACAAGTTTAAACAGTGAAACCGCCCTTACGTCCCACCCAACTCCGGATTGAATTGCGTACCTGGGATAGCCACACACCTCCCCTGGGTGTGTGGCCGGGCGACTCGTGAAGACGTTGGCCTCCTGGCTTCTCCTCCGTCTCAGACGCGGTAGCTCCTCCGCTCTCTCTCTCCTCCGCAGTTTCTGTCTCCTCTTCAGTACTGTTCCGCTCCTCGATAGTCTTCCTCCGCAACTCTTCTTCTCTCCGGGTGAACAAGCACACCTGGTTCTGGCGTTCTTCCGTATAAGACGTCTCCGCCTCATCGTACATCCCCGTCCATTCCTCCGCTGTCTCGGAATTAAAGGGCCAGTGTATCTCTTCGTTCTCCTGTGTGCTGGGTCCGGTATTGCTGTGCTGTGAAGGGTAGAAGAGGGGTGTTGAAGGTGGAAAAACCTCCTGTAATGTCCTGTGAACATGAACAGGAGTATCTTGCGAGTCTACTCTGTTACAGTGATTTTGTCGTGTCCCAAACTAAAAAGCAGCTTTGAAGTAATAAAATGCGTCATAAATGTGCTTATTTGTTTACGTATTTTGTGGCAAAATGAGGAAACAGGTGAGTATATTACGCCTGAATGTTGCTTGTCTGCTAGGTAACTACTAATAGGGAAAACCTTAGTAAGGGGGGAGGTAAACAGAAGTGTTTAATTTTCAAAATTAACGTTCGTTTGTGTTTGTTTCCATGATAGTTCCCATTCTGGCCTGTGAGGCCTAGCGAAAAAATAGCTGACTTAAACTGCGAATAGAAAATGAACTGAGCATGCGCAAGCCAAAGTCCGAGTTTGAATGCGAGCTGCTGGTGGCTGGAGTGAATGCAGTACAAGGACGATGTGGCCTGGAAGTCTAGATGGCTGCCAAAAAAGGATGAGCACAATGGTTCTGAACGTGAGAAGATCTCGAGAAGTTGCTAGTTGAGAACAGGAGTAGGCCGGACGTGGCCCAAAACAATGACCCTTTTAAAAATCTAGCTGACGGAAGAAAAACAAATAATGTAATGATGAGGTGATGCTCATCCACCCCAAATTGTCCAATCAGAACTCGAATTTATGCTGAAAGTTACTCTTTTAGATAGATAGAGCGAGTGAAAAAGGTATAAAAAGTGTTGGTTTTAGTGAGGAAAAAACTTCTTTTCGATTTCCTACCGAGATGCTGTCCGTATGCTGATTTTTCCTGAGATGTAAGACTTTGAATAATTTTCGATTTTCTTTGAATGAGAGATATACTCTAGCTGAGGATTTTAGTTAGGGAAGTTAGGAGAAAGGATGAATTTTTGGGAACTATCTGTCTTTTGCTAATACTTGCATAACTGAAATTTAAATAAAATGTCTATTTCTGAATTTTCCTAAATAAATGAAATTAACTGTTTGAAGTAAAATTCTTATTTTCTTTAAAAATGTCGTTTTGAATAAAGAAATAAAGAAAGTGAATAAACTTTTAGACATGCTAAATTTGCTTTTAATAACAATTAGATAAATGGAGAATTAAGCTGGTCTTGAGTTTTCCTATGCCTAATTTTTTACTAGCAGATTCGTCGACCACAGTGGCGGCGTGTCTAAATAAATGTTTTGTTAATGAAAACCATGGTAAACTCATTTAAACTGCAGATGTAAATAGTATAAATATTCAGTTTTAGTTTTGGACACCCCGCTATGATACAGCGGCTCTCCTTTGAATCTCACCGATCCATGAAGTTGGATGGAAGTGTTTTGTAAGTGACTCGCAGTGTTATGGGCCACACTGATGAGTAGATGTATGATTCAATACTTCAGAGAAAGGTGACATGGTATTAGAAATTATTTCCGGAGTACCGCTGCATCACCTCCAACCCCAGGTTAGCACTAGGCTGTCCCTAAAAAAGAAGGGGGAAGAGGGCACCACACCCACCGGCCTGGACCCCTATCCTGAAAAGCCACTGCCCCCATCCAAACCATGGATCGGGGTGGGGGGGTAGGCATGACCACTATCCCAGGACCCCCACACTTATTTATTTTATTTATTTATAGAGCGCACTGTCACCTTGCAGGCATCCTGGCGCTAACTGACTCACGGGCAAACAAGTATCAGGCAGGGCAAAACCACACAATAGGTCACTTAGGAAACTACCAGGTTTTAATCTTTCTCCTAAATAGGAGAAGTTCTGTGGTTTGCCTAATCTCAAGTGGGAGCAGATTCCATAATTTGGCGGCGGCCACCTCTAAGGATCTGCCACCTGCTCTGACCTTCTTAAATCAAGGTATTTTCACCAGCCTGGCCGCAGAAGACCGAAGAGGCCTGGCTGGTTTGTACCAGGTAAATTTCAATTGCAGAGAGGCAGGTCCAATTCCATGAAGAACCCTGAACACCAGACAAAGGGCTTTAAATTGTATCCTCCTTCGCAGAGGTAGCCAGTGCAGCTTCGCAAGGGCAGACGGCCCATGTGCTCTTCTAGGAAGCCCCAGAGCCAGCCTAGCAGCTGCTGATTGCAACCTTTGAAGCCTGTCCAACAGAAACTCAGGAGAGCCCAGCAGAAGGGCGTTGCAATAATCCAATCTACTGAGGATTGTGCACCTTGCCACTTGAGCACGTGCCTGGTATGGTAAAAGTGGCAAAACTTTCCTCAGAGATCGAAGAATAGCAAAGCAGCAGGCGGTCGTTTTTTTTACATGAGTCTCCATACTAAGCTTTTGATCAAGCATAACCCCTAAATTAAGGACTGAAGCCACAGGCCGTACTTTAGTCACAGTTTCAGGAGGCCAAAAGATTTCTGGAAACGGGCGGGAGATCTTATTCCCGGCGCTAAAAAGCACCTCCGTCTTGCCAGCATTAAACTGAAGAGAGTTTTCTTTAGCCACCGTGACATATCACGCAGACAGGGGCGGTGGGTGACATTTGAAAGCGGTGGGGCGCAAAGTGATTTGCATACAACACGTAGCGAGCGAGCGCAGCGAGCGACCCCGAAACCCAAAAGGGGGGTTTGGGGGGATTACCCCCCCAAGAAAATTTTGAAAAAAAAGAAGAAAAATCGTGCATTTTCAAGCAAATCTGAGAAAGCAGGAAGTTTAATAAAGCAATTGTGAAAGTGCAGTTATTACATTAATAGATGTCATAACATAGGTAGCTGCCACTGGTTGCTTAATAGAGTCATATAGTGTGCCCATAAAACAAAACAGTGTGTGGTGCTGATATACAGGACCACAGGGGATTAAGAGAGTCATCTGTAAGAGATTTACTGTCAGCAATGAAGATTAAGGTGAAGCCTGGCATATTCTTTCCATGAAAAACAGCCATCCTGTGTGTGTCATGGTTCCAAAAAATTATCTTATAGTCTGGAGGGCTTGCTTTACACCGCAGTCTGAACCGCACGTGTTCCGACTAGGCAAGCTCTACCACACTTGCCTTACCACGCGTATGCCATAACCACACATATGCATGGTTAAGGCAGTGCATGGTCTAGATGCTGGAGGACAGAAGGAAGAAGACACTGCCGTGAGATAAGTGGGGCTGGGTTTTATTTTTCATGGCTGGGAGGGGGTCAGATAGGTTTTAGGGAAGGGGTTGGGGAAGTTTAATGGACAGAGCAAGGTGGTGGGGGTTGGGGTAGTTAAAGGGACAACACAGGGTGGGGAAAGGGTTGTGTAGGGTTTAAAGCCTTAGGGCAGTGGGAGGGGAATGGGTAGTTGGGGTAATTTTTAGGGCGTGGAGGATTGTGGTGGATTTCAGGGTGGTGGAAGGGGTTGGAGTAATTTAAGGGACAGAGCAGGGTGGGTCGGGGGGTCAGGGTAGTGTAAGTCAGGGTGCAGGGTTTTAGGCCTTAGGGCAGAGAGAGGGGACTGGGTAGTTCGGTTTGTTTTTAGGGCAGGTTGGGGTAGGTTTTAGGGTAGTGAAACTGGTTGGAGTTGTTTAAGGGACAGCGCGGGGGAGGTGTAGTGTTGGGTCTTAGGCCTTAGGGCAGTGGTAGGGGAATGGGTAGTTGGGTTATTTTTTAGGCAGGGGATCATGGTAGGTTTTAGCGTAGTGGAAGGGGTTGGGGTAGTTAAAGGGACAACACAGGGTGGGGAAAGGGTTGTGTAGGGTTTAAAGCCTTAGGGCAGTGGGAGGGGAATGGGTAGTTGGGGTAATTTTTAGGGCGTGGAGGATTGTGGTGGATTTCAGGGTGGTGGAAGGGGTTGGAGTAATTTAAGGGACAGAGCAGGGTGGGTCGGGGGGGTCAGGGTAGTGTAAGTCAGGGTGCAGGGTTTTAGGCCTTAGGGCAGAGAGAGGGGACTGGGTAGTTCGGTTTGTTTTTAGGGCAGGTTGGGGTGGGTTTTAGGGTAGTGGAACTGGTTGGAGTTGTTTAAGGGACAGCGCGGGGGAGGTGTAGTGTTGGGTCTTAGGCCTTAGGGCAGTGGGCAGTGGCAGGGGAATGGGTAGTTGGGGTCGTTTTTAGGGCTGGGGTGGGTAGGTTTCAGGGCAGTGGAAGGGGTTAGGGTAGTTTAAGGGACAGCGCAGGGGGTGGGGTAGTGTAAGTTAGTGGGCAGGGTTTTAGGCCTTAGAGCTGTGGGAGGGGAATGGGTAGTTGGGTTCATTTTTAGAGTGGGGGCAGGGTAGGTTTAGGGCAATGGAAGGGGTTGGGGTGGTTTAAGGGGCAGCAGGGGGCTGAGAGGTAGGGCTAGTTTTAGGCCTAATGGCAGTGGGAGTGGAATGGGGAGGAGGGGTAGTTTTTAGTGTTGGGGGTCGGGTAGGTTTTAGGGCAGTGGAATGGAATGTGGTAGTTTAAGGGGCAGCACAGGGGCAGGGGTGGTGGGGTGGTCAGGGTGGAGGAGGGGTAGAGGTGACCCTAGCCACACATACCCCTTTACCATTCATGCTTATACCACCAAATTTCGTGGTAACGGAATTCGTGGTTATGCGTGGAAATTTATGGTAAAGGAATCCTTGGTTAAGACACATTCGTAGTTGGGCTGCGTGGTAGAGGCAGGGCAAGGAAAAGGTTTGGGTCCTGTCACTGACCAACTTGGACCACTCAACTATACTGAACAAAAGGATGGCTGGTCAGGTTTTACTTGTTTTTTTATTTTTGTTTGGGCACACCCAGCCTAGAAGTACCGAGTGGTCAATGCGTTATTTTATCTGTTTTCTAGTATTCAAAAAACTTTGTACATTTCATTTTTATATGTCAAAGAAGAGAAAAACAGTCATCAAACAATAAAGAATGCATCCAAAAACAAAATGTGCACAATATATACAAGTGGTCAATATATACAAGAATGATGCAAGGTTTGCAAACACACCACAAATAAGATAGCGATAAGCAAATTATGTAAATACAATGCCTACATGCAATATTTCAGAAACAATAGGCACCAGTCCTTCAAAATTTATAACAGAAGACCAGCGGACAACACATTTCATAGAAGATGCCTGCTAGTCTTATAGAGCCAGCGATTAGATGTTAAGATGGTCGCTCGACTAGGGACAGAGAGTGTAATTTGATTTAAGTCTCTAGTGGCACCCTTCTTCTTTACCCCTGGCTCAGGGTCAACGCGTTTCGAACCACAGAAAGGTTTAGGGTTCTCCTCAGGACACGGACTGGATATAGCAGTAGCTGTGAATAAACATAATGAAATATGGTGCGAGTATAGATTGCAAGCACGTCTTACGGACTCAGCAGACTCAAGGACCAAAGGTTATAGCTACCTGGTTGTAGTGTTAGTTATGCAGATGTATACGGGCAGCAGCCTCACGGGATGTTCGGTGTCTGCAGAAAAATAGAGAGTGGCCTGTCACTACCAAGGAGCTTATGTGTCGTACGGGGCCAGGAGTGACTTGGAAATGGGCATACCTGATTCATTTTGTGGCATCCACGATGTTAGTCTGAGCGCGGATGGTTCGGTTGTACAGAGAGCACAGCGCCTGGGAACAGAATGAGAGCGCCCACGAGTGAGTCTATGTAACCCAAGCACTATGTACGTTTAGCAAAGGGCTGCAAGAGGGGAGCATACCTGGCTTGAATACAGTTTGACGCGGTGAAGGGTAGTCTGGCTGATCGGTCCAGCGAAGTTTACGCAAACGCTGTGAATGAAACAAGTGAACGGGGCTTGATTAGATACAGAGCGATGGCGAGCGCACCCCCACCCCGAGTCAGCCAAAGGTCGCAGCGTTCTGCGTAGGCTCACCAACCCGGTGGCATGCTGGAGTTTTTTTAACAGAGAACTTACTCGAGAAGCAGGAAACAGGGCGTTCTCCTCCACCTCAGTCACTCCGGCGTCTGGCAACCAAGGTGCCCGAGCCGGTTTCAATAGTTTAAAAGTGACGAGCGGCCATATTGGCTGGGTGTGTCTAGATGCTGGGAATGCTGGAACTGGTAGTTCAAGTGCTTAGCGAAAGCGCTGCAGACATAATGCGCCGTGGTGCTGCCCTGAGACAACCAAGCATGAGAAACAGTCACAGACAAAATTAGAATCAGGTTCATTATTACAAGTTGCTGACTTCCGACATTTCGTTCAACCCTGAGATGGTTGTGTCGAATTTCAAAATTAAATAGGCTTCTTTTTGGGACAAACGTGTCTCCGGGTCACCGTTTCCACCTTTAATAGCTGCCAGCACAGTCCATTTCAGGTCATTGGTCGAGTGTTTGTGTTGTAAGAAGTGTGACACTAATGGTGCTGAAAGGACTTTGTTATTAATACGGGAGCGGTGCTGTATGATCCTTTGTCGGACCTCTTGTGTAGTCTTGCCAATGTACACTTTGTCACACGGACACTGAATTGCATACACTACATTTTTTGTTTTGCAATTCGTGTGATCTTCATGGCGCCAGAATCTTTTGCCATCAGAGAACAATGAACCTTCCATAGTGAGATTGCAGACAGAGCATGTCCCGCATTTGCGATGTCCTTTGACAGGGGTCATGCCAAAGATGGTACTCTGGGTGTCCTTTTTTGGTTGGGGACGAGTTGATGTGATCAGCTGTCCTATGCTCCGGTTCTTCTTGAGGGCAAATAATGGAGCACCTACCTCGGGCATAATTTCTTCCACCAGATGCCAGTTTTTTCGGATAATCTTCTGCAAAGGGTGGGTATGAGGTCCATTCCCGATGTAGGCGATCTCTGCCTCTTTTCTAGTAGATGTTCCCTAGGGGTCCATCTGGCCCTTTTCATGGAATGCTTTAGGAGCTTGCGGGGGTAACCTCTCTCTTGCAATTTCTTTGTGAGTGCGTCACCATGGACATCAAAGTCTTGTACCCTTGAGCAGTTCCGTCTGACCCGTAGGTATTGCCCATAGGGCCCATAGGGCAAGTTATTTTTGAGACTCCTGGGGTGGTAGCTCGAGAAGTGGAGGGCATTGTTTTTGTCCGTTTTCTTCTGGAAAAGTGTGCATGCCAATCCTTCGGGAGATGACTTGACTTCGACGTCCAAAAATGGTAGGGCTTTTGCATCATAGCAGAGACTGAACTTGATATCCGGACTCCGGTTATTAAGCCAGCAGTGGAATTCCTCCAACAGCTGTGATGTGCCACTCCAGATACACCACACGTCGTCTATGTATCTTAGCCACTGGTGGATGTGATCTCGGTATGGGTTGTTATTATACACATACTTTTCCTCATATTGGCCCATATAGAGGATCGCCATTTCAGGAGCAAATGGACAGCCCATTGCTGAGCCCTTGATTTGTAGGAACATTTCTTCCTCGAAAGTGAAGAAATTTCTTTTAAGAGGCAAGCGTGGTAAAACCATTCGTGTTTCTATCATACAAATCTAAATCACTGACCAGCAAAGGGGTTTCCCAGCATTGTAGAGTTTTTGATCCAGTCCTGCGTCCTTGGACTGCCTGCCCCTAATGTAGTTTACATTGTTCAAATCAAAACATTTGAATGGCTGAAAAGCGGCATAGAGAGCTTTGCAAACACGAAATTATTTACAAATGCAGTTAGTGAAATGGAGCCAGTGGGAGCCGATTGAAAGCAAGTAGTTTAGTTAACCTTTGTCCATTGATTCAGTTTATTAATGATTGGAGGAGCCTTTTGACATATCAAAGAATCAAAGTAAAATATGGACTGCCTTATAAATTCTATGTCTTTCTCTAGGGAAATTTCTCCGACCCAAGTCTTATTTTTGTTGGTGAGAGTTAAAACGCGAAACCATTAGAACCAAGTTACACATCTTTATTTCCAAATGCTCACTTGTGAAAAGGAAACAATAATTGGATTCTTCTTGTGGACCATGTATTATCGTTTAAGGACATTGCTCGTCTTACAATAAACTCCAAATTCTACATGCATTTTGAGAGGCTAGACTTAAATATTCCCTCTGGCACCTAAATGGTTATTTTCAGAAGAATATTAGCGTTTGAACATTTCAAGATGTCTTTAAGCATGGCTACATATATATAACAGCTGCACAGTAAATGAAATAGGAACTCTTTAACAATCTTGCTTCATTTCCTCTTCACCCTGCCCTCTCCCATGCACAAACATGTACGTGTTCACTCTCTCTTCACACCTCTATATGCAACATTCTCTTTTCCTGCTGTTAGGTTTCATCTGCTGCATACCTCCTTCACACACTCACCTACAGAATCATAATTAAACCTGGCACATATGGAGCTATTGCTCTGTACACGCTGCTGAGAGGCCAAGGATTGGATGTGCAAGTTGACTGAACACCTTTGTGACCCACTGACAGGCACAATGAGACTTGCACACTTACTTTATCAAGTCAAAATGCTCTTGATCTCATCACACCGGGGGGGGGGGATGCGCGCCATTCTATCATCTCACTACTCTGCTTATTATCGCCTGACCCTTCTATAAGTCTTTTTGTTCCCTTCCCTGTGTCGCTTATTTTACTCTTTATCCCCCGCTCCTCACCTGCAATCTTTGAAGAGTCTGCTCCTCCTTCAGAGTGGCAGCCACCCCGTGAACATGAATACAGGGCTCGCTATTGCACTCATTTCAAGCCCCTCAAAGCCAAGCCACCCTGGAGTTGGAGGAATCCTTGGGTGCCCTGGAAAGTTCAAGGCTGCATAAATGAGGGTTGCCACCTGTTGGTTTTTACTGGCATTGGGGTGGCGTGGTGAGCACAATAACGATGGATTAAACCCAGATCTGTGACTGGGGTATAATGTTTTGCCATTGTGCAACATTCCGTCCATCATCTTGTGTGTATTGATTATGCCTAGCCAATACAAACATGATGGAAATCACTTCAGGTCGGTGTTTTACCCCCTTCACATTACACCCTTCAAACAGCAAATAAAGAAAGCGTTTTCAAACTCGCGCTCGAACTGCTTTGACTATCCGTCACTGATAAACATGGAAAAAAGACAGAAAAGCCATTTTAAAAATGAAAACGGGCGTGTTGATAGAGTCCTCTTTTGATTGAAAGATCATGAGCGGGCCTTAGCAGAATCTTGAGATATGAACAAATGCCCCATGTTTCTGTCTCGCCCTCTCTGGCGCTCCATGGAGGAAGGTTCCGCTGCATGTCCGCCGCGGGCTGCCGTGTGATGCTGCCGTGTAATGCCTCCTCGCTGGCTGCTGCTATGGCTGCTGCGGCCCAGCAGGGGGCAAAGACCCTCCTCCCCGATGACCCCTGCTGGGCTCAGCTACATACGTTCTGCCAAGAAGCTAATTTATTTTTCTCTCATTACATATTTCAGATGTAACTTGTTTCGGATTTACACCGCTGCAAAGGTGTTTATTTAAACAAAAGCACATTTTGACAAGTTCATCGGAAAACCCCACTTTATTTTCGAGGCGCTTTGAATTCCCGTCTTTGACCCCGAGGGAACGGTGGTCCAGGGTCTGGAGAGGACAGGTCCAGTATCTGCGCACCCTCTGGCGATATTTGCATTCAGTCTCTCCTCCCTGTGCTGATGCTCCGTCCACAAACACGTTTATTCATACAGCGCTTTATAATGCGCTTCTGTAATTTCTAAGCACTGTAACCATCAGATGCAGCTATTGCATCTTTTAATGGCACTGAGTTTACCGACCTCCGAAGCATGAAGGTTGGCGGCAGAAAGAGTCCATCGTCCTGCACCACGGGGCGAGCTTATGCTAGCCACGCGCATCTCTCTTGCATAAGCCACGCGATTTAATATTTGGCATCATCTGGGTGCAGGTTCTGCCCCGTCTGACCCCGGGTCTCCCCCGTCCCCTCCCCTTCCCCGCACTCGGTCCCGATGCTCACTCACCGCAACTTGTTAAAGGACTTTGAGACTAAGATCACAACGAAAGAAGCATAAATGTAGAGTCATTGCTATGCACGAGTTCACCAATCAAATCCCACCACGAAAGAAATGACACTCACCTCTATGCCGTGGTCTCTCTGCCTCTCGGCGCTTTAAGAATGAACTTCCACAGACCAGCGCCCAGTGCAGCCGCAGCGTTCGCACTGCCCTAAAGCCGGCCCTTCTGTAAGTGTCAGTGATATATTTACCTTGAGAGGCTCCTCACAAGCACGCTGCGGAGGCCCTTGGCGGTATCCTTGTGTGGTGACCGGGCCCGGGGCCCAGGGCCCGGGGCCCTCTACTGCTGCCTGTGTGCATGTGGAGAGAGTCACTAAGTGCTGTGCGACTCGTTCAACACCAGGACAACGTCACAGCCCGCGCGCCGTCCAGAATGACCAATCACTGCATGGCTTCACAATGAAGTCACACAGTGATTGGCCATGCAGTGCTGAGCCTGAGCCAGTGTGCCACCAGCCATTCCTGGCGTTGCATCAGCGCCAGGATTGGCTAGGGGGGCACACTGACTCCTCGCCCTGGCGCCTTCATGATACCACGGGGCCCGGCTACAGCAGCACCCCTCCCCCGGCCCCTTCATTCTGTAAGCATCACTGGCCAGCGCGCATGCTCGGGCTAGATGCAGCCCTACGTTTCATATGCGCACTGTGTGCACACCGTACTGCTGCTGGCCTGCTGACGTCTGCACTCTGCAGACTGTCACTCAGCGGGCCAGCTAGCCCCACTCCCTGCACACTGACTGACTCGGACTCCCTATTAAATCGGGTGGGTCCCGCCGCAACCCGGATTGAAGCGCTGCGGCTGCTCAAAATTAAATTCAATATATTCATTTCTTTGTGTATGCTATGTGGTGCGTCCAGGCTTAGTGGGGCTACGCCCCTACGCCCCTATGGACGCACCGCTGCTGCACGCAGACAATTGTGGAAAACATCCACAGATGTTAAGTCCTCTCCCTCAAAGGAGAGGATCATCTGCGTGTCGTCAGCGTAGTTCACAGTCTTGATGTCATATGTTTTAATTAGCGAGATCAAAGGTTTTAGATAAAGATTAAAAAGTATGGGACTTACTGCTGAGCCCTGTGGGACTCCGGGAGGCACCCGATGAACGCCGATTGAAAAGGGGGCAGAGACACCGCCTGCTGCCTTTCCTGTAAAAAAGATCGAAACCACGCCAGGGCATTACCTCTCACCCCAGCATCAAATAGACGGTTCAGCAGAATCTTATGGTTGACCGTATCAAAGGCGACAGACATATCTAACAGGATCAGGAACGCTGTCTGTCCCCTGTCTGCACGCCTCTGAAGCTCATCCACGGCAGTCACCAGAGCCGTTTCGGTCCCGTGAGCTGGCCGGAAACCAAATTGATCATTCTCTAATAGATGATGCTGTTCCAGATGTTTAGGGAGGGTTGCACTGACCAGGCGCTCAACCACCTTAGGTGGAAAAGGCAGCTCCCACAACTACAGCCCCGCCCACTTCCGCTCCCACTGGTAATGTCCAGGTGTCACTCACTCTCCGCCTGGCCTCTAACCCCCAGGACAAACCTCCAACCCCCAGAGCAATGGCCTCCCCCTGCCCCCCAAGCACCCTTGTGTCCACTTCAGGGGCCCCTCTACCCCCGGGGACAAACCCTCGGAGGGGGGCTGGTACCAGCTGCTTACGCTACCCCACCCCTCTCCCAATCCTGCCTCGTCAGCACTCCTCTCAATCAGAGCCTGCCCTCACGGAATGGAGAGGCCAGCAGCAGGCCCTGATCAAACCCCTCCCCTTGATGCGCCACACGGCCCGGCCTCCTCGTTGCCTGACGGCGTTGCAGCACACCCAGGCTGCACTACAGTGTTACTGCCAAACTCCGGCCCGCAACTAGAGCAACCTTGGCTGTTCTCCGGCCCGACCCTGCAGCTTGGCCCATCGCCTCATGAAACCACCTGCCATAACAGACGGCCAGCTCGCTTCCCGCTACCTACACTCACCCCATCTCGCTGTACCTTGTGGGCGGGCGACGTACAAGCCAAAACGGCTGCCGCCACTCCGCCCGCTGATCTTCGCTTCGGGCGCTCTTCAGGAGGAATGCCTACCTGAACCAGTGCCCCATCTGTCAGCAGGTCAGACCTGCCCGCCTGCTGCACGTCGCCCGGAACAGCCATGCTGCTTCCCAATGCCAGACAATCTAGATAAACCTAACTATATCCCTGCTAACCGGGGCTTGCCAATTCAAAATGGCACCTCAACCCCGTTAACCGTCGCACCCTAACTAAATCCTGCCCCTCGCCCCCTGAACCAATCCTGAAGTCTTTCGTTCCCAGACCTTACCACCAGCCTGAAATTTCCGGAGGTTACCACCAGCCTGAAATTTCCGTAGGGTAGGGCTTCACCCCTCCCCACCCCCACCCCAGAACGAACAATCATAACCCAGCAGAAGAGTATTGAGAACGGACACATGTGAAAGTTCTAGGAGCTCTTCTGCTTGGACCCAATACGTACATTTGCTGCATTTAAGCTGTTTCTTAATGACGTTTACATTTTTCCCACTTTCCTGCTTGTTAGTTCTCTCCCTTCCTTTCAAAGCTAGCCAGTGGCCCAACAAATATACTGGGGCCATAATCCGAGCATGGAAAACGAAAATGAGCCCCCCTGCTCCCGCTTTGGGTAATAAAACATGGGGAAAGGAATCCCACACATCAATGGGCCCTGGTGCCACTGCACCTGCTGAATTAATCGGAGATACACCCCTTAAATCCACTTATTTTATTCTCCCCATCTACGTCTTTCACTGTCTCAGTGCATATGCTATGTATCTGCTCTCTCATGCTCTTTCATGAAGTCTCCCTGACTTCTCATTTCTGGCAAAATTTCTCTCCTGATAAAGTCTTCAGAATGACGATTTGATACATGCCCTGTCTCTCTCTTGTCTTTTCACCCCCTTTAACTTTTTCTTTCCCTCCATCTCTACACTCCATTTGGCTCCCCTTCTTTCTTTCAGTCAGTCAATCACACTGTTTCTTTTATATATCATAGGTCACTGCCTAATTTTTTCTGTATCTCTGTTTCTCCATCTCACATATTAGCCCACACATCCTTTCCTGCTGCTCCTCGCTCTCTCCTTTATACTATTTGTTCTCATGTTGTCATTTCCTGTCCTTGATCCCAGCTTCTCCCTCTGTCCTTGACTGTAAATTCCCCCTTCCCTCTTTTCTGTTTTAGTTTTCTTCTCCATAACTATACACACCAGGCCCGACTCCAGGATTCTTAACATGGGAGGTCCAGGAAAACATCTGGATGGGCCAGGAATAAGCATGGGGAATGAGATAAAATTCTACAAAGAATTACCGAAGACAAGGAAGATGAGCATTGCAGCTCCCACTATATAAAATAGCCTCCCACAAAGTTCCATCAAACTATTGACTAATGGCAACACTTGATTTTAAAGGTAGTACATGAACTAGAATCTTTTGTTGCATACCAAAATCTTTTGCCATTCTTTAAACAGGCTTCCTTGATGGTACATTAGACAACATGTTAGCACTGCTATGGTGGCAAATATTTTAATGCTGGTGAACTATTGTATGCTTGCTTCATGGACTTTTGAAACACCATATGTTGGAGTTGATGGTAACTTACAATCAAATAAAATTAATAACTGGGAAATTCTATACCTGTTATCCGGCAGCTATACAGTAGAACCCCAGTTCAAATAAAGCTTAGCAGCGTTCTGCTCTATGCCCTTGGATCTATATTAATAAAGGGTTGAAAAAAACTAGAGGCTCACCCATCCCTAGTTCAGCCTCTACATTGCAGACTTAGGGGCTGCTTTGGCTAATAATAGATCTTGATCCCCAAAGCAGGAGTGGAACTTAAAATCTGTATTACAGTAAGCAACTGACACAATCATATTGAATCTAATTAGTATCTGCCAGTAGCATCAAATAAGTGCCTTTCACAAGTACAGTTAAAGCAACAAGACAGCAGTATAAACAACAAACACAAATGTTTAGTATTTGGCAAAAAAGGGCAAGAAACCAGGGTGTTGGAGTATGAACAGTCAAGCATTTGTCAAATTACCAATCGACAGATATCATGGTCTGGCTCCACCGAAAAGTGCAGTCATCACGATCAACAAGCATAGCTAAAACAAAAATCTGCTTCTTAAATATATGTGTTGCACGCATTATTTATTCACCTTGCAGGCCCAGCATCAAAGCTAATCCTAGATGTAGAAAGAGCCACATTTCTGTGCACTTTGGCCTGTACTGCAGAGACATATTCAGGGAAACTGGCAAAGAGGTTGAACACTGAGCCATGTAACTTGCTCAGATTACTCAGGTGATTTAATTCACCTCACAAGAAGAAGTTTAGTCTAACGAAGTACATTCTATGAATGAAACCTGCTTTGTTCTTATTTGACACCAAAGTAATAATTCAGAGAGAGACACATTAAAATAACAGCTTTTGTTGGAGTTGCTTGGCTTATGGGCTTCCCCTTCATTCCAATAGTTTACATTCATACTTACATACTAACATCATTGGATATGCACAAGATATGGCAAATCGATTGGCACATGGAGTAGTTCAAAGAATCCTTACAAAACATCTAAATGACAATTCATACAGAGTAGCACTAACTAGTTTGCTTAAAGAAAACATGCTTAGCCGGGGCTGTACAAAATGGGTCGCACTCCGACTCCACCCACCAGCAGGTGTGCCCCAGGAGCATCATGGTAGATGCAGTCTTTAGATAGCGTGTGCGCTATATCGATGAAAAGTGTGTTGTAGCAAGGTTGCAGCACCAACTCTGGACACCGGTGTTTCGGAATAGTTGTTCCTCGTCAGCAGAGTGTAGGTTATTCGGGGTTAGCTGTGCAGGCTGCCAAGTGTTCACAGGTTGATACCTCTCACGGCGCGGGTGCGGGATCCGAGCTCGTCAGCTCAAGCTCGAGGGAGCCTATAAATGTACAAAATGGGTCGCACTCCGACTCCACCCACCAGCAGGTGTGCCCCAGGAGCATCATGGTAGATGCAGTCTTTAGATAGCGTGTGCGCTATATCGATGAAAAGTGTGTTGTAGCAAGGTTGCAGCACCAACTCTGGACACCGGTGTTTCGGAATAGTTGTTCCTCGTCAGCAGAGTGTAGGTTATTCGGGGTTAGCTGTGCAGGCTGCCAAGTGTTCACAGGTTGATACCTCTCACGGCGCGGGTGCGGGATCCGAGCTCGTCAGCTCAAGCTCGAGGGAGCCTATAAATGTACAAAATGGGTCGCACTCCGACTCCACCCACCAGCAGGTGTGCCCCAGGAGCATCATGGTAGATGCAGTCTTTAGATAGCGTGTGCGCTATATCGATGAAAAGTGTGTTGTAGCAAGGTTGCAGCACCAACTCTGGACACCGGTGTTTCGGAATAGTTGTTCCTCGTCAGCAGAGTGTAGGTTATTCGGGGTTAGCTGTGCAGGCTGCCAAGTGTTCACAGGTTGATACCTCTCACGGCGCGGGTGCGGGATCCGAGCTCGTCAGCTCAAGCTCGAGGGAGCCTATAAATGTACAAAATGGGTCGCACTCCGACTCCACCCACCAGCAGGTGTGCCCCAGGAGCATCATGGTAGATGCAGTCTTTAGATAGCGTGTGCGCTATATCGATGAAAAGTGTGTTGTAGCAAGGTTGCAGCACCAACTCTGGACACCGGTGTTTCGGAATAGTTGTTCCTCGTCAGCAGAGTGTAGGTTATTCGGGGTTAGCTGTGCAGGCTGCCAAGTGTTCACAGGTTGATACCTCTCACGGCGCGGGTGCGGGATCCGAGCTCGTCAGCTCAAGCTCGAGGGAGCCTATAAATGTACAAAATGGGTCGCACTCCGACTCCACCCATTTTGTACCATGCTTAGCCGGGGCTACCCACCTAGTCCGGCAATAAGCTGTAGAGGTATCTGTTAGACTTGTTTCCTATCTTTTGTTTTTAGTATTCAGGTTTGGCCATTTCTCATTGGGAAAAAAGTGTTGAGTGCGCATAAACCCAACCTCGCAGGTTGGTGTAGATTCAACAAAAACATCAAAGAGTTTCCTACTCATGTAATTTATTATTTCCCCAAGCTGCAAAATAAATGAAGAGTAAAGAAGGTAACTAAAATATCCCTTCACAACATAGGGCATACAAGACTATGCTTTTTAGGTTTTGCCTGCACCGTGCTTGCACTGTGCATGGGAAATCTATTGTATTTCATATAAATCTTAAAAGGGCTTTACATCCCACCCTTGCTTTTCATTGGTTCCTGTGCTTTCCACTTACTTTCCTCCATTTTTATTGGCTGTAGCATACTATTTTCTGTTGTTCCTCCTGTGTTTCTCTTATCAGTTTCCTGTGTCCCAAGAACTGTTTTCATTCACTTTGGTGGAACTTCTTTTAAGAGTGTGAACACCTCTGCATGCTTTGTGGGAAGCCAACACTCCGATTGCAGTGCGCACTCACCAGTCCCCTGGGCCAAAAGCAGGGACCCGCTATAGTGCTCCCTGTTGTTTGCAAACTGAGCAACGCACTCACCAGTCCCCCGGGGCCAAAGCAGTGACCCACTCTAATACCTCTTTTTGTTTGCAAACCGACGTGTTCGCTCTATGTGGGTCAATTTGACAATAGTCTGATGTTGCTAAATCTTCTCACACTTCCACACACAGTAAACTTATAGTACTAAACACATGTTTTATCATATATTTTTCACTTGCTGAGTAAGGGAAAGTTTGTTTTTTTAGTAGTGCACCCATCAGCATTATGGAGCTGAACACATATTTTATCACACATCTGTACTTGCTGAAAAAGAAAAACGTGTGTTTTGCAGCGCATCTGTAAGAATCACTTAACGCTGCTAAGCCTTGGTGCCCCCTTCCAACTGGCAACAATGATGCCTGGGATTCTACGCACTCTAGGTGACCTGCTCGCGCTCTATCGGGGATCACACGGAATACACAGGTGACACGGTCTCACTGGGTGCTGCAGGCTAGGGGAGTGTCTGCTTTTGGTTTCCTGAGCACGAGATAAGTGGCCAAAGATCACAACTAACTGGCAGTGATATATATATTTTTTAAATTGTAAAAGAGCCTCTTTCAAAAGTTTGTCGAGCGTGGTCATGACTGGTTCACTTTCAAAAGTTTGTCGAGCGTGGTCATGACTGGTTCAGACAGTGGAGTGCCATAATGTTTCTCAAAGCATCGCACATGACATGATTATTGAACAGACAGGCAAAACACAATGCAGCTTTAAACATGTGTATAACCACGGGCCTATTGATATCAGAGATTGTATCTAGTTTTAACACAGCGACAGGTGTATGTGAATTAACAAAGGCATCGTCCTGTATAATACAGAAACTTTCCACTTGTGGAAAAAATGAAAAACACCGGAACAAGGCTTAAGCACTATGTTTGCTGACTGTGTAATATCAGCAACCCAATTTTGTTCCAATTCCAAGAAAAGGAAAGAACCCGCCCTTGAGATTACTTGCCGGCTTCCGACTGGCGGACGGGTTCTCCCGGCACGTCGGAGGCCAGCCGGAATGACTGGCCGGTTTAAACTGAGCAGCCCATTACGATGTGGTCCTAAGGGCTCTGACCGTCGGCCGGAGCCTTTACGCGACGTATCGTAGTTGGCCACTTAGTTGTTTAAATGTGTGTGCCTTTTATATTGTTGATTTAATTGTTTGTTTGTTTTTATTGGTTAAAGTTGTTTATAGTTTTATTTTATTGGTTGGTTTAGTTCACTCTTCATTTTTTTATCAATTGGGTCCTTCTATGGTAAAGTTTAATTTAGGTTTTATTTGTTTATGTATGATTTATAGTTTAATATTTTGCATATATGTACTTGTATATATTTATCAATATTTAGGTTGGTGTTTAAATGTTTGTAGTTAATAAAAAAATGTTGTGGTGGTTGTATTGTTAATATTTTAGATATATCATGTTTGGGGTGAATGGAAAATATTTCATTGATGTAATATATTTTTATTTAATTTAAATATATGAATAACAAGATTTGGGTTTATTTGAAGTAAGTTTTTTATATAGGTAAAACATTTTTTACATCAATTTGTGTTCTCGATATTTGTGGTTTATATAGTTAAGTATAGGAAGTCGATATTTTTGTTATTGATATTTAATTTTCGATATATTTTTGTTTCAATATTGTATGCATCGATATTATGTCAGTGATCCTAACAGATTGAAATATTCCCATTCTTACAGTTTCCTTCCAAACACGTAAGGAATAAACAGAATTGGATTAAATAGATGCCCCACAATTTCAGTCTATTTTTGGGCAATCCTTGACTGCCAAAACTCAATCCTGTCATTTATTGGGATTTAGGAACCATTAAGTTATCTTTCCCTGTTTGCAAATCCCTGTGCAATTCGCCTGATAAATTAGACACTGGAGGGAGGACTGTGCAGAGTACTTGCTTTCTCTTGGCTACAGCCACAGAAAATACCCAGCAACAGACACAATTGACTTTTTAGAAAATGATTTCCCTAGAGTACTATGATTTTCTGGATGTTTTCAGCAAGAGTGAAGCGGAGACCTTGCCTTCCCGTCGCTAATATGATTGCAAGATTGATTTGGAACCAGGGGTACAAGTACCATGGAGCTGCACTTCTGATTTAACTGATTAAGAACCCAAGCATTTGCGACAATATCTTGATACCTACTTAGCCAATGGGTTCATCAGACCATCTCAGTTTCCGGTGACGTCTCCACTCCTTTTCTTACTCAAAAAGGAGGGCGAGCTGTGCCCATGCAGTGACTATAGAGCATTAAATCGTATCCCCCATAAAAAAAAACAGATATCCCTTTCAATTGATTCCAGTTTTGTTAAATCAAGTTAAGCTGCAATGTTCTCCATGTGATTTATGGGGAGCATATTCTTTAGCTCAAGTTTGTGAAGGTGATGTTTGGAAGACAACCTTTAAGACGAAATTTGGTCTATTTCATTATCAAGTTATCCCTTTTGGTCTTTGTAACGCCCCAGCTACCTTCCAGTTTTTTTGTCAACAATTATGTACTGAGAGAATTTGTAGATGGGTTTTTTGTTGTATACATTGATGACATACTTATTTTTTCTAACACCTTTTCTGAACATATCCATTGTGTACGTTTAGGGACCGATTACGATACGGCTCATAAAGGCTCCGACCAAGGGCCGCATCAAAATGGGACGGTCGGTTTCCTTTCTGACCGCCTCTTTATGAAGGAGGCAGTCGGAAAGGAAACTGACCGTTCATTTTAGCTGGCTTCCGACGGGCTCTCTGAGCCCGTCCACCAGTCTGAATCTGGCCTGTAATCTCAAGGGCGGAAAGAGCCGCCCTTGAGATTACAATCACGGTTTCCATGCTAGTCTGTCCGACGGCCGTAAGACGAGTTCCCATTGAGAAAAGTTGAATGCTACCGAACAGTGTTCGGTTGCATCATAATAGGCCAGTCGGGTGCAGGGATGAACCACATCGCCCATTTCACTATGCAAAGGTTGAAAAGTGTAGCTTCCATGTAACATCTGCGGAATTTATGAGATTTGTCATCTCTCCATGTGGTCTTCAAATGCATATAAACAAGGATGTAGCAGTGGCAGATTGGCCCACCACAAAGACAATTCATGACGTACAAAGTTTGGGGTTTTGCAAAAGTTTATTGACACTTTATGCAAGGTTTCTCAAACATAATAACACCCATTGCTCGATTATTGAAAAAACTACCCCATATCATTGAACAGCTGAAGCAGAAGATGCTTTTAAGAAATTGAAAGAGTGTTTCACTACAGCAGTGATTTTAAGGCATCCAGAAGTCACAGAGGTCTTCTATGTAGAAGCTGATGCTTCTGACTTTACAACAGGTGCCATTCTATTACAGTATAATTTCAACAGTTCGAGTAGATGTGCAATTGATCAAGCACCATGCTCGGACACTAAATATAGACCTCGCTCTGTAACAATTAATAAGCCACAATTCAAATGCTGATTCCTGACGGCGCCCATAAATATCAAAGATTCTGATTTCAATGCGCCTCGTCTATCTTCATGGCGATTTACCAGGGCAATGCTACGGCACAAATGTAAGTACCCTTACATGACCAGTAACCTTAAGGTTCTACGTAGATCAATTTTTCAAAGGGTCCTTTTCTCTACATAAGAATTCTGTTTCCTGAATATGGTCTTATAGATGTACAACACAACAAGACCGAAATGCCAACCAACATACCCATTTTAATCTATGAAATAACGGACATTTTGTTGTAAATAGGCATTAGAAATGGGTTATGTACACGTGTGACAAGTAGATACATTACCAATTGATTGTTAACCTCTGTCACTCTTAAAAAGGAGAATATTTTTGTACCCTTGAATTTGATTTATTTAATTATAAACTTCAACTAAATAAGAATACACTTGTTTCCTGTTTTGATCTATTCGTTTTTGATTGCACAAATGTATTTTCAGAATTCATGTGTTTGAGGCCACTCTTTGGGCGCTCATAAGTGATATTATGAAGTAATGTTTTCATAAATCTAAATAAAATCCTTTGTAGGCACCTTTACTTGATAAAACATTTTGTTACCCAAGCCTACAAAGATATATTGGGTTGCCTAATAAACATAAATAATTCTATCACAGTAGCATCCTACTACTGGGCAATTACATCCTGTGTCCTTTTTCTCTAAGAAATGGAGTCCAACTGATTATATCTACATCATTACTGATAAGGAAGTACTTGCTGTTAAGGCAGCATTTAAGTAATGGAGACATTATCTTCTGGGTATGAATATCCAGTCACGGTGTACACTGATCACAGGAAGTGATCGGGGGACATGGCGCTGGCTGACGCCAGTCGGGAGAGAACCCCTGTGCAACGTCAGATGAGTCCAGTAATGAATGATAAATGAGCGGCGTGAGCCACGGTGACAAGGAGTCGACAAAGGTCTTGGGCTGATCTGAATACTGACGCGGTGACTCGTTACAGTCTATTACTGCTAAGGCTACGGTAAGGCAGTGTATGGGGTGGGACGCCGGCTTCCCCACCACCGAGAGACGCAGCTTCGCCCCCGAAGGGAGCAGCGGTAACAACATTCCATGCCAGAAAGAGTAGTATCTTTTTGGCTACTGGGGTTTTTGTATAGCACATGAGAAAGGTCAGAGGGGCAAATACAAGAGACAAGAAATTCTGGCTAAGTTTGAGACAACGGAAAGCAATCAGAAAGATATTCAAGGCAAAGGGGAGATCCTTGAACAGAAGATCGATGGGATAGCTAAGCGTACAGATAGCTTGGAAGAGGAGGTGAAGGTTTTGGGTGAGGCTACTGTATGGAATCTCAGAGTGATAGAGAGACTCAAACAAGGGAACAAGAAACTACAGCAAGATATGGAAAGGCTCTGGCTCCAGGCCAGGCGGAACAATATCCGCCTTTTAGGTATTGCCGAAAATGCTGAAGGGGCGGATGTTAAAGGCTTTGTCTATAAGCTACTGGGAGAGCTGTTTTCAGATAGAACAGATATAGATTGGGAAAGAGAGCTCCAAAGTGTACACAGTGATCCATACAGGTTACACACAGCCTTCCGACTCAGATATATTTGTGTCTTCTAGATAGTATTGTACCTGTTTTTAAAAAGCTCTTTAATACCATATTGATGGAAGGGGAGGACCCTCCGCCATCTTGGACCGAGGCAACTGTGGTATTAATTCTGAAACCAAACAAGGAACTGCTGGCGGTGGAGTCTTACAGACCTATTTCCCTGTTGAACGCAGATTATAAGGTGTTCACAGGGATATCGGCAGCTAGGGTCGCTAAGATAATTAAGAGCATAGTGCACAGGGATCAGAGGGGTTTCATCCCTGAAGGCAGCTGAGTTAATTGACCTTCACAATGTTCAGGTTAGTAGACTTGGCTGAATCCTATAACTTGCCAGTTACAGTTGTGGCAGTTGACGCCGCTAAGGCGTTCGATCAGGTTCATTGGCCCTATCTTTGGGAGACCCTAAGGACCTTCGGATTCCCTAATAATCTAATATAAGCTGCACAGCTACTATATCGCTTACCTAGAGCTAGGGTTTTAGTAAATGGGGAGCTAACGGACTGGTTCAGCATTACGCGGGGAACAAGACAGGGATGCCCTCTGTCCCCCCTGCTATTTAATGTTTACATAGAACCTTTTGCAGCATTAATCAGACAAGATATTTCTATTGTTCCATTCGGCTACAGAGATCTTAAGGTCAAATTAGTCCTATACGCAGACGACCTCAGGCTATCCCCATACTGATGGCTAAAGCAGAGTTTTTTGGGAAGGTATTGGGGTTTAGGGTAAATAGGGACAAAACCGAATTAATGGCGTGGAACCAAATATCCCAGACGTCAGGGGCAAAGCATCTGGGGCCCGATGTAGGTAATCCTCATTTATCGACTCTAAAATACCGAATTTTACCGATTCGGTATTCTAGATTCGGTAAATGAGATGTAGCTAAAAATTCTGTATTTTTTACCGAATCGGTAGGAATACCGAATTATCAAGGGGAACAGGGTGTCACTTTGACACCCTGTTGCACCCCTGATTTTGGCTTGTGTGCCTAAGGGCATGTATGTGTGTCACATGGCACAGGTGTACATGCACAGATGTGCATGTACACAGGCATTCGTTATTTACCACCAAATAGTATTTGGTGGTAAATAACGAATCAGTAATGGCCTGTGGCACTGTTTAAAGTGCCACCTACATCTGGATTTACCAATTCGGTAAATTTACCGATTTAGTATTTTACCGAATCAGTAAATTTACCGAATCGGTAAAATTAAGGCCACCTACATGTCAAAACCCAAATACCGGTCGGTAACGGCCGAAATCGGCCGTTACCGACCGGTATTTTCAGTCCTACATTTGGCCCCAAATGCGTTATCTGGGTATCACACTCACGCAGAAACTAGCCGATGTAGCCACCGTTAATTGGAGGAAGACTAACCAGGAGGTTGGGAAACTGCTGGCAAATCTCCCCCTTAATTTGTATGGTAGGGTCAATTTGATTAAGATGGTCGTTCTGCCAAAGGTTACTTTTCTTTTCAACACTATACTCCTACCATTTGATAAAGGCGAAGTAGCAAAATTACAGGGTAAGATTGGTAGCTTCATTTGGGCCACGAAGGGCCCTCGTATATCGTGGAAAAGACTAAGGAGAAAGCTGGAGAAGGGGGGATTGGCTCTTCCCGATATGTTGACATATGGTCAAGTTTTCATTTTAAGAACTTTCGGATGCTGTAAACCAGATGATTCTGCAATAGGCACCCTTTACGGGGCAATGCTTAGTGATCTTAGGGATGAACAAGAGCAGTTCCTTTTTAAGTCAGACTGAAGATCTTGTTACAGGCAGTGAAAAAATGGGTCCATATACGGAAAAAACTAGGAGTATCTTACTATTCCGATTATGCACCGATTTTGGGCTCCCCAGGACCCCCAGACTGTTTAAATGATCAGCTTAGCCTACCATTGAAGCATGTGGGAATCACACATTGGTGAGATCTGAGAATTGGTACGGACTTGGTCAGTTGGGAAAGTTTGACCCTATATGCACACAGGGTCAATTAACGAGATTTAAATTCTACCAACTCTCTGCTTGGTGGGTTAGGCAGGATTGGGAGGAACAGAGGGACGATTCCTGGTTAAACCAAGCCATGAAAGTTGGTTTCATTAACAAAGAGGTTGCTCAGTGGTATCGAACTTTGGTGGAAGCAGAAGATGATTTGGATCAAGATATTCAAAAGCTCTAGGGATATTACTTAGCTAACAGTAATTTGAGTGAAGCTTGGATGGATTCATTTGCATTGCCCTGGGAGATAGTCAAACCTGCCTTCCTTGGGAGGGGCATGTCCTGCAGCCGGGGAAGATGGCGGCGTAGTACGAGTGCTGCGCTAAAGACGTAAGTAGTCCGCTGAAAATCCGGCATTATCCGCACACCGGGGCAGACACGGAGGGCACCCACGACTGTGGGAGCCGGTCAGTGGTCCGCGGCTGTGATTTTCAGCAGCCTTGAGCGTCCCAGGAGAGAACCCGGGGGAACGGAGGAGATCGGCCTGGCTAATCCCATGATGGCGGCAGCCCGAGTGCTTTGAGCGGTGGCTCCCCTGTGATCGCGAGGAACATCCGGCCTCTTGGACAGGAGAACTGAACCCCAGTTGAGCGCCCCCCGGCATTGTTGCCTCCGTGGGAGCCTGGGTTCAGATCGGGCATTGCAAGGAGATTGCAGCGAGCGTCCCTTGCCATGGGGGTGGTCCCACTTTGAACAGCGAGCTGCGGCCGGCGGACAACGGTGGCCTCATGAGGGCCGAGAGCCCTGCGGCCCGGGCAGTTGATGGTGCATGGTGCTAGTCGCAGCGTAAGTGCACAGCAGCGGGAGGGGCTCCTCCTCATTAGCCTGACGGGGCAATTTCTGTCGGAGCGCGGTCTCCACTGCGCCTGGGCGGTGACGGTTGTGCCTACATTGGGCCTGGAGCCCGCCGCCCGTAGACAGTCCCCCGCTTGAGTATCCGGTGCCGTCCCGCTGGACCAGGACTGAGCGCCGCAACGAACCTACACGTGGGGAAGGGGGCCAGTGTTTTGGAGGCCCACGGGTGCAACTAGTTCGGTGGGTCCCAGAGGCAGGTAGACATTTCGGGGCCTGAGTGACGTGGACCCACCCGCAGAGACAATAGCCACAGGTGGAGCTTCCTGGTCAGTTGGTGTCCAGCGCTTCCCTTGAGCCGGGCCCATAATGGGTCAGAATAGGGCACCGGGCCAAACTAACCAGATAGAAAAGTACACAGTGGCGATGATCAGGGAGCGGAGTGCGACGGGTGGCGGCCAAGACGACGACCATGATGCTGGGGGCCCGGATCCGTCCCTGAAGGACATAATGAGGGCCATCAGAGATTTTTGTGGCACCATGGAGCCAAAACTGGACTCCGTGATCGAAGAGGTGAACCTCCTGCGGGCGTACTTCTGCAAAATGTCCGAAAAGGTCGCGACGCCGGAGACCGGCATAGGTGGACTCCAGGTGAAGACGAAGCGATTGGAGGAACAGGTGGCCGCGGTCACCAAGAACCAGGCCGACATTCATGCCCGCCTGGAGGACCAGGAAGGCTGGGCTCTATGAAACAACATTCGCATAATGGGGGTGCCAGAGAGTATGCATGGGCCCTCGACGGACTGGTTTGTGGAGGACCTCATTCTGCACCACCTGAAGCTGAAATGTCTCTCAAACTTCTTTTCTGTTGAGCGGGCTCACAGAGCCTTGGGAGGCAAGCCCAAGCTGGAGCCCCTTCACGCATGATCATTGCCCGCATCCTCAACTACAGGGACGGAGATGCCATATTGCAGGCAGCACGCGTCCATGGGGATCTCCACCGAGACAACGCCATCATTCGCTTTTTCCCGGACTTCACGCTCCAGGTGCAGCGACAACTGCGCTCCTTTGATGGGTTAAAGAGGGCGCTTCGAGATAAAGGTGTGAAGTACATGATGTTGTTCCCTGCACAGCTCAAGTTTCTAGATGGAGAAAAGGCCTACTTCTTTGACACGCCGGCGACTGGTTGGAAGGCTGGCACATTGTTGGTCGGCAGGGGAAGCGGCGTGAAATGCAGGTGGGTCCAGAGGCATTGCAAGTCTCCAGTGATGGCAAACGACAGCAGGCGGAGTGACTCTGGTATGGTGAAGGTATTGCTGCCCTCAGTCTATGGCCCTGATCAAACTTTGACTTTGGGCTGGAGGGATGGGTGGCCGGGTAGTTTGTTTCCCTGGAGGTGGGGGGGTCAAGGATTGACTTGCTCCGTGAACCTGGTGAGAGACATTGACAGAATCTGCCCACAGACCTGGTTCTGGACTGGATGATGGGCCGGGAGATGGGGGTATAATTTTGAAGGTGGGACGCTAGGGGTTGTATAACAGGAGAGGGGGTACGATCCGTCATTAGCCGTATGCATCTTCCTGAGGTCAGTGATCCCACATTTCCTCTTACATGGTTCTAGATGTGGTATCGGGGCGACAGGAACTCTGCAGGTTTTATTGGTGGGTGGGTGAAGGCTCACCAGGCAGGGCGGCAGGGAGGGGGGAGTTGGGGTGTTGGGGGAAACATGTGGGTGGGGGAAAGGGGGCTGTTTCTTAGGGACAGGTTTATTATGCTCATTTCTGTGTCAGTCCTTTGGCGGGTGAGGTTGACGGTGGCTCAATACAGGGCAGCAGGGTTCATTCGTGGAGCAGGGGAGACACTAATTCAGGATAGGTTCCCAGACACAGGTTAAGATTTTGACGTGGAACATCAATGGCTTGGGCAATAAGATTAAACAGACTTTAGTGTTGCAGCACCTGAAGCGACACTCTCCTGATGTGGTTCTCCTGCAGGAGACGCACCTGCATGGCACCAGATGTCAAGCGTTAGACCGCTTCAGGTACAAAATGGCTGCCCACTCGGGATTCACGTCTGGGTCCAGGGGTGTGGGTATCTTAATGCGCAAGTCCTTCCCAATGGTGATCTTTGGTGCGTGGACCGACAACTCTGGCTGCATGGTGGCCGTGGGTGGGAGGGACGGACAGTTGTATTCTGCTCCTGCTACTTTCCGCCGGGCCTCCACTCCAAGACCTATGTACGATTGGGCTCCTTTCTGAAAATCTTCCTCTCGGGACTCTCTGGTGGGTGGAGACATGAATGCTGTTATGAACGCTGACCTGGATAGATTGGGTGGGGGACAGGGATTTAAGGGGGAGCAGGGACTGCAAGGATTTCTGGAAACCTCGGACCTGAGTGACATATGGCGGGTGCATCATCCCTCCCAGAGACAGTACACGTTCTACTCGACTAGACATGGGTCCTTCTCCAGATTGGATCAGCTGCTGGCGCGCACTGACCAATTGGGTGACTATTTGGAACCCCAAAAAATGGCATGGGGTCTCTGTGACCACTCCCCGGTAAGCGTTCTTTTGAAGGGGCCGGTCGTCAACAAGGCGGTGTTCACACGGATAGATCCGTGGCACCTGCGGGATGATAAAATAGGGGACAAACTCCGGGAGGGCTCCCAGCTCTATTTTGAAGAAAATCGGGGATCAGTAGCATCACATATCACACTTTGGGAGGTGTACAAAACCGTCGTGAGAGGGCAGGCACAGGCCTTGATCGGGGCCAAAAAGGAGGAGGAATCCATACAGATTAGGAGGCTTGAAGGTGAGATAAATGATCTTGAAAGTAGGGCGGATGTCACTTCCTCGATAGACAGTCATCATGCTCTGGCACTTAAGCGGAAAGAGCTTAGGGCCCTAGCGGAGGGTGAGGCACGAGCCTATTCCCTGGCAACGCAACACCGAATCTACGATGTTGGAGACAAAGCCCTGAAGCTCCTGGCATGGCTTGAATGCAGAGATAGGGAGTGCTCCTGGCATGGCTGCGGTCTACACTCCGGTATGTACAAGGACGGAGCAAGACTGTGAGGAATTCCTCCGCGACTTAGCGCTTCCCACACTGTCCCAGCCACAGAGGGATAGTTTGGAGTCGGCTTTGACTGGAGAGGTAATAGGGGCGGCGCTCAACTCCCTACAGTCCGGGAAGGCACAGGCTCCAAACAGGCTCCTGATTGAGATTTTCAAGAGACAGGCGAATGTCATTACAGGCCCTCTCCTTCAGATGTACTTAGAAGCGCGACAGGTGGGTACGCTACCGCCTGACCAGAGGGAGGCCACGATCGTGGTCATTCACTAGGACGGCATACCAGCCGATTGTTGCTCCTCCTACCGGCCAATCTCGCTCATCAACGCCGAGGCGAAGGTGTTGGCCAAGGTCCTGGCAGATAGACTGCTCCCGGTTCTGCCAGATCTGGATCATGTCGACCAGTCAGGTTTCATGCCGTGCAGGAGCACCAGGCATAATCTGCGTGCTGTATATGACGGAGGGAGTGGGAGACACACAGACAGCATTGATGGCGCTGGACGCCTCAATGGCGTCCGACATCATTGAATGGCCGTACCTATTCATGGTTCTGTAGAGACCTGGCTTCGGTCAGATTTTTTGCAGTTGGGTGCACCTCCTGTATGAGCAGCCACTGGCGCACGTGCGGGTTAATGGATCGGTGTCCAGACTCACTCCCGACTGGGCACGAGGCAGGGATGTCCCCTGTTCCCCCCTCTTGTTCGCCCTGGCGCTGGAGCCGCTGGCCCTCTGGATCAGGAGTGACAGGTCATTCTGGGGCTTGGCACTGAATGAGGACTGGGAAGAGCGCATTAGCCTCTATGCTGATGACATCGTGCTATATATGGCTAGGCCCTACCAGTCGATGGCTCAGGCACTTCATCTCTTTAAGCTCTTTGGTAGCTACTCGGGCTATAGAATCAATTGGGCAAAATCAGTTATCTTTCTGCTCTCTGGCCCTCCTCCAGCGGTTACCGACCAGGTGCCCTGCGGTGATAGCAGTGGGTGGTTTTAGGTTCCTGCGGGTGTACATTACCAGAGATAAAGCTGAGTTCTTATCTAGAAATTTGGAGCCCCAGTTGACATGCCTGATTACGGACGTAGGCCATTGGCGCACGCTGCCTCTCTCCCTAATGGGGTGTGCTGCATTGATCAAGATGCTGGTGCTGCCTCGTCTGCTGTATATTTTGCTCAATACGCCCTATCCGATCCCGCCAGGGGTTTTTAAAAGAATATTACAGACGGTACAGATGCTCCTTTGGGATGGTGGCAACCCTCAGATAGCGCTGAGTAAACTTACGAGGGGGGTGTACGATGGGGGGCTGGCCCTCCCGGATGTGCAATTATATTATTGGGCGTCCCCGCTGCAGGTGGTAAACGACTGGGTGTATGGTGATAGATTGGAGCCGGCCTATAGGGTAGATCAGTTTGTGATGCCGGGTGGGAACTGCGAATCACTGTTATATGCCCGCAAGACACGAGCGGACTGGCCCTCGCATACTGGAGTGGAGGTTCAGTGCTGGAGGGAGGCGAATAGATTTCTGGGGTGGACGGGCTCCCTGACGGGTAGGACCCCCTGTGGCTCAGGGAGCAGCTAAGAGAGGTGTCTCGCTTGGAAGGCTTTAGGGGTTGGCAACTCATTGGTATTGAATACTTAGGGGATGTGTGGAAAGGGGCCGCCCCTGCTCATTTGAATATCTGCAAAAAGAATACAACCTGCAGAAATCCCAGTGCTATCACTACCTCTGCCTCATGCACGCCCTGCGCACATATATTCAAGGGGGCGCCTCCGTTCCGGAATACTCCCCCATGGAGGATTGTTTACTCCTCAATCCCATCCCTGAGAAGCCCACATCCATGATCTACCGTAAGCTCATATATATTATGCCTGATCCTTTAGTGTCACTGAGGGCGACTTGGGAGCGGGATGTAGGCCCATTGGAGGATGACGATTGGCAGGACGCCTTGCAGAGCCCTCGGGAAATTGCGATTCGCGTTTGGTTCCAGCTAGTGCAGCTTAAAATTTTGCACCGTGTATATTACCCTCGCACCCTATTGTACACTTGGGGTGGGTGTCAGTCCGCCCTCTGCCCGCGCGGCTGTGGTGGGGGAAGGTTGGATGGCAACTATTAAGTCCATGCCATGCAGGAACTAGGGGTGCATGCATACAGAGTGGCACACCATGTGCCCCCTTGCATACATCCCCTGGCCCTGAGGCAACAAGGGGCCCTGTAGGGCCTGCTTTGCTTTATCACTGCAACACTTTTATTGGTGGGCTCACCGCCATGAAAACTGTGGCAGTGAGGAAACTTGTAATATGCTTGGTGTTGCTGCAGTGGCACCGCCCAGAATACTGCAAGCCTCAGACCGCTGCACCATCCCCTGTGGTTGCAGCAGTCCTTTGGCGGTCTGACCGTCAAACTCGTAATAGGGTGGTCAGAACGGTGGTGCCCACGCTGCCACCGCAGCTATGGGTCGTAATCAGCTCCTTAGTCAATGGGATTGTTGCGTCCATTGCAGAATTCCCCCCAAGACCTTTGCACATGGTTACTGTTGACTTTATTGTGGATCTGCCTCCGGATCATGGATATGACCTGATCATTGAAGTTGTGGTCGCTTTTAATAAGATGGCTCATTTTATCCCTACCAAATTATTCCAACTGCAGTAGAGACAAGTACATAATTTAAAGATAAAAGATAGAGGCGTCATCCTTGTTGAGTAGAGTGTCGGGGTGAAGAAATTAATTGGGAAGGAGCCAGGTTTTCAAGCTCTTACGGAAAGCTTGGTGATTAGAGAGGGACAAGAGATGAGGAGGGAGCTTGTTCCGGAGTTGAGGGGCTGTATAGGAAAAGGACCGACAACCATATCTAGAAGTCCGGACCCGAGGCTGGACTAAAAGGGATTTAGAACTAGATCTTAAGGTTCTGGATGGTCTATACCAGACCAGTTTTTTCGCTAAATAGGATGGTCCAGTGCCATAGAGTAGTTTATGAGTTAAACTTAAGATTCAGAATTGGCTTCTCTGGCGGATGGGCAACCAGTGCAATTTTTTGAGGTTGGGCAAGGTGGGAGACCTGGGAGGCAGCCCTAATACCAGTCTGGCGGCGGCGTTCTGAAGAGTTTGTAGTTTTGTCAGCAGACACTCATTCATGGTAGCGAATATTGCGTTTCCATAATCTAAACGGCTTATAATTAATCCTTGAACCAGAGGCATTCTAGACTCAAGAGGTAGCCATTTAATTTTTTTTCGCAGTTTCTGCAATATTCCGTAACAGATACCTGATACTTGGTTAACGTGTGCTTTCATAGAGAGAGCACATTCGATCATAATTCCCAAGTCGCGAACAACTTCTTTAGGTTCAGGACATGGTCTTAATTCTTGGGGCCACCAACCCTGTGACCAGATTGACTTAGCCTTGCCAAATAGCATAATTTCCGTTTTGCTATAATTAAGCTGGAGTTTGTTTTCACTCATCCATTCACTGATATTGATCTTGCAGTGTTTAAATCTGGTACAGGTTTCGAGGAAATCAGAGCTGCAGGTGATGAGCATCTGAGTGTCGTCAGCATAAGATACAGACGAAAAGCTGTAAGATTTTATAATTTTGGCCAGTGGGGTGAGATACAGATTAAATAGCATGGGACTAAGAATCGACCCCTGTGGAACCCCCACTGTGAGGGGGGTGTTACTGGATGTAAGGGTATTAACCTTGATGTAGGTATGGCAGTCCGCAAGATAGTTCTCAAACCAGGCAAGGGCATTGCCTCTGACACCGATCTCCCACAGCCGACGCAGAAGAATGCTGTGGGAAATGGTGTTAAAGGCCGCCGATAGGTCTAATAGGATCAAAATTGCGGACTCACCACTATCCAGAGTAAGACGGATGTTATCCACTATCTCCATTACTGCAGTTTCCGTACCATGGGCGGTGCGAAAACCCGACTGCGAGGGATCTAGGAGCGCATGGGTTTCAATGTAGGTGGAAATGCGTTTATCAACTAAGTGTTCCAGCACCTTCCCAAGGTAGGACAGTAAAGAGATAGGTCTGTAGTTAGACATAATTGTGGGGTCACAAGTAGGTTTTTTGAGAATCGGTTTCACCTGAGCCAACTTCCAGCTACTGGGTATGGATGCAAGCTCAAAAGAAGTGTTAAAGATGTTAGTAAGGGAGCTGGCCAGAAGCGGCAATATCTCATTACACTTTTGAGGGGCCAATGAATCAGTGGGGGAACCCGATTTAACTTTCCTAAGAGCATCAAGCACTTCAACTGTCGTGGCGGGCTCAAATTCCAAGAGAGATGGTGTTCCTATGGTGTCTGGAAAGGTGACATTGAGAGGGGATGTCTCACCGTCTTGGGTTACGTCAGGTCGGGTGACTGGAAACGTGGAATAAATCAGTTTAATTTTATTGTCTAAATAGGATGACAGTGAGTTGACCCAGTCCAAGGTGGGAATAAATACTGATTGCTCCACCTGCGGGGTAGTAAACTCTTTTAATATTTTGTACAGTTCTTTGCTGGAGTTCGCCACTTTATTTATCCTTTGTGTAAGATAAAGTGATTTTGCTGCTTTTATTTTATTTAGATAATTAGAATGAGTTAATTTGTAGTTCTTACGGTTTTCCGGCGTTCTGGTTTTCCTTCACAACCGTTCCGCTGATCTACTGACCATTTTCTCTCTTTTTAGATCCTCAGTAAACCACGGAGATGCGATAGTTTTTACGTTCACTTTGGTTTCTGGAATAATTTTGTCCAGTGCATTTTTGATGGATGCTTCCAATTGAGTTACCATTGAATCAATATTATTTGATGTAGTATTAGGGGTTTAAAGTGAGTCTGGAAAGCCTCTGGAGTCAATTTGCGCCAGGGCTGTGTTAATGTAGTCTTTTTGTGAATAGTGGTCCTATCCCGGAGGGTCTGGGAAAACTAAATTTTACAAGAAAGTGATCGGTCCAAATCATGGGCGTGGGGGGCTCACAAATTAGATTAGGCAAATTGGTGAAAATTAGGTCTAAAGTGTGACCTGCCAGGTGAGTAGGACCTAGCACCCTTTGCGTTAGTCCCAGAGTTTCCAAGGTGGTGATTAAGTGGTAGGAGTCAGTGTCGTGTGCAAGTTCAGCGTGGTGATTAAAATCTCCTAGCAGAATAAAGTTATCTGCGGTTAGCGCATGCGAGGCTATTGTATCAAGGAGATAATTTGCAAATTTGGATTTTTCTCCAGGGGGTCTATATAACAAAGCAGCCCTTCCAAATGACGTCATATTAAGCTTCATGTTAATTACCAGGATTTCGAGCGTGGGACTCGAGAAAGACTCGAGCAAGGTGATGTCAATGAGGGCCTTAGCTGCCACTGCAATGCCTCCCCCTCTCCTTCCCTCTCTATCCTGCCTGATAAGGTGATATTCCTGGGGAAATGCTATGGCGATGTCAAGTGACGCCTTGTTGTGGAGCCATGTTTCGGTGAAGAAACAAATATCCGGTTTGTGATTATCCAAAAGGCTCCCTAGCTCAAGAGCATGCTTAGGGATTGACCTAGTGTTTAGATAGAGGGCAGAAAAAGATTTTGTATCCATAGTAACGCTGGTACTGATTGTATCTGAGGGTTTCACTAATGTTACCTGTTCGTGACCAGTCATGGGCGCTAAGGTAGCAGCGGCAATAGGCGGTTCACTAAAGGGAGTGTTAGGTATGGGGCTGAACTTGCGTATTTCTGGCAAGTTGTTAGGGTTTAGGGAGATTAGTTCCTGCCGATCATAACGAATCATGGTCACAGGTAGGAGTTCTCTTACCCAGAATAGTTCTGTGGAGTTTGGCGGGAGATCTAGGCGGCGGGCGGCATCCAGGCGTGGACGGGCGCAGACGGGCTTGCCTTCGGCGTGCCGCTGCGCGCGTCCGCGCTGGGGAAGGAAATAAGTAGACAAAAGGGCGGGGCAGCTCCGATGACGCTGCCTGGTGTTCCACTGCTTCCTGTCCCTCCGCACAACTGGCACAAGCCGTGGCAGACCGGGGACCCAGCAGGGAAAATGCGTTATAGTAAGTAACAGGCGGTAGTAATCACCGCAAACAGTTATCAGGCTAAAAAGAACCGTGACTAATGCTAAAAACAGAGCACAATTAAAACAGTATAAATGGCCCCCGTTTGAATTGCAATACTTTAGCTGTTACACATTCAGTATAAATTTCCAAAACCACACAGCGCTAGCGAGCAAAACTACCAAACAGTAAGGATGCCATTCTTGCTGCGCGCTTCCGTGCTGGGGCGGGAAATAAGTAGGCAAAAGGGCGGCACAGCTCCGATGACGCTGCCTGGTGTTCCACTGCTTCCTGTCCCTCCGCACAACTGGCACAATCCGTGGCGGACCGGGGACCCAGCAGGGAAAATGCGGTATAGTAAGTAACAGGCGGTAGTAATCACCGCAAACAGTTATCAGGCTAAAAAAAACGTGACTAATGCTAAAAACAGAGCACAATTAAAACAGTATAAATGGCCCCCGTTTGAATTGCAATACTTTAGCTGTTACACATTCAGTATAAATTTCCAAAACCACACAGCGCTAGCGAGCAGAACTAGCAAACAGCAAGGATGCCGTTCTTGCTGCGTGACCCGTGACTCCTCACCCGTGAGGAATCCAGGCTCTGGCAGGGTCCGGTTGATTAATCGAATAGCCAGGTCATCAGGGACTTTCAGAGCTTTGGAAGAGATAGGGAGGTCTGTAGATGAAAGGGTTACTCATTCCATGTCTCCGCTGTTACCTGGAAGTAGCGACCTTAGCAATTTCTACATCGAATGTGGGGTGAGGGTTAGAGAAAGGGACATGGAGCGGAGGTATCTGGTGGGCTGATGGAAGATCAGGTGGTGGTTCAAGTAGATGAGCCAGCGGTTGTGTAGGCCTTGTATGCATAGGTCAGGAGCTTGAAATGGCATCTTTCCTGGACAGAGAGCCTGTGGAGTTTCAAGAGGTATGTATGATGTGAGTTTGTCTAGGGAGATCCAGGACGAGTCTGGCCGTGGCATTCTGGATGGTCTGTAGTCATCAGAGGAGGTGAGCTGTGATCCCTGTGTAAAGAGTGTTGCCATAGTCCAGTTGGCTGGAAATGAGAGCCTGGGTGATGGAGCGTCTTGAGCTTTGGGGTAGCCATTTTAATTTCTTACAAAGCACGCAGAGGATGAAAAAGCAAGAGGAGGAGACACAGTTGACCTGAGTCATCATTGTTAGCTTGTTCTCCAGAATGATCTCTAGGTTCCTAGCATGGTCAGTGGGGTAGGAGAAGGTCAGAGTTCTCAGGTCCACCAGGATGCGTCCCATGGGGAGCATTTGTTTCCGAAAATCAGGACAATTAGACATTCTCTATTTAATTGCTTGACATGTTACCATCCACGCTTCTTGCCTGAGGAAATTGACTTTACTGAACATCTTCCCATGGTGTATGAACTTTTAACTACATTATCTGTTGTTCACAACAAGGTATTCGATGCGTTGAAACAAGCCACAAATTATTACAAGAAACAAGCTGACAGGAAGAGACGACCCATGCCTATATACAAGGTTAGAGATGGAAAAAGAAAATATGTTTCTCAGTTCATTGGTCCCTTTTTCATTACTAAGGTGATAAATCCAGTCTCTTCCGAACTAGCTTTACCACCAACAATGAAGATCCATCTAGTACTTCATGTCATTTACCAAACCAGTGACTCCAGGCGCTTTGTTAACGCAGCCCAACCTTCAGTGATAGATGACCCTAAGGTAGAACATGAAATCCAGTCTATAGAAGAATTACGAGTAGTCAATGGGAAGTTACAGTATTTGATACATTTGAAAGGGTATGGACCCGAAGAAATGAAATGAAATTATATATGTGGCATTTACAGAGCGCAAACTGTAGCTCCCAAAGGAGCCTCCTGGCGCAATACAGATAACGAACAAACTAGTGAGGAGTTAGGGCCTAAATAAGGGCAAGACAAGATTCATCACTTATTTCATAGATCCAGGTCTTTAGAGCTTTCCTGAACTGTTTTTCTGATACCATTGTTTTCAATTTGTTAGGCATAAGATTCCATGCTTTTACACTTAATACTGTAGCAGTCTTCCCTCCCCTGGTTTTAAATTTAAAGCCATGCAATTTGAGGAGGTTAGCAGATGTAGATCTAAGTATCCTCCCTGTGGTGTATAGTGTGAATCTCCTAGAGAGATATTCTGGTCCAATTTGACGGGTAGCTCTGAAAATAATAACCAAGAGTTTGAAAAGAATCCTCTTGTGTAGCGGGAGCCAATGAAGAATTTTCAGAGCTTCTGATGCTGATGACCTACGTGGGAGTTTCAAAACCAGTCTAGCAGTTGCGTGTTGTACTACCTGTAGTCTCTTCAAAGTTGATTTATTAACCCCTGCTAGAAGGCTATTACAGTAGTCTACGCGTGAGAGTATTAACGCCACAGCCACTGTTTTCCTTGCAGCCAGTGGAATCAACTCCAATTTTTTTAAAATAGTTTTAATTAGGCTAAAACAAGTGCCCACCACCTTAAGGGTATGATGTTTGAAAGAAAGAGAGGAGTCAAACCTCCTGGGAACCTGTTGATAATGTTCTTGTTCCTCATTTACTAAACCAGTCTCATCAGACACATCCAAATACACAAGGCTCTTGGACAGGGCCCTGCGAGGGGGTACTGTCACGATCATAGACCCATTTACACCGCAGCCCTGCCATACACTAGAAGAGAACAGAAAGAAACCTTTTGTATAATATAGTATCACTGGAAGAAATAGAAAAAAAAATGGGAAAATAATGCTAAGCAGGAAAAAAAAGGAGGCATTACAGCATTTAATAGATAAACACACCAGCTTACATGTTGTGGCACAGAGCAGGCTTCAAAATAATAATCTAAGTTTCAAACCTTAACTTGCTCTCATTCAGCTAAATAAACAAAGGGATGTATGACGTTACAACGCATACTTTTACAACGTCTACCTTTACATCGCAAGTTTTACAACGCATACCTTTACAACGCATAGTGCTTTTAGGCGCTGGATAGTGAATTGTTTAATTTACTATTCCAACTCCAGTCCCCGTGGATAGTAGGGAAGGTGTTGGATAGTACATTAAATCTATTCCCTATCCTAGAGCGCCCCCCAGCGCAATGCGTTGTAAAAGTTGCGTTGTAAAGGCACTGCGTGGTAAAAGTTGCATTGTAAAGGTTGTTTACCTAAACAAAGGCATAGTTCGAATCATTCCACGGTCCCTGCAGATCTCTGTGACAATGAAACTCATGAGTCATCTTCCAAGGAAATGTAAAATGTAATTCGCCACTTCAGGATATTTGAGCAGCTTGGTGATGCTCTCAAGCTACAGACACCTGATGCTGTTGCTCATTATGTATTTTGTTTTCAAGAAGGTGAAAACATTTTATTTGTTTGGGTATAATTAACTTTTACTTACATAGAGCTATGTTAGCTCTGAGACGGGTTGCTGAACATTTCTTTTCTTATTTGAATTCCTTATTTTTTCAAAGATCAACTCTTCATTAGTATTCATTACAGTGTGGTTTGTTTCTGCTCCCACTCCTTTTGTGCTAGGGTAGTGTTTATTTTAGCATGTTGAAAATTTATTTCTATCCGGAAAGTTATATGCATTTACACAGACTTTACATTTATTATTTACCTTTTAGGAGCATTATTTTAAATAAATCAGATATTTGAAAAATCCATGCTGAGTTAGATAAAATATTCTGACAGGTATTCAAATAAGGTTCATTTGCTATAAACTTTTATTTCAATGTTTACTCTGATTCTATTTAGAAACCTTATAGTCTTTTGTACATTGCATATGTTACGGTTATCAAGGTAGTAATCAGTCAAGTGTCCTGTATGAGCCTCAATCAAAAGCACATCAGAATTGGCTGCACTGTTGCATGTGGTTCTCTTTCCCCTTACCACTTATCCCTCGGTTTCCTTTAGTTCAGTTGTGTATTTTAAGTGAACTGCTGGAGACACTGGTAGGAGAGTGGGGGTATTCATATTTTTCCAAGACACTCCTGTGGAGGTGAACCAGGTGAGAGCCATGGCAATCCCTGCGAGATCCTAGCTACCACTTTAGCAGTTGCAGTGCATCTCAGGGGTACCACCTCTGGATACCTGCTTGCATGATCTTCCACACTGAGATATACTTGTTACAGGACACTGGCAAAGGGTCTAATGGACAGCAATTTCTATTCCCACCTGCTCAAAAGAACACCTACAACTAGCAGAGGCACTAACAGCACCTTGGTCTTAGTTCTTGGCTGACCTCTTAGTTGGCAAGTGGGACATATTCTGCAGGACCTCCCTGTGTTTCTAATGCCCAAGTGTCTTGCCAAGGGCACTTTATGGGCCAGTGACAGTAGGAGGTACTCTGTGGAACCACTGCCCTCTAGCAGCTCAAGATTAGCAAGCTCACTTTACAAGCAAACCCACTGTCCCAGTCACCATAATGTCTTCCCAGCACTCTTTGCTGACCTGCTTCTGGGCTTCTTTCCTAAGCCCCACTCATGTAGGATACTAACTTTTGCTTTGCAGAATTCCCTCTGGGTAACACCTTCAGTAGCTAGAAACCCCTGCATCTCTCACAATTACTCGGACTCCAATGCCTGATCCACTTTGGGTAGCTCAGTCTCCTCTCCATTTGGAGCCAGGACAATGGATGCTATGGCCAATGCCTTCTCTGAGCCTGCCCTGATCCACTGTATATTGCTCCTGTTTCTGCATATCTCAGATGGTCTCATACTCTTACCAAGACTTACATGCGGCCTGCACCATGATCAACACAGCTGACATTTTCCAAGCCAAGTAGGCATCTGGTCCTGGTATTAAATGAGGGTCAATCATTGTCAAGAAGACATTGAGCACCTTGCTTCTTCCTCACCCCTACATCACCCATGATTGACTTGCCATTGATCTCTACCTCATCTCTGGCAATTGAGTACTTCATGACATCACCACTGGCAGAAGGGAGAATTTCCCTAGGCATGAGATGCTTCCTGTCAACAAGAGTTCTACCAGCTCCTTTATGTCTCAAGGCAAAAACCTTCCCCGGAATGATAATACCTTCTAACACATAATCCATCATGTTTGAGTGCATGTGCGTCAAGGCATTTGAGTCCCTCTCCCAAATTTTCATATTCACGTGCTTGAGTGCAACAGGGCCCTCTTGGGTCCCTTCATCCACAGTTAACACACTTACCATGCCAGATTGCAGCTGGTACAGGGCTTTCACCTGACATTCTTTCTTATAATGCCCCTCCTTTTGAAAGTTAAAACAAGTATCCTTTCCTCCTTTCCTCCTTTATCCTTGTATTGTTTGGAATCCAATTCCATTTCTACTAAGTGCTCTCTCGGACCCTTGGGAATGGCTCTAGCCATTACCTCTGCTCCGTAACTAGTTTGTTGAGAGTTTCACTTTCCCTTTTTCCTAAAGCCATTCTGCAAAGGCCCTTGCGGACCTGTTAGCTAACCATTTGTCAGCCAAACCTGCAGGTTTCATGGATCCCTTTTCTGTCAGGCCTGACCAGTATTGCTTGGGTAAGGTAAAACACTCCTCCTTGAGTCTCCATGTCACCATTAACTGGTTAAGGTACTGAAAATACTTTGCCTCCCTCCCTTTCACCCACTCATTCCAATCATACAATACATCATGAATTCAGGTCTCAAATGAAACCCCACATGCTCTCTTGTTATCCTTAAACTATTGCAGGTACTGGGGTGGCTTTAGTCCCAACCATCTAATTCAAGACTCTTTCATCCACGTATAATTAATTTGCTCAGCCACAGGCATCCAACCAATGACTGTTGTACATTCTATAGGCAAGAGTCTCACAAGAATAGCTGCCTTAGAAACATCATCCAAAGCCTAAGGTCTATAAGCAAACTCAAATCTGACCAAAGTTTACAAAATATCTTAGCCCTGCACCATCTCTTTTGGAACATTGGTAGAAGCACCTGAAGGATAGGAAGTAAAATCGCTTTGCACAACTGTTTCCACTGCAATCCTGAGCTTCTCTCTCTAAAGCTATCCTCTCTCCCCAATACTCCCTCCTTTTCCTTTTTTCCCTACCTTTCTCTTTCCATTTCCTGCTCCTCATGCTCACTTTTCTTTCCCATGTGCCAATTCTTCCTTTCTCTTTCTCCTACTTTTCTCTTGTTCCTGGTGAGCCAATCTTAGCTTCTCCACCTCCAACCCTTCTCCTCTTTATTAGCCTTAGCTTTCTGGACAGCTAACTGCAAGTTTAGGATCTCAGCCTTCCAAGCAATCACTCCTTAAATTGGTGAAACTGTACCCTAGAAAGCTTGTGGCAACATTCTTGGGGAAAGCACATTTTGGGGTATACAAGGGGTAGGTCTTGGTGTCTGGGAAAATAAGAGAGGCTGACACCACAGCATTTACCTCAGATTCCTATTATGGTACAGTCCCCAGAGTCCCCTTCCCTTCCCTCCAGTTTCTCTAACTGATCTCTAATTCACAGCAGCATGACCCCACCTTGATGTGCATTATTGAGATAGCTGCACAATATGCTCAGGTAGAGTTTGTCTTGGTTGTGCTTTCATCCACTCAGGCATAGGTTGATGTCACAGTGGCACAGTCTCCTCAGGCACAACTACACGACGATGCAGTGGCATAGTCTACTCTGGCCTGCTTCACAATGTTTCAGTGGCTCAGTCTGCTCTGGCACAGCTCCACAATGTTGCTGTGGTTTCTGATTGGAACCACTAGTTGGGTGAGACTGCACTCGCATCCTTGGAGAATGCAGATTGTTCTCTTCTGTCTTTTTGGATGGACAGATCATTAGGTTCTGCATTCAGCTGCTTCTCACTCGTCCTGAACAATAACACTTTCTGTAGTGTTATCCAGCTTTCCATGTCCTTGCAGGTAGGTTGTTTTTCAAGTGCTTTGGGACAGAGTGAAAGCTTCTCCCTCACAGGTGAGGCTCCAAGTGATGTCCCCTTAACTCTGGAAAACTGGCTGTCAGGTAGGCACCATCTCTGGTATCACAGCAGTCCTCTGAAACCTCCGGGGAGCTCTCTCTTCCTTTGTTAAAAGGAACTTGCAACTGAATACTGCTAAAGTAGCGAGCGGGATGTTGATTCTCTGTCAGAACTAGTTTGGAGTGGTCCTTCTTCCAAGTGTCCTCTCCAGCCTGTTCTCCAGACACTGTCTTTGGGCACAAAGACTGTGATGCCACCAACCGGTCAATGGGCTCTTGGTATGGGGTGGGCTTCAGTCTGTGTGACTGCATTTGGGCCTCTGTAGTCCATACAGAACCTCATCTCAGGCTTTCCTCCTTTTAGATTGGGCACTCTGTCAACCCTATCTCTGGCATCTTGGCTACCTCAGTCTTAATGCTAGCCATGACCTAGTCTGACAGCATGTATATCCTACCATTGACATGAAAGCTGTCAACAGTGTCCACCATGTTGTCAGACCTGGGGTCAGTGAAAGTAGCCCAGCAAACTACCTCAGAAACCGATAGCAGTTCCTTTGTTACTGGTCTGTGAGGCTGGAGGAGAGAACTACTCCTTCCACTGTACCATCTTGGGCATTTGAGGATAAGAGCTCAGGAAGTGACTCACTCTCCCCTTCTTCTCCTCCAGCTGTTACCATCAGTATGTTGATGTCTGCCCTATCATGGTGTCCTTACGCCTGTTGTGGATAACCAACCCTCTGATGGTTCCTGAAGGTACCACTACACCAAATAGGTGATTTCCCCTGTCTTTTCTAGGATTGGGTATTGCCCAGTCTATTTTTCTTGTAGTGTTCTTGCAGCCACAGGTTCTAAAAACCCACACCAATTGTCCTGGCTGGTATTCCACTATTGAGGAATTCTGGTCATATCTGTGTTTTACAAGCTACTGACTGGCCTTCAAATTCTTATCCGCCTTCTTCATGTACTCCACCATTCTTGAGCAAACACCTAGCACATAGTACAATGGTTCTTGATTGATCTCGTTGAGGGGTCTCTCCCAACCTCTGTTACCTAGCTTAATGGACCCCTCACAGGATGTCCAAAGAGTAGCCCAAAGAGATTGAAACCTACTCCTTTTTGTGGAACATCCCGGTAGGTGAACAACAGGCATGGGAGGAGAGCATCCCATCTCCTCCTTGGTTTTTAAGGCAAAACCATAATCATGCCTTTTACGGTCTCGTTAAATCTCTCAACAAGGTCATTTCCTTGGGGATGGTAGAGGTGGTTAACTTATGTTACACCACACTCATCCACATTGCCTTAAGATAGGCACACATGAAATTCATGCTTCTATCTGAGATGACCTCCTTAGGGAACCCAACCCTGGTGAAGATTATAACGAGGGCTCTTGCTACTGCAGGAGCAGTGACTGTCCTGAGGGGAATATCTGAATATTGTAATTCTCACCTTTGATATTTTCCAGAGGGGTGAGATGGAGGTCGGTAGCCAGATCCCAACTTCTCCCAATCACCACATAAGCCCAACAAAGTCAAAGCATATAATAGTGAGACTGGGAAGAGGGGAAAATAAGGGAACGAGAGACACACGTCTGAGATATTCGGGGTGAATTAGTAATCTTTGGAATCGCTGAGAAGGCCTGCATAAAAGACAAGAGGTATGTGAAACTACATAAACTGTTATTAAAAATTCCAGTTATACTTCTACAGACATTGCTTTAAGTTCTGTACATATCTTCCTGTGAATTTCCCCTCTTCGGTTAAGGTCTTTAGGGATGTAGAGGCAGAGTATGCACTTTTCTTTCTATGTATAAAAGAACATGTGCACTAAGTTTTGTGGTAAGGACATAGACCAATAATGGAGGATAAGATAACCAATGAACCAACCTTTTAGAAGGAGTCAGCACACTTAGAATAACCCTTTCAAAACATTAGTCCCAATGGAAAAAAAACTAAAAACGTATTTCACAGTAGGATGGAGTGAATCAAGCGTAGTAAGGAGAACAAAATGTATACCAAAAACTAGGCAGGGCTTTTATAATACAAATAAGCATTCCTTAACTTCAGGATAGCTTGTAGTAAAGTTCTTTACTTTCTCATTGCCGCTAACAGCAGTGCACAAGGAAACTGAATCTACAACAGCCGTGGGGATACCTGAGATAAGTAAAGCATAAATACAGGAAATATTTCACGATACCACCAGAGATACAATGTGAGGATTCTTTAGGTTTAAAGCATTTTATTGCAATTTTGTGAGAAACAATACAAACAAATGAATACAGTCATCTCAAAGAAGTAGCGCAAAGTTCGCACTCCAGGAGCGCCTTCCGTCATCAGCCAATACAATCATAGCATCCTTCAGAGCGTAGCGGCATGTTAAATGTGATGACGACAAATTCAAAAAACCAACATCCCGTATCCCAACTCCCTCCCTCCCAGCCCTCCCCCAAATCCCCTCCCCCCTCCCCTCACGCTGCGCGGATGTTTTACCCTCCTACCGCTCCTTCGAGGCGTCCGCCCCACACATCAGACAATCCCATTAAGCATGCTGGGTAGGTAGGTCGGTCAGGGATGTCAGTCGAAGTAGCCTGAGATATCGGGGACAAGTAATTTCCTTAAATTCTGACTGTAGTAAGGTATGGAAAGGCTGCCACAGCTCCTCAAACATATCCACCTCCCCCGCCACCGTGAGGGACAGCTTCTCCATTCCCAGAACATGCCATAACCTATGCAACCAGCCGGTGATAATGGGAAGTGTGGTGGTGCGCCAGTAAATGAGTATGTTCTGAATCGCTGAGCCTAAGGCGATCGCTATCAACCTACCCTTTCTGGATTTTAGAGGATACATCAAGCCGTTGGGCAACCCTAACAGGACATAGGCTGGGAAGCGGGGCAATTCAATATCAAAGCACTGGTCTAGCTCATCTAGAATCTCTTTCCAGTAGGGGGTCAGTAGCGAACAATCCCACAAGATGTGCGTAAGTGTGCCAATCTGCCCACATTCCCGCCAACAAGTGTTTGCAATGTTGCGATTCATTTCGTGCAGTCTTTGAGGTGTGTAGTACCAATAGGTTGATATCTTAGTGAAAGTCTCAGTGAGCCCAGTGTGGTATGCAGAATGGCGCGCCCGATAGGAGATGTGGTCCCAGTCCGTGTGACTCAGTTCCCTGCCCAGTTCCCGCTCCCACCGCTCCCTTCCGGGGTTGTATATGTGAAAAGGGGGAGGTTGCAAGAGTCTGTATAGATCGGAAATGAGTTTGGAGTCCGAGGAGCGTGTCGCCAGCCACATCTCGTAGGGCGTAAGTTTCCGGTCGGCCAGGTTCCGCACCTGCGGTTGAAGCGCCCAGTGGCGTACTTGCAAATAGCGCATTCGTTCAGTCTCGGGCAGGTGGTACTCCTGCCTGAGATCGTGAAATGGTACGGCGCCTTCCAGGCTGTAAATATGAAACAGAGCGCTGCATCTAGCCGCCCGCCAGAGCGCGAATGCTCCAGGTTCCATCCCGGGCTGGAAATCGGGGTTCTCGACCAGTGGCGTAAATGGTGACGGGTAGGTGGTGAGCCCATGCACATCAGACACGGCGTCCCAGACTCGCAACGGGGCCTGCGTGACAAAGGACGCATAGAGGTTGGGGGGGCGGTGAGCCCTGCGCATGAAGGGTATCTCCTGCAGAGTCCTGCCTGCCACCGCCTGGTCCTGAAACAGCCAGTGCCTATCGGATTCCCACTTGTTCCATTCCACGAAATACCGCAATTGCGCAGCCTGATAATATTTGAGTAGATCCGGTACGCCAAGCCCCCCCGGATTCAGGTGCCAGCGTGGACAAGGCTCTCTTAAGTCTGGGTTTGCGGCCCTGCCAAACAAAACGTGCGATGTCAGCCTGAGCCTGCCGGATCCAGCCTTTCGGCGGTTGGAGCGGTAGGGCTCTAAACAGATACAGTACCTGCGGTAGAAGAGTCATCTTCACCGCGGTGATCCATCCTAACAGCGACAACGTGCCTTTGCTCCAGCGGGACAATTCCTCCTTGATTTTCTTACTTAAGGCTGTATAGTTGGCTATCACCATGGCCGGCAATGAGGGTGCTAGAAGTAAGCCCAAGTAGGGGACCAGGTCCTTAGACCAACACATGGGAAACCGTCCTTGTAGCTCGAGTCTCGTGGCGGCGGACAGCGAGATATCAAGAGCCGCAGACTTCCCCATATTCATCTTGAAACCCGCCACGGTGGCGAAGGCTTCTAGTTCGGTGATGCAAGCGGGGAGTGCCTTCCTAGGGTCTTCCAGCATTAGGATCACGTCATCCGCGTATAAACTAATGGTATGAGTATACCTTCCCATTCGGACACCAGTCGCATCCGGATTCTGACGGATCCTCTGGGCGAACGGCTCCATGTACAGAGCGAAGAGCAGCGGTGACAACGGGCACCCCTGCCTGGTGCCCCTCTCGATCGTAAATACTCGAGAGCAGCAGCCGTTCACGCGTACCATCGCAGACGGCAGTCTGTAACAATTGAAGACGAAGGTGCAAAATTTCTCACCTATACCCAACTTGCAAAGCACTCTCTCTAGGTATGGCCAGTGCACACGGTCGAATGCTTTTTCCGCATCAATCGAAAGCAACATTCTTTCCCCAGGAATACGTGAAGCTTTCTCCAGGACATGGACCACTCTTTTAGTATTGTCCACCGTTTGCCTACCGGGGACAAACCCCGCTTGGTCCGGGTCCACCAATACCGGCAGATGGTGTGCCAAACGTGCCGCTAAAATCCCAGTGTAGAGCTTGAGGTCCACATTTAATAGGGAGATCGGCCTGTAGGAACCACATTCCGTTCGCGCCTTCCCCGGTTTGGGGATAACCGAAATCGTCGCACGGAGTAGGTCGGTAGGGATAGCCCCCGGCTCAGAAAAGGAGTTAAAGAGCCACGTCAACAGCGGCGCCAGCTCCGGGCAGAACGTTTTATAGAAGAGTGGGGTGTATCCGTCGGGACCCGGAGCCTTCCCCAGCTTGAGTCGGGAAATAGCCACAACCACCTCTTTGATCCTGATATCCCGTTCCAAGTGCTCTGCTTGTTCCAGGGTCAGGGCGGGGAGGTCGACCGAAGCGAGGTATTCAGTCTCGGCCATCGCCGAGGGGGTCCCGCCCGCGTACAGGTCGGCGTAATATTGACGGAAACCGTCCGCTATCTGGGCATCCTCCTTGACCGTCGCCCCGCCAGAAGCCGGCCACACCTGTCGCCACCCGTGTAAAACGCGTGCCTCAGGCGTAGGGCTGCGTATTCCGCCCTATCCATGTCCAGCGCAGAAAGAAGCTTTCGGGCAGCTTTGAGCTGCCGCCAGACTCTAGGCGCTCCCGTCCTCTGATGCACCTGTTCCAGTTCCCGTACCTTGCTCGTAAGTTCGTCCCTCTTGTGCCGTCTCTCCCTATTCTCCGCAGAGGAAATGGCGATAAATTCCCCACGCAGCACCGCCTTCAAGGCGGCCCACTGCGTAGCCCGGGTGGTATCGTCGTTATCATTGTGCTCCCGAAATTCACGGATCGAGGTCTGCACCTGCGTTACAACCGATGGTGTATGCAACAGGGTATCTCGAAGGCGCCAGACCCCTCTAGAGGGAGGTACCGGCGGTAGTCGGAATGTGCCCGTTACCGGGGCATGATCCGACAGTGCAATAACCCCTCTGTCAGAAGCTGTCGCCAAGTCGTAGACCGGACCCGACACCAGAAGATGATCCAGTCTCGCGTAGGTCTTGTGTGCGTGAGAGTAGTAGGAGTAGGCCTGAACAGAAGGGTGAAGGCACCTCCACAAATCATGTAAATCGAGGTCTCTCAGTCGGGATTTACTCAGCTGCGAGAACTCTCCGGTCTGTGGACGTCGCTGCGCTGATCTGTCTAAAGAGGAATCAAAGACCATATTAAAGTCCCCCCCCATGATGATGTGTCTGTCGGGGGTAGCCGCTATATCTTCTAGGGCCGAGTGTAAAAACCGGTCTTGGTGATCATAGGGGCTACACATCGAGCCTACCGTAAACAACAGACCTCCCATCTTGACCCTGTATGCCAGCAGTCTCCCCCTCTGTTCGGCTACCTTATGCAAGATCTCCCCTTTAAACTTCCTAGACTCTAAGATTGCAACCCCAGCTGTTTTGGTGATCCCCGAAGAAAAGAGCTGCACAGGAAACTTCGGCGACCTCATCCTATGACAGTCTCTGGGCAGGAGGTGAGTCTCTTGTAAGAGACAAATGTCGGCTTGGGTGTTTTCTAAGAGGGACAACACTGCTCTCCGCTTGACTGGGTTATTCAGCCCTTTCACATTAAGGGTAACTATGTCAAAGGCCATCAGAGACCGTTACAGGGACCGTGCCTAAGGAGCCTAACTCCCCCCCAAGGGCGGCAGAAGTGACAATAGCATGAAATGGTAGAGCAAGGTGTGTCAAAATCAGCAACCATACAATACTGTACCTCGAGCTCTGTGAAAATGGTGTGTGGACAAAGCAAGTGTAGCAGCAAAACAAAACCGCACAGCACAAACCCCGAATCCCCCCTCCCCTACCCTCCGAACTCCCCCCAAACAGCCCAACTCCCAGCCCCCCCTCACCCTTCTAGCGAACTGCCCCTCCCCATCATCCCTCCCCCCTCCGCCCCAAACCGCAACCCCAACCAGTCAAAGAGCACCATTGTCCCAGTCTGGTCCGTGTCGGACAAGTCTGTGGTAAGTTATTCGAGTGGACGTCCAGCCACCACCTATGCCCCCCCCGCAGCTCCTCCTCCCCCCCGGAACCCCCGCACCTGCAATGATAATGAGGCCAAAAAGATCTCCCCCCGGAGTATGCTTAGGCCGTCAAGGCCACTTCTCCAGACGCCGTGTCTCTGGACACCTCCCGTATTGCGCTGTCCATTTCTGCTCGGACCGTGGGCGAGTCGGGTCGCGAAGGCGTGGTTGTAGATCGCCGCCTGCGAATTGTCTGCCATCCTTCCCTGGCGTTGCGTCGGCGGTGAGGCGTGGGAGCGTCTTCATCCGTTGCTGTGATTCCCAGCACTCCGCAAGTGTCCTGAAGGGACCGAAGCTGATGCAGAGTCCCGTTCCAACGAAAAATGAGCCTGAAGGGGTGGCCCCAGGAATACTGCGTGCCATGTTCTCTCAAAAAGTCTGTGGCGATTTTGAAAGACTTGCGTTTCTGTAAGGTGATCGTGGATAAATCCTGATACAGTGCCACCTGATGCCCTCGGAAACTCACCGGCTGCCGCTGCCGTGCCTCGCAGAGTATCCGCTCCTTCAAAGGGAAGTCCGGTAGGAAGGCCAGTATGTCAGGTGGCGGCGCCGAGGCGCGCCTTGGCCGGCCCACTCTGTGCGCCCTGTCAATTCTCACTGGGAAATCTTTGGACTCGCCCAGAATGTCGCGGAATAGGTCTCTCAGGTAAGCGGCCACGACTTCCCCCTCTGCGTTGGATGGAACGCCCCGGACCCTGATGTTGTTGCGCCTGCACCTATTCTCAAGATCCTCGGCATGGGCTTGAAGATCAATCTGTTGGTCTCTGAGCCGTACGACCTCCTGCTGCAGGTGCGCGATCGCCTCATCTCGGGAGTGGCCACTCTCCTCCACTGTGGCCACTCGCTCTCCAAGGGAGTCGACCTCTCTCCGCACCTCGCGGACCTCCCCGGCCACTTCCTGTTTCAATGCTTGGAAGTCCTCCCTGAGGGTGCCGAACAGCGACTCCAGGAAAGACCGAGTCACTGGAGGCTCCCCTCCTTCTGCTCCCCGAGAGCTAGCCGGTGGGCTCGGGCCGGCTGGGTCCTGTCGTGTTGCGGGGCCCCTCTGCCCAGCATCTCCGGCAAGGTGCGGTCTCCTTTCTTTCCCCCTCTGTTGCCCGCCATCGCGGAGGGGTGGTGCTCGCCGCAACAGGGAGGGCACCTATAGAATTCCGAATGTCTGGGCGCCGTATGGCCGAGAGTCACGCCGAGGCTCCCTCCGCTGCGGCTCGTGTGGGTCAACTCCCAGTCGGAGAGCGACCCGCGTCTCAGGAGTGTCGCCTCTAGGATGGGCGCAGCAGCCCCTCTCCAGCCGCAGGGCACCCCCCCTGCTCCGTAAAGCAAAGGAAAAAGTCCACAGGTGAAGACTGTGAGATGTACCCCCTCCTAGCCAGAACCAATGCACCTCGCCGTCAGGGCACCTTCCTCACCTTAGGGTCAGCGTCCGCTGCACAGCACGTCTGTAGAAGTTGAGATTGTCACCACCATGCCACAGTAAAAGGCGTCGCGGGCCAGATCCTCACGAGGTCAGCGGACCTCACCACAGTCTAATGGCACATGATGCAGGGGCTAGGCGGGTCCTGCTACTCCAAGGATGCCACCTTCGGGGGCGCCCAGTGCAGTGGGTGGGCTCCGCTCCCGTGTAGAGAAGGACGAGGTGGCAGGGGCTCCCCCCCGGGCAGGCCCACAAGAAGCTCACCACCCCCACGCCACAGGCCCAGCAAGGACCTCTTCGGGATTGCGGCGGGGGAAGGGGACACTCACCACCTGCACAGACAGCGGGGCTCTTCCGGGCGTCTCTCCACCTCCTCTCTTCACTCCCAGTCTCGTGGGGCCCTGGGGGGAGGCACCGAGGTCGGCGTGTAGATATAGGCCCTCCGGCCCACACAGTCCCCGGGCTGGCGTAGGCCCAACCCCTGGGTCGTAGGCCGGCGCAATGTCGCCTCGCCGGGGCCTCCGGACTCGCAGCTGTACTGGCGGCTTATGCCGAGTGTGCACCAAGTCTGTCTGCTCCCCTTAGCGTCGCCTGGGCCCCACCTCCGACCACTGGTGGGCCCCGGTCCGCGGCTGTCCTCGTTCTCCGCTGGCTCGGCGGCCCACCCCCACAGCAGGGCGGCTCCCGTGCAGCCTCGCGGCGTTTAAGGGGTCCCCGGGCCTTCCGCTGGACTGCCGGGCTGCCGCCGCCTACCCCTGATCTCGCGGGGTTCCAGAGAGAAGGCGCGGAGGTTGGTGCGTGGGCCCAGGCCTCTCGTTCTGCCCAGTCCCTGGGCTGCCGTAGGTGTTCCTCGCCGGACCCGCCTCCTCCGTCCGTCCGGCAGCCGGCGCGTCGCCGATCGGCCAGCGGACTCCATCTGATCGCCTCACCGGCAACCGGCAGAGCGTGCGTCCCTGATGCGCCTGGCCTCGCGTCGTCGCCGAGGCTCTACGTCAGATCCCCTACAGGATCCGGACACCGACTCCGCTGTCCTCCGCTGCGTGGTAGGCCTACCCAGCTCCGGGGGCCGCTCCGGCACAACGCCGCTATGAATAAGGAGTCACCGGGGCTCAAAGTTGTGCTGTCGCTCATCCGCTTGCTCCGGCCGCTTTCGCCGCCTGATCTGGGGGAGATCAGCGGTGCTAGGCGGCACAGGGGCTCCGGGGTCTCGGGAGCACACGATGAGAGCGTCCTCTCAGCCCGCCATCTTGGCCACGCCCCGCGAGGATTCTTTAAAGGTTTTTGTCATTCTTATTTTTTTTTTGCAGGATAACGAGTTCCAGAAGAGATAGAGAGGCCATTGGCGTGGAAGAACCAGGAATTCGCTAAAGAGACGCACGATGCCGACAAACCGCCACCGACGGGACTTGGAAGTAATCAGGTGAGACAAAGGGCACGACCAAAGAAGAGCATACGTAGACTGGAACGTGAAGCACTCTTTATTCTGGGGGACCACCAAGTTGCCCCTAGTTTGAGGTCCCTTGCCTCACTGAGCAAGAGGCCCTCATCCCAGTAAACCTTATGGGTATCACTGGCATCCACTTGCTAACTGTTGCAAGTCCTCCAAAGTTGGGTAAGCCCTTTGTCCTTTACTTTGTTCCTCTGGGGCAACCCCTTGCCCCTGGAGTTCTGCCAGGTCTGGTAAGTCACCTAGGGGCAGAATCTTCAGGCACCAGACCTTCCCGTGAAGCTGAAGGTTAGGTGCCTTCTGGGTGTGTGTACTCTTGGAAGATGGGAGGCCACCTTCCTGCCCCTTCTCTTGGCTCTAGGGATCTGGTCCATTATTTCAGGCTACAGGGTCCCTTGACTTTCCCCCAGAGCCGTCTGTGCTTTTGAGGTGCAACACACCCATTCAGGAAGACCCAGCATTGCTCCATGGGTCACTCTTCCCACTTCTGCCCAGGCAGAGGTTTCCAGGTCATTTCCCAGTAGATACTCTACTGGGATGTCAGGGAGCTCGTCCACCTTCTATGGGCCTTCCCTACTCAAAGTCTACCACAGCCATGGATGAGACTTTGTGCCATTGTCAGTATTGACAATTTGGTGTGGTTGTACAACAGGTACGCATTGCTAAACCATGCGTGTCTCCACTATGCGGCACCAACACTGAATGGGTCTAAACAACTCATTCTTTTATCACGTATGACTTTACTATGCAATTTCGTAGTAAAGGGATGAGTAGTAAAGGGATGTGTGATAAACATCACACCCCAACCCCCCCGCCCTGAGCTCTAAAAACTACTCTAAGTCCTAGAAACTACTCCGCCCAGAGCCCTAAATACTACCCTGACCCCCTGAGCACAACACACTACCCCAATCCCTCTGAGCCCTAAAAAGTACCCCACCCCCAAGCCCTAAACACTACCCTTATCCTCCCGACACAAAATACTACGCTGAGCCCTAAAAGCTCCCCTGCCCCCCTTCCAGAGCCCGAAACACTACTCCAATACCCCTGGGCCCTAAACACTACCCCGACCCCACCTGAGCCCTAAATCGCAACCCCCCCTGAGCCCTAAACACTATCCTAACCCCCTGAGCCCTAAACCCCAACCCGACCCCCTGAGCCCTAAAAATTACCCTGATCCTCCTGACACTAAACACTACGCTGAGCCCTACAAGCTACCCTGCCCCCTTTACCGAGCCCGAAACACTACTCCAATACCTCTGAGCCCTAAACACTACCCGACCCCCCCTGAGCCCCAAATCCCAACCCCGAGCCCTAAACACTATCCTAACCACCTGAGCCCTAAACCCCAACCCCCCCGAGCCCTAAACACTACCATGACCCTCCTGAGCCCTAAATCCCAACCCCCGAGCCCTAAACACTACCCTGATTCCCCCGAGCCCTAAACACTACCATGAACCCCTGCCCTGAAAACGACCCCGACCCCCCAACACTATAAACACTACCTCGAGCCCTAAACACTATCCTGACCCCCTCAAGCCCTAAACACTACCCGACCCCCCCAGCCCTAAAAAAAACTACCCTGAACTTCCCCAGAGCCCTAAAAATTACCCAACCCCCTCATCCCTAAACACTACCCCAGCCCTTAAAAAATACCCCCACCCTCCCAAAAACCCGGCACCAGCCCAAGGACATAGGCCTTTTGCAGCTTGCAGTGAACCTTGTAGCCACACAGGAGGCCAACCAACTGGAGTCCACTTGTTTATCCTGGGTACCAGAGGGAGCAGGTGCAGTCCTTCAGGGCTCCTCTCAGGTCAAAGACGGCAGGTCCAATCCTCTTCTTATCTTTCATGGGCTAGGTTCTGCAGGTGTTCTGAGGATCTGGTTGTGAGGTCCATACTTGTAGTATTCAGTAGCCAATGGGCCGGGGTGACTCCTAGATACTCCGTAATCAAAGGAGACAAAGTTCCTGGGAGCAACCCCACCCACTTTCACAGCACATCCAGTTTGCCTTACCGCTAACTATCTCAGAGTGCACTATTCTTGGGGTAATCTAAGATGGCACAGGCCTTCTGCCTTTGGAGGGAGCTTGTGTTTCAGTCAGAGGTGTTTAAGAAAATGAGCAGTCACCTCGTCCTAAACTTTCCCAAACTGCACCTGGATTATTATTGGATTCCTATTCTGTTGGTGATAAAACGGGCTACCATGGGCAAAAAGACATAATGCTGTGCCTTCCTTAGTTCTACCCTAACACTAAACTATGAATGGGCAGGTTCCACCTCTGTCTCTTTCAAGTTCACAAAGTTCCTGTAACCTCCTCACGTACCCTACCTGAGATTATATGCATTACACTCTACCTCCAGTCCAACCTGCTACCAGGCCTAGGCCACTGTCTCTGCTCTTAGAGCAGTTTTCAGAGCTCATTTATGTCAAGCATTGGACACAGCAGCTGCAGTTAGGTCAATGCTAATTAGTCCAAATATTACATTCCTAAATATTTATTACAAAGCTAATTTCACCATTAGTTTGGGTGTTTAGTAGATATTAAAAATAGTGGCTGAATAATTCCTCTAGGTGGTTCCAAACCTGAGACAACAGAATACGTATTTTCTTTTGCACTCTAGTTTTCAGCATAGGACAGCCAGAGCCTTCCACAGTGAAAGTAGCTTTTGGTGGCTTTTCTATAGGGTTATGGCAGCATTAACTTTCTACACGTCCCATTTTTAAATACCATGACCTAGCTTGTGGACTATAAGGCCTACATAGAGATGACTCAATGACATTTAAAAGGAAAGTTTTTCTACAGTCAAAGGGGTTATTTTGACAGGTTTGATAGCCGATTTAAACTGCAGCAGCAATGATGCATTTTTAGGTCTGAATTAATGTTTTCTGTGTCACAGTAGTGAATGGCACAATAATTGCTGCACTCCACAGGTGACATTTAATAGTCCATGTAGTTTCTACGCCATACATTATGGCCTCACAGGAGACTACAATATGTTAATCAGCAGTGGCGGCTCGCACAAGGAGTGCTGCGGGTGTAGTAGGGCGGGCGGGGTAGGGCAGGGTGGGGGTAGTGGGCTCCGACATACGGCGGGATGGAGTAAAGTAAGTAAATAAATACATATAACTATTTACCTTGCACGCACTGCATCCCCGAGTTGGCGATGCAGGGGGCGCAAGGTAAATAGTATTATTTATTTACTTACTTACTTTACACCGTTCCACCGTATGTCAGAGTCCACTACCTCCCACCCTGACCCTCACCCACCCCACCCCCCGCAGCACTCCATGCGCGAGCCACCAATACCAACAAGGGATTCGCTATTTTGTACATGTTTATGTGGCCAGAGCACATACACTGGACAGCAGCGTTCCAGTGTGGACAGTCTAAAAACTAGCAATAAAATTTTGCATAAAAAATTAAGGTGATCATTCAAAAAGGGGGTGTTATCTCACAGTAAGTATATGGTATTTATGGGGTGGGGGCGCTAGAGGGCGGACAGCAAGATGGCCGCACTGCTGTGAGGCTCTGCCTGACCCAGCAAAAATCCGCCTAATATCTGCTGCATCACATACCTCTGGAGACTGCTGGAACCTTGCGTGGACAATTGACTGCCTGCTGCATGGAATGAGGCAACTTTGCGGCATGTAGAATCCTGGCTTCTGCTGAGAGCTGTGACGTCTCCCCCGCCTTGCTTTTGGGCCTGGAAATGGCGGCCGCTGAGTCTCGGTAGGCCGCTGGACGGACAGGCTGTCGGTGCACTGCAAATTTCCCTGTGCCGCCCCTCCTGAGTGGTGGAGGACTGCGGGTCGGAGGCGGCTGCTGTTTGCTCCTCTGGGGGCTGCTGGTGCTGAGCGGCGAGATCGGAGCCCGCCTGTCACAGAGAAGATTCGTGGTGTCCGTGATGGGCCGTGGGGGCGGCATTGCAGAGCCTGCTGGCGGAATCGTGGGGCATAGCGCTGCGGCTGTGGGGAGCCTGGATTGCTGGCACCAGTGCCCGTCGGCGCTGGGTGTGGTGAGTGGGGTCGGCCCTGCCAGAGGCTTGGGCTGCGACGGTGGGATCGGGCCTTGGATCAGGGCTGTGCCCGGCTTGCTGCGTCTGGTGCGGGCCTGGAGCCGCGGTGAAGGTGCGGCCTGCACGCTGCGGCTCCCCCGACTTGGAGAGAGCCCCTGACAATATTGTGCACAGTACAACAACGGGTGACAGGAGTGCTGCCATCGGTGACTGGGGAAGCGCCCGCTGCTATCAGGATGGTGGTCTGCAGATCTGCCGTGTTCCACGCGATTTCGGACATAGCGTGATTAGGCCTGGAGTGCACCCGCCCATCCTACAGCAATAACTATAGCTGGCAGGAGCAGGTATATAGGGCTACACGTTGGGAGCTTGCTATAAGCTGAATGTGCTGGAGCTTCTGCCCTTCATCTTTTGCATAGTGTCCTGCTGTGCCCGACTAGCTACAGGCCTCTAGTGAATGAGTTATTTGCCAATTCTGACTGGCCTTTTGGTCCCCTCCCGTTTTGGCGGTCTGTGGACTACTGTATTTTTTTAACTGCATAGAGGTGAGGCCCGGTGCACTGGTTGGATTACTTGGCGGACTTGCCTAAGAGACATCCTGGTGGCTGGGGGACAGTTCTGTCTGTATTTTTTTGAGGAGCTCCGTGCAGGTGTTGTGCGATCTCTGGGGCCACGTGGGGAGCTGCGGGACCTTCTCCTGTTCTGTGGGGTGCGATGTGGTCCTGGGAGGGGTCTGAGAACAGTCTGCATTGGTCCCCGTTGTCTCCTGCACTGGTAACTGCGGCGAGGCCCACAATCATGGAGCGGACGGACAAGAACCAGCCTCGACTCACTTTTGAAGCACGGAGGGCCCCTAAGACTCCGCAGAAGGCTGCCTCTGACTCAAAGGCGGATGCTACATCAGACGGGCCCCCACGTTGGAGTCTACTTTGGTGGCCATGCAGCGGACTTTGCAGTCTATTGAGGGGGCCATGGCAGCTGTCAATCACCGACTTGATTATATGTCTTCCCAGTTTGAGAAGCAGAGCGCACGCATGGAGGAGGTGGAACAGAGAGTCTCGGCTTCGGAGGATGGCTTATCTACGGTCACGGATAAGACATTGAATATGGAAAAAGTCCTCTCCCTCATCCAGGCAAAGAACGAGGACTTAGAGGCGCGGCCCCGGCGCAACAATATCCGCATTACGGGGCTGCCGGAATCGACCAATGTGGGCAGGAGCGCCTTATTACGGATGACTTTGGCACGGAACATTTGTCTAATATGTTTATCGTGGAACGGGCACACTGGGCTTTGGCTGCACGTTCTGTCCCAGGGCCCCCCCCCCTCCGCCCTGTAATAGCTAGGATCCTGAATTACAGGGATCGGGACACAATTTTGCACCTGGCGAGGGAAAAGGGAACTATTGAACATCAGGGAAATACTCTTGCCTTCTTCCCGGATTTCACGGTTGCCGTCCAGGCTGCGCGGAGGGAGTTTGGCACAGTGAAGCAGTTTCTGCGGAATGAAGGGGTCCCGTACGGCATGCTTATCTGGTCCGACTTCGCATCGGTGCTGCAGCTGATAACAAGATCTTTTCTTCTCCAAAGGCCGCAATGGACCATGCCAAGAAACTGAAATGTAGAAAGCGAGACTCTGCAGGGGCACAAGACGAAGAGGAGTAGGGGGATCTAGGTGTTCATGGCTCCATTTGAGGATGTACTGAAGTTTTATTTCTTGGACCCTCTGTTTATGCTGGAATCTATATGTGCCTTCATGGTGTAATGTTTCTTTAATGTTCAGGTTTTCCTACGTATCATTCTTCTGAGGTCTTCTCATCTGGGAAACTATCAGAGAGGGGCCATTTTTCTTTTTATACTCTGGAACAAGATGGTAGGTTTGATTGCACTGCTCCTCCTGTTTAATGTGGTGAATTGTTATATTGTGGGGTTCCCACTTTCTTCTGTTCAGTCCCTATTCCATTACCCTCACTACACTTGGGGCCTGTGAGTTCTCCCGTGTTTTCTTCTTAGTGGGTCATTTTTGTTTCTTCCACATCCTTTTAGTCTGTCAGGTTTGGATGGGATGCTTGGCTATTACTCGCTCGGTCAATTCCTACTCTGTGGGAGGAATGCGCATCTGTGCCCCCCTGTATGGGTGTACCCAAAAAGTTGATCTCTGTTGTTGAGGGGAGGGGAGGGTTGGGCGGGGTGTTGGGATGGCTTTGGCATGGTTGGGATGCTAAAGTCAGTGGGGGGTTGGTGGGGTTTGGACTGGGGATGGGGGATGTTTTTTCCAGGCGCAAAAAGGTGGTGTACAGTATTTGCTGCTGCTTGTGGTTACTCTGCTCTGAATCCGTTAATCAATGTCTAGCTTTCTTGCAACCAGGTAATGGGTATTAGTATCATATTCCTCACATGGAACGTACGTGGACTTAATACACCACGGAAAATGAGAATGGTGTTTGCAGGTTAGGACCGCATATGGGTGAATGTTGCTTTTCTTCAGGAAACACATTCAACTGCTGCTTCAACAAGGAGCGTAGGTGCGCGCTGGGCCAGCGTGAAAGCGTCTTCCTCATAGTCCTCGTATCCGAGAGGGGTGCTGACATTAGTGAAGAAAGGGGTGCCTTTCACGGAAATTAGGACTGAGATGGATGATAATGGACGGCTTGTGATTATGCATGGCAGATTGGGAGGAGAAAGTGTGCTCTTGGTGAATATATATGGACCTAACGTGGATGACCCTGCGTTCTTTCCAGACGTGTGGCGTAGGATACTGACATTTCCCCCTGCTGAAATCATTTGAGGAGGGGATTTTAACCTATATTTGGATGCTTTCAAAGATAGGCATGGATCTGGTGAGGCCAGGCCAAAAAGGGCGTCGGATGTGTTGTGGGCTCTTATTGACGCTGGACATGTGCATGATATATGGCGCCTGCGTCACCCGGATGCCTGTGAGAGAACCTTTGTGTCTTCGGCACATGGCTTGTGGTCACGTATTGATTATTGGTTGATCTCGGGTGAGGTTTGTCATTGGGTCAAGAGTGTCTCTCACGAGGCCCGATCTCTTTCTGACCATTCCCCGGTGCTTCTGGAGATGATGCTGCCGGAATATAGGGCGCCACAGTTTGCGTGGAGGCTCCAACCATCGGAGCTTAAAGACCCGGTGTTCAAGCAAACTATAGCGTAGGCGATTGGGAATTATTTTAAAGAAAACGAGGGTACAGTGGACAGTGCGGGGGTCCTTTGGGAGGTTTTAAGTTCACCATTAGGGGGTCTGCATAGGGGCGCAGTCCGGAGTTTTACGTGATATCCGGCGCCGGATACATAAGTTGGCGGCAGACATAGCTCTCCTGGGGCGTGCCTATAATGCTAATCCAACTGCAGATAAACTGGCACAGATACGAGAACTAGTCACTGAACATAATGACACAGTAGATCAGAAGCTACGGCATTGCTCTCGGCGTCGGATAGCTCGGTATTACGGGGAGGGTGGGCGGCCTGGTTGCTCTCTTGCCCAGAAACTAGCGGAGCCCCATAGTCAGGAGCCCATCAATGAGCTTATAGATGATACTGGTACGCCTCGGCATTCGACGGAAGACCTCTGCGATGTAGTACTGAAATTTTATAAGGATCTATACGCTGCCAGGAGTCCCCTTCTTCTGGGGAAACTCATGATTATCTGGATGATATAGCGTTGGGGTGGCTGTCCAAGTTCCATTGTGAGTATTTGGTGCAGCCCTTTGATGAGGAGGATGTGAGGAAAGCTATAATGGCCTTGCCGACATGTAAGGCTGCTGAGCCGGATGGCCTGCCGAGTGAATTTTATAAGGCATTCGCGTCGGTCTTGGCTCCGCGGTTGCTGGAGGTCAATGCGGAGGCTTATGATAGCGGGAATCTACCACCATCGCTTCGGGAGGCCCTGCTGGTCACCTTGTTAAAGCCAGACAAGCCCCCTAATAAGTGCGGATCGTATAGACCACTCTCCATCATTACCATAGACACCAAAATATTGGCGAAAATGATAGCTACTCGGCTCTAGCCTTTGATACCCTTACTAGTATTACCAGATCAGTCCGGCTTTGTTAAGGAGCGGTCCACTATGCATAAACTCTGCACGTTATTCTCCACGCTGCATTATTTCGAACCAGACTTCCAGGCCGTTGCTGTGCTGCTTGATGCAGCAAAAGCATTCGACTCTGTACATTGGTCATATATGTTCACGGTTCTGAGTAGGATGGGGTTCCCCCCCCTTCTTTGTGCAGTGGATTCGGGTTCTCTATAATGAGCCGGTCGCCAGAGTGCGAGTTAATGGCAAAGTTTTGTCCTTATTCTCCATAGAAAGGGGCACGAGGCAGGGATGCCCTCTGTCGCCCATGCTTTTCTCCCTGGTACTAGAGCCACTGGCCTGTAAACTCTGCCAGAAACATTCTGCCGCCGTATTACGGTTCGGACAGCGACCACTGATTGTTTTGCTTTACGCGGATGATATGTTGCTCTATGTCCGGAAACCCTCTGTATATCTATCATCACTACTAAGGGAATACGACCAATTTGAAAGGTTCTCTGGACTGGGCATTAATTGGTCCAAATCTGTGGTCTTTCCATTAACAGTGCACACGAGAGAAATTGACCTTGACTTCCCGTTGTCCTGGACCTCTGAGCCCGTGAAGTATCTGGGGGTGTGGATCCATAGGGATCCAGCTGTTGTGATAACAGAGAACTATGGGCGTTCCATCACGCGCATTACAGAGCAGGCAGAGCGATGGTCACATCTTCCGTTATCGATAGCAGATAGAATCGCTGTGGTAAAAATGGTCTTTCTGCCTAAGATGCTGTAATTCTTTATTAATATACCTATTAAACTGAATATAGCTATATTCCGAATGCTGCAGTCAGCACTGCTGACCTTTGTCTGGGGGGGGGGAAACAACCCCGATGCCGATGGGATCTGCTAGTGCAGCCTTTTGATCAGGGGGGCTTCGAGGCTCCGGATCTTCATCTTTATTACCTCTGTGCGCAGGCACACTTTGCCCATTATTGGCATTTTCCACAGCGCTTTCAACCGCATATGGCTATTGAAGCGGACACAGTCCTTCCCCTTCCGGTGCAAGCTATGGTTCTATTGGGTGGACCCCGGGTGGAAATAAACCCCCCTCTATGCAGGTCCTGGGCGTGGCGGGCACTGGCTGCTAGAGCGCAGCTCACATATTTATACGCTCCCCTTCTGCCCATCGCGTCTCATCCAGAGGTATTGGCTGCTCGGGAGTCCACCGCACTGAGGGAGCTTACGACGGCAGGCATTATCAGGATAGGGGATCTGTACAAGGAGGGTCACTTTAAAACCCTTGGTGAGGCCCAAAATGGAGTAGATCGCAATTTCATATTCAACTTCACGTTCATCCGAGTCCGCCAGGCCGTTCGGGATGCATATCCGGCTTGCCGATTTTTACCATGTTGCATGGATGTGTGGGACAGTGCTTGCTTTCTGGCCTGAAGTGACTCGCTTCTTGTCGGAAATGGTGTTGGAGCCCATGCCTTGTATGCGGGAGTTGTGTCTTCTGGGATATGTGAAACGCCTGAAGTCAACTAATAGACGCATCATGGCGATCTCCACCTTGTTGCCAAGCGGGCGGTGACGCAGCGATGGGGATCGAGGTCTGCCCCTACTATAAAACAGTGGCTTAAGGACCTGGTTTATTGCATAGACCAGTTACAAGCGTATGAGGAAAATCTACCGGAATCCTCCCGCCCTAAAAACTTCTGGAGCCCCATTACAGCATATCTGATGGCTCATCCTGATTTGTTTTAAAGGGTATTGTCCCAGATGCTGCAATGATGCATTGACCTCTACTACGCTATCAATGGACAAGAACTATCCGCTATATGTATCAAGCTATTTAGCATTCGCAAAGGCCGAAATTCTGCGAATTTCGGCCTTTGCGAATGCTAAATAGACAAATGGAATGTATCAAACAAGTTTGATGCAAAATAAGGATTAGCAAAATTTGCTAATCCTTATTTTGCGATTGCACTTAAGGAATTGCAAATTTTGCGATTCCTTAAATGCAATGTATCAAACAAATAAAATGCAAAAAATGCCATTAAGGAGTAGCAAATTACCACCAACTTCTAGTTGGTGGTAATTTGCGAATTCTTATCAAAAATCTTTTTTGATAAAAACCAAAGGTGCCATATGACGCCCATACATGCCCTTAGGGCATGTATGTGCGCCATATGCCCCCAAATGTCTTTTTCAGGGGTGCAGCAGGGTGTTCTTGAGACACCCCTGCACCCTTGGAAACATCCCTAATTTGCGATCAGCAAAGTGCTAATTGCAAATTGCACTTTCATTCCTATGGGCCTCCTGGCCCATGGAAATGAAGGGGTAATTTGCGATTGACAATTTGCTAATCTCAAATTAAGGAATGCTAAGGAATCGCTATTGGAAAGCGATTTTGTACATACATACCGTTTTGCATTTCCTAAATAGCGATTCCTTAAAATTCGCTATTTAGGAAATGCAAAATGGTTTGTTGATACATATAGCGGTTAATCTTTACTGGGACTGGATGTTAGGTTGCTCTACCTCTGTAGGGGTGCTACCTGGTTGTAACTGACCACTGTGCAGTAAACGCTCTTGCTGTGCCACCGTGGGGTGATGCACTTAAGTATTTTTTACCGCCTGGCTGGGGTTTGGGGTGAGGGCACGAGGTGGGAGGGGGGGGGGAGTTTCCAGGATATATGTACTCGCTTAGACATGGTTGGATCTGCATTCTTATATGTGTATTCCCTTTGGAGTGTTGTTCATGACAAACTTGATAAAATAAAATAAAAAAGTATATGGTATTTATGTTGCTCAAATCTACCTTTTGTGTAATAACTTAAACCCCTAAAAGTCTGGCGAATGTAGTACAGAATTCATACTCTATTCTATCCAGGTTTTCCAGGAGGATGTTGTGAGTATTAAAAATTTGCTTTTAGAGAAATAAGAGTGCATACATTAAAAAATGTAAATGCAATATTTCCTTAACCCCCTGCCTTTTTCTTGATGCACGGCATACATTATTCATACGGTAAGGAAAATGGGTGGAAATTTCTTGCATGGTAACCACATTCATATATGAATGCGCACTTTGGGGTTCCTGCTTTACACAAATTACTATGGTACACGAACAACTAAAGAAACACTTAAGTCCGTACCTATGTGACTAGGCCTTATTATGATTGAATAAAACACATATGTTGCAGTAAAGTCATTAGCTAACTGCAGAATTGACTGATTTCCTGCACAGTCCTACTGCTCTCATGATAGGGACTGTACAGTTCAGAAGCAGTGGGTCATGCATGAGGCAGTTTGGGCACTTGAAAGGGTAAATCGAGTCATGTCAGTCAGATGGAACAGGCAGAGTTGTAAGCCTGCACTCTTCTTTCATTTTACTAAGGTAGTGGCCATCACTTGAGCGGATCTTGAAGTTGTGAGGCTTTTTCAGTGCCCTTGAACAGACAGTCTCTTTGGACACTGTTGTTCACCATGGTGTCCTGGTGCCTTCGGTATCACTGAGCGTCCAGCTGGATTGATCAAGTGCACCCTTTGCAATCCTGATTCTTCAACAGCAGCCTGGAAGAGCTATGGGGAGCAGCAGTGCTTAGGTTGAGGCCTTGTTTGCCGGCATCGAGCAGCAGGCATCTTTAGAGTCAATCCTTCAAACTTCAGCCACACAGCATCTACTGCACGGAATCCATTTTCCACTTGCAAGATTTACACTGGTTGGTCAAGTGGCTCTTGGCACTCATTTCTCCATGTGTTCCCAGTGCCTTAAGTACTACTGACTGACAGCTGAATTGACCAAGTATTTACTCCCTTCGCATTCCCGATTCTGCATAAGTAGGGGAGGGAAGCATTGCTTAAATTAAGGCTGTGTTTGCCACTACTGAGCACTAGACAGTTTTAGAGAGCCAGTCCTTCTTTTATGCAGTACTGTTCAGTCACACAGCATATACTGCACAGAATTCATTTTCCGCTTGCAGGATTTGCACTGATCGGTCATCAGCTGGCTCAGCCTAGCGCTGATATGGTGGTGATCCTGTCCACTGCTCTTTGAGACAGCTAGACAGTTTGATATCCCGGAAATTAGAAATCCCAAGACTATGTGTAGCTTCGCTGTCAGCAGACCCTCCCTCATTTTATGGTAGTCAAGCATCTTTAAAACTTAAGACTTTATCCAACTGTTGAAATCAGTTACATAGTTCTTGGGAGTGGCTACGGGCCAGATGTGCATAAGAAAGTGTTTTCGGTGACTATATGTGCATGACTATCACGCTTTCACGATGTAATGTGCCACTTTACACTTCTCTACTCGACACGTGTCCGTGATCTTCCTGTTTGCTTCATTCACTGTGCCCTTTTTGCCTTGTTTGCCCCTTATAGGTTCAGGACCAACACGCCAATACTGGTTCATCATGCTGTAGTTTTACTTTCATTTGGTTATGATCGTAAGGATTGCTTACCTCTCTGTGCCTCTGTGCTGCTGGCAGTCACTTAGTCACGGGCAGCCGCGCTATCTCCTGCCTTATAAGATCTCAGGTTTATTGGTGCCTTGTTTTTTTTTAACAAAAGGTCATGATTTTCCGCCCGCAGACATTTTTCCAGGGGGGTGAAAAATGTTAACGTCATCACCATCCTGCGACATGATGTGTGCCAGGTTGGGCACAAGAAACACTGAGGCGCAGAACTGGGATAGACTCAATTAAATGCCAGGAATCCAGGACATGTGTCTGACCCTGCCACAGGCCAACAAACACCACCTGTAGGGAAAACGCTAAACTTTCTGACAAGGTGCTGCTAGGTGTGCAGACTTCCGGGTCCTCGATCCAACACCAATCAAGGCTGTCTTCAGCACGATTCGATTTTTATCAGAATACTTTAAAACAGCCTATGATTAAAGCACCAGATTAAATATACTGTATGCACAGTGTATGTTAGGGATTATTTGTAGCACATATATTTACCAATATTGGCTTCTTGGTGCTAGAATTCATGATAACTTTTATCCAAAGTTAAAGCACAAGGTCAAAGTTAGTAATAAATAATGCATCAATCACACACGTTAGTGATTCGCCAATGGGTGCTCCCTTTACTAGAATTCCCCGGGCATTGCTACATTTTACACACATTCAATTAATTTATACAAAATAAAATGTATAGGTCCAAATGTTAGCTATATCTTTTAAAAGAAACTTAGAGTCCCTCTACGTGTAGTCAATGTCAAACTGACAACGTGCCCACGTTTAGGGATACAATAATGGCCAGCTCCCTTATGTGGAAGCCCGGCACCGTAAATGTGTGGCACATGCGGTGCTCGCAGAGGCGGCACATCACAGGTCCTGGGATGCTGAGTCTTACACAGTGGTCGAAGTGGGGAAAAATAATTGGGGAACAGTGGGCGGAGAATCAAAGGGCGGGAATAACCCAAGGATTGGATCTGTGGGTGGAGCCAGAGGTGTGGCCAGAATGCGCAGACATCCCAATCTTTTTTTTTTTTTAATTTTATTTGTCATTTTCCAAAATATATGAAAACAAATAAAAACAATATCAAGAAGGGAATCACATATGCAATCCAAATAACACAGTGCATCACACTCATGGCAGAGTTGTACAGAGGAAACAGAGCATCTGCACAATTCTAGTATAGCATCACAAAAACAATCGTATAATGACACGATAATTCAATAGTCACGTATAACCAATAAATGGGGGAAATCAGTGGCCGTTACAAGAGTGACATGAAAGGATATCCAGCATCCCGGCACGAATGTAGGGGGAGGTGACCAGTAATACCCACAGCAGCAGGCCATGTATACCCAGAGGAGACCCTGGCGTGGACTGGCAGGCTCCGACCGCCGACCACAGCAGCACTCAGGCAGCCTGCCTGGGATAGACTAAGTAAGCAGGGCCCATCAGCCCACCCCTGTTGGGACCACCTGACTCCCCAACTGGGACTGGCGTTCAGCAGTGATCTTAGCTATGTTATCCCGGTAGAGACCCCAAATGTCAAGAGGGAGAGAGGAAGCGGGGATCATGGAAGAGTACTCCACGCAATTAATGTTGCAGAAGGCCATACTGCGCAGCCAGGATTTCAAGCTGGGGCGCCTCCTGGAGCACCACAACAGAGCTATATCTCTTTTTGCCAATAGAAACCCCAGTGCCGCAAGCTTACGGACAGACCGTGGAAAGTTCGAGACATACCCTAGCAGTGCAATCTCTGGGGTAGGGGACAAAGGAACCCCAAGAACCTGACTAAAAGTGTGATGAACCTGGGACCAGTAGTCGCACAAGGGGCAGGTCCAGGAAAGGTGGGCAAAGTCTGCGTGAGGTGCACCGCACTTTGGGCATTGATGAGAGCGGGTGTGGTCAATCCTATGGGCCAAAGCGGGAGTGTGGTAAAGGCGTCGTAAAAACTTGAAGTGAATAAGTTTATGCCTACTGTTTAACGAGACTGGCTTAGTGACCCTGCAGCACTGGGCCCACAGGTCGTCCGTAATTGGTTTCCCCAAGTCTATCAATCAATCAATCATAGGCATTTATACCGGGCACTACTCACCCGGAGGGTCTCAAGGCGCTTTGGGGGGGGGGGGGTCCGCTACTGCTCGAACAGCCAGGTCTTGAGCTTCTTCCTGAAGGAGAGGTGGTCTTGGGTCAGGCGTAGGTCGGTCGGGAGGGAGTTCCAAGTCTTGGCGGCCAGGTGGGAGAAGGACCTTCCTCCTGTTGTTGCTCTGCGGATGCGGGGGACGGCTGCGAGGGCATGATTGGTCGAGCGGAGATGGCGTTTGGGAGCGTAGAAGTTGAGGCGGCTGTTGAGGTAGGTCGGGCCTTGGTTGTGCAGGGCTTTGTGTGCGTGGGTGAGGAGCCGGAAGGTGATTCTTTTGTTGATCGGGAGCCAGTGCAGGTCTCTCAGGTGTCTGGAGATGTGGCTTCGTCTGGGGACGTCGAGGATGAGTCTCGCCGAGGCGTTCTACCTCCCAGGCCGCCCGCACCCTGCCGTCCCGAGCCGGCAGCGCAGAACAACACAGTCTGTATAATCTGGCTACCAAATGCGCACCAGAAGGATGTTGAATGACAGCCGAGAGCGGGAGAGCCTCGTCCGGGGCCAGCGGGAAAGTAGGAAAAACAGCGCGCATCATAGATCTGAGCCTGGTCAATACAAAAGCGTCCATAAAAGTGCGTTCTGTGAAGTGGGGGTCATCAATTATGCTAAAGGCATGGCCGTCGGGGAAGAGGTCTCCAATCGTGTGTAGGTTAAACTTGGCGAGGGCATGTTTAACCACCGACTCACCGGTTCTCGGAAGCCAGTGTGCATTCGGGAGAGGAAGGGAAGGAGAGTACAGTATGTCAAGGCCCAGCAACCTGCGCACTTTATCCCACGCCCAGCACGTGGAGGATACAGTCTGGATATCCTGGGGATCCCTAGGAATCCCCTTGGGAAGAATCGTTGATAGCGTGTGCGGTAGGGCCAAGTCAGCTTCAGGCCTAAGATATAATATACGGGCATCAGGGTGGAACCAAGAGTAAGCGAAGGAGCACTGCGCAATCCAAAAATACAAATAGAAGTCGGGCACCCCGAGGCCACCCCGGTCATATGGGAGAGTAAGCACTTGCCAGAATACGCTTGGGTTTTTGTCTCCCCAAACCAATCGCAAAAGCAGGGAGCGTAATTGGGAGAAAAAAATCTTCGTGAGGGGGATGGAAATATTGTTAAAAAGATACAAAAATCGAGGAAGTATGACCATTTTTATAATGGCGATGCGTCCAACCATCGACAGTGGCAGGCGTATCCAACGGTCTATATGGTCTTCCAAGAAATCTAATGCCCTACCGTAATTTAACCTTATAATGTCCACAGTGTCAAAATGAATGTGTATCCCCAAATATTTAACTGAGTCCGCGCACCATTCCAAAGGGAACTCGCTGTCCCACTGGGTGGTACTCGGGGTGAGAGGGAAAATAAGGGATTTATGCCAGTTCATTCGAAGCCCTGAGAACTCACCAAATCGCGTGATTTTGGCCAGCAGAGGTGCCAGATTCACATCGGGCGTTCTAACATAAAGAATCATGTCATCCGCGTACAGTGACATTAAAAGCGGGCCAGTGCGAAACTGGAGGCCTCTAAACAGGTGCTTTTCCTGGAAGTGTCGGACCAGAGGGTCCATAGCCAGTATAAAAAGTAGGGGGGACAGTGGGCAGCCCTGCCGTGTGCCACGCGATAATGTGAATCGTTCAGTGATGGTGCCATTCAGGCGAATCCGGGCCGTGGTATACAGCAAAGCTACCGCCGAAACCAAGCATTCGGGCATACCCATGCGTCTCATGATTGATAAAAAAAGGGCCATTCTATCGAATCGAACGCCTTTTCGGCGTCTAATAAAATGGCGGCGGCCGGGGTGGCAGGGTCGATGCGGTGTATGACCGAGAACAGAGTTCGCAAATTTAAAGAGGTGGACCGATGTGGGACAAACCCGGACTGGGCCGGAGATATTATAAACTCCATTAAAAGGGAAAGCCGGGGGGGCATGGCTACGAGCCAAACGAAATGGCGGCGTAGTGCGGGAGCTCTGAGGCTGAAGCGACTCCCAGTTCACTAATCCTTTTCTCCAGCCGACATATTGTGCTTCGGGTAACCGGACCGGAGTGCCGAAGCTACGGGGTGTGCTCCGATCCTATTCCGGGCCGGATCGATAGCCGCCGGACGAAGATAGACCGTGGGGCGAAGCCGGGCCCTGTGACATCCGCCGGACGCCGACCTGACGCGGCTCAGCAACCCGACCGGAAGTGCCCTGTGGTCGGAGGAGCCCTACCGGAAGTGACCGCTGGAACAGTGCGGTCTGTGGCGCTGGATATCTTGAACGGGACCAGAGGTGGGTCGGCCTGGGGACGCCGCACGCCCTGACAACGTTGCTGCCCCGAGGTGTAGGGAGCGGCGGCCCTGGCGTTTGAGAGTCCCGGTGCCGGGAGGTCCGTAGCCCTGCTGTGCTGACGGTGAGACACTGCGGCGCCCGCCCCCGCCTCTTCCCGGGCTCACATTTTGAAAGTGGGAGCCGATTACTAGAACTTGGGACGACCTGTCTGATGGCCCCTGGGGTCTGCACTGCCGGAACTGGTGCGATATTGGAGAGGCCAGATAACCCTTGCGGAGCCCGAGATTCCTCTAGAGCTTAAGTAGGGAAGTGTAACTGTGCGTCACTACAGCCTGGGAGGCGGTTAAGTAGTGTTGGCGAGTGCGTGGAGGTGTGCAGTACCTGACGCTGATCTCCCTAACGGCGGACCTGTGACCCTGTCCGACGACGCCATTTTTCCTGCCGGTTTGCCTACGGCCACGCTGCGCCATAAAAGCGCCGTCACGATCACTAGCCATAGCATAAACGCTATGGCGGGCAGAGGAACCAGGCACGCTGCGGCACAATCCAAGCTGGAAAAGTACGCCTTTGAAAAGAACGCTGCGAGACACCCGGAAGGTCGCACATCCACGGACAAAAGTGCGGAGGGATATAACTCCAAAAAAGTTACATTAGAAGATCTGATGCAGATGCTCTCCAGTGTACAGACGACGGTGGGGTCTATATCAACGGACGTTGGCCTGCTCAGGGCAGACCTCCACAAGATGACGGAACGTGTGGCGCAGGTGGAGGTAGTCACCAAATCACTGGTGGACGACACTTCGGAACTACAACTTGCTGCCGAGCGCATGGAGGCGGTCACCAGAAAACTTCAGGAACGACTGGACGATCAGGAAGGGCGCTCCAGGAGGAACAACGTCCGGATTTTGGGTATGCCAGAGTCGGAGGGCAAGCAATCCATGGATCTGTACGTGGAGGAGTTAATCAAGACGAAGCTGCAGCCAAAGGGCCTCTCCCATTTCTTTTCTGTTGAACGAGCGCACAGGGTCCCCGGAGGAAAGCACAAACAAGGGGCGCAACCGCGACCAGTGCTGGCCAGACTTTTTAACTTTCGTGATAGGGACGCCATACTGCAAACAGCCAGGATCTCTGCTCCTGTTAAAATACTGAACTCCACTCTTGCCTTCTTCCCAGACTACACCGCTGAGGTGGCCCGGCGACGGAAGACTTTCACTGACATCAAAAAAGCCCTGCGGGCTAAGGAGATACCCTATTCCATGCTTTTCCCGGCACGGCTACGAATCGTGGATAATCATAGGGCGTGGTTCTTCGACACCCCGGAGGCGGCGAGAGACTGGCTGGATGGTTGGAGACGAGTGGAAGCTCCGCGACGAAACGGCGGGGGTCAGCGTGGACACCGGCCAGATAATCAACCAGATCACCAGACAACTCAAGGTCATAGCCAGGATCTATTTGCAGAATCAGGCCTGGAGGATGGAGAACGCACAGAAGAATTGGCCCCTGTAATCGTAGCCCTTGAGAGACACTTCTGTGGAACATTGTCGATGTAACCCTTGGCGGGCACTCCGAGCTGGACAGAGGTGCTCACTGGGAGCCGCTCGTGAGGTCACAGAGCTACTTACCCCTTGCAAGCAACTACTTTGGGTTGGGTTGGGACTAAGCACTCTGCTAAGTTGGGGAGGCGGGCGGTTTTGGACCCGTGCAGCAGGGAGGGGGGGAGGAGGGGAACTGTTTGATTGTTTTAGTTTTGGTTTTTGCATTAAGAGACGATCTATGGCACATGCTACGCGTTTAGCTAGAGACACTTTCCTTCCAGCGGTGGGATGCGGGACCCGTCCCCTATTGCCCAGTACGGCTTCACACACGCACCTCAAAGGCAGTACACGTGATGGTTACACCTGAGCAGAGCGCGCCACACCCCTCTCACACGTCCACCTTCACTGTCCTCACATGGAATGTCAGGGGTCTAGGCGACAAGGTGAAGCGTGGCCTAGTACTGCAATACCTGAAGCGTAGCAACCCGGCGATAGTCCTGATGCAAGAGACTCACCTTGTGGGCCAGGCCTCGAGAGCGATGGACAGATGGGGGTATAAATTCATAGCGCATGCGGACTTCTCCTCTGGTTCTAGAGGGACGGGAATACTTCTTCGGAAGAACTTTCCGATGAAGTGTCAACAGACCAAAATTGATTCCCAGGGCCGCTTTGCAGCTGCGACGATGCAGTGGGAGGGCCAACTTTTCAACTTTGTGTCCGTGTATGTCCCACCGGGCCTACATGCCGCGACGCACACGGCCCTTGCGGCCTTTTTACTGTCATTACCGACGGCGACGTTGGTAATAGGGGGCGACTTTAACGATGTTGTAGATCACACAATGGACCGACACCCACATACCACGACGGTGCGGGGAGGCGGGCGACTCGCTGGCCTAATAGAAGCCCTTGGCCTCACGGACAGCTGGCGACACACACATCCATACGAGAAGCAATACACTTACTACTCAGCGACACATCACTGTCTCTCAAGACTAGATTACATTCTGATGTCCGGTGATGGGCTCCACGGCATTGCGGAGGCGGACATCCGTCCGCGAGGCATCTCGGATCACTCGCCGCTGCGGCTCACTTACACGAATCACCGTCCCCATAGAACCCGCGTTTTTCCCATACATGCGAGCTATCTGCAGAGCGCCCCTTTGAAGAAAACCCTTTCCAACACCGCTACCCACTACTTTCAGGAGAACACAGACTCCGTGAGCTCCCATAGCACCCTGTGGGAAGCGTATAAAACGGTCATACGTGGGCAGGCGATTACATTCATTGCTGCCCAGAAACGTACCCAGCGTCAAGATCTTGATGCTCTTGGAGACGCGCTTCAGTGTGCGATCTCTGACCAGGAGGCCCACCCTTCTCCGGCGACTGCTCAGGCAGTTCGACTGCGGAACGTTGAGTGGGTGACATACCAAAGGGAGTTGGTACAGACCACGATTCAAGCCTCCCGTCATAGAGTCTATGAGTTGGGCGATAAGGCAGGAAAGATGCTGGCCTGGCTCGACAGAAAAGAAAAAGCAGACAGGGTGATTGCGCACCTGACGCAACCAGGGGGACACTCGGTTTCGGACCCCGGAGCCATAGTCGACCTGCTGGCTGATCACTTTGAGGCAATCTACGCCCCTCAGGCACCATACTCGGCTGACGAAGCCTATGAATATATCAAGGATCTGACGATCCCCAGCCTCTCACCTGAGGCAGCGTTGGAGCTCGAAGCGGACGTCACTGTAGAGGAGATACGGGAAGCGACCGGCGCACTGGCGTCTGGCAAGGCTCTGGGTCCCAACAGACTCCCAATAGAACTGTTTAAGCACACTACCCAGATAACGGCCCCCCATCTTCTCCGAATGTTTACGGACAGTCTAGAAGTTGGGGAACTCCCTAGAGATCAACGCCTTGCCACAGTAATCCCGATCCACAAACCTGGTAAAGCACCGGAATCATGCTCTTCCTACCGCCCCATCTCCTTACTAAACGCGGAGCCGAAGTTCCTTGCCAAGTTACTGGCACAGCGTTTGGCTCCGCACCTGCACACACTGGTTCACCCGGATCAGTCCGGATTTATGTCGAATCGTAATACCTCGCATAATCTACGACGTCTTCAGGCGGTAATGTCCCGCCGGGAGTATATACGGGAACCGGCGGTGCTTCTCTCGCTTGACGCCACTATGGCGTTTGACACGGTAGAGTGGCCCTATCTGTTTGCTGTGCTGCGCCACATGGGCTTCGGCCCCAAGTTCTGCGGGTGGGTCCGCTTGCTCTACACTAACCCACTGGCCCAGATAGCGGCGAATGGTCACATCTCCAGAGATTTCCCGCTTGGTCGTGGGACAAGGCAGGGTTGCCCTTTGTCCCCCTTACTGTTTACGCTAGTACTCGAGCCGCTGGCGATCTGGGTTAGGTGGGAGCCATCCATCAAGGGCATCAGGTGGTCGCCGACATGGGAAGATCGGATATCTCTCTACGCGGATGATATCCTTTTGTACCTCACCTCCCCTAAAAAATCTATTCTAGAACTACTGAACGTCTGCGAGAAATTTGGGAGGGTCTCGGGATATAGAATTAATTGGACTAAATCAGTCTTATATGTTCTTGCTGGAACCCCTCCCCCGCTCCCGGCGGACTGTCCGTTGCGCTATACTGACGGCCCCTTCCAGTATCTGGGAATCCAAGTTTCTTCCGACCCGGACGAATTTCACGCTCTCAATCTGGGACCCCCTTTGGAGCGGTTCAAAAGGGACGTGAAGGTGTGGCGCTCCCTCCCTCTCACCCTCCTGGGCAAGCTGCATTGTTCAAAATTATGACGCTGCCCCGTTTTCTGTACCTCCTTGAGAACACACCATTCCCGGTCTCCCCCTCCTACTTCAAGAATATCGCGGCAGCTGTATCCACTTTACTATGGGACGGAAAACCGGCCCGGATTGCGCAATGCAAGTTGGTAAAGGACTGGTAGGATGGGGGTATAGCGCTTCCCAATATTGAACTGTACTACTGGGCTGCCCACCTTAAGCAAATTAATTACTGGCTCCATGCAGCGCAAACGGAACCGGCCTTTTTGGCGGATAGACATGGTATTGAACCCAGGGGACTGCTAAGAAACCTGTATAATCGTAGAGTCCCGTCTGATCTGATAGGCCCGACCCGTCACACAATCCAGATCTGGTACAAGGCACATAGACACCTTCAATGCGCACACGTTATTACACTAATGACACCCCTGTGGGACTCACACAAATTGGGGTTCATGGGTAATAGCAAGGGGTTCAAGGCATGGGACTCCATAGGTATCTCCGTGGTAGGTGACCTCTGGAGAAGACGTACCATAGTTGACTTCGCTTTTCTACAAACCAAACACGATATGGCCCAGTCAGAATATTACAGATATATGCAAATACGTCACACACTTCTCTCAACCATCCCGGCCGGTACTACATTACAGGAATCCACCCCTCTAGAAGATAGGCTGCTTACAGAACATATGCCCCACAAAGCGACATCCCTCACATATCGGAAACTGGTCAACAACCTCCCTGACATGCTACCTAAGTTACGCCTTTGTTGGGCGGGAGATGTCGGCGATCTTGATGACTCAGAATGGCAGGAGGCGCTCTCCTCGACAAAGGAATCGGCGATCCCGTCCAGACTTAAACTGGTCCAGTTGAAAATTGTTCACCGCACATACTACACCAGAACGATTCTTCACAAAATAGGAAGGACCTCACACGCATTTTGCCTCCGTGGATGCGGGGAGAGGGGGACTTTTTACCACACGATCTGGGACTGTAGATTTGTGGCCACGTACAGGGCAGCGGTTATGCGAACCATTTCCCAAACCACAAACGTTTCCCTGCTGCCCAACCCACGTCGCTGTTTGATAAACATCTGGGAGGCGGAAGATCTAACCCGTCGCCAGCAGGACTGGGCTGTGCTAGGTATGATGGTGGCGAAGCGCAATATAGCCAAACTGTGGGGTTCTGATGCCCTGCCCACGCTGAGAGACTGGTCCAAAGATATGGACGACGCCATGGTGGCCGAAAAGGCGGTGTTTGTTCATCGAGGTTGCCCGGCAAAATGGGGGCAAATCTGGGGGGCATGGAATAAATTTAGGGGGGATATATGTGAGCCGCCGCGAGTTGACCCGGATGAGGACCTTTCAGATTGAGGGTTGGGCCTGGTCTTTCCATGCTGATGGTTGTGTCGCCTGGTGTGCTGTTTTCCGCCCTTTGTAAACAGATGTGGGGATGTTGGGGATGGGCTGCTGGCCGCACCGCTGATCAACAATATACTGCACTGTATGAATGTCTGCTCTCTCACCTTCGCAGGACTGCTTATGCTACGTGTGCCTTTACAGTTTACGGAAAAGTTTAGTTGTTTGGTTATGGTAAAATTCTAGACCTAAGCCATGTCGTATGCCTGAAATACTTGATATATGGTACACATAGTTTCTATTTGATGCCGGACCCTCAGGTCGTCGGCTGCGCGGCTGTGTTGTCCGATTTATAATGCCTGAGCTCTGGTTCTGCTGCGGCCGGCCCGACTGGGTTGTAGGCCTTATGCTGTGTCATGCTGACTGTGTACAGTAAAGGTCTATAAAAATTTTAAAAAATAAAAATAAAAAAGGGAAAGCCGAATGGCTACAACTTTGGCTAGAATCTTGTAATCGAGGTTCAATAACGAGAGAGGTCTGTAGGAACTGCACAAAGTGGGGTCTTTACCTGGTTTGGGGAGGAGGATTATCACGGCTTCCCTGAATGTAGGTGGTAAATATCCAGACACCCAGAGACAGCGCGATTCATCCGCATTTAAAGGAGAGTATCGTCTCCAGACAAAGTTACCGCGCAGACGTTTGGAATTCGTATTTATGATTCCCTCGTAACGGCGGCAAAACTACAAGTTAATTGGCATTTCAATTGAACCCACATGAAGTGCGTGACATATAACACGAAATCTACTCACTATTAAGATGAAACAAGTCCGGCAACTTTGAGAAACATTTCAATTTGCCCAGTACTGTGGTGCACATCGTTTCCACTACGACATATTCAATTACAGGACAATCACAAAGATCCTGTAAAAAGACAGACAACTGACTTTTTGTCTTGAAAAAGGTGAAAGATATACACTGCACTACCACCGAAACGCGTCGACGCCCAAAACCCAGTACAATTCAAGCTGTTTCCTCCCTTGGCGATATACAAGTTTTGGTTTACACAACCAGGGAGTGATCAAATTGCAGGATCGAATGTACAACTGTATCTTACAAGTTTCATGTTTTGCAACTTTTTGTCTGTCCGTTTCATTGTGCAGGTCACAAGATATTGTCTAACTGTTTTTTAGTTGACCAATAATTTTAATTGTGTGTTCTTTTGTAATAGATGATTTATAATTGTGAATTGATTTTTATCTTTGACATTTTAATAAATATTTGTGTACCTTTTGAATTGCATTGTATGTTTTTATGATTGTATTAATGAAGGTGCTATAGCTAGACTCTAGCCAGACTTAATATATGCTTCAAGGGAATAGTCATATCTCTACAGGTAAATATCCACAATCAAGGGCTTCAGCATAGGCTTCAATAAGCCGGGGAGCGAGCTCTTCTTTGTAAGCTTTATAAAAATTGGCCGAAAAGCCATCCAAGCCAGGGGCCGACGAGCCTCTCAGCGCGTCGATGGCCTCCATAACGCTTTCAAGGGTAATAGGAAGGGAAAGAAACTCCTGCATGTGCCTCTCTAGGAAGACCAAAGCAATCTAATCTAAATATGCAGTCTGACCGTTTAAATCATCAGATAGGGTGGAAGTGTATAGAGCCTTGTAGTAGGACAAGAAGGTCTCGCAAACTTCCGGGGTGGGATGGCGGAGACTACCATCTGGCGCAACGATGCCCGTAATGTACGGCGACTGGCGTGGTGGTCGAAGCAATTGCGCCAACAATTTCCCGGGTCTGTCACCCTCCCCGTACTGCCGTGCCGTGTGCTAGACAAAAATTTTAGTTCCCTGTCCGCTTCCTCACGGAAGTTCACCAACAATGCTAACCGCTGCGCTTCGCCCTCAACAGTAGGAGCCCGCTGCAATACTTCATCAAGTGTTTGGATGTCTTTCTCGATACGGGAAAGGGAAGTCCTGATGTCGCGCAAAACACCAACGTGTGTGGCGATACAGACCCCACGAATAGGGGCCTTAAACCCCTCCCATAAGGTCGCGCAAGACTTCACGGAACCAGTATTCAATTCAAAATAATCGTCTATGGCTTTGCGGATCATCTCGGTGAACACCGGGTCTGCCAAAGCCCTCCCAGGAAATCGCCACTGCCTCTCATATCCACCCAGCCGGGGGCCCCTAAGCGTAGCACCACCGGAGAATGATCGGAAAGTGTGCGTGGAAGTGTGAGCAGGGATTCGACCCATCCAGCCACCCCAGGGGAAATCAGCCAATAATCTAACCGGGTCCACGTGTTATGGAAACTGGAGTGGTGTGTGTATTCCGGGGAGAGCGTGTGTAACCGAGCTTCGATGTCGATAAGGGAGAAGTGTTCACAAAGGACAGACAATGTAGGTCGCGAACGAGTCCTGGTGTCTGGGGAGGAAGATGTGCCATCACGGTGGGGGTTCAGCAGCAGATTGAAATCCCCTCCGATTAACAACAAGCCAGGGTCCAATGTCATTAACTTCACCTGTAGAGTCTGGAAAAAGGCGGGAGTGTCTGTATTGGGGCCATATACACCAACCAGAGTAACCTTATTGCCAAACAGGGAGCCTGATACAATCAAGAATCGACCCTCAGGATCAGTTGTAACAGAGGACATAACGAAGGGCACCCTCTTGTGTATAACTATAGCCACCCCTCTGGAGTACCTGCTGTAGTGTGAGAAATACCGATGCGTGCCCCAGCTCCTGCAAAGGGTCTGCGAGCCCGAGGGGCACAAGTGCGTTTCCTGTAGGAAAGCGATGTCAATGTCGTGTCGGGCAATGTAGTTAAAAACTTGCCTACGCTTTCTCGTATCGTTCAGCCCTCTAACGTTCCAAGACATCAGGGAGAGCTTGGACGGGCCATTCCGTAGATCTAAACCGGCCATCTGGGAGCCCACAAAGCTGACATAGAAATGACAAAGCCCAATGCATTTAGTGATTCGCAACAGTAAATGAAAACAAGGTCAAAAACTGAAAAAAAGAAAAACCCCAACCCCCACCCACCTCCCAGCCTCATTGCAACCCCCAGAGAGGCAAACCCAGAACAACTGATTATTAATGGGAACAGACAATGATGGTGTCGTACAGGCACTCGAAGAGTACAACTGATCTAGAAATACCCCATTAACCAAAACTGTAGTGGCATCCGCCATGGGGGGAGGCAACGCCACGCCGGCCGGGAAGACCGACCACCCATTCAAACCAATGAGAAAATTATTGATAGCTTAAGAGAACAGTTCCACAAACTTCAGAGGAGGACCAAAGCGTTCTGTGTAGATAGTCAGCCACATCCAGTCTCAGTGAAAAGGTCAGCAATGCCTTGCGAGTCCGCTCGAGCCGGGGAGATCGGGCCCGGCGTGTTGGTAGGGGTCGAATTGGATCCACGCTGTCTGTAATGCTGGCAGAACTCCTGTGCCTCCGCAGGCGATTCAAAAATGCGGAATCTACCTGCCACATCTACATTGAGGCGCGCTGGGTATAGCATACCGTACTTGAGGCCTAAGTTGAGAAGCGTGGCCTTCACGCCATTGAATTTCTTACGCGCCTCCTGGACTGCAAACGTAAAGTCTGGGAAAAAGGATAGGGTGCTGCCCTGCCATGTCACCACACCTCATTCACGGGCTGCCCTGAGCACCGAGTCTCGGTCCCTGAAGTTCATGATGCGAGCAATGATGGGCCGTGGGGGGAGGCCAGGATGCGGCTTAGGCCCCAATGACCTGTGGGCACGTTCCATCACAAACCCGTGAGTAAACAGCTCTCTGCCAAACAGTTAAACTAATAACTGCTCGATAAAAACGTCCATCCGGCCCGTCGTTGTTGTCTCTGCAACGCCAAGGATGCATACGTTGTTGCGTCGTCCACGCGCCTCTAGATCTTCATTTTTCACCGCCACCTCTTTAAGGATTCTCTCCACCCGTTCGAGCCGTTCCAGGGACTTAGCAGCGTTGTCCTCAGAGTCGGATACTCGGGATTCAACCAGGTCCAATCTGCGATCATGGGCCAGAATTTTAGAGCCCATGTCCGCCATTTTTTGTTCGAGGCTGTCGAAGCGGCCATCTAGCGATTTAAAGCTGGCCCTCATTTCTGTCATAATGGCCGTCATCAGAGTGGTAGTATCATCAGAGTCAGCACCCCCCGTCGTCCCAGAGGAGGAGTCATGTTGGGGTTCAGCAGAGGGAAGGGACGACCCAGCAAAGTTGAGTTTCCGCTGGTTTGGGTCTTTTTTTACCTTGGTGGTGCTAGGGAGGCCGGCGACAGTCCAAGCCTATGAAGGGAGGGCAAAAACGCAGGTATCCAGCAAAGGTGGCAAAGACTGAGGGTAGGCAGGTAGGCGACAGGGCAAAGATTACAGGCCCAGACAATAAGAAATGGTGAAGTCTGCCCAGGCGAGAACCAGGGCCTGGCAGCCCTTTCAGATTGGGGGGGGCAGGCAAGTAGGCTCCACAAAGCCAGGCGCAGGAGGAGAGACCAGCCGGCAGAAATACTCCCAAAGTGTCACTTGCAGTTATGCTCACACAGTCAGGGGAGCAAGTGGGGCCAGAGCCCCAAAGTTCGAGGCAGGAGGACTCACTACGCCAGGAGCTGGAGCAATAGCCGAGGTCCGTCGTTCAGGCTCGGGGGAGGGTAGCAGTGGGTCCCTTCAGTGCCAGATACTGGCTCAGGCCCCTTAAATCCTCAGGCCGATGGTCAGGCGGGGCCGCTGAAACTGGGAAAGCTCAATAGCCCGCAGCGCCCCCCCAAAGCCCCCAGGCCTCTCCCGCCTCACAGCGCGCCCTGCGCCACACCCGCGCCCCAGCCGCCTGACCGCAAATCCAGTCCCCGGCTCTGGGCGCCGCCTCAGGCCCAAGGGCCGAGCACCTGACTAAGGCCGTAGCTGTAGCGGCAACGGCAACTAACCGGGACAAGGAGGGCGGCGCTGAAGGCAGGGCAGCAGCGCAGAGCACGCCCGACACGCCGCGGGGGGCCGGGGAGCAAGCGGGACTCCCCGAGCGCCGAGCCACTCACCAGAACAGCGCAGCAAGGGAGGCCGACCACGAGGCACCCGGCACACAGTCCCCTCCGCCGTATCTCCGATCTTCCTCCACCGGGAGAGTCAGGATCACCCTCGTCGGATCGTGACCGGATCGGCTGCAGGATGGCGGTACGAGGTCCTCCAAGAATCAGCGGTTCACATGGTTTTCTGGGCATTCGATCCCCGTGCCGGCGGAGCTTCAGACAGAGGCGGCCATCTTGGTCGCCTCCGTTGCCACGCCCCAGACATCCCAATCTTAAGTATTTGTTTGGCATTTCACTGCCCAGTTTAATCAACCAATGGATACACAGGATTATTTAAGGTTATAGTGAGGTATTGACATTAAAATATATTCACAAAGTGGGATATGCTTCGAATCACAGAATGTACCAAATACGATAAAATGTGGAAACACAAGCCATTTGTCTCCGAGCCATGGAGTTTCTGTCATCAGCACTACTACCTTTTTTCCACAACAGCAGTTCAAACATGAATGGCAAAATATCCTAGTTTGCAAATGTCTTCTCCAAAATTATGGCTCTGCCACATTTGCCTAATAATGCAAGATCTGCTGCATGATCTGACCATTTAAACAAATAAATTGTTTGTAGCTCAAACATATCAAAAGTTAATATAAAATGTGACTTGTGTTGCTGCGGAGTGGATGGCCTATTGTAAAGGTTGACTTGTCACCTTTCTCACTGCTGCGTTTGTATGTTACACTGATACTAATAAGGCAAAATCTTTCCAGAGACTGTTAGCATGTGTACACACGTCAAAATATTAAAATATCAGAAAATATACTGAATTACGCTGCTGCCTTTTTTTAATGCATAATTTAGTCAACACTACGGCATAATGTTGTCATCCTTTGCTGCATAATTAATTCCAGTGGCCCCACAGCAGGCAGCACATGTTAAAAGTGCTTGTGAATGAAGCCGGGTGACTGTAAGTTTGCGAACTTAGTTTGGTGTGCGTGCAAATCGTGCATTGCCAATCCCTGGTGAGTTGCAGCTACTACTTCTGAAACAAGGCCAATGGAGGTACCTATGGGTGAGGCAGACTGGCCTCAAGGGCAGGGCCAGCCATAGCACTGGTGGTGTCCTGTGCATTAATGTTTGTTAGTGCCCCCCAATGACCACCTCTGCCATGGATTCCCTCACTACCACCCTTTAACTGTGCCCCCCCAAGTTTCCATAACCACTCTCTCTCCGTTGCCTTTAATTTGATTTACAGCACAACTCATACCATTGTAGGGTGTCAGAACACTTTACATCACTCACATTACACAGAGACAATCAATATGTGTGTAAATCACTGTATAGAAAATGTAACATAAGACTAAGGACTACAAGGTGTAGGAGTCACATGACAACCATACTAGTAGCCTGTATAGTTTTATAGTGATTGGTCTGGAGAAACAAAATACCCGGAATTTAAAACATAATACCACGGTTGGGGGGTTCTCCTTAATAATCAGAATTGATTTCTGTCCAAAAGAACACTTTTTGGGACATTAGGATAATCAAAGACTCAGGGGGTGGAGAGGGGGGGGACATAACGCTCTAATTTATACCTTGCAGTTTGTATGCAGCTCTTAGATGACAGTTAATAGCTCACTGTTCTATGTTAGGATTTTAACTTATAAACTGCAAGTAACAAAAGGATCTCTCTGACAAAAGCAGTAGCCCACTGACCTATTTACATTATGTGCACTTTGTGATCTGCATGGCGCATTTTCTTTGCAGCCGGTACATTAACCCTCTGAGCTACCTTTCCATGAGTCAAAACTTCCACTAGACAAAATTCTGATCTCTCTCTAGGAAGAACATTAATCACCAGAGTCATCATGACATTTTTATTGCTGCCGAAAATTGCTGGAGGCCAGGAAGGAGGCAGCAAGCGTTTTAAAAACCATAATATACTTGCAAACTTGATGCCTACACCTAAAGTCAGCACCCGGTGCGGTCACACTGGTTGCACCGCCCTACAGCTGGCCCTTCTCAAGGGTCCTGTGACCTCAGTGACTGTTGTTCTAGGGTGTGCTGCTTCTTAGGCCTTCCCGCAAGACTGGAGGTGAACTTCAGTATGGATAGTGGCGGACAAGCCTTGAAGGTTAACCTACACTTGTCATGCTAGGGTCCACCTGCTGGTGCGAAGACACCAGTACTTCTAAGGTGTTGCGAAGCCTTCTAAGGTCTAGCATGTGATTGTGCTCTCGCAGGAGAGTGGTCTGGTGGACTGATTATTAAGGCTGAACCTGGTTCCCAGTTCCAAACTCAGCAGCTCTGACCATAGTGCCACATCCTCTCCCCCACCGAACACCGTACTGCCCCACTGAGAAAAACTCCCACTGTCTTCAACTACAACCCAATTGTTGCCTGCTATAAACACCTGGATGCGGCTCAATTTAAATCACGCACTTGACAAGAGCAATATGCGACCTACAAAAAAAAAAAGTAACAACATCCTGGAAAAAGCAAACACTTATAGGGAATGCAAAATTTAGCAAACCATGGGAAATGTAAGCAAGAACAACATGGTTACCTTAATGCTTTTGCACTCACTATTCAGAAATCAGTGAGTGCTTTTGCCTGAAAAGTTAAGGACACGACTACAGGGCCCTGAATGGACCCATTTCAATGGCCATTGCTTATATCCTTACAAAACGTAAGCAATATGGTAAAAAGACCACATCCCTGGACGCCGAGCCGCAGCACACATTTTGTTTTCCAATCCACACATTACAGTACCTCCAGGATTGGTGCACTAGTTCCAAGTCCAGGGAAAACAAAAAAGGCAAGAAACCAAAAATAGCGCTTCACTGGCAAACTCTGTAAAAGTGGAGCTAATGTGTTTCAGTGTGAATAAAATCAGTTTGGCCAGTTTGCTACCACTCTGTCTTACTTTATTTAGTTATTTATATATTTTTCATATTTTTAGCCTTTTATCCCCAATGCTGCACTTTGGAATTAAAATTTCAGAAAAATATGACATTTCCAGCAAAAGCGTCTTTCTTTTTTGGATCCATTTCACAGGGAAGCAAATAAAAGAAAGGAGAGGAAAGAGAGTGAGAACCCCGTCTTGAAGTCACGTTTTCATGGGCATCCGCAGGGGGGGCAAGGAGGGTCGCTCCAGGGGGGGCAAGCGCCCCTCCTTGCCCCCCCCTGTGGATGCCCATGAATACAAATACAAGCCATGCACTGCTTTCTGTTTCACTCTTCTTTAGATAAGGGCACTCTGCTACCTCCTAACTGCATTGGGCAGGACTACATTTTGTTGGTTGACATTAAAAGGTATATATTTGTTCTTCTCAAAAGCAAATCTTCCTAACATGCTTTTCTGTGTAGTGCTGGTATGTTCCACTGACCAGAAACAAGAAGCGCTATGTGTTTAATAGTTACACATTTGTATGTCCTGGAGCACATGACAACATATCCGCATTACGGGGCAGGATGGAGACCTATGTAGAGCGCCTTATTACGGATATCTTTGGCACGGAACATTTGGCTAATATATTTATCGTGGAACGGGCACACCGGTCTTTGGCTGCACGTCCTGCCCCCCGCCCCACCCTGTAATAGCTAGGATCCTGAATTACAGGGATCGGGACACAGTTTTGCACCTGGCGAGGGAAAAGGGAACCATTGAACATCATGGAAATACGCTTGCCTTCTTCCCAGATTTTACGGTTGCCGTCAAGGCTGCCCGGAGGGAGTTTGGCACAGTGAAGCAGTTTCTGCAGAATGAAGGGGTCCTGTACGCCATGCTACATCCAGCCTGACTTCGCATCGGCGCTGCAGCTGATAACAAGATCTTTTCTTCTCCAAAGGCCGCAATGGACCATGCCAAGAAACTGAAACGTAGAAAGCGAGACTCTGCAGGGGCACAAGACGAGGAGGAGTAGGGGAGATCTAGGTGTTCATGGCTCCACTTGAGGATGTACTGAAGTTTTATTTCTGGGACCCTCTGTTTATGCTGGAATCTATATGTGCCTTCATGATGTAATGTTTCTTTAATGTTCAGGTTTTCCTTCATATCATTCTTCTGAGGGTCTTCTCATCTGGGAAAATGTCAGAGAGGGGCCATTTTTCTTTTTATACTCTGGAACAAGGTGGGAGGTTTGATTGCACTGCTCCTCCTGTTTAATGGAGTGAATTGTTATATTGTGGGGTTCCCACCTGCTTCTGTTCAGTCCCTATCCATTAGACTCAACACACTTGGGGCCTGTGAGTTCTCCTGTGTTTTCTTCTTAGCAGGCAATTTTTGTTCCTTCCGCATCCTTTTAGTCTGTCAGGTTTGGATGGGATGCTTGGCTATTACTCGCTCGGTCAACTCCTACTCTGTGGGAGGACTGCGCATCTGTGCCCCCCTATATGGGTGTACCCCAAAAGTTGATTTCTGTTGATGAGGGGGGGGGGGGCGGGTTGGGCAGGGTGTTGGGATGGCTTTGGCATGGTTCGGATGCTAAAGTGGGTGGGGGTTGGTGGGTTGGGATTGGGGATGGGGTAGATGTTCTTTGTTTTTTCCCAGGTGCAAAAAGGTGGTGTACAGTATTTGCTGCTGCTTGTGGTTACTCTGCTCTGAATCCGTTAATCAATCTCTAGCTTTCTTGCAACCAGGTAATGGCTATTAGTATCAAATTCCTCACATGGAACGTACGTGGGCTTAATACACCATGGAAAATCAGAATGGTGTTTGCGGGTTTAGACCGCATGGGGGTGAATGTTGCTTTCCTTCAGGAAACACATTTAACTGCTGCTTTAGCAAAGAGCGTAGGTGCGCGCTGGGCCAGCGTGAAAGCTTCTTCCTCATATTCCTCGTATCCGAGAGGGGTGCTGGCATTAGTGAAGAAAGGGGTCCCTTTCACGGAAATTAGGCCTGAGATGGAAGATAACGGACGGCTTGTGATTATGCATGGCAGACTGAGAGGAGAAAGTGTGCTCTTGGTGAATATATTTGGGCCTAACGTGGATGACCCTGCATTCTTTCCAGACGTGTGGCGTAGGATACTGACATTTCCCCCTGCTTAATTCATTTGGGGAGGGGATTTTCACCTATATTTGGATGCTTTCAAAGACAGGCATGGATCTGGTGAGGCCAGGCCAAAAAGGGCGTTGGATGTGTTGTGGGGTCTTATTGACGCTGGACATGTGCATGGTATATGGCGCCTGTGTCACCCGGATGCCTGTGAGAGAACCTTTGTGTCTTCGGCACATGGCTCGTGGTCACGTATTGATTATTGGTTGATCTCGGGTGAGGTTTGTCATTGGGTCAAGAGTGTCTCTCACGAGTCCCGATCTCTTTCTGACCATTCCCCGGTGCTTCTGGAGATGATACTGCCGGAATATAGGGCGCCACAGTGCTTGGAGGCTCCAACCATCATAGCTTAAAGACCAGGTGTTCAAGCAAACTATAGCGGAGGCGATTGGGAATTATTTTAAAGAAAACGAGGGCACAGTGGACAGTGCAGGGGTCCTTTGGAAGGCCTTTAAGGTCACCATTAGGGGGGTCTGCATAGGGGCGCAGTCCAGAGTTTTACGTGATATCCGACGCCGGATACGTAAGTTGGCGGCAGACATAGCTCTCCTGGAGCGTGCCTATGATGCTAATCCAACTGCAGATAAACTGGCACAGATACGAGAACTAGTCACTGAACATAATGACACAGTAGATCAGGAGCTACAGCATTGCTCTCAGCGTCGGATAGCTCGGTATTACGGGGAGGGTGGGTGGCCTGGTTGCTCTCTAGCCCAGAAACTAGCAGAGCCCCGTAGTCAGGAGCCCATCAATGAGCTTATAGATGATACTGGTACGCCTCGGCATTCGACGAAGACCTCTGCGATGTAGTACTGACATTTTATAAGGATCTATACGCTGCCAGGAGTCCCCTTCTTCTGGGTAAACTCATGATTATCTGGATGATATAGCGTTGGGGTGGCTGTCCAAGGTCCATTGTGAGTATTTGGTGCAGCCCTTTGATGAGGAGGATGTGAGGGAAGCTATAATGGCCTTGCCGACGTGTAAGGCTGCTGAGCCGGATGGCCTGCCTTGCGAATTTTATAAGGCATTCGCGTCGGTCTTGGCTCCGCGGTTGCTGGAGGTCTATGCGGAGGCTTATGATAGTGGAATTCTACCACCATCGCTTCAGGAGGCCCTGCTTGTCACCTTGTTGAAGCCAGCCAAGCCCCCTAATCAGTACGGATCGTATAGACCACTCTCCATCATTAACATAGACACCAAAATATTGGCGAAAATGATAGCTACTAGGCTCAAGCCTTTGATACCCTTACTAGTATTACCAGATCAGTTCGGCTTTGTTACAGAGCGGTCCACTACGCATAACCTCTGCACGTTATTCTCCACGCTGCATTATTTCGAACCAGACTTCCAGGCCGTTGCTGTGCTGCTTGATGCAGCAAAAGCATTCAACTCTGTACATTGGTCATACATGTTCACGGTTCTGAGTAGGATGGGGTTCCCCCCTTCTTTGTGCAGTGGATTCGGGTTCTCTATAATGGGCCGGTCGCCAGAGTGTGAGGTAATGGCAAAGTTTTGTCCTTATTCTCTATAGAAAGGGTCACGAGGCAGGGATGCCCTCCGTCGCCCATGCTTTTCTCCCTGGTACTAGAGCCACTGGCCTGTAAACTCCGCCAGAAACATTCTGCCGCCGTATTACGGTTCAGACAGCAACCGCTGATTGTTTCGCTTTACGCGGTTGATATGTTGCTCTATGTCCGGAAACCCTCTGTATATCTATCATCACTACTAAGGGAATACGTCCAATTTGAAAGGTTCTCTGGACTGGGCATTAATTGGTCCAAATCTGTGGTCTTTCCATTAACAGTGCACACAAGAGAAATTGACCTTGATTTCCCGTTGTCCTGGACCTCTGAGCCCGTGAAGTATCTGGGAGTGTGGGTCCATAGGGATCCAGCTGTTGTGATAACAGAGAACTATGGGCGTTCCATCACGCGCATTACAGAGCAGGCAGAGCGATGGTCACGTCTTCCATTATCGATAGCAGATAGAATCGCTGTGATAAAAAAGGTCTTTCTGCCTAAGATGCTGTACTTCTTTATTAATATACCTATTAAACTGAATATAGCTCTATTCCGAATGCTGGAGTCAGCACTGCTGACCTTTGTCTGGGGGGGGGAAACACCGATGCCGATTGGATCTGCTAGTGCAGCCTTTTGATCAGGGGGGCTTCGAGGCTCCGGATCTTCGTCTTTATTACCTCTGTGCGCAGGCACACTTTGCCCATTTTTGGCATTTCCCACAGCGCTTTCAACCGCATATGGCTAATGAAGCGGATGTAGTACTTCCCATTCCGTGCAAGGTATGGTTCTATCAGGTGGACCACGGGTGGAAATAAACTCCCCTCTGTGCACGTCCTGGGCGTGGCGGGCTCTGGCTGCTAGAGCGCAGCTCACATATTTATACGCTCCCCTTCAGCCCATCGCGTCTCATCCAGAGGTATCGGCTGCTCGGGAGTCCACCGCACTGAGGGAGCTTACGACGGCAGGCATTGTCAGGATAGGGGATATGTACAAGGAGGGTCGCTTTAAAACCCTTGGTGAGGCCCAAAATGGAGTAGATCGCAATTTCATGTTCAACTTCTCATTCGTCCGAGTCTGCCAGGCCGTTCTGGATGCATATCCGGACTTGCCTGCGGAGCCCATGACTCTTCGTGCGCTGCAGGCGATGCTAACGGGGGAGAGCCGCAAGGGGCTTATTACTAGGCTCTATAATGCCTCCCAGCTGGAACGTGAGTTGGAGGACCACCCGTCATGCCAACCCTGGCAGGCCGCGATAGGCAGTCCAATCTCAATGGAGGTGTGGACGGCATGCTGTCGGCTCACGGGCCGCCTGCAACCTCAGGATTATCCATTTTAAATTTCTGCACCAAGTATATGTATGTATGTATAAACCATTTTATAGCGCGCTCCATTACTGGTGAGTATCCTGGCGCGGTGTGGGAAAGACAAAGAACAGAAATCAGCCAAAGAACGCTCTAAATAGTACTCGAAAAAAGATGTGTTTTTAAATTTTTCTTAAATAAGGCCACAGTGTGCATAGAGCGCAGGTCGAAAGGAAGGGCATTCGAAGCTCGGGCTACAGTCACCGAAATTGATTGTCCACCAAGCCTTGCTCGTTTAAAACGTGGGAGAGTCAGTTTAAACATAGCAGATGACCTGAGGTTACGTGAAGGGGTATAACAGATAAACCTTTTCCGTAAGTAGTGAGGACCTTGATCGTGGATGGCTCTAAAAGCCAGCACCAGGGATTTGAACAGAATGCGCTGCGCAACAGGAAGCCAATGGAGGGTGCGCATTTCAGTGCGCACACTCTTCCATCTCGGGATACTGAATATCAAGCGGGCAGTCGCATTCTGGATGATTTGCAGGCGCTTCACCAAATAGGCCGGAATGCCACTAAACAGTGCATTCGCGTAATCTAGCTTTGCCAGTATGAGAGCCCGAGCAACTGTCTCCTTTGCCACCCTAGGGAGCAGTGGAAAAAATTTGCGGAGCATTCTCAATGTGGCAAAGCAGGTGCCGGTCAATTTTTTTATGTGATCTTCGAATCTAAGATCCTCTGAAAACCAGATGCCAAGGTTTTTTGCTGGTCTCCCCATCTCTCCTGGGCTAGGAATGTTGGGGGGCCACAGTGTGTTTTTAAACGAGGAGGGAAAGGAACCGTAAAAAAGCACCTCAGATTTGTCCTCATTGCACTTCAGCTGGGCCCGTGTGAGCCAGCGAAATACAGAGGACAAACATAGATGCACTGCCGACACATCCAGATTGCTGTCGGGCCATGTGAACAGCAGCTGGGTGTCATCGGCATACCCTATAATCTTAGCCCCACACTGTTCCGCTAGATAAACCAAAGGAGTGATGTAAATATTGAACAGTATGGGACTAAGAGTAGAGCCCTGGGGAACCCCTGTAGCAAGTGGCTTAGGTTCGGATGCATATGGGGGGATCCAGACCTGCTGGGACCTGTCAGAGAGAAAAGAAGACAGCCAGGCTAGCACAACTCCCCCAATACCAATAGCAGACAGCCTGGCAAGGAGAAGATCGTGGGGAACCGTATCGAACGCGGCAGAGAGGTCCAATAAAATGAGGACCGCTCTGCCGCCTCCGTCTAAACAGTCCCGGATTGCCTCGGTCATCTCCACCAGTGCTGTCTCAGTGCTATATGCAGCCCTAAAGCCTGATTGGGCAGTATGAAGGGCACTGGAGGTTTCAACAAAGTGCTCCAACTGTTGGAAGGCCACCTTCTCGCAAATTTTCGAAAGTGCTGGCAAGAGCGATATAGGACGGTAGTTCCCAAGGGCCATAGCGTCCAATCCCGGCTTTTTCAAAAGCGGCAGAAGTTTTGCTCGTTTCCAGCCTATGGGCACCTTGCCCGAGGCCAGAGAGAGATTAACAATCTGCGTGATCTCGGTGCAGATTGTATCTGCCACTTCTGAAAGCACACGGGCCGGGCACGGGTCGGCGGGGGAACCAGATTTCAATGATTGGAGGAGAGGCAGGATAGCACCTTCCTCAACTCGCACAAAGTTCAACAACTGTTGTCCGGAACCGAGACTAAGTGTGAAACACACCTCAGCCGCGGAATCATCAGCGGGCAAAGCCGCTAAGAGGTCCTGCTGAATCCTCGTTATCTTACTGCTGAAAAAAACAGATAAATCCTCACACCACTGCGCAGAGGATGGGAGAGTAGCTGTGTCAGCAACCGGCGCAACAAAGCTTTTAACAATAGCAAAAATCTCTCTGCTATTGTTATTTGCCTTCGCAATACGCCCTGCATAGTAGTGCCCTTTTGCTATTTTAATGGCTGAGTAGTATTCTTTTTGTGCAGAACGTAGGACAGATTTAGCTTCAGGGCTATAGCTGAGCCTCCACGCCCGCTCTAATTTTTTGCACCCAAGTTTCCTCAGCCTCAGCTCAGGAGAAAACCAGGGTTGAGAAGGAGAGCGTCGTGTCCTGAGCACGGTAGTGTGTTTTGTGGAAACCAAAGCTGCCTGCCGCACCCATTCGTTAAAGTCGCCGACTGCCTCGTCCAGAAGTACCGTGGGTTTAGGACGGGCTTTAGACAGGGCCTGTCGGAACGCGGGCACATTGATTTTTTGAGTATGACATAGGGGGGGAGTAAAACCCGGCTCTGCCATCACCCACGCAAATCTAACCAAATCGTGGTCCGACCAGGTTGTTTTTTCCACGGTCACAGACTGAAGTGGGAAGTTAGAACAAACCAGGTCAAGCAAGTGGCCTCCCGCATGAGTCGGGGCAGTGACCCATTGCTTAAGCTGGGCCAAATTAAGAATTTCATCAAGCCTGCGGCCCTCCGACGAGTCGGGGGCATCAGCATGAATATTTAGATCGCCAACCAGAAGGAATTTAGGAAAACTTAGGGCCCGTGGCACTATATAGTCTTCTAGGGAATCGAGAAAATGATTAGCCTGGCCCGGAGGTCTATAAATCAGGGAACCACCTAAGGTAAAATGGGGGGAAAGTGTTAACGAGAAGTGAAGGACCTCGCTGCCAACATCCACCAATGGTGGCTCAGAGGCGAAGCGCCACCCATCCCTGAAAATAACAGCCAGTCCGCCCCCTCTCCCCCGTGGTCTATCAACCCTAACAATCTTGAAACCCCTAGGGACCGCCAGTTCCACACTCGGAGCAGATGCGCTGTTCATCCACGTCTCCGTGACGAACAGCACATCCATCTGGCCATCCACCAGAAGTTCAAAGACATCTGCAGTGTGTCTCACCAAAGATCTGGCATTAATCAGACCTGCCCCAATAATTGTGGTGTCAGCCCTGCGGACTGTGCGTGGGGGTAAGATAAGTTGGGGGAGAAAGCCACAGCTAGAACACTTCACACCAGCACAGTCAGGATCTGAACGTAAACACGCCGATCCTCTACTAAGAGAGGCAAGCTTCATTAAATCATTGCGAGAATACTTGCATTTCCCAGAACTGGCCGTCTCTAAAGTTGGTCTAGCAGAGTAACAGGCCCTAGGCCCGTCCGAGGCACGGACGGGCACAGACGGGCCCTCCTTTGGCGCTCCTTCGGCGCGCAGACGGCGCGCCCGCTGCGCGCGACCGCTGCGCGCTCTATGGTGTATCATTATTTATCGCCCAAGCCCCTCCCCGAGCTGGACCGCTAACTTCCGACCAGCCGGGTACCGGGACTCACCAAAGATGGCGCCGCCCGACCTGGCCCTCCACAACAAACGGCACAGGTAAGCCGCGGTGGAACGGGGCCCAGGGGAACCGGGAAACAGCACAGAAGGTTTTTAAACACAGTACAGTTTAAAAAACATACAACACAATTCGTTTTCAATTGAGTGTAGAATAAAATTAATTTTCTAAAAATGCGCTAGTAAATCAGTGCTGCGGAGAGTGAGTAGGCAGAAGAGGAACCCTCGCAGTCTGCCCGTCTTTCCCCAGAGAGGTCTCAGAGTGCTGCCACCACCTAGATCAGTCGCGAGTCGCATATTACTCGCCCTTGAATCTTCATAAATATGGCCTGAGAGAAACGGCGAATTTTGTGTTGTGTGGTGCTGCGGATGCCGATTTTTACCATGTTGCATGGATGTGTGGGACAGTTCTTGCTTTCTGAACTGAAGTGACTCTCTTCTTGTCGGAAATGGTGTTGGAGCCCGTGCCCTGTATGCGGGAGTTGTGTCTTCTGGGATATGTGAAACGCCTGAAGTCTGCTAATAGACGCATCGTGGCGATCTCCACCTTGTTTGCAAAGCGGGCGGTGGCGCAGCGATGGGGATCGAGGTCTGCCCCTACTACAAAACAGTGGCTTAAGGACCTGGATTATTGCAGAGACCAGTTGCAAGCGTATGAGGAAAATCTGCCGGAATCCTCCCGCTCTAAGAACTTCTGGAGCCCCATTACATCATATCTGATGGCTCCTCCTGATTTGTTTTAAAGGGTATTGTCCCAGGTGCTGCAATGATGCATTGACCTCTACTACACTATCAATGGACAAGAACTATGGGGCTTATTTACAAGCCCCTTGCGCCACTTTTGCGTCACTTTTCCCATGTTAAAAGTGACGCAAAAGTGGCGCAAGGGGCTTGTAAATCTGCCCCTATATCTTTACTGGGACTGGATGTTAGGTTACTCCACCTCTGTTGGGGTGCTACCTGGTTGTAACTGACCACTGTGCAGTAAACGCTCTTGCTGTGCCACCGTGGGGTGATGCACTTAAGTATTTTTTACCACCTGGGTGGGGTTCGGGGTTCGGGCACGAGGTGGGGGGGGGGAGTTTCCAGGATATATGTACTCGCTTAGACATGGTTGGATCTGCATTCTTATACATGTATTCCCTTTGGAATGTTGTTCATGACAAACTTGATAAATAAAATATATTTAAAAAAAGTATATGGTATTTATGTTCCTCAAATCTACCTTTTGTGTAATAACTTAAACCCTTAAAAGTCTGGCGAATGTAGTACAGAATTCATACTCTATTCTATCCAGGTTTTCCAGGAGGATGTTGTGAGTATTAAAAATGTGCTTTTAGAGAAATAAGAGTGCATACATTAAACAAGCATTTGCTATGCAATAGGTCTCGCGTTAGGAAAGTGTGAGCTATTGGTATTGTAAATTACATATTTTTTAATATGTGTTAGCTTTGAAAATACATAAATTAATAGCATTGTTATTCACAAAGCCAATAGCTTACACTTTCCTAATGCGAGTCCTATTGGCTATGGCAATGCTTGTTGGTAGCAAGCAAGGACAGTGCTGTTGTGGTGCTGAGTGATGCTGTTATGGTGCTGAGTGATGATGTGGGTGGGCTGAGTGATGATGTGGTGTCCCAGAGTGATGTGGTGGTGTCCCAGAGTGATGTGGTGGTGTCCCAGAGTGATGTGGTGGTGCCCCAGAGTGAAGTGGTGGTGTCCCAGAGTGACGTGGTGGTGTCCCAGAGTGATGTGGTGGTGTCCCAGAGTGAAGTGGTGGTGTCCCCGAGTGAAGTGGTGGTGTCCCCGAGTGAAGTGGTGGTGTCCCCGAGTGATGTGCTGGTGTCCCAGAGTGATGTGGGGGTGTCCCAGAGTGATGTGGTGGTGTCCCCGAGTGATGTGGTGGTGTCCCCGAGTGATTTGGTGGTGTCCCCGAGTGATGTGGTGGTATCCCCGAGTCGTGCCCCTGAGTGATGTGGTGGTGTCCACGAGTGATGTGGTTGTGTCCCTGAGTGATGTGGTGGTGCCCCTGAGTGGTGCCCCTGAGTGATGTGGTGGTGTCCTAGAGTGATGTGGTGGTGTCCTAGAGTGATGTGGTGGTGTTTTGAGGCGTGCAGCAGTGTGAGGCGTGCAGCAGTGTGAGGCGTGCAGCAGTGTGAGGTGTGCAGCAGTGTGAGGCGTGCAGCAGTGTGTGGCGTGCAGCAGTGTGTGGCGTGCAGCAGTGTGAGGTGTGCAGCAGTGTGCGGCGTGCAGCAGTGTGAGGCGTGCAGCAGTGTGAGGCATGCAGCAGTGTGCAGGATGCAGCACTGTGAGTAATGCAGCAGTGTGCAGCAGTGAGAGGCATTCAGCAGTGTGAGGCGTGCAGCACTGTGTGGAGTGCAGCACTGTGTGGCGTGCAGCACTGTGTGGCGTGCAGCACTGTGCAGCAGTGTGAGGCATGCAGCAGTGTGAGGCGTGCAGAGGTAGAGAGTGAGAGAGAGGTAGAGAGAGAGGTAGAGAGAGAGAGGGGTAGAGAGAGAGGTAGAGAGCGAGTTAGAGAGAGAGGTAGAGAGAGAGAGGTAGAGAGATAGGGGTAGAGAGAGGGGTAGAGAGAGAGGGGTAGAGAGAGAGGGGTAGAGGGAGAGGGGTAGGGAGAGAGGGGTAGAGAGAGAGAGGTAGAGAGAGAGAGGTAGAGAGAGAGAGGTAGAGAGAGAGAGGTAGAGGTAGAGAGAGGTTGAGGTAGAGAGAGAGACAGGTGGACAGAGGTTGAAATGCAGATGTTCACCCTGGTACAAGTTATAAATCTTTTCAGTGTTTTGGGCATTTTTTTAAAGTGATTTTTTTTTTTACATGATTGTGAACACATTCATGCCTCCCGCCCTAACGACTTTGCCACGAGTGCGCAAAGAGTCGATGTGGGTAAGACAAAGAATGGCAGCTCAGCGTTTCACGTCTTTCCAATGACAATTAACTGAGCACGGGTGAATTTCAACAAAGCAAATCAAGTTACTTACTGGTTAGCGCTGAGAACAAGCTACACACATAGGGAGTAAACAACAGCGTTAATATTTTTGAAACAACTTCTAATATTAGCAGTAGCTACATTAGTATTTAGAAAGCAACTTATAATATAAGCAGTAACGAGTGAGCTTACAAACTAGGAAACACTAATATTGGTGAGTTTCAGAAGCATATGCAAAGAGGAAATGTTTAAAAGAGGTAATTACTGTTGGCGAGTCATGTTTAACACATTTTAACTATTTGCTTTGTAGTGCAGAATGTGTAGTAGCGACTAATTAAGCAGCTTTAGTTGCAATGTGTGCCTAAGCAAAGGGTTTTGCTGAGAAAAGCAATGCGATGAAAGGAAGAAATAAAGGAAATATTAAAAGGCAAACTAAACTGCAAGCAAAGTACAAAGCAGTTGGTGTGTTGCGTGTTAGTGTAACATACATATTCTTATGTACCGTAAAATAGAAGCCTTAAGTTAAATTTGCATAAAAAACTATAATTCTGCGGCCAAAGCTGTATACTAGCTAGATAACAAATGTAGTAAAGTATGATGTAGTATATAAAGTGTTTTATGTAAAGCAAGGAAAAATGGTGAGGAACGCTAGCGGTAGTTTGTACGTGAAATGCATGTTTGGAGCGAAAGGTTTTTATTAAAAGCAAAGGAGTTTTGCAACGGTAAAAAAAAGGAAACTGAAAACTATCTGTAAAGCTGTGGCATATTACTATCTGTGGGGGGTAGGAGCGGCTTTGAAGTCCGAAGCGAGGCACTGATGCGGCGGGCTGGGGAGCGGCAGCTTTGAAGTCCGATGCGAGGCAGACAAATGGTGGAGCAGGGGAGCGGCTTTCATTTGAAGTCGGAAGGGTGGGAGGGAACGAGAGAGCATATGGGGTGTGAGCGATAATGAAAGTAAGACAGGAAGTGAGGCCAAGGGCGCACTGGCGAAGCTTAGCGCTTGAATGCCTCACATGCACTGGGCATAATCCGCACTCCAAAACCTCTTGGTAGGATTTGCTGGTGGCCCTCTACATGTCTCGCCAGCAATGCGCAAGCGCATTGGCAGGTCGAGACCTAAAAATGTAAATGCAATATTTCCTTAACCCCCTGCCTTTTTCTTGATGCACGGCATACATTATTCATACGGTAAGGAAAATGGGTGGAAATTTCTTGCATGGTAACCACATTCATATATGAATGCGCACTTTGGGGTTCCTGCTTTACACAAATTACTATGGTACACGAACAACTAAAGAAACACTTAAGTCCGTACCTATGTGACTAGGCCTTATTATGATTGAATAAAACACATATGTTGCAGTAAAGTCATTAGCTAACTGCAGAATTGACTGATTTCCTGCACAGTCCTACTGCTCTCATGATAGGGACTGTACAGTTCAGAAGCAGTGGGTCATGCATGAGGCAGTTTGGGCACTTGAAAGGGTAAATCGAGTCATGTCAGTCAGATGGAACAGGCAGAGTTGTAAGCCTGCACTCTTCTTTCATTTTACTAAGGTAGTGGCCATCACTTGAGCGGATCTTGAAGTTGTGAGGCTTTTTCAGTGCCCTTGAACAGACAGTCTCTTTGGACACGGTTGTTCACCATGGTGTCCTGGTGCCTTCGGTATCACTGAGCGTCCAGCTGGATTGATCAAGTGCACCCTTTGCAATCCTGATTCTTCAACAGCAGCCTGGAAGAGCTATGGGGAGCAGCAGTGCTTAGGTTGAGGCCTTGTTTGCCGGCATCGAGCAGCAGGCATCTTTAGAGTCAATCCTTCAAACTTCAGCCACACAGCATCTACTGCACGGAATCCATTTTCCACTTGCAAGATTTACACTGGTTGGTCAAGTGGCTCTTGGCACTCATTTCTCCATGTGTTCCCAGTGCCTTAAGTACTACTGACTGACAGCTGAATTGACCAAGTATTTACTCCCTTCGCATTCCCGATTCTGCATAAGTAGGGGAGGGAAGCATTGCTTAAATTAAGGCTGTGTTTGCCACTACTGAGCACTAGACAGTTTTAGAGAGCCAGTCCTTCTTTTATGCAGTACTGTTCAGTCACACAGCATATACTGCACAGAATTCATTTTCCGCTTGCAGGATTTGCACTGATCGGTCATCAGCTGGCTCAGCCTAGCGCTGATATGGTGGTGATCCTGTCCACTGCTCTTTGAGACAGCTAGACAGTTTGATATCCCGGAAATTAGAAATCCCAAGACTATGTGTAGCTTCGCTGTCAGCAGACCCTCCCTCATTTTATGGTAGTCAAGCATCTTTAAAACTTAAGACTTTATCCAACTGTTGAAATCAGTTACATAGTTCTTGGGAGTGGCTACGGGCCAGATGTGCATAGGAAAGTGTTTTCGGTGACTATATGTGCATGACTATCACGCTTTCACGATGTAATGTGCCACTTTACACTTCTCTACTCGACACGTGTCCGTGATCTTCCTGTTTGCTTCATTCACTGTGCCCTTTTTGCCTTGTTTGCCCCTTATAGGTTCAGGACCAACACGCCAATACTGGTTCATCATGCTGTAGTTTTACTTTCATTTGGTTATGATCGTAAGGATTGCTTGCCTCTCTGTGCCTCTGTGCTGCTGGCTGTCACTTAGTCACGGGCAGCCGCGCTATCTCCTGCCTTATAAGATCTCAGGTTTATTGGTGCCTTGTTTTTTTTTAACAAAAGGTCATGATTTTCCGCAATACAAATGCAAGCCATGCACTGCTTTCTGTTTCACTCTTCTTTGGATAAGGGCGCTCTGCTACCTCCTAACTGCATTGGGCGAGACTACATTTTGTTGGTTGAAATTAAAAATTATATATTTTGTTTTTCTCAAAAGCAAATCTTCCTAACATGCTTTTCTGTGTAGTGCTGGTATTTTCCACTGACCAGAAACAAGAAGCTCTTGTGTGTAATAATTACACATTTGTAATTTTGTATGCCCTTGAGCACATGATAGCATCTTGATTCGTTGTGCGTTGATCGAAGAAAAACACCCTTCATTATTGTTCGGTATCATTCAGTGGCCATTCAGAGAGGGCGACTGACAGGCCTCGAACCAATTCTCGGTGGCAAAGGTAAGTTCCCATTTTATTTACATTCAAATGCCTTGTTTTCAAACATTGACATATTTATTGACAAAAAAAACACATAATCACTATTTTGTTAGGGTTCTCTCATCGTGATGTTGACTGCTTTCTGCATGCACTGGTGAATGTTCAGATGAGTGATCTTCGGTGTGGAAATATATTTTTACTTTTTCACTAATTTTGAAGCACTGCGAAACATTAATCCAACTGCATTAAATATTCCAATATGTAATGCAGACAAGTTTTGCTACTCAAAAGCATTGTTCCCCTGTATTCTGAACAACTTTGTGACTCACTAAAGCCATCATTACAAGTAGCCTTTCAATTCAGAAGGGGCTGGTAAATGCTTTTACCGGCCGCAATGGAACTGCAGAAATACCGTAGATTTCTTAGCTTTCACCCACAGATTTGGCACCTAAAAGAGCTGAAATCGTCAGGTGAATGTCCCGCCCCATAAGGAGGTATAATCAGACCCGGAGCTACAGATTACCCCGGTAAATCCTCATTTCTTAGTGGACACTCTGGGTCCAACTGATAATGGGTTAGATTTTGCACACCCTGCAGTACTAGTACCTCCGGTATCAATAACTCCGCTCTTCCCTGCCTTGTTTGTTCGGCCTCCGGAGTAATGGCCAGCAGCCCCCTCCCTCCCCCCCCCCCCGCTCCCCCTCCCCGCCCGGCTTACCCCCCTCATCCCCCTCACCCCCACTCCACCTCTCTTCAAAGGTCTACACCACTGAGTACGCATGATAGGAACCCAATATACACAACATGGTGAAAAAAGCCAAACCCTCTTATGGAATGCACGATTAAGGCAACTATGTGGAATGTTTACAGGAGCTGCATTGCTGAGATTGATTACATCAACGTTTTTTTCACTGTCCAGAAAACGATCAGTGTGTTTTTTAACATGGGGCAGATAGGGAATTGTTTCAACGTCATTTATCAATTCCAGCCGGGTCTGAGACCCAGAGAGGTCTCCACCACTTAAAGTCACGGGCTCGCCCAATTCCTATTGCTCCAAGCTCCCTCCGACCAGCTGTCCAGCCATCTGGAGACCTGGCTTGTCTGCTCTGCTGTATACTGTTTTGTTTCTTTCTGTTTATTATGACAACCGTTATTTGTTAAGGAAACCGAGTTCTCCAAAGAGCTCTGGTGCCCTTGGTCCATGCCTCCACTATATAAAACCTCAAGAATAAATAAATAATGAATGTGTTCGTCACCTACATATACCTATGGACTGTAAGATGAGTGTGTAGAGGCACTAACTACATATAACTAACTTTTTGGGCTCTCACAAACATCTTCACAAGCACTCCAGCCTTTTTGTGTGTACATTTGTATATGGTATTTTTATAGCGCAAACCCAACTCTTGTGTACCTAACTTAACCCACACAGACTGGCGAAGGTTAAACTGCACTCCATTCTGATCAGTGTTGTCAGAAGGGCGTGGCAAGTGTTAAAACATATGTTTTCAGAGGAATAAGACTGCACAAAATAGAAAAAAAAGTATTTCCTTAACCCTATGCATGTGTATTGTATGCACAGCACACATTATTCGCAAATAAGGTTAGGACAATAGAGGCAAAGGGCCATATGTATCATTGAAATTCGCATTCTTGCGAATGCGAATTCTCAATATGGTATGTATCATGCAAATGTGGTCACAATAAGGAATCGCACAATTTGCGACTGCGATTGCATTTAAGGAATCGCAAAAATTGCGATTCCTTAAATGCAATGTATGAAGCAAAAAAATATTGCTAATTTACCCTAAGGATTCGCAAATTACCACCAACTTCATGCTGGTGGTAAGTTGCGAATTCCTTTGAAAAAGCATTTTAGGGCATGTATGTGCGCCATATGCGCACACATGTCATTTTCAGGGGTGCAGCTGGGTGTCCTTTGGACACCCCTGCACCCTTGAAAATATTCTCAATTTGCGATTAGCTAATTGCTAATCGCACATTTCCCCTTCATTCCTATGGACCTCCTGGCCCATAGAAATGAATGGGGAATTATTCCTTAATTGCGATTAGCAATTTGCTAATCGCAATTAAGGAATTGTAAGAAATCGCTAAAAAGAAGCTGATTTCTACATACATACCATTTTGCGATTTCTAAATAGCGATTCCTTAAAAATCGCTATTTAGAAATCGCAAATGGTGATGATGATACATATGGCCCAAAGTCTCTTGCATGGCGACAACATTCATGTATGGATGCACACCGTGGGAGTCATGCTTTGCACCAAGTGCTCTGAAATGTACACAAACAACCAAAGAAATGTTTAAATCTGTTCCTATGCGGCCAGGCCATATTATGATTAAAGAAAATACGTATTTTAGAGGAAAGTCATCAATGGGTGTGGAGAATGGCTCTTTTGATTTCCTGAACAGCCACACTGCTGCCAAACTAGGGGCTGTCCCGTTCAGAACCGCTTCGGCTCATGCACGAAACAATTTGATCACTTGAACAGATAAGTCAACTGGGAGAGGCACATTTATGAGCCTTCATTCGTCTTTCATTTTAACAAAGTAATGGATATCCTTTGGATGGACCGTGAACATTTAATGCTTCTCATAGTCCTTGAACCCACAGTATCTTTGGACAGGTGTGGCTTCGTCGCCCCACTGCTCCCAGAGCAGTGGGAAAGGGAAAAGTACAATTATAATAACAACGTAATTATCATTTTGTTTTTCCTTGCTGCAGGGCTGAGTTAGGGCGGGGCAGGTCTGTTGGCACAAGGAGGAGGAGTGGTTCATGCATGTGCACTTTGCATATTCCCCACCACTGTAATGCGCGGCCTGGTGGGGAACATGCACACTCCCTGTTTGAGCGGCGAACCACGGCGCTCAGACCCATCACAATGCTGGGTTGCATCATTGTGATTGGCTTAGGGAGACTGTGTGCTTTCTTCTTCTTCCAGACTCGGAGTCAGGAAGAGAAGAGAGGAGAAGCGGAGAAGACGAGGACAGACAGCAGAAAAGGTAAGTGTTTTTTTTCTTCTATTTTTCAAACCTCCCGCCCTGCCATCCCGTTCCCTACCAGACGCCACTGTCTTTGGACACTGTTTTTCACCATGTTGTCCCAGTGCCTTAGCTACTACTAAATGACAGTTGAATTGACCAAGTACTCCCTTTGCATTTCCAAGTCTCAATAGGTAGCTTTGCGGAGCTACGGCAGGGGAGCATTGCTTAAGCTGAGGCTGTGTTTGCCATTACTGAGCACTAGACATTCTTAGAGAGCCAGTCCTTCTTTTATGCAGTACTGTTCAGTCACACAGCATATACTGCGCAGAATTAATTTTCCACTTTCAAGATTTGCACTGATCGGTCATCAGCTGGCTCAGCCTAGCGCTGATATGGTGGCGATCCTGTCCACTGCTCTTTGAGACAGCTAGACGGTTTGATAACCCGGAAATTATAAATCCCAAGAGTATGTGTAGCTTTGCTGTCAGCATCCCCTCCCTCATTGCATGGTAGTCAAGCATTCTTAAAAACTGAAGACTTTGTCCAACTGTTGAAATCAGTTACATAGTTATTGGGAGTGGCTATGGACCAGATGTGCATAGCAAAGTGTTTGCAGGAACATACCAGGCACATTTATTCTGCATTAGTTTCAGGCCAGACCCATTCAGGGTCTTGAAAACTATGCAGAGTGATTTAAACTGGACTCTTTGCAGTATTGGGAGCCAGTGCAGATCCAACAGAGCCAAAGAGGTAGATAAGAGTCTTGACCTCCCCAAGGCTAGTTTGGCTGCTATTGTTTGGATCCTCTGGAGCCTCTCTATTAGATATCTCGGGGATTCCACCAACAAGGCATTGCAATAGTCCAATCTACTTAAGATTGTTCTTTGTACTACCAATGCTCGAGTTTGGGCTGGCAGGACTGGAAGAATTTTCCGAAGGACTCTAATGATAGCAAAGCAACTTCCCAAGGTTTTATTGACCTGTGATTCAAGCGTCAACTTATTGTTCCCAGTGGGTCCTAAATAGAACAACCTCATTAATATTAACGAGGTAGATCCCAGTTTGCGACCCGTTGGGATTCGCAAAAATCACAGGGATGGTAGCCTGCTGGAGTTAGCAGACCACCATGTCTGTAATTGCTTTCCAATAACAATGTTTTTTTTAAAATGGAAAATGGGTGGCATTTCTAAGAGAAATATGGACAGTGGGACCACTGCCTGCTCTTAAAACATGTTCTTACAAACATTCACAAAGGGGAAAGGTGTCCCTTGGGGGCCTCTTCCCATTTGTGAATGGGTTACCACCTACTTGAAGTAGGTGATGAAATGTGATAGTTTCGCAACTGTATTTCGATTGCAAAACGTTCCGAAAATACCACTGCGATTCGGTATTAGGAATGGACGCCCTAAACACGCCCCTTCCTAATACAGAGTCGCATACCCAGTTTGTGAATCGGTTATAGGTTTCCGAATCTCAAGTTAGGGCTTTGTACATTGGAAATGTCATTTTTTTTTGTTCGCAAACTGCCCGATTCACATAAAAAACAATATTTGTACATCTGGACCTTGGTTATGTTTTTAAGGATTGCTTAACTCTGTGCCTCTGTGCTGCAGTCACAGGCAGCACTGCCACTACCTGACTCTTAAAGATCTTATTTAAAGATTTATCTGTGCATTTTATTTTTTACTAAGATCTCATGCATTTCCACAATTCAAATTCAAACCATTTATTGCCTTCTGTCTTACTCTTCTTTAGATATGGGCCCCCTACTACCTTCCAACTGCATTGAGCGAGACTATATTTTGTTGGTTGAAATTAAAAATATATATTTGTTCTCAAGCACGAATCTTCCTAACATGCTTTTCTGTGCAGTGCTGGTATTTTCCACTGACCAAAGACAAGAAGCTCTATGTGTGTGATAATTATCATTTTGTATGCCCTGGAGCACATGACATTTTGATTTGTTGTGCATTAAACAAAGAAAACACTCTAGGATTGTGCGGTACCATTCAGTGGCCAGAGAGGGCGACCGATACGTCTTATAGAAGCAATTTTCGGTGTCAAAGCCAAGTTTTAGGGGGTGGAGGCGCCTCAGCATATTGGAATGCCTTTTTGCAAACGCTGGTATCTTTTTGGCAAAAACAAACATCATGGTTATCTGAGGTTCACTGCGTTCTGCCCGCACCGCGGAATGTTCATCAGAATAATACTTCGTGGAAATATATATTTTTTGCTTCTCACAAACTTTGTTTATGGTGAAGCGATGCAAAACTTTCATCCTTCTCCATTAAATGTTCAAATAAGTTATGTAGACAGAAAATCATTGTTCAGCTTGTTCTTTTTATGATACTTGCTGTCACAATTAAAAATGAACTATTTCTCAAGAAGCCACAAATCTTTCTAGAAACAATTTCTAAAAACCTCAGAACAAGCCGTAAGAACAAAAATCATACCGTGAGCATGTGAGTCAATAAGATGGCTATTTTCGTACACATTTTTATTTAAAACAATATACAAATTTTTTGTTTGATTTTTTTTTTAATTTCAAATGATTTTATTAAGAAAAGAGTTTTATATACAGAGTACAGTATATAGGGGTACAGTATAGGTCATCTGCGGGCAAAAATTGGTAGCTTTGCATGCCAGTGGGTTACATAAGGCATCTCTTGAAGCATATAAGTGGCAGTGTGTGCTTGATGTGTGGCATACTGAGCTGGCTTGTGTTTGTACCCACAGGTGGGCGGGAAAGGAAAAGGATAGTAGGAAGAAGAGGTGGAGAGTAGACAGTCAAGGAAGGACATATGTTCGGGTGGCGGTTGGGTAAGCCTGGTTGCCATAGCCAGACTTTTGGCCTGCATTGTTTGCGGGGGTTGATGGGCCCCTTTGGGTGACTGCCTATGGGGCTTTGTGTGTGGACAGGTAGTTGTCCAGGAAAAACCATATTTCCCCCCTGGCGCTGGTGATGGGAGTTTGTTTTGATGTTGATGTAATACATTTTGTATTATCCATAACAACCATATGTAATACAGCATTGTACTTTTTGCCGTGTACATTGACCGCTTAATGACGTTACAATCAACTGTACTCAGATTAAGCAACACGATCCTTAGATTAGTACATCCAAAACAGAAAAATATTAGCGCTTAAAGTGGGAATAAACTATCGTATTAGTCGAAACACCGAAGGCTGCCACCCTACGACCATGTCACCAGTAGAAAACTTCGTCTCGGGCGTAGTAGGTTCGAATGGAAATAGACAGGATTTTCCCAATTGACTCGCAACCCCGAGAGGTGAGCAAATTGGTCAAGCAAGTTAGGTATGATTTCAGGAATCTCACCCAGATATCTCTTATATATAACAGAACAATATTGTCTACTAATAATGTATTCTACATTACCCGCTACATTCTACATCACACTTAAAGGCAGCTCAGTTGAGTGTACACACTATGATAGAGTAATATGCTGCATGAAAAAAAATACATAGGGACAACATCCTTGACCAAGCATTTGCAATACAATAGGTCTTGCATTTGCGAGAGTTTGAGCTATTGGCATTGGAAACGACAATGCCTCTTATTTATGTGTTGGTTTTCAAAGCAGATAAATAACAGGAATTTTCATTTACAATACCAATAGTTTAAACTCTCGCAAATGCGAGGCCTGTTGCATTGCAAAGGCTTGTTTGTAAAAGCGCCCCATGCCGCGCTTTCACTTTAATGAAATCGAAGGACTGGACCACTTACATTTGGATGGCATGCGTTTGATGCTCTCTGGCTGGTGTCAATAACATGCTTCACATTTATGGTTGCACATCTTGTATTACGCTAGTTCACCGTCAGTGACCTATGGCATAGGGCTTCAATCAAACAAATGATTATACTTGAAGTTGTAATTTACACTATAGTCTACTGGCAGAACACCTTCATTTAATCAGAATACACACTCGTTGCTGTTTAAACCCCTCTCTTATTTAAGAAAAAATAAAATCAGGCGATCACAACTGGGTAGTAGGAGAATTTGAAATGTGTCACAAATAGCCATTAGATAAAGCTTTATATCAACAACTACTATTTACTTTATTCTTAAAAATGGACCCATGCCAATATTTCTTTGTGTGAAAGAGTATGTGAGTATAAGCTGATCTGAATTATGGTATCAATTCTTGGCTTATTGTGGCTTTAAATCATACTGCGTATTTTATTCACCAGCTCTTTGGCATTGTAGGTGGAGGAATAGAGCTGTCAGTGTAAATCCCAACAGGACGGTTGCTAAAAAAAAAAAACCTTTTGCTTCGTTATTATGATTCGTTGACTCAATGGTATCAGGGCTGTGTCTTGGCACTCACTGCCTTCCCTCCAGAAAGGCAATATCATCACTCCCACGTCATTACGGACACTCGTTCCTGTCCTGGAATTGTTTGCATAATGCATTCTGGGTGTGTAGTCTTGTTTTGCTTCCACTGAATTAGACAGACAAACACCTGAAAGCAATGACGTGTAGGTGAAAAGTTCAGGACTGGAGATACTGTCAGCAATGACCTGGAGAAAGGTGGTCATACTACAGACCAGACTTCATGGAGCCCAGGAAGCGGACCTGCTATTTTCAGCCATCGTGCCCGAGGAGTGGGTAAGGGCATGCAGACCCCCAGAGCAGCTCCTTGAAACCCAGCTGTGAGTTATGCTTTCTGCACCGACATAGTGGAAGGTACAAAGCCAGGCGTGGACAGGTGGCTGTGGCTCCTACAGAGATGAGCACACCAGGCCTCCACGTGGGTATCCGCAGCATTCCTAGTGGGGAATCATGCTCTCTACACAGCCCTTGGTGGAAATCACTGCTCAGCACCAACTTTAAACAAGCATTTACAATGCAATGGTCTCAGCATTATTAAAGGTAGAGCTATTGGGCATTGCTCATGACATTTTTTTTTTAATCTTAAATAAATGGCATTGTCATTTACATTGCCAATAGCTTAATCGTTAAATAAATGGCATTGTCATTTACAATGCCAATAGGTTAATCGCTCGCAAATGCATGATCTATTGCATTTACACCCACACAGAGCCACACCGAGCCACACACACAAAGCCACCCACACACACAGAGCCACCCACAACAGAGCCCCACACAGACACACGCCCACACACACACACATCCACACCCACTCAGAGCCCCCCCACACACAGAGCACCACACACACACTTACTAAAAAGCACAAAGTCTTCATACAAATAAAAATATAATCATGGTACATCAGCTATAAAATAGGTTTTTTTACCTCAGTGTGTTGATTCATGCATTTTTGAAAATTCCTACAACCTACTGCCACTGTTCTGAGAAGGGCAGGGCCAAATAAATGACACTATTATGAAATCATGTGATATTGTTTAGCAAGGTATTCCCAACCTGAACCCTGTATTTTTTTAAAAAGTAAATTGCACTTTAAAAACTAACTTCTTGCTTATTTTATGTAAGAAACATTATATCAAAATATAGCAGTTTTGATGAGATTTGTGCCTCATTAAACTCACTTAACAATGGCAGAGGTATTTATTTAAGTCCTGCGGAGTGTGACATTGCCGCCAAAGTACCACCGAGTGAAAATCCCGGACAATAGAAGCAGAAAATATAAGAACTGAAAGTTGTCCTGCAGTGAGCACTGCCACCAAAGTACTAAAAATAAACCAAGCTATGGCCATGCTTCGAATGACAAATTAAAATCTGGGACCAGGGCGACTTGCGGGATTGTCTTTCAGATGTGTAAACCATATGTATATGAAAACTTATTTTTTTCAGGAAAACGTAGCCTAAAAGCTGAAATAAATCGAGAGCCATCCACTTAAAAAAAAACTGATGTGACAAGTGGCATTTCGCAGCAAAAATCTAAATCCGAAACCATTGATCATGGGAAGCACTGTTGATAGCTGGCACTTGCTCTGTGCTGCTACATTACATTACTTTATGTCACCTGATGTCACTGGCCCCTAAAAGTCACAGAGTGACCGGGTATTAGGGTGGAGTGAACATTATTTCTGTGAAGTGCACTGAGGATGTGCTAGTTTGGTTCACATTTTCATACGAGGGGGAGGGGCGAGCCACTCCGGCCCTGCATGCAGCAGGCACCAGGCATGCTGCTGTGGCTCCAGATGGCGCCGCAGCTCACCTGACACACTGGGTGGGGGTCAAACAGAAGCCATGCCTCTTCGCCGTAGGATCTTCCATCTGATGTCCACTAGGAGCTAGAGGAACGCATGTTGACAAGAGTGTATTCAGTAGATGTCAATCTAAACCATTGTTAGTCATGCAGATACGATGCCCGTGATCGCAACCCCTTTCAGAGGCCGCTCCATCACTACTCAACCGGAGTACAAAGTGTGGACAGAGCTATTCCAAACCACGAAAATGCTTGTAGTAAGGGGCAAGACCCAACGGAAGTATATCCGGTACACAACACGCAGCAACCACATATATCCACAAACTCCGCAATGGCTCTTGATTTCATAAAGTTGACATGTTCGATAATATTACATGTGTCCAATAAAGTAAGCTGTGTCCCTTACACGCCCTGAGTCTGGCAAAACTCATAATATCCCTGTGCCTTAAAAAAACACAACCTGGCCTTGTAATGCAACTGGTGCTCATGTAAAGCGGTCCAATACCGTCAGATCAAGTTCGCGGTGTATTAAACTGAAAAAGAATAATACTTCAGGGACACACAGCCCCCAAGATTTTTTTAAACGAGGCAAGCCACTAAAAATGGTAGAATAAACGTAGGAGCGCGCTTTCCTGATTGAGTAGCCTGCACCAAAGCTCCCAACTCCACGCGTGCAGGCAGGCGCACAGTGTGATTCCAGATTACATTCCAGAAGCTTTTATGTACAGCATAAACGATCAAAAACTGAACACACATTTAATTATTTCGTTGTAGGCAGCGCATAGTTTGGCGGACTCAGGCAAGTTCATACAGGGGTGGAGGAGGGGGCGATGTCCACAAGTAGCCTCACACAAAGAAAGAGGTGCCATGTCTGAAGAAATCAGTGGGGGTCTGATGAGCACAGCCTCTGGGGCGACAAGCTTTGATAAGAGCAACGATATCCTTGGCGAAGGGCAGGTTCTAAATAAAGGGTACTCACCACACTCCCCCAGCGATTCCGACGTGAGCGAAACCGAAACCTTCCGTGGGGCGGGACTTCCGGCTTTGGAAGCCCGTGCACGCGCCCACGGAGAGAAGCAGTGCTGGTGACGCGGGGCTCCCATGCTCGAGGGAGAGCCCCGCGGTGGCGGCTGAAGTCCGGAGTGGCGGTAAGTGGGCCGGAGGGGGGAGAGGGGGGATGCTCGGTGCACTTGTGTGTGTGCGCGCGTGTGTGTATGCGACGGCGGGGGTGAGTTCTCTGTATGTGTGGGTGCGTGCGTGCATGGGCGCTCGTGTGTGTGTGTGTGTCATGGGCGGCAAGCTTTCTTACTGACGAGGTGGCATGGTATCTCGTTGGGGGCAAGGTGGTAGGTAGAGGCCTCTCCTCCAACCAAAATGCTCGATCCCCTACCCAGTGCCCTCCTACACAAGAGGTTTGTAGCCCTGATGTGGTGATTCTACTATCTCACTAGGAGTTGAGTGGATTGGGTTTTGAACGCCTCCTTTGCACTTTGATCATAGTCCTGCAGAACTGAGATATCTGGAGGGGGGGGGCGCTCGGTGCACTTGTGTGTGTGTGTGTGTGTGTGTGTGCGCGCGCGTGTGTGTATGCGACGGCGGGGGTGAGTTCTCTGTATGTGTGGGTGCGTGCATGCATGGGCGATCGTGTGTGTGTGTGTGTGTCAATTGAGCGCTCGTACTTGTGCGCGTGCCAGTTTGAAATCGCCTCCAAGGAGATGCGCGCGGCCAGGATTGTCTCCTGGAAAGCAGACACGGCGACAAAAGGTTCTCGGCGAGAACGCATTTCCGCGCTTAGCCGAGACCTAAAAAGTTACATTATTTAAATGGCCAAGAGTAGGTCACTGAGCGTTTTGTTTTCCAGGCGCATTTTAATCTAAAATATGCAAAAAACCTACTCTCACTCATTCTCCATTAGACCTCCCCCTTATCCGCTACACCACCTCCTCCTCCCCTGAGGATCACCTGCGACCCCATTTGCATTATTTATAAACCTTTCTCCTGTTCAGTGCTCTGTTGCTGTGCGACAAGGGTAACATTTCAAACCTTTTGCAAACATGCATCTACAGCTCCACTCCACAGCAACAAGAAGTCACAGCTTGGCTTCTACAGGAAGCAACATTATTCAGGGGCAGTTTAAGAACAACAAAAACGATGCTTTATTGTGACAGTGAGCGCGTTCTGCTCCGGGGTGTTGAAGGATCGCTGAACAACGTCTAGAGAGCAGGAAGGAGAGAAGGCCTTCGACACGGTCCACCATGATCTCCTGATGGATCATTTGTCGGAGTGTTGAGTCCAGGGCAAGGTATGGAAGTTATTAAAATCCTTTCTAACTGACAGAACACAAATAGTGTCTCTAGGTAAATTTTACTCCAAACTTTTGTCTTTGCCATGTGACGTACTCCAGAGGTCATCCCTCACCCCTACCCTTTTTAATGTATTTGTGGCACCCTTAGCCCACCTGATAAGATCTTTTGGCTTCAGTCTTACCTCATACACAGATGACACACAAATTGTAGTGTCTCTGCTACCATGACAAGAATCAGGGATGAGCAAGAAGTTTCATTACTACATGGAAGCAGTTAAAACCTGGATGACACAGAACTGCCTGAAACTAAATTCATGCAAAACTGAGATCCTTATGTTTGGAATAAGACCAATTTCTTGACCCCGGCCGGTAGAACTGGGTACCCTCCCTAAACCGACGAGGAAGGCAAAAAACCTGGGTGTTAGACTGGATGATATACTGAACTTCGGGGATCAGATAAATGCCACGACCTCAGCCACTTTTCACTCTCTTAAACTGATAAAAAAAGGTTAAACCATTCCTGCCAGAAGACAGTTTATGAACTGTTGTCTCATCAGGGGCGTAACACAGGCCCCTGCAGCCCCCGCGGGGCGGGGGGGCCCTCACCCTCCAGGGGGCCCCATCAGCACCGCACTTCTGCTGGGGAGCTCTAGATTGGGTCCGGAGAGCCCCTTCACGTACCCTGCAGGGGGGCCCCCTCAAGGTTCATTACGCCACTGTGTCTCATCCCTCAATTTATCATGACTGGATAACTGCAATGGGCTCTACTTGAATATTCACGAGCGGCACCTAAATAAACTGCAGATCCTGCAAAACGCCGGCAAGCAAGACTTGTGACAGGTACTTCCAAATTTGTTTCGGTCGCCAAGGAAATTAAGTATACACTGGCTGCCTATCAGGAAACGAGTGCGTTTCAAGTCTTTATGCACAAACTTCAAGGCTCTATATGGCCTGGGTCCTGAATATTTGAAACGCCAGCTTCAATGGTACACTCTCCAAAAAACTTTGCGCTCACTAGGAGCCAAACTAGTGCACGTACCACCCACTAAGAAAGCTGCGTGGGGGGGCAGAAGTTTCATCACATGCATGGCCAAGGCCTGGAATGACCTCCCTTGGAATCTGAAGAACTCCACTGACCTCCTCGAATTCAGGAAAGAACTTAAAACTTGGCTCTATAACCTATAGAACTCCCACTGACAATTTCCCTGTAATCCTGATCTCAGAAGAGTTAGCTACCAGCACCAGAAGAGTTAGCTGCCAGCGCTGGGTAAATGGTGCACTTTAAAAATGAAACAACATAACAGTGTGTGGTTTATGGATTGACTACATTCCCTCTATTACATTATTCATAAACATAAAATGTACAACATGAGAGGCTCTTATTACTCCTGACCTTTTTGTTTTTATTTTGGAAAGATGAAAGAGAAAAGCAAATAGAAGGCAAAGTTTTTAAAAAAATTTAATACATTGTACATCGAATAGCTAATGGGTTAAAAAGGTGTGGGTGGGCCGTACAGGAATTATTGGCATGTGGCACGCTGGTGTCGTCGGAAACGCCTCACCTTTAATAAATTTTGAAGCTCCAATTAGCTCAGTCGATTCTGCCATACTGCTAGAGAGCCACCCCGTATCATCAGTGGGGCAGAAAGAAGGAAGCAGCCCCCGAGACACAGGGCGACAGGCTTGGCAGAGTCCAGAAGTCAAGCGAAGCACTGTAACCCTGGAGCTGGCCTGGCTGCTGCTGGTCTGCCTCTGCGCCCGTGCTCCGTCTCTTCCCCGCGGCTCGCCCTAATGTTATGTTGGTGCTCGATCTTGTTTGCTCGAGACACCTCAGAATGTTATTTACATGTTCTGTTTGGAATGGTTGGGGTTAGAAGCGACTTGCCGGCGTCTGCGTCCGCATCTCCTTGTGTCTTGGGAGCTTAAGCTATAATTAAAGAAGTCTCTTTCTACACAGCGTTCCGACATTTCTTTACGGACTTCACACCTAACAGCACGCTTTGCTTCTGTTCATGCCGGCTGCTACTCTCGATGATTTCCCCCAATGCAAAGTGTCGGCGGAATTGCTTCCAGCAACATTGTAAACAATCATCACATGGTTACCGGGAGCCATACATGAGGTCGCTATGGGGCCTTGGCTAATGGTTTCACCTGAACAGGCAGTGGCTTGGGCTGAGCAGGTTTGTATCTCTCGGCCGCTTCACTCTCTCGGTGTCCCCGCTGTAGCGTGGTGAACCAGGGACGGCGTGTAGTCCCACTGGGGTGAGAGGCCTAGCACGGGAGCAGGAGCGCTGAACAAGAACACGGGAGGCCACACTAGTTGTCAGCTCGGAAGTGAAGTGCCACGAGCGGCCGTCCTCCATTTATTACCTCCCCACAGGCCACGCCTGGCCAGCGGATGTTCTGGGTGCATGGGTGCAAACAACTAGACCACCACAGTTCCCAAATGTCCTTTAGTCCAACATATAAACACACAGTACTTGCGTGAGCTTCAGTCGGCGGGTTCCGGGCCTCGTCAGCAGGCATAGTCTCTCAGACGCTGACTCGGGTGGGGGTTCTGCCTTAGGCTGTATCTTTGGTTGCCTGTATGACCTCCCATGCTGTTCCAGCTAGGGCTCTAGGAGCAAGCTCTGTGTAGAGGTGAGCAAGTTACTTCTGGGGTCTCACAGGCTTGGCCATTCGCCTACTCTCATGTCCCTTCTTCGGGCACCGCAGTAGCCATGGGACTTGTGTGGTTACTTGAGGTCTCCCTGCTCTGTTCTGGCGGGACCTCTTTGAACCACAAGATGTTTCTGGATACCTCTTCCGCTCCTGTGCATGCGGTTATCATAGTGCCATGGTTCACGGTGACGGTCCAAGTGTCAGGCTCGTAGTTCGTTTGGAATTTTCCTCCCTGGCGTCGGCTCCGCAGGATGACTGTCGCTCCATGGCTAAGCCTTCTTGGGGTGGCGCGGCGTCAGACGTTTGCTTCCTGGTTTTGTCGCACTCTCCGCTCTTGCACTTCTTCGACGTCCAGTTGAGGTGACGACCATCCTGGGCAGGTAGGGAGCAGGTCACGGCGTGGGCCATGGAGCATGAGGGCCCACGGGCTCCGCTGGGTCGTACAGTGAGGGGTACTTCGGTATTCTCTCAAAAACTCATGGAGCCTTTGCTCCGGGTCCACCTGTTCCACGACCGCTATGCGGAACATCTTGTTCAGAGTGCGCATGAAGCGTTTGACATCCCCGTTGGCCTGGAGCCAGTGAGGGGTGATGCGGTGATGCGATATGCCTCGTTGTTGGAGGAAGGTGGCAAACTCGGCCCCTTGGAACAGGGGACCATTATCACTGCATACTTCTTGAGGAAGACCAAACATGGCAAAGACTTTTTCCAAAACTGGTCCAACATGGTTGAAGGCTGTCGACGAGATGGGTTCTACCACAGGATATTTTGAGTAGGCATCTATGATGACAAGTGTGTGTCTTCCTCCTGGGAAACTCCCAAAGTCTACGCTTACTTTGGACCATGGGACGGTGCAAGCCTCTTCAGTGATGACCGGGAGAGGCTTCTTCAGGCCACTGGTCAGCTGGCACGATGAGCATCGTCTGACATATTCCTCCACCATGTTCTCAAGTTCTGGGAACCAGACTTTTTCCCGCATCCGTGCTTTCATCTTGGTGATTCCTTGGTGTCTCTATGGGCTAGTTGGACTGCCCGTTGCTTGAGGCTCTGAGGGATGACTAGCCGTGGTCCCCTCAGCAAGATGCCTTCTCCAGTGGCGCTCAGTTCATGTCGGACTCGCCACATTTTTGTTAGGGTTTCCCGAACCTCTGGGGTCCACGAGTTGGCCTGGCAAAGATAGTTTGTCCATGAGCCTTCTTGCACTGCGCATAGTGTCTTGGCATAGACGGCATCGGTAGCAGCCGCTTCCTTTACATCGTCTAGGGACATGCTCTGGGGGCAAGATGTAAGAGCTACCCAGTGTACATATTCTTCGTGGTCCTCATCTTCTTCATGCTTCTCTGACTGAACGGGGTGTCTCGAGAGAAAGTCGGCCGGGTTCTTGGATCCCGGGAGATAGACCACCTCCATTTCGTACGGTTGCAATTGGACTGCCCAGCGTTCGATGCGTGGGGGTGGATGTGGTGCTGTCCCCTTGAAAAGGGGAACGAGATGCTGATGGTCAGTGACCATGGTGAACGGGTGCCCACGGAGATACAGATGTAAGTGGCTGCAGGCCCACTTGATGGCGAGTGCCTCACGCTCGGTCTGGGCATACCTTGCTTCCGTAGAGGTGAGGGACTTGCTGGCAAACGCTAGAGCGGCCCACTGGCCTGGTTCACGCTCTTGAGCCAACACTACACCGAGTCCTACTGGGCTCGCGTCCACCAGCACTTCCATCCGCTTCGCAAGATCGAAGTATGCTAGCGTGGCTTCTTCTAGGAGGGCATCTATTATCCCTTGGAATGCTTCTTCCTCCTTTGGGCCCCAGTGCCAGGTTGCATCTACTTTCGTGAGGGCTCGTAGCGGCTCGCTTGGGGTGGCCAAACCTGGTATAAACCGACCACAGTATGTGGCCATTCCCAGGAAGCTCCAGACTTCCGTCGGTGTCGTTGGTGCGGGGTGTCTTTTATGACTTGCGACTTCCTCAGGTCTACCTGTATGCCTTCCTGGTTGAATACATAGCCAAAAAACTCGAGGGAGGGCTGGAAGAACTGGCATTTGTCCTTGTGTAAAGTGGCTCCATGTGCGCTGAGGCGTTTCAGTGTGTCACGGAGGTGTTTGTGATGGTCGGCGGCTGTTGCGGAGTGGATGAGGATATCGTCACTCACGTTCAACACTCCAGGTAGTCCGGATAGTAGTTCCCGTATTGTATTTTGGAACACCTCGGCCGCCGAGGATATTCCAAAGTTCAGCAGTTTGTACCTCCTGAGCCCTAGGTGGGTGCTGATGGTGGTGATGAATCGGCTCTCTTCGGACAAGGGCAGTTGGTGATACCCTGTGTTTAAGTCAATTTTTGAAAACCATTTGAAGCCGCTGACATCCGCAATGATGTCATCCATTGTTGGCGTTATATGGCGTTCCCTCTTAATTGCTTTATTGGGCAGCCGCATGTCGATGCATAGGTGGATGGCTCCTGGCTGTTTAGGTTTTTCAGCGCTGACCATCGGGGATACCCATGGTGTCGGCCCAGATAATTTTTTGATGACCCTTTGCTCCTCCAGGCTTCCAGCTCCTTCTCCATGAGCAGGTGGAATGGAATTCTCCTGTGTCACAGGGCGAAAGGGGCAACTGACTTATCAATGTGTAGTTTGATGGGATCACACTTGATGCACCCGAGGCCTTTGAACAGCTCGGGGAATTGTCCGAGGAGCTCTTCTACCTGGTATGCCTGGATCCGTCTGGCGAAGGCAATTAGCTTTAGGTCTTCGGCAGTGTGGCTACTCAAGAGGGTATCCACTTCCCTGTCGATGACATGGATTGTCGCCATCACCTCATGGTCGTCTGCTTTGATGGGTACCGAGATCTTTCCTTTTAGCGGCAGGGGCTTGTCTGCTCCATACGCAAATATTTGATTTTGGATGGCACCACGGGAGGACGAGGGCGTAGGCTTCGGTATTGTTGTAGGCCCATGATGTTTACTGTCGCTCCCGTGTCAATGACCGCTTTCAGTTCGGTCCCCCCGACCTGGACTATGCATGTAGGTTGTGGTCGGCTGCGTTGTTTGAGTTCCTTTGCGAAGGAGACTACGTATACCTCCTCTTCATCATCCTCTGAAGAATCTTCTATGGTTGGTAGGTGTTTCATGGGTCTCCTCTGGGCGTGGTCTGGTGGCACAGTGTCTGTCACCGATAGTTGTTGAACGGCTCACGTTGGGGGTTTCTGCCCTCGGAATTCTCGGTTTTTGTTGCGTCTCCTACAGACGGATGCAAAGTGATTTGTATTCCGCAATTGGTGTAGGTCTTCCTTGGGCGGGACAGTCTTTAGCAGCATGCGGCTCGTGGCCACAGTATCCGCATCTTGATCTAGACGCATCTCCTCTTGGTCCTCTGAATGTGTCTCCTCTAGGCTTGGTCCTCACCGCATCAGCTCGCTCCGTCTTGATGGAGTCCGGCTTCCCCTGGGACTTGGTTAGGGCTTGGTCCATTACATTTGCTGTGGCCGCGGACAAGTCGTGTGATCTGGCTAGTATTAGTATGTCCTCCAGCGTGATTCTTGGTTTTCGCAGTATGAGTCCCCGTAACGTCTTATCGCGGCATCCCTGAATTAGTTGCCTCCTGATTTCCTTTGGCTGGTCTTCATCGGTGCACGTGCTGGCAAGTTCCCGAAGACGTGCGTAGAACATATCCATAGATTCTCCCTCCCTCTGGCGGGCTTGTCCGAGCTTGAAGACCTCGAAATCTGGATTTAGTTTCGGGTCAAAATGGCAATTTGGCGCCGTCACAGCCGCATCATAGTCATCTGCTGCCCCTGTGTTGGGCAGAAGCTTGAAAAGTTTGAAGATCTCGTCTCCTGCATAGTGAAGCAGCAAAGATCTCTTCACTGCCTCGTCCGTCTCCCTGGTCGCGACGAAATAGTTGTTGAGGTGTTCGATCCACCGGGGGGAGGCTGTCGTGGGATCTTCTAGCTCACTGAAAGGAGGTAGGACTCCTGACGCTGCATGCTGGATTGAGATGCGGGCTGGCGCAGCGGCGTTATTGCCATCTACCATGGCGCCCGGCGGGGAGTGTTCCTGAACGTTCTGGCCGGTTTAAGGAAAAGATGGCGTTGTGTGCCCCACGTGGTGTTGTGTCATAATCTACTCCCACTCTCAGGGCACTCCAGCACTTTTTGTCCTCACTCTCTCCTTACTTGACTTGCCAGAGGCTTTCCTTGCACTGCTGTGTATTCCCTTCCTTCTTCTTCTTTTGGGTTTGCCAGTGCTTGTTTGCACACTCGATTTGGTTTAGCCAGTGCTTGTTTGCGTACTCTATTTAGTTTAGCCAGTGCTTGTTTGATCACTCTAATAGGTGGTACCAATGCGGTATGCGGACAAACAGGGTGCAAAGGGGCCTCTAGCAGCAGGACCACACTGCGCAGTTGAGGCTTCAGTCATTGCAGGTGCCCGGTCTGGAGCGGAGGGCTATTGTAGAGCGGGGCATGGCTTCCACAGACGGCCCAGCCTGTGCCGGCTGGCGTGCTGTAATGGTGTGGAGAGCCCAGGACTCTGTACTGGGGTGAATGTATGACATTGTTCTGCATTCTGTCCATCAACTGTTGTTTTTGCATTTGTCACCCCGAGTGGGACGGGTACGCTCAGACGTGAGTCCCGTGCTCTCCACACCACTGGAGTCAAGCTATCCTGGCTGATGACGGCTGATAGCCAGAAACCGGTCCTAGGATGCTTGATTCTGGTCCAGGGAAGACATGGCTTGGCAGCTCGGGCTGGACTGTTCCCATGAGGCACAGGGACAAGGGCGATTTGCATATGGCCATGTCTGAACTGGGGTGGTGTGGAGTGCAAAAAAAACGATGGCTTTAGGCCCAGATCTCTGTACTGGGGTGAATGTATGACATTGTTCTGCATTCTGTCCATCAACTGTTGTTTTTGCATCTGTCTCAGCCGAGCCAGGACAGAAGAGAAGAATCATGGCTAAGGCCACAGCGGGAGAAAGGTGTGCGGCGGCCATGGATATGATGCTTGGCATGCAGCACTTTATAAAGAAATCTACATTTTAAAAGAAAAGGATTTTGGTGGTGCGCGCTATAAGAAAGTTGTGCGACTGACATATGCGCTTTACAAAAATATGCCAATACTACTTCATCATGCTGTAATTATGATTAATTTTGATCATCAGGCATGCTTAACTCACTTGAGCTGCGGCCAGTGAGACTGCACTGCCACTACCATACTCTTAAAGATCTTAGACTTTTACAATTCTTAGGTTTTCGTCTGAGACAGCTGCAAAATCTCTAGTAAACAAAAAAAAGCCTAGACCAAGTTTAGAGCCCGCCCCTTTCTACCATTACTTGGAATTGTTTGAGCTCCATGTCACTCATTTCCTTGCTTTTCATTGGTCAGCTCAGCGCCTCCTGGTTCCACGTTTTCTTCATTTCTTCCTGTGTTCCATGGAATATGTATTCAGTACAGCTTTGAGTCTGCTGCCAATGTCCTTCCACTGGCCGTGGGCTCGCAGTGGCAATTTGTTTTATTTTTACACTAACATTCCATAATAGTGTATGCATTTGCAGGCCTTCCCTACCCCTTCTAGTCCCTCCGAATCCTTCCCCTGTCCTTGTTGCTTGCCCCTGGCACATGAAGATGGATTATTGTCCAGGATGCTGCAGCACAGCCACATAATGCTGATAACGAAGAGGGAGACTTCCTTCAATACAAGGAATGTTTAAAAAAAATACATAAGCACATTTATGTTATTGAATGGCAGTATAAAAAGTAAGTGTGCTTTCTTAACGAGTTAGCATTGGTCTAATTACGATGTATGCGGGCTCATTGTTGCTGAAACAACTTACTGATATGTTAGAAAATCTTCTTGTTTCAAATAGATCCTGAAATTGCCATCATCATCCCTTCGGGTCAAGACTGCCAATTAGGGCTGGGATTAGCTATAATATATGGACTAGAGAGAAGTAATGTACCATATCTTTGTGTAAGAAACTGGTTTACTGTTTGAGGGGGGTTAACCCTTCTCAAGCAGCAACCACAATTCCTCACTGGGTGAAGTCACAAGCAAACTCTAAATTAACCTGTGCTCAACCCTCGGGTAGCTTGGCACAGAACAATCAGGATGAACTCAGAGGCATTGTGTAAAATATTTGTGCAACGCTTAAAACAGTCGCACAGTGAAACACACCGCAAAAAGATCCAACACCAGATTAAAAAATAGAGGTTTTTTTAGTTCTCTTTTTTAAACTGTTGCTCAGCGTATACAGACAGGGTTTCTCTGCAACATTACCATCCATACAGCAGGAAAATGAACATATAATGTTACCGACATCCATTAAAATCCAAATATAATTTTTCGCATACATGTGTACAACAATCACTGGAAAACATGAATTTGAGTATGCTCTAGCCTCAGTGCTAGCCCAACACTCAAAGTCCCCACTGTAACTATGAGTGTTCCGGCAGCAGCTCCCCTACCAGGATGTGGCGTCTAAGCACATGTCCCAGTTGCAAGTATCGAAATCTCTACGATTCTGCTATCTTGTATTCCACCTTCAAGCCCTCAAATGCAATCAGAGCTCCGCCCCTCCAGAGTAGCCAATGCCCAGCAGTCCCCGTTTTTGGAATCTCTTCAGGTCCATGACCTCCCAGAGAAGGTCATCGTCCCACAGTGGGTTTGTTCTGTTAGGTTAGCATTCCACCCCAGGAACCTAGCGACCTCACACCATGCCGTCTGCATGTGCATTGGGAGCATCTTTTTCCTCCCCTTCCACTACAGTATCAGAAGGTAGCCCCGACTGCCTGTCGGTGAACTCTGTAGGGTGGTTCATCATTATCTGTAAATACTCAATCATTGATCGTGATCAACTGGGCTGGCCAGTAGTATTTTCTGAGGTCCAGAACCACCAGGCCCACTTCAAACACTCTCCTCTGGAGTTTACCCAGTGCTATTCTGGAGCTGCTTCCCATCCAAAAAGAAGTCTATGCAGTTCACCATCAATCTTTTGGAAGAAGTTTGCCGGTATTCTGTATGGTGTTTTGCAATCTATAAGGCAAATGCGGGAGGGCCATCTTCTTAAAGAGGATGGCCCTTCTCATCAGGGATACAGGTAACCTTCTCCAGTGCTGAACTTCACTGTGCAGTAGTTTCAAGTGGGGGAGCAGGTTGTTAGCTGGAAAGTCGCTAGCATCTCACGTTATGTAGATGACCAAGTATTTGAAGCCCTCCCTCACAACCAAGGCTGTGCATCTCGGCGTCAGGACAGGGACTCCCCCAGCCAGCGGAAAGGTCAGGGACTTGTCCTAATAAATCATGTATCCAGAGTAACTGCCAAAAAGCTCACCCTTATGCCTCTGATGAATGGGTCCTGATTGACCCAGGCTGCTAGGGGTTCCAGCGCCAGATAAAAAAATCATTCAGGATAGTTGGCATCCCTGTCTAGTGCCCTTTTTAAGGGCAAATAAATGAGACATTGTGCTGTTGACCCTCACTCTAGCCACCGGGTCTCGATACATGAGCTGATCCCAGGCGCAGAACCATGGACCAAATCCCAGTCTAGTCAGAATGGCAAATAGGTAGGTACATTCAATGCTATCGAAGGCCATACGAGCGTCCAGGGAGAGAAGTACAGCCGGCTCCAATTACAGCACTGGGGTCAAGTGCAGCACCCCATAAAGGCGCCGTAGAATAAGTCTGATGCTTCTGTGCGGCCTTAATCTCGATTGGTCCGGGTGGACCACCAAGGCAATTACCATCTTCAATCTGTTTGCCAGTGACTTCTCCAGTACCTTTGTCTCCAGATGCAAAACGGATATAGTCCTATAGAAGCTGCAGGCCTCCGGTGGCTTTCCGTTTTTCGGGATAACCACAATTGTCACTTGCTCTGGTCCGCCGTTAGCCAGCCCACCTCCCTAGCCACCCTGAACATGTTTAGCATAGGCTTCGCAACCTTGTCTGCGATACTTTAATATAGTTCTACTGGCAGGCCATTCGGGTACGTAGCCTTTCCGGATTGGAGTACTTAAATAGCCCTCTCAATTTCGTCCTCCATCAGCTCTTGCTCCAATTGCCCCCTATCCTCCTGAGAGAGAGCATGAAAAGAAATATCTTTAAGGAGTACTGCGCAGTCGTCTCCAGATCTGCTTGTGGTGAATCTATACGCTGTCTCATAGTAAGCAGCGAAGGCGTCTGCTATGTCAGCTAGCCTGGTCTGGTGGCTCAGTGGTCTAATGCTTACACTGCAGGGACCTGTGTTTGACCTCATGGTCACAGATTCAAATGCCGGTGGGTCCAATCAGCCTTTCATCCATCTGAGGTTGATAATAAAATGAGTACCATTGAGTTGGGTAACAATAAACATCTGTTATTCAGCGACAAGATGCCTGCAGGTAAACGTGCACATTACAAATACATATGCTATGTTATGTCAGTTCCTGGTGTGTGTGTGTGTCCCTCTAAATCATGGATTTTAGAGACCCAGTTCCTCCCCTGTCCCTCTTATCTAGCAAGGCTATAAGTGTACTCGCTTTGTCGCCCAAGTCGTACAGTCTACGTTGTGTCGCCAGTGTGTGTGCAGAGTCGACTAACCCTTTGTTTTCTTGGAAATATTGGTCTGTCCGCTCCTATATCTTATCCACAAATACCTTGCCTTTCAAGTACCAGGGTCTATCCTGGGCGGCATTGTGATACCCTTAGCCCGGGATCTGGAGTCGCAATTCCACGGGGAATGATGAGAGATGCCTTGTGCCTTTTGTGTTGCTCCACTGAACAGGCCTGCATTCATGTGGTGGATAAATAATGTGATCCAGCCAAGAGTGGATACCATGTACTGCAGAGAAGTATGTAAATTGACGCGCCCCGGGATAATGGGCATGCCATAGGTCCACCAGTCGCATTGCATCAGCAAAGGACTGAAGTGGGCCAGGGGCGATACACTGGGGGGATCTAGACAACCTGTCTAGGTGTGGGTCCATCACTTTATTCATGTTGCCACCTAATATGAGGATGCCCGGCAGCATCTCGAGCAGTGAGGCACTAAATACCAGCAGCGTCTCCGCCAGCAGCTTTAGGAGCACGTACACCGAGCAAATGTTAAGAGTGTAGCCCTCCCATGTGCCAGAATAGGCTATATACCTGCCAAGTGGTTCGACCCAGGTGTGGCCCGGAACAAAGGCCATTGACTTCTTGATCAGTATACCTGTCCCTCCATATCCTGTTGTGTAACCCGCGTGAACCAGGAGGACACACCCAAATCTATTGAGTCCCTTGTGTTGGTTGCCCTTAAGATGGGACTCTTACAGGAGAATCAAATCTGTGGCGTGTCTCCTAATGTACTGCAGCACAATAGTGTGTTTGATTTTGTCACCTAGACCGATGACGTTTCACGACTGTCAAGGCCGAGTAAACGTGGGCCACCATGCAATGTCAAAGTGTGCTGTGTCCCACCCGCAGGCCCAATCCCCAAGATGTCACATGGTTCCCTTCCCTGTCTCCTAGAACCTCTCCTAGAGCCTAGTGTCACTAAGGAAGAACATTTTAGAAACAACATTAATCCTCCATAACAGCAGCGTTGTTTACTTCTAAAAGACCCCCCCACCCTGCTACCCTGCTTAGGGAGCTCAGAACTGCCCCCGGCCAACTTGTAGAGCGCCTGTTGCCCAAAAAGAACATAGTTACTATATAGGGATGGCCGGCACCACCTCCACGAGCCGTCAGTAATATCTAGGGCTTCTGAGTCCCCTTAGCTACGCATTTCAATGACCTCTTTTACACATTTGCAGCACCCTTTTCACCCATCAAGCGCCCTCCTCCCCCCCACAGTCAATGGAGGATGCTGAATACGTTACCAGTGTCCAATAGAGTCCATGTGTAGCGGAGCATCTTTGCTTCGGTGGATAGTAGCTAGCCCGTCAGGCAACACCAGCCCAACGATCAAGTGTTCCTCGGTTCTTCATCGACTGTTTGATCCTCGTCATGTTGAATATTGTCATCCCCCAACTGTCCATTTTGTCCTCCCTTCCTTCGCTCTTGGTTGGAACGGTGGCCAGGGGTATGCCAGCACTTCAGCCACTCCCAGGCCTCCACCGGCGTGAGGAAGTACCAGGATTTGACCTTGGCTACTACCCGCAGCTTTGCTGGGTAGAGCTTCATGTATTATTATTATTTTTTTTTTTTAAACATTTTATTGTTGCATTCAGATACGTATATTCACAAGAATGTATACTGGTTGGTGTAGCGTCAACATTCAGCCGTCGCCAACCCTTAGTTCAACTTTAAAATAAAGAACTTACAACTCTAAGGTCTTCGAGTGGAAACGCGTCCCCATTCAAGCATTTCACTTTTATCATCAGGATATGCAGTATAACGTTCAAGGCATCCGCTGTACCATCTGCACATTCACCCATTCGGCCCTATGCTCAATAGATCCCTGTGTCCCGTCTAACAGTGCTCTTTGCCCCCTTCCTTCCCCCCCCTACTCTGAATCGTCCTCCTCCCCCGAGCTGTCTACGTCCTCATCTTCTGGCAGTGGGTCACATAGATTCCCTCTATACGTGTTCCATGGGGACCAGATTTTATTCCATTTGCGTGGGTTCATTCTTTGTTGATAGACCGCCCTCTCCACCATCAGGAGCAAATCCATGTTCCTACACCACTGTGCCAGGGTTGGTGTTTCGTGTGCCCCCCACTTCTGTGCTATGTCTCTCTTCGCTAGCATCATGCCTATGATCACCCATTTCCTTCCATGTGGTGTCAAGTTGTTCGGGCCCCACACATTCAGCAAACATACCCTCGGGTCTGGTGTGAGTGGGATTTGTAAAGCTTGTGAGATCGTGCGCGTCACTCGCCGCCAGTAGTGCACCATGCTGGGGCAAGACCATAGGGTGTGGAACAGTGTGCCTTCCTCTCCGCAGTGTCTGAGGCAGTATGGGTTGTCTGCTCTTTGGATTTTGTGTAGAGTCGTGCGAGTGTAGTATACTCAGTGTAATATTTTAAATTGTACCAGCCTATATCTCGCCGAGATGCCAGCTTCTTTAGGTGATGCCAGGGCTGCATTCCAGTTTGTCTCGTCTAACTCCCCCACCTCCTCCTCCCACTTTTCTTTCAGTTTTTGCAATGGGTCGGGTAGGTTGTTGATCAGTTTGCGGTAGGTGAGGGAGGTGGCACTGGCCTCCATGTAGTCTGTAAGTAGCCGGTCCTCTAGCGGAGACGACTCCGGCACAGTAGTACCTGGCGCTATCGCCGTCAACAATGCGTGTCTAATCTGCAGATAGCGGTACGATTCAGTAAGGCCCATATCATATTGTTCCCTTAATGTTTCGAAGGGGACCACCCCACTGGTTGTCCACATGTCTCCCACGTAGAAATCCCGATTGTGTCCCACTGATCAAACCCTTTACTCTGCCTCAGTGTACCCAGAGCTTTGGCGTCCCATAAGGGTGTGAGTCGTGTAATCACTCCGTCCCATTTTAGTCGTGTTTGGGCTTTATGCCATATCGTTACCGTGTGTTTGGTGGGTCTACTCAGTTTCGCCATCAGGCCCTTGTTATATAGTGGGGCTAGAAGGGTGTTTGTGCCTAGCTGACGCCTGTCTGATAGATAAGCCGGGTCATACTGCTGTCCATGTATCCATTGGTTGATCACCTTGAGGTGAGCCGCCCAATAGTATAGTTCCAGATTGGGGAGAGCTATCCCACCACTATACCAGTCCCTGATCAGCTTCGACTGGGCGACCCTAGCCGGTTTATCGCCCCACAGCAGTCCCGACAGTTGGGCGGACACTTGCCGAAAAAATGTTGGTGGGACCACCGCTGGCGTATTCTCTAGGACATATAAGAAACGAGGCAATGCCAGCAACTTGAAAAGTGCCGCCCTGCCTAGCAACGTCAACGGGAGGGTTTTCCAATGACGCACGTCCGATTTCAACCGATCGAGTAGTGGCCTAAGGTTCAAGTCTTGGAATGTTGCGTGATCCCGTGTAATTTGGATCCCTAGGTATCTGAAGGAGGCGGTCTCCAGTAGCAACGGGCAATCAGTACTCAGGGTCGGCGGCGTTCCGCGTATCATATAAAGTACTGATTTTGACCAATTAATCCTATATCCCGAGTATGTCCCATGCCTCTCACACAAAGCAAGCAACACCGGAATACCCGTTTTAAGTTACGTTAGGTAAATTAGCATGTCGTCGGCGTACAATGACACCCTATCTTCCCAGCCCTCCCCCCACTGTATGCCTCGCAGCAACTGGGTAGACCGAATGATAGTGGCTAAGGGCTCCAGCACTAAGGCAAACAATAACGGTGAGAGTGGGCATCCTTGTCTCGTGCCTCTCGCTAAAGGAATTTCCCTCGAGAGGTGGCCGTTCACCGCTACTCTTGCAACCGGCCGTGTGTACAAGAGCTTAACCCAATTCACGAATTTCGGACCAAAACCTAGATGTACCAGCACCGCAAACAAGTAGCGCCACTCCACCAAGTCAAATGCCATTTTGGCGTCAAGCGAGAGTATCGCCGCCGGCTCCGACAACAGCGGGGCCCGTGCCAGCACCCCATGCAATCGCCTGAGATTCATCGCCGTACTCCTGTGGGGCATGAACCCCGACTGATCAGGATGAATTAGTTGTTGCAGATGGGGCAACAGCCTGTTGGCCAACAATTTCGCCAAGATTTTACTTTCCGCGTTAAGGAGGGAGATTGGGCGATAGGACCCGTAGTCTTCCGGTGGTTTGCCGGGTTTTGGTAGTGCTATTATGGTCGCCGCACGCTGGTCAGGCGGCAGCTGTCCCTGTTCCAGACAATCCTGAAACATGTGGAGTAGGGGCGTAGCGAGCGTCTCCGACATGGTTTTGTACCATTCGATCGGTATCCCGTTGGGGCCCAACGCTTTCCCCGAGCGCAGCGCCGCGATCGCCAACTGTATCTCCTCGACCGACAGGTCAGATTCCAACTCGTCACGGTTTTCTTGTGACAATACGCGAGTGGGTACCCCCATGAGAGACGCTTCCGCCATCTCCCGTGTGACATCGTTTTCTGGGGAGTATACTGTTTGAAAGTGGTCCGCCAGGAGTTCAACTATCAGTGATGGACGGGATTGCAATACACCTGCAGGATCCCTCAGTTGCAATATGGCTCTTTGTCCCCCTCGTTTTTTCTCTAACCAGGCCAGGAGCCGACCTGCCTTTTCCCCTACGTCGTATACTCTGTGTGCTGTCGTTGCTATGGAGTCTTCCACCCCGCGGCGGATGTGATCGGCGTGGCGCTGTTGGTGCAACCGGAGCGTATGCAACGTGTCTCTTGTCGGGTCATGCTCATGGGCAGCAGTGGCTCTGGCAAGTTTGTCTTCTAAGTCTGATAATTCCAGTTTCTGCGTGTGTGTTTGTGGTGTGTGACCGTGGAGACAGCCTGTCCTCGAAGCACCGTTTTGTAGGCCTCCCATAGAATAGTGGGAGAGGCCACCGACCCCTCGTTTTCTGCGAAGTAGGACCTCGTATCCCTCTTCAGTGTTTTGGCCACTAGAGGCACTTGAAGGTATCCTGGGTGAATCAGGAAAATGCGTTTGTGGATACGGTCAGGATTGGAAAGGACCAGTGTCACCGGGGAGTGGTCCGATATACCCCTGGGCTTAATTTGTACATCCGATATCGTGAGACGTCCGTGCCCTAATGTTAGGAAATAATCGATCCGTGACAAACGATCATGGACCGCCGAGTGATATGTGTATTGTCAGTCGTCCGGGTGGAATTGCCTCCAAAGGTCCACCAATCCCTGCGCCTCTAAAAAATCGTGCAGCCGGGAGGGACCAGGCGACTGGGCTCGCCTCGGGAATCTATCGTGTGTGTTGTGTACCACTGCATTGAGGTCCCCACCTAAGATGAGGTCCCCCTCCGGCAGTTCCAGAAGGAATTTCCCTAATTCCGGAAGAACGATCGCATGAAGCGCTGGCGGGATATACACTGAGACTACATTCAACTTTCTCCCTTCCCACTGCCCATGTGTCGCTGCAAAACGCCCCTGTGTGTCTGTCTTCGTGGATTGGACTATGAATCTGGAGGAGTGGTGCATTAAGATACCCGTACCACGAGACCCCTTGGTAAATTCCGAGTGGACTATCATCCGGTAACCCTTCCTGTCCAGGGCCTGCGTTGCTGTGCCTGTTAGGTGCGTCTCTTGTAGCAGGACCAGGGTCGGAGTCGATCGTTTTAAACTCTGTAGTACCAAACCCCGTTTGACCTTGTCCCCCAGGCCCCTCACATTCCAGGTCATAAGGCTCAACGGAGGCACGCGGCTCAGTATGGAGTCCCCCCCCCCTGTGTCAGCTTGTGCGATGTGCGCCATAGTGTCCGTGTCTGTGAGCACCAATGTGGCATAGCGACTGAGGTCTAATGCGGTGCCCTCTGCTTGTTATACTATGCGCGCGTGCCTTGTGATTCCACTCTTGACCATTTAAACCGTGTCTTAACTCCCAAACCAACCAACCCCCAACACCCCCCCTCCCTGCCCCCCTGCTTAACGGACCTGAAACTGCCCGCCCCCCCAACTTAGCAGAGTGCCTGATCCCAACCCAAAAACACAGTACTTGCTCGCTGGGGTGAAGGACTCTCCGGAGTCAGCGGCCCCCTTTCTAGAGCACGGGGGCTCTCCACCCAGTGTCCATGGCGGCACTGCATGTCAGCGTTACTTTTGGCCGGGAAGATCATCTCTGGACATTATTGCTCTTCGTTATCTTCCGTTTCTGGAATGTCGAGCAGCGGCGATTTCGGTCCATTGCCCCCGGTGGGTGATTGAGAGCCCTGACGGGGTCCGCCTGTGCGAGTCGCGTTCGACCTGGCCGAGCGGTGAGGTTTGTCCACCGGCCTCCAACCCTCCAGCCATTCTGTCGCCATTTCCGGGTTGTCGAAGAACCATGTTTTGTTATCCGCCACTATGCGCAGCTTGGCCGGGAAGAGCATTGAGTAGGGAATTTCTCTCGCCCTGAGTTCTTTTTTAACTTCAAAGAAAGTTCTCCTCCTCCGTGCGACCTCCGCCGTATAGTCCGGGAAGAATGCCAGTGTGGAGTTTTGAATTCTAATAGGTGGAGAGTTCCTTGCTGCTTGGAGGATCGCATCCCTGTCCCTGAAATTGAAAAGTCTCGCTATAATTGGCCGTGGGTTCGCAGCTTCATGTATTTTAGTTCTTTTGCTCTCAGAACTTTCTTTACTACATCAAATCCTGGGCGTTGGCACTAAACCTGTAGTGTGAAGTCCAGGAAGAAGCGTATGGCAGTTCGCCATGGGACCAGGCTGCCTGCAGGATTACATCCCTGTCTCAGTAGTTGGAGATCCTGACTATGATAGTTCGTGGAGGGGCCCTGGGTTTCGGCGGAGGGCTGTGAACACACTCAATGGAGAAGAACTAAGGGCCTGGTTAAGTGTCTGGCGGTATTGCGACTGCCAGTCTCGCAGTGGCGCAGGAGTGGCAGTCCACCGTTTTGCTGATTATGACTTTGTAAATCATATCGGTGGTGGACCGTCTGCTGCATCAGTTAACAGTCATTCCTTGGCAGTGGCACAGGAGCGCCAAAACACATTATGTTGAGCAGGGACTGGCACAGTTCAGCTTAGCATATTTTGAGTTCCTGGACCGCCAGCCTTTTCATGGTAGAGTCCCACCATGAAAAGGCTTGCAGTGCAGTAACAAAGGGGGTCCTACAGGGTACCCATGTCCCCCCACCATGGGGATACAGTCAGGGGGGCACAACATTGCCCCCCGTCTGTATTCCCCACATGTCCAGAACGGCATGGATGTCACTCTCCATGCAGTGCTGGAACCTCTTTGGCTGTTTTGAAGGCACTGCCCTGGAAAAGACAAAAGGAACGTTGACCATAAAAGTACAACTCAGAATACAGCCGATGGTCCATGTGCTGGTTTGGCGCAGCTGAGCCGGTGCTGAGCCAGTGCCGCTGCGCCAAACTCGTAATCAGGCCTTTAGAGAGGTGCTTTGGACAGAGAGTGTTCACAATGAGGTCCTCTAGGAAGAGGTCAGTGCCATGGCACTCGGCTCCCTACGGGACCCCAAACACCCTGTTGTTTCTTCGCGCTCTACCCTCCTGGTTTTCTAGCAATCATATTGTGCTGTTTTGTGAGGTACTGGACTTGTTCTTCAAGCTTCTTGGACATGGATTGCAGCAGATTGATGTGGGATTCCGCTGCAGTGATTTTTTCGAAGATCTTCTAGACATCGGCCCTGAGCAAAGCAACATCTATGGTCACCGCATCGATCTTTGGTTCGAGAGTGGTCTTAAGGTTGCATATTACTGCCATGTTGGCACGGGGGAGGCCTCTGCCGCCACTGGGCATCCGTCCTCGTGCCCCGTCGCTCCTTGCAGAGGCTTTGGCACAGAATATTGGTCCATCTTATTAGTTTGTGTGAGCGGTGACCCCTTGGGTTTCATTATGTCTTCAGCAGGGTCTGTGCAAGACAAAGAGGACAGTCCCCCATCAGTGAGCGCCAGGATTAGTATTGGGTTGCCTCTTCCCTCCAGGCCCCAGGGAGCGTCTCCTGTCTCATGGCCCTGTGTCGGACCCCTGCACCCGTTCTCCCAGTGGCCCGGGTTATTTTCTCAGGGTCCCGCAGTGTTGTTCTGCCCAAATGCTCAGCAATACACCCCCTCCTGTGGCAGTGGTCGAGCAGTTGTCTGTTGATCTTGTGGGGTCTGTCACCCATGTCCCAAGGGTGAAATGGAGGGCAGTGTTACGTGCACTGGGCCAGCCGAGCCTCCAGCGCTGTGTGTCCTCCTCAGTACCAGTGCCCTCTTGTCTGTGCCTGGAAGGGCAGGGTGGGAGGTCCTCAAGAGCAGCACCACCACAATCCCACAAGTTCTCCTCCTGCTGTCTAATCTTCGCTCCCTCCGTACCTGTTCAGAAAAGCCTCTGCGACCCCAAAGGGTGTCCCTTTCGGTCTACTGGCCCGGGTCCGACTACTTCACATCTCAGTCCGGGCCCCAGCACTCCTAATCACCAGGAGCCTAGGTGCAACAGGGCTCACACCAGGCTATCATCACTTCTTCTGGGCACCAGGGATCAAAGCAGCAGGACTTTCGGATCGGCGCTGTCTGTCACCTCCAATCGGGACACGACCCTCCCGGGCTCCCGTGCCGTCGCAGGCGGCCTTGTTCCAGGCAGGTCCACACATACCACCGACTCAAGCACTTCTGGCCCAGGGTGGGTGGGACCACGCCCAGAGCAACGTATCCCGGGGCTCTGCCCCAGCCATCCCCGGGACCGCGAGGAGCTGCTGGCTCATCTTCACTGCTGCAGCCCAACCAGGGAGCTCTTCAGTTGTTCCGTTGCCGCTACGGATGGGGGGCCCGAGAACACCACCCCCATTTTATCAGGCTAGTATTTTTAATAAATAAAACAAGACCAAAACAACAAAAATACAATCTATAGACCCAGCTATTCATTTTTTAAGATTTTAGGTAAATGTGGGAGAGGATGAGGCAGCGGAGGAGGAAAGAGTGGCCCGGTGTCCCCTGCACCTGCAAAGCTGGAGTGGCTCTAATATTGTTGAGTGACTTCCCTACCCCCACAGCTGAATGCTGTGCACGTTTGGGATGGGGACCACGGATAGTATGATTGAGACTCTAGATGGTGGGTGTATGCTAGCCCCCACTTCTTTCACCCCCTTCTTTCAGGATTTGTGGCTGTTATCTGTCTTCTAGTTCGGTGCGTGCCTTTCACCTGGCTCCCTCTCCCCCCTCTCCTCCCCACCCTACGCCACACCAGTAGTGGCAAAAGATGCAACTTGTTTACTGGGATCGGAAGTGTGCTCATGAGGCACTGTACTTCTACTGCCTTTTTGTAACTGCTCCGGATTTCGAACCCGAGTCTTTTATATTGTGTGATTTATTTCTTGCAAAATACTAATATAGAAATGTTTGGAAAAAATAGGAGTTTTGTAAAACTAGTACCAAAAGGCGTAAAGAGCCAACTGTGGATATCTGGTTGCCCCAGACCGAAACGAAGTCGCAATTTCAGGTCCACTGCGATGGCGCAAGGGTTAGGTACAGAGACTCAGTTAGGTCAGCTGGACATAGTACCTTAAAGCCTAGTTTACGGAGCATTGCGAGAATCCTCTTCGAAGATTTATCACACAGCTGAAGCGATGCGTCGGTTCAGAGGTTCTATCAGGCTGCGGTTTAAGGTCATGATTCGTCGTCGAGGATCAGATCCCATCGATGAGGGGTTGCAATGCGAAGTCCAGTATCGATGTGAGGCGCAGTCAGGGCGATGCATCAGTTCTGAGGAGCTACAGTGCCTAGTCTAGCGTGGCCATTGAGGCTGTCATGACGAAGGATGCAAGGGCCTGGGCCGAGGATGCGTTGTGCAGTGGCCTTTCCGATGCAGGGATGGGCTGTGAATCGATGCTGATCTTTGCACCAGTTCTGGTCCACACAGTAGCAGAAATGCGTTGGTTCTCCTCAGGTTTGCGCTGTGCAGCAGAGGAGGTGCATCTGTTCCACCGGGGTCCTCAGAGGCTGGCAGAGCACTGGGTCCTCAGAGGGTGGCGAAGCACCTTAGGCCCACTTCTAAGGGTCCTTGACTGGGGTGGAATCATTTGGCAGGCTAGAATCACAGATGGCAGAGTCCAGTGGCTGAGTCAAGGTTGTTGAAGCCTTCTATACCTGAGGCTCAAGCCAGGAGCCCAGCCTCCTAGCTGTTAGAGTCACTCTAGGGTTCTGGATTCTGGAGATACAGGTCCAGTCCTTTTTACCCAGACAAGAGGGCAGTAGTGAGCAGGTCAGTACGGCAAGGCAGTAGTTCAGCAGGGCAGCGGTCCAGCAGAGTGTTAGTCCTTCAGCAGCACAGCAGTCCTTCTTCCTGGCATAGTATCCCCTGGTCTAGAACTGTATTGAAGAGTTGGTGTCTGAGGTCCAGTATCTATATCCAGTTGTGCATTTGAAGTGGGGGAGAAGCTTCTAGAGGTTTCCCTTTGAAGTCTCCAGGCATCCTGCCTTCCCTGTCCTGGCTCCAGACTAACTCCAGGGGGTATGCGCCCTTTGTATAGATGCAGGAGTAAACCTATTTTAGGTGTAAGTGAGGCTGTGCCCAGCTCCTCTCTCCCATTCTATCAGTGATTTCCCATCCAGGCACACCGAACCTCCCTATTGTGTGTGGCTGTCTAGGACGAATATACTGAGCTCAATTGTCTGCTACACCCCATCATATGACCCAGGTACAGGCTACAGGCACTAAAAGGCAGGTAAATGCCAACTTTCTAAAAGTAGCATATTCAAAAATTTAAAAATACGACTTCACAATAAGTTCGAATTCTTCATTAAAATTCCAAAGACACCAAACATGAACTGGTTACCTGCTCCCATTTGGAAAGTACAGCATATTAAATGAAATAAGGTAACTCCAATGTTTTCCTACGGGAGAGGTAGGCCTTGCAGAAGTGAAAAAAATGTGTATGAGTTTTTCACTACCAAGGCATGTAAAAGTTAGAATTACATGCCCTACTTTTTAAATACATTGCACCCTGCTCTCAAGGCAGTCCAGGGCCTACCCTAGGGGTGATTTATATGTATAAAAAAGGAAGGGTTGGGCCTGGCAAAAGGTTTACTTTGCCCAGTCGAAATAATAGTTAAAACTGCACACACATAGGCTGCAATGGCAGGCCCGAGCCATGTTTAAAGGGCCACTTAAGTGGGTGGGACAATCAGTGCTGCAGTCCCCTTAGTAGCATTTCATTTTCAGGCCCTGGGCACATGTAAGGCCACCTTACTAGGGGCATAGAGGGAAATTAAATATGCCAAATGAGGATAAGAGTTTGAGTTTGAGTTTAAAATATTTATAAAAGCGCACTTTCACCAGCGGTTTCATGGCGCTGTAACAGACAAATCCCCAGAGGAGGAGTAACAGAGAATAAGAAAGAAAAAAAGAAACGAAGGCCACGCGTGACCTAGTTGAAAGCTTTAACAAATAGATGGGCTTTGAGTTTCTTCCGGAATTGAGGGTAAAGAGTTAGAGATCTAAGCTCTAGAGGCAGTGAATTCCATAGGGCTGGAGCAAGGGTCGCGAACTTAGATCCTCCCCATTTCTTCCTTCGGAAACAAGAGACTGACAGTAGGGATTGGGTAGATGATCGTAGTTCCCTAGTTGGAACATAGGGAATGATCTCAGATGTGATGAAGGCCGGAGCCGCGCCAAGTCGTGCTTGAAAGGTGATGGAAGCAAGCTTAAACTGGACGCGTTCCCGGACAGGGAGCCTGTGACGGGTGCAGGATGAAAGGGTAACACACGGGTTTTAGTCTTTATGGGTTTTATTTTATGATACAACAAGTCAGAACTCTTCTTCTTAGCATGCGTAGTCCGACGCGGTGAACGGCTTCGTTCAGCTCTTCTCTGTCCGCGCTCTGTAGTTTCCTGTGGGCGGTTTCTCTCCGGATTCCGTCGTGTTGCAGTCTCGTCTGATTCCGTCGTGCCGCTCGGTACAAACAGAGTGAGACAAGATGGGGTAAGTCAACTGTTCTCTTATTCTACCACTCTCAGGAGAAAAGGAGTGAGGGAGTCTCAAACGGTGCCACACAACTATATACAACGTCGCAGTGAGGGATATGTGCTCAGGGTCGGGTACATAGAACCGGGGACTTGTGGACGCCCAGGTTATGCGGTAGAGACACTCCTACTACTGACCCAGCCCTTGATTTTGTTTCGTACCTGTGTGAGCCATACACCTCCCCCGGGTGTATGGCTGGGCGGCTCGTGGTGTCGGTGGCCTCCCGGCTTATCCTTCTCCGTTGTTCTTTCGTCGTCTCTCGTTTCCTCTGCTTCGAATACTCCCGCTCTCTCCTCCGCTCTGCTTCTCCCGCTATCCTCGCTCTGATCAACACCTCTCTTCCTCCGGGTGAACAAACACACTGTTGCTTTCTCGCTCTCCGTATATGATGTCTTCACGTCAGGCCGTGACTCCTCCCACTCATAATTCCAGTCTGAATTAAAGGGCCACTGTATTGTATCGTTCTCCTGTTCTTCCAAGTCAATATCGACGTTCTGTGGGAAGTGTAAAGAAGGAGAGGAGATAGTAGACATTTTAGGAAGCGACCTCTGTACATACCCCTGAACTTGTGATGGGGCTACGCCGTTACACACCTCCCCCTCCGGACACTCACGATCGGGGAGTGGGTGACGTGACAGAAAGTCAGCCCCTATATTGTCAACGCCCTTTCGGTGATGAATAGAGAAAGAGTAGGGCTGTAGAGATAGGAACCATCGTAGGACTCTAGCGTTATTTGCCTTGTTGCGAGCCATCCACAGTAGTGGAGCATGATCAGTGAATAGGTCAAACCGACGGCCCTCAAGATAGTATGCCAACTTTTCAACAGCCCATTTGATAGCGAGGCATTCTTTCTCAATCGTGGCATATTTTAGCTCGCGAGGGAACAACTTCGGGCTAACATATAGTATGGGGTGGTCATGTCCATCAATGTCCACTTGAGACAGCACAGCCCCAATGCCATAATCCGATGCATCAGTATGTAACGAAAATGGGCGAGAGAAGTCTGGGGATGAGAGTACTGGCGTAGAAGTAATAACAGATTTCAATATTCGAAAAGCCTCGAGCATTTGTTCAGTAGGAACCACAGGCGTGGAGGATTTTCCTACGTTTCTCAGGGCATCCGTCAGAGGGGCAGCCAAATCAGCAAATTGTGGAATAAAACGTCAGTAATAACCAACAAGTCCTAAGAAGGATCTCATTTCCTTTCTAGTAGATGGGAATTGCGTGTCAGCAATAGCACGTACTTTTTCAATCTGAAGTTCAATTAATCCGTGACCCAATATGTATCCCAAGTATTTGACCTTCTGGAAGGCCACCTTACATTTCTTTGCGTTAACCGTAAGTCCAGCATGTCGGAGAGTCTCCAGCACTTTTTGTAGATGACAGAGATGAGTCTGCCAATCCGGACTGTAGATCACAATGTCATGTAAATAAGCCGACGTGAAATCAGACAAACCGGCTAGTACAGTGTTCATTAGGCGCTGGAACGTTGCAGGTGCTCCATGCAGGCCAAAGTGAAGAACGGTAAATTCAAAATGTCCCTCATCCGTAGAAAAAGCAGTCTTTTTCATATCTTCAGGCCTAAGAGGGACTTGCCAATACCCTTTTGTCAAATCAAGGGTTGTGATATATTTTGAGTTTCCCAGTTTTTCAATGAGCTCGTCCACTCTGGGTATAGGGTACGCGTCAAACAGCGAGATGTCATTTAGTGCTCGAAAGTCCATGCAGAAACGTCTGCTGCCATCAGGTTTTGGAACCATGACTATGGGGCTAGACCAATCGCTTTTGGAAGGTTGAATAACACCAAGGCGGAGCATTTCGTGAATTTCGCTTTTAATGGCTGATCTTCGAGCTTCCGGAACTCGATATGGTCTAATCCTAACCTTCTTTCCCGGTGGAGTCACAATACAATGCTCGGCCATCGAGGTTCTCCCCGGCTGGTTAGAAAAGACACCTCCATGCTTTTCTAGCATTTTCGTAAGTTCACTTTGTTGAAGGGCAGTGAGGTCATCATTAAGGACAAGCTGGTCCCCTGTAGACAGTGTTGATCGGGTCGCATCAGTCAAATGAATCTCGGATGGAGGAGGACCCAACCATTTTTTCAAAAGATTGATATGGTAAGATTGTTGTTTGAGGGGTGAGATTTGTAATTTGTAACTGGTTCGACCTATCGTCCCGACCACTCTATAGGGACCCATCCATTCCGCTTTAAATTTGTGCGTGGAGGAGGGCAGGAGAACCAAAGCCCAGTCATTTATGTGCAGCTGTCTCCATTTCTTTCCTCGATCATAGGCAAGGTTTTGTCTGTGTTGGCTAGCTGTAAGGTGAGTTAAGGCCAAATCTCTCAGCTTTCCAATTTTCGATTTGAGGTTGTTAGCATAGTCCAGAGTCGCCGCAGTTTCCTCCGGTTTTTCATTAACCCATGCGTCCCTAGTCATTTCTAAAAGGGATCGGGGTTGACGCCCGTAGAGCAATTCGAAGGCAGATACTCCCGTGCTGCTCTGTTTTTGAGCTCTAATGGCGTATAAAGCAAGTGGCAACATCCTATCCCAATCGGCCCCACTAACTTCCATCATTTTGCGAAGGGTAGATTTGAGAGTGCGGTTATATCTCTCCACCAGACCGTCCGTCTGCAGATGGTAGACAGAGGTACGGATCTGGTGAATGTCCAATGTCCGGCATATGTCTTTCATCAATTTTGAGATAAATGGTGTACCTTGGTCGGTCAAAATTTCTTTTGGAAATCCGACTCTACTAAAGAGTTCCACCATTTTATCCCCAACCTGTTTTGAATTTGCCGCAGATAACGGGAATGCCTCAGGGAATCTTGTTGCATAGTCGACCACGACCAATATATGTTCAAACCCTTTACGAGTTTTGGGCAATGGGCCAATAAGGTCCATGCCTACTCTTTCGAAGGGCTTCCCAATAATGGGCAAAGGTTGAAGAGGAACAGCCGGTGGTCGAACCATGTTCAACCTCTGGCATATCTCGCACCTACTACAGTAAGCCTCAGTGTCCTTATATATTCCTGGCCAGAAAAAATGTTGGATGATATTTTGAGTTGTCTTTTCGGCCCCTGCATGACCAGCAACCAGGTGGCTATGACCAAAAAAAAGTACCTGATCTCGGAAAGAGGTGGGCACTAGTAGTTGGGGTGAATCTCCCATTTTACCAATTCTGTACAGCAACTCATCCTGAATCAAGAATTTTGGATAACTATCGGATCCCTCGGTCCTCTGGTTGGCTTGTTTCCATGCATTAAAAAGAGTGGGGTCACTAGTTTGAGCAAATCTAAAACTTCTATCCAGGACCCATGGATCAGGCGATAGGAGAGCCGGTATCGACTTTTCATGTCGGTCAGTAGATCCAAAACCCCCAACCCCACGGTCAGTGTGATCTAACTCATCTAGTTCCCGTAACGTGGGTGTGGCTATTCGTTCACAGAGCAACTGTGCCACTCGGTCCCCTTTCCGGACCACAAATTTCTCTGTTCCCAAATTAAAGAGGAGAATTATCACATTTCCTCTATAGTCCTCATCAATCACGCCGGCTCCGACGTCTATAAAGTGTTTTGCAGCAAGACCGGAGCGGGGAGCAATCCTGCCATAACAGCCGGGGGGAATTGCGATTTGAATGTCAGTTTTTATCAAAGCCTTTTCCCTGGCGGGTATTTCGTAGTCATAGGCGCTATATAAGTCATATCCCGCTGCCTTTGTGGAACCGCGGGTGGGTGACGTTGCATGCTTCGATAATTTTGCAAAGTTTAATGTGAGCACCTCAGGACGAACAGACCCCTTATTGATATCAGGTTCCGACCTACCGTAGCTGGCAATTTTTGTGCTATTAATAGGATCTAATGTTTTTTTAAACATTTGCAGGAAGCCGGGGTTATCGGTTCCGATGATTAAATCCTCGGGCAACGAGGACATCACGCCTACTTTTACCACATGTGGAGTACCTGCTGTTGGGGCAAGGGAAATGTTGGCTATCGGGTATGGTTTTATATCCCCGTGCACGCACTTAATGTTAACGGACCCCCTGGGAACGTATTGGGACGAGGTTACATATTGTGATTGAATGACCGACTGGCGACAGCCGGAGTCTAATAAGGCTTGCAGATCATACCCATTAACTTTTACACTTACTCGGAAAGCGCCACTCATTTCGGCCGAGTAGAGGACTGTTTTGGGAAGGTATCCGACCTCCATAGGCTCCTCCTCACTTCTCTTTTTAGGACAGGAGCGTGCTATATGGCCCCATTGTCCGCAATCAAAACACTGCGGCCCTGACAGTCCACTGTTTTCCGTTCTCCATGTACGTAGTCTTGGCACTTCCTTGATTCTAGAAAAATTTCTTTCTGGACGTACCACCATTTTCTTCTCCCTTTCAAAGTCATAGTTGGGATTTTTCGGTTGTGCTCGTGAAAACGAGGATGCCATTTCTACGGCTTGAGTAGTGATCAAATTGTGATGTTGTCTAAGCCACTTTTGTGTGGCATAAGGAAGAGCCTCGAGAAATTGCTCTAAGTATATACGATCGAGTATTTCTTCTTTGCTACTGGTGGAAGGGGAAAGCCATTTGTCGGCGGCCATTTTTAATCTTACGAATAAAGTTTTGGGGTTTTCTCCGATGGTGCCTCTCTCCTTCCTAAATCGTAGTCTATAAGCTTCCGGATCTAATCCCAAATGGTCCAGTATTATTCTTTTTATATCTGCATACGTGGTATCTCCATTTGGATTTGCCACTTGGTAGGCGGCCTGAGCCTCCCCTCCCAGTAATGCTGCTAAGAAGAAAGGCCACTTTGTTACGGGCCAGCCACAAGCTCTAGCTGCCCTTTCAAAATTTAGTAAAAAGGCGTCGGGGTCTTCCCCCGTTCTATATTTTTGGAGAGACACGGCTGGTGCTCCATGAGACAGGGGTCTTTCGGTATTTCCTCCCCTTGATGAGGGGTCAGCCCAGGACTGCGCCGGTTTTTCTTCTATTGCTTTTTTTATTATTTCCCTGTCGGCTTGTGCAGATACTAGATGTTGTTCTATTACCCATTCAAGTCTTTCCTGGCCTTTCACGAGTTGATCCACGACTATTTCCATCTTTTCTCCAGAGATGGGTGCAGTGCCCGCATTCTCCACCACTGTGACGGGTGCAGGATGAAAGGGTAACACACGGGTTTTAGTCTTTATGGGTTTTATTTTATGATACAACAAGTCAGAACTCTTCTTCTTAGCATGCGTAGTCCGACGCGGTGAACGGCTTCGTTCAGCTCTTCTCTGTCCGCGCTCTGTAGTTTCCTGTGGGCGGTTTCTCTCCGGATTCCATCGTGTTGCAGTCTCATCTGATTCCGTCATGCCGCTTGGTACAAACAGAGTGAGACAAGATGGGGTAAGTCAACTGTTCTCTTATTCTACCACTCTCAGGGGAAAAGGAGTGAGGGAGTCTCAAACGGTGCCACACAACTATATACAACGTCGCAGTGAGGGATATGTGCTCAGGGTCGGGTACATAGAACCGGGGACTTGTGGACACCCAGGTTATGCGGTAGAGTCACTCCTACTACTGACCCAGCCCTTGATTTTGTTTCGTACCTGTGTGAGCCATACACCTCCCCCGGGTGTATGGCTGGGCGGCTCGTGGTGTCGGTGGCCTCCCGGCTTATCCTTCTCCGTTGTTCTTTCGTCGTCTCTCGTTTCCTCTGCTTCGAATACTCCCGCTCTCTCCTCCGCTCTGCTTCTCCCGCTATCCTCGCTCTGATCAACACCTCTCTCCCTCCGGGTGAACAAACACACTGTTGCTTTCTCGCTCTCCGTATATGATGTCTCCACGTCAGGCCGTGACTCCTCCCACTCGAAATTCCAGTCTGAATTAAAGGGCCACTGTATTGTATCGTTCTCCTGTTCTTCCAAGTCAATATCGACGTTCTGTAGGAAGTGTAAAGAAGGAGAGGAGATAGTGGACATTTTAGGAAGCGACCTCTGTACATACCCCTGAACTTGTGATGGGGCTACGCCGTTACAGAGCCAGTGTAGGGATTTGAGAAGGGGTGTTACGTGGTGGGATTTTGGGAGATTGAACACCAACCGTGCCGCCTGGTTCTGGATCAGCTGCAAGCGCTTTAAACAATATGCAGGGATGCCTGCATATAGGGCGTTGCCATAATCCAGGCGGGAAATAACCATCGCCAAGATGATCAGTTTCAAGGCATCAAATGAAAAAAAACGGGATACCTTGCGGATGGTGCGTAGTGACAGAAAAGAAGAGGACACCACAGAACTAACCTGGGAGTGAATAAGTCAATATTACCATCTTTTAAGGAGTAAGCACATGTACTTTAGCACTGGTTAGCAGTGGTAAAGTGAGCAGAGGCCTAAGGTCCGCCTAAACAAGATCAGCAAAAATGGAGAAGGAAAGCAAAAGGTTTAAGGGAAGACCACACTAAGGCTGACAGGTTTAACACTTTTGTTTCAGTGCACAGTTATTACCCACTTTTGTCTTCCAAGGTTGCCTTCCAGAAGTAGATACAAACATTGGCCTGGTGTCTCTGCTTCGCCGGGTGACTTAGTGCCCTCTACAGAGTACAATCCGGGCAGAGCGCAACACAGGAAACCTTTCACACCACCTGTATGGGAATCCCAGTACTTCATTAACTCGGCATGCGCATAAATCTTTCCACATTGAGTTTCATTTCATTGCAATATGTACGGTTTCAAGAGAGACAGATAGAGGAAAAAATAACAAACATTAGCAAACCCAACAGGTTTTGCCCATGCGAGATCTATTAGCTTTTTTGGTGTTTTTAGACATGTTACACATCCGCTACTGCTCTGCTTTGCAACATGGGTGAAAGTAAAGAAAATAATAGCATTATGACATAGTCAATGCTGGCTGCGTCATAGCTCTATTATTTTAAGACATGTTTCACAGCTTTGCCGATGCTTGTTTACAAAATATCCTGACCTTTTACAATACAAACACAAACCATTGACATGCTTTCACTCTTTTTTACTTTAAAAAAATATTTTTTTTATTGGGTTTTACGATATAAACATTATCATGTGACAACCAGTGGCGAGAGGTGATAATGCCGGACTGCAAATACAGTCTGGTTTTGTCGAGGTGCATATCAAGCAACTGCAGTGCGGGGCACATAATGGTACAGGGATGTGGTGTCCTTATTGCACATTGAATTTTAACAGCTGTACTGCGTCACAATGATGTTAACTGGGGATAAATGTAGAAGCTGAGGAAGGGGGGTAGGCGTACGGGTTCGGTGGTGATAGCAGCACGTGAAGGACGACGAAGGACGTGATGACCCGCGGGCGTGTCATCACGCGGGGTTGCGCTTACCACATGATCTTGGGTGGGCGCATGCTGTGGGCAACAGCTAACGTAGTGACCTTCAGCTGGGACAGCGGTGGCGACGTATAGGAGAATTGCATGGCTTCATCATGGGGGAAGATCGTCGCTCCCCACCTCCTGATGGAAATGCATGACAGAGGTGGCCCTTGGGGCCTCTCTCTTCTCTGCATATTGGACCTCTGCTACCTCCCAACTGCAATGGCTCAGAAAACTCTAATATTTTATTTTCTGTTTGAAAGCACTACGAATACTCTCTGCAGAGTTCTGAAGAAAAGGCAAGACTATATTTTGTTGGTTCAAATTAAAAATATATTTGTTGTGAAAAGCAAATATTTCTAAAATAATGTTCTGTGTAGGACTGGTGTTTGCCACTGAACAGTGACAAGAGAATATGTTCATATAATATTTGCATTTTGCATGCCCCTGGAGCACATGCCAGCATTGTGATCTGTTATGCCATGAATGAAGAAAAGCCACTCTTAGAAGTGTGCCATGTCATTCTGTTTACCATTCAGAGAGGATGGCCAACAACATAATATAGAAATAATTTTCCGTGCAACAGGTAAGCTGACATATTTACCTCAGGGCAGGGGTGCTCAGTATACTGGAAAAACTTCTTTTCAAAAACTGGCGTGAGTAAAAAACACGTGATCGCTATAATATTTTGAACTTTGTCTGGGGTGTATTGCTTTCTGCTTGCACCAAGGAATGTTTGGGAGGGGTGATAAATCATTGGAACCTATTTTTAGTCAATCACTCATTTTTAGTTATCGTGAAACAACGACTCAAAACTTCATTAAATGCTGCAACAGGAAATGTAGAGCGATTTTGCTATCCTAATCATCGCTCAGCCTTTTTTCCATGTTAAATGTTGACAGGAATAAAAATAAACTTAGTTTTGAGAAGCCAAGAAATCTTTTCAGAATCATTTTCTAAAAATCTCAGAGCAAGCGGCATGAACCAAAAACATAATTTGATCAAGTGAATCTTTAACTTGGATATTGCCACACAGTTTTTTTAACTTGCAATCTTGCTTCATATAACAATAGCTATTACTGTGTTCTACATTACCTGTTTTCTAAAAACTGTAATATATACATGTGCATGTGATATATGCGCAAAATACACACATAACAATAATTCCCTAATTCTAAAGACACTGAGACTGAAACTGGGATTGCCTCACCCAGGGCTTTAGGTGGGATGAAAGTCTGGAGGCTCTCTAAATGGGGCTTAGCGTAAGAAAGTAACAAACAATCTTTTCTGAGAGACGAGGCCTATAAAATTAAGGGCCTGGCGAAAACATGCAAATTATTATCCTGTGCTTTCCATAGCATACCTGCCTTTCTATGAGCATTATGTTATTGTATCCAGACATATCATATAGAAACCCACATCAAACAAAAAACAAGCCAAACCTATTGTCTTTGCCAATAACTGTAAGGAGTATCTGATAAATCAGTAACAACAACGATTTTGTTTTGAATAATTAGAATTGAAAATATTTCAATTCTTATTACACGAGTATATGAGTTAAGCACTGTTAAGGAGGTCTGTGGAAGGGGTAGTAGACTTCAGAGTCTCAATCACTCCTGTTTCTCCCTTCTTTCCTCAGAAGTCTCTTTTTTAGTCATTTATACCATATTTATTTCTACATCTTTCTAAAACCATCTATCTACTTATCTTACACCTAATCTCCTCTTCCTCTTCAGTGCCATTTTTTCACTCTCTACTTTATAAAAATCCTTGAATCTCTCTACTTACACAATATACCCTTTCATCTGTAAGCACTGCATGTTCTTTTGCTTTTGCTCATCAATATTTCAACTTCTGTGTAATTCCTACGAACACTTTTGCATAGAATCGCAGCTACACTTGCCACATGTGACATTTGTTGTGTGTGATCTGCAGAGGCCAAGGATTGGATGAGCAAGTATTCTGTAAACCTGGGTGACCCTCCAAGGACCTCATTTCGATTACCCTCTTAATTCCTGTGGTGCCAGTAACATCGGTTACCTCAACAATTTATTCAACACTGAGACTGCAACTCTTCATCAGACTTTGAAGATCTCATACTTGACGGATATTAGACCAATCACCTAATTGGCTCAAACAAAGTAGACGGTGGCTGTGCTGTCATGTGCTTATAGATCCTCCTCATCTTCTTCCTCTCCATTCAAACTCATATCAGTTTTGAATACCTCTCTGGCTGGCTGTCCATCACCCCATATTTCATACTACAATCCATCTCACATATCACCCACTTAGTAATGACAAAACTGACCTAGATCATTTCATCTACTTCATCTCCTCCTCCTCCGTCCCCTATAATGCCAAAACCTTCTAAGAAGACTTTACCGTACAAAACGCCCAAATCCTCAGATAATCCTTACTAAACATCTTAGGTTTGCTTTAACTAACTTTCCACATCTCAGCCTACTCCCCCACTTGTGCAATTATCTTGACCTCATTTGAACTACTTCTCCATCCATCTCTTGCCCTCCTTCCTCTCTCAATGACTAGACAGTTGTCAGGTATAGATTGCGTAAAAATTGCTCTGGACAATTTGGAAAATGAAATCCCTTTTACCACTATCGAAAAAGCTGTGAATTCCATCTAAAGACTGTGATTGTACCAACACTAGGCCAAGACAGTTTGTACGCAGTACTTTAAGGAGTCAAGGCATCCAGAGGCTGGGGACACATGCAGTCGAATATAATGTCGTTGTCAGGGGCAGTCAGACGAGGGGGTCCACTATGTAGTCTCTATAGACCAAAAAAGAGTGGAGTTACTTTACTCACCCTTACAATGTCCCTTTTTAACAATGTTTTTTGATTTTTTTTATCAAGAATGTAACTAGTAGAGTGTGATTCATGCAGCGTGGTACAATCTGTGTACAAACCATATGTTCAAGAGAATTGAAGAAAACAAACCCAACCCAATGTAGCATCATGGAGTGATGTCGTCTCTATGTGTGGCCACTTATGTATGGATAACGGAAAGAGCAAGAAATGGTGTCGACAATCGTGGTGACAAGGAACATTTCTCTCTTGAGGTCAACAGTCAGCAAAAAAGTCAATGTAACAATAAAGAATGTCAACAGGGGGAAACAGTTCTAAACAATAACCAAACTGTGTGCACATCATAAGGGAAAAAAAGGAGGCAAAAGGGCTCTGAAACAGTGGATGCACTCGTTTGTGGTGTTGAAGTAGCATAACACAAATGTCACAGAGCCAGCCAGGTGCAGTGTGGGTAAAGAGAGGAGAAATAAAACAGAGCAGAGAAGAAAAGAGGAGGGGAAGGAGAAGGGTATAGTCTGCATATATGATAAAGGGGTGGGTGGAGCGGCCGGGATCCCCTCGCAGAACTTCTCCACTAAGGCGTCCAACGTCTCTGAGATGGGGTATCTGCAGAGACCCTTCACCTCCGCTCTGTGCAACAATGTAGCCTCGGCTTGATTCAATGCCGAAATAGAAAGTACACACAAAGAGACCACAGGGGGGGTTTGCCACTTTCCATTTCCGTGTGATAAAGCATTTCACCAGGAGGAGGACCAGGTCAGCGATTCGCATTGCTGCCTTGTACTTTTTAGCAAAAAACACAGTTGATTGACAGAATGTAGAACAATGTCATACATTCACCCCAGTGCAAGGATCTGGGCCTAAATCCATCGTTTTTTTGCACTCCACACCACCCTGGGTTAGACACTGGCTATATGCAAATCAGCTCTGACCCTGTGCCTCATGGGAACAGTCCAGTCCGAACTACCAAGCCATGTCTTTCCCAGACCGGAAACAAGCATCCAAGGACCGGTTTCTGGCTATCAGCCTTCATTCAGCCTGGATAGCTTGACTCCAGTGGTGTGGAGAGACTGGGACTCACGTCTGAGCATACCCAGCCCACTCGGGGTGAAAATTGCAAAAAACACAGTTGATGGACAGAATGTAGAACAATGTCTTACATTCACCCCAGTACAAGGATCTGGGCCTAAATCCATCGTTTTTATGCACTCCTCACCACCCTGGGTTAGACACTGGCTATATGCAAATCAGCTCTGACCCTGTGCCTCATGGGAACAGTCCAGTCCGAACAACCAAGCCATGTCTTTCCCAGACCGGAAACAAGCATCCAAGGACCGGTTTCTGGCTATCAGCCTTCTTTCAGCCTGGATAGCTTGACTCCAGTGGTGTGGAGAGCCTGGGACTTACGTCTGAGCATACCCAGCCCACTCGGGGTGAAAATTGCAAAAAAACACAGTTGATTGACAGAATGTAGAACAATGTCATACATTCACCCCAGTGCAAGGATCTGGGCCTAAATCCATCGTTTTTTTGCACTCCACACCACCCTGGGTTAGACACTGGCTATATGCAAATCAGCTCTAACCCTGTGCCTCATGGGAACAGTCCAGTCCGAACTACCAAGCCATGTCTTTCCCAGACCGAAATCAAGCATCCAAGGACCGGTTTCTGGCTATCAGCCTTCATCAGCCTGGATAGCTTGACTCCAGTGGTGTGGAGAGTCTGAGCATACCCAGCCCACTCGGGGTGAAAATTGCAAAAAACACAGTTGATGGACAGAATGTAGAACAATGTCATACATTCACCCCAGTACAAGGATCTGGGCCTAAATCCATCGCCAGGCTGAAGACGGCTGGAATGCCAGTAACCGGTCCTCGGAAGCTTGTTTCCGGTCCAGGGAAGACATGGCTTGGCAGTTCGGGCTGGACTGTTCCCATGAGGCACAGGGTCAGACTGATTTGCATATAGCCATGTCTGAACTGGGGTGGCAGAGTGGGCTAAAGAACGGTGATGGATTAAACCCAGATCTTTTGACTGGGTGTGAGTGTTTGATTGATTCAGATGCTCCGTCCATCACCACCCCCTTTTGTACTTTTTAGTGCACTAGTAAAGTCCCAGGATGCAGACCTCCTAGGTAAAATGGAGGTCAGTTCTCGTGCTGAGGGCTAAGTGTGTTGTAACAGTATGCCAGTGTGGCCGGGGAGGTGCAAGATCAAAGCATGTGTGAACTATAACCACATCTAATGTTAAACAACGTCGGCAGGTGGAGTCAGTGTGATAAAAATAGCTGTTGATTTTACCGGGAGTCAAGTAACCTTGACGCAGAATGTAACATTGGATCCATTTAAAATGAGCATTGAGGGACACCAAGGAAGGGAATGTCAATATAACCTGCCAATCACTGTTTGTACTGGAATGTCCAAGGTCTGTGTCCCCGTGACCACGCAGTGTGATAAGAGGTGATACCATGTGCATGCGCCAAGTCCCGGCAATCCACCCGGTTTGATGCCCGCCTGCACCCAATATGTGTAGGTATTTTGCCCTTACACTGTCCTTAGTGCTCCGATATGAAGAGAAAATAATAAATGCAAAATATATTAAATAATGCTAGTTAAATGATTCCAAGTAAAACTTCCTAACTTCCATGCCTTGTGATAATGCTCTAGTGTGCCATTCAAAATTGCAGTATTTCGGCTACAACAAAGCAAGAAATGTTCATTTTAGTTAAATCACAAGGAAACTGTCAAGAAAACAGCTGGACGGAACTATGCCCAGTTAGGAACCATGAAGGTACTGGTTAGCAATCCACATCTCCTTGCAGTCCCTTTTCTCCTTTTGCTTGCGCCCCTAGATCCACTTGACCATAATCATGGCAGCATCATTGGACAATGCTACTATGGTATATCATGTCCTGCTTCCTGTTCACATTCTGGTGATCAGTACACGTCACACCGGTATTCAGGCAAAATATAGAATCCAAACTGTCGTCACACCAAAATATTGTGTCTAAAATATTGTGACATAGAAATATCATCTGCAAGTATATTGTTGTCAAGAACACCTATTTTAAGTTAAGTAATATCGATTTTTCAAATAACAAAATCATTAATGTCATTTACAAAATCTATTTGTTCATAATATCGTTTTTTATTTATTATATATTTTAAATGTGTATGTTATACATGTTTTTCATAATTATTATGTTTTTAATATAGTTCTTACATTTTCAATAGTTATTAAATTTGATTTAATACATTTGTGTGATTTTTAGTACCGTAGCAAGTTGTGGGGTTTATAGAGATACAGGGTAGGAAGTACATTAATTATAAGTAATTATTAATTAATTGTTTATTAATATTAATTATTTAATTAATAATTAATTATGTTAATTGTATAATAAAACATCTTTACATTCAATTTTATGTGCAGGTTGTGGGCTTTGTAGGGGTAAAGGTTGGGAAATAAATTAATTATTGATTAATAAGTTTGAATTAATTAATAATTGTTTAATTGATAATTAATTATGTTAATTGTGTAATTAATATTTTTACATTCAATTTTAGGTGCAGGTTGTGGGTTTTGATGGGGTATAGGGTGGGAAGTACATTAATTATGATTAATAATTTTGAATTAATAATAATTATTTAATTGATAGTGAATTATGTTAATTGTGTAATTCCTTTTTTTACATTCAATTTTAGGTGGCGGTTGTGGGTTGTGTAGGGGTATAGGGTGTGAAGTAAATGAATTATAATTAATTAATAATACATTTGTAATTAATATTAATTAATTAATTGATAAATATCTATATTAATTGTGTAAGTAATGTTTAGTTAAAGTTACATTTCAGGAGTGGGTTGTGGGTTTTGTAGGGGTATAGGGTGGGAAGTAAATTAATTAATAATAATTAACATTTATTTTTTTACATTAATATTAATGAGGTAATTGATCATTAACTATGCTAATGGTGTAATTGACTTTATTGACTGTTACATTTTAGGTTCAGCTTGTAGGGGTATAGGGGTTACACTGACTGGAGTGGAAATAGTAAAGAACTGTGAAAAACTTTAAAGAAATAAGCATGCATGCATAGTTTAATCAAGATAGGAGTTAGAGCAACTTTAGAATTCCTCCTCCTATATGACTAAGCATTTCTCCGATTTTATCAAACTCTCCACCAATGGATCCAAAGATTGATTCTAATCCTTCTCCGGCACCTGATTCTTTCATCTCAGTGAATTCATGCCTTTCTTTGCAAGGAATAAATCCAGCTCAAGACAGTTTTGCATTATCATAGCTCTTATTACAAGCAATTCACCTGAGGTGCTACCTTCCAGTAAACCAGAGTGGCCAGTTTTCTAACCTTTGCATTGTTTAATGCCACGCCTTTGGAGGGTACGAGTGCTCCAAAGATATCACTGAGAATCTGCTTAAAGCTTAGCTTGCTTCACCTAATGTATTGCTCAAAGGAAAATCTAGCTCGTTAGTATGGCAAATCCTGATGAAAACTAAAGTCCCTTTGACTAAATAATTATGCCCACAACTCGCTCCATCCTAATTTCTTAACTGTCCCATTTCCCTCTTTTGTCATATTACACATAACGACCGTTTCTTGGTGATTTCAATGCTTAATCTTGGAGGTGATTCTTTCAAGATTTCCTTACCTTTCCTGAAGGCATGCTCTGCACTCGTCTTCTTTTCTGCTGCGTCCTCATCTATTCTTATATTTTTCTTCAATTCATCTACACCCTTTCATCTGGGTTAACTTTGCAAGTTACATCATGTAGGCTATGATTAGTAATGCTCATGTTAGTCACAGGAGTAAAGAATTTCATCATACACTCACTTTGATCTCTTCATTTTGACCCTATCTAAAAGCAAGACATGTGTTTTAGTAGCCCACAAATACAGTTTTTGTCCACTGAAAATCAACACATTTTCGAAAGGATCATCAGAGTCGGAATAAAACAGTTTAATAGGATTTTGCTGTTAAAAAAGGTTAAAGAAAACTGAACAGGAAAACAAGTATGACAGAGGTAAGTGAAAGGAAGCTGCTCCTTCAGCTGCAGAAGTTGGAAGGTAGGAGCAGAGAAAGCAGTCCTCTACCTTCATGACTGTTATATATTCAGACAACATCTGATAAAATAATTATAGCTGTACATGCTGTTATGCTGAGGGATGTGTGAAACCTTACCCTCGAGCAAGCAAAGTCTGTCTATAGGGTTAAGGGTTAAATTGGTTGAAATTTGAGGATTATCCCCGCTAGCAAGTAAACTTCCAAAAGCCATCCAAACTCAGATACTAAAATGGCAGCGGCTAGACTTACAATCAAAATGTTGCAGCATGGCTGCGCCATGTTTAGATTAAATCAGATCAAGGAAACCTCAGATAAAGGATTAATCTTCTAGTTATATCTTTGTCTCTACCCTATCTTGAAATCTACCTGGATTTTTATTCTGCATTAGCTGGAGGCCCAAATGAGCTATCGTCCTCCGACCGTTACCCTAACTTTCAATTCCTCCTTTGACGTTAGTCAGTTGTCAATGTTAAGAGGTTTTTGGCACCACAAGCCTTTAATTTCAGGAAGGCTCATCAGGGTCAGTCAAGCAGTCATCAGTATCAAACTTGATCTTTGTGACATATGTCCAATCCTGACATGAATATTTTTGATGGATCTTTCTTTCTTGGGCAATTTTGTGTTGCTCAACTCTAAGCCTACATCTGTGATGTCAACCTGATCCAACTGTTCTTGTTCTTCTAACTCACTATCTTCCATTGCAATTGTGCTTTATCTATGTGCTGATTTTAAAACCCAATAAAAATAAATTGAAAAAACTCACTATCTTCCTTAATAATTTCTGGCCTTGTCTGGGGTGTTAACAGTCTCTTTCGTGTGGTGGTGGTTCTTGGCCAACCTTTCTTGGAAGGGCTTGAGATTTCTGTCTCTGATAGGGCTGGTTCACTTTCTGAAGAGGAGCTTCCTTTTCTGCCCCAGCCTCCACTCCTTCAGAAAGTTGTTGCGGCAAGTTAGTCTCAGCCTTCCATGAGTTTTCACTGTCATGATGAATGTGTATTCTCAATCCAGCCATTGATATCACAGTGGTTGCTGAAGTAATAGCATTTTCATCGATCTCTGGTTCTATATGATGCTTGTCCGATGGAGAATGTGAATCTCTGGTCTGGCCTTCCTCTTCTTCTTCTGAAGCCTCAGATACATCAAACCTGAGCGACACAAGGAATTGGCAGATGTTGGCTCTGCTTCTTTCTCTTTGTACTTAGCTCACTTGGTATGGGAGGTGTGTATCCAATTCTGCAGACCAGCACTCTTGATGGCAGTGTTGGTGACCAGGATCACCTGTTAGAGCCCTCTCCAGCGTTCTTCCAGACAAGACTTACAGACTTGTTTCTTGGTGTGGATCCAGTCTCCATGGTTCAAGTCATGCCCTGGAAACTCTTGTACAGTTGGAGTAGCGAATTCAACCTGATAAAAGGTAGAATGCACCTAAACAGATAATCCTTTGCAGTACTCGAAGACCATGCTATCTATGATAGTCAAAAAATCAGATGCCGGAACAGATGGTATTTGCATGGCTAGCCCCATCAACACCTTTTGTGAAGACAATCCAGTTCTTTTACAAGGGGAATTTCAGGTAATCATGAGCACCAAGGAAGGCTGTCAGGCATTTAAGTGATGTGGCGGTGCAAGCCTTAGCCAGCTTAGGTTTGATCGTCCCATTTAGTCACTCTACAATTCCAGATGCTTCTGGTCTGTAGCTACAGAGGAATCTTTGGTCAATCCCTAGAGTTGTATATAGTAACTGCATGACCTCACTTTTAAAGTGAGTTCTTTGATCTGATTCAAGATGAACAGGCATTCCAAATCGTGGTTTTAACTCCTACAACAATAGTTTGACAACTGTTAGACTGCCACATCTCCAGGTGGTATATGTCTTGACCGATCATAAGAACAGATACATGATGATGAGGATGCCCCTCAACTAATGGCATTGGGGAATTTCCATGAAAATCATTCTGAAGGCAGTTGAAAGGACCATTACATTTCTCAATATGACTCATGATTACTGTAGGAAGCTGCCTCTGTATATACTATACCAAAATGAGGTATAAGCCAAGGAATGCCCTGACTTGGGTCTGGGTTGTTGGAGCTTCCCAGTCCAGGAAGGCCTGGATCTTGGTTTATTTTATTTATTTATTTTGAAGCTTGTAAAGCGCGCGGCTACCCCCGACGGGGGTGTCCCGGCGCTGCAAAGTTGGTTGCAAGGGTTACACTTAGCCTCCACCAACAAGGTGGCCAAAGTATACAACTGTCCCCTGCCCTATCTGGCATTTGGATGCCTTGATAGTTAGGTCTACAGTTTGCAGGGCTTTTGAAACCTTCCCCTGGTGGATCAAAGTGATCATGCCATGTGGGGCTAAAGACAGCAATATTATCTAGATATGCTGCCCTAAAGGCCTCTCTTCTAGCAAGGACTTAATTCACCAACCTTTGGAAGGTTGCGGGGACATTCTTTAAAGCAAAAGACATAACAGTAAACTGATAATGCCCATTAGGTGTGGAAAATGCTATCTTTTCTTTTGCTCTTGGTGCCATGTCAATCTGCCAGTACACTGCAGTTAAGTCAAAGGTACTTAGAACTTTGGCTGCACCCAATTTGTCTATCATCTTGTCAGCTCTTGGGATGGGGTGAGTGTCTTGGTGACAGAGTTGAGGCCTCTATTGCCCACACAGAAACGTATTTCTCTCTTTCCACCCTGTGGATGACGTTTGGGATCGAGAACGAAGGTGCTGGCCCAGGGGTTCTCAGAGGGTTAAATAAACCCTAACACCAGCATCTTGCTGACTTCACCTCTGATACTCTCCTTAACTTGATCATACTGGAGAAGTGTGGCTCAATGGTTAGAGCGGCAGACCCTGATGCAGAGGTCTAGCCCGGGACCAGGGTTCAATTCCCCGCCTCGGCGGGTCTTGGGCTAAAAAATTCCACGGACCTGATAATTCTCGCCTCGATGCCTATTCCAATCATGGAGTCCCACTCTGCAACTCTGGGCAATAGCTTGCTTAATCTCCACAACGGCCCCCACAACGCTAAGGATGCCTGGCCTCCACCTTGGGGGTGCCCAGGAGTGGACACCTCACAGGGAAAGCCAGGATGGGTTCCACAACGGTATTCGTACAAGCGCCGAGAGACCCCTAGGGGTGATTCGTGTGCTATCAAGTATCCCCACATTTACATTTACTGTCAATAGATCTTATTTTTGACAGGTACACTGTTTCCAGTGTCCACATCATGGGTACACCAGTTTGCCTGGCCAGTGGTTAACCCCTTCGACGCTGATGACGAGCTGGGCTCGTCATGAGGTAGCCTCCTCGCACGCTCATGACGAGCCCAGCTCGTCATGAATAAAGGGAATCATCAAATCTCAGCATAGGAGGGGAATACCATCAGCATTGATGTGGTTAAGGAAAAGAGCTTAACATACTGCTGCAAGACTTGCTTGCAATCAGCCTGCTGTTGGGCAGAGAGGGTGTCTGAGTAGACAACTCCATCCACTGACCCATCTTTGGGGCTGTAAGGGAGGAGGTCAGGGAGAGGTTCATGCTCTGTCTCCTGATCCTCATCAGTCACCATCAGCATGGTGATGTCAGCCCTATCATGAAAAAGCTTAAGGCAGGTCACGTGGATCACCCTTTTGGGGGTCCTGCTTGTGCCGAGGTCTACCAAGAAGGAGACCTTGCTTTTCTTTTCTAAGATGAGGTAAGGGCCACTACATTTGTCCTGGAGAGCTGTTGTTGCCACAGGCTTCAAAATCCACACCTTTTGCCCTGGTTAGAATTCCACCAGTGCAGCTTTACGGTCATACCATAGCACCTGTCTGGGCTCAAGAGTTTTGGGAGCTTTGTCCATGTACACTGCCATTCTGGACCTTAGGCCTAGTACATAGTCCACAATATCTTGTTTGGGTCCCTGGAGAGGCTTTTCTCAACCCTCTTTCACACGACAGAGTGGTCCCCTAACAGAATGGCCAAACAGAAGTTCAATAGGGGAAAACCCTAGTCCCTTCTGAGGCACCTCTCTGTAGGCGAAAAGCAAGCATGGTAAAAGGACGTCCCATCTTTTGAGCTTTTAAGAGAGCCCCATAATCATACCCTTCAATGTTTTGTTAAACCGTTCAACAAGACCATTGGTTTGTGGGTGATAGGGTGTAGTAAACTAGGATGTTTGATCCTCTGTCTGAAACCTCCTCCTTAGGAAACCCTACCCTGGTGAAGACACCAATGAGGGCCTTTTCACTGGTGTCACCTTACATACCCACCCGACCGTTGAGACCTGTCAACCCAGCCTTATATATCACACCCAGGTTTCCCCTGGCCCATATGAAAGGCCGTTTAAAAAAAATACTTAGGCCCAAAACTCTGGAACTCCCTTCCTATAGCTGTGAGGAATTACGATTCTCTGCTTGCGTTTCATAATAACCTAAAGACTTTGCTATTTAACTGCCCTGACTGAGCTTTGTGGCTTCTGTTCGGATTTATAATCCCCTGTTTGCTGTCTGAAATAGCGCCAGGAGACCCTGTCGAGTAGCTGCACGCTTTACAAGTTTTTTAAATAATAATATTAATAATAATTGCTGCATTGGTTTTCAATTCTACCTCAGCCCATGCTGAGGTCTCCAGGTCATTTCCAAGCAGTCAGGCAGCTGGGAGCTTTGTAGAGACCACTACCTGTTTCAGGCCAGTAACCCCCCACCAGTCTAATGTCACCATAGCCATGGCATGGTTAGTAGAAATACTGTCATTATTTGGTGACTGGGTAAGAATTCCCAATCTGGTATTGCTCTGGGGAAACCAGTGTGTCTTTCACCATAGTGACACTGGCACCAGTATCTCTCAGGGCTTCTATTCTAGTCCCATTGATCCAGGGTTATTGCAAATACTTCTTTAAGTTGGGTGGCCACACAGCTAAAGTGGCAAACTCAACTTCACCCTCAGTGACTAGAACTGCTTTAGTGTGAACCCATATTTGCTCTGGGCACACTGTTGATCCCATCTGGAGATTAGCTACAACAGTAGTACCTGGAGAAGGACCAGGGGGCTTCTGGCTAGGAAAGGTAGCATCTCCAGTTAAGTATCCCAACTTCTTACTGTTTAAACACCAGGCCTTCAGGGGATCAAAGTTCTTCCCTTAGTACCTATTATTGGACTGGGAAGAGTTGTGGGATCCACCCTCCTGAGCATGTTTTTGGGGCCCTTTTGAAGACTTTGTCTTTTTGTCTTTGGGGTTCTCACCCCCTTTGCCCAGGTGATGTTTTGTAACCTCTTTCTTTTGGTCACCCTCAGTGGCTGTTTTTGTTACCCTAGTCCTGACCCAGTGGTCTGCCTTCTTTCCCAATTCTTGGGGAGAAATAAGACCTAGGTCTACCAAATGTTGATGTAACTTTTCATTAGTGCAATTACTCAAAATATGTTTCTTCATAAACAAATTGTAAAGTCCATTGAAATCATGCACATTATTGCCAGTCAACCATCCATCTAGTGTCTTAACTGAGTAGTCAATGAAGTCAATCCAGGACTGATTTTGGGTTTTGTGAGCCCCCCAGAATCTAATTCTATATTCCTCAGTTGTGATTCCAAAGCCCTCAATCAGATTATTCTTCATGAGGTCATAAGACGCAGCATCTACCCCTGTAAGGGCCAGGAGTCTGTCCCTGCAATTACCCGTGAACAGTTCCCAAAGGAGTGCTCCCCAGTGTGACTTCTTCACTTTTCTCATTTCACAGGCCCTCTCAAAGGCTGTGAACCATTTTGCGATGTCATCACCCTCTTCAAATTTAGGGACAATCCCTTTGGGGATTTTAGGATCATAAGATTGTTCTCTATTCTTGTTTATTAAGTTACTACCATCATTGATGGGTGCTAGGCCCATCTCAGCTCTCTCTTTTTATAGAGCCAGGAGTCTGGTCTGCAGATCTAATATTTTTGTCAACCTTACTAAAAGGTTGGTCTCCTCATTGAGGTTGTCCTCGATGGGCTCAGAAGCACCTGACCCACCTGTGTGAGCTCTAGGTGCTGAGAGGTGTATTTTTGGAGTCAGGGCCACTGGGGCCCTTTTCTCCCTAAGACGTGGGGGGAGGGAGGGGTGTGGAAGGTATCCTCATCCCCTCCATCTTCTTCCCCATCTGAGAGGTCTTTACCATTCTCAGAAGGACGCTCCTTAGCATACCCTGCCAAAAGCTCCTGGAGATGGATCCCATGTTAACATGTTTAAGTTTACTTAGATACCTTAACTCTCTAGATTCTAAGTGAAGATAAGGGGTGAGGTCCAGCTCCTCAACCAGGTTTTCTATATCATTGTTGTTGTCTTCACTAACAGCTGGGTTCCTGTTAATAGATATTGTAAAAGAAAACTTCAAACCCCTCTTACCCTTAACTAAAGTGAGCTTTAATTGAAAAACAATTCTAAAGGGCGTTAACCGAAGACCTAACAAGACTTTTAGTAACTTGGAAAAATGTGTCAATTCAAAAATGCTGAATTTCTAAAGACAATTTAGGAGTTCTGTGGTGTGATCAGGTGTTGACCATGTCAGTCCAACAAATGCAAAGTTGTATATCCCACAGCTGATCCACTAATATAGGAAGCTGGCTCTGTATATTTTATGCGCAAACAAAATAGGAGTCTAGAGGGAAAGACAAAACTAGGACGCCCTCCACTCAATACGTCATCAAAAACCACAAGTCCTAGTTCTCAAGGCAACATTTAGCTACTGATCTGTGAACATCACTGGTTTAGGCATTAATCACCCCAGGACAACTCTTACTATAGAGATTGTTAAGATGTCTCAGTCTATTGCCCTAATAAAAAGCAACCAAACTCTGATCTACACATTTAGGACAACACAGGACCAACACTCACCTTGGAAGACAGCAAAAAAAGTGTGAAGAGCGAGATGGCACCTCACGGGCGCACCACCAATGGGACCCCTGGTTGGTACTCACCAGGATGGCCCTGTTCTCATCATTGGTGCCATCAAGCTTTAACGTAAAAGTGTCTCAGACCCAAAGTAAAAGGACAGTGAATGGTGCAGTGGACACAACTTATATGTGACAAAAACTAACAACATTCAACATTTAACATACAAGTTACCGCGCAATCAGGACAATAAACTTTTACTCATGTTCCTTTCTTTATTGCAAACAGTAAACACATAAACATAAAAAAGGAGGATGTGAATACTACCTATCGATTCACACCCTACTTACAGCCAAAGCTGTAATACTACCTATCGATTCACACCCTACTTACAAAGCTGTAAGTAGGGTGTGAATCGATAGGTAGTATTCACATCCTCCTTTTTTATGTTTATGTGTTTACTGTTTGCAATAAAGAAAGGAACATGAGTAAAAGTTTATTGTACTGATTGCGCAGTAACTTGTATGTTAAATGTTGTTAGTTTTTGTCACATATAAGTTGTGTCCACTGCACCATTCACTGTCCTTTTACTTTGGGTCTTAGACACTTTTACGTTAAAGCTTGATGGCACCAATGATGAGAACAGGGCCATCCTGGTGAGTGCCAACCAGGGGTCCCATTGGTGGTGCGCCCGTGAGGTGCCATCTCGCTCTTCACACATTTGTTTGTTGTCTTCCAAGGTGAGTGTTGGTCCTGTGTTGTCCTAAATGTGTAGATCAGAGTTTGGTTGCTTTTTATTAGGGCAATAGACTGAGACATCTTAACAATCTCTATAGTAAGAGATGTCCTGGGGTGATTAATGCCTAAACCGGTCTGTATATTTTATACCAAAATGAAGTATAGTGTGCACAGAGTCCAGTGGAACCCCAAAGATAAGCAGAGGTAAAAGTATATAGCACCTTACTCTCTATTTATGGTAGTGTGGGCGACCAGTAAGGCTTTATCAGAGGGTAGTGTTAAGCATTTGTTGTACACACTCAGGCAAGAAATGATGTTGCACACTCAAAGACCGAACTCAGACCAATTTGTTTGTATCAAACATAGTATTTCGTAATTTTATTTCTAGAACCAAGCCTGGTGCAGATAAGTGAAATAATACTTAGCAAAATATTATGCAGTGATTTACAGTTGAATGCAGGTTCAAATGCAGTTGGTTGAATTACAGGTAAGTCAACGGCTCGAAATTACTTTTTAGGTACTTTACAGATTACTATGCACGTTACTTTTTACGTTAGTTTTGCTAATCAGTGTGATATGCCTAGATATCACACTGAGACATTTCCTAAACAAAAGGTAAGTTATTCACTTTTAGTACATTTGCATTTTTTTAATGTTTTATACAAACCAACTCTACACTTAAAATAATTTTCAAGGAAAAGCAGTTAATGCATCCAGATGGAAGAAACTGAAGTTTACGGTTTGCAGGTAAGTACTTATTTGTGGGAGTTGGTATTCTGGGTTTGAACCAGGGTTCCCCCAAGTTCGAGGATGCACTCTCAGAACACCCTCAGTGTCACTAGGGCGACCGGGTGCAGAGTGCTGAGGCCCAAATTATCCAATGGGGGATAGGGGGCCTCTGGTTGGTGGCTGCTTATGAGCAGGCCACAAGGTTGTCGGAGCAAAGCTCCTGCTGTTAGGCTCAGGGCAAAAGGGGATCTGAGTTAGCACCCAAAGTTCACCAGCAGCGTCACAAGGGAGTCTGGGTGTAGCGTGCTGTTTTGGCGTTGGGTACCCTGTTGATTTCAATGGGGATTTTCTGGTTGCAACAAACACTGCATCCTCGGGGACGAAGATTTTCTGGAGGTGACCACCGGTTGGAGAAGTATGTTCGGATGCCTGGGGGCGCTAGGTGGTGCACGTGTGGAATGGCCGCATCTTCGTGAGGTCCCCACAGTCCGGAGTACAATCCTGTATTTATCCTGTGTTATAAGCTCACTGACATGCCTTTAAAATACTGCCACTGAATGCTGAGAGGCTGGTGACGGGAGCGGAGCGGCCGTATCCTCCTCTCCGCTCGCGATACTGGCTTGCTGGCTGATGGAGGATTCCTGCGGGGAGTGCTGTCCGGTGGTGTGGTGCCCGAGGACTGTTGCAAGTGCAACGCAAGTACCGTGGCTCCCACGTGGTGGTTGGGCCGTGTCACTCTATCCGCCTCCGCTGCTGAGGAGTGTCGTGCGGTGAGTAATGGCGGGGCAGTGTATGTCGGAATGGCGTTGCTTTGATGAATCGGGCAGTGTTACGGCAGGCCACTTGGCAATGCGAGGTATGATGGATACGGCGGAGCCCTGAAGGAAGGTTCGCCTTGGCTGACAAGATGGCGGCGGCCATGTTGTTTATCTGAATGCTCTGGATGCCCTGCTGAGGTCCACACCATGTGGGGACTTGCTGAGTGGGCAATTTCAGTACCTTAGCTTCGGTGGAGATAGCGGAGGTGGTTAGAGCGCATACAGTGGATGGGAGCGCCACTTCTAGCCTAAAGTGAACTGCGGAACGGAGGGCTTCATCTCCTACATTGAATACTTGGGGCAGGGCAGAGAGCCCGACGCATACGGACACCTGTGTTCCCCTGTTGCCGACCCTCACATACATTGGTGCGGTGGTGAAGACAGTGGAGGGCATGTCAATAGGGTGAAGAGCTTGAGCATTGGGTGAGGCGCCGTTGCTGCTCCACTCGATTGCTATTTCTGTGGATCTCCTGCTAGCATCCTGGAGAGAGGGACATTATTGAGGCTCATATCACTAGTGGTGGTATACCGCCCGGCGTGTTTGTCTGTGGTACAGCCATTTTGGGTCGGCGGCTCGCTGTGATGCCCTGGACTGCGGAGCACTGACTTGGTTGGTGTATTAGCGTGCTACTGATAGCGGTGCGCTGCTGGACTTGATTCTGTGCGGCACTCTGGTGCATCCTCTGTGGACCAGAGTGATACAATATGGTCAAGCTGGATGCACGGCAGCCGCGCCTTACTTTTGAGGCAAAGAGAGGTGCAAAACAGTCGTCATCGGAGGTGGAGAAGGGAGAGGCGGAGGTGGTGACTGAACATACTCCCAGATCGGATAATGACATGAAAACCTTATTGACAGAAATGCGTCAAGGATTTGCCACAATAGTTGATAAGGTGGACACACTTACCATGCGTATGGATAATATTGCCCGTAAGTTAGATGCTCATGATTCTCGGCTAAAGGAAGCGGAACAAAGAATTTCTGATCCGTAAGACATCACGGAACAACTTAAAACAGTTGTGACGCAAATGGATAAACTCATGCGCATTATAGATGCCAAGAACGAGGACATTGAAGCTCGTAGCAGACGGAACAATGTACGCATTTTAGGTATACCAGAAAGTACCAACACTGGCCGGCTGGAGCAATATGTCGAGCGGATGCTGACTGCGGTCACTGGCGAGGGCCTGCTTTCTTCCCAATTCATTGTTGAAAGGGCGCACAGATCGCTTGGCCCGAGGCTGCCCCACGGGGCCACTCCTTGGCCCATTATAGCCCGTCTACTTAACTACAGGGATAGGGATATGGTCTTGAAGGTTGCCAGAGAGAAGAAACAACTTACGTACGAAGGAGTCACGTTCACTATCTTCCCTGACTTCACTGTGTGGGTACAGGAGGAGAGGAAGAAAATCAACAGTGTAAAGCAGAAGCTGCGGCAGGAACAGGTGGATTACGCATTGCTATATCCCACGCGGCTGAGAGTGATGCACCAAGGGAAGCAGACTATACATACAACGCCTCAATCTGTTGAAAAATTCCTGAAGACATTGCGGCGAAGGAAGACACAGGATGTGGTGCGGGAGGACATGGAGGAGATGCCACTCTCGGATGTGGAGTGAGGTGATGAAGGGTGACGCAGCAGGACTTGTTCAAGTGTGTGAGTTTGCCTCGTCAGCAGGAATATGTTATGTTTGTTGTTATGTTGAGTATCTGCATAAATGGTATGCTTATGATGGTCCGGATCGAGGGGCAGGGGCTGATAGTTCGTCATCTATATTATGGGCCGGTATAACACACTAATGATTTCAACCGGACACCCTTGTCGCTTGTTGGGCACGGACGACTGTGTTCGGTTTCCTGCATAGGGGCAAGGTTTGCGTGTGCCACCTGGTAGACAACCTCAATGGGAATACCCCTATTGCATAATGCACTGGTTTGGTTTTGGGAAGGGGGTGGTGGGATGGCGATATACTGGCATAGTTGGGATGCTTCAGTGGGTGGGGGGAGGGGGGACAGGGGAATGTTATGGCAGGCAGTGCGGGGTTGCAAGATCTGTGACGGCAGTATGGGGCGAATGGCGGAGCAAGGTGTGACATTTTCCTGTGCAGTAGACTTGTTATGTATAGTTTTTCTAACTGTATATGGCTGAGGAAGGGAATGTTTCGGCTCTAACGATACTCTCTTGGAACGTCAGAGGGCTTAATGATGGGAGGAAACGTAGGAAAATATTAGCATATTTGGATGGTTATCAGGTACAGGTGGCACTTCTACAAGAGACGCATATACATCCTCAGTCTCGCAATACATTTGCTTGTAGGTGGGCGGATGTCAGGTTGTTTTCCTCCTATTCATCATATGCTAGGGGTATTACTCTCCTGGGTCAGGTACTAGATCCGTCCGGGAGATATGTCATTTTGTGGGGGCGTCTGTGTAATGTAACTGTTACCATTGCTAATTGCTATGCCCCGAATGTAGATACGCCAGAATTCTAACGATATGGGGCAAAATAGTAAATATTGGGTCCTCACACATCATATGGGGAGGGGATTTTAATGTGGCTATGACACCGGCTCGGGATAGGGCGGACGGAATGGCAGATTACAATAGTAAGGCGAGAGAGGTGTTGCAGGGTATTGTGGAGGAGGGAGGGCTTGTGGATAGCTGGAGACACATTTACCCTACTAGCAAGGAAGGCACTCATTTCACCTCCTACACGGGTACTTGGGCGAGATTAGATTACTGCTTGGTAACTACTGAGCTTGCTACTGGGCTGCTGGCGGCAGCACATTTGGCCAGAACATACTCTGATCATTGCCCTGTCCGTGTCAAATTACAAATCCCTGGGTATGATAGGCCTCGACCGGCTTGGCGCCTTCAGCCCAGCGCTCTACTGGACACAGTCTTTCGGGAAGAACTCGGGGAGGAAATCAAGGATTTTTTTCCACGTAATAAAGGGTCAGTGGACAGTGTTGAAGTCGCATGGGAGGCCTTTAAGGTTACAATTCGAGGGTGTTGTATAGCCAAGAGTTTCGGAGTCTTAAGGGACATACAGCGTACCTTACGCACACTGGAAGGGGAGTTGAAGGGCTTGGAGAGGAATATGCATAGTGAGAACATGGGGCATGTACAAAAAGAATTCAGGGTTAAACTGTCTGACTATGAGGAGGAAGCTGCTCGATAAGCCAAATTTAGGGGACGCTACTGGGTAGCGCGGAAGTATGGTGAAGGTGAGAGGCCCGGGAAGGCTCTTTCTGAGATCACACGTAACACCAGAGGTAACTCTAACATATTGGAAATTACTAGTCAGGAGGGGGGGGATATGTCGAGAAAGCACCAGTATCCTGGACGCCTTCACTACACATTACAAGCACCTTTATACCACGCAAAAAATTGGTGAGATAGATCTAGACGGCTTCATGGGGGAGAATGCGCTCTGCTGGCTGAGTGATGTTCATAGATCCTTTTTGGGCGCTCCTCTGGAGCTTGATGAGATACGTGAAGCGATAATGTCCCTTCAAAATGGTAAGGCGCCGAGAGGGGATGGATTACCGGCAGAGTTTTATAAATGTTATATAGACATTATGGCTCCGGTGTTGCGGGAGGTCTTTGAGGAATCTTTGGAGGTAGGGATATTGCCTCAGTCCATGCGCGAAGTAGTGATCACGTCTTTGCTGAAGCCAAATAAAGACCCTGGGGTCTGTGATTCGTATCGCCCTCTATCACTAATGAACTACGACACAAAAATTTTAGCTAAAGTGTTGGCGAACAGATTGTCTCTATTAATGACGAAAATAATACTCCCAGATCAATCAGGTTTCGTTCCGGGTAGGGCTACTACCCACAGCTTGAGGACCCTCTTCTCCTTAATAACAAACTGTGGTGCCGAAGTTTCCGGTCGCTGCTGTGTTTCTTGATGCCTCAAAGGCGTTCGACTTCGTAGAATGGAGGTATTTATTTCTTGTCCTACAGAAAATAGGGTTTCCTGTCGTTTTTCTTTCCTGGGTGCAACTACTGTATAACACACCTACTGCTAAAGTGCTTATAAATGGCTATCTCTCTTCATCGTTGTCAATAACATGTGGCACTCGGCAGGGGTGTCCCCTATCCCCACTCCTTTTCGCTATCGCGATAGAGCCGTTAGCATACAGAATACGAATGATTCATCGAGACAGCGCGTTTTAATGTTTCCAGCATCAACTGTCTATATCCCTCTATGCCAATGATGTAACGCTGTATGGTACAAACCCTCGACAAAACTTAAATGTCATGTTGCGTGAGTTTTTGGTCTTCGGTAGACTGTCAGGGGTTACTATTAATTGGGGAAAATCCCAATTTTTCCGCTTACTCCTGCAGTCACAAAGTTTACACTGGATTTCCCGCTGGCATGGTGTGATTCTGAACTGCGATATTTGGGTGTTCAGGTATCTCGAGATAGGGAAGAAACGCTAAGGTTAAACTATGGTACTGCTATTACGAAACTGGCAGTGAACGTTACGCGTGGGATATCCTTACCTCTGTCGATGGCTGGTAGGGTCTCGCTTATTAAAATGGTGATATTGCCACGCTTTTTGTATTTTTTTAATATTCCGTACTACCCAGGTGCCTTTTTCTTTAAAACGCTATGAACCGAACTGATTCGTTTGGTGTGGGGTGGACAGCAATCGCGGCTCAGGTGGGCTGTCATGATGCAACCTTATAACAAGGGGGGCTTTGATATATTTCCGATTTCGAGGCTTATTTTATCAGTGCACAAGCACATTACGCCTTTCATTGGGTGGCGCCCATGCCGTTTATGCCCCAACTTGCTGTGGAAGACTGGATAGCCCGACCGTACCCTTTAAGTGGTGTTATACATGGGCCTGTTCGCCTTTTAGAGACACCACCCACGACGGTGTTGTGCACGATCGAAGCTTGGCGGCGCATGGCACAGATTTTACAGGTCTCACTGCTTTACGCACCGCGCATGCCCCTCACTTATCATCCACAAATCGCACTCCTACAAGAAACTGGGTTCCAGATCATGTGCCCGGCATGTTCATATTGCCAAGTGGGGTGATTTGTTTTCGGGGGGAGTTTTTCGCTCAATGACCTTGTTTTTTAAGGATATCACGCCCACACCACTGAAGGTTTTTTATTATGTGCGGTTAAGGCAAGATATGAGAAATGTCTTGTCGGACTTCCCTAGGGAACCGGAAAGCTTGGCTCCACTGAACATCATCTTGCGCTCCACTGATGGGGCACCTCTGGTGTCTGGTATATATAGCAGTCTTCGGGCACAGCACCAAGGGATAGAAGGCTCAGCTCACAAACAGTGGAGCACTGATCTGGGGAAAGAAATTACTGATGAGCAATGAGGATATTGCTGTGGCCTTACAGGGAACATATCGGCTAGCTGTAGATTTACGGTTATCCACTATACATTTTTGCAACGGATATATTATACCCCTGCACGGAAGTATAGGTTTCAACTTGTAGATAATGATTGTTGTGAGAGATGTAAACGTCCTGGAGCTGGTTTTTTGCATTTGGCATGGGACTGTCCGGCTATAGACCAATATTGGACTCAGGTACATGAGGCCCTCGAGAGTATGCTAGACATAACGTTTGGTAGGGACCCCTTGACTATGTTATTAGGATACACTGCCCAGATACCCAGAGGATGTCGAACATTGCTGGACACTGCTCTGCTTTTAGCCAACGAAGACTAGCGTGTCGATGGGGGAGAGGGAGAGCTCCAAAATTTAAGGAATGGGTGCAGGACATAGTGTATTGTCAAGAGCAGACTGTTATATATGCAGAGACACAGCCTCTGGCATCCAGACCTAAAGATATTTGGGGTCCTTTACATGATTATCTACTATGCACTGCTGATGACACTGGCGAGGAGGGGTCTCAACCCAGTGCCCTGGCTGAGGAGGAAAGGGTATAACAGTTTTTCAGTGCTGGATATGTGCTTGTTCATTATTTTGCTCTAGAACACTGTCTAACCCAGCGCAAATATGTACATTTTTTGCCTCCGAAGCTATACTGTACTCATGCTTCTAAATGTCATGCTTATATATTCGATGTAGAAGCCTCTCTGCAATTGATTTGAGCTGTGTCAGGAAAATGATATCATATATCTTTGCTCCATATTGCTGTCACACCAATGCCTCAATGATCGCTATCTTCTTGTACATGGAATGGCACTCGTACTGCTTGTAATGTTGATATTTGGATTTCTCTGTATGTCGCAAAATACCACAAATAAAGATATTTTAAAAAAAGGAAAAAATATGTTAGGATGCCTGGGGATGCTGGGACACTGTTAGTTGGGCCACCAAAGGCCATGGGACGTCGGGTGCAGGAGTGTCTTTACCAGCTCCGTCACTCCAGAAAGAGGCTGCAGGCATCGATTGGAGATTCGAGGCAGGTCAGAGATCACCAGATCTCAGGTCAGGATCACCAGGGAGACCTCCTCGTGGTGTTGGGCCACTCAAACTCAGGCCATGGACGTCGGGTGCAGAGTGGTGCAGACTCTTAGATTTCGCCGGAGCCAGAGTCTGTGGGTGAGCAAATCCGGTGCTCACAGGCGACAAAGTCTTGGTTTTGGAAGGTAAGGCAGGTCCTTCGGGTTCTTGAGGGCTGCTGGCTGCAGGACACCTCAGGATTTCGCTGGAGCAGGTTTGAGGTGGGGACAGGCCGGTATGGCTGGGGCCACGTCAGTAGACGTCCTCCTTTTCTTAGTTCAGTACAGCTTCTTCGGTCCTTCTTCTTTTCTTCTGGTCAGTTCTTGTCTGAGGAAGCGAGGATCATGGTTGCCCCTAAATACTAGATTTAGGGGCGTTACAGGTAGGTAAAGGTCGGGACCGTTGGGTCCCTTCCTTGGGGTGGGTGGGGGGCATAGGCCTCTCTCTGGTTGGCTGGGTACCCCCATCTGCAAGATGGCAGGGACTGAGAGTTGTGGTTCACCTCGCCTCCCCCACCTGATGTGTTGGGTTGCAAAGGTGGGCACACCTCCCTTCCTTACTTGGTTTTCCTGCCGATTCTCCCACCCAAAGTGATGGTCAGTACTGGTGGGGGGCAGTTGCTGGAAGCAGTAAAGGGCTGGGGTAGCTCACAAAGGCGGCAAGCCTTTGAAGCTTCCCCCTTGTGGACCCAGCCCATCCTGGGGGAGGAGGCTTAGCACCTCGTCCATGGATTTGCATTGTTTCAGACCCCTGAGAGCAGCAAGCTCTCGACCCAGGGGTCCAGAAACATGTCTGGTGGTGGCAGCTGGCAAGAGCATCCACTCAGCCAGGACACTAGTTATAAGCCGTTTTTCAGGGGCATTTCTAAGATGCCCTCTGAGTGCATTTTTGTCATTAAATCCCACACTTACATCAGTGTGGATTTAATGTGCTGAGAAGTTTGATACCAAACTTCGCAGTTTTCACTAATGCCATTATGGTGCTGTGGAGTTCGTAATGACAAACTCCCAGCACCATATACTCTTTAATGGCATTATTGCACTTACACAATGTCTAGGAATTGGCTTAGACGCTATAGGGGAACAGGGCTCATACACCTGAACCCTCACCACTGGTATAGTGCACCCTACTAGAGGGGTGGTTGACCTATGCCAGGGCAGTGGGTTGTGGGCATGGCACACAGGGATGTGTGCCATGTCAACTCTTCACTTTGTTCTGCACCACAACATGCAGCCTGCAATGGCAGTGTGTGTGTGTGTGTGTAAAGGTACAGGGCCTCTCAGGGTGGCACGATAAGTGCTGCAGCCTTTAAAGGCTTTTCCTTGCCAGAGCACCCTTGTTACCTATGGTACCATTTACAAGGGTCTGACCTGCGGCACAAGAAAGAGCCTTCCACAACTCCGCTCAGCATACATACAGCATAAGTGGATCTCAGGATTTATTTAATTTGTTTTATTTTATTTTAAAAGTTTATAAAGCGCACAGCTACCCCAGAGGGGTTTCCCGGCGCTTAACGTCAGGTAAGGGCCCAACAGAACCGGCATCTCAGAACAGCCAAGTTTTCAGCTGTCTTCGAAAGATCGATAGTGAGGGACAATGTCTTAGCTGTTCAAGGAGGAAGTTTCATAACTTGGGACACTGATAGGCAAATAAGTGCCTTTCCATACATGACCATTTTACTATTGGGATCACACACAGGGACAACCTACTAAAGTGAAGAGGCCGGGACTGCTGGTATGATTTAACCAAATCCTGCAGGTACAGTGAACCATCCCCCTGCTCTTCCTCTGAGCCATGTCGATCTCTCAAAAAAGACGTCAACAAAGAGGGTATAGTGAGATTCAGGAAGGGAAACATCCAGTATGTCAGGCTTTGGTTTCAAGCACAACTAGGTTACACTGACATAGTTGTGGTCAAAGTCACCCTTATAGTCTACCTCTGGGGTTGGTAACAGGGAAGCAGTGTTTATTGTGTTACATCTCTGAGTAGAAACATTTGTAGCTGCCCATATGATTCTTTCGTAGCAGTTTAGGCAGCTATTTGTTAAGTGCTGAGTTCTGGTATGAGTCATGAGGATCTCAATAGAATGCAGCACCATCAGAATTCAAGGGTAGCCCATCACGATCACCTCAGTTTGCTGTATGCTGAGGCTAATCACACAACCTCTTTGAGACAATAAAACTGCACTGCAGCCACTGGATCTAGAGTAGCTGAAAAATAGCTGGCATGATGATTGGTTTTCCCCTTGGGCTTGTGTTAGTACAGACAGTGCAAAATCAATCAATAAATCAATCAATCAAACATTTATAGAGTGCGGCAAATCACCTGTGAGGGTCTTGACATGCTGTAGATGTTTGCTGCTGCATAGAGGTTTGATCATTCAAACATCCAGGTCTTTAATTGCCTGTGACTAACCACATCCAGTTTAAGTCCTTGGTCCTGGCTTTCAGGGCGCTAAAGGGTCAAGGACCTGCATATCTCAGATCCCGGCTCAAGCTTGTCCAGTCCGATCGAGCTCTCAGATTGAATCATCTCCGCCTCCTTCGCCCTCCCCATTTCCGCCGTTCCAGAATGGGGGGGCAGAGCTATTGCTGTTTTGACTGCTAAATTGTGGAATAGCCTGCCCCTGTGCCTACGGTTGACTGAATCTGAATCTCTGTTTCGGCACAACTTAAAAACCTGGTTGTTCTCCAACCTATAGCCTTGCTAGATACCCTTGCTGCTTCTAGTCCATAGTGCCGGGACACCCCCGTCGGGGGTAGCTGCACGCTTTATAAGCTTCAAAATCAATAAATGCAGTTCTCTTTTGAATTGCTGGAGCGACGATGCAGTCCTAAGGTGCAGGGGGAGTTTGTTTCAAGCCTTAGCTACCAGGTGCGAGAAGGACTGTCCTCAGCTGTTGGATCGACGGATATCAGGGGTGACTGCGAGGGTGAGAGAAGCTGATCTAAGGTATCTGGTTGGTTAGTAGAGGGTCAGGCATTTGTTGATGTGTTCTGGTAATTTGTTGGGCAGGGCCTTGTAGGCATGGGAAAGCATCTTGAACTGACATCTCTTCTAACTCAGGAGCCAGTGTAGGTTCTTGAGGTGTGATGTGATGTGAGTCCTTCTGGGGAGATTGAGTATGAGTCTTGCCACTGAGTTCTGAGTTCTCTATTATCTGGAGCCTCTTCCGGAGATGTGCAGTGATTCCTGTATAGAGTGTGTTTTCATAGTCTAGTCTAGTCTGCTGGTCTTGTGGAGCATCCAAAGGGTTAGCAAGCAGGCAGCTGAGACTGTGTTGACTTGCTTCTCCATGGAAAGCTTGCTATACAGGATGATGCCGAGGTTGCGGGCATGGTCTGTTGCGATGGAGGTTTGCTGAGCTCCACAAGCCATCATGTGTCTGTCCATGGCGAGGTGTTGTTGCCAAAGATGAGGACTTCCCATTTTTCGGTGTTGAGTTTGAGACATTTGTCCTTCATCCAGTCCGTGACATTCATCATACATGTGTGGAAGTTAGCTTTAGCGGGGGAGGAATCTTAGAAGGGTGAGAGGATATGCAGTGTGTCATTGACACAGTAGATGATGTTGAGTCTGTGTGATTTGACAATGGCGGCCAGGGGGGTCATGTAGGTGTTGAAGAGGGTCAGGCTCAAGGACGATCCTTGGGGGACTCTGCAGATGATCTTCTTGGGCTCTGAGGTGACTGGTGGGAGGCGGATCATTGGGGTTCTGCAAGTGAGGTATGAGGCGATCCATTTCAGCATGTTTCCTTGAACCCCCTTGTGGTAGAGTCTGTTGATCAGGATGAGGTGGGAGATGGTGCAAGAGGACAAGCGCTGCTGTTTCCCCGCTGTCCAGGAGGACTCTCATGTCATCTGTGGCTGTGATGATCAGGGTTGTCTTGGTACTTTGGTTAGCTCGAAATTCAAATTGGGAGGGGTCCAGGAGGTTGTGGTCTTCTAGGTGTTAGGTGAGTTGCTAGTTGATCTCTTCCTCAAGGACTTTTGCTCGAAAGAGGAGCAGAGAGATGGGCTTGTCATTTCAGCTGGGTTGGCAGATGTCTTTTTCAGGAGGGGCCTCATTTCAGCATATATCCAGTCCTCAGGGAAGGAGGCTATGGTAATGGAGGCATTCAGGAGCCCTCTCTTTCCTGACAACAGAGCACAGTGCTAGAACGTAGTCTGGCATTCCAAAAGCAGGTGCACTGCAACGCAAATGTTAGAGCTCCTGAAAAGCTTACATGCTTTCACCATCCTTTGGTACAAGTCACTAATGTCAGTGTGCATCAGCCTTATCAAAGGCTTCGCCACAAAGGAAAAGCTTGTAATCCATTGTCAGCAGTAGCCAACCATGCCCAAAACATCCTCAGCTCTCTCTTTATTTTAAGAACAATTTCAGTGTGTTCTGGAGAAAATCCATTCACTCCCTTTTCTTTCTGATTTCCCAGATATATATGATTTCCCTCTGGCAGTATTACAATTTCTCAGGCAAAACCATATGTCAGTTTCAGCCAAATGGTTGAGTAAGGCAAAAGTGTCTTGTTTGCAAGCTTGTTTGCAAGCTTCCCTAGTCAACTGCACAGACGACCTCGCCCCTCTGAGGACCCCGCCTAGCAGACCCGGCAGCAAGAAAGCCCCATGGTTCACCGACGAACTCAAGAGCTCCAAGAGGAACTGCCGAGCCCTCGAGAAAGCCTGGCGCAGAGACCCAACACCGGACAACATGACTGCCCTCAAGGTCGCCACCCGAAAACACCACCAACTGATTCACGCCACCAAGAAAACTGCATTCAAGGAACGACTGGACAACAACGCACACAACAGCAAGGAACTCTTCAACATCGTCAAAGAGCTCTCCAACCCCAACGCCGGAAACAACGACATCACCCCTTCATAAGACCTCTGCAACTCCCTCGCCTCCTACTTCTACAACAAGATCGCGGACATACACAACAGCTTCAGCACTCAACCGACGCACGCCACGATCGAACCACCCCCCCCCACCACCGCCCTCCGCGCCTGGACCCCGATCAGCACCAAAGACACCGTCCGCACGATGAACTCCATCCACTCCGGATCTCCGACCGACCCCTGCCATCACCACGTCTTCAACAAGGCCAACGCTGTCATCGCACCCCACCTGCGGACATCATCAACACCTCCTTCGACACCGCTACCTTCCCGGAGAGCTGGAAGCACGCCGAACTCAGCGCTCTACTTAAGAAGCCATCAGCCGACCCCACCGACCTAAAGAACTACCGCCCCATCTCGCTGCTTCCGTTTCCTGCAAAAGTCATCGAGAAGACCGTCAACAAGCAGCTGGCCGCCTTCCTCGAGACGAACGGATCCCTCGACCTCTCGCAGTCTGGATTCCGGGCCAACTACAGCACCGAGACTGCCCTGATCGCAGCCACCGATGACATCCGAGCCCTGCTCGACAACGGAGAAACAGCGGCCCTCATCCTCCTAGACCTCTCCGCAGCTTTCGACACTGTCTGCCACCGCACCCTAGTGCAGCGCCTCAACAACGTCGGAATCCAGGAGAAGGCACTGGAGTGGATCATCTCCTTCCTCGCCGGAAGGACACAGAGAGTCCGCCTCCCCCCGTTCAGGTCAGAAGCCACCGAAGTCATCTGCGGCGTCCCTCAAGTCTCCTCGCTCAGCCCAACCCTCTTCAACGTCTATATGAGCCCCCTCGCAGCCATCGCACGCCAACACAACCTCAACATCATCTCCTACACCGACGACACCCAGCTGATCCTCTCCCTCACCAACGACCCCGCCGCCGCCAGAGCCAACCTACACGAAGGGATGACAGACGTAGCCAAGTGGATGATGAACAGCCGCCTGAAACTGAACTCAGACAAGACGGAAGTCCTCATCCTGGGATCCTCACCCGCCGCCTGGGACGACTCCTGGTGGCCCCCCGCCCTGGGCAGCGCTCTTAAACCAACAGACCAACCACGCAACCTGGGCTTCATCCTGGACTCCTCCCTCTCCATGACCAGACAAATCAACGCCGTCTCCTCGTCATGCTTCAACATCCTGCGCATGCTACGTAAGATCTTCCGGTGGATCCCCACCGAGACCAGGAAGACGGTCACCCAGGCCCTCGTCACCAGCCGTCTGGACTACGGCAACTCCCTCTACGCCGGTACACCGCCAAACTCCAGAAGAGACTCCAGCGGATCCAGAACGCCTCAGCACGACTCATCCTGGACATCCCCCGTCGCAGCCACATCTCCGGACACCTGAGAGACCTGCAGTGGCTCCCGGTCAACAAGAGAATCACCTTCCGTCTCCTCACCCACGCACACAAAGCCCTACACAACCAAGGCCCAGGATACCTCAAAAGCCGCCTCAACTTCTACGCTCCCACACGCCAGCTTCGATCGACCGGCCACGCCCTCGCCACCGTCCCCCGCTTCCGAAGAGCCACCAGAGAGGGAAGGTCCTTCTCCTACCTGGCCGCCAAGACCTGGAACTCTCTCCCAACCCACCTCCGCCTGACCCAGGACCACCTCGCCTTCAGGAAGCAGCTCAAGACCTGGCTGTTCGAGCAGTAGCGGACCCCCCCCTCCCCTAGCGCCTTGAGACCCTCCGGGTGAGTAGTGCGCTATATAAATGCTTTGATTGATTGATTGATTGAGTCATTGAGGTGATCAGGAGTTCATCTATGTATTGAATTAAGGTTGAGCTACATGGCAACCGCAGAGATTCCAGATTCTTTTTAAGAATCTGGTTGAAATAGGATGGGCTCTCTGTATACCCTTGTGGGGCGCGACACCATATGAGGGTTTTCTGTTAGAACCGGAATGCGAAAAGGAACTGACTCTCTTCATATAATGGAACTGAGAAGAATGCCTGGTAAAGATCAATGACAGTGAACCACTCAGCCTCTGGAGAAATTTGGAATAGAATCACTCTGCTGTTCAGTACCACAGGATAGCTTGGAAGAACAATTTAGTTAATATTTCTGTGATTTTCATTTATCCTTTTATTTTATTTGACTTCTGTAAGGCAATGATTGAGGAGTTATATGGACCCCCGATAAATTCCTTCAGGATGCCTTGTTCTATCATGCTCTCAGTTACAGGGAAGATTCCTGCAATAGCTTCTGGGGTTATTTTGTAGGGCGAGTCTGGGGGTAAACAGCATAGGGTTAAAGGGTAATCTTTAAGGGCTTAGCACCTCTTATTAGTCCAATCTCCTTTCCTGTAAAATCCCAGATCTCTTCCATTACTATGTCTCTCAAGTCTATTAACATATCTTGGATAGTGATAACCGGATATAGCCTGACGACAGGCTGAAGGGAGTGTAATTAGGACTCAGCATCAGCCGCTTGTGTTTTGATCCCTATCCCATCCTGCATGCAATATATGACACAGTTGAGTTTGCAAAGGAGATCATGACCTACAAGGGTTACATGACTGGAATCACAGATCACAAATTGGTGGGTGTTACTCTCTAATGTCTCCTACTTTTACTGGTGCTGGGGCTGATACTTGGTTGGTGCACTGCTGATTTGTAATGCCTACAATTTGGACTTTTTTTCCGGAGAATGGTAGGTTAGTGCCCTTAACAGTTCTAACCACTGAACAAGTGGCTCGTGTGTCTATCAGGAAGGATCCAGGATATCCTTTAACCTCCCTGTCCATTTACGGTCCACTCTGTTCTACTTCTAGGACTGCGCCAAGCGCGCACTCCCCCTCCCTCCTGGCACCATCATCAGTCCAGATCTATGGAAGTTTTAAACATTAGGGAGACTGATCTTCTTTGTAGCATCATGGGATTTTTGGGTACCCTGTGATTTGGCTGAGGATGTTGAATACCTCCCGAGTTTTAATCAGGTGGAAGGTGTTTCTGAGCAGCCACAGGAGATATAGGTATTGGAGGAAGCTCTCCCTGTCCTGCTGATGCCACCCCTTGGGAATCTGTCACAACCCAGTCTAGATAGTACCTGCACTCCCGTTTCCATTGTCCTACCATGTTACAAATGTTGCACTGGGTAACCTTCTTTTAGGACTTATGTTTGTCCCTACCATATTTGGCCACCCTATCGGTGCATGAGTGGTATTTTCATCATAATTTGAGGAAGCTCCATGAATATCTATTCCAAAACTGGGATCTGAATCAGGCCCTTTGAGTGGGATATTAAATCTGTTGTCTCAACATTCTGGGCTAGCTGTGTTTGGGCTATCATGAACTTCTCTTTAAGCCCCTTCCTCTTTGCATGCAGTGTCTCATGGCAATATTTTCCGTACTGCAGGATCTCATCAACAGACTTGCTCTGTCAACAAAGGACGCCTTGGACGATTTTATTGCTGATCTCTGGCCTCAGTCTACATACAAAGGAAGCTGGACCCCCCAATGGGGTCATGCATCTCACTGTGCCCCCTATACACCTGCATCAATCTCTCATAGTAAGGGCTCACTGATTCTTTGAGCTCTTGAGAGGATCAATAAATCTTAGGCCAAATAACCTGTGTTTGAGGTACCTTTGTCTTATAACAGCATAATATTTGGCCTTAACAATGGGTGAAGGGGCATTAGTCCATGGCACCTGCGGTGGTTGTTGTGTACACCACTCAACCACTAGCTTGCATTCTGCTGACAGATCCTTGGGGGCCGCTACCTTGAATAACACATCTAGGTACTCCCACAAAACCTTGGAGATGGTCACAATTTTCTTAATCTCGGTGTACCATTTATCAGGATTCTCTCTAAGCTGTAGAAGGGAATTGGTGAAGTGGAAAAGATGTAATCACGACCATGGGACATGCACATAAGCTCCACCTTGCACTTTTTGCAATGGAAACTCCTTTAGCTCTCCCCCAACAGCTCATTCCTCACCTTCCTTTCCCTTTTGCTTTATCTTAACCTTCTCCTTCTTACACCACAACTCTCTGAGCTTTTCTGTATCATTCCATTCCCTAATGTTTTCGATCAACTCCTTCACATCTGTTCTCAGCCCTCTCAATTTCAACATCCGTAATTTTTTCTCATTCATTTCCATCCTAGCATTCTTCCACAACTCCTTTCTCTCGCTTATATCACTGCCACATTCATCCGCAACCTTCTCCATTCTGGCATGTGCCTTTCTTACCACTCTTGCTGCTTTCTTACTGATGTAAAGCAACTCAATCTTCCCATGTCCTAAATAGTCAATACCCACATTTCCCTTCACAATTTCCTCAAATTCTATTTTTAGCTGTGCAAGGGTGATCTGCACCTGGTGAGCTGACAAATCTGTGCTGGTCATTTAGCCAACTCTTTCCCTAGTGACTGTGTTACCTCCTAGGTAAGGAAATATTGCCATGCTTCCTGCACTTGGTGCTGATTCCTGAGATAAACTTGATACAAGTTGCCTGTGGGCTGAACTAACAGATGCCTCAACAGTGGAAATGATACTTGGCAAAGACAGGGTGCCAATTGCAACAGACAAAGGGGTCTGAGTGAAGGTTGGAACTGTTGTCCATACATAACTTGGGGGCGTGCGAACCTCTGTTGAGGGTCTCGCAACTGTTCCTGTCAAAGGCGATTCTGGTGCCGTAGCACTTGGTGCACCTACTGCATTGTATCTGGGTGGTCTTGTATTAAGAAGCTCTTCTATGAGAGCATCGTCTTCCTCGCTCTCTTTGACTGACTCCTTCTTTGACTTTTCCTTTTTCCTTTTTCTCTAGTAGAGGATAGGTTTCAATGACATCCTCCCTCCACTTTTTCTGCTTTTCCTCGTCCTGCTTCCTTCTTCTTTTCACTTGCCATTTGCTCCTAAATATGAAACACATCAAATTGTGTGGGTCTAGGTTGCGATTTTAAATGATACATTTTCCTCTCCAAATTCTCTGTTGGTGGAATGTGGAAAGTTCCACTCAATGGAAATCGAAGCTCCCCATCTTTGGATGAATATTTGTCCACTGGTTAAGCCACAAGCACATGTGTAACCCTTTATTCACTGCCATTTCCTTAGCTGGGGTACCTTCATGAGGAAACTTCTCTTCCTTATTTTCATTCTTCTCCTTTTTTAGGGCTCGGACTCCTTCCCAGTGTAAACTGGGAGGAGTTTGAGAACTAATGTTAAAGGAGAAAAAAAAAGAAGAAGAGGGCCTTGGAGAGAGAAATTCCAGACATTCCTTAGCGTTTTCTGTCATCTGGTCAGTGATTCGTCTTCCTTGTGTTTTCTTTGTAATAGGCTTGAAGTGATAGGGTAAATGTAGTTTTGTTCCGCCATTTTGAGGCATATTTCGTGCGTGCTCGCGCAAAGAAGTACATTATTTATAATTAGGAGCTGTCAGGGTGGCCGTGTAATGCATTGCAGATGGTGCGCGCGCGTTCACCATCTAGCAGTGTGTTTGTCGGGCGCGCGTCCTCCTCACGTGCACACAGGCATATACGCCGTGTGCGGCTCCTTCCTGCCGGCCCGGGGAGCTGCTCTGCCGCTCTCTGCAGAGTACGGGCGACCGAGCGGCGAGCAGCATTGCCAAAAGAGGGAGCCCCAGAACCGAGGCCCACATCCGCAGGCCCATGAACGCCTTCATGGTGTGGGCCAAGGACGAGCGCAAGCGGCTGGCTCTACGGTTCCCGGATGTGCAGAACGCCGAGCTCAGCAAACTGCTAGGTAAGGCCCAGCGCCCAGAAGCTAAAATAGGCAACACTTAATAATAATGATTAATAAGACGAATTGCACTTTTTTTTCTCCAATTTTTGATTTATTCTGATTTCGATATTGCATTTGAAGCTAATTATGTTACTAACGCTGGCGGTGAGTTTCGAGGCTTCTGTTAAGTATGATGCATTTCGACCTCGTCTCCTCCTCAGACGGCAGCATCACCCCCGTTCGTCCCCACTCACAGTTACGCTACTACGCATGTGTTCTACTGAGGGGTGTTCTATATCACATTAATGTCAAGCCCTGGCCCTATGAGGTGACGTCCCCACTCTTGTGTGATTGAGGGCGGGTCGCGCATTCTTCTTGGGCCTCTCTGGACGTGTACGGAGGCCGGGCGGTGTGCAACAAGTCACTTCTGGTTACAACCGACCCGAGCCAGTCTTGGACTGTAGATGACCCCCACTCCCCTTGTTTAACCATAGCGCTCCGACGCACTGAGAGGCTAATCAAGGAATTATTGCTTTTATGGACTCTTTCCCTGTTTTTTTCTTAGTTTAAATCGGACTGTTTGTGTGTGCTGAATATTTGCAGATTGCTTTTTAGAAACTAAGTAGACACTCGCACAGAGCGACTTTTATGGGAAGCCCCGTCGCTATGTAGGCTTAAAAAGTCCTAAATGGCGCGCAGATAATAGTTGATAAAAAGACACTCGCGTGTTCTGATTGTACGGTACATTTTTCCGTAGAAAATTCAATGTAAATGAAAAGTATGTACTGCCAGCTTTCTAGCTCGCTGCTTGTCTTTTGCCACCTCTGGAATTATAGTGGTTTCAGTGGGGTAACATTAGCACCTGCTTTACCGTGCACAGGCTCAAGTTTCGATACCTCACAGGGTGGTTGATCACGTATTTAACACACGATACAGTTTGAATGGATGAGTGAATCAACTAGTGAGCACCTGAAAATAAATAAATGCTTGAAGGAGTGAACAAAGCAGTGTCTAAACGAATGCATACTTTGTGCTTAACGCACCCAGTTAGGGCTTCGAGCGCTTTGGTGATCATGGTTAGAACAACGGAGGGACCGATTTAGAATTTAGACACTTGAGTTAAAGATGCTTTTTCAGGAACCCTTTGAATTGCATGAAAGGCACTTTTCAGAATGAGTATTCAGTTGGAGCAAAGTACACACTTTTAAAATGTTCAACTCTGCTGTGTACGAAAGTTTATGGATTTGCGTTTGCGTGCAGCTTCATGTGCACGCGCGCAAAATTAAAATAGTCTTGGAAATACAGGAAGGACATCACAGGCAGTAACGGTGCAATATTCTCACACTCACAAGGAGATCACTGGCAGTACACACCACATGAACACATTCCATAACACATAGCAACAATACATTGGCATTTACAATGCCATTAGCTCAAACTCAAATAAATCCGAGCCCGATTGCATTTCTAATGCTTGTTTGACAAGGGATTCCCCATTATGACAATCTCAATCAATCCCAGTCCAAATACTCACGTCTTTTACACCATGAATCACTTTATTAATCCACCTATCCCAGAACCCCTCTATCAAAGGCACCCTTTTAGACTTGACAGCCTTAGGGTTGTCTTCCTCCCAAACATTTTGCCTGCTTGTCTCCAATGTTGCTGAATTTTTTCTTCTGTTGGCCTTACAACTCTGTGCACTTTAACACTGTGAACCAATGCTAAAGTACTTGTGCTCACTCCTTTAAACATAGTTTGATTGGCATATCCACAATTGGTATGTTTATTTACTTATAAGTCCCTCATAATGTGCACTAACTATGCCCAGTGCCTATAAATTACATGCTTCTAGTGGACTTGCAAAAAGAACAGTTAATGGATAGAATGCAGAACATTGTCATACATTCACCCCAGTACAGAGATCTGGTCCCAAATCCATCGTTTTTTTGTTCACCATGCCATTCCAGTTTGGACCCAGCCCTATGCAAATCAGTCTTGACTCTGGACCCAATGGGAACAGTCCAGCTCAAACTTCCAGGCCAGGGCCTCCTTGGACTGGAAACAAGCATCCTAGGAACGGATTCGGAGTTTCACCCATCAGCAGCCTGGATAACTTGACTCCAGTGGTATGGAGAGCACAGGACCCATGTCTGGACATACCCGTCCCACTCAGGGTGACAAATGCAAACAAGAACAATTGATGGACAGAATGCAGAACAATGTCATACATTCACCCCAGTACAGATATCTGAGTCCAAATTTATAGTTTTTTTGCTCACCATGTCATTCCACTTTGGACCCAGCCAGATGCAAATCAGTCTTGAACCTGCGCACAATGGGAACAGTCCAGCCTGCACTGCCAAGCCAGGTCCTCCCTGGACTGAAAACACGCATCCTAGGACCGGTTTCAGCATTTCACCCCTCATCAGCCAGGATAGCTTGACTCCAGTGGTATGGAGAGCATGGGACCCAAAATTGATGGACAGAATGCAGAACAATGTCATACATTCACCCCAATACAGAGATCTGGGCCCAAATCCATTGTTTATTTGCTCACTCACCATGTCATTCCAGTTTGGACCCAGCCATATGCAAATCAGTCTTGGGCTGCACCCAATGGGAACAGTCCAGCCCAAACTGTCAGGCGGCCAGGTCCTCCCTGGCCTGGAAACAAGCATCCGAGGGCCAGTTTCGGAGCTTCACCCCTCATCAGCCAGGATAGCTTGACTCCAGTGGCGTGGAGAGCACGGGACCCACGTATTTGCATACCCCTCCCACTCAGGGTGACAAATGCAAAAAGAACAATTGATGGACAGAATGCAGAACAATGTCATACATTCACCCCAGTACATACATCTGGGCCCAAATCTGTCTTTTTTTGCTCATCATGCCATTTCAGTTTGGACCCAGCATATGCAAATCAGTGTCATGATCAAACATAGAAAGAGGGCCACGTAGGTAGGAATGATGGTATTATATGTGTGTACTACATCTCCCAGAAATCTTAGGCAGGATGCAGTCCTGTTTCTGTCTCTACCTTTTCCCTCTACATAATCCTTTCTGCCTTGGGGCCGGTGCTTGTCACTTGTAATTGCAGAGACGATCCGTTTTCAGACCAGTTCACAGACTGGTAACCCTTACCTTGGTTGCCTTCTTCACAAGAAGAATTCCTCGTTCACCGGAGTGAGCGGATATGCTCTGACTTTGCTAATTGCCTTCCTCGTGTCCTGTGCGCGAGAGTCAGGAAACGACCATTTTCACTGGGCGCTCACGGACATGTTGTGGTGTCAGTCCTAGCGGAATACGGAGAGACGACTTTCGCGCCGGGTTGCCCTGCCTACCAATTCGGAACACGCTTGGGGCTTTAGTGGTAAACATTCCATTACGCGCTGGGGCGCTTTTTCTTTATTTCGGCATTAAGGCGGAGCGTTTACTACTGCCGCTTTATCCTTCTTCACGCTGGGGGCGCTGACCGGCACAAAGAGCCACAAAATACGCTTCCTGAAAGAAAGTACATTACAGGAAGCGCCTACTTTCATTTAAATACTCTAGAAGTTTTGTGTTCATATCACGGAAGTGCACTTTGCACTCAGAGACTGTTGTGTATTATTGGGCAGGAGCGCGATTACGCTTCTGGACAGAATAGATGCTAGCAACACTGAGGGGGTATAACGTATTATCCTTTTTAGCCCTGGAGCTGTTAAGAGGCTCGGATTAGTTATTGCTGTTTCCTCTTTTTTGTTGGGATTGTCAATCAAAGATCCCTGCTTCTGTGGATACGGTTAATACCAGAGGACTGCCTGGTAACAGATACGTTTTTTATCATCTGGTTGCTAACTTGTTTTTTACCTGGAGAGTGTGACAACAACTACTACTGAATGCTGAACCATACTTGATTTCTTTTTCTTTATTTTTTACCTTTTGTGCCTTTTTGTATTGAGTGAATGCTGCAGCTTTAAAAAAGTAAGTGAAATACAACACATATATCATTGATAGAGTCTGCTATATTGTGTGTATACTTATGAGTGATATGTTTTTTCGTTATACAGGAGACACTAAGTTAAAACAAGGGAGAGAGGTCAGCACTATTCTTCATCAGTGCCCATCTGCGATTATTGACTGCTGCAACGTTATTGTTTCCTTTGTCCCTTTTTCCCCTTCCCCAATTGTGGATTTATCTGGTGAGTGTTCTACTACTCACAGGTGGTTCCATAGAGGGGAAAAGGAAATCTAGTCTCGTACATCGCTCCTGCTGCATCCGGCTGATCAGGTTAGTGGAACCAGCTCTGTGACAATCAGTCTTGACCCTGCGCCCAATTGGAACAGTCCAGCCGAACTGCCAGGCCAGGTCCTCCCTGGACTGGAAACAAGCATCCTAGGACAGATTTCGGGGTTTCCCCCTCATCAGCTAGGATAGCTTTACTCCAGTGGCATGGAGTGCACAGGACCCACGTCTGGGCATACTCATCTCACTCGGGGTGACAAATGCAAAAAGAACAATTGATGGACAGAATGCAGAACAATGACATACATTCACCCCAGACACAAAAAAACCTTTTCCCTTGGTTGAATTGTTTCCTATGTTACTTATACTCCTCTTTAACACACTGTAATACACTGCATATACAATATAAACACATCAATGAATAAAATTGGTAGGTTTAAAAACCGTATGTCTTTATTTCTCTGCCCGTTGGCTGATTTCTTTTTTTTTTTTTTTAATTGGGGCTGCATGTACAACATGGAACCATACAATTAGGACAACAGATTATTCAAAACTACAAGTACATTTGTATTAACACTTTTGTACACACAATAAAAATATATAAAAATTGCATTGAAATTCCACCTATTTCACATAAAATTATACGTTGATTATGACCAGCATAATCACAACAGCGAGAGAACATAAAAAAAGACTTCTACTTTATCTAATTAGTTTGCACATTGATATTGGTTGCCAGTGGTCAATACTTTCAACTTAATATTTGCACCCTCCTTTTGGCTCTCTTATCCAATTGTGCTCTCCTTCTGCGTCGACGTGTTTCAGCGGTTTCTCCTAATTTAATACCACCTTTTTGAAGACAAATAATAACAAATAGTTGTCCCCAAGGTTTTCAGTGATAATTCCTTTTTGTAACGACGTTTAAAGCCCTTGACGATGACGAATTAGGCAAGAATCCTCCTCGTACTTCTAATTAGAATGTCTCAGGGGATTGGCCTGTATCGAGTGTCCCCCTTAGTCTCCAGCATTCATATATTCGCTGGTATGTGGGCAGTCTGTCGGATTGGCTTTATTTTCAATAAACCTCCCGGTTTCAGCCGGTTTGTTCGAGACTCAGTGCTGTATTCGCTGTCCTAAATTACGATGTCTTTTCTATTCTTTCCTCGTGACCTCAAATGTGCGTTGCTCAGGAGTGGGGTGTTTATCTTATTTTAAGCTCCAAAGTTCCTGCACGCCAATGTTCTGTCACGGAGTTTCTCGATAGAAAAAATACATTCACCCCAGTACAGAGATCTGGACCAAAATCGATAGTTTTTTTGCTCACCATGCCATTCCAGTTTGGACACAGCCATATGCAAATCAGTCTTGACCATGCGCCCAGTGGGAACTATCCAGCCTGAAATATCAGGCCAGGTCCTCCCTGGACTGGAAACAAGCATCCTAGGACCTGGTCCTAGGACCGGCAGCACTGATTGTGCCACTCTCTTAAGTAGTTCTGTAAACATGTCTCAGGCCTGCCACTGCAGAGCCTGTGTGCGCAGTTTTAAACTTTCCTGGCATCTCATCCAAGCAAGGCTTGGATGAGATGCCAATAGTCCCAACTGGACACCATACGATGGTACAGGAGCTTGGAGAGTGCACGTGACTCTTTTTCACATTAGTTTCATGAGCCCCTCTGAAAGGAAGAGGGACATTGTATTTCTCTTTTATATTTCACTTCTTACCACTATACGCAGAGTGACTGAATGTATAGGTCCTGACGAATGCCTAGGCAGAAACATGTTGAACCTACTAGCTAGGGTATATCTGTTGAGGCCCTAGGGGGCGTGGCTATGGCGCGTTGTGAGATGGCTGCCTGCTAAGGGAGCTCCGCAGGCCAGGCCGGCAAATAACATCCTAAAACTCCATCCTGTCGTGAGGATCAAATATGCCCTGATAGCTAGACCCTGTCCGATGTAGGAGCCGCACTTTGTGATTTTGAAACAGATGTTAAGTTCCTGAACTGAGAGGTGGCAAGGATCGACGAAGCTGCTGAAAAGATGGCCGCCTACTGAACTGAAACAACGGGGACAACTGCTACCCGATAGAAGTGTTTGGCTGAGCACTGCGGGGTAGGGGCCGCATTGTGAATCGGAGTACGGACGGCTACGGATCGGAACGTGCTGGGATCTGAAGGCGGCACCCGTTGTCTGCTGGGGGCCGGCGGAGCGGAATGCGGGGGTTCCACAAGTGAAGCTGAGACGCTTTTAAAAGGGACTGCGGTGCTGCAAGTCATCTTCTTGCTGCAGGCAGTCGTCTGTAAGGGAGGAGCCGTGGGGCCCCCTACAGCCAACGCAGAGCTGAGCAGTGCTGGTCGGCCCGGGCCCGCCCTTCCACTGAGGTGTTGCGGGGTCCGTGGCAGGTACCGAGCTAGCGTGGGCACGAGCGGGAGTTGTGGGTCCGGCCTGCCCCCTGATTATAAGGCATTCGTTGTATGCACTGCTACTGGGGGGTGGTGTACGGGGTGCAGGGAGCAACGGGCAGCGCTCAACTCCCCCCCTGCAGGACTCGCAGGGGCTGTTTTGGTGGTGTACGGGCTGCCCAGTTCCGGTCTCCCGTCGCCGGGGTGCGGGCTGAGGATCCTCTGTCACAGCGTGTGCCATTGCCCAGTGCCTGGAACCAGGAGAAGCCTTGGAGGGTGACGCTGCTGGGCTGTAGCCACCCTCTCCTGAGTAGGTGTGCTGGCTGGCCAGGGATGGGCCTGGGCACTACAGTGTGAACACTAGGGAGCAAGTTGGATATTGACCGGGGCTGGACCGGAAGAACCTGATTGTCTTGCTGGTGAGCGCTGTCCCATCTGAGCTGGCCCCATCTGTCTCTGCTGCACTTTGTCTGGACTGTTACTGCGTTGCCACCACTTACTGTCACACCACTCTAAAGTACACTGTGGAGTATGGCCTCCTCCTTGTTTGGCTGTCGGGGTGCTGGTTGGATGTGGCTGGGTTTGGGCTACCTGGCCTATTGGAGAATACATATCGGTCTCGCTGCTCAGGGCACACCTTATTGAATTGGCCACTTATACCTTCATCGCACGTTTGTTGAGTGGTCATTCTGCTATAACCAGACACTGCCATTCCACTGTGTCATATATTGCAAGCTGTGGCCGGTTGCGGCGCTGGAACTCTGTGAACATGGGCAAGACAGACCCCAAATAACGCAAACTTCTGTTCGAGAGCAAGAGACACGCGCACGCGGACACACCGATGGAGACGGGCGCTGCTCAGGGTGTGTCGGAGAATAGTGAAGACACGGAGGAGGACTTGAGATTCATTTTGCTCGAGGTCCGTACTGGCTTGAAAACCATCGGAAGCAAGATAGATGCCCTTACAACCAGCCTTGATGCTGTTAAAAGAAAGGTGGATTTGCATGAAACTAGACTGGATGTCCTAGAAAATAGACTGTTGGATACGCATGACGCTAGTGCTGACACGAGGACACAGGTCCTGAACATGGAGAAGGTGCTTGAGGTCATAAAGTTGAAAAACGAAGATTTGAGGCACGATCACTCCGGAATAACATACGGATTATTGGCCTTCCAGAATCGACGGGCATCTAAAAAATGGAGACCTACATTGATAACCTACTCCGCGAGCTTTTCGGCCCGGCGCTATCTCCGATTATGATTGTGGAGAGAGCACACCAATCCCCGACCGGTCCCTGGAGCGCCACCACGCCCGATAATAGCACGCCTCCTCAACTATGCAGACAGAGATGCCATACTTCGGGAAGCAAAGGCAAAAAGTCCTGTCATCCATCAAGGCAACACCCTATCATTTTTTCTTGACTACACCCCGTCAGTGCAGGCTGCTCGAAGGGAGTTTCAGTCAGTTAAAAGACTCTTGCAATCGGCCTCCATTACCTACGCCATGCTGTATCCAGCCAAACCAAAGATCACCCACGAAGATCAGGCTTCATTACTTCATGGATTCGAAATCGGCTTTGAAATTTGCAAAACATATCTGCCCCTGCAAGCCTGACAAGACTGCCCCCACACACTTGACCTCGTCGCCGTCCCACAGTGATGCAGACTGATGGCCTACTCGCATTGACTCTCATTAGGGATGTAATGTTCTCTGGTTGCTATTGTGTATCTTGCTAATAGTCTGGAATGTACCTAGTGCTGGGGGGATACAACCATGGTGCGGGATGGCGGTTACTGCGCCTCTTGTGGTTTTTCTATGAGCAACATTACAGGGATGCTCCATTGTTCATTATCCCTACAGGATTCCTTGTGGTGGATGGTCGTCCGTCAACGCAGTCTGGCCACCTTGCCGACCGGCGGGTGTTCGTATCCGTTCCTCCGCCCACAGAGGGTGAACCCCTTTTTGGTTGTATTTTTTTATATAGCTCAGGGTAATTATGGGAAGGGAGAAGGGTTTGTTATCTCAAACTTATTGGGAAGTTGGAGTGGGAGGGGGGTGGCAAAGGGAGTATTGCAGGTTTAAAAACAGTCATTACACCTATTTGACCTTGACACAGAAAGTTTATATTGAGTATATATTGTATTGTTTATTTGCAAAACTATGACATTCCGATGATTGATCTGCTTGTAGACTGTAATACCACAAGGTTTTGCGGGTGAGACCTACAAACTGTGGAACATCAGAGCGCTAAATTCCCCGAAGAAATCCCGACGGGTACTTGCATATTTAAATTGTCATGGCACCCAAATTGCTTTTCTACAGAAAATGCACTTGACCAGAACCTCAGCTGCACACTTGGCACGTAACTGGGCGGGGTTCAGATTTGCATCCTCATATTCGTCTTATGCCAGGGGAGTCAGCATTGTTATCAAGAAAGGCGTCCAATTTACACCTCATCTAACCTACACTGATAAAGAAGGCAGATGCGCGATGGTACAGGGCAAACTGGGGGACACTTTAATTACTTTTATAACAATATATGGTCCCATAGTGGATAAACTGGAGGTATTCCACCGCCTGTACCGTACACTCCGACAGTGGCCTGAGACAGCTATTGGGTGGGGGGGGACCTCAACACATACCTGGATTCTGCATTGGACAAATCCAACCCACAGAGCAACCGCACCCCTAGAGTAGCTCGTAGCGTTCATCGGGCTCTGTTGGAATTTGGACTGGTGGATATCTGGAGATTGCGCAATGCCACAAAAAGGAAGGGCACACATGCCACGCCTGCGTATAATAGCTGGTCCAGATTGGAAAATGGGTTACTAAGTGAGAGTGCAGCGGAATGGGTGACGCAGGTTATCAATCATCCACGGACGCTTTCGGACCACAATCCTGTGCAGCTCACTATACGCATCCCCACTCTAACCCGTCGCCCGTTCACATGGCGCTTCCGACCAGAAGCGCCTTGATCCAGTATGCAGTGACACTGTTCGCAAAGCCAAAGAAAATTACTTCTTAGAGAACAAGGGTACTGTTGATAGTGCTGCCACATTATGGGAGGCGTTCAAAGTAACGATCCGGGGAGTTTGTATGAGCACTACCGCCGGCATATTGAGGTGTACCTAAGAGTGCAGCTTAGCAAGATAGAAACTACTCTAACTGACCTTGAGAGAGCCTATACAGTTAACCCCTCCATAGATACGTTGTCACGCAGCCAAACTCTGATTCATGATTATGACACAGCTGCGGAAACGAAAATACGATATGTTAACCGTAGACATATGGCCAGACGATATGGGGAGGGCGGGAGAAGGAGCCGCACATTGGCTGGAAAGATCAAAGCACTTGAAGACCACTGTCATATTGGTAAAATCGTGGACTCATGGGGTAGGAAGCACTACAATCCACTGCGTATACTGGAACAGTTTAGAGAATACTACGCTGGTATATATGAATCTCGGGAGAAAGGGACGGACTCTGTATTAGACGATTACCTGGAAAATATTGCTTGCGCGTGGTTGACTGATGGTCACAGACAGTATTTAAGTCAACCGATAGACATACTGGGCAATAAGGCCGCGATTTTTGCTTTACCAAACACAAAGGCTCCGGGTCCAGATAGTCTGACAGCAGAGTTTTATAAAGCCCACTCAGATATACTGGCTCCATATTTACTGGAAATGTATGCCGAGGCCCATGAGGTTGGGGTGTTACCTCCATCCCTCCGGCAAGCTATGATCATTACCCTCTTGAAGAAAGATAAAGCTCCGGAGGCTTGTGAATCTTACAGACCGCTGTCATACAATTGATGCAAAGGTTTTTCACTACGCTACGCACCTTTATACTCAGGTTGATCTGGGGAGGTAAGCAGGCCCGAGTGGCCTGGGACATACTCACGCTGGATTATGCTAAAGGGGGCTTCAGTGTGCCGGATCCGCATCTATATTATCACAGTGCACAGGCGCAATATGCATACTACTGGATAAACACACATGACTTCAAAACACATGTGGCGGTAGAGGACGGGGACGCATCGCCGGTTCCTCTTAGCAGTATCCTTACACACACGTGGCGCAATACCCCAAGAACGAAAATAAACACAATCGACACTACGTTAGCGGCTTTTCATACTATTGGGCGGCTAGCGAACAAGTTACCATTATACGCCCCTGCGATGCCAATAGACTTTCATGCTGCAATCTCGGTGACACAAGAAGCCGGCCCCATGCTCGTGCTCAGGGAGGCGGGACTGACTACCATGCAAGACCTCTACCCAGGAGGTTCTTTTCTGTCTCCTGCAGATTTACAGTACATTAGCAATCACACGCTGCTCTTTCGATTTGCCATACACCGACTGCGACATGCCATCAGAATGCACTATCCCACATACCTGGCGGAGCCACCGACTCTTCAATCCCTTCAAATGTTACTGACCACTCCCACACGTCAGAAGCTAATTATGAGGCTCTACAGGGCAATCAGAGATGAGAAGGTCGGTGAGCCGGACATGAGTCTAGCAAGGTGGAATGCAGTGCTGCCCATGCCTTTGACACTGAGGGAAAGGGAGCAGGTGTGTAGTCTCACTAGTAAACTCTCCCCTAATGGGAACCTCCACATCATACATTTTAAATACTTACACCAGACATATCACATGCCACTTAGTTCACACAAATTTGGTCTGAGAGACTATGGCAGGTGCAAACAATGCGGGCAGATGGAAGCTGACTTTATGCACCTCGCCTGGGAGTGCAGGAAGGTGGCTGGCTACTGGGAATGGGTGGTGCAACACATAAAAGAAAAGTCTGGGTCGGATGTCCAATGTGCGCCTTTAGTATGCCTTCTGAGTTACGTCCATCATGTAAAAGGAATCATGGGGAAATTTGTACGTATTGCCCTGCTCATGGCTAAGAGGGGGATTTCCATAACATGGGGTAGTAGACGAGTACCGAAGGTTGAGGACTGGATCAGAGACATGGTCTACTGTAAAGAGACACTGGAACTCTGTGCTGAGGAACTGCCGCTTTCCTCTAAGCCCAGAGACATTTGGGAGCTTTATGTGTTTATTTGCAAAGACAAGCCAGTGAAGACAAGCAGAGTGCAGCGGATTGAACTGTAGGTGTATAGGTGACTCATCTGACCTGTGGTTCACTGATTGTAGAAATCTGAATTGTCATATCTTTTCATTATGGTATTGTTTGATCATGTGTCATATCAGGCTGTTTTGATGCAAAAAGAACAGTTTGTAATGAAACCTTGATGTTTATTATTTTGAAAATGCAAATAAAAAGATTATAAAAGAAAAAATATCTGTCGAAGCCCTAACTCCTTTTGCATTTTAATTTTGTCACTGTGACCACCTAATACATTTTCAGTGGACTCAGACAGACATTTTTAAATCACACTTTTCACTCTCTTCTGGACTCTGCCACGTACTCACCTATTTTTCTACGCTCATCTTCTGAGAAAACACCTCCGATCCTCCCCTCTGGGGGTCGTAGCCCAAACTACAGTGTGAGGAGGGAACCTACACGATGAAGCATGTCACCTAACGGTGAGTGAGGGTTCTTGTCCTGAGGGAATTCTCTCCCCCCATATGTTTATAGATAGCACTTGCTCCTCATCAGAGAGATCTCTTTCTTCTCCCCTCTTCTTTCCCCCCCGTCCTCTTGCTCACACACGGCCAAAGTACTTCTTTGTGATATATAGTAGTTTTAAAATGCCATGTCGACCTGGGAAGTTGCCAGGCCCAAACCTTCCTTTTTAATACATATAAGTCACTCCGAGGGTAGGCTATAGACAGCCCAGAAGGTAGAGTGCAATCCATTTAAAAACAGAACAGGTACTTTTAAGTTTTACATGTCCTGCTAGTGAAAATTCGTTTATTTGTTTTTCAGTACAGCAAGGCCTATCTCTCCCATAGGATAACCTTGGAGTTGCCTTATTACATTTTATAAGTCTACTTTCCAAATGGCAAGAGATAACCCCTTCTCATGGTGTCTCTGGAATCACAATTTAAAATCCTAACTTGTGGTGGAGTTGGGTTTATAATTGCAATTCTGAAAATGCCACTTTTAGAAAGTTGGCATTTTCCTGCTTTGGCCATTTGGTGCCTACTGCCTGTCTCTGATCACATGTCCGTGGTGGGTGACAGTTGGGCCGTGTATAGTCCCCCTAGACAGCCGCACACAATGGAAGCTTAGGTGTGACTTGATGGGCCATCCTGGCAAGATGGGAGGGAGGAACTGGATCCAGGCTCACTTACAACTGAATAGGCAGTGGCCTGTCCCCAAGCAAAGGGCTGCAAACCCCCCTGTAGTGAGTCTGGAGCCAGGGCAGGAACAGCAGGACATCTGAGCACTTCGAAAGGCTTGTCTTTAAATCTCCCCCAAATTCAAAGGCACCACTGGGTATACGTACTGAACCTCAGACACTACCACTTCAGTACACTTCTGGAACCTGTGGCTACTCTGCCAGGAGGAAGGACTGCCGCATTGCTGAAGGACTGCCATTCTGCTGGACTGTTGCTTTGGGAGAACTGCTACCCTGCTGTGCTGAGCTGCTACCCTCCTTGCCTGGTGGGAAGGACTGGACATGTATCACTTGATCCCAGAACCCAGAGTGACTTCAGGGACTAGTTGGCTGGCCTCCTGATTTGAAGCCTCAGGCACATAGCACAGCGCTCATCAAAGCATCAGAAGATATTAGAATCATTCTCGATTAGGGAGGAATGGCTGACCTTATACTGCTAGATCTTTCAGCAGCTTTTGACACAGTTGATCATGCCATCTTGATCGACTGTGTCCCACAAATAGGCATCCAACACACAGCTAGATCCTTGTTGTCTTCCTTTCTTACTATCCGCACACAATCGGTAAACCTCGGCATCTTTAATTCATCTCAATTGGCCCTCCTGTGTGGTGTTCCTCAAGGATCATCTTTAAGCTCGACACTTTTTAATATCTATGTGTCTGACTTAGCTAAAGTCATCAAAGCACACGGAATGGGCCTCACATCTTATGCCAATGATACACAACTGGTGCTCACTGTACATAATGATGGTGATATAGTAGCAGCTAACTTTCAGAAGTGCATGCTAGCCATCAGCAGTTGGATAACCATCAACTGTCTCAAGTTGAACTCTGAGAAAACAGAGGTAATGACATTTGGTATGCTATCGCCAAGCTGGTCCCCCAGCTGGTGGCCTTCTTCGCTGGGTTCTCCACCTGTCCCAGTCACCAAGGTCAGGAATCGGGGCGTCATATTTGACGACAGGCTGTCCTTTGTTCCCTATGCCAACTCCGTGGTATCATCATCATTCCATAAATTGCAAATGATAAAAAAGCTTTTGCCATTCTTACCTCTGAATGCGGGAAAAACATTAGTAAGTACCCTAGTCATGTCCACCGTTGACTATTGTATTGGTCTTCTTATGAATGCCCAAAATAAGGTCATCCACAAACTACAACTGGTCCAAAACTCTGCAGCCAGAATGTTATCTGGAACTCCTAAACACAAGTCTATTTCCCATGTCATTCGACAATATCACTGGTTCCCTGTGAGAAACCGCATAAAGTTTATGGCTCTGTGCATTGCTTATAAAGCATCCTGCAACTCTGGACCTCTGTTTCTCAACAAGGCTCTAGAAGCATACATCCCTACTCGGGCCTTGCGCTCCTATACTGCAAATCTTCTTATGGTCCTACGTACAAAAACTGCCTCTTGGAGTGATAAGCGCTTCATCGTGGCCACATAAAAACTTTGGAATGCCCTTCCTACTGAGATTAGATCCAGACAGTCTTCATTAGATTTTAGAAGAAGGACAAAAACCTGGCTGTTCAACCAGTAAGCTCTCTGTTATAGGGTACATGCCTGTTGTCCTCAGCGCCGAGATACCCACGGATATTTGCGCACTTTACAAATCTCATAAATAAATAAATAACGGAACAACGTTCACAATTTATTGGTTTATATCAAAGACCATACGTGCAGAATTTGCCCTCTCACAAAAAGGATACAAAGCATATACTGAATCTGATGAACGACATTGTTTGGGAACCAGGAATGATATTGGCTACACTTGATGTAGTCTCACTTTACACGAACATAGAACACCAATTGGCATTAAAGGTATTGGAAAGTTTTTTTAATAAGAGGCCAGCTGAATTTTATGAGCATACCATTATGTTACTGGAAATGACAAGGATAGTTTTAGAAAACAAAATGTTTCTATTCGAAGACAAATGGTACGGGCAGAAACTTGGCACTGCGATGGGTTCCAGATTCGCTCCGTCTTTTGCCAACCTCTTCATGGGGTGGTTTGAGGCGGAGTGGATCTGGGGCCCGAAGGGCAGTAAATAGATTGATCACATTTATTACTGGGGCGGTTTATAGATGACTGCCTCCTCATTTGGAGAGGTACGGAGGATGTCATTTTAAGGACTTTTTTAATTGCTTTAACACCAATGATGTAAATATGAGATTCACAACCGATTATGATTTGGATCACCTCAATTTCTAGATGTTGAATTGTTAGTTGAGAGGGACAAACTATGCAGTAGGATGTTTCGTAAAGAGACCAGTTGTAATGCTTTATTACATGCCAGTAGCTGTCACCCGAAGAGTCAAATAAATTCAATCCCATATGGGGAAATGTTAAGGGCACGCAGGAATTGTTCAGAACAACGAGACTTTGAGATTAACTTGGAAGACATGGTATCCAGGTTTGAAGATAGGAGATATAGTAAGCCAGTCATTAATCAAGCAAAATCAAGGGCAATACAACTCAGGAGAGGAGATACTCTTAAAACTAAAAACAAGTCCTTAACGTTGGGAGATAAGAAAGAGAAAATTAGAATAATTACTATCTTTGGAGATGGGAGACATAAATTATACAGATTACTTGAGAAATACTGGCGTCTTTTGAGAAATGATAGACATCTCCACATTTTTGAATGAAAAACCAAGTAGTACTTTTAGAAAAGGAGTTACCCTGTCCAATATTGTGAGTCCTAGTTACCCGAGGGAGTTGCCTAACATAAATTGGTTAAGCAATCAGTTGAAAGGTTTTTACTGCTGTGAAAGACGCAGCACATGTAGATGGGCAGTGAAGAACATAAAGGAATTCAATTATAATGATACAGGGATACATAGAATAAACTCATTTATCAATTGTGATACAACTTTTGTTGTATATGTCATAGTGTGTACATGTACGAAAATTTACGTAGGAAGTACTATTAGAAGATTAAAAGATGGAGATACAAGGTACCCGATCTCAGCCCATGTGGTGCAAAATTGTGAGGAGAGAGATAGTCATGAATTCAGCTATCATGGTATTGATCATGTTAAATTGGATAGGATGGGTGGTAACAGGGCTCTCAAACTGAGATGAACGGAGGCTATATGGATTATGAAGCTGAAATCTGTCGAACGGGGGTTGAATTTTGATACTGAATTACGAAATTACCTGGGACAATGAAAATAAAAAGTACATGTATATAAATAAGTGAATATGTTAAATAGGAAATGTCGATCCATGTGGAATATGTACGTAAAAACTGTATTGTATTTGAATAGCGCATGTAATGAAAAGATAGAGGTTGTTAAAAAGACAAAAGGCTTAATAGGATTGATATTAGTATCTGAGTGTCTGCAAATGTTTTAAAGGATGTTCAATTGAGGATGATTATATCCAGCGGTGCTATGCTTATCCAATGGCAAAATGAGGGAAATGTCATTAACAGAATATCAATATTAGTAATTGTGATTAGTAATATGTTGGAGTACATAACATGTACGCAACTACTAACGTTTTTTCAATGTGCCCTTACTGTACATATGTATAAATATGTCCTTTCCGCTCTATTCTAAACCTAAATCTTTGACACCAAAAATGTTATATGGTGGTAGTTCTTTTCTTTTCTACACTTTACAGTACAGATAAGGACTATTTGATAGGTATTCCTAAGTAATAACCTGGAGAGGTCAGGTTGGGGTGTGCTGATTTGTGTGGCTCAACAGCTATGAGCCAGCCCTCTACAGCACAGGTTGCAGGTTCGAAGCCGGCTGACGGTACAACTCTGCTTTGTTTTATTTATAGAAGCAAAACAATTTTGTTATATATTGGATTTAACACCTGTCACATATATATATTTTTCAGTTGAAGGGTAATGAAATGTGCAATATTAGTAGAAATTGTCATTCCCCGGAGAAATTATATCGGAGTTGTGATGGACGACTGCAAGTATTAGAGAGATGGACGACGGACGGCGATTACGATATATGAGCGTGCTGCATGAATGGGCGAAGTAACCATCAGTTATTTGATAGATGCAAGTATATTATTTTAATAAATAGAACGCGTAGAAATAGTTGTATTAGAGATGAATAACACTTGGACCTTAGATTTGATTAGGTTATAAACAAAGATGGCGTTCAAAATGAAAGGTTGTATATAAGGAAGTTAAAATGGCGCATGAATAGTAAGCGAGTTGAAACTGACTGTGTAGTGGAGACGAACACGTCGGAGATGATGAGTTTAGACATTTGATATCCCTAACATACAGGGTCTTATAGGTAGTGTAAAGGTGGAGTGCTAGTCGTACTACATTGAATTACTTGTGTTTACCGCAGGTCACGTACTCGTGATGCCAGAAGTTACTGAATCTTGATCAGAGAAAAGGAAAGATTAACAAATGTAGGTGAGACAGGGCTAAACGATAATGTGGTATATCATTTTTGTTCATACAGTTTTTGGGGATATCTATATTAAGAATGGGATATATTCCCTCTTTCTTTACAGGAAAGGTGAAATACCAATAATTACTGGCAAGCCAAGGGATACAATTAAAGCATTTCTACTAACTCAGACATGTGTTCATTAATACATAGGTAAGCTGTGTGCTGTGGAATACGATGATCCACATCTATTACTGATTTGGACTTACAAATACATGTTTAGAATTATGGGAACACTCATTAGGGGAGATGGAGAAACACCTAATGTTTATTTTGAGGGAGCATTCTAATGAATACATACTTGAATGATGGCGTCATTCTTGGATAATAGGTTTCTCTACAATGCCTAAGGTTTTTTCAATATTACGATAATAATAGGCATTTAACATGAAATATTGGATAGGAACATTTATCTGGTTAGAGGTTTTAGCATGTATTACAGATTTCATTTTGCTAGAAGGTTTAGAGTAATGACATGGACTTATGGACAAATTGGCTTTTTTACAGAGTACAGTTGGACATGTACATGTAGGATCAATAGTGGCAGGAACTAAATGATCATCATCTGAAAGGTGATTTATGTACTTTGAACTCAAGTACTTTACGCTTATCTCTCGGGGTCTGTGTGCACTTGGGTGATTAAGTGATCTCAATGTTTCAATGATTGTGTTTGTTGTCAGTTTTATACTATCACCAGCGGTGATTTGGGACTTTTACTTGACTTATCTACCCAACTCGACTCTTGATCTTGACTTTAATTCTTTATTGTCCCAGATATAGATGTACCTGTAAAGAGTATTGTGCTTATTTTATTTGTTTTGGGTTACAGCCCTGAAGAAGTCATGTGTGCACTAACTAGTGCATGACGAAACACGTGTTGGCTGCACTTTTGGATCATTTTGACTATTTGACTGAAATAATATCCACATCAGAATTGAAAGGAGATAATTTGTTGAATGTGATTTCTTTTGGAAACATTGAATTGAGCGACTACATTTCTTTTGGAAACATTGAATTGAAGAACGAGTTAATGAAGAAAGATTTGAATTTGTTTTTGAACTGGGAAAACGTTGAATACGGCTGTATCTATTTGGACTTTTAAGGGATAAACTACCAACAACGGTTTTTAAATTGTATTTACCTTTAGTGTGCTCAGGGAGGAACTGTATTTTAAATTAATAACAGGCTTCCAACAACCTTGCATCTGCACCTGGACTCTGCCATCTTTGAGTCTACCCTGCCAAGTGGAGCCAACCCAGTCTTGGACCCTTAGAAGTGGACCTAAGGTGCTTACCAGTAGAATTAATTTGTCTTCTGTGCTGAGCAGCACATCCTCGTGCCAAATCAACGCATCTCGGCTGAGCAGCACATCCTCAAGCAGAACCGATGCATCTCCATTGTTGCGTGGATTGGGCCCGACGAAGGAGGACCGCATCTACCTCGCATCTTTGGCACTAATGCATCACCGACGGTGTGGGGCATCTCCAATCCAGGTGCTCACATCTCTCGTTGACCCAAAACGTCGATGTCCTCCACTTATTGGAACCAACGCATCGCCTCGGCTGTGCGCCACTACTTCGATGCCTGGACTTCACATCGCAAGCCCCTGTCAATGGCATCCTCGGCAACAAAGCTCAGGACCATGCAATGCAGCATCACCGCATCTCAGGACTGATGCATCAATTCGACTTTGTGATGCTTCTTACCTCAGATCCACACAACGCTCCACAACCAGACTTTAAGGTACTTTGTTCAGCGAGTCTAACGTGGTCCTTGTGACTTGCCTGCGCTCCAACGCAGTCTGCCAGAACTTGTGACTTTGTTCCGGTCCAGCACGACGAGATATCCCTTGTTGACCCACATTAAAATTCAATATTTTGTCTTTTCCCTGATTGTTGACATTTTGGCTTTGTTTTATTTAAAGAAATATAACCTGTTGTTGGATCTTTTTGTGTGGTTATCACTGTTTTACTGTTTGAAGTGTTGCACAAATACTCTACGCACTGCCTCCAAGTTTAGCCTGACTGCTCTGTGCCAAGCTACCAGTTGGTGAGCACAGGTTCATTTAGGGTTTGCCCGCCTCTTACTCTGACTAGGACTGTAGTTGCTGCTTGACCAGGACTCATGCCCCAGTCAACCAGTAACCAACAGCGCCTCACAGGACACCTCTCCTAGCAGGCAAGTTCACTCGTTCAATATTCAACTAGATGTACCTCTCTTCAAACATTTAGGAGCATCATCAGAATCACAATAATTATTGCTCCAACAAATCCGGCAATCAGAGCACATAATATTTGTTCTGAATTATCATCCACTGCATTCCCTCTTTCTGCGTTTACTACAACTCCTAACATCTGGACTGGGACAATTTAAATCTCAGGGCAATCCGTCTGGACAATAAGGTACAGTGCTCGGTTCTACAGCTAATTAATTTATCAGTTCATGAGTCAGCTCTAATCAGAACTATCATCTCTACTAACAGTTCTGTCGGTACACAATTTAGTCTGAGATTGTAACTCATGGGGTGTGCCAACGACTAGGAATGGGAGCAGTGTCGACCAGATTCGGACTTTGATGCTCCCCGACTGGTCAATATTTTCAGTTAGGTAAATTCACATGAATTTGCTGAAACATTCTCTTAAGAATGACAGACATGCGTTGTTATTTCAAAGGTTTATATAAAGAATTAATAGTCAGAGTACAATAAAAGTGCTATAAGAAAGCTTGCAAACACAACAGTGATGGACAGAATGTGGAAGAAAGCTTAGCAGCAAAAAAAACTAATGACAAGTGCAAAGACCTCGGTACAGTTCTAAGTGAAATCAGGCATAGATTCGCCGTCGAAAGGTGGGGAAAGAGAGGGGGTCTCTCTAGTTACAGAAATCCACATACTTTTATAGGGCTTTAGACAAAGACTTTCATACAGTCTGTGAGAATACATGGTTCTCGAGATTTGCACCAATAGGGGACAAGCTAGAAGAAACAATTTACAACAGAATACATTTAAGGATCCTCTCATTAGAGTAATACATTGAGATTTAGTCATTCTCATCGTTCTGGCTAAATGGTTGAACAGATGCATTGTTTTAGCAAGAGCCTGGGATGGTTGATAACATCCTTGGTTTGGTAAAATGAGAACATTTCTCTGAGAACAGTTTTTACTTAGTCATGTGGATGCTAGTGGTACTTTATTTAGATCAAAATCAGCAATAGCCATCACGTGGCATATTGAGAAATTGAGGTAAAATAGAGGACAGTGTAAACACAACCTAATGTTGGCATAAGCTTAGTTCATAATGCTCTTTATTGACAGAAAATCAACTCCCACATTAGCCAATGAGGGAAGGCAGCAGTCCCTCACTGGTCACAGAGTGGGATGGGGACAGTGAGACTGCTGACTCCACCCCACTGTGTGAGGAGGTGTCACTGATTGACACTCGGCCCTGGGTACTTTAGGGCTGAAAAATGAAGTGTTCAGGTTCGAGGCTATCATGACGCACCACAAGGCACTTTTGCTAGACTGACGAGTTAATGCCCACAGGGCTGTGAACTTCTCAGCCTGGGACAGTTTAGCTCAGACAGCCAGGCGCCTGAACACTTAGCACCTTTCTGGCTCCTGGCTGGCTGACCAGAACATCCTGACAGATACTCTTTTTGTCAGGGAAAAGGAGAGGCATGGCCCCTCTGCCTGTATAAAGGGGCTGCGGAAGACTCCTGATTTTTTAATACCAATATGGCTTATTCTCCCTCCTAAAATTGCCTCTATTTCAATAGAAGTCAAGGAGGGGTATACATTCTCCATATTATTTATTTTTAATCTTCCACGTTCCTCTTCTAAAATGTTGTGATGTATGCTGTATTACTGAAACTCTTATTCATATTGTAGGTGGTGACCTGCAGTGGTTAGGTATTTAAAAAAGAACAGGGGGAAAAATGGGTGGCTGAGTGTAGAAAAGGGGGGCTCAGCATATCTTGTAGGGAAACTCCCAAAGTTTTGTTACACCACTACTTTGACACCCAATGTATGGGTTCCTGGAGTAATTTATTTTTCAATTCCAGGACTGATGACATGTTGTTAGATTTACATGACAACTACTTTCATGATTCAGCTCAAGCACGGTGTCTGGCTAGGCTCTTGAATCCCTGTTAATTTGTTCACTCACCAGCCTCTACTTCACTTTCACACTGTCTGATGGGAAATCCATGTGAGCAGAGCTAGTAGACATTATGTCACTGTTTTACACTTGTCCTTTAAGAGGAGGGGCCTGGCCTCCGTTTACTCCACCCACCGTTGGACGAAGTCCAACCGTTAAGATGTCCATGAGCTAATTCCATAAGAGTCTCAGCAGCAGAGGTCAAAGTGGGCGGGATCGGAGGAGCTCGACAGGCCCATACTTTTTTAATTTTTGAAAAACTGTTCCCTTACTTTTTGTGAAAAGTCAACCGTCACACGGTTAATTCCCATAGTTTAAATGCTTCAGCTGAAGTATCATACAGGGAGTCTCCCATGCTGTAAAACTGAAGGTGGGCAGAAATCTAAACAATAAACAAGCCTTATTTGCAGGGTGCCTGCTTTCCTGAAAGAAATGCCAATGTGCGCAACTGGTTATTGGAGGGAGGGGAGCAGCACAGACTTCTGACTATTTGTATTGTGTGAAAAATGCCACTTTATTTAAATAGGTGCACAAAACAAATTTTACCTGGGCAATCTAACTTACAAAACTAAAGCCTCGCTATTCATCAAATGAACTATACAAAATACTACTCCCACCCCTATGGTGGCACCCACATGCTCCATCCTGCAACTATCTCATTTTAATTGTAGTGTATTTCAACAATTGTCAATTTTAACTTTCCCCTACAACTTTTTACTGCATGTATCAACCTCTAAGCAACCAAACTTCCTATATTTAACCTTAAACTTCCTGCCTACCCTCCCTTTCCACGTGATTCACCAACTGTCAACACCAACCATCAACTCATGCAAAAGTTTCCAGGCCACCGCCTCCCAGAAAAGAGGAACCTGCTAACGTTTTCTGCCCTGCCAACCCTAGCTGCCCTTCTCCCCAGTCTGTGTTATCTTCTGATGTTCAAAGTCCTCACCAAAACTTCACTCAGCTCCAACAAATACAACACCATCCCCATATGTGACAGATGGAGCCCATGTTGTACTTGATATCCACGAGGCAAATGCGCCTGAAACCAATTTCCCTGAAGGAACGAGACAGCTCTCTGTTCGCTTTCCTACATGCCCTGTCTCTAGTTGAGGGTTTGCTGGCCCCTGTAAAAATCCCCTTCTGCACCAACTCTGTCCATAAAACAAAGCACCCAATGTCATGTCCTCCAGGAAAGGATATTGTTATATAAGTAGGTCAGCGGACTAGCTGGTCCAGACAGAAGTGAAATGCCAGGAACTTCCTGGGTGGAGACAGGAAGTACTAGTTTTCCCTCTCACTACATTGAGGGAAGTAGAGAGAAGAGGACATGTGGAGAGTAGCTCCACGTCAGTAGGCCATGTATAAAAGGGGAGAAATTAATAAAGATGATTAGGCGAAGTGTTATGCTTGCCAGTGCTGTGAAGAGAAACCAATCCAGAACAGGACACCCGGCCACCGGGCCTCGATCCACAATAAATCTTGCTTCATGGCCCTCAACAGAATGACACCTTTCTCCCTCACAAGGTTGTTTTCCCCCAAATTAATAACCAACACATCCGGGAATCTACTGTCTTCTATCAAGCCATTCAAACATTGTTACAATTCACGCCAACACATATCCTTTTTCCCTGCCATGTAATGGGAAACAAATGCTTGTCAAATTTGCTCCAAACCCCCTCTGTGTAGCTTGCCTCTCTGCTTACTTGATGGAAGAATGACCCACCACCCAAATGGTCATGTCCTCCGCTGCCGGACCGGCAACCAAACAAAACAATAGTAAGGATTTAAAAAACATGCCCTGCAGCACTTCCGTCTGCTCCCAGAACCTGCCCATAATGCCTATAGCAGTCTGAAGACTAGCGCCCCAAATGTCTTTGTGCACTCAGCCTCGATTCCCTGTTCCAATTGACATGCCAATGCGGAAGGAATGCATACTCAGCTGGGGGAACCCCCAAAGCTACAAGGATTTTGCAGAGAACTGATTGCAACCAAAAGGCAAAACCTTTGCCCCAGACTAGTGCCTGAAAACTATACCTATGGTGCCCCCACTAAAGACAGCCCATCGACATTAAAGAGTGCAACACTCCGCTCTGCTCTAGCGCACTCTGATCAGTTTTTGAGCTATGCAGCCATATCTCAAACCTGCCCTCTCTTCTCGTCATGTTCTCCCACAGTACCGCTCCCCAGCCCCTCCCCCTCCCCCCCCAGCAACTCTGACATACGGAACACACCAAAAAACATCACGGACATGAGTGACGAGAACAGGCATGTCTCTCACTAACTCCAGCACACCGCCAGCAGCTGCTGCAGAACCTCACAAAACAAATGCCACGTTAATGGTTTCCTAAGCCACCCCAATGGACCCTGCTGTTGGGTTTAACTCTCAAGCATCCTTTGACTCAATTCGCCTGCAGACGGGGCGTACTCACAGTATGATTTCCCCATGAATGCCATCCCCGACAGCTTTCCGGCACTGGAAACATTCAACATGCTCCTCTCGGTTAAGTCTAGTATTAACTGAATCATGTCCTCAGCCTGAAGCCAAACCTTCATCTTGCTCTGCACTCTGGATGGCAAAAATTCCACTCATGGCTGACCGTAAGCTCTTCAAGGGACCCTACCACCAGTTTCACCACCCAGTGTTTCCTATCGACCACAACTCCACGGGCATGGCCGTCTTACATCTGTCTGCATCCTTTGCCAACCCACGGAATCTCCCCAACTTTAACGAGACAAAGCATCTGCAATGTCAATGTCCACCACCTGCACATTCTGTGCTCTGAAAGGGATACCATGCTGCAAGCAACACAACACAAAAGCCTGCATCAACTTCAACAAGTGTATGTCCCTGGCAGACTGTCTTTTTATGTCATGCTACACTGACAAGTTGTCAACCCAGAACAGCACCCTCCGATGAGCCAGCTCCACTCCCCACAATGTGAGCGCCACCACCAGGGGGAACAATTCCAAAATGCAATGCTCCTGCCCCTAGCTTTCTACTGTTCTGGGCTTTCCTCTGCACACCACCTGCCTTGCCAATACAAACCAAAAACCAGACCATCCACTGCATCTGAGAATATCTGTACATCCCAATCAATGTCTTCCTGTAGTACCAAAGGAATCCCATTGAAGGACTGTAGAAAACAACACCACATCCAAAGATCCTCCTTGACACCTGCCGATAGCCACACATGATGATGAGGCAGTGAGAAACATGATAGTGCTAGCCTCTACCTTCAACAAAATGTTCTACCTTTCTATGACAACCCTGCAAGCAAAATTTAAGTGCCCCAGCAACAGCTGAATCTCTCTCACTTTTACCTTGTCCCACACCAACATGCAAACCAATAATGCCTGCATCGTCTCCTTTTTATCCTGTGACAATCTCGCCTCCATCCGTTGGGAATCTATTTCAATGCAAAGAACAGTCAACACCGTACTTGGGCCCACCGTTTTCTCTGCTGTCAAAGGAACCCCAAGGTCACCTGTGAACTCTTGGAATCTTACCAGCAGCTGCTATCAGTCTGCTGAGCCAGGTTGACCCAAGAAAACAAAATCATCCAGATAATGTGTCACCAAATGATGGCCTGTATACCATGTGAACAGCCGCTGCAGAAATTTACGGAAACATTCAAATGGTGCACATGATACTGAGCAGCATATCGTCGGTGCCTTGTCCACATACCATTGCCCTTCAAATTGCATGCCCCTATAGCTTAAAATAACCCGGGTGTACCGGGAGTAGCCGAAAAGCTGCCTACACATCAAACTATGCCATCAGTGCTCCCGGGCCTGCTATCACCACCAGTAACATGGCCACGTCTACTGAGGAATATATTTCACTGAGGCCATATCCTCTGAAATGAAATCATTCACCAACCCTCATTATGTATTAAACAAAACTGTCTCTGTTCCTTTTTAGGCACCACTCCAATTTGTGACACTATCAAATCCACCAGTCGCTAAAGGTCCCTTTCATCCTGCCTTCCAAGACCTCCTTATCGACCTTGTCCTGCACTGCCTGTTAGTGTTCTTTCACTGACCGCAAATTGTCTGCCCACCGGGGCCATCATACTCCAATCGAAAACCCAATTTGAAACCATCCCGCAGAACCCTTGCCTCCTCCAGCTGACGTAAAACTAGCCAGTACTCCAAATTGTCCAAGTTAACCCGACTACGAGCCTTTCACACCAGATCTCTGTGCCTCCCTGCCTCCTCTGTTGCCATTTGACTGTTGCTGCTGTTGTGGCCCCTGGCTGCCACTCCCCTGATTTCTGTCTGTGATATCCGCCCGCCACATCCAAAATAATGGACAAGGGCATACCTGCCTGAGCACTTGAAGCACTTGTGGTGAAACTTGCAGTACTCCTGAGTACACATCCCTTTGTTGTAGTCCCAACATGTACTCGCAGCCCCACTCCGACGCTCATGGGGAGGTCCTGAAAGGGGTGATACACTATTGGCAAAGGCACTGGCTGTGAAAATTGTTTTGCCTGACTTCGCTACACCCATGGAGTTCTGCCAAAGATCCAACTCCCCCCACTGTGCCTCAGTATCCCATGTCAACCGTGCCTAGAATTCCTCATCTCATCCTATTGAGCTCAGGTATATCCTTCCCTCGTAATTTGTGCCTTCCTGATCACGTCCATGTATTTGAACATGGCTACGCAGTGCTCTGGAAACTTCTTTCAGTAGAAGCTGGCATAAATGTAAAACGCTGCGGTCCAATTTTCAGTTATCAGGGGCACTCACTGCCGCTTTGACAACACATACTCCTCTTCCTTAGACTCTTTCTCAAAGTGCACCTCCCTATGTAACAGTTTAAGCATTTCTACATACTCCTCTTTCCAAATTATTTATTTGGTAGTCAACATCAAATGCACCCCCAAAGGCTTTGTTACCCCCATGTAGGGTAGCCTCTTGATATTGAGCGCCTTGCTCTCCAACCCCTCCTTCTTTTTGCCCCTGTCTTCTGCAGTCCCCCTGCTGCCTACCCCATTGCTGCTACCTCCACTAGCCTCTGTGGCTGAACCTGGCCCACCCTTTGTGCCATCCACTACTGCTTCCGTACCTACTCCTACATCTGTTACATACTTTCCCTTCCGCAGCCACTCCCTCAACCCCCGGTGTTCACACCCGCATCCACAGACATCACAGACATCATCATTGGACCTCCCTGTCCCTTATCTGGCTCCAAGGTCGGTGCCCATACAGATGCTTACTGCTACACCATCGGCCTCTGTGACTCCGTCGCCATACTTGGCCACTCTGCATTTGCCTGCAACACACTAGACATGACATTAGCTGAACTCCCCTATCAACCTGTGCTGACATCAGCTCCTTGCAGTCACACACCTCACCTTCCTCAAGGCTGGGTTCATAATCAACCAGTGTGACCCCCAACTGGTCCTCCACCATGGCACAACTGGGGCCTGCACATACACGCTTCCCGTCTTGATACGGTAATCTTTTAGGTGGTGTTGGGGTGAAACATAGAGTCCAAGGGGGCCAAAAGAACCCTTCCATACCGGTGTGCTGACGCCACCCATCTGTCTTTTGCTCTGTGATGTCCGGAGGACACCCATGACCTTCCTGCTGGGGCCTACAAGGCTGTTGCGTACCTTTCTGGAATACGCCTCACCACCAAACCCCACCTGCAAGCCTCTATCTCCGTGCGCTGTGCCCCCCTCTCACTGCAGTGTCTTTATTGCTCACATAAACCCTTGCAGCGGCTCAGCAAATGCCACACACTTCCTCTGCCCTCTCTTGGCAGTGGTCTTATACACGCACAACCTGCGCTGTCGGCTGCTGCCATCTGCCTCATATTTTCATCAGCTACTGCCCCTGGCACTTACTCAATTCTCTATGGACGCCACTGCATGCCATTTTTGCAGTGGAAAACACACCATAACTGCTGCAGCCATGCGTCTGGACACCTGATGAGCTAGACGGGCCGCGTGGGACACTACTTTGCGGCTCATCAGGATATCAAGGCACCCAGACTCCCGGAGCAGTTGCATCACCTCTGTAGTGATGTGGAGTCAGCATTCTACTGTGCCAAGTGTGTATGTGTTACACTGTATACCCACCCACCACAGACGTCACTGGTCAGGTGACACTGAGATAATAAAAGAGGCGGAGCGCACGTGCTCTGGGCCAGTTGTACCACATCACCACCATGTTCTGTGTACTCCTCCTTAGCCATGCGGGCCTAGGGCCGTCACCACATTACATTGGCGACTAGGCGGAAGCTGTGCCACAGCTGCAAATCATCATGGGGAAAAAGGGAGGGAGCTGCCGACCTCGAGGGCACCCCCCCTGTGACCGGCCGCCGATAGGCTTGCAGGGAGTGTGCCGAGCCCCGGGCCTGCCTGAAAATATGAAGGTGACCGGGAGCCTACCCCGCACCTCATATGCTTAGCGTGAGCCGCCCCACCTGCGTGGGGTGAAAAACGAGCAGAGCGGAGCCCACCCGCATCGGCCGCAACTGGGCCGCAAGTAAAATGCCCCCACTAGTGTGACCATCCACGTGGAGCCCACCCGCGTGGAAGAAGAGGCCCACCGGCCGAAGGTGAGAGGCCGCAAGTGGAAAGCGGACCGACCGAAGCCCACCCGCGTCGGCCGCGAGGGAGCGTGAGGGCTGTAGCGGGAGCACACCCCGCATCGGCAGCCAAGCAGTAGCTCTGACCCCGACCCCGCTCTGCGCGGGTTGAGTGAAGCTGCCGCGGGTGGGGAGCGAGCCGAATGAAAAGGTGGCGTGAGGGCTGCAGCGCCCAACAAGTAAGGGAGAAATTAGCCGCTCGTGGCTAATCTGAGCAGCACCAGCCCCCCACCCCCCGTGCAGCGTATGTGAAAATGAGACTGCTGCCAGGGGCGAGAAAAACTAATAGACAGTGTGCGGCTGGCGGCCGCTGACAAGGGAAAGACAATAGCGGCAGCCGATGTGCCCTTCCCGGCACCAGCTAAAACAAGAGTCACCCACTGGGAGGCAGAGAGACGCTGAGGAAGCCTGCGTACCGTACCCCTCTCCGCCCCAAAGTAAAAAGTGAAAAACGTTTTCACTCACCGGCCGTCACGTGGGGCTTGTCAGGTCCGGGAGCAAGGTGTTGTGGAAATCTGGGGGCGATCCTGAAGAGAGGCGTGCACAGGTGACAGGCAGAGGCCGCGCCCGCATGCCGAGAGGTTCTTCGTGCACCCAAGAGCACGAGAGTGAAAGCCCAGCACCGGCAACAGGGAGAAAAGGACACACCGCCACCTAGTGGCCAGCGGGAGATACCGTGCCCATCAGCCTGAACAAGCAGTGCAACAGCTGCAATAACGTGAAGACACAAAGACAGTGCACACAAATGGAAAGACAGTAGTGTCTAAAGCACGGACTGCACCCAATGGGTCACCTACCCCACTGCAGCTAAGGGGAGTCTACCTTTTGTAGACACTGTATTTAACTGAAAATAAAGGCAACACTGGACACTAAATCACAGTGAGAACTTGCAATACAACAGAGGCTGGACGTGCCAAATGTTGATGCAGACACCGGGATGAAGGTTGGTTAATGTACTCGAGTCTTACTGGAACAGCCCAGTGCCCAGGAGCCAACAGCACCGCTGCCCACATATGAAGCTCTACCCAACCACAGAGCAGAGTGCCCAAGAGACTTGCCATGTCTGAGTGGCCCCAAGCCATTACACAGCCTTTTAAAGTTGGTGTGACAAGGCGCAGGAGCGCGCCAGGAGTACAGAAACTCCACACAGGCAGTGTAGGTTCGCTACCCACAGCGCACAAGGACAGCGAGCTGGGACCCCAAGCACAGAAGGAGGAGCGCAGCTATCAAGGTGCAAAAGGGTGTGACAAGGAGAAGGTCGACGGAGCGGTGGCGCAACCCTCCAGGAACACTTAAGCCTCGCCATGAGAGAGTGCAGCGATGCCTCGTGGCCACAGGCCATCGCTGCAGCAGTAGGGCGAAGACAAGAACACCATCACACGAACCGACGGTGGTTCCGGAACTCGGCAACAGGAAAGTGCGAAGGCGCATGACGCAAATGCGCAGCAATGCGGATGGCAGTAGCCAAAAGCAGCAAGTCACGGAAGCGAACGAAGAGCGCATCCAGAAGCCGACCACCCAGTCTGGTCGCAAGGGAGAAGAAGCCGACCACCCAGTCTGGTCGCAAGGGAGAAGCTGACCGCCCAGTCTAGTCACAAGGGAAAAGAAGCCGACCACCCGGTCTGGTCGCATGGAAAAGGAAGTTGACCACCCAATCTGGTCGCACGGAGGAAGAAGTCAATAAGCCAGTCTGGTTGCAAAGGAGGAAGAAGCCGACCACCCAGTCTGGTCACCAGGGAGAAGAAGCCGACCAGTCAGATGGTCACCCACGAAGAAAGTATGAAGCCGACCAGTCGGATGGTCGCCCGGGAAAGAAGAAGCCGACCAGCCAAATGGTCGCACCAAGAAGCCGATCAGCAAGATGGTCGCACGAAGAAGCCAACCTGCCAGAGATCGGCAGAGTGGACCGGCAAGAGGTCCAAGAAGTTCGACCAAGGCGTGGTCCACGAACATGGACCAACAAACTTCGACACCACAAGTTAGCAGAGTAGAACTGAAGATGAAGTGAAGGTCGGGACGCTAACTCGGGTGGTTGAGTGAAGAGAAGACAGTGTCCTAGGACTAGGACAAGACCAGGAAGATACGTGCAGAGGGCGCGCGCTGCACGGGGAAGCCTGGCCAGAGAAGATGAAAGGAGATCGGTCCAGGTTACGTCGCAAGAAGAGGGAAGAAGAAATCAGAGTGGCACGCCGCCACTGCGAAAAGAAGGAAGAAGAAATCAGAGTGGCACGCTGCCACTGCGGGAATAAGGAAGAAGAAATCAGAGTGGCACGCCGCCACTGCGAGGAGAAGGAAGAAGAAATCAGAGTGGCACGTCGCCACTGCGAAAAGAAGGAAGGTGACAGGAACTGGAACATTCGAGTGCATTGGAGGACAAGGCCTGGCAAGAGCACCGGCAGCACAGATCAAAGACGTCTACCTACGAGCCATCCATCCATATGGCGATCGCAGAAGAGAGCAAGCTGGACTGTTGGCGACATCTACCTTTGGGGTTGAGCAGAAGATTGGATGGCGAGAGTGCTCAGGCATCGGGAGGCTGAGGTACTGACCACTCCACACCAGCCCGTGGCAACCCATGGAGCAGGAGCCTCAAGGGACTCTGGTGGCAGCAAGTCCCGCACGGGAGACAGATCCACAGCTGCCCGTCTGCAGGTCCCACGTGGATGAAAGCTCAACCTTCAGGTGGAACTAAGGACACAACGGTGAGGCTTGTGGCGCGTCCCACTCACGACCCGAAGGCTATGGTGGAGCAACACGACAGAAAGCACCAGTCCAGTGGAAGCCTGGCAAAGAGGGCCTCCCGGACATCTTGTAAGAGAAGAACACCGGCGAGAGGGGCATCCTAGTGAGAAGGATGTGTGCACCTACTCTTTTCACCTGCCGAAAGACACTTTGAAGTCTGCCCGGAGACATCACCAAAGACCAGGACTGAGTAGGGGAAGCTAGAAAACACCTATATCATCCACCCTTCTCTCCACCTACTCCTCGACACCAGTTGAGCGAAGCAAAGGCAAGACTGAGAACAACGTCCAGGCGGCGCAGACAGAAGACCAGACCCGCCGAACACCTGCGAACCATGCCACAGCAAACTGTTGGTCCTGGCTGTTTCAACTACATTGCCTGCGGCCCGCAGCAGCCAAAGAGACTCGTTTGAAGTTATGAGTCCTATGTTATGTTTGGTACATTTCTCTTTCCCACAGGTTACACTTTTCGTCAGGTTTTAATTTTTCACCAAGTTGGGGAGGGATGTAGTGACGTGGAGTCAGAATTCTAGTGTGCCAAGTGTGTATGTGTTACACTGTATACCCACCCACCACAGACATCACTGGTCAGGTGACGCTGAGATAATAAAAGAGGCGGAGCGCACGTGCTCTGGGCCAGTTATACCACATCACCACCGTGTCCTGTGTACTCCTCAATAGCCATGCGGGTCTAGGGCCCCCACACCAATACAGCCTCCACCACTTTGCCTGCAGAATCTGATATGGCTATAACTCAAGGTAAGGTGCCATGCACAAACTTGCTAATACACTGCAAACTCACAATCATCGCCACTAAAAACTCGCTGTCACCAGTCATCAGGTCATCTGTACCTAAAATAATGGCAGGGAGCCCAGAGCAACCCCTATGTAACGTTGGACTATAATAGGCTATAAATGTAGCCCAACTCGAAAATGTCAGCCCTGGACTCCCCCCCCCCCTCGACCCCCCTCCACACTTTGCCCAGGGGCAGACCTCCCTATGGTCAGCTGCCCCCAAAATCCCTCTTCTGGAAATGGTAAGGTTACTTGGAATTGTTTTGGATTTAATTAGAGTCACTTGAAGCTTTGTGATGACATAGATTTATTATTTTGGGTGGTAGTGCAAGAGTGTTATCAGCAGAGCTGAGAAATGTGTGCTTTTAAGGGACAAAGTGATACCAAAGGGGATGATGGACGGAGCGAATGAGCAAATCAAACACTCACCCCCAGTCAACTGATCTGGGTTTAACCCAGCATCATTCTTTAGCTCACTCCACCACCCCAGTTCAGACATGGCCATAAGCAAATCAGTCTGACCCTGTGCTTCATGGGAACAGTCCAGCCCAAACTGCCAAGCCATGTCTTCCCTGGACCGGAAACAAGCATCCTGGGACTGGTTTCGGGTTCATACACAGAGAACAAGGAGTGCATGGGGCTGTGCTGAGGCTAAAGGTCATGCTTGGGCTTGGGTGGAAATGCAATGGTCCATTCTGCTGAATTCTTGTACTTTTCACATCAAGTCCGAACTTTTACAGAAAGTTCTGGGCAGTATACGATCTGTTTCCCCTGCATGCTAAAAGTATCCACAATGTAGAGATGTAGACTTGTAGGGTGTTTTATCACGCTTCTAGGCGCATCCTTTGCCAGAGCCTGCTGTGATATTCGAACATGTACTCCCAGACAGGTTCAGCAGATGTATAGGCCAGACCCAGCAGATGGAATGGGGATACAGAGGGTTGCATTAAATCAAAAGTAAGTGATAGAGGCGTAGAATGCATGACACTTGCAGAGACAGGCTTCATAGCATTGAGACAGACTTAGGCATAGTAACGGGATTGACAGGAGAAGCATTGTTCTGAAACAGACAGAGAGACATGGCCCAGAAACACAGTAGGGACACTATCAGCGAGACATTATATTGAAACAAAAGGTTCATAGTACTAAGAAGAACAGAGAGACATTATATTGAAACAAAAGATTCATAGTACTGAGAACAACAGGGAGACATTATACTGAAACTGGTCAGTCATGCTCCTGAGAAAAACAGAGAGACAGTACTGAGACAGGGGAGTCATAGTACCAAGAACAACAAAGAGCCAAAATACTGAAACTTGGGAGTTATAGTACTGAGAACAAAAGGGAGACAGAGTAGAGAGACACAGATGAGTGGGAAAAATAACACTGAGACCAACAGGGAGACATAGTAGAGAGAGACTGGGAAGCGGGGAGACATAGCACTAAAACCAACAGGAAGGTGTAATACGGAGACCAACAGGGAGACAAAACACAGAAACAGGTGCGTCATGGTACGGAGACCAACATGTTGTAAATAGTGCAGATAGGCAGGTGAGCGGTCAGAGACTTTGCACTGATACCAACAGACTGGAGCCCAATGGAGTCAACGGTGTAGCTTGGCTCTAACGCGCCAAAACACAGAGTCCAGCTGATTATTGATATATAGAAGTTCATTTCATACAGGGCCTAGTGAGCTAGAGAAATCCCACACTGCTTTTGTGCTCTGACATTCTTGGCATGCTTATTTCACACAATAGATCAATTGTGCTGTGTACAGTTTAGAAACACTTGTCTGGAGTACTGTCTCAGTTTCACTTGTGCTGTGCAAAGTTTCGAATCGCTGCCTTCTGCACTGTTTCTACTCTAGAGGTCCCATGTGTGTGCGATTCTGGAATCATTCTCTTCATTATTGTCTTTGTTCTGAGATCACTGAAGCTGTGTACAGTTTGGAATCATTGTCTTCGGTGCTGTCTCTGTTCTGGGATCACTCGTACTGTGTGCAGTTATGTTATGTTATGTTATGTTATGTTATGTTATGTTATTTTTATTTATACAGCGCAACAGCTGCCCCAGCAAAGGGGCGTCCTGGCGCTATGAGAAGGCAGACACAACACAACATCGGTAGGGCGCAGAGAACAACCTAAATTCAGACAAACAAAAAGGTTTTGATGGCGCGTCTAAACTGGAGAAGGTCATCAATTGCCCGGATCTCAGAAGGAAGAAGGTTCCACCACTTCGCTGCTAATACTCGAAAGGAGCGGCCGCCAGTTCTACTTAGCCTGAAGCGTGGAACCACCGCCAAGTTCTGGCCCAGAAATCTCAAAGTTCGCAAAGGGACATAGGGGATTAGAAGATTCGCCAGAATTTGGGGAGACATACCTTTGAGGATTTTAAATGCCAGGCAAAGAACCTTGAATTTAATCCTCTGAGTTACAGGGAGCCAATGAAGCGAGTGCATCGTCTTGGAGACCGAGCACCGTCTAGGCAAACCTACCACTATTCTGGCTGCAGCGTTTTGAACTCGCTGCAGCCGGATGAGTTCAGACTGATTTGTCTTCAGTACTGTCTCTTATTTTGTTTACAGTTTGGAATCATTGCTTGTCAGTCTTGGAGGCCATACTTGTTTCTGTGTGCAGTATTATATCCCTTTGAGGTAGGGCTTTTATTGTAAACATCTCCCCACTCTGGCATGTTTGCTCCAGGCTGACCACCGCTCCCTCCCACGCTTACAGCCCAATTGAATCATTCAGGTGCAGAAATGGGCATCACTATGTCCAGAATCCTGGTCAGATTCTACTTTTCTAGATAGAGCTTATTTGCGTTGCATCACATTCGTCTATTTCAGATATATTAAATAAGGCGTGCCACGTCACATGAGTGCAGATTTACATCTAGTGACCCCAGAGGGCTGTGACGTCTATTCTTCCTTCAGAAGACAGCGCTCTGGAGAGCACAAGGTGAAAAGGTTCCCTTCTTGCTTCTTTTGATCTCTCTCAGTTAGAGAGACATCTGTGCCATCATGCAATCAACATAATCATTTGATTTGAATCTGAATAAAAAACAAGTGGGGGAAGAAGAGCATCACAAAACTGAGCAGAATCAGGTTTCTCAAGAATATTTCAGAAGGGGTAATACTGCTAAGCCCTCATGGTCAAATTTCTACGGAAACTAATATTTCTCACAGTGACATCATGATTGATCATCACCCCTTACCTCTCCTGTAGGCTCCGCAGTGGTGCCAGGGCCGAGGGCCCTTACCGATGGCATTCTGCAAATCGCCCATCACTCCCCTGCTAAGACGTTCTCTCCACTGAGTCAATCGCCTGGTGGTGCTGTGCGTCACAGGAGCACAGCGCGGGGATGGCTAAAAATGATGGCCAGGACCGTCATTTGTAGCGCTTTCGCGCGCTGTAAGATTGAAGTGCCAGGGACCCACTTACACGTACGCCCCTCCCTGGACCACCACCACTATGCAAGGTGGTGCGTGCATCGGTGCATGGCGTGCACTGCACCAGAGCATTTGCAAGCAGGTGCGCTTTCACAGCGCAATTGCATAATGGCACGTAACATGTGCACTGTGCCGCCGCCCCCAATTTAGTGCCGCCTGGGGCTGACCGCCCCCAACTCCCCCCTAGCTACGCCACTGCTCAGAGCCTTGTGCTCTTCCATTTGCTAATTACTGCATAGGTAATGTGTGGCAAAACTGGACTTATCAAATGCTATAAATGCGTACCAGAATGGGATACTATGTTTCCCACCGCTGGACACCAATGTTGGAAAACGAGGCAGTATCTGTGAGGCCTGCACAAATAACATGTCACATTTGTTCTTTACTGGGAACCAAACATTCTATTGTAGCGCTTGACTCTCAAAGGGTAGCGTTGCAGAGCAGTCTAAAGCTTACTCAAGGGAGGTGGTGTAGGCTAGTAATCGCCATTACAAGTACGCAGAAATAAGACTCAATGATTGATTGTCCAGTCTATAGTTTGCTTTATAAAAGTAAGAGTAGATTTATTAGACACACAGACTACTCAATACTATGCACCAATTTACAAATATACATGAGCTGTTGGAATTACTTTGTGACATTGCATAACATCTTCACCCCTCCAGCAGGGGGGGTGGGGTCTAGTACCACCACTCCCATGTATACACATCATCTTGCCCCCTAATGCAGTGGGTTGACACAACCTGGAGCGAGGGACTTGCCAACTGGCACCATCCCAGTGGCGACCCACCGCATCATCTCAACAAGCATTAAAAATAGGTAATCCTGCCCTGGGGACACATAACCCTAACTGAGCATTTTATACTGACCATACAATATACACCACTACATCTTAGTGGCTAACAGTCTGGATTGTTCTTCCCCTCATGCAGTAGCAAGAATACATGTTTGGGCATCACTTTAAATGAGGTACTTATCATAGCTGGCAACAGTTGTAACGCATTACAATTAAAGCCCCAAAAAAGTTATCACAGGCTTGCTGGAGAGTCACTCGAGGTCCCTACTCCCATTGACTCCCACCGGCTCCCCGCCTGGCCAGCACCCTCTGCTGCCGTGGGAGCCGGCACTCCTCTTCTGGTCTGCCCGCTCACACACGGAGATTCCCTCTTCTCCGGCCGGACCTTGGGGGAGTGCGTCTGCACTCCCCCACCTTCCTCCAGCCACGGGGGAGTGCAGCGACACTCTCCCCGCCTTCCTCCTGCCACGGGCGAGTGCTGCAGCACTCCCCCAATTACGCGGGACACACCGGGGCTCGGAGTTGGGATCCCGGGCCCATCCCCAGTGGAGTTCTTCAGTCCCGCTCCCCGGCTTTAGTGCCACGGCATATCTTCGGGGCAACGGGGCCCGGAGTTGGGATCCCGGACCCTTGGGGAAATCTTCGCAGGGAGCGTGACGGCACTCCCCGGCTGGTTTTCTCCCTTGAGGGGGGCGATACAGCTCTCCCTTCCCTCTAGTCTTGTTGGGGACCAGGGTGGGCTCCTGGAACTACCTTCTGGGCAGTTTCACGGGGAGCGCAACAGCACTCCCCGGCTTATCTTCTTGTGGGGGCAGCCCCGGGACCTAACCCACCCCGGGGGCTCAACTTGGACTGGTGGCGGTGCCCCACTTGCTCTGTCATCGGTCCTGGCAGAGATCAAAGGATTCTAGGGGCATATCTCAGCCCCCAGGCGCCCGATCAGCTCCTTTCTGTCCTCTTCTTGCTCCTGGTGGTGCTCCCCAGCCACTGGGAGCACTTTCCTTCATCCTCTTGATCTCCAGGAAGGTGAATGCAGAAGTGAGCGGTCTTCACTGGCTCCTAGCGCCAGCCTTTCACCTGGCTTTCTTCCTGAGCCTCTCTTCTCCTTGCACAGAGGCCCAGGCTCCTGGTCATTTGTCTTGGTCTTCCCCTGTGGTGCAAGTCAGGGTCCTGGGCCAGTCTGGAGGTTCTTCCTTCCAGCTGCCCATGGTGCCAGGCTCCAGCACCAGTCATCCCCAGCAGACCACACCCCAGAGATACTGCCTCTTCCTGTGCAAACTCTTTTTAAAGAATTGGTAGGGGGCTAGCAGGAAGTCTCTGTTTGCCCTATCAAACAGCGACACATCACTTCTCTGCCCCTGCTCCCTCCTTCCTGCCCAGGCCTCTGGGTTTGTTCAAAAGGGCGTCGTCTAGGGGTCTCATGCCACATGGTCCCTGAAAGCCCCTTCCCCCCTTGCTGCCTTCCGTCCAGATCAGCTTGGTGCCTGACACCAGGTGACAGCTGCTGATGGATTAACCTGTAGCTTCAGCCCTGTTCTCTTCTTGGCGAGGAGGCCTCTGCCCTTGGAATGCTTGTCGTGAAGGGCTAGGCCTCTGATGCTACAGCTTGGGGAGCATCAGATTCCTCTAATGCTACAGCTTGGAGGAAGGTCATTCATTTCAGCCTTGCAGGGTCAGCCCCAGCCAGGCCCTGGTTATGAGCTGACTCAAAGAAAAATTAAATTTCTGGATGACCCAAAAGCAGTACAAATATGACTTTGGACTCTGCAGAATACTTCTTCTCACATAAGTTACAGTGGACTTTAGTGCGTGTCTGGAATTTGTAGACCCTGGGAAAGTAAAACTAGCCCATCTGCTCCCATCCTCATAGGAGAGTAATGGAGTGAAAACAGTAAAGCACACTGACTTTCCCTCAAATGTTTTTTCCCATTGTAGAAAGCCTATTCCATATCGCCACCCAGCTCTGCATAAGTCCTGCCACACCATTCACTTTGTAGTTGCTCCTGGGCTGCGCATGCCTTGAATCTCCCCTGCGCAGCCCTTACACTTGTGCACACGGATGCACACACGTGTCTGCATGTAACCAGCCCAGTGCCCCTTACTCTGGCTGCAGCGCAGTGGCCTACTTGTGCCACAGGGACACCAGTGAAATACACATGCAGTCACTTTCATCATGAGCTCACTGTGGGTGAGTCCCAACTTATCAGGCTCTCCCACAGTAAAAGCTCAAGAAATAGGTGTTCAAAAAGCAAAACATCTGGGCGGCTCTGATGGTCAGAACCACCTTCTAACACGCGTGGATACAAAAAATGTGAGCCTCGGTTTTAGAATTTGCCATTCTAACATGCCATGATCGCGATCATGAAATGAAATGAAATGAAATGAAAAAGAAACTTATAGAGCGCACTGCGGCCAAGCGGCTTCCTGGCGCTAAGGAACACAACCGTATCTGCCAAGGGATCCAGGGGAATTAGCCAGGGAAAGCCTGAAGAAAAAGGAACGTTTTGAGAGCTTTACGAAAGTGTGAGAAGATGGGAATGGAGCGAATAGAAAGAGGGAGAGTATTCCAGATCTGGGGAGCCCGCACCGAGAAGCGGGTGCCTCCGGTGCGGGATTTGAGGAAGCGGGGAACGTGAAGAAGAGAGAGAGAAGACGAGCGAAGAGAACGGCATGGGGCATGAGAAGAGATTAAGGAATTGATAAAGAGAGGAGCAGAGCGGGCATGCGCCCGAAAAGCCAAACAGGCGAGTTTAAATTGGGACCTGAAATGAACGGGGAGCCAGTGAAGGGATTTAAGGGCAGGAGTGATGTGGGAAAACTTAGGGAGACGAAAAACAAGACGGGCCGCCTGGTTCTGGATGGCCTGGAGCCGGCGAGTTTCGTAGGCCGGAATGCCTACGTACAGGCCATTGCCACAATCCAGGCGGGATGTAATAAGGGCAGAAATGATGGCTTTGAGGGCATCAACAGAAAAAAAACGGGCAATTTTTCGAATGAGGCGGAGGGAAAGAAAACAGGAGGAAACAACGGAACTGATGTGCGCATGCATAGAGAGATCATTACTGATCTTGATGCCCAAGGTCCGGACAGAAGAAACTGGGGAGGGGGGAGGACCAAAGGAAAGGGGCCAGTGAACAGAGGACCAGGGGTTGGAGGGACCACCAGTGAGAACAAGCTCTGTCTTGTCAGGATTGAGCTTCAAATGATTGAAGCTCATCCATTGGGAAATGAAGACAAGGGTAGAGCTGAGCTTGGGGAGAGAGTGAGTAGGAGAAGATAGGTCGAAGACGAGCTGGAGGTCGTCTGCGTAGTTGTATACCGAGACCCCCAGCTCAAGAAGAGAGAAAATGAGGGGGCGGATATAGAGATTGAAGAGAAGAGGGGAAAGAGAAGAACCTTGGGGTACCCCACAAGTGACCGGGAGGGGGGGCGCAGAGAAATCAGAGAGGTGAACTGCCTGTGATCTGCCCTGAAGAAAGGACGCGATCCAGGAGTGGGCGGTGCCCTGGATGCCCGCTGCGCTGACGCGGTCGAGAAGAATGGCATGGTCGACCGTATCAAACGCAGCGGACAGATCCAAAAGGACTAAGGCCTGGGGGAGATTACTGTCGGCCTTCCCTTTCAGTTCATCCAGGACCGCAAGGACCACACTCTCAGTAGAGTGGCCAGGTCGAAAGCCGGCCTGGTGAGAGGCCAGGATGTTATTCTCCTCGATGAAATTGGAGAGACAAGATGTCACGTAGCTCTCAAGAATCTTCCCAAGGTAGGGAAGAAGGGAGATCGGCCTGAAATTAGATGGAAGTGTACATGCATCAAAAATCACTAAAGTGATTCCTTATTACCAAAATATAAGGAATCGCTATTGAAAAATCGTAAAATGAGATGCATGTACAGATTCGGTAGATTTTAGCGATCCCTTTAAAATCGCTATAAAAATACCAAATACATGATTGCGAGTCGCTAACCCACAAACTAGCAAATAGCGATTTCGGTATTTACAAAATCTCCATTTGGGATTTCGGTATTAGCGATTTCGCAAAATGCCGGTCGCGTTAGAAGCAGGCTGATGACATCACAACCAGGAAGTAATTCAGTCCATGCTGCATTCAGTGCCCTGAGGAGCTCAGAGGAGGAGGCAGAGCACTGGAGCTGAGCAGAGACACATCACCTTCAAAATCCAGCTACAGTTCACACAGCCAGGATGGACAAAAATGCTGCAGGGAACAGTGCCACACAGAGGAAGAGAAAGATGAAGTTCTCGGACAGGGACCTTGAACACCTGATAGAGGGGGTGAGCAGCAGCCACGACAAACTGTTTGTATGGCTGCGCATCAAGGAGAGAGTGAATGCCTTGGGAGTCACCCACCGCAGCATAGAAGATCTGAAGAAAAGGTGGTACGACCTCAGGAAGCGTGCCAAGGAGTGCATAGCCTAAAGGGTGAAGGAAGCAGCTGGCACAAGAGGGGGACCATCTAAAGCACCGACCAACACAACCCTGGATGACCTTGTTGAGGGGACGATCGAGCCTGAGGCAGTCGTGGGAGTCACCCAATTGGACATTTCCGGCGCAGCTAGTACACAACAAGGTAAGATGCACGCTATAATAATACTATGCGTACTGTATATCCATGCACATACCCCCAGGCAAACCACAGTATGCATGGAAAAGTCCATTCCACATTTTCCCTCCTACACATGAAGAAGCATCATGAGAGTTGTAGTCGTGTGAGCCAAGTGGCCATGGATAATCATCAATGCTTAATTAAACATAACAACACTTCATGTCAGACAGTTTGTTTAAATCACTGATTTATTATGTATGAAGTAGGCCATGTGAGAAACATATTTAGGATCAAACAATACTAAACTGCCCTGTTTCACACACAGATGTAGCTCAGGTGGACCCCAAGGTCAGTGACCGGCTCATCATCTCTGAGACACCTGCAGAGGCGGATGTAGAGACCCCTGTGGAGCCTGAATGTACACTACCAAAACGCAGGGCACATGTACCCGCACTGCCAGCAATGGAATCTGAGCCGACTCCAGCACCCACAACAGTCCCCATTCAGCCATGTGCCCCTTCAACAGCGCCAACACCAGCACAGCTCCGTCTAGGACAATGGCGCAGGCCCCGGAGCCACATTTTGGCTGATGTAGAACAGGCTCCAAATGTATATGGCGGCGTTGAGTCGCAGATGCTTCGTGTGCAGCTCCTACAGGGGAGACAAATGGGCACCATCAAAAAGCAGATCTCCAAGCTGGCTAAAAACATAAGAAATATTTCGGACTGTGTGCGTGAGCTCACTACAGTTGTTGCGGAGGGAAACCGACAGACAAACCATAGCCTACAGGAGCTCACCTGTGCCGTCCTTGCAGGACAACGCTCCAAGCGTCTGAGGCATCGGCAGAGTTTGCTGCGTACGTCAGCTAATATGAGGGCCATAACCAAGCTGAGCAACACCACTGCAGTATTGGCACAGCGCTCCATGTCTTTACAGATTGATCTGGTCCATTTCTGTGGGGACGTTGCAAGGGCCTTAGGCCAAGTGACCACTACCATGGAACACCTCCAGTCTGGGACTGTGATTGCCAGCAACTTGGAAGGGGAGGAGGGCAGTGAGGAGGCACTGAGCCTGAGTAGTGTGTCTGTGCCAGTGAGCACTAACAGGAGGTGCATTTCGTGCAGCTCAACATCCACAAACACACATCGGGCTGATGCAGAGTCATGCGACAGGAGGCTGGGGGTACGTGGCAAGAGGCGCTAGCCATGTATATTCACCTCTTAGGCCATGGTGGCATAACCATGCTCCATATCAACATTGTGATTGCCCTCCAGTGCTGTTAACTAGTTTATTTGGACTTAATCAACCTATGCAATCACCGTCATAATTTTCAATACATAAATCTTTTGTTTGGCATGTGCTCATGTCAATAAAATATTCTCAATCCACGATATCTTGTGATGGCTCATTCTTACCTACCTCAGAAATTATGTTGTGTGATGGGTGCACATCTCCTCTGACCTTCGGCTGTGTTTGCCACATGTGCTTGACGGTGTTGTGCGTATGGTTGGTTGTCACCATTATTGTCATTCGCGTCCATTTCGATTGGTATGCCTCTTCTTGCGGCAATGTTGTGCAGCATGGCACATACTGCCACAGTCCTGCAGCAGGTTTCGGGGTTGTATTGTAAAGCACCACTAGTCTTATAGAAGATCCTGAAGCGACTTTTTAGTATTCCGAATGTCCTTTCGACCACATTCCTTGTGCTGATGTGTGCCGCGTTGTAGCGCTGCTCCTGTGGTGTTGCTGGGTTGAAGTAAGGGGCAGGATGTATTCGCGCAAGGCGTATGCGCTGTCACCCAGAGGATGGGAAGCAAAGGGTTAGCTTCAGTAATGCAATCACATTTGGTATAATGATGTAACAACAAGGTATATGTATGTACCAAGTAGATGTCCCTCTCCAAATTCACCGGTGAGCAGACGCCTGTGGATGCCACTGTTGCGGAATATATACGAGTCATGTGTGCTCCCGGTAAATTGTGCTACAATGTCCGTCATTATATGCTTAGCATTGCACACTACCTGGACATTGATGGAGTGGTAAGACTTCCTGTTTCGGAAGATATACTCGTTGGCTGAGGGGGGACAGATGGGGACATGCGTGCAGTCAATGCATCCAGTGACATGTGGGAATTTAGCCACCTGGTAGTGCGCCAGTTTGGTCTGATTCAACTCCTGTGGGGTTGTGGGGAATCCCACCCCTTCTACCCCTCATCAGTTAGTATGCCCTAGAGTTCATGTTAGAATGTTGGCCACACTATGAGGATGACTAACAATAAACAGCACTTACCTTTGACTCCAGTCTACCAGTGATTATTTCTTTGGAGTTACTACAGTGATGTTGGTATGGATCATTGTCATCATGGCGTCAAGGAATTTCCAGAAGAAGCGTGAGAGTGCGCTTTGTGATACACCTCGGGCTACAGCTACGAACCCCTGGAAGCTGCCTGACGCCAGTTGATGCAGGCTACGTAGGACCTGGACGTGTGCAGGTATGGCATTGTTCCTTCGGGTCTGGAGCTGCAGTAGGGGTTCGAAATCTGCAATTAGGTGCATTATCATTGCACGATTCAGACGATACTTATCGTAGATTTCTTCATCATGTTTGCCCAGCAATGTTATGCGCACTCGGAATACCCTCTCCTGTATCCTCCTCCTGCACTGGGCTGCTGCATTTATCCTCATTCTCCTTGCAAGCACGTAGAGGGCTGCCATTTTTAATGACTTAAGGGGTCTCCAGATGCATTTTGAAAGTTTTTCAGATTGGTCGCACCTTTGATGATTTTTTTTTATGTGTTTACTCAACTTTACCTCCTGGTTGAGATTCCCCTTAATCTGCTCTTGCTAAATAGCGAATTCGATAAAAATCGCTATTAGCGAGTTTTGATGGATTGGTTTGCGATTTATTATTAGCTATTCGCTATTGGTAGGAGCAATTTTAGTTTGAGCTATTATATAATCGCTATTTTGCAAATCGCTAAATTTGCGGGTGCATTTTTTGCGATTCCCTTGAATTTTCGCTATTTGGGTTGGTGCATTGGAAAGTGTGGTTTTGCGGTCGCTTACAGGCTATTTTACCGAATCGCAATTTTTGCAAGGGGAATTTTGCTTGATGCATGTGCCAGATAATGTCTTGGCATTACATCTGCTATTCCAAGTAGGGAACACAAATGGAAAGAATCGTGATGCACCTGACATTAGACTTCTCCTGTCGACGTCAAGTTGACGTATCCACTGGGATAAAGTAAAGGTGTCCCAGATTTCTATTTCTATCATTTAGAAAATTATGTGGACCACTATGGAAGACACAATCAATCAGTCAGGCAGTTTTAAGTGCGCTACTTACCCGTGAGGGTCTCAAGGCGGTGGGGGGGAGGGCAGCTCTGGTCAGACAAAGAGCCAGGTCTTGAGGGTCTTCCTGAAGATGTACAGGGTGGGGTCGCGTCTGATGTCAATCGTGAGGTCGTTCCCGGTCTTGGCCGTGATATATGAGAAGGATCTTCCACCCGTTCTTGCTCTGCAGATGTGTGGGGTTTTGGTGAGGTCGACGGATTGGAGGTTCCTTTTGGGCACGTGGAAGGGTATTCTTTCGTTGAGATATTGGGGTCCGGTGTTGTGGGGGCATTTGTAAGTGTGGGTGAGTGTCTTGAAAGTTACTCTCTTCTGCCAGTGGAGGTTAGGCAGGGGTTGGGATATGTGTATGTGCCGAGGGATGGCGAGGGGGAGTCTGGCTGCGGTGTTCTGTATAGTCTGGAGTTTGTGGAGCAGAGACTTGTTGATCCCGGCATAGAGGGCGTTTCCATAGTCCAGTCTGCTGGGTATAAGTGTGCGGATTACGGTCTTCCTGATTCTGGGAGTGAAGGGTCCATTTGAAGGTCTTTCTGAGGATGCGGATGGTGTTGAAGCAGGTGAAAGCAACTGTGTTGACCTGTCGGGTCATGGAGAGGCAGGAGTCGAGTAAGATGCCAAAGTTTCGGGCATGTTCCTTGGGGGTGGAAATACTGCCGAGGGCGATGGGCCACCCGGTGTTGTCCGAGAAGAGGGGGAGGGTCCGAGGACGAGGACCTCTGTCTTCTCTGAGTTGAGCTTCAGGCAGCTGCTGCTCATCCAGGATGTGACATCCTTCATTCCTTCCTGGAAGTTGAGTCTGGTGGTGAGGGGGTCCTTGATGAGGGAGACGATGAGCTGGGTGTCGACGGCATAGGATACTATGCTGAGTCTGACGATGGCGGTGAGGGGGCCATATAGATGTTGAAGAGTGTGGGGCTGAGTGATGATCCTTGGGGTACTACGCAGTTGATCTCTGTGGGTTCGGAGAGGAAGGGTGGAAGTCTGATTCTTTGGGTTCTGCCAGTGAGGAAGGAGCGGAGCCAGTCGAGGTGGTTACAAGTATGCCGGCTTCATGGAGTCTGGCAGTGATTATGCAGTGGGAGACATTGTCAAATGCTGCAGAGAGGTGGAGAAGGAACAGGGCTGTGGTGTTTCCTTGGTCGAGGAGGGTGCGAATGGCGTCTGTGTTGCAGCGAGTAGGACGGTCTCAATGCTGTGGTTGCTGCAGAATCCGGATTGGGAGGGGTCGAGGATGGAATTTTCTTCGATGAATTTCGTTAGTTGGACGTTGGCGGTCTTCTCAGTGACTTTGGCCGCGAATGGGAGGAGGGAGATGGGTCGGTAGTTCCTGACGTTCATGGGATCTGCTGAGGGCTTCTTGAGTATGGGTCTGACTTCTGCGCATTTCCAGCTGTCGGGAAAGATGCTGGTTTCGAAGGTGGCATTGATGGTGTGTCGTAGTTCCAGTGCGATGGCGGCGGTGGCTCGGTGGAAGATGTGCATGGGCAGGGGTCCGTAGGGGCTCCTGAGTGGATGCCTTTCATGGTTCGATGTGGTGTCTTCGGTCATGACTGGGGTTCAGGAGGAGATGGTGGGCTGGCTGGCGTTGCTGGAGGAGGGAATGGTTAAGGAGTCAAGTGTCTGGTAGTTGAAGTTATAGTAGAGGCCCTTGATTTTCAGATGGAAGTTTGATCCAAGCTTGTTGCAGAGGTCCTGGGAAGGGTGATGTCTTTTTGGTGGATCTGATGTGTTGGTGGTATTCTGTCATGGCGTTCTTGTAGGTGGTGCGGTCTTTCGAGGATTTGCTGTTTCTCCAGTTCATCTCGAGATGTCTGCAGGTGGTTCTGGATTCTTGGAGGTTGGGGGTGAACCAGGTTGCCTTTCTGGGGCGCCGCCTGTCAGCGACTCGTAGGGGTACGAGCTCGTCTGCACAGTTGGTGATCCATCTGTGGAGTTCTTTGGCTGTGAGGTTGGTGTCAGTTGAGGTGGAGGGGGCAGCGCTGTTGAGGGTGGAGTCAAGCTGCTCCTCAGTGATCTTGCTCCAGTTTCTTCGTGGAGGGCAGGGTGCAGGTTTGGGTGCGGTGGGTTTGTCAATGTGGAAGTGTACGTAGTGGTGGGGGTTGCATGGTGTGGCTGAAGTGGATGTTGTTATCTCCTGCAGAGATGGGGTTGCCTTGTGGGTGGGGTTGGTGATGAGTTCTTTCAGTCCGAGGTTGGCGAGGTTGTCCAGGAGGGTGGCGGAGTTGTCGAGGTAGAAGTTGAGGTCTCCGATGAGCATGTCGTCCATAGAGGCAATGGAGTGGTGTGGTGTGCAATGAGGACAGCAATGGTATCGGTGAATGCAGTTTCAGGTCCGGAAGGTCCCTAAGCAAGGGTGCCTCGCAGGGTCATTTTGGGGCTGGTCTGGATCTGCAAATGGGACTCACGTCTGAGCATACCCGTCCCACTCGGGGTGACAAATGCAAAAACAACAGTTGATAGATCGCTTTGTTCACCATAAGTTGGCAGGGTTTGCTCAGACATGAGTCCCTTGCTCATTTTGCCACTGGATTCAAGCAAGCCTGGCTGAAGACGGCTGAAATGCCAGAAACCGGTCCTAGCAAGCTTGTTTCCGGTCCAGGGAAGGCATGGCTTGGCAGTTCGGGCTGGACTGTTCCCATGAGGCACAGGGTCAGACTGATTTGCATATATCCATGTCTGAACTGGGGTGGCAGAGTGGGCTAAAGAACGGTGATGGATTAAACCCAGATCTGTTGACTGGATGTGAGTGTTTGATTGGTTCAGATGCTCCGTCCATCACCACCCCCTTTTGTACCGCTTTGTTCGCCATAAGTTGGCAGGGTTTGCTCAGACGTGAGTCCCTTGCTCACTTTGCCACAGGATTCAAGCAAGCCTGGCTGAAGACGGCTGAAATGCCAGAAACCGGTCCTAGGAAGCTAGTTTCCGGTCCAGGGAAGGCATGGCTTGGCAGTTCGGGCTGGAATGTTCCCATGAGGCACAGGGTCAGACTGATTTGCATATGGCCATGTCTGAACTGGGGTGGCAGAGTGGGCTAAAGAACGGTGATGGATTAAACCCAGATCTGTTGACTGGGTGTGAGTGTTTGATTGGTTCAGATGCTCCGTTCATCACCACCCCCTTTTGTACCGCTTTGATCGCCATAAGTTGGCATGGTATGCTCAGACATGAGTCCCTTGCTCACTTTGGCACTGGATTCAAGCAAGCCTGGCTGAAGACGGCTGAAATGCCAGAAACCGGTCCTAGGAAGCTTGTTTCTGGTCCAGGGAAGGAATGGCTTGGCAGTTCGGGCTGGACTGTTCCCATAAGGCACAGGGTCAGACTGATTTGCATATGGCCATGTCTGAACTGGGGTGGCAGAGTGGGCTAAAGAACGGTGATGGATTAAACCCAGATCTGTTGACTGGGTGTGAGTGTTTAATTGGTTCAGATGCTCTGTCCATCACCACCCCCTTTTGTACCGAAGTTTGGAATGGCCATTTTCACTCTCTTTATAATGCCCAGGATCGCCCACAGGAAGTGGTGAACAAAAACGCAGATCTGAAAACATCAGACTGGGACGGTACAATGGATAAAGAGAACTTTCCTATTAGCTCCCTTGACGAAGTATGCAAAGCCATTTCTAAGACAGCCCCCAGCAAGGCACCCAGATTGACAAAATCCCTGGAGATTTATATCTTTCAGAACCTGAAGTTTGGGGCCCCAACTTGCTGGTTATCTTTAATGCCATAATAGGTGATAAGCCCATCCCCGAGACATGGGCTAGTGCTGAAATAATCCCTGTGTACAAGAAAGGGTCACTGCTCGTACTGGGAAATTAAAGGCCCATTAGCCTTATAGATGGGATGCAGACGGTTTTTGCAAGGGTTATCTTAGATCGGCTACAAGAGTGAATAGAACTCCATGATGCCCTCAGTACCCTACAAGCAAGCTTTAGAAACGGAACTTCCACCATTGATCAGGTATTCCACCTTCTACTCCACTACTAGAAAACGGTGGTGCTTGAAGGTGGTAGTTTATATCTGATCTCTTGTTGCGCTAAAATCTGCTTTTGACCTAGTTCCTAGGTCTAACCTCTGGTCTGTCATGTCTAATATGGGTGTCCCCACCTACCCCTGCAACATTCTTAGGCCGTTGCATGAGAAGAACTTTGCACAGGTTCGATGTGGGAAATTAGGCAAGCTCTCTGAACCATTACCAGTAATTAGGGGCATGCGACAGGGCTGTGTATTGTCTCCTACCCTCGTTTGTCTATACATCAATGGGCTAGTTGATACCTTGAAAGGGGTCAGTGACAATGACGCTCCTAAGATATGTTCAACAAAAATCCCAGCCCTGATGTTTGCTGAAGGTACCCGCCTTCTCTCAAAATCTCTCCAAAGGATAATCAATGGCTTCAATACCTTTTGTATGGGGGGGGCCTCGAGGTTAATGTGCTCAAACAAAATGTATGGATTTTAATTCTGCCCACTCCAGCAGGACCAACCCTGTGTTGAATGAAATTTCACTTGAGAGGGTTGCCATCTTTGAGTACTTGGGGATCACTCTTAATGAGCATATGGATTGGGCCTTTGACAAAGGGAAACATAGGTTGAAATTAGCATAGAACACAGGTGAACTGGCTAAGGTTTACAGGTCATCTTCTTCAAAGCTTCTCAGTCCCCTGTTGGAAATATACAAAACCCAATCCCTAGGAGCTATTACTTATGAGCAAAGCTATGGGGACATAAAATCGTGAAAAATACCACATCAGTAGAAAACAAATTCATTGGGGACCTAGTGAATCTCCCCCCAGTCCTTCCATGACTCCGCTCCGATTAGATCTAGTGTTACAGCAAACAAATGACAATGACAAATGACAATGCAAACATTCTCCCCCAGTCAAAAGATCTGGGTTAAATCCAACTTTTTTTGCCCACTACGCCACCCCAGTTTGGACCCAGCCATATGCAAATCAGTCTTCACCCTGTGCCCCATGGGATCAGCTCAGAATGAACTGCCTGGCCAGGCCCTCCCTGGACCGGAAACAAGTATCCTGGGACCAGTTTCAGGGTATGTCACGCTTCTTCAGCCAGGCTAGCTTGAATCCAGTGGCACAGTGAGCAAGCGACCCACATATGGGCATACCCATCCCACTTAGGGCGACAAGTGTTACAGCAAACAAATGATGGACTGAATGCTGACAATGCAAATATTCTCCCCCAGATCAAAGGATCTGGGTTAAATCCATTGTACTTTTGCCCACTACTCCACCCCAGTTTGGACCCAGCCATATGCAAATCAGTCTTGACCCTGTGCCCCATGGGAACAGTCCAGATCGAACTGCCAGGCCGGGTCCTCCCTGGACCAGACACAAGCATCTTGGGACCGGTTTCAGGGTATGTCACCCTTCTTCAGCCAGGCTAGCTTGAATCCAGTGGCACAGTGAGCAAGGGACCCATGTCTGGGCATACCCATCCCATTTAGGGACAGAATGCTGACAATGCAAACATTCTCCCCCAGTCAAAAGATCTGGGTTAAATCCATAGTTCTGTTGCCCACTACGCCACCCCAGTTTGGACCCAGCCATATGCAAATCAGTCTTGACCCTGTGCCCCATGGGAACAGTCCAGACCGAACTGCCATGCCTGGTCCTCCCTGGACAGGAAACAAGCATCCTGAGACTGGTTTCAGGGTATATCACCCTTCTTCAGCCAGGCTAGCTTAAATCCAGTGGCACAGTGAGCAAGGGACCCACGTCTGGGTATATCCATCCCACTTAGGGTGAAAAGTGTTACAGCAAACAAATGATGGACGGAATGCTGACAATGCAAACATTCTCTCCCAGTCAAAAGATCTGGGTTAAATCCATTGTTCTTTTGCTCACTACGCCTCCCCAGTTTGGACCCAGCCATATGCAAATCAGTCTTGACCCTCTGCCCCATGGGAACAGTCCAGACCAAACTGCCAGGCCAGATCCTCCCTGGACTGGAAACAAGCCTCCTGCGAACGGTTTCAGGGTAAGTCACCCTCCTTCAGCCGGGCTAGCTTGAATCCAGTGACACAGTGAGCAAGGGACCCATGTCTGGGCATACCCATCCCACTTAGGGCGAAAACTGTTACAGCAAACAAATGATGGAAGGAATGCTGACAATGCAAACGTTCTCCCCCAGTCAAAAGATCTGCGTTAAGTCCATTGTTCTTTTGCCCACTACGCCACCCCAGTTTGGACCCAGCCATATGCAAATCAGTCTTGACCCTCTACCCCATGGGAACAGTCCAGATAGAACTGCCAGGCCAGGTCCTCCCTGGACCAGAAACACGCATCCTGAGACCGGTTTCAGGGAATGTCACCCTTCTTCAGCCAGGCTAGCTTGAATCCAGTGGTATGCCCAGACATGGGACCCAGGCTACCACTGCCACTGGATTCATCAGTAGAAAACACATTTATTAGGGAACTAGTGAATCTTTCCCCCAGTCCTTCCCTGACTCCGCTCCGATTAGATCTAATATTACAGCAAACAAATAATGGACAGAATGCTGACAATGCAAACATTCTCCCCTAGTCAAAAGATCTGGGTTAAATCCATCGTTCTTTTGCCCACTACGCCACCCCAGTTTGGACCCAACCATATGCAAATCAGTCTTGACCCTCTGCCCCATGGGAACAGTCCAGAACGAACTGCCAGGCCAGGTCCTCCCTGGACCGGAAACAAGCATCCTGCGAACGGTTTCAGGGTAAGTCACCCTTCTTCAGCCAGGCTAGCTTGAATCCAGTGGCACAGTGAGCAAGGGACCCATGTCTGGGCATACCCATCCCACTTAGGGCGAAAACTGTTACAGCAAACAAATGATGGAAGGAATGCTGACAATGCAAACGTTCTCCCCCAGTCAAAAGATCTGCGTTAAGTCCATTGTTCTTTTGCCCACTACGCCACCCCAGTTTGGACCCAGCCATATGCAAATCAGTCTTGACCCTCTACCCCTTGGGAACAGTCCAGATAGAACTGCCAGGCCAGGTCCTCCCTGGACCAGAAACACGCATCCTGAGACCGGTTTCAGGGAATGTCACCCTTCTTCAGCCAGGCTAGCTTGATTCCAGTGGTATGCCCAGACATGGGACCCGGGCTACCACTGCCACTGGATTCATCAGTAGAAAATACATTTATTAGGGAACTAGTGAATCTTTCCCCCAGTCCCTCCCTGACTCCGCTCCGATTACATCTAATATTACAGCAAACAAATGATGGACAGAATGCTGACAATGCAAACATTCTCCCCTAGTCAAAAGATCTGGGTTAAATCCATCGTTCTTTTGCCCACTACGCCACCCCAGTTTGGACCCAACCATATGCAAATCAGTCTTGACCCTCTGCCCCATGGGAACAGTCCAGAACGAACTGCCAGGCCAGGTCCTCCCTGGACCGGAAACAAGCATCCTGGGACCGGTTTCAGGGTATGTCACCATTCTTCAGCCAGGCTAGCTTGCATCCAGTGGTATGCCCAGACGTGGGACCCGGGCTCACACTGCCACTGGATTCAAGATATCCTGCTGAAGAGGGGTGGCATGGTGAGCAAAAGAATGATGGGTTTAACCCATATCTCTTGACTGGGGGTGAATGTTTTGATTTGTTCTGCATTGTGTCCATCAATTGTGTGTCTTTTGCTTCCTCGTCCTAAGTGCGCCAGGTATGGGTCCCGGGCTCACTGTGCCACTGGATTCAAGCAATCCTGGCTGAAGAGGGGTGAAATCCCGAAACCAGTCCTAGGATGCTTGTTTCCGGTCCAGGGAGGACCTGGCTTAGCAGTTCGGGCTGGACTGTTCCCATGAGGCACAGGGTCAAGACTGATTTGCATATGGCCAGGTCTAAAGTGGGATGGCATGGTGAGCAAAAGAATGATGGATTTAACCCAGATCTCTTGACTGGGGTGAATGTTTTGATTTGTTCTACATTATGTCCATCAATTGTGTGTATTTTGCTTCCTCGCCCTAAGTGCGCCGGGTATGCCCAGACGTGGGTCCTGGGCTCACTGTGCCACTGGATTCAAGCTATCCTTGCTGAAGAGGGGTGAAACCTCGAAACCGGTCGTACAATGCTTGTTTCCTGTCCAGGGCCGACCTGGCTTATCAGTTCGGGCTTGACTGTTCCCATGAGGCACAGGGTCAAGACTGATTTGCATATGGCCAGGTCTAAACTGGGTGGCATGATGTATAAAAGAATGATGGATTTAACCCAGATCTCTAGACTGGGGGTGAATGTTTTGATTTGTTCTGCATTCCGTCCATCAATTGTGTGTCTTTTGCCGATTAGATCTAGGACTGACTCCCATCTCAGAGGTCCTAGCCCTAAGACCGCTCTTCTTTTGGTGGAGAATTTGGCCGACCCCTGAGTTGACCCCATTTAGGCAAGCATTAGAAGAACGACAAACGAATGCCTGCTGCACACACTAAAAGAAAAGTACAAATTTTGTGCCACGATGGGCACCTAAAAGATCTAATCGCAGCTGTCAGAGAGAACACCAATGTCTTTTATGATCAAATCTTCATTTAATATTCTTGAGAGCCAGCCGACACGTGTTTCGTCGCATAGGAATGTAATGATTCCGCGACTCCTCAGGGCTGAAAGATTAGGGTGGCGCACCACAGGTTGCTAGGCCGGTGATATTTCCAACCCGGCCCCGCTTGAGACCAGGTAATCAGTTGTGGGTCCGTTCACAGTCTGCGCGATTCTCAAGGTGAGTCTTGTTATCGGTTATTCGTCATCAACATCTATGGCGATGAAATCGGTGTAGGATTCTTCAAAAAAAGGGGTTTTCTCGTGTTTATATTTGAGGTAATAGCTGTCCTGTTAGTGAGATGATATAGGTTAGGGAGTGCGAGAGCTCCCAATACTTCGAAGCGCGTTCTCTGGCAAAGATGCGGTGAGCCTTGTTCCGGGTTCGGCTGGCTCTCAAGAATATTAAATGAAGATTTGATCATAAAAGACATTGGTGTTCTCTCTGACAGCTGCGATTAGATCTTTTAGGTGCCCATTGTGGCACAAAATTTGTACTTTTCTTTTAGTGTGTGCAGCAGGCATTCGTTTGTCTTTGTTTCGCGTGTGGTTTGACTACACACTTGTTGAGGGGTTACAGGGCTCATCCCCTTGCCTGTTTGCACCACCGTCTTTACCATCACTACATCACACCTATGCGTTGAACAGGGGCTGTGCGCCCGGTATTTCCCCCATCCTAAAAACCCTCTAAATACCGATTCCTTAATACCGATTCCTTATTGGCCTTGCATTTAAGGAATCGGTAATACCGATTCCTTAAATGCAATGTAGAAAGCACATAAAAGAGTGCTTCTGTGCCTTAAGGAATCGGTAATTACCACCAACTTCAAGTTGGTGGTAATTACCGAATTCCTGTGAAAAAGCACTTTCTTGCATTTTTTAAAGTGCCATGTGGCACACATCCATAACCCTTAGGGCAAGCATGTGTGCCACATGTGCACACATGCACATTTCAGGGGTGCAACAGGGTGTCCTTTGGACACCCTGGCACACTTGAAATACCTCCTGGTATTACCGATTCGGTAATACCGAATGTCTTCACATTCATTCCTATGGGCCTCCAAGCCTATAGGAATGAATGGGTAGGTATTCGTTATTACCGAATCTCAATTACCGATTCGGTAATAACGAATATTAAGGATTCGGTATTTATTACCGAATTCTAAAGTACAGCTGAAGTATTTAGAATTTGGTATTTCACTATTACCTACATCGGGCCCCAAGTCCCTTAACTCTACACTCCAAAAGACACAAACCTGGCTAGCTAGGAACTATTTAAAACTAAACACACAAAAGACAGAATTTCTCTTAATCGCTCCCCCCAACCAAACAACCATCATCCGCGATTGGATGAAGCACCTAACTGCACTTGACGGTCAAGCTCTCGTCATCGATTCCGCCAAATCCCTCGGAATAACCCTGGACAATAAACTAAATATGCAGAAGCACATCAGCGTGCAACTAAAAGAGCGGATTTTCAGATAAATACCCTGAGAAAATTGAAACCCTTCATACCCGCAAATGACTTTAAACTGGCAGTCCAAATTCTAGTAATTCCCAGAATTGATTATGGGAGTGTCGCATTCTGCGGCCTTCCTAAATCAACGACCGCTCCGCTAAGAGCCGCAATCAATACAGCCGCTAGACTATTCACTGGCAAAAAAAGAAGCTGCCACATTTCAACTGACCTGCAGGCCGTCAACTGGTTACCTTTTGAGGCCAGAATCCACCTAAAAATCACCTGTATGACTCATAAGGCATTGCATCACAAAACCCCGAGGTACCTAGCGGAAAAACTAGTACTATCGGGTGGTAACAGATCTACCAGGAGTTCGAATAATCTTCTACTTAAAACACAGCGTTTCTCCAGGAAGAAAACATATAATCGTACCTTCTCAGGAATGGCTCCCAGGATCTGGAACGCCTTACCCCCAGACACAAGACTAATTCCGCCCGCGGCCTTTTTAAAAAAAGGAAGTGAAATCGATACTCATGTCTAAATTCACTTGAACTGTTACTTATACATTCTTGTAGATATATGCTAATGTTTAATAGTTATCAGTACTGTACTCTCATAATTCTGTGTTTTATATGTATATGTCATCCTATATTTGCCCTGTAAAGTGCTCTGATACCCGCAAGGGTCTTGTTCGCACTATAAAAAAAAACGGTCCAGAAGTCTTTATTCACTCGTACTATTTTAGGTAGTCCATGCGACATTAGGTTGCAGCAGAAGTATTGTCTAAGCTAGATCTCTGAATATCCCTCAGCCTTTGTCGGTTCAATGCTACTGTAAGCTATTTTAAATGTACTTTGCAGCACAACTCCGAGTGCTGCAGATCTTTGTGTTTTATCTTCTTAGTCTCTGGGAACTGGCTAGCAGCCCCGCATGACTGAGGAGAGTGCGGCCGTGTTGCAGAAGCACAGAAAGAGAATTGGAGACTGCTGGAGCAGAGTGTGTAGTGTTGGCTTTCTAGTGTTCACGCTTCGTCACCACGTAGCGTCAACGGCGGCCATTTTAGGTCATGCGCGAGGAGCGCGAACAGTGTGGTGCCGGAGCTGCGGAGATAGGCAGCACGCTCGGCGCTCTCTCCAGTATTGCAATTTAAGGAATAAATAAGTGGCACAATGAGATAAGTGTCCTGTAGTTATTGGGGAACAACATAACCTCTACAGTGGCGACGAGGCTGGGACCTGGAATACAACACAAGAAAAAAAAATGCATTTTGGGAAAGGTACCAACAACAGCAACAGGACAAGACCCCAACACAGCACTCAAGTTTGGGCCCACAGAAGGTAGCCAGATGATCACAGAGAGCGCAGCAGTAGCGGAGGAGCACCAACTACGACAATAAGGCGTGAGGAGTCCAGGTACAAGGGCACCACATACCCAAGGCTGAGGGGGAGACATAAGCGCACCCAGGTAGGGGGAGGCAGTAGGAAGACAGCTGGCCCAGGCCTGACAGGCACCAGGAAGCGGAAAAGGAGGCTGACTCGGCGTGGAAAGACCCCCAACAGAGCAGGAGCACTGGCGGAATCAAGGGGCAGTGACAGAGGAGACGCAGGGAGTCTCCAACTCCACCCAGAACAGGAAGAGGAGAGCAGTGCACCAGGTAGCCCCAAGAGCCCGAATACAGCACCGGAGAAGCGCGAAGCCATGTGCGCGCAGACATCCTCAGCGACAGCTCCGATACCATTCCTGCCCAAACCGGGAGAGCCCCTGATGAAATGGGATGATTGGAGAGAGTACATCCTAAATTATATGGAGGTCCTGGAAGACGAAAATGAGGAGGCGTTCACGAGTAAAAGGAAAAGAAGGATTTTACTGCACAACCTAGGCCCGGAAGGGATCAGGGTATTTAAAAACCTAGTACCCAAGCCCCGGAAAGATACAGATGACGACGTCTTCGCCCATGCGATCGAAGAACTCAACGAGCACTAGCGGCCGGCGGAGTGCGTGTCGATAGACCGCTACAACTTTCAGCAGCGGAAACAAGAAAATGGAGAATCTATCGACGAGTATGTGGCGACGTTGAAAAAGTTAGCGACGACATGCAAATACGGCGCACTCCATGATGAGTTCATCAAGGACCAAATTATGATGCACACGACAAATAAATCAGTGCAAGACAAACTATGGGCGAGCGGAGATGCCTCGTTAAAAGAATTGATCGTGATAGTGAAGAAGGTGGAATTGGCGTGGAGATGCGCAGACGCAGCTAAAAGAGAACCAACTGCGAGGCCAATGGTAAACAAGATAGATGAGGAAGAACCCAAAGGCGGGAATAAGAATATGGGTGCAGCTAACAGAGAACCCAATAGATGGCTGGGGAAGCCGGGACCACAAGGGCAGCAGACGAAAGGAGTTAAGAATCCATGCTACCGTTGTGGCAGTTCGGCTCATGAAGCACACGACAGGAGATGACCAGCGTTCAGCGCCAAGTGCATGTTTTGTGGCCTAGTGGGGCATTACGAAAAGGTATGTCGGAGGAAAGCAGGCCGCAACACGGTGAAGTATGTAGACCAAGACCAAGAAGTCATGGAAGGAAGAGGCCAAGAGGAAGAGGATGAGGTGCTATGTATAGAGGACCAAGTTCTAAACGTAGGCACCAGGAGGTCGAACAAACCGTTGCTTGACATGTTAATAGGCGGTGTGATGATAAGCATCGTGGCGGACTCAGGATCGCCATACACGATAGTCCAGAGAGCAGTGTGGACTGAGAAATTCACGCCTCATTTGGGGCCGCGGTTGGAACCGCCTGACATCAGACCTGTCACGTACCTTGGAGACCGCATCCCAATAGTGGGATTCAGACCGTTGAAATTCGAGTTCAGAGGATGCAGTGCCGCTTGTAAATTATATGTAGCGGAAAAGGGCCCGTCGGTCCTAGGCTGGATGGATCAAGGAGACCTGGGCATCAAGCTGGACCCTGGCGGAGCGGTACAGGTGCTGATGACGGCGCCGGAACAATGGCCAGATTTAGAAAAATGGAAAGGCGACTTCCCAAAGGTGTTCGGCGGAAAGGTGGGGAAACTGGAAAAATGTTCTCACAAGATTGTCCTCAAGACGGATGCCACGCCGGTATCACACAAGGTGAGGAATATGCCGATCGCAGTGAGGGAAGCGGTCCACTAGGAACTGTGCGAACTGGAAAGGAATGGGATAATAGAACCCATCACGTGTGCGAGTGGCTGGCGCCCCTCGTGGTAGTAATGAAGCCTAACGGCAAGGTCCGGTTGTGTGTGGACCTGCGTGAACTAAACAAAAGCATCGTAGTGGAAAAGTTCCTGTTACCCCACATCGAGGAAATGCTGGCGAAGACTAAGGGAAAAAAATTGTACTCCACCATTGATCTGACGTCGGCGTACCACCAGATAGCGTTACACCCGGAGTGTAGGAAGCTGACGTCATTCATAACTCCCTTCGGGTGTTACCAATTCTGCAGAATGCCTTTCGGCCTTGCCTCAGCAGCGGCCGTCTTCCAGAAACTCATGCACCGCCTCTTCAAAGACATGGAAGGAATCCAATACTTCCAAGATGATATCCTGGTGATGAGTAGTGACCAACGAGACCACGACACCAAATTGGCCAGGGTACTGAAGGTGCTAGAGAATAAAGGATTGACTGCAGAGTGGGAGAAGTGCAGTCTAGGGATGGCTTCTGTCACCTATCTGGGACACGAAATTGGTGAACAAGGAATCACACCGAAGAAGGAGAGTGTGAGAGCAATATGTGACGCTCCACCCCCCTCCAGCAAGGAAGAAGTAAGGCCCTTTCTAGGGATGGCTGAATATTACAGAAAGTTTGTGCAACACTTTGCCACCAAGACCCACAACATGAGGCAGCTGACGAGAGAAAAAACAGCATTCACATGGACGGAAGAGACGCAGAAGGAGTTTGAAGGTATCAAAAAGGATGTTGTCCAGGCCATACCCCTCCAGGGGTACGATCCGCAGGGCCAAACGGTGTTGACAACGGATGCCAGTGACAAAGGGCTGGGAGCAGTCCTAATGCAAGACAGAGGCGGAGGAACGATGGAGACATTAAGCTTCGCATCTAGAGCCCTGACAGACACTGAAAAGAAGTTCAGCGTCATCGAAAAGGAAATGCTTGCAGTTGTATGGGCCATGGGCAGATTTCGTCAGTTCTTGTGGGGCACGAGGTTCCAACTAAGAACAGACCACAAACCTTTGGTGAGAGTCCTCACGTCTAACGGACATGCGAGCGCCACTCCCAGAATTGCAAAAATGACCCTCAAACTGTTGGAGTATCGATGAAATGAAAGAAAATTTATAACGCGCAAACTAAGCCCAAAGGGCATCAAGGCGCCTAGCTCAAAAATAGTTACATGTCCCAGGAGCTGATTACTGGTAGGCTTTCTTAAAACACCATGTTTTCAGGGCCTTTTTAAAGAGGGGCAGTGAGGATATAGACTTTAGTTCGAGAGGAAGTGCATTCCAAAGACGGGGGGCGACTGTGGAAAAAGCTCTACCTCCCCATCTAGTCTTCTTGGACCGAGGAATAACCAGAAGGTTTTGTTGCAGTGAGCGCAGACATCTGCTGGGGACATAGCCGGAGAGAAGTGAACCCAATCCAACAGATGTTCCAGCTTTCAGAGCACTATGCACTAAGCAGATGATTTTAAAAGAGATACGGTGCTCTATCGGAAGCCAGTGTAGGCTCTTTCTGGCTGTTGTCGCAGAGGAAGAATGGGGGGTATCCAGAACAAATTTTGCAGCCGCATTTTGTACAGTTTGAAGTCGCTGTATTAGTCCCTTGTTAATCCCTGCATACAGTGAGTTGCAGTAGTCCAATCTTGAACCAACCAATGCAACCACTGTCTGTTTCCTAGCTTGTGGGGAAAGATAGTGCGCTATTCGACGGAGAATTTTAAGAATTCCCCAGCAAGTAGCCATCGTTCTGTTAACCTGAAGGGTCATTGCCAGCGAGGTATCGAACATGACCCCTAGGTTCCTAGCTGAGTGGGAGGGAACAGGGCAAGTTCCTAGGGATTGCGGCCACCAATCACTTGACCACACATCATGATCCGATACGATGTGGAATACATCCCGGGCAGCAGGAACAAGGTGGCCGACTACATGAGCAGGGCTGCAGCAATGGAAAATGCCGAGGAAATGAAGGAAGCGGGTGAAGAGATGGTGGCATTGATGGAAGACCCGGAGAAGGTAATAATCAATCAAGAATTGAAGGATGCGTACAATGCGGACAGGAACGTCCAAGAGGTGATAGTACACATAGTCGGAGGATGGCCTGAAAAAAAACATTTGAATGGAAACCTGAGGAAGTATTATGAAGTAAGAGAGGAACTGTCCCTGGATGACAAAGGTGTGTTTGTATACAGAGGGGATAAGGCGGTACCCCCGGAAGGGCTAATCCCGAGGCTATGAGCAATATTGCACGAAGATCATCTAGGCATTGGGAAATCCAAACTGAGGGCCAAACAGGGATACTGGTGGCCAGGCATGGACATACAAACCGAACGACATGTAAGAGAGTGTGACCAATGCCAGCGTGCAGACAAGACGATGACACCATTGAGGCCGGCCTTGGGAAAATTCGATGCCCCGAAGAATCCATGGGAGGAACTCTCCATTGACATACTGGGACCAATTCTGGACGAACAAGGAACTCCGAAATATTTGTGTGTCCTAGTAGACAGGTACTCCAAATGGCCCGAAGTTCACATCCAAGAAGAGATGGATATGGAGACCATACTCAGGTTCCTTACTGCTACTTTTCTTAGGGAAGGCATTCCCAAGTCTATATTAAGCGATAATGGTCCCCAACTCACGTCAGACAAATGGCTCAAATACATGGAAAGGAACGGGATCCTCATTAAACACACGTCCATATATCACCCCGCGGGGAATGGACAAGTAGAACGATTTAATGTAGTACTAATGGGGTCCATCCAGGCAGCCATCATGGTTGGAAAGGACTGGGAAAAAGAGATATTACACATGATTTGGGCCTATCACATCACCCCTACCAGTACGGGGTACAGCCCCTTCCAGATCTTCAGAAGCAGAGATCCCTTCACTAAGGACAATTTGGCATGGAAGGAGAAGACGGTTACCAGCAAATGGTCTCCGGCTGTGGTACAAAACAATTTGGAAAAAGCTCAAGCCATATATATTGAACATTATAACAAGAGGAAAAATTTAAAAGACACGTCCTTGGAAGAAGGAGAATGGGTGAGAGTCAAGCTGGCAGTGTTACAGAAAAAAGGGGACAGTAAATATAGCCGGCCCCTTCAAGTCAAAGAAGTTTACGATCGAGCAGCGCTCTTGAGCGATGGTAATGTGTGGTCCCAGGATCGCATGGCTCGATGCAACAAGATCTTGCAATGGGCTCCCGAAGATCGGGAACAAGGAATGACAGATCAGAGTACATCAGAAAATGAGCACATCACCCAGGAAGGAGACATGGAAGGTGTGGACCCAGGGTTGGAGCAAGGAGGCAGTGAAACTCTCGGAGCAGAGACACAGAGTCGAGAGAGAAGAGAGTCGACTTGCAGAGAGAGTCCGGGTACCCAAGAAAGTAGAGAAAGGGGGTCCGTGATGGCCAGTGGGAGAGAAGCGATGCCTACCCCGGTAAGATGCACAAGGGGGGGGGCGAGTGATTGTGAGACCCTCCAGGTTCCGGGACTATGAGATGGGTGATGGACAATAACCCCCAAGACTGTGTTTATGCATGTGGTACAAAAAGGGGGAGATATGTAGTGTTGGCTTTCTAGTGTTCACGCTACGTCACCACGTAGCGTGAACGGCGGCCATTTTAGTTCGTGCGCGAGGAGCGCGAACAGTGTGGTGCCGGAGTTGCGGAGATAGGCAGCACCCTCGGCGCTCTCTACAGTATTGCAATTTAAGGAATAAATAAGTGGCACAATGAGATAAGTGTCCTGTAGTTATTGGGGAACAACATAACCTCTACAGAGTGCTAAGTAGGAAGACAGGGTCGCATCAAGGAAAGACTAGAGTGACAAAACAGATGGGGCAGGCAAGGAAGTTATGTCCAGGAACACAGTTATCATTAGGTGCATTGCTATTGTTAGAACTCTAAATGTTTGTGATGTTTTTAACATGCTTCATTTCCCCCATACTCTTAAGTTGTTCCCAGCAATCCCCCTTGTTACTCCTCCAAAGTGGTATTGATCTGGACTTCCTGAAACCAGTCCATCCGTTGTATGGTGTAAAACCTTACTTTGTGACTGCCTTCAAGACATTAATTTGTTGTCTGGTGTTTTTATAGCTTGACCCACGCACTGCTGCGAAATCTGGTTAGGGATTCAATGAGAAAAGGTGCTGTGTGCAGTAGGATATTCATTTATAAGTGGTGCCTTTCATGTTTGATGGAGTCAGCTAGGGAGTAGTTATCTAACCTGCTCCATTCACACTCTCTGCAAGATCAAGAAGTGCCATGTTGTGTAGCTTTTTAAATGTGACATTTATAGAAATATACACCAGCTACGGGAATCCGTGGGACTGCTGTTAAAGGGATACTTACCTTTTATACTAAGTGGTCTCAAGCTGTAAATGTGGGCCAGTTTATATTGGCTATCTCTAGGATTAAACAAGTAGCAACGTGGGGATAATTTCTCAGACCCACGCTTTTAACTTTATGTATAGCTCCTCTGGCACATATTGTGCAGTTCTTTAGCTTTTCTATAGTGTCCTATGCATAATGGCTTTTTCCAGCTTTATTCGGAAAAAATAAGATTCTCGTCTGTAGTGTGCGCTCTAGTCCTTGCGGTCACGTGATGACGCAACACGCAAGGATGTGAGCGAGAGGAGGGGCGCATGCGCGTGGAGCGCGAAAGCGGGACAGAGCGACCGGAGCGCGAATTGAGTAAGACGCTCGGCGCTCCTCTAGCGAACTTTGTAATTTAATAAATACACTTTCCCTACCATAAAAGCATTGGTGCCTTCATTGTATTTAGGTGAAGATCTACGACTTCACAGTGGCGACGAGGAGTGGGATTTTCCACAAAGAAGACGCCGAAATAAATAAATAAATAAATAAATAATTAACAACAGCATACCTAATCTGCGAAGGAGAGCAGCAGGAAACCAAGGAAAAGCTGCACTGCGCAAGCAGCTGACAGGGGAAGCAGGACTACGGTGGCAAGGTGATCGCAAGAGGAGCGTGGCAGAGGCGCGGAGACCCAGGAAGCTCCCACCACGTGCACTGGGGCAAGAAACCGAAACTACAGAGGAAGTTGAGCACGGTGAGAGGGCAGACACCCACCCACAGAGGCCCTGGCGGCACATGGCGACCGCAGAGAAGGGGGAGAAGGAGCAACCCGACCCAACACGGCGGAAAGCAGGAACGCAAGCGCGCCAGGTAGCCTAGGAGCCAGGAAGGGGAATAGGAAGAGCAAGCCAGAATGAGCAACCAAGCTTCGTCGCTCACAGCGCCGATTCCGTACCTGCCTAAGCCAGGCGAACCTCAGATGAAGTGGGAAGACTGGAGGGAATACTTCAAAAACTTCTCGAAGCATTGTAGGATGAGATGGAGAAGCCCTTCCCAGCGCGAGGAGAAGAAGGATACTTTTACATAACCTAGGCCCGCAGGGGATAAGAGTGTTCGCGAATTTAGTGCCCACAACCAGACCGGCAGCAGACGACGACGTCTTCAAGCATGCACTAGAGGATCTGGACAATCACTACCGTCCGACTGTGTGTGTCTCCATTGATCGCTTCAACTTCCAGCAGAGAAAGCAAGAAACAGGAGAATCCATAGATGATTATGTACCGGCCTTGAGGAGATTAGCGATTACATGCCAGTATGGGGCACTCCACGACGAGTTCATCAAAGACCAAATAGTTATGCACACCACCAACAGAACAGTACAGGACAAGCTGTGGGCACACGGAGAAACGTCATTGAAAGAAGTGATAGCAATGGTGAAGAAGGCGGAACTGTCGAAGCGCTGTGCTGACGCAGCCAAAAGGGAGAACGCCCAGAGGGTCATGGTGAACAGGGTGGATGATGAAGAACCCTCAGGAAGAAATAGAGCAACGCCCTGGGACAATAAAGGAACCAGCAGATGGGCGGGAAAGCCAGGACCTGCAGGGAAACAGTCGGTGGATAGCAAGACCGCATGCTACAGGTGTGGAAGTGCAAACCACGCGGCCCAAGATAAACGCTGCCCGGCATTCCGAGCGAGATGTATGTTCTGTGGCCTAATAGGACATTATGAGAAAGTATGTCGCAGGAAGGAAAAAAGGTCGGTAGTGAAGTACATAGCACAGGACCGACCAGGAGGAGAAGATGAGGGCCAGGATGAAGAGGACCTAGTATTGTGCATCGAGGAACAAGTGCTGGGAATAGAAAGCAAACGCTCCAGTAAACCGCGTGCTGACATGCTGATATGAGGAGTGAAGATCAGGATTGCGATAGACTCAGGATCCCTGTACACCATAGTCCAAAGATCAGTGTGGGAAGAAGAATTCAAGCCCAGCCTGGGATCCAAATTGGAACCGCCAGACATACGACCGGTGTCGTACACGAACAATCTGATCCTCACGGTAGGATACCGAACCCTGAAGTTTGAATTTAGGGGACGAACGGCAGAATACAAACTATATGTGGCAGAGAAGGGCCCATCAGTGTTAGGGTGGATGGACCAAGGGGACCTAGGAATAAAACTAGACCCGGGAGGTGATGTGCAAGTGCTGCTGACGGACTGCGAGAGCTGGCCGGACCTGGAGAAAGTACGAAGAGACTTCCCAAATGTGTTCGGTGGAAAAGTCGGCAAATTGGAGAAATTTACGCACAAGATCCTACTTAAAGAAAACTCCCGTCCGGTGTCCCACAAGGTTCGGAAAGTGCCCATAGCAGTGAGGGAGGCTGTGCAACAGGAACTACACAGATTGGAAGAGCAAGGAATAATCGAGCCTATAGACAGCTCGGAGTGGCTGGCGCCCTTAGTTGTGGCAAGAAAACCCAACGCAAGGTGCGTCTATGTGTGGACCTTCGAGAGCTCAACAAGTGCCTGATTGTGGAGAAATTTCCATTGCCCCGAATAGAAGAAATGCTGGCCAGGGCGAGAGGTGTAAGGTGGTTCTCCACCATTGACCTAGCTTCCGCCTATCACCAGATAGACCTGCACCCATCAAGCCGGAAATTCACATCCTTTATTACACCATTCGGATGCTATCAATTCCGCAGAATGCCCTTTGGGCTGGCATCAGCCGCTGCGGTGTTCCAAAAGTTAATGCACCGACTGTTCAAGGACGTGGAAGGCATCCAATATTTTCAAGACGACATCTTAGTGATGGGGATGGACCGAAAAGACCATGACACGAAATTAAACAAGGTGCTGAGTGTGCTGCAAGAGAAGGGTCTGACAGCTGAATGAGAGAAATGTCGGCTGGGTATGACATCGGTCACCTACCTCGGACATGAGATCGGAGGGAATGGCATCACTCCTAAAAGAGAGAACGTGAGGGCTATCTGCGATGCCAGAGCTCCTGCCAGCAAAGAGGAGGTGAGATCCTTCCTAGGGATGGCCGAGTATTATAGCAAGTTCGTCCAGCATTTCGCCACAAAGACATACCACTTAAGACAGCTCATAAGGGACAAGACTGCCTTCCATTGGGATGAAGAAGCACAAAGAGAATTCGAAGAGTTAAAGAGAAACATAAGCCAAGCGGTGCCGTTGCATGGACATGATCCTCAGGGGCAATCCATACTAACCACGGATGCCAGCGAGAAGGGGCTGGGTGCAGTCCTCGCACAGGAGAGAGATGATGGTACTGCGGAGACTCTCAGCTTCGCATCCAGAACGTTATCTCACACAGAACAGAAGTTCAGCGTGATAGAGAAAGAAATGCTGGAGGCGGTATGGGCCATGGGGAAGTTTAGACAGTTCCTGTGGGGCACGATATTTCGACTGCAGACAGATCACAAACCGCTAGTCAAGGTACTTACCTCGAGTGGACATGCGACCGCCACTCCACGCATAGCCAAGATGACGCTGAAGATGTTGGAGTACAGGTATGATGTGGAGTACATACCGGGGACGCGCAACAAAGTGGCTGACTACCTCAGTCGAGCCTCAGCCATGGAGGAAGCGCCTAATCCGTCGTGGGAGAATGAAGAGATGATAGCCATTATGGAGGACTCAGAAAGAGTGATCAGCAAGCAAGAATGGTCACAGGCGTATGAGGAAGATGAGGACATAAAAGAGGTCAAAGAGTGTCTAATCAGCGGTTGGCCCGAGAAAAGGCGGCTAAAGGAGGAGCTCCAGAAATTTTACGAAGTACGAGAGGAACTGTCGATGAGCGACTCTGGAATTTTCTTGCATAGGAGTGACAAAGTGGTGCCCCCCAAGACATTAGTACCACTCCTGCTGAACCTGCTTCATGAAAGACATCTTGGCATTGTGAAGACCAAACTGCGTGTGAAACAAATGTACTGGTGGCCAGGCCTGGACAATCAAGTGGAAAGGCACGTGAGAGACTGTAACCAGTGCCAAGGAGCAGACAAAATATTGAAACCGTTAAGACCAGCGTTGGGAAGGTTCGAGCAGACTCGCAACCCTTGGGAGGATGTAGCGGTTGATGTTCTAGGACCAATTTTGGATAGCCAAGGGATACCTAAGTACTTGTGTGTCTTGGTGGATAAATACTCCAAATGGCCGGAAGTTCATGTGCAGGAAGAAATGGACTCAGACGCAGTGATAAAGTTCCTCACCTCAGTGTTCCTAAGAGAAGGGATCCCGAGAACGATCCTGAGTGACAATGGGCCGCAATTCACATCCGAGAAGTGGTGCAAGTATACAGAGAGGAATGGAATCAAATCCAAACACACTTCGGTGTATCACCCATCGAGTAACGGACAGGTGGAGAGATTCAATTGGGTTCTTATGGGGTCCGTACAAGCTGCCATCATGAAGGGCAAAGACTGGGAGAAAGAAATCCAGAGCATGATATGGGTGTACAGGATTACCCCCACTTCCACGGGGTATAGCCCGTTCCAAATCTTAAGAGGCAGGCACCCATTTACGAAGGACAATGTGGTATGGAGGGAAAAGACTGTCACCAGCAAATGGTCACCTGCTGTTGTACAGCATAACCTTGGGAAGGCCCAGAGAGTATACACTGAACACTACAACAAGAGGAGAGACGTGAAGGAAACAACCCTTGAAAGAGGGGAATGGGTGAGGGTCAAGCTGGCGGCACTGAGAAGAAAAGGAGAAAGCAAGTACAGCCCACCCATTCGAGTGGAAGAGGTAAATGATAGAGCTGCATTGCTCAGTGATGGAAATGGGTGGTCCCAAGACCGAATGGTGAAAATTAACAAGATCCTACAGTGGCCCGTGGAGGAAGAGAAAGACCATCAAGATCAAGGACTGAGAGGCAGTGAGGGAAGAACGAATGAAGGTGGTGAAAGCCAAGTGGAAAGAGAAGTTCAAGTAGAGGGAGAAGATCAAGAAGTGCCGGGTGTGGAAGAAGCGCAGGCTGAAAAGAGCACGACACCTAAGAGAAATGAACTAAGTCAGCTGAAGGACGGATTAGTGAGTCCTGCAGAAAATAATGCTTGAGAAGCTTCTACACCGGTAAGACGCACACGTGCTGGAAGAGCAGTGGTCCGGCCTGCTCCTTTCAGAGACTTTGAACTGGGGGAATGTTAAACCCGTGGACTCTTTGCATCCTTTTGTGTGTGTACAAAAAGGGGAGATATGTAGTGTGCGCTCTAGTCCGTGCTGTCGCGTGATGATGCAACACGCAAGGACGTGAGCTAGAGGAGGGGCGCATGCGCGTAGAGCGCGAAAGCGCGACAGAGCGCTCCTCTAGCGAACTTTGTAATTTAATAAATACACTTTCCCTACCATAAAAGCATCGGTGCTTTCATTGTATTTAGGTGAAGATCTACGACTTCACATCGTCTTTGGCCATTCTAATACCAATTGGTCTCCGGCTTGGTGGCCACCTGAATTGGGCCAGAGTCCTACTCAGCGCACAAGTCCTAAAAACAGAAGTGGGGGGACGCTGTCACCGGAAGTGACGTCACGAAAGGTGGCTTACACATCGGGTTCATTGCCTCCCCTCGCTCACCCCTTAAATGCGATTGCATCAGAGAAGCCAGCGCCACTTGCGATGTGTTTTTTCCAAGCCTGTCTGTACTTCCCTGCATCATTTTATCATTATTTCGCTGCCTTTATGTTGTTCCGATATAACATAATACAGTCTATTTGAACGCTAGAGCCCAGTTTAACAAAATAAAAACTCAAAGTGCTTTTTTTGTTGCTGTAAAACAGTTATGCCTCCGATACCTGGCTATTTCTGTTATGGACTAATTTCACTTATACCTGCAGCAGAAGAAGGCATATTAAAGATGTAATTCCTTAACCCTTCTGCTATTCCAGCATGTCTTTAACGGAACACAACATGCACACCTCTCTGTCAAACGTCCTCATTCTGCAGGTGTCATTTTTTTCTCACTTATGCGCACTCTCCGGACATGCAAAATGCCCCATAGATTTGAGGTCGCCCTCTTTCCATCGCTCTCCGAAAAACCGATTCTCCGTTCACCATAATGGTATCACCCTCTTAAACCCCTGACTTCACGCCCGTTTTTAGAGTCGGCCAAAGAGTGAAGTCCAGCTGTTTGGCGGGGGGATGGCGTCCACCTAGGAAAATAAGTGGGGGGACGCCGTCCACCCGCGTGGTACCCCAACTCGAGCCCTGGTCCTACTCCTTCCTGGAATCCAATTTGACCATGATCTGTCATTTTGTAGGCTTTCCGCTTCTCTTGGCTAAAATCACTTAGAAGGACCCTGGCTTTCCTAATTTTTACTTGCTGTAAAATGGTCATTCATACTATGATCACTTTGAGACTAGATTATGACAGTTCTCTTCTTCTGGGTCTACCAATATATTACATTCACTTACTTCAGCTAGTCCACAACATGGCCGCCCACCTTGTCTTGGATTTGCTGAGGCATCTCTCCATGGCTTCCCTACTAAGTGACCTACATTGGCACCCTACTCATAAAAGGGTTTTATTTACGGCAGATATTTTAACTTGCAGAACTCGAGGTCCAGTCTATTTGCAGACGCTATTCCAAAGGTATTATCCAGGTTAAGTTCTAAGATCTTTTGGGTGCCTTGCTCTGGACTATCCCTAGAATCTGTCACAATGAATCGATGAACATTCCGTTGTTTTCCAGGCTGACATACTTTGGAATTCACATCTGTTAACTTACTGTCACCTCACTCAATAGATATTTTCTGTTTAAAGAAGAAAAAAACGTAAAAACTGTCTCTTTAATCAAGACTGCCTTTTGCAGTGTAACTAGTGCATTGATGCCCTTATTAGGGAAACTCTTTAAAAGGTTGTTTCAGTCCTGTGTTGTGGACATCACACTGCATGTTGATGTTAGTGGTGCACCAAAGTTCCCATTGATAGGGTAGTGCTTACCTGTAGCTAGTGTGATTAAGCTGGATGCCGTAATGCATGCCAGTATCTAGCCTGGCCCTATTATTTTCATTGAAAGCCTCCTCCCACCTCTCATATTAGTTATTGAAGGACAATGCTGATCTGGCAACAAATCTGTTCTTAAGGTAAGTGCCAATCCCCATAAGCTTTGTTAAACAGAGTGCATCATGTCACAGTTGTGAGGACTTGTGATTCTTCCGTGATGTGCATGTAGATTATGCTCTTTTACTTAAGCAGCTCATATTCGTCACAAAAGTCTGTGTCGGTGGACTTGGGCATGTTTTTCAAACTGCTATGTGTTATAGTGCATGTAAACTGTTGTTTGTGATCAGGAAAGGGCAGAACGGATTTTTCAAGAAACTCATGGGGAACTGTTGCTGTAGACACTGTTGTCTTACCGTATTGCTGGCTACCCATCATAGCAAACAGATTCATCTGTATCAACTTGTGTATGATCGGGAGCAGAAATGTTTTTCTATACTTTGTAGGAACTGCCCCTATTGGCCCTCTCTACAGGGTCACTCCCAAACAATTTGCCTTCGCTCTGGTTACACACTGACCTCTGTAGTGTATTAGCTAATAGAGGTTTCGTAATGTATTATAATGCATTTTTCCACTAGTTACCTTAACTCATATTTATTTCTCATTTAAGCTGCACCTTATTTTATCTGTAACTGCCTGAAAGTTAAACACCCAAAAACCCCTTACAGGACAGTAAGGTGTTTTAGCCATACCTTTGACCGCGCCCCCCACTCACAGACCCCGCCCCGCACTCACAGACCCCGCCCCTATCTCATTCAGTATCACAGTTCCCACACTTGTTAATAGACTTAACAGCAGACCGTCCGTCTCGAGCTCTTAGTGGCTTCTGAGGGACCCGCCTAGCCGAAATCTCCCATGGACCTCCGCGATAGAAAGCGAAACCGAATGGCGTCGGTAGAATAGAGCGCGAGTGACTGCTGAAGAACAAGAGCATCCGAAGCCCGAGCCCCGCCGCTGACGGACGTCAGGAGCGGCTTTACGTGCCCCGAGGCGCCTCCCATGCCGATGGCTTCGGTGCCTGCCTGCTACTGGGAATGGCGCTGCCGGGGGACTTGTCAGCGGGCTCGGCCTCATTAGGTATGGTGAAGGTTATCTTCCTGCCAGGGTTCCCAGTCCCTTGTTCTGGCCAACGTCTTTACTATGAAGTGTTTGTGACCCATAAACGAGCCCATAGTTTCGGTGACCCGGGATCAGCCTTTTTTTTCCATTTTTTTTTCATACATTCTCAGTATTTCTTAAAGGCGCATGTGTGTTTGGGTCTGCATATCATAACAAATGTTTTACGCTTCGTTTGTCTTTCTGCGGTGCTAAAGAATGCTTTCCAGGAAGCAGGAAAAAGGGAAATGCATTAACCAAACTCTTTTCCTGCTAGTCACGTGTGCGTGCGGAAATCCCCTTTAGAGAAACAATAATAATCGGTGATAAACTATGGGGTGAGTCCTGACGTGTTCTGAACAGTTTAATGCTCGTGCAGCATGTGTTCTACATGATCCTAATCTGCACATGGTCAGATTCGAACTGCAACCGTGCTCTCGTGCCGGCATAACAAAACGCGTGTGTATTCATCAATTCAGTTATTTAAATGGAAATATTGTACTACTGAGCAGTGCTAGTATTCTCCTATTGAAAGTATTGCCGTCTTCCTGAGAAGTGCAGACATGTTTATATGTGTAAGCACTCCTGGGAAGCTTAGAAAGCTGCTTTCCAGGCATGTGCCTAGACTTATTTGAAAATGCCTATGTTGCTCTAAAATAAAATACAACAATCGAATATATACGTTTTGCAAAACTAGATTGAAAGAGGCAGTACTCGGTCTTCCGTGTAATCTCATGGTAACGTTGGTACTTTATCTCCAATAAGGGACACATTTTAAGCCATAAGTGCATGTTGTACCGTAAAAAATAGCGACAAGCCAAAAGCTTAAAAAAGCACAATTTCTGCTTGCAATGAGGCTTTAACACTTCTAGTGCCAAGGGCAGTGGTAATAATGTGCGAATAGTGTTACTGTTGCCGTGGGCGGGGTCCCTTCTCATGTTTCTGGTTGGAATGTGTGCAGTCATGGAGCAAATAAAATGCGTGATGTGCTGTACAATCCTAGAGAACTAAAAAAAATGCGTTTGAGCAATCTTTAAAACGTGTTTACCAGGGAACTGGCCCACAACTCAGAACAAATAAAATGTAAAACTAGTTGTAAAACGACGGGTTCTAGTTTCAGTTTCGTTAGTTAGTTCACAGTAATTATGCAATTTCACAACATCCTGTTCTGCCAGTCACTAGATGGCAAGGCTGGATGTAACTGGGGCGGACAGCCTCAGCCTTGTTAGCAAACACCAGGTGTTTAACGAATCCTGTGTTGAGTGCCATGTCTGTTGGTTTCATGCACTTTGTGAAAGCGTCTACAGGTGCGGACCCCAAGGGCTAATAAATGCTTCCAAAGGAGGCGTCTTCTTTCGGCCTGGAGTTTTGGACAGATGTATACATTGGTGCTGGAACAATTTTCAAAGTGGGAGTGATGTACATCACCCAAGTTACCTAAGCAAGAGTAGTAAAGGTGTGGTATGTAGCCAGCTGGTGTTAACTTTGGAGCACACAGTCGCCAATATATGACTACGGTGTGGTAGGGTACTGCCGTTTACAGACAGCGCATTTTTTTCTTATTGAATTGACCACTAAATTTGATAGTAGAACTGTATAGCGCATAAGGGTTTCAGCAACAAATTATCATTTCACATCACTTAGTGAAGTGTCCTGATATGTTTTGATCCTAATAAAAACGTGTGTGTATCACGCTTAAGAACAAAAAAAATACTTAATTTATGCTTTCATCTGCTCATTCTTTTTTTGAAATATTTTATACAGACTATTTGGAGATATTTAAATATTGCTCTCACTTGTATTCAGAGAATTAAAAGTAAGTACCATTCTCCATGTGCCAGGTCTGGTGACTTAATGAACTAACTCTCGGTCAGTGATCAGCTCTTCCCCCGCAGCTCCTCTCGTCAGCGCTCTGCCCTGCGGTCCCAAACAGGCAGGGTTTAAGACCTAACCCTGCTGGGTCCCGCTGTTTTGCACATTGTATTTGATTCATTCCTGGCTCTGCGGCTTGTTACCCATACCGCTCTTGCGCATTTGTATTTTATTCTTCTGGCTCCTTGGCTTGTTTGCCCATAACGCTACCGCTGCGTTATTTCATTTTTCCCGCCGCAACCCACCCCGCTTCCGCCTCCCAGCCACACGCCCCTCCCCTACTTAAATGGCGACCGCTGCGCGATCGCGCAGCAGACAAGCCTAAGGCAAGCCAGTCTGCGCCTGACGACGGGTTCCTCCACGGACTCCACACCGGCCTATCATCAAACTGCTTCCAGGCCACCCGATACTCACCCACGGACCCATCACCTGCCATAGCTGCAGCTTCACTAGCTGATGAACACCTGCACCCCACCTGTCAGAGCAGAATGCAACCACCTCAGATGCATACTACTCAACACCCGATCCGTCCACAAGCATGCAGTTGAACTCTGGGATCTACTCGACCCAGCCTCCCTGGACTTCGCCTTCCTAACAGAGACCTGGATGAACCCCTCCTCGGCACCCAACATTGCCATAGGCATCCCAGATGGATACAAGATCACCAGAAGGGACCGCACCAACAGGCCAGGAGGAGGAATTACCATCGTCTACAGGAATAGCTTCGACTTGCACGACAGACACCTCCAGCACCGACGAGCACCTACACTTACAGATCCACACCGACCCCAACACCACCCTCAGAGGAACACTCGTCTGCAGAACCACTGGGCCCCAGCCACAGTTCATTGACGCCATCTCCGACATCGTCAGCATGCATGCTCTTGCGTCCCAGACTACATCTTCCTTGGAGACCTGAATTTCTACCTCGAGAATGCCGAAGACAGCAACTCCGTCACTCTGCTCGATAACCTCTGACTTAAACAGCTTGTTAGAACACTTACCCACACCGCCGGACACACGCTCAACCCCATCCTTTCAGCCAGCAACCACGTCGCCTTCAGCCACACCACCGAACTCCACTGGACCGACCAACGCTGTGTCCACTTCATCTTCAAGAAACCCACTGCGCACCACCACCCGCTACGGATCCTCTACCGCAGCTGGAACAATGCCACGGAAGAGCAGCTCATCATCGCCCTCGCCAGAGACCCACCGACACCAACTTCAGGCAATGGATCGATGACCGCGTCAGCACTATCGCCCTGATCAAAAAAATCTCAAACAGACGCACCAACAGAAAGGCCAGCTGGTTCACCACCGATTGGTTTTTTTTTTTTTCCAGGAATCCAAGCGGTCTTGCCGAAGACTCGAGAAAAAGTGGCGCCACGAAAAGACACCGGACAACCACGCAGCCCTAAAGAACGCCAGCCGCAAGCACCACCAACTCATCCGAGCCACCTAAAGGACCTCCTTCAAGGAACGCATCAACAACAACTCGCACAGCAGCAAAGAGCTCTTCAACATCGTGAAGTAGCTCTCCTACCCCAGCTCCACCGCAAGATTGCAGACATCCACGGTAGCAATAACACCCAGACCCTTCCTACAGCCGCCAACACTGCAGACTCACCGCTCCCAGCCTCCGCAACCATCTGTTTTCCTGAAGCCACAACAACAACACCATCAAGACCATGTACACCATCCAATCCGGCTCACCATCCGACCCATGCCCTCACCACATCTTCAACACAGCAAACCGTATTATCGCACCCCAACTTCGGAAGGACATCAACAGCTCCTTCAAGACCGCTACCTTCCCGGAGAGCTGGAAGCACGCCGAGATCAACGCCCTACTCAAGAAACCCACAGCAGACCCAAAGGACCTCAAGAACATCCGGCCCATCTCCCTTCTGCCGTTCCCGGCGAAAGTCATCGAAAATATCGTCAACAGGCAACTGACCCACTTCCTCGAGGAGAACAACATCCTGGACTCATCCCAATCTGGATTCCGACGCAATCACAGCACCGAAACCGCCCTCATCACTGCCAAAGACAACATCAAGACCCCACTGGACAATGGCAAAACCGCGGCCCTCATCCTCCTGGACCTCTCAGCTGCCTTCGACACAGTCTGCCACCACATCCTACGCACACGCCTACATGACGAAGGAATACATGACACAGCCCTGGACTGGATCACCTCCTTCCTCACCGACAGAACACAGAGGGTCTGCCTCCGCCCCCCCCCTTTCCGTTCTGAGGACACCAAGATCATTTGCGGTGTGCCCCAAGGATCATCCCTCAGCCCTACCCTCTTCAATGTCTACATGGCACTGCTCGCACAACCTTAACATAGTCTCCTACGCCGACGACACTCAGCTGATCCTCGCACTCACCAAAAACCTGCCACCGCCAAAACCAACCTCCACGAAGGAATGCAGGGCGTTGCCAGCTGGATGCAGACCAGCCGCCTGAAACTTAACTCAGAAAAGACAGCGGTCCTTTTTCCTCTGATCCACTCCCTCTGCCTGGGACGACTCCTGGTGGTCAGCCGCCCTGGTATCCGCACCCACGTCCACCGACCACGCACGCAACCTGGGGTTCATCCTGGACTCGTCGCTCTCAATGACACAGCAAGTCAACTCCATCTCCTCCCCCTGCTTCAATATCCTCTGCATTATCTAGAGAGGGATCCCCATACAAGCCACTTTACTTTTTTCTACTTAAAGTTCTAGGTATTCTTCAGAATTTGAGGTCTATTCCTGGGATGAGCACTATATTTGGATACAGGAATGCTAGTATTCTTGCTTCTACACTTTGAACTTATTTTTATTTGGTTTGGACTGCCACCTCTATTTTGCAGAGGGCCCCCTACTGTTGTCCATGTTACTTCCATTTGAGTAAATGGTTGTTTGTCTATCTGTGAGTGACCACAAGGAGCTATTTTTTCAATGCTGAAATTTATATTGGTATGGCAGAGCCTGGGAACATCTCATAATGTTTTGTGATATGCTGTTCCTTGAATGACTGGTGTTTGCTTTTTCACCATACTGGCAGCTAAAAGCAATTTTAGTTGCCCTTTATGCAGTATCTTTCGAGTTCTTTGATTTCTGGGAGGCTTTTTTTATTGATTAGTTATTAAGTCCCAGTATGGTATTTGCTATGTAAGGAGGGTGCCTTAAGGCCTTTCTGGTCTATCCTTTCCTCGAATATGGTTGTGTCCGGGAGGAGCCTTGATTGCTGCTGTTCTCGACAATAAATACTTTTTATGATGGTGAATTCTAATCTGTGCTTCCTACCGTACTCTACCCCGAGGAGTTTTGAGGTATAGACCTTGGCATACGACTGTCAATACAATGACCGCCCTGCAGGTGATGAGTCATTCACCAGGGAATTTCAAGGCTTGCAGGGCATTCCGCGTCACTCCTTGGTGAGCTTGCTTGTACTAGAGTTTGGGCATCCCTTTTTATCTTCAGTTCCATCATCAAATTATTTAAGACATTGGTTAGGGCACTGAAATGTATCTATGATGGGCGAACAGGAGGAAACCGACATAAATGGGGTCATTTTCGAACTGGGCTCTGGTGATGAGCAAATTTAGTTTTCCTAATTTTTCGTCAATACTGGAGACAAACCATGTAAGAGTGTCTTTGAGGACCACCTGTATATCGAGTTTCGACAAGTGGTAATTATGGGACTTCACTGCGACTTGTAGGGTATTCCACAAGATGTCACAACACCCAGTTGTGCTACTTGTCTCTGTTCTACTCTTTTTAGAGGATTTTGTTGGTTCCACTACCAGCAGCAATTTCACAGCGTGAGATTCTTGCACTGCAATTGCGTTCAGTGCTTAGGTTAATGGGATGAACTTGGGTACTGTGTCCTTACTATCCCCGGGGTCAGCAGTCAAAACAGATTGATTCAAACAGACTCCTGTGTTTTCACTGATTTTGAGAGACCATGCATAGATTGCCTAATAGGCATAATAGAGCTCTGGCATTGCAATATATTTGATCAATGACAGTTTGGTCCTGTGGGTATTGGGCTCTTTATCCATTTCTAGAGATTGCTGGCTTAGTGTCTATGTGGATTTGTAAACCCACTCCTTCCTTCGATGCTTTCAGAGGCTGGGGGCCTGCTGTGTCTTAAAGAAATGGAGTAATGATGGGGGTCACTTTGTCGTTATGATGGTGGTGGCAGAGTCTACAGGCTTTGTTCTGCGTGAGCGCATTCCTGGCCAGACTTGGAATTGTTAACCTAATTAATTAGCAGTTTTTGAATTGTGCTACTCAACAAGGAACTGGATCTCTTTGAGCGGACCGTTGCTGCTCCCCCCCCCACTTGACTCTTCGGGCCTCTAAAGGTATTCAAAGGATTAAATAAGCAAGAACCGCTATTGGCTGCATCCTCCCAGGGATCAGTATTCAGATTCAGGTTCAAGTGACACAAAGGGGGATAAGTGTGGACAGGATCAACCGTCCTGTAAGAGTCGTTGGGGCAGAGCTGTACCCATACTTATATTTTAAAGGGGGTTGCCTCTAGCACACACAAAGGAAGCGAACACTAGTCTCTCCTCACCCCAGACGTCTTGGAGCCTTGACAGGGGAAGGGAACAACTTTCCAAGACCAGATGTGGGGGGGGGGGTTAGTATAGGGAGTCCCTCGCTTTCAAAGGCTGGCACCAGGTACAAATACCTCCTGAGTTATTCATCGTATCACTTCTGGGCCTGTGAAAGACTCTGAGGAAAAACAACTTTGCTACTGAAGGACTGGTAATAGACACATGACAGTATGCCTTGCAATACCGTGTTCTCTTCATGTACTATTAGATTAGCAGTACCTTTGGGAACCCCCAGCAGTTGATTTAAGAAATTATTCTGTGGTATATAAATAAATAATACCGGATCTAGGTTTGACTGGACATAGGAATAACAGATAGCTCAATAAATAAGAGTCAAGATTCGAGGTAGTAGGAGTTTGCAGGTTTTAATACAGCATAAAGGACAGGAACAGGACAACCTGCACGGGAACAGGATGGCAGCGCTGCCGGGGGCAGGATCAAGGGAAAGGAATCGGCGTAAGGGAATGGGTAACATTTAATAACAGTGCACAAGCATATATACTAAAACAATTGCATTACAGTGAATACAGTAGGCGGAGCAGTGGGTGTAACAGGAGGCGTATACATAGACATGTGATGTAAACGTAACAGAATATGTCATAAATGGGGCGGAAACATGGAGGGGGCTACCTAAGGAGCCGGGACCTCTAACCTAATGGTGCACGCAAACTGACAATGACGTGTTACTAGGAGAAGCTGGGGGCTATGAACTCTGTGCTAGGAGTAGAGACAGAAGTCTGGAGAGTCAGGGCGACATGTACCTAAACCCTATCTAGTATCTAATGTTTAGAGGACATGTTGATATAAACTAAGAGTCAGGAGGGGAGAGGCTAACAGACTCTTAGACTGGAGCATGCATTATTCTACATGTAGTGCGTGTTGAGGAATATTAAATGACCATTAATACAGTATTTCTCTTGCATGGAGACGTAAGGGCTAGACGATGACGGAAACTATTGATGCGATTCAGTAGCTTAGGAATGCAGAGAAGGAGGGCTGGACTGATAACTAGAATCATAACATACTCTTGGCAGACTCGTAGGCAGAGCCAGGCTGAACCGGGCACTGTGAGGCAGGAAGTAAGTGAAGGGTCGAGGATACAGGTGGGGGCTGTATCGCTCCTCAGCGAGGGTTCAGGAGACAGGAGCTGAATCTGGTGTCCGGGCCCTTTTGAGGCCTAGAAACGGGGACTTTACAATGAAATAACGTGCACACTGAGAAACGTGGCAACGTAACTTTACATAGGCCTAATACTCGTAGCTTTCACGAGAACTGGAAACTAGCATACTAGAGATGGACACAACTGTAATTGCGTCTTTAATCAAACATGGGGAATACATATGCATATTAATCATGCACACATAACATAAGATGGGGGCCACGTAGGGACACAGAACATGGCAAAATTTACTTTTCCACATTTCTCAGCCACCTGAATTCCCTCCGAGGCTACATATCCCCATAGTTCACTTCCGTAGATGGCAGTTGATACTCTTTTTGCCTGGTATATTTTCAGTAATGCCGCAATTGGGCGCTTGCCCATCTTTGTGGCAAAGTTGAGAATAGATGCACTTACTCTTGTCACTTCCCCCTTCCTTCTCCTAACCAGGGCACTCCAGTCCAAACGATCATCCATTAGGACGCCCAGGTAAGAGAAGGTTGGGGTTATAGGCACCTTCTCTGCATTCACCCTAAAGGAATACTGCTTCCTAGGGCATGTCCCAACTTGCATTACAAATGATTTTGAGTTATTTACGGACAAATCGCGGTCTGCCATAAAGTTGCAAGTTATCCAGCAAGGTTTGCTGGCTTCTTGGGGTTCGGGCTAGTAGAACCTTATCGTCTGCATAAAGCAGAACGGGCAGACCCCTTCGCCCCACATACGGAAAATCAGCCCCTGTTTCTAACAAAATCCTATCCAAGTCATTAATATAAAGGTTAAAAAGAAACTGGGCAAGGATGCACCCCTGTCTTACACCCCATTCAATACTGAAATCCCTGGGGACCCCTAGGTCCTGAGCTAACCAAATATTTGCCCTCGTATCACTATGCATATCCCTCAGGAAGTCCACCAGGTGGTCCTCCACCCCCATGGCCCTCATGGATTGCCACATTCTCCCCGGATTGACACAGTCAAAAGCAGAGGAGAGATCCATAAAGGCCATGTAGATCGTCCCTTTTTGGGCAATCGTGTTCTTCCCGAGGATCAGATAAAGGTTAAGGCACTGGGCCCTGGTCGGAACCCATATTGAATATCTGAAATTATCTTATTATCTTCTACCCAGGTAGCCAGTCTATTCAATAGAACCCCTCCCACAACCTTAACTACGGAATTAATAAGGGAAATCGGCCAATAGTTCAAAGTACTATTGCGATCACCTTTTATGAACACTGGTACAATAGTGGATGTGCCCCAAGACTTTGGGCAACCGGCCTTAGCGGCCGCATTAAGCACACCCAGCAAGACCGGGGCCCAAAGTGAAGGATTTGATTTAAATAGGTCCGGCGGAATACCGTCCGGACCTGGCGCCTTGTTACACGACAAACCAGCAATGCCTTTCTCCACTTCACTCTGGGAGAATACAACCAGGGCATTATTTTGAGCGCTACCTTGTGGTCGAACTAGGGGTAATCGCTCTTCAAAATATGGCTAAAATGCGAGACCCAATCCTCTTCCAGTATGTTAGTACCAAGACCTTCATCCATAACCCTTTCAAAAAGACGTCTATTGATAATGCCCCAAAACTTAACACTACTACCTAACGTGCTAGGGTCTACCAATTCGCGCCAAGTTGCTTCCTTCAATTCTGCCTTACGGCTTGCCAGTATCTTTTTGTAGGTAAGTCGAAGGGCACGAACCCGAGGTTGATCCCTCGGGTTAGCTTTCAATGCATCCTTCAATACTCTGGCTGCTTTAGAGCATGCGGAATTAAACCATGTAGGATTGCTAGATGTTTTTCGTGCAGGGACAGAAAGCAAAGCCCCCACCTTAGCAATGATCTCTGAAAATGAGTTTAGTACGCCTGCTGCTGAAGAGTCAGGGGACACACAAAATGCAAATTCTGCAACACAAGACTCATGGACCTTTTCATAGAAAAGGTTTGGAGTCACCTGGGACCATTTAAGGCGACACCTACCATCTTTCAATTTAAGCACGCCCGGCACTACCTCCCTGGCCCTCCTATTCAATATACCACCCCCCAGCTGGACACACACTGGATTGTGGTCACTGAATGAGATCTCCATAATTTTAAAACCCTGAAGAATAGCCTGTAGGCTAACAGAGATCAAAATGTGATCTATAAAGAACCCTCCACTACGCCCTGTAAAGGACGGCACAGGCTGTTTACTCGATGGAACAGCAAAAGACATAGACGAAAAGATATCGTATTCATTAAGCAGATCATAGAGTACATTTCCTTGCGCTGAGTGCTCAAAGTGGAGACCCCGTATCCTGGCACATCCCATATCAAAAAACACAGTTGATGGACAGAATGTAGAACAATGTCATACATTCACCCCAGTACAAGGATCTGGGCCTAAATCCATCGTTTTTTTGCACTCCACACCACCCTGGGTTAGACACTGGCTATATGCAAATCTTCTCTGACCCTGTGCCTCATGGGAACAGTCCAGTCCGAACTACCAAGCCATGTCTTTCCCAGACCGGAATCAAGCATCCAAGGACCGGTTTCTGGCTATCAGCCTTCTTTCAGCCTGGATAGCTTGACTCCAGTGGTGTGGAGAGCCTGGGACTCGCGTCTGAGCATACCCAGCCCACTCGGGGTGAAAATTGCAAAAAACACAGTTGATGGACAGAATGTAGAACAATGTCATACATTCACCCCAGTACAAGGATCTGGGCCTAAATCCATCGTTTTTTTGCACTCCACACCACCCTGGGTTAGACACTGGCTATATGCAAATCAGCTCTGACCCTGTGCCTCATGGGAACAGTCCAGTCCGAACATCCCATATCACCCATCCTAGTTGTTTCAGGGTCACCACACGGGTGGATATTAAAGTCTCCCGCTATCATAAGGCTATGAGAAACATAAGCACAATGCTGCCTAAGAAGCCCATTCATCAGTGTTATCTGACAAACCCCCTGTCTATTCAATGCATTTTAAAAGTTAATTAAACACACACTAGCGTTTCCATGCTTTAATAGAATAGCTTGGGAGTCAGTTTGAGCGAATGGGAGGACCTTTAATCCTGCATTTCAAAGCTAGAGATGTAAAAATAACTAAACCACCCCTTGCTCTTCCACTTGCTGAAGGGGCAGCAGGGACATAGAAAGCTTTGTACCCCTCCAGATATAGGTTGCAGTTCACCAGCCAAGTCTCCTGTAAACATATCCAGGAGAATTGACTGATACACTGCACCCACATCGGCTCTGCGATCTTCTCTGCCAACCCAGCAATGTTCGAGGACAGCACGTTGTAGTCCACTAGATGATCCCTAAACGATACAATGGGCAAAACCTCCGGTGACTTCAAAATGGGGGGCTCAAATGATGTCTGTACTAAAGACCCCGCTCCTATAAGAAATAAATGAGCTGGTTCTGAGGCCTGACAGTTGACGCTTGGGGCTCTAAACCACCAGACAGTCGATCGCAGTCGTCCAGCCTTGAAAGTACTGCAAATCTGTTTGGTCCCTGCACAACGGTAGTAAAATGGCAGCTCCCTGGTAAATTAAACCCATCACAGGCAAATCTCTCACCTAAGTGTCCCGGTCGAGATCGCTCTTCACAGCTCGCTCCCTGCTGGCCAGAGTTTTCTCTACTCATTGCGGTGGTATAAAAGTAACTGAGATTAAAAGGTTGAATAGTGGATCTCACATTCTGGTTAAACCCACCGCAGATATGATACACTGTCCTACTATCACTAAAATTGATAATTATACAATTACCCTCTATATCCTTTGTTCTGCGCCCTATCCAGCTTACCCGGCGAACAAACTGAATTTTACTTTGTACATTCAAAGGGAGGGGTCTATTACTGTTCAACCAGTACACGTTTTTTTTACTTTAGCTCACTATAAGACTCCACCCTCCCCGTGGCTAATTCTGGCACTCCTGTCAACACAACAACATAGGGTACAGACTCTGGGGATAAATCAATGTGTGGCAGCAAATTCTTTTGATGATCAGTAGAGCATTGTGGTCCCATCAGGCCTCCCTGCTGCTTATTAGCATTTCCCCCCCTCCCACCAGTTGTTGATTGGCACTCTTTCCTTGGGGGCAGTCTGTTTCCCTGTATATGGACTTCAGCCATAGTACTGGGCCCGGCTACAATGTTCCTGTCCAAGTTGCCTGGAATTGGGTCTAAGGCAAACGTATGGGATGAAGGAATAATGCTTGGGCTGTGCCCTAAACCGTTCCTCTGGAGATCTTTAGCCTCGGTGCACTTTGGCGAAATGTTCTTAATAAGAGAAAAGTTTGTTGTAGATAGCTGTTCTAATTTAATCAGTCTATCCTCAATAGTCAATAGTTTTTCATATACAGGCTTTATAGAGGCTGATATGAGCTCGCCTAATGTCCTCCAAAAATCAACATCATTCGAAGGCAAAGGTCCATCTTGTGAAACCAGAGGAAGAGTATTTGGAAATGAGTCATTCACGCCTGGTTGACCTGGACTTAAAAGAACCACATCCGCATTTACCTGGTTAGCTGTGTTATTTGATTCCGGCTTCTTGGATTTCTTTTCCCTTCTGTGCTCTCCCCCCCCTCCCCCCCTTCCCTCTTTTTTAGAGGTCGCTCCCGATGAATTTTTTGCTGAGATGGGGGCGAACCTTTGGGATGGCCCCTGAAGAAGCATGGGTAGCTACCCCACAATCCACATTATCCTGGTCTGACAGCAAAACCTGGGGAGGCCGAACACAAGTTTGGCCGGAAGCCGTAGGGTAAACGGCTACAGGATTGTGCGGCACCGGGCTGCGAGCCAGCGCCAGGTCCTCCAGGGAAGAACGTTTGGCAAATGACGGGTCCTGAGAGAGTCGGCGCTCAGTAATTGCTACTTCCTTTGCAAGAACTGAAGTAGCCCTGGTAATGAACTGATTTAATGTCCCGGCTATATATCCTCCCGCTGCTGCTTTCCTTGTCTTCCCTTCCAGCCATTTCGCCCACAGATAGTTCTCAATGGTAACAAACGGATGATATCAAGTTTTACACTTATATCCAGATCATAAACTGGGAGAATTACCTTTTTTAGAATAATGATTTTAAAAGGGGGGTCTGTCTTCTTCCGTCCTCTAATGGGCTCAAACGGGCCCGCCCTTGGCCCGGGCTTCGCCATGCGCGCGTCCCGTGAAGCGGGTGCCGCTAGGAGTAAAGTAGCGGCTCTGGGAGGGGCTGATGGTCCCAGGTGGCGTCAGGACTAAGCATGGGCGTAAAATCCGTTCCGCTCGCGGATTTTGCGGATTTTCGGTAAATTCACAATCCGCGAACTCTCGCGAACTTGCCGAAAATTCGTAAAATCCGTGCGAAGCGGATTTTTTGCTTGGTCGCACTTGCCAACTAGAATACTATACAATTTCGCGGGAGTAAATACTTGCGAACACGTAGATGCGGCGGGCAGCGACAATCTCGCAATTGCGAGATTGCAAAATTTGCAATTTCGCACAAGAAATCCACCAGCAGACAGCATAAACCTTGAAAATTATGATTTTTATCAGAATAACTCCTCAGGTTGACATTTGCCTGCACTTTTTCTTTGCAAGGAGTCCATTTTGGGGGGTGGGGGTGGGAGGAAGGAAGTGCCCCACAGTCTCCAACTTCCTGTTCTTGTCCACCAGGCTCCTCCCAGTGCTTTCTTCATGTGCTGGTCACTTTGATTTGGATCTTGACCTGGAAGGATTACTTTTGTGGATGCTGCTGGATATTTGGATTTTTGCAAAACTGAAAGCACTCAGCAGGTGCAAAAGTTCAATCATTAGTAACCATTCCCTGTAGTGCTTCCTGAGGGGCCCCTTCAGAGTTCATTTGCCTACTTGCAACTATTCTATGACGCTGCTCTGACCCTCACAGCAGGCTCAGAGAATAGCTACAAGTATACAACAAAGGTCCTGTTAAAAAAATTACACTGCAACAGAAACCAATTACAGACAAAACTGAAAGCACTCAGCAGGTGCAAAAGTTCAATCTTATCATTAGTAACCATTCCCTGTAGTGCTTCCTGAGGGGCCCCTTTAGAGTTCAGCAAATTACAGATAAGGAAGCAGGTGCCAGCCAGACTGGAAGTTTAAATTCAGTGACACATTAATCAACCCCAAATTAATTCATGTCAGTTGAAGCAGGGCAGGTGTGCTTGCTTTTTTTCACCCCCATAATCTACAGTGATAAACCAACCAGAGGGTGGCAGTGATGTACCAGAGGGTGGCATGGGTGTACCAGAGGGTGGTAGTGGTGAAACAGAGGGTGCTGTGAACCTGTGATGATGAACCAGATGTAGAAACAACATAGTCGTGGACGTTGCGAGCTGACAAGTAAGTTCGCAATTGCGAACTGGTACAGAACCCTCGCGAACTGGCAGAAATCCTTGCGAACACAAAAAGAGAAATCCGCAAATTCGCGAGAGTTAGCGGATTTTGCGGATTGCGAATCCGTAAATACGCAAGTTCGCGGATTGCCAATTCGCAAAATCCGCCCATGCTTAGTCAGGACCAAGGACTCCTGGAAACTGGAGTCTGCGGTATCCTCTAATGTCCCCAAGCAAGTTCTCCTTCACCGATGCAGAATCCCGTTCTGGACCCTTGGAAGTGGTGCCAAACAGCCCAAAACAGAAACTCGGGACTTAAAAAAATTCCACCTAGAAAGTTACTTGAGAACCGACAGAAACCTGGGACTTGACTGCTCGCCGATTGACCTGACTTTGCAGTAGCCACAACAACAAATCCTGTTCAGCGGCTCCTCTTGGAAGGGTTATCCAGCCTCATAGAGCCCCCTTAGGCTATCGCCTGCAGCTTTACCCCGTAGGATATTTTCGACTTCCTAAGTAGTGACTAAGTCACTACATGTTTGTCCAGCAGCTCCCAGACTATACCTCCTCTAACATCACTGGCTGCCTTGCCCCACTGCATTTTACCTGTTCAGACATATTTTCTTTAAAATTTCTTCTAAGTCTGAATGTAGCCGGAACTGGGCCCAATCCGCAGCTTATATCGGAACCGTGCTCCGTTGTGGTTCGCCATTATGTTTGTCTTTGCCCAGTTTAGTGCAACTAGATATCCATGGGTGGTGCTTTGATTTTTTATTTTTTTTATTATTTTTTTTAGGTGCATTTTTCATTAAAAACTTTGACAATTCATAAATCCGGTTCTACTGATTGGATTTAATTTGTTTCGTTGTCAAACTATTTATTACATGTTTCTCTATTTTATTCTAAATTGGTGTGGGATGTTTCTTGCATTGTATTTTCACTTTACTACTGATTGTGTGCTTCATTAATACCTACACATTGCCTTCAAGTTAAGCCTAACTGCTTTTGTGCCACGCTGTTAGTGGGTTAGAGACCGGTTAATTTAGTGACTTTTTGTGGTTCACCATGACAGGGATTGTGGTTGTTGCTTGAGGAGGTTAACACCCACCTCAACCAAAATCCCAACTTCCTACTGCCCCTCATGCAAATTGGCCAACAAGGGGTCTTTTAAAAACGTCTGATGCTTTCTTTACCCTAGTAATCTGAAATTGTGTGGTTACTCGAGATAGTCATCGTGTATATAAGGTGTTCACTAAAATGATTGTTTTTACTTTTTATTCACTTAGGTGATCATCTCATCAGTGTTCATGACCTACTATAAGGACGACCTCTATGAAGAGTATGTCAAAATGATGACCAATATAGTTATCTTGTGCATGATAATATGCATATCTTTATCTTTCTGGATAGTGTCCATCACTGCAAGTACTTACTATGGTAAGGGCGAAAATGATTTCCTTTTTTCTTGAAAAATATTTTCTTTTACTAGTTTTCAAATACCAAGACTAAATTAAAATAGGTACATTTGCATGGAAATTAAGATCATATAAACTCTCTGGCGTAGACATTTAGTACTTGCATTGTATTGGAATGCTAGATTAAAAAAAAAAAGAAACTTTATACCTTTAAAAAAAAAAAAAGTTAATATAGAATATTCCTATTTTGGCGGCTTCACCCTTTCACTTTAATCTGCATATTTTTGAGAGAGCAGGGGATTTCCAACTCTAGCTTCATAGATTTTTATCATATTTACCGTAATAGTATGTTAGGTAATAAATATGTTTAGGTGTAAGATGTAATGAGAATTGCATGAGGTTACTAAGAATATATGTAGAAATAAAAAATTGTGTGCAGCTTTGTATATAAAAAAAACACATTTAAAGCTATATAACAAAGTACAATAAAGAAAACAAAAATAACATACAATACAATGGCATACAACATGATCTCTGTAGCTGACGGAAAGATAAATGCACTTACAACACAGGTCATTAGCATTCAGAAGTCTAGTAAGTAGCAAACAAACAGATGCAACAACCTTACACAATAAACATGCAAAATCAGGGCCACTCCTACAATGTCCATTACTGCCAATTGCTCCAACTCATTCATTGCGTTGTCGTAATTTCTAACCACTTTGAGGTGCCTCTCTTCAGCCACTGCCCCTTCTGTCATGTCTTTCAGCCAGGCCTCATATAAAGGCACTCTCGCTGAGATCCAGTGGATTGCTATATGCCTTGTCCCTAACACAAACCATAAGGTGGTAAACTTGCATGGCAGTTTACTCTTCTTGGATCTCAAAAGGTGTCCCACCAGGCATTGTTTCACTGTGAGGGTAAGAGTCCTACATGTTACTCTTTGCAAGGTCTCATCTCCTCCAAATAGCCTCATACTGGCACTTCCAAAACATATGGCTGAAGCTTGCATTATCTCTACCACTTTTAGGGCAGCCTGCGGACCAATCCTGAAAGACTGTTTAGTCTCATTGGGGTCAAATAAGTCCGGTGTAGTATGTTACAATGTGACAGTTTGAACCGCAGGTTGCTAGCTATCGTGTGTACTAGCTCATGGACAGCTATTCACTCTTTATCAAAAAAGAGGTCGTCCAAATCCTCCTCCCACTTTCCAACCCGCCACAGGGGGCTTCACTCTGTCTGCTGTTAGTGCTGCATAAAGTCTACAGATCAGTTAGCAGCCTCCAACACCCTCCATCATTGATTCCAACGTAGCAGACACTGGAGTCTCTGGCCATGTAAATCAATTTAGTGAATTGCAGGAACTGACCTCTGCCGACATCGAAAGTTGCACAGGCATATGTACAAATTTAGAAATCTTTTAGACTGGTATAGATTGCCTGATGTAAAGCATCCTCCTTCCCGCCATCTCTTCAGGGACATATCTTGGTTGAATCAATTCCAGACGTAGGGATATCGAACAGCGGCCTATGTAGTACTCTGATGATAACCAGTGCAGGGAGCTTGGTGCTTTGGTGTGTCTCCTGTATCTGGTACCGGGGCAACATTTCTAATTCTACAGTGCGCCCCCCCCCACCAATGTCTTCTCCCATTTATCTTTCTCAGCACACCACTGTGTTCGGGCTGGAGCTGTGTTGCTAGATAATATTACTCCAGAACCGAACGGCACAATCCACTCCATCTTATCTCATTTAACATATGCTGGGCCCATCCTCCTTCTCTTACCAGCCCATACCAAGGAAATGAGCAGCTTGTCCAGTGCCTTGAAAGTCGAGCATGGACCATGATGATCGAATTTTGCAGCATGTAAAGTTGACTGATACCCCAACCCGATGAGTACCCAACCCATCTAATAAGCCTATTGGTGCTCAGGTGAATGTGCTATCTGGATACCCAGGTGCGAAATTTGTCCTTTCTCAACCCAATCTTTATCTCGGCAGCTCCTACAGAAGTAACCTGGCGCATATTGCCAGTGAGAATAATAGTCTTGTGCTATTTGAGTTGCATCATGGACATGCTCCTAAAGAGGTGTAATTCATGTAACAGGACTGGGATCACCTCTGTGGAGTAGGATAAGTAAAGCAAGGTATAGTCTGCGTATGTCGAGACTATGTGCGGGGTGTTCACGACTGCGATTTTTGCCCATTTCTGCATGCGGTCTTGGAGTCTAAGAGCATGCCATTTTACTACCAGGGCAAATAACCATGGCAAAAGAGGAGCGCTTCGTCTCATGCCACTCTCTATCACCCTCTGTTCTGAAACACATCTCCCTGATTTTACTTTAGACACTGGGTCGGCCTATAATAACCTGACCCAGCCTCTAAACTTCTGCCCAAATTTCCATACTGAGCAATCCTGCGTGCATATTATCTCCGTCTAATGTATCAAAAGTTTTATTGGAGTCTAGCACTACCATTGCCACCTCCAGTTCAGTATCTGGACCATATCTATGACGGGGTGGAGTCTGTGTAAGTCCATTTGCGTGTTAGTGCCAGGGATGATGCCACACTAGTCCGAATGGACTAGAGAGGCCTCCTCCTGGCTCAGTTTATTAGCCCGCGGATTGGCCAATACCTTGATATAGGCATTGATCATAGATAGAGGTCTATAAGAGCCTAAGTCAATTAGGTCCCCGTTCTGCTTAAGTATCATCAGGACTTGGGCTTCCCTCATTGAGTCAGTGTGCCTACATCAATGATACCAGTACTCGTATACCTCCAACAGGTTTTCCGTGATGTTTATCCACAAGTGGCGGTAAAACTCTGGTGAAAATCATCTAATCCTGGAGTTTTGCCTGACTGCATGCTGACAAGGGTGCCCAGGAATTCCTCCTTAGTGAGCTGTTTTAGCTTAGCTGCTATGTCCCAGGTAATTCTGGGAACTCTGATGATACTAAGGTAAGAAGTCGCATGGTCCGCCAAGCCAGTCACTGTTTTTATGTAGAGCATCTTCAAGTAATGAAATGTGGTGGTGTTGATACTTGCCTGTGACCAGTGAGACATCCAGGCCCGTCAAATACATTATAGTAGAGGAACATTCTCTCTTAAAGAGCCATTGAAGCATTCTACTTTCCCTCTCCCCATCAACATGCCGTCTTTGCATGTAATCTGCATTAACCAGGGAGTCCCTGCCTCGTGAGTTGCTAATAAGCCATGTACCAGAATGTAGCGCCCGCAACAACCGTGTGTGAATATCCATGCTGAAAGGAGCCACCCATATAAGCAAGCCCCTGGTGTAAGCTGAATATGTAGCTGCATAAACCTTTTCTCTCCACTTCGTATGCATCTTCTGTATCTCTGCATCCATTGGATGCATCTCCTGTAGAACCGCAATGTCAATTGGGTACGTGTGTGCCATGTCTTTTGTGTAACCATTAAGACGTTCCATGTTGAAAATGTTACCATTGTCACCTTAATAAAGTAGGTGAATGTAGATTACCCCTTCTTTGCCCTGGGACTTCCTCAGATAAGGAACTTAGTTTGGAGCTCTGATCCACTGTGTATCCCCATGTGCTTGCAACACAAGTCTCATCCGCATCATTCTAAATTATTACAAAGAAACATATTCATTGTTAGTGTACTGTGAAAATGCATTAAAACTTGCCGCAACTGTTCTTGAACGTCCTGTTTTCCCCTACCCCCGGAAATGCAACATATCTACTCGAGTCTCCCCATCCTTCCCCTGAAGTTTGGCCTGTTACAGGCCTATGGTATATGTATGAATAAAACCGAGAACGCCAAAAACTGTTGTTTTGTACTGTCATAGCTGGGGAGGATACCGCCCAGCTAGCGCCCAGCAAAATCCATTATCAGGGCTGCCTGAAACAGGTGTTGTCTCCACAGCAGTGAAAGGAGGGAGCCCGAGGAGAAGCCAGGGCCCACTGTGTCAAGAGGTAACCGGGGTGGACCACCACCCACTTATAGGCACCTCCCTCAGGGACCCCACAGTACCAGTGTCCCCAAGAGTGGAGAGATATCCTGGTAGATTTCCCAAAATAGAAATAGTTATTCGTGCCAAATGCTTTGGTCATAAAAACAGAGTACCAGGCCTCCGACTATCCAGGGCCTCGAATCCAAGTCATTTGGGGTACTTGTTCCCTCTCGGGTACCAGAAGAATGTCTCGCCCATCTCGCCTGGCATAGTCTTTGAAGGCCCCGGTTCCATAGCTACCAGTGAGGAGGTAGCAGCCATAGTCATTACTGCTATTTGCCATTTCCCGGCTCTGCTCCGAGACATCATCTATCCTCACCATATTCAGTGTGCCATCGTAAGCCACTGCTACCACCCTGCTCCCAGAGCACTAGGACAGGGTAGTTCGTTGCCATATCTTTCATCTCTGCTAGATCTTTTTGTCCCTTCTTGAGGTCTCAGAAACGCTCTGGGGCTTGGCCTTTGAGGTGATTCGACAAACGCTTAGTCAATTCCAGACAACCCCCGGATCAGTGAAGATGTGTGCCCATCCATCTTGCAGCACATATTGGATGCCCATTTCTCTGAGCTTTTGCTTAACCCCTGTGCAGGATTTATATTTGTCTTGGACACTTTGCATATAGTCCGGGAAGATTGTAATAGTGCAGTTATCAAAGGTGAGAATCCTGTCTTGATGTCTCCTCCAAAGGATACAATCCAAGTCTCAATACTTGAGATTTTTTTATATCAGCGCTCGTGCTCGCATGCGTGGAGGGGGGTAGGAGGGGGTGCTCACTGCTGTGGAGGTGGCACCATCATCCTGTGCACCCGCTTAATAATGAACGAGAGGGACAGATCCGAGCTGAACAAAGAGTTCAAAATCCTTGAACCCTACGTCCCTTAAACCCCTCCCATTCAGAGGGAATCCAACAAAGTATAAGTAATTGCAGTGGGACCTACCCTCAACGTCTTCTAGGCGGCCTCCGTCTCTGAATTGCATCAGTCAATCAGGTTCTCCATCGCATTCAGCCTTCGCCACTTCCACTGTGGCTTCCAGTTCATGGTCCTTTCATTACATTTGTGAAGCTGGCACACTATAAGTTGACCTCCACTTAGATAATATCAATTTTTGTCTGCAATGCTTAACCCAGTTGAGTAATTGCCAATACATTTAGGCTCTTGGCCGCATCGGCTCTTGGCCGCATCATTGGTCACCAACTTGCCACCTTTGTCCTACATGCCCAATAATTTTGCACCTCCAACATATTAGTCCATCCTCGTCTGCTATGATGCCTTCACCGCTCTGTACTTCCCCCTGACTAATATCACCCCAGGGTATTGCATTCAGACCAGTGTCCCACAATGTCTAGCCACTCCCCACTTCAGTTCAAATGAGTGCGAGCAAGCCCTCTCGGGGAAGTACTCCATCTCAGGGCTGACTCTAGTTACATGTGGCAGTCTCAAGTGCCACTGGGAGTGCCCTGCATGCTCCGTGACTACAGGAGCCGCACTCAAAGAAGGCTGTAAAGGCCACCAGGGCTCAGCTTCCTATATCACCTCCAATTGCTGCCAGGGCCAAGGGATCACAATCTCTTGTGATTCAGAAGGCCTCCCCCCCTCTACCACCAGGATTAGGACCCACTCCCACCCCCCATGACTCTGCCGCATTCCTCCCTGCGATTTGCTGTGTGGGTCCACGTCGCTTTGAGGTCCCTTTCCTACTCCTTAGCAAAGGAAGGCTACACCACGGCAAGTGACTGGGTCCCATGGCTTTCCTCCTTAGCTACGCTCCTGGCTGCAGCAGCGACGTAGGCCGTGATCAATGGCACAGGAAGTTGAGCCTCCTCGCAGCACCTCAGCACAGTACTGGGCAGTCCAGGGAATCTGCACACACTAGCAGTGCTTTTTGTGGGGAAAAGCACCAGTGGTCTCTCAGAATGCTGCAGGATTATTCATCGAGGGCCCAGAGCCGAGACCTGGTGCTTCCTGTTGGCTGTCTTGCTAAGCAACAGTCCCATAAAAATAATAAATGATAATAAATAATTGAACATGACTCATACTGAACTAAACCCGATCATATAGCATTTGCTAAGCTGCATGTGCTAAGAACAGATGGGCTGGCACTTGTATAGAAAACATACAAACATAATGAGAACATTTCTCATTTGAAATTGGGCGGTGGGTTTGATTTTGGAAGTACTAGCCTACCAAACAGTCATTATTGAAGTAATCAATAATCTAACCTATTCATTTTTTTCTTTTCCGGCAGGCACTTTGAGGCCCATCTCTCCTTGGCGCTGGCTTTTCTCTGTGATAACTCCTATTCTGATAGTGTCCCGTGGAGTTAGGAAGAGGAGCCTGGACCATAGTGGTGCTGCAGGAGGTATGCCTTTTGTAAAGAATAACGAGCTCCTTTCTCTTTAAAGTAGGCAAATGTCCACCAGATGTCACAGTAACCTCCTATAGGAATAAAAATTACCAACTTTCAAGAAACCTTATTTCACCCATATCTTCATTTTTATTAAGTTTTCATTGTGTTTGTATTTATAGTCGGGGGGAAGGTTGTTTGTTTCCATGAATATGGCATGCTGTTTTCCTCTGTGTGGTTCATATTTTGGACAGAGGAGTTAAACATTTGAACTAAACACAGTATGACCACCATTCGGCTAGGCATTTGAAACAAACTTGAAATTAAACTGTTAGGAAATATCACTTGAAATATGTACAGAACTTTAACCATTCTCAAATACTTCATCAATTCAAATCCCTTCTCCGTAGAATCGTTCTTGTACCATGAACAACTTTGAGAAGAAATCAGGCTAGCAACCTTACTATCATTTCTTCTAATCTGATGTGAGGAAACTGGCAGTGGCATCAAGGAATCTTCTTTTGGTATTCTAAAAAAGTAAACTAACTACCAGATACTATCATTTCTTCTAATCTGATGTGAGGAAACTGGCAGTGGCATCAAGGAATCTTCTTTTGGTATTCCAAAAAAGTAAACTAACTACCAGATACTGGCACACATTAAAGTATTTAAACATGTCCTATTATAAATATAAAACATGTCTTGTAAAGCGTGCTTTTTTTAAGGTTTATTAAAGGTAAGGTTGGGGCGGACCTTAGCCTGGCTTCTGAGCAAGCAGTCGAAATGAAGGTACAGCTCTGCTGCTAAGGATCACCTACGATTCCCAAATTTGAGAGTAATTTCACCAGAGCAAAATCAGAGAAAGGAAATCTGAGCAAGATGGTTTGCCCCATGTTATGTGGCAGATGTGCATTTGAAGATGGGACCTGGCCAATCCAGTGCTTTGTTCACTATCTGAACATCATAAAATCAAGATGACTGGTGTTGCTCTTTGGACTTGATGTATGTCCGTCTTTTCTTCATAAGCTATTGCGCCTACACTGCAGAAAGGCTACAGTCTAAAGGCAGGAGGGAGATGTCCAGGAATTTTTTTATTATGGTTTGATTGGTGCTGCAACAGTGATCCTGGGTTACAGGGTTAGGCTTTGAGGGGTGAGATGGGAAAGCAGAATTAAACGTACCTGACGGAAATAACATCTCAGTTGCTGATGTTGTGATTTAATAGAGATAGATCCTCATCAAATATTACCTTAGACACACTCCAGCACAATACTTGAGCTTTAGTAATGAGAGGCAATCTTGCTTAAGTGGAGCCATTTTACTGTATCAAAGGAAGTAAGCCTGCTTGGATAGCCCTAGGTTCAAGGATATTTATAAGAGGCCAAATGATGGTAACAGGCAGTGCCCCTTTTGCAATCAGCAGAAGAGTTAAAAGCCCTTCTTTAGTCTCAGAGGCATGGTTGTACATGAAGCGGTGCTGTTTGCAGTGGTTTAATACAGACTTGAGTGCATTTGTGTAGTGATTCACTACATGACTCGCTGGCCCAACTGCAGCATTCTGTGCGGCACTGGGATACCGCCACCGACTGGAAGACCCTTTGGAGGTGCACTGCTGACCTGGAGAGCATTGCGGAGTCTGTGGTGCCCCAGTGCCGAGACGATCTGTCACAGGGTGAGCACCCCGCAGCGCTGCCATTTCCTCGGGAGAGCCCGCACCTGAGGCAGCGGATGCCGAGGCGGGCCCCTATGAGCCCTGGGGGCTACCGCACGGCACTCTGAGGGCGAGCTCCCCTAACCGGAACACCAGCTGACTTTTGCGGGAGCCACGAGCGCTGACACAGGTTGTGCTGCTCACGCAAAGCCCCCACTCCACTACAGAGTATAGGCCTCTCCCTCAGGGTCTTGAGGGGGGAGTGGATGCTGCCCTTGTAACTTGCGGGGGTCTTCTGGCCCCCCAAACCCCACGGCTGGCTCCCTCATACTGACTGGGTCGCTCACGGCTGCTGCTCCATCTTCCCTGGTAGGGCCTGGCTCGTGAAGGCGGTGCCGAGTGCACGCCGGGCCGGGCCATTCCGAGCCCTCAAAACATAAACGTCGAGCCCTTAGGCTACTTCTATAAACTGCCAACTAGATGGGAAAACTTTTTTTCTTTTTAAGTTTTCAAAACCTTTATGGAGAAATACAAGTCCGGTACATTACACTATGCAACAGTGCAACATGGCAGCCTAAATAGCCACAGTAAAGATCAAGTCAAGCTTTCGGTCACAATCAGATTACATCTCGCAACAAGCAGGAATATATTACAGTTAAACCCGCAGATCCACAACACAGTGGACCCTCCCCATGGGGGGCACATCCACAGCAATAACATAAATGGAGAGTAACGAATAACGGGGGAGCCAACGAGAAGGGAGGAGGTATTCACTAACCAGCACCGACGGCCGCAGCGGGCGCCAGGCCGGCGGGGAGTGCGGGAGAGGCAGCGTCACTAGAGTGGGATCGGGAATGTTGATAAGAGACAAGAGGGCCCCAAATGTCAACAGGTCAGGACTTGGCGGGTAGTAAATCCTAGAACTCCGACAGCACAGTCTGACACCGAGAGGCGTCTTCATACCAGCTCTCAACTTTAGTGGCAGGTCCACGACCCCAACACATGGCCACTCTACTCCTAGCCAAGACCAGCAGCATCGCAATCCGGCATCTGGAAGCATCAGGACAGAATTTCGCGAACCCTAGGAGGCACAGGGGAGGGTCAGGTTGCACTGTGGTACTAGTGATGTCGGAAATAGTGGAGCAAATCACCCTCCAGAAGTCGGAGACCTTGGGGCATAACCATGCTAGATGTGCGAAGTCCGCAGCAGGGGCAGCGCTACGCATACAGGTGTCATTTGGAATGAGCCCGAGCCTGTGGAGCTGAGCAGGGGTGCGATATAGCCTGTGCAGATACTTAAAATGTATCAGACGGAGCCGGTAATTGGGTGACAGACCAGCGCAATAGTTTCAAAGTATTGGTCAAAGGCCTCTCGTGGCGGAGGAGTGCCAGCAGAATATCGCTGAGAGTAAAAAGCCAAGAAGCGGGACTTGATTTCCTCCGGGGAGGCAGTCCTACCCTAACCACCATCGCTAAGGGCCGTTATGTAGGAAGCAGCTCGCGGAGGAGGTTGGCGAGAGTACGCCCAGGGCGGTCGCCCTCACCAAAACGACGTGCCCATCCCTCCCTTCCCAAGAAGGACAGCCTCCTCAGAGAATTCCGTGTGTTTTTGACGGATTAACACCAGCGTCTCAGGACAGGGGTGTGCAGCCTGAGCAGCATCCAGATCCCTCATTTCCGCCTCCAGCTTGGCCAGAGTGGAGCGGATAGAGCGAAGGACACCGGCCTGTTTTGTACATTCTCCACGAATGACTACCTTAAACCCTTCCCATAAAACCGAGGCCGAGTCCACGGATCCCGTGTTTAAGTCAAAATAACTAGTTATAGCTGTTTGAATGTCCGCACAAAAGACTGTGTCCCGGAGAGCGTTTTGGGGAGAAGCCAGGCAAATGCACGCTGCGGGAAATGGGGAAGACTGAGGCGGATCTGGACCGGCGCATGGTCGGAAAAGGTACGTGACATGTGTGTTGCGTCGGTAAGCCAGGACAGGGCATCTGAAGAGGTCAGCCAAAAGTCAATGCGCAACCAACAATCCCTCGCTCTGGTAACACAGGTGCCCTTGCGGGCATCAGGACGAAGGTCACGCCAAGCGTCGTAGAGAGAGTTAACGGTTTGAATAGAAGTGAGGGCCGCGGTTGCGCGCAGGTGTGACGTATAGGCGCCAGAGCCGACGACAGGGTGACATTGAAATCCCCATCCCAGACGACAGCCGCAGGGCCACAAGTAGAGATGAGGTGCCAGATGTGATTAAAAAAGTCCGGGTCGTCTGAGTTAGGACCATACACCGCTGCGATAGTCACGGGCTGGGCCAACAGTGAGCCGTGGAGTATAACATACCTTCCCTCAGGATCGGTAATTGGCTAGGCGGTGTGCCAAGGGAGACCCTTATGTATCAAAATAGAAACCCCTCTAGCATATGAAGAGTATGTAGAGGAGTGGGATTCCCCCCCAATAACGCGCCTGGAGAGGGATCTGGACATCAGATGTGTCTCCTGTAAGAGCCATATGTACACCCTGTGGCGTTGTAAGTGTGAGTGGATAAGTCAGGCCCTACGGTGGTCATTCAGACCACGGATATTCCAGGTCCAGCAGACCGTATCAGTCATGAGGAGGTGGTGCATAGTGCAGTGCTCACAGCGCAGGCGGGGAGCTCCACAAGCAGGCACAGCGGTCATTAATGGGCGGCCAGAAATGCAGCGATTATGCAGCGCAGGTGGGGGGGCTCCGCAGACAGGAATAGGCAGCACATCGGGGACGTCTGCGAACAGGGCTGTAAGGGGAGAATTCGCGGGCAGCTTACAGGCAGAAGTGACGCCGAAGTGTAGAGCACGCTGGCAAGAGGGGGTGGTGCCCTGTGCATTCAGACCCAGCAAGTGCATCACGTGAGGATGGGGAGGATCCAGAGGGGCCACGGGACCACTGATCGTGAATAACCCTTGTACTGAGGCAAGACGAGGCATGAAGCACATAAGTGTCGCAGACAAGACCTGAAAGAACAATACACATCCAACATACAGTGGCAGACTGAAGCCACCACCCCAATAGAGGAGCTAAGAACCACAACAAAGAACCTCCCACCCCACCCCGACCCAAACCCCAACCCGACCCCTCCCTCAAGAGCAAAGTAGAGACCACCCACCCCAACCCCCCAATTAGGCTGAGAAACCCACCTGCCCCACCCTAGGGACTCACAAATGGGAGGGGAAAGAACAGCAGTATCATTGGGAATCATCCCATGGGGGAATGGCAGGGCTCAGCATACACCACTGCAAAGAAGCAGGGTGGCCAAGCATGGGTGTTATTAGGCATCATGCAACACAAGATATTAAAGAGAGACAGTGTCCGCACAATCAATCATTGTCACTTAGCCGATCAGCGCAGTCCTGCTGAGACCTGGAAGGGGAGGATCGGGCCCCCTTTTCGAGTTTCTTAGCGAATGCCAGGGCCTCCCTAGGATCTAGAAAAACCAGTGTCTTGGCGCCCTGACGGACCCTCAGCTTTGCCGGGTAATCCAAGGAGTACGAGACTTTGTGCTTTTAAAGAATGCGCTTGGCAGGAAGGTATTCTCGCCGGGTTGCCTGGACAGTTAGTCCTGGTAAAAGGAGAGAGTATTTCCTTGATGGTGCCGCCGTCCCGCGCGAAGGATGGCGCCTCGATCCCGGTAATTCAAGATTTTGGCTACAATGGGTCGGGCGGCAGACCAGGACCGGCCCGTTGACCAGGGGAAAGATGGGCGCGCTCCACGGTGAACACCGGAGAGGGGAAAACCCCGAAAAGTTATTTTAATTAGTTGCTCGATTGAGCCCTCCATTTTCGAAATGTTGTTGGATTCCGGAAGGACCGTGATGTGGAGGTTGCTCCGGCGGGAGCAGGCCTCCAGATCCTCATTCTTGTCATGGATGACCGCCAGGATTTTGTCCATCTTGAGAAGTTTCTGATGTCTTGGGTAGCAGCATCCTTTACGTCAGACACCCGGGACTCGACCTGGAGCAAGCAGTTGTCATGGGAGTCCACACGGGCCTTCACTGAGTCCAAACGAGATGTGAGTTGGTCCAGCTGAGTTGTGATCCCGGTCACAGCCGACTTGACCTCCAACATGATTGCCTTGAGGTCGTCATCCCGGCCAGAGAGGGCATCCGTAGAGGCAGTCCAGAGCACAGCAAGGAGGAAGAGCCAGCCCCCGTAGGTAGTCCTCAGAAAAACAGGAGCACAGAAAGCCAATTACCAGGCCCAGCCAATGTGGAGGAGGAGCGAGGGTAAAGGGGGCCTCCCAGGAGTCCGTGTAGCATGGGGGGTAGGGGGCCGGACCAGGCGAGGATGAAATGCTCAGCTGCCACCGGGCCATCCGCGCCCCCAGGAGCAGCACATATAATAGGCCCCACCAACTGGGGCTGCTGGGCCCGCAGAGTAGGCCGTAATTAGGCAGAGGTACGTCTCGAGGCCCAGGGATTTAAGGTCAAGGCTCTCCGGAGCCGACTAGGCCAGCACAAGCAGCAGTATTTATTGTCCTCACCCAGCAGGACGCTGCGGCAACCCACTACGCCCGTGGTACCTGTTCCTCTATGCGAGCAGCGTGGGGCCCAAGGCCGGCAGCGGCCAGGCGGGGCGGGCCGCCCGGAGGCGTAGGAGTGAGGGCGGCTGGAGCACAAGGTGTCACTGCAGCTGGGCAATGGCAAGGGCGGGCCGAAGACGCGCACCAAACGGGCCCAACGCCGGCAGGGAGACGCGGGGGGTCTGCCGCTCCCTTCGCTGGGCCCGGACACCAGCGACCGCCGTCACAGAAGTCCAGAAAGGGTGCAGTAAGAAAAGCGGCGACTAGGCCGTGGCGCCCCGGACCAGGCTGTGCAGAAAACGGCCCCCAACCCCACCAGCGGCAGCCCCGTGGACGGCGCCACTAACCAGTCACGGCAGCCGGGAGACTCAGAACCAGCAGTCGGCAGCACGGGGCGCACCGGGCCCGCGCAGTCCTCGAGGGAGTAGGGGCGGCCCTCCCGGGAGCGGGTGCCCAGCGCCAGCCACGAGCAGCACCACCCAGCCTAGGAGTCAGATTGGAAGACGGGGAATGGTGCAGGCGATTTCCCCCAGTCGCCCGGAGTCAGGAAACCACTTTAGGGTGCAGGAAATGTGCAGATGCCTGGCGGATATTTACGGATTGAGAAGCTTGGCCAGCAGAGCCCACTCAGAGTGCGGCCATCTTGCAGCCGACCAAGCCACGCCCCCAACTAGATGGGGAAACTTAAATAAAAATAGTGATTGCCCAATGGAAAGTCACTTGAGATCTAACGTACATACAGAAAACAGATTCGGAAGTCTGTATAACCTAGACGAGCAAGACTGACTGTTAAGGATGCCCATATCACAAACAGAAAATAACAATAGGGTAGCATATGAAATGACCAGACAATTAACCATGAATAGCTGCCCCAAGCCTAAGATAGAGCTAAAATGTCCTCTGACCCCTCTGCCAATGGCTGCAGATGGTCAAGTAGTGCCAGAGAAAATCGAGGCAGTACAAAAGCAAACCTGGAGTAGAGACCAAAGCCTTAAAAGTAGGAACACATCAGACTACACTATCCGAGATCTTTTCTATCTCTCCCATGCTAGATGTAAACTCTGCAAAAGGAACACAAATTGCTGACGACAACCTTATTAAAGTGGTTTACTGGAATATAGCAGGACTAGAAACTAAGACAGGAAATCCAGTGTGGTCTGAATTTATAACTGGGTTTCATGTCGTCTGTTTAAAAAAAAACGTGGCTAAAGGAGCCCACACATCTGAATGGCTATTGAACATACCATATGCCTGTGGTTCAAGGAAATTATGGAAGGGCAAAGGGGGGGGGGGGCTAGCTATTTACATATCTAATGTGTTAAATGTCAAGAAAATTGTATTGAAATATGAGGAGGTATATTACCAAGTAATGGAATTGTACACTGGAATGAAACAAACTGTGGTACTGGTAAATTTCTATAATAATGCACAGATGGACCACGTAGGGGGAATTTTAGAAAATGCGTCAAATGTTTTGACAACCGTCTAAGGGGAAGGGGGTATCTTTATTGTCTGGAGGGGGGGGGGTTTAATATTACTCTGTGCGTTAAAAAAGGAATAGGTGTATGTGGTATAACGAACAAAGATGGGGAAAGCGAATCTCATTTCTCACACTCACACTATGAAAATGTTCTAACTGAAATGATGTGTGGTCTTGACCTCGGTTTTGCAAATGAGAAGTCCCAACCCAGTACCCTTTTACCTTTTTAAAAGTACTTTTAACGGAAGAGGTTGTGTCACAATAATAGACTACATTCTATTGTCTGCTAATTTACCCTCAAAGGTGAAGCAATTTGATACACATGACATCATCTTGAGCGATCATTACCGCTTGAGCATCTCCCTGAAATGATCAACATCCCAAAAAAGCACAGCCGCAAAATTGTCCATGCCCTCCACCAAATGGAAATAAATAGAAAACATGGCTATTCTTTGAAATGATTGTTGGCCGATCCACTAGAAACTACACGGAAAATCGTGGTAAAAAGTAAGCAAGCCATGGAAGCCATTCTAAATGAAACTGCGACACATGAAACAGTCTTGACTGCCTTCCAACAAATTACAAGATCGATCAATGAAGCCCTATGGATATCAGTCTAATCTCATAAAAAAAGCCTACGTTTTTTTTTTTTTTTTAAACAATTTGTATTATTTTATAAGAAATAATACAGGGCATTGAGTAAACAGTGTGCATATGTAGAGACCGTCAGAAGAAGAATTCAAATACAGCTACCCATGAGCAGATCAGGTACAGTGAGTTGCCCCCAGCATATTGCACAAATCTTGCGTCTCCACTTCATTTTCACTCAGTCACTCTCACTATCCAGCATTGGCGGTTCACAGAGATACCCCCTGTATTCATTCCATGCACCCCAAAGTCTAAACCATTTTTGTGGACATTTCCGGGCTATGTATACTGTCTTTTCTGCTAACATTGCGAAGTCAAGATCGGAACACCAATCCTTGACCGCTGGTGTCACTGGGGATCCCCTAAACTTGGCTATATTTCTCTTAGCATACATTATACCCAATGTCATCCAGTCCTGTGCGGAGTGGGTTAGGTCATTGGGTTCCCAGATGTTTAACAGGCAACATCGAGGTTCCGGAACCACGGAGTCCTTCACCACTTGCGACATAGTCCTCATAACCTTGGTCCAATAATCGGCCACTTGGGGGCATTCCCAGATTGTGTGGAAGAAAGTTCCTTCCTCCCCGCACCCTCGCAAACAGTATTTATGCGTGGCTCTCCCGATCGCGTGTAGGGTAACCCTAGTGTAATACACCCGGTGTAGTATTTTCAGTTGTACAAGCCTGAGTCTAGATGGTGTAGCTACCTCTCGGGGGGGGGGGGGGGGGGGAGGAAAGCGCAGTCAGCCAATCTAACTCCTCAAACTCTCCCACCTCCTTAGTCCAAGTGTCCTTCAACTTCAAAGTTGGGTCCCTTAGGTTATTTATGAGTTTAGGATATACGAACGAGGTTGCTTTTTTGGTCATGTGTTCCGTTAGGAGCCTGTCCTCCAATGGGGTTGATTCAGGTATGTCGTCACCGGGCTGGATAAGCGACCTTAGGGCGTGAGGGATTTGCAGGTACCTAAACCGCTCTGTGGGCGCCAATTCATATTGTGTCCTGAGTTGTTCAAATGTTAGGATGTCACCACGTTTCCAGAGATCTCCCACCGTGGAGTTTCCGATCAAATCCCATGCCCCAATCGACGCAATGACCAAAGTGGCATCATTTGTGTAATAGTGTCTTTACATTTAAGGCGGGCCTGAGCCACATACCATAAATTAACTGTGTGTGCCGTAGGGCCAATCAGGGCTGAGGCGCCTCTGCTATCATAGAGTGCAGGGAGCACACCAGCGTCGCCCTACCGGCCTGAAACGCTGGCTCCGTCTGGGGAGCGTGGACCCACTGGTTTATGATCTTTAACTGAGCCGCCCAATAATATAATTGAATATCTGGTAGGGCAATTCCACCATCATACCAGGTCCTAGTTAATTTATGCCGGGATATGCGAGCTGGTTTAGTTCCCCAGAGGAGGCTCGTGACCAAAACGTCAATTGACCTGAAATATTTTGTGGGGACAGGAAACTGGGTATTTTCAAGAACTTAAAGCAGCCGAGGCAGCGTCATCATTTTATATAAAGCCGCTTTACCCAAAAGGGTCAGGGGCAGGGTATGCCAGTGTTGTACGTCATTACGGAAACGTTCAAGGGGGGGTGCCAGATTGTGACGAAAAAAGGCATCCTGATTAGGTGTTACCCAGATCCCTAAATACTTGAAGGGTCCTTCCGTAATTTTCAACGGTCAATTCGCCTGGAATTGCGGCGGAGGGCCCTTGAGGACAAACAAGACAGACTTGGACCAATTAATATTATACCCTGAGACCCGCCCAAAAATTTCGCAAATGTCAAGGAGCTCTATGATCGAGCGTCTGGGTTTGGTCAAATATAAGAGGATATCATCCGCGTACAAGTATATACGGTCCTCCCATGTCTCGGTCCAGCTTAGCCCCTTAATCATGGGATCCCACCGGATCCAGGCTGCCAATGGTTCTAAAATTAAAGCAAAAAGCAAGGGTAATAAAGGGCATCCTTGACGCGTGCCGCGACCCAGCGGGAAATTCCTGGAAATATGGCCGTTAGCCACTACATGCGCCAGTGGTTTAGTATAGAGTAACTTCACCAAGGCACAACATTTAGGGCCAAAGCCAAGATGTTGAAGGACCGCAAATAAATAGGTCCATTCCACCATATCAAATCCCATTCGGGCATCCAGGGATAGTATAACCGCCGGCTCTGGTAGACTCGGTACTTGTGCCTTCACTGCGTGGACCTGCCTTAAATTAAGAGCAGTATTTCTATTGAGCATAAACCCGGATTGGTCCGGGTGAATCAGTACTTCGAGATATGGAGTTAGTCGGTTTGCAATCATTTTTTGCCAAAATCTTGGCTTCTGCGTTTAGTAGGGAGATCGGACAGTAGGCCGTACATTCGTCTGGGGGTTTGCCAGGTTTCGGCACTGCAATTATGGTGGCTATTTGTTGATCTTGTGGTAATTCCCCCTTACTTAGACTATAAAACATTGCATGGAGATGTGGGACTGTTAAATCAGATACGCACTTGTACAATTCAATAGGGATTCCGTTAGGTCCCATAGCTTTACCCGACTGCAGGGAGTGAACTGCGGCGAGGACCTCATCTTTTGTAAAGTAGGATTCTAGATGCAAGGCCTCTTCCTCTGATAGGGACGGCATTTTTATGTCTTTAATGTATGTTTGGGCCTCGTCCGTGGTCAGTTGCGTGTTGGATGTATAGATTTGTTCAAAGTAGTTAGCGAGGGTGTCCACAATGTCCGCAGGGGTGGTGACTATGGCGTCCGTCAGGGTATGTAGTTGCGCAATCGTCCTCTGTGCCCTTTCTTTCTTATCTAACCATGCTAGAAGCTTGCCCGCCTTATCTCCTACTTCATAAATAGTGTGTCATGTGTTTTCGAGCCGCAGTTAGACTTGTTCCCGCTGGTATTCAGTGAGTTCGCATTGCTTAAGGCGGAGTTTTTGGGCTGACTCTGTAGTGGGGTCAGTCTCATGCTGCGTCTGAAGCGTGGCCTCAATCGCATCTAGGTCACCCCTCGCTGCCCGACTGTGACCCGTTATCGAGGCAATAGCTTGCCCTCTCAGCACGGTCTTATAGGCTTCCCATAAAACTCCCGCCGACTGTACGGAGTCCACATTATCTTGAAAGTAGTGCTTTGTTACTGCACTGATTTCCTTTCGGATTTTGGGAATCCGCAAGTAACCAGGAGAAATTGGGGAAATTCGTTTTCGAACTTTAACGTGAAAGGTGTAGGTCTTGTAGACCGGCGAGTGATCAGAAATGCCCCTGGGTCGAATCCCTGTCTCAGTCAAATGGGGAAGACTGTCTGCGGATAGAAAAAAAATAATCAATACGGGAGAGACTGTTGTGAACTCCTAAGTGGAAAGTGTATGCACGCTCCCCAGAATGTTTGTATCTCCAGCCGTCCGTAAGGCCTAGTGCTTCCAAAAATCCAGTCAGCCGGGATTTGCCCGTCCCCGGCATTCTGCAGGGGTGTCGGTCTAGCGTTCCATTTATGACTTATAATGAGTTCCCCCTCCGGCAAGTTCAGCAGAAATGTGCTAAGGGCGGGAAGAGTCACCGAATGACCGGGGGAATGTATACTGACACTATATTAAATCTCTTCCCCTCCGACTGACATGAGATAGCGGTAAATTGCCCCTGTGTATTGCTCCAGACCCGATGTACAATTAGGGAGAATTTTTTCCGCACCAATATGCCAACTCCTCTAGAGCCCGACGAAAACTCTGAATGCGTTACCATTGTGTATCCCCATCGGTCCATGGCCTTACATGTCGAACCTACCAGATGTGTTTCCTGGAGCAGTGCCACAGCTGGTGCTGTACGACGTATATATTGTAGCACCAATCCTCGTTTAATTTTATCCCCAGCCCATGTACATTCCAAGTAACGAGTCATAGGAGACACTGGGGTCAGCAAGGGGGCCCTAGTATCTGTAGTGTTGCATATTGAAACCTTTCCCTCCATCATGGGCAGAACCGTTTTGTAAATCATTCTCAGCAGCATGCACCTCGTCAATCATAGCAGTGAAATTCAGCCCATAACTTAAACTTTTAACAAAACTCAACCCCCCCCCCATCCATACCCTCCCTAGAGCCCTTGTGAATTCTTTGTGCGTGTAGCAAACTAAGCAACATTCCCACCTCCCCCTAGCAACTTTCCCACAATCCCCATTCACCCCCCTCCCTGCTCCCTTGCCTATGGATGTAGAACTACCCACCCCCCAATGTGGCAGAGTGCTTTCACCCCTCCCAAGCATGAGCCCCCCCCCATCCACTGGCAATGTATAATGTCAACAATAAGCCACAGCCATTGTCATGTAGTCCTATAGGTTCTGAATCGATCCCCCTATTCCTGACCCTATTCTAGTTAAATAAACCAACAAGTTAACTAGCAGTCAGCCCATGAGGCAGAAAACCCCCATGATGCAGATACCGTTATCTGACGCAGTCACACTACGGCACAGGAACGTGTTATCTGATTAGGTCATAACGCTTGCGATCTAATTAGACAAGCGATATTCCTCCAGCCCCCCATATAAGGCATACGGAGTTCTCATAACAAATCAAACCTATGACAACCTGGGCAAAACCCTGCGGCCATTGTTTTGATTTCACCGAGAACTTCAGTAAAAGAATGTGCTAACGAGCAAGTCGTATGACATCCTTATTGACGTATCTATGTCCATCCTTACGTCAATCTCGGCACCTTAAAGGTATAAATATTACCGATCTTGCCCTATGCAAACACACGCGTGGTGACGAGACGGAGCAGCCATACTTGCCGAAGCCAAGAGCAGAGCAGACCCCGCTGGCAGCAGCCCCGCCTTCCTGACGCGCTGAGAGACGCGCTGCTTTCTCCTGCCGAGAATCCAGCACCGGCGTTTCTGGGTAGCCCTCGCAGGCAGCCTGGAATATCGAGACCAGAGAGAGAGATACCATTCCTCATTCATCCTAACTTCCAGGTACAGAACTGAATGACCCCTCACAGAGAATTCTTTAGTTATTCACTTGGCAAAACAAACTTAACTTAAACTGTAACTTTCTATTCCCGCCCACGTATTAGACTTAGGTCAGGTACACGGGGTAGGCGTATCTAGAAACACCAGTTGAGTACGTTTAGTCAAATGTATATGTGTATGTAATATATTTTATTCATTTTAAAACATCTTATGGCTTAGAAACCATATCAATGTTTTTACAGTATTATTTTATACTATTGCTTTTAATGTATGCACTTTACTTAACCATAAGTATTGCAATAATATCGATCCATTTCTCTTGTATGAGAAAAGAGACTGATCAATAAATAACACCTTTTTATTGAACATGCCCGTCTCTTCCTTTTCTCTACAAGCTGATGAGACTAAGAATGCACGTACTGACTGAGTAAAATAAATTGCCTTTTGTTCACACGACTCTCGAGATATACTCTTGATTAGGGGAGAGCAAAGTTGTCATGTTCTATGGTTGTCAGAAACTAAATCCCTTCTTGTCTAATCAGGGGAGTTAATTCTTTCCTGAACATTCGAGAAAGTTTCTAGTGAACTCTGAGCTAAGCTGGCGAACCCAAAACTTTAAGTCTAGTATCGACAGTAGTAGACCTAGTTAACGTCTGGCCTAGGCCTTTACTGCTGTAGGTATTATTCCAATGCGCAGAGCCTATTGGGATGATAGGAACTACACTACATGGCGCCCAACGCGTTTGGAAAGGGCGATAAAACTAACGTAAGACATTTAGAGTAACTCAGTCGTGCTTTCTCACTCAGACCCCTTTTCCCAAATACTCCAAAGACGTCTGGAGTGGGTGAAAGGTTATATCCGCCAGACCTCGCAGGAGGGAACTCCTATGTATGGTTCTTGGTATAGTCAACGTTGAAGGATACACTGTTCCAAAATATTGTGCATCTAATCTTTGTTTCCATAAGAAACCTGATCTGCAAACAAAAGAAATAACCTTCAGGACAGTAAAATGTCAGACAATGAAGAAGAAAGAGAGGCAGTTAGATTAGCAGCTGAACTCGCAGCGGCTGATGCTGCAGCACTAGATGCGGACGGGGATATAATACTCATCCCGGTCATCAAAAGGAGATCTATAACCCTGAAACTTATAGAAAATGGACTGACACCTAGAGGTGGCACAGTCATATTCGTAATTGAGGCACACGAATATCGGCAGACAGAGGTATACTATTCATGGATACATTTTCCAGCAGCAAATGCTGTAACAAAGTACTTCCACTATTACAAAATAGAGGAACCTCCTAATAATTACACTCCTTTCGAGGAGGTGGAAGTACCACTCAAATTTCAAGAGCATTTGCTCTAATTTGATGGCGCCCTAAAACATAATAATCACATCACCAGGCTCGGTCCTTTAGGTAGACCAGGAGCAACGTGGCCGGTCCTAGCCGGATACACACCACATCCAGACATCGATGGGATGTCTGCACCAAACCTTTTAACACAGCTAAAACAATTAATAAAAATTCATAGACAATTAGTTCAGTATGTGATGCGGACATCAACAATTCAGCCAGAGATTAAACTTCCACAGCTGACCCCTCACCAGGGGAACACAAATACAATTACACCACAGAACATCCAATCCTGCCTAGGTAAAGTACCGGCTAAACGGGAACAAATACCATTCTGGTTGGCACAGAAAATTACCCAAATAGAGGCGGTGTTTCCTGACACCACCCCGCTAGAAAAGCACAGGATTCTGACTATCTGTCTCCCAATGGGAATCGCACCACACATAGAGGACTGTGACACTTGGGGTACAGTCTTTGCTTCCATCTACACAAAAACGCACGGTGTTCCATCCATTTCGGTAATACCAGATGTGCTAAAACAAATTCAAGATGAATATGGTCCTGAACCCGCTTTAACTCTTGGTATGAAATTACTAAAAGACTTCAAGCAGGTCTCGGCTATATTATTAGCCAACATAAAGGGAGAAGCAGCAAACGTGGCGATCCGCCAGAGATTAAAAGAGACAGATATAGCAGACCAACCAGCTGAAATTGCCAGAATCATAGAAAAATCCTATGAGGAACTAGGTAGAGATAGTTTAGGTGGAATACCAGTAAAACCACAACTGATTGAAAGTCCAGAAAAAATATTTTTTAATAATAATTCACCAAAAAAGAACTGGGATGGAAACAAACAATCCAATCCTAAAGGAAAGAAATTCCAGTCCAGAGGAAGGTCTCCTAGGCGAAGAGAGAAATCTCCGAACCAAAGACACAGGTCACCCCAGAGTGACCCCTCTGGGAAAAGATATAACCTTAGAAATAGGGATAATATAAAAAAGCCTGATCGATATCAAGACTTTGATACCCGTCCCTCTCAATCTTTTCAGACTTCCTCGCAGAAATCGGAAAGAAGAGGACGATCAGAACAAAGAGAAGAGCACGCCAAGTCCAAAGACAAGGAACCTGCTCAGCTAAAAAAGAAATTACAATTTCCAAAAAAGAAGGTAGCCAGTATCAAGGTAGTTAACAATGCCGAGAATACTGAGGACACAACTGAAAAACGGAGAGTGGGCTCAGACAATGCTAGACAGTGCAGCAGAAGTGAGCATAGCTCGCAAAGTCCTTATGAATCATCTGGAGACAGTGGACACGAATGAATATCTTCAAGTGGAAACTGCGGACACCAGAGTTGGCAAACCTCACAAGATATACGAGATAACATTACGTATAGAGGGAGATAAGACTAGGAAAATAAGGACTATTTTGGGATAACCTATCCGAGGGCTATGACATCCTTCTAGCTGAAAAAGACTGGCCACCAGAGTTTGTTAGGGAGTGCCCTCATGGCGAAGAAATAATTATGCCTGCCTTCTCGAATCATATCCCGATTCATAAAAAATACACACTTGCCAGAAAATGGGCAGTGGCTTTAGCTCCTGCCTTATATAAAAATCATGTAGGATGGGATGAGGACTCTCCTCCTCACAAAATCCAGTTAAAATCACAACCAACTGCACAAAGGCAGTACCCAATTAAGCAAGAAGCTAAAAAACAGGTAAATGAAATACTAGATCAGCTAGAATACCAGGGGGTGATTGAAACTTGCACCTCACAAAGAACAACCCTTTGTTTCCGGTCTCCAAACCAGACCATTCATATCGTCTAGTTTTGGATTACCGACACCTTAACACATGTTGCAAAACTTTTGCAGTGCAAAACTCACACAGTGCTGCACTAATGAATAACATAGTGCGCAAAAAATACAAAACAACCTTGGACATCTCAAATGGATTCTTTTGTCAAAACATAGCACCAGAGAGCAGATATTTAACTGCATTCTCAATAAATGGCACTCAAAAACAATTCTGTCGGTTAGCCCAGGGGTACAAGAACAGCCCGGGGGTATTCTCAGCGAGAGTAACAGAATTACTACAACTATATGATGATGAAGCATTATCTTATGTCCATGACATCTACTTAACAGATGATGACTTGGATACTCACTTGAAGAGCGTGAACACCATAATACTTGGGTTCGCAGCAGAGGGTTACAAATTCAACTTTAAAAAATCCAGAATTGCCCATCTAACAGTCTTGTACGTAGGATATGAATTATCAAGTATAGCCTGGCTGACAATTTTCTTAGAACTAGAAGAAATGGAAAATTTAGAATATGAAAAAAACATACCCTCTGCCAATCGACATTCTGCCTTTACGACATTACGCCTGTGTAATCTATACAGACGGACATGCTCAACCCCCCGTTTGGGGAGAACAGGCATACAACCCCACATGTGAGATTACAAAAGAAGTGTGGCGCGGAGGTAAACTAAAACATCTATTAACAAAATCACACTCAGTAGAAACTAATTCAGAAAAACAAACTGAAATAATAGCATTGAAAATGGCGCTAGATAATGCGGATCGCGAATTCCCGACACTTATAGTGTCAGATTCATATTACTGCGTCAAATCATATAACAAGGATTTGCAGACATGGATTCAAAACGGTTACAAAGATGACACAGATGCACCAATAAAGCAGAAACTGCTCTGGGAACAAATAGCTCTTTTACATAAAGAACTACCAAAGACTCACGTGACACACTCACTGAGTCATCAGCGTGATGGCGTTCACGTTGCAGGGAATTCATTGGCTGAGACAGCCACAGCGGCAGCCACTAAATCGGCTCCCGTAGATCGAAAAAAGCGTACATTAAAATACATTGACGGTGAAACAGTGCTGGCAGTGAAAACGTCATCAAAAGGCGACTGCTCAGCGTTACCGATCAACTATCCACTCAATTATACATACATAATCGATGCAAACTCCGTCCCTTTTGCTCGAATCCCTGGAGTGGGGGATAGAGTGATTCAAAACATGGACAGGAGAAACTTGTTAATCGCAGACGCACATATGGGCGAGGGTCTCAGACACCTCAAACTAAAAGATTCTCTGGAAGAATTACAATCACGGTACTGGTGGCCAGGCATGAGTCTGCGTCACACCATGTTTGTAAAAAACTGCCCAAACTGCAACAGAGATCGCAGTGGGGAGAGAAACAGTTTAATACCTCGTCGGTTTACTCCAGGAAAAATCAGGAGTAAAAAGGAAGGGTTGTGATTAACTTATACAGGCTAGTTCCACTTATAATGTAGATCACCAGCACTCGGCTGACGTCCGGACTGTTATACAAAGATTTGCGAGTCTAAATGGCATATACGCTAAGAGCATGCTATGTTTGACCATTGTCTCCACTCTAGCCCTCAAGCATGGGGGGAAACATGGCCAAATGAGCATAGCCCAGCGGGAATCTTCTCACTTCCTTCCTGAGGGTACGGGATGGTGTAAAGAAAAAACCAAGGCATAAAGCAATCTATAACGGAAAGGATATTAGGTACGGGAGCTGGGTGGGTCAAACATCTAATAAGTGTCCAACGTAGTCTCAATAACTTGCCAAGAAATTCTCTGAAGGGATTCAGTCCGTACGAATTATTATTCGGAACTAGGATGATTATCTCTGACCTTGACAGTCAGACTTCAGTGGTGAAAGAAAAAAGCTTTGATATCAAAGACCGTTTGGCTATTTTGCAGGACTTAAACAAAACAAGAAAAGACCTGAGCAACATAAAGTTGAAACAACAGCCAACAACCACTGAAGAACCACCACCTGTCCCAGCAAGACCTGTCTGGATTCCTAAAGTCGGGGATCTAGTCAGGGAGAAGATCGCGGTAAAGAAGGAATTTGGGCCTTCTTACAGAAAAGCAGTTCCTGTCTTGTCTGTCAACGGGACAAGATCAGTTGTACTACCGCCACTTGCTGGTAAAAAGGAGAACCGAGTTGTATCCATCGACCTGGTAAAACCACAACATGTGGCCGATAACAAACAGTAGGCCAAGTGGACTCCCAATAAGTAGCAGAACACCAAGGTTTGCTACCAGTACAGAGGTTCTTACGAAGAGGCTCATCACATTCGAAACGCCTACAGAAGAACAACAAGGACTATGCAGCAATGCAATAGAACTCAGACCTCTGAAAACCCAAATAAAAACATTTAGCAGAAACACACCAATCTATAATGAAGTACCAAGTGAAAATGCAACCAATGAACCAATTGGAACAATTGACAGAACTGCTTCCGGCTACTTCATAAACTTCGATGATTCCTCTGAAGGCTTCACTGAATCAAAGACACAGCCATCATCAAAAACCTTTAAAGATAAAGCTAAAGAACTTTTGAAACAACTGAAAGAAACATATCTGATTCTCCATGGATTGAATTTTGGGTGGGTTTTGGTGCATTTATCCTCATACTTTGGCTCATCATGGTACTTACTTTGGGACGCTTCATTGAGGGAAAATATGCTAAAATGGACACAGCAAGTCAGAAAATCAACTTGATCCTCAAACCACACACATCTTCACACGTCGAGAAAAGAGAACTTTCTTCAGCCAACTTCACAGCCAATCCGATACCTGGTGGGGTAGCCTGGGACAACACTGACTACGAAATTTATGGTCCGGTCGAGATCCTGAAATATCCACACCAAATTAAGATCTCCTTGAGTGACTTTGTAAAACCAAACTCATTTGCTGATGATTGGGACTTCGAAAGCATTAATAATATGATGTCTGATTTAGTAATGTCTGCTAAATTTACCAAACATGATTATTTGCAGGGTTCTACCAATTATGATAGTATGTACTGTTATAACCACTATGGTAACCATTTTTTACATAGATCTGCACAACCTAGAAATGTTTTAAATTATAATCAATGGGAACATTGTGCAACACCTCCAAAAGGGAGCTCAAGAACCGTTTACGACAAATATTCATATTTTTCAGGTTTTAACACAAGTAATGCTGAAGCATTTTATTTTAAATTGTCAAACAAGACAGGGACCAAGACCATGATAACCAACACAAAATTGTTATATTCAGACTCATTCTTTGAAAAAATGAATACCTTTGGATTTGATTATTGGGACAAAAATGTTGAATTGAAAAGTGTTTGGGGTACAAAAGAATGGCAAGTACAGGGTATAGAAGCTTTGTTTAGAGCCTGCATGATCCCAGAACAAATGATATTTTTAAATGACACTGTTCAACAGACCACCTGTCTTGGCTTAGCCAAAATCAAAGATTTAAATAAACCGTCTATTCCAAAGCCAACAATGTTTAGCAATAACTCTGATACAGATGAAGAGATAGACGTAAACCATATATTAAACCAAAACAGAACACATCCTGATTGGAAACAGTGGTTGATCTGGCCCACAGATACTAATAACTGTCAAGACAGATTCCTGAACAAAACGCAGGGGTTCAAAATGACCAGGCCAGACCCTAGATATCCCCAAAGACATCACCCAGGGATAATAACCACCTACAGTGTGGGCAAATTATGCCTTCAATGGCTACAAACTTCCACACTGGCAGAAATTAAGCAACACCTAACTTTACTTACTGATGGTGCTGACTTGCGTGATTTCACTATGGGACCACGCAAACAGCGTCAAAAGCGTTTCATAGCAGCCTCTGTATATGCAGCATACAATGAGGCCTGGAAGGTTACTCAAATTGAAACAGCAGAGAGAATACGGGAAATTGACCGTATTAATTTGGAAAAATCACTTTCTGTAGTGGACAATGGGTTAATGACTCTGTCCTCCAGAATTTTTTCTTTGGACAGCATTGTGTCTTCAGCAATCGATATATTATCGCAAGACTTACTGTTATTACAACACGGTCAGTCACAATTGCGTTCTATTGTACAGCTTGGCTGGACGTTACAAAATCTGCGTTCAGGCTATGTGCCTTGGCGTCTAATCAACACAACGTCATTATTCCAAATCTTTAACCTTACTGATAGACAAATCAGTATGGCACAAAAGGGTGCTGATTATACAATCTTGAGCATTGAAAAACTCGAAAGATTACCAGTGACAATGTCAGAACGACCTGTCAGTGAATGGATAATACATGGGATAATAAATATTCCAATCTCAACCTTCAGGTTTCAATACTGCCAAAAATATATACAGGCTGGCATGTACGAGAAATTGGGAAAGGGGTACCTTAAAACAACATGGAACCTGCCCTATTCACATGCATGTGTCAGTAATAAAGGACAGAAAGTGTTTCTTAGTGGCAACAATTGTGCGATGTCACTAAGTGGCACACTTCTGTGTAACGGAATTAGTTTGCATGGAGCCTGTGAAGGGAATTCATACAACCTTTCATGTCACCAGCAAGGCGCACCTGCAACAGAAATAGAACCATTCTTTCAAAGACTCTATAATGGGAGTTACATTCTTATTGTAGACCGCAGATGTTGTAGTCTTATGCCCGGGACTCCTTATCTAGTAACTACTACTGCGAAGGTCAAGTGCTGTGGACGCTCATTGTTCCCCAGCTCCTTCCCAGACAGGGAGGCAAGGGCATGGCCCGATTTGAAAATTACTTCTATTCGAATAGATACTTTAAGCAGAATGAAAACAGTGCTTCTTCAGACGCCTACCAGGCTCTCGTCATCAAAAGAAACGTATTATCTACAAGTCGCAAGGACGACTGCAGAGATACATACATTATTATCAACTAATTCCCCTGTACATTTCGCGGAAATCCTGAATGAAATCTTAAATATTTCTGATACCACTGGGGTCTCAAATGTATTTAAGACAGTATTTTCGATGGCATTAACACCATTCAAAGCCATACTGGGTATTTTTCCAGATTTCGTCCATTCGATTTTTGGCGGACTTCCCCTGATCTTGGGACTAATTGCAGGAATCCTATTCTTAGTCCTTATTTTTCGTTATGGCAACCCATGTCACAGACAAAACTCTTGCGACAAGGGAAGAAACAATCCTAGCCATTGGATACCGGGACCGGATATCAAAAATCCTGGGACTCTCCCGGCTTAGAGACCTGAACATGACTTGGTTTCTTTCATTTCGACCAATGTGGCAAAGATGTGTTTTACCTGTATTAAGGTGTCTGCTATGCGGAGAAGAATGCGTGTTAGACACCTGTCTGACGCTACAATCGGATGCGCCGATGGATGCAGAAACATTGTTGAGCCCGATCAAGGTTCATGCTTTGTGCTGCCCTCAAAGGCTACCAATCCTGATGACGGCATTCGTGGAAGCTTCTCCACTACGATTGATGGGTAGTGAAGTTCAAGATGAAAGCAGCATCGAACAGGTACGACCTTCTGTCAGCAATGCGAATCAGAATGTCAATGGAGACAATCATGCACAAGAATGCATGATTACACCTATTTCCGAGTTAGTGAAACTTTCCCAGGAAGCTGTTGACAGTTTTTTCGAAAGCCTAAATGATATGATGTTCTCACCCGAACAGAAATAGAGACTTTTGAGCAAGCTCGCACACGGCGTTCCCTGAATTCGGCCTTCAACTTTAAATAATAAAGTCACATGAACTATTTTTCACTCCAGTTCACGGACAGCAACTCTTTCAGAAGCCCCAATTCATTTTTTCGGTTTTTCGGGACACTTATCTTCTGCTTAAAGTAAGAAACTATTCCTAAAGAACTAAGATTTCTATTTTTAGATACTTTATAGACTTTAGCTGCCCGCTGGTATGTTCACAAATATTTTATTCTGTGATGGAATGGTCTCGAAACTTTTTTCTGTATTTAAGAAACCATTTCATGTGTAATTCTCATATACCAAATAAGCAATAATGTATACAAATGCGTGATTACTTTAGCATTATTCCATAGCTTGAGTGCATACAATATATATGTCTGCAAATTTTCCGTATATTTGAAGAATTTCGAAATGCATTTATGTATTTTGGGGTGGTAAGGTATACACACTACTCTATAGTATGTTGTACTATGTTATACTATGCCTAGATTAGTAAATATGTCCATAGTTAGCGTGGAGTGGGTGTCATGTATTCCTATAGGTTCTGAATCGATCCCCCTATTCCTGACCCTATTCTAGTTAAACAAACCAACAAGTTAACTAGCAGTCAGCCCATGAGGCAGAAAACCCCCATGATGCAGATACCGTTATCTGACGCAGTCACACTACGGCACAGGAACGTGTTATCTGATTAGGTCATAACGCTTGCGATCTAATTAGACAAGCGATATTCCTCCAGCCCCTGATAAGGCATACGGAGTTCTCATAACAAATCAAACCTATGACAACCTGGGCAAAACCCTGCGGCCATTGTTTTGATTTCACCGAGAACTTCAGTAAAAGAATGTGCTAACGAGCAAGTCGTATGACATCCTTATTGACGTATCTATGTCCATCCTTACGTCAATCTCGGCACCTTAAAGGTATAAATATTACCGATCTTGCCCTATGCAAACACACGCGTGGTGACGAGACGGAGCAGCCATACTTGCCGAAGCCAAGAGCAGAGCAGACCCCGCTGGCAGCAGCCCCGCCTTCCTGACGCGCTGAGAGACGTGCTGCTTTCTCCTGCCGAGAATCCAGCACCGGCGTTTCTGGGTAGCCCTCGCAGGCAGCCTGGAATATCGAGACCAGAGAGAGAGATACCATTCCTCATTCATCCTAACTTCCAGGTACAGAACTGAATGACCCCTCACAGAGAATTCTTTAGTTATTCACTTGGCAAAACAAACTTAACTTAAACTGTAACTTTCTATTCCCGCCCACGTATTAGACTTAGGTCAGGTACACGGGGTAGGCGTATCTAGAAACACCAGTTGAGTACGTTTAGTCAAATGTATATGTGTATGTAATATATTTTATTCATTTTAAAACATCTTATGGCTTAGAAACCATATCAATGTTTTTACAGTATTATTTTATACTATTGCTTTTAATGTATGCACTTTACTTAGCTATAAGTATTGCAATAATATCGATCCATTTCTCTTGTATGAGAAAAGAGACTGATCAATAAATAACACCTTTTTATTGAACACGCCCGTCTCTTCCTTTTCTCTACATTCTGATGAGTCTAAGAATGCACGTACTGACTGAGTAAAATAAATTGCCTTTTGTTCACACGACTCTCGAGATATACTCTTGATTAGGGGAGAGCAAAGTTGTCATGTTCTATGGTTGTCAGAAACTAAATCCCTTCTTGTCTAATCAGGGGAGTTAATTCTTTCCTGAACATTCGAGAAAGTTTCTAGTGAACTCTGAGCTAAGCTGGCAAACCCAAAACTTTAAGTCTAGTATCGACAGTAGTAGACCTAGTTAACGTCTGGCCTAGGCCTTTACTGCTGTAGGTATTATTCCAATGCGCAGAGCCTATTGGGATGATAGGAACTACACTACACCATCAACCTGAAATAGAAACATAAGGAACAACATATCATGTCTTAACAATCGGTGAAATAAAACATGTTATAGACCCAAAACCCTTTGAAACATAGTACGTCTAGAAGTTTGTATAGTCGTGGGTTCAACACCTCCCACTCCTTTCCCCAGTACTTGCGTATGTCCATAGAGAGAGGTTCTTCATCCGATTCAGAATTCGTGTCATTCTTGCTCGCCCAGGCCACTTGGTTCTGACGCGGCCGCCATTGCCGTCGTGTCTAGGCCGCTGCCATTCCTCCACTCTGCTCTGCCCCGATGATTACCATTCCGGCCTCCGACAGTGGTCCAGCCCTCCATCCAATCCCAGGCCTCGTCCGGCGAGTCGAAAAACCATGGCTTACCGTCCCACTCCACTCTCAATTTTGCTGGGGAAAGCATTGCATATTTGATGTCTCTGCTACGCAGTTCCTGCTTGACTGCCTGGAAGCTCCTCCTCTGCGCATGGACCCTGGCTGTAAATTCGGGAATGAAGGATACTCTGTAGTTGTCGATTTTCAGTGGGGTCCGGATCTGGAGGATTGTAAAATACTATCCCTGTCCCGATAGTTGAAAACTCTGGCGAACAGCGGGCGCGGCGGAGCTCCAGGCTTGGGTCTTCCGCCCGGCACCCTGTGGGCCCGCTCTATAGAGAAATAACTGGAGAGCGCCTTGGGTTTTAAGTGTTTCGTGACTAGCTCCTCCACATAGAGGTCTGCAGCCGGCCCCTCTGTTTTTCCGGAACGCCTAGGATTCAGATATTATTTCGGCGGGCCCTCCCTTCATAATCATCCAGTTGCTGCGTCATTCTGACCTGCCTTGTCTCCATTTCCGTCATTTGACGTTGAAGCTCCGAGGTGTCATCCCGTAGGGCTGTCGGCGCGATTTTAAGTTCCTTCACCTTCTCGTTCATTTGTTTGAAGTCGGCTCTGAGCAGTGAGACCTCCACCGTGACTGAGTCCATGGATGTACACATTCCTCCTATGGCTGCCAAGACATCGCGTAGCGTCGGTTCCGGATCTGATGGCGATGTTGCCTCCGAGCCACCTTTATCTGATCTCAGCGAGTCGCTTTTATCTCCACCTTTGGTCCATGCAAATTTTGATAACTGTTTCTGGGCTGTACTCTGTTGTATTCTCTTATTTGATTTATGTTTGCATGTCACTTTAAGGGAGTACATTCTATCTATGCTGATGTCATGATGCTCCATGTAACCTAGGCATTCTCCACTTGCCAGTTGCTCCTAAGCCTGGACTGGGAACACCAGTTTATCCTCTGTATCTTCAATAAACTATTTATTCATCAATACTACTTCTACGACTACTATCATCAGTTACATCAGATGGCGACAATTGGCTTGAGGGGCAAGTTGAATACAGAGTGAGTTGTTCTTAAAAACTCTACTGGTGAAAAGAACCCAAGCGGTGAAATTGAACAGATAATGAACTGCTGAAAGACGAAAATTCAACTAAAAAAAAGGAAGACGAGCGAAAGAGAGTTGGCCTGACTCTCACTTAACACAGAAAAGAAAAGGTAGACTGAGTACGTTATTTTGACGAACAAGCAAGAAGAGACTGTGATCTCATTCAAGGACAATGAAAACTGAATGAAACGGAGAAAAAGGGAACGATAATGAACACATCTGGTTGCTAAAGCGGTGAGCATATAATTTCTAAAACAAGGAAATTGTCAGTTTAAAACGCCGAGATTCATTATATTCGCGTATGTTTAAACTGCCTTCACTGAATCAAGCATCATTCAAATATCTTTCACGCGCAACCTTACCATAATTCAGAGTCTCGGTCTCTTCGCTCTTCCTGACATCGGAAATTCGAGCTGACGCAGCACATCAGTGTAGAAAACGTCAACACGCATGCGCAGTGCGTGAAACAACGTGACGGCCATTTTTGACTCCTTTGTGGTAACCTAGCAACAGAACGAAGAGCGTTTCTGCTCGCTTTCATTCTCTGACAAGTATTTGAGCTGACGTTTATGAGGAAATATACTAACGCTTTGTCAGTGAAAATAACCCTGCTTGCTACAAATCAGCAGATTTGACCCAAGAAGAAGACAGTGAGTAATAATTTGTTTTATGTTCGTTTCACCGAGTTTGCATTGAAACAGGAAAGAGAGAATAAGAGGAGGAGGTACACGTTATTACCTGTTAGTGAAGAGATATACCATAGTTTTGGAACGGAAAGAGCATGGAGAACCCAAGTGTCATTGCACCTCCCATGTTTTTACAGTCAAGTTGGGAACCTCCAATAGAGTGGGATGAGTGGATAGACATTTTTGAAAATTATATAGAGGCGCTGGACGGCAAAGACTTCAGCGCAATAAGAAAAAAGCTCTGTTATTAAGCGTGCTTGGAAAAGAGGGCCAACATTCCTTCAAATATTTGCCCTTAGGATTGAACCAAGATGGCAGGCCGATTTAACAATGTTTACACTGAAGCTAAAGCGTGAATGAAGAAGCAATATTCGAAGGAAGTGAATATTGTCATGGCCAGACATAAATATTATACGCAACCACAGCAGACTGATGAGTCTGTTGACCAGTTTGTGACTAGACTACGCAAACTTTCCTTGAAATGTAATTTTGGCGAGATGCGTGACGAAATGATCAGAGATCAAATGATCGTCCAATGTAAAAACAAGAAAATACAGGAAAAACTTTGGGCAGCGAAGAACCCCACCTTGCAAGCAGCTATAGATATTGCGAAGGTCGTTGAAGAGTCTACAGCTTGTATGAAGGAAATGGAGAAGAAGGAAATTGTAGAAGAGGGTGGTGGTGGGTTGAATGTGTCATCTGTTAGTCAAAGTGAGGTTGCAGTAATGAACAAGAAACCGTTAGAACTTAACGAAAGAATGGAAAAAAGAGGTTCAGGAGGATACAACAGCGGGGAGAGGGGAAGGTATCAAGCTAGAATGTGTAGCAGGTGCGGCAGTACCGATCATGGTGCAGATTACAAACGTTGTTTTGCCATTGATAAGGAATGTAGGAAATGTGGAAGACGTGGTCATTTCTCAAGGATGTGCAAAACGTCTAATAATGACAAAGTTGCAACAGTTGATGTGAAGCGGGAAGCTAGTATGCAAGGCAATGTAGAAGGTGCTGATAAAATCTTATGTTTAAGTGATATGAACACACTCCATGAAGAGCCTGGTAGGAAGAATAGACCCAAAGCAACCTTCAGCATCAATAATAAAGTAGTTGAATTGATGGTGGATCCAGGTTCATTTTGGACCATAGTTCCAGAATCAATGTTTAGGGAAAATTGGGAGGGTACTACCTTATTCCCAAAAGATATCCGTCCCTGTGGTTACCAAGGGGAATTTATTGATTTATTGGGGTACATGGAAGCTGTGATTGAGTTTCAAGGACGCTCTATTCATGGGAAAGTCTACGTTGCAAGTTCTGGTCCTGCAATATTAGGTTGGGGTCATCAGTATGACCTTCATATTGTCATTGATCCCAGAGCAAGTCAACAAGTGATGGTTGTGGATATGATGACTGCTGAAGTAATAGTTGAAAGTATGCCAGACTTGTTTGCTGAACACATTGGAGAATTGAAAGGGTATGTCCACAAGATCGTGCTCAAGGAAGGAGCAGTTCCGATACAACACAAAGTGAGGAAAGTACCATTTATTGCTAGACAGGAGGTGAAGAAGTTGTTAAATGATATGCTCAGTAATGGTGTGATTGAACAGATAGAAATATCTCCGTGGGTTTCGCCTGTAGTGATCACGACAAAATCTGATGGCAAATGTAGGTTCTGTGTGGATCTTCGCACACTTAATCAGAATATCATTGTAGACAACTTTCCGCTACCAAATATCAATGAATTAATTTTGTCATTGAAGGGTGGAAAGTTTTTTTCAAAACTTGATTTAAGGAGTGCTTACCACCAAATAAAGCTACACAGTGATTCTAAGGCCTTAACCGCTTTCATCACTACGGAGGGAATTTACCAGTTTACTTGCATGCCATTTGGTCTCGCGTCAGCAGCGGGCGTTTTTCAGAGAATGATGGGCTCAGTCTTGAAGGGAATAAATAACGTTGTGTATTTCCAGGATGATGTTTTATTGTTTGGGGAGACAATGGAGAAACACTATCAGATTCTGAAAGAAGTTTTGAATAGAATGGAACAGTCAGGGTTAACTTTAAGGAAAGAGAAGTGTAAATTTGCAGTGGAAGAGGTAGAATATTTAGGTTACACACTTTCTGCTTGTGGTGTGAGACCTAAGCGAGATCTTTTAGAATCAATAAAGAAAGCACCGACACCCTGTGATAAGGATCAATTAAGATCTTTTCTCGGTCTTATCGAATACTATGCTAAGTTTGTGGAGAATTTTGCAGCGAGGACTGAGATGATTAAACTGTTGTTGAGGAAGGGGTGCAAATTTGTATGGGGTGCCGAACAAGAGGAGTGCTTTATTAACATCAAAAAAGCAATATGTGAAGCTAAAATCCTTACTCCATTTGATACTAGACGCAAGTCTGTGTTGACGGTTGATGCCAGCGCGGTTGGTGTAGGTGATGTACTAACACAAGAACACGGCTCTGAGTTAGACAGTTGCTTTTGCCTCACGGACACTTACCAGTTCTGAAAGGAACTATTCCATCATTGAACGTGAAGCATTGGCAGCTGCTTGGGGCTGCGAGTACTTCAGAATGTATTTATGGGGATTTGAGTTCAAGTTGTTGACAGACCATAAACCATTGATTAAATTACTATCTCCAGGGGGTGCTGGAAAAGGGTCAGCACGGTTGGCGAGGTTAGCCGCTAGACTCCAGGAATTTTTGTACAGAGTAGAGTATATTCCTGGATGGCAGAATAGTCAAGCGGATGGACTATCTAGACTTCCTTTGCCTTGGGATGTTGTTGACAAAGTGGGTGTTGAAGCTATGCAATCCGAGGGTTCGGTGGCAGCTATTGATGAGTTAGCGGATATATACTCTGGTGCTATTGACAAAAATAGATGGAACTCCTGTATGGGCAATGATGAAGTGCTGAAGTGCGTAAAGGATTTAATTGTGAAAGGTTCTAGGAGAGAGAGTACCCTACCTTTGGCTGCACGTCCATATCTGAGAATCCTCGAGGATTTGTCAATCTTAGATGTTGAAGGGAATATTATTATGAAGGACGATAAGTTTATTCCTCCTCAAGAGTTGAGGTTTGACCTATTTAAGTTGGCACACGAGGGACACCTGGGTCAGTCCTTGACGAAGATGGTGGCCAGGAATGGACATACAAGTTTCTGAGTGGGTTGAGAAGTGCATGGAGTGTTTCTAGAGTGAGAAAAGGTTGAAGGTTGGGTGTCAGAAGGATATTGGAAAGATAGATAACCCAGATTTACCCTGGCACACTGTGTGTTGTGACTTTATTGGTCCTTTTTACTCTTTAGGTCAGGACATGAGGTTTTGTTTTGTTATGGTTGATGTAACTTCTAAGTGGCTAATAGTGAAGTTCACTAAAGAAATAACCACTAAAGCAACAATAAACTTACTGTCTGACATTTTCAGAGAGGAGGGTTACCCTATGAGATTGGTAACTAATAATGGGACACAACTGGTTTCGGAGGACATGGTGAGATTCTTGAATGCTTGTGGTATTCACACCAGAACCTCGTTATACAACCCTCAAGGTAATGGTATCGTGGAGAGGGCTAATAGGATGGTGAAAGGGGCGATCCAGATGGCACTCTCTTCAGGTGGATCTGTAAGGGGCATGGTCAACGATTTGGTTTGGGCATATAGAACTACGATCAATGGCGTCACTGGTAAAGTTCCGTTTGACTTGATGAGGGGTCGTTTGGCAGGTACCAAACTCGTACCAGCTTGGATGAAAGTGTTTCAGGCTAGCAGATTTGGGTGGCAATCCACCTACGACAGATATGCGTGAGAATGAGTCTGGAGTTTGTAGTAAGTTAGGTGTGGAACATTTGGCAGTGAATGATTGGGTAAAGGTTAAACCTGGTCGTGTTTGTTCTGGTTTAACCACGTTTAGAGGCCCATTCAAAGTAAAGTCAGTTCATGACAAATTTGTCACACTTTTCAATGGTGAACACTGGAATTTCAGGAGGGTTGCCCTCTACAAGAAAGCGAATGATGTTGATGGTAACGTTCTCCATCCTAATTCTTTTCATGATCAAAAAAAGGGTAAAGACTCTACCATGAGTGGCGAAACCAGTGTCTCTTCACAGAGGATTAGAAAGCAACCCAGTTATCTTCAAGATTTTGTGTGCAGTTAGAAGACATCCTCATTTCTTTGTACACCATTTAGTTCGTATATGGAAAGCCAATACATATATCCTAGTTGGTTTTTTTTTAAATGTTTTTTTTATTGCCTTGTTTTATTTTGTTCACTTTTGACCAGAAGGACCCAGGATATGTTGTATTCTCTTATTTGATTTATGTTTGCATGTCACTTTAAGGGAGTACATTCTATCTATGCTGATGTCATGATGCTCCATGTAACCTAGGCATTCTTCACTTGCCAGTTGCTCCTAAGCCTGGACTGGGAACACCAGTTTATCCTCTGTATCTTCAATAAACTACTTATTCATCAATACTACTTCTACGACAGTTACATCATACTCCTCGACCCCTTGCCACCTGTTGCCATTTTCAGGGTCGTCGTGGGAAACTCACCCGAGGTGTAATTTGGATCGGTAGTGGCATACCTTGCTACCCAAGCACTCAACCCGCGTGCGGTCCGGGCCCCCGTCTCTCTAATCTGTCGAGGAAGTAGTCGCTGGTTCCGTGGGGTAGACCGCAGCCCAAAGATGTGACGCAGCGGGGTCAAGCGGAGCCCAACAACGCAGTTGTCATCTTAGATCTTCACTCACGCAGGTCACCAACCTGCATAAGTACCATGAGTGTACCCACAGTCCTCAGCTGGGCTTCCAGAGCCACCAACCCGAGCAAGGGTCAGGAATCCCAAAAAACTCGCCTATAGGAGGCCGCGGAGGCAGGGAAATAGGTCTGGCAACATCCGGCCGCGTATAGGGTGAGCGAGGGGGGGGGCAAATAGGTCGTCTGTGCACCCATCAGATTCACCAAGCGACCACGGGATCACCCAGATCAATCCGATGCAGGCCCCGGCCTCCAGTGCTGTCATGAGATCTGGGCTGCCCCTCAGTGATTATGTGTAGCAAGTCTGCATAGCCTGGCAGTGCTGCATGCCCAATCTCTCAACTGAAGCAGGATGTACTCTGGTTAGGTCCAAAAGCCTGGGCCTCAAGTGCAGCTGTCTCCAAGCCTGTCCCTGGCCGTGTGAAGTGCAGTAGGTGATTAGGCCCACACGCAGCCGCCCTGCAGCCTTAGTCGTGCTCTCCTCGCCCACCGGGGGGTCCCGAGATCGCACCAGAGACCCCCCCCTCTTGCGGCCACCACCTCTATGCCTGTCCTCTTATTACGGGTAGGCCTCCGAGCCGGGGCCTCGATTAGCGCTCGCCCCTCGGCCGAATCTGCCCCTCGTTCGTGGATACCAGAGCGTGGTAGCCGTGTCTTCACACAGTGCTGCGCCGTCCACCGCTTTCGCCCCACAGCCGGAAGCCGCAGATTAGCCTCGCGGCCACTGCACACTAGGGGGCTAGCCACCACACCGTATCTCCCTTTCAGTCCAGTGCCGCCATCTTCCCACCTCAGTTCCCGGAGCCTCCGAGCCACTACAATGCCGTCTCTGGGGGTGGTGGTCCCACGAAACTTACTCCGCTACCGCAGCGGAGATAGCGGGAAGCAATGCAGGCATTCAGACGTGGGTTGCTTAGGATCTACTAGGCTGCAATACGATGCAGTTGCCGTGGATGAGGCAGAGCTCGTTTAGGCAGCAGCCATTGCTTTCAGCTGCTAGCCACGCCCCCCTAAAAGTTGGTTTGATTCGAAGTGCACAAAGGCATACTCAGTTTTGAAAAAATATCACATGGTACCCCCAGAAATAAGACCACATTAAGAGAGGCGAGACAGGCATACAACAAAGCAATTAAAGAATGCAAAGGGGTGTTTAAAAGAAGAGCTATGGCAGACCCTGTATGAAACCATTGAGTCCAAGGATGGGGTAGGTTTTTGGCGGGTGGTAAGGGCACCCTTTCTGGAGCCGGGGGACACCCCTGACTATCGAAATAGCAATCCCAGAAGACCAGTGGGTGAAGCACTGCCAATGCCGCCGTCGCTCAAAATGAGGAAGGGGAAAAAAGAATACCAGCATGTCCGATAATAGATCGACAAATCACTTTGGACAAAGTAATAAGGGCGATTATGGCAGGTAAGGGGGGCAAGGCACGCGGCACGATGGGATCCCATTAGACCTATACAAAAGCAACTTTGAACTATGGGGCCCAATACTTACACAAGTAATTACGGCTAGTAGCTCTCTTAAGCATATAGAGACATGGTCGGAATCTATCTTAGTTCCCATCTTTAAAACGAGGAATAGACAAGATCCCACTTGTTACCAACCAATTATCCCTGTTAAGATTCCTCCGCGAAAATAGCAGGCGGATAGTTTGAGTGACAACAAGAGTGGGCTGAGAAAAATAAAATATTGTCGAACTTACAATTCGGATTTCGTAAGGGATTGGGAACTGCCGAACAAACCCTTAACTTGAGCATTCTTATTGGGAAATATTCCTGCTTAAAATAAGGAAGGCTATTCCTAGCGTTCGTTGACTTAACTGCAGCATTTGATTGCGTAATACACGAGCGGCTGTGGGGAGCCCTGCGGAACCTGGGGGTGAACAATAATATTGTATTCTTCTTGGAACATCTCTATCAGAACGCCAAAGGCAGAGTTCGATACGGACTCCAAGGAGAATGCACGGTACCTTTCCCAATCAAGAAGGGGTCAGGCAAAGGTGCGTGCTGGCTCCCTTCCTCTTTAATCTGTATACAAACGGATTAGAACAAGCATTGACGAAAGCGGGACAAGACTACCCATCGATAAAAGGTCGACCCTTACCGGCATTAATGTATGCAGACGATGCCGTCTTGATGTGTCATACCCATGTGGGCCTCCGAAGATTACTGGACGGTTTCGCTGCCTATATGCGCGAACTAGGCCTCCGGGTTAACAAATCACAAATGTTCATCATGAGATGTGGTACAGGAAGTAATAAATGCAGAGACCTGTTCATTGATAGCCAAAGAATAAATGTTATCAACAGTTTTAGCTATTTGGGTATATTATTTGATAATAAAGCTACATGGATGTAGGCTGTGCAGACGAGGAAACTAACTTTTATGAAAACCACTGCAGCCCTAGTTAATTTAAAAAAAAAAAATGAGGATTGAGGCTCCTCGTAAGTCTTATTATAAATATACAGCATGAAATACGTATCGACAGCCTTGTATGGAGTGGGATTATGGGGACACTGTAATACCCAACCGTTGCAAACGGTCGAGAATCCATTCCTAAGATATATTGTTGCTCTCCCGAGCAGTGTATCTTCATATGTTTGTCACTCAGAGCTGGGGGTCCCATTCTTAACAGACCTAATTAAAATAGAACCAATTATGCTTTGGTACAGGATATGGAGGTCCGAAGAAACCCACTTGAATAAGGGACATTTTAAAGAAAGTTCTCGGAATGACTGGTGTGCTGAAATTGAAATGGTTAAAATATGTCAGGGACTTTCTGTGCGATCTAGGACACCCTGAGTTTTATAATGAGCTTACCACAATGAGTTTGATGTCCAGAAAAGAATTGAAATGCAAATGTCTATCATTACTTGAATCATGTCTTTTAGCAGAAGAAATTGTTGAGCCCACAGTACTGCACCAACAGATGATAGGAATAACTTTCAACATTCAACCCTATCTTATCTTGGTGCATGGCCAATATGACAGGCTGTTGTTAACAAGATTAAGATTAGGCATTTATCATCGCATTACGAGTTTACCAAACATGAGCGAAAGGTTAAGGGTGATGCAACTATGCCCCTGTGACAACACATCTGAGAAAACTTAGCTTTTTTTCTGTAAATTTTATAACCTACAAAGGTAAAAATGGTTAGTGACCCTTTTAAAGAAGCTTGCTTTTAGAAAATGTCGACCAGCGTTTTTAGCCTTACAATTTGTAGACCATGAACTTACAATATGAATTTTAATACATTTTCTGAAAAGTGTGATAAAATGTAAGAAATCGATAACACTGTAATGAACTAATGACCTGCATTATAACTGTCTCTGGGAAATGACCGGATGTTTTAAATGTATTTTTATTATATGCTTTTATGATTATCTTGCATTGAAATCAAATAAAGCTTTCTTTCTCTATCTCTCTATCTCTCTATCTATCTCCAGACTTGAAAGATCTACATGTATACTAAAGGAGATATTAAGTGTGACCACTAGCTTGTAAAGTGTGATTTCTCTCTCAACATAGAACAGGGCAATATAGAAAGCAGAGGTATACATGGACAAAAAGTATCACCAGTGATCTACAGACTACCACCACATGCATATAGTGCTCCACTGTCTAAAGGTGGCAAAAGCCAGTAATAGAAGCATTGTTGGGAATAAATCCAATATTGCCATAAAAACTGCCACACGGCTTGAGGTCTTCGCCTACATATACTAAAGATGAACAAGATGGTTTTCTTTCAACATCTAAAATGAAGGGTAAAGAAGGTAAAGATAATTCTTTGGGAATTAAACTAATTCACCTTAAAGGTGTAGTGGGTACAGGGAACTGCTTCTTGGGAGGGTATGCTCCCTGATATCATACTAAGGTTACGAAAATGAAATTTGTGTTGTCCCTTTTAGGTGGAATTATTTTTTCTTAGCCTCTTTCTCCATCCCACTGACTAGAGAGAGCCTGCAAGAATAATAATCGTAGAGTTTGGTGGGACATGAAAGTCCTCTGCATGGTTATATATGTACGTACACTGAGTGCAAGTGTGCCTACAATGGTACATTTTATGGAGGACACTGGATTCCGTTTTTAAAAGCCCTGCATGGTGAAAACGCGAGCAGTAGAGGACCCCGACCCACACCCGCGGTCAGATTTAGTGAGAGATCACAAGCAAAGGGCCTAAACACAGCTCATTGATGCACATATGACCTCCAGGTTTGAACTCTAGTCATTCACATGGCATGTGGCAGATTCAGGGTCTATCCTGCTGCAACAGACCACATTTAAAACTGAAGAGATAGTAAAAGGGTACACTTCAAAAGAAGCAGACCCCAGCATAAAACTTCATCGACCCAGACCCTAAATCATATTTGGTGGTTGGAAATGGACTATAAGAAGGGGAGGTTAAGACCACAAAAAAATTGGTCATCTGCCAAACAGGATGTGTGAGGAGGGAAATCTCTTCAAGACTTAGGTCCAGGACTGTGGGCCAAGGCCTGCTAGTCTCTTTGCTGTGGCAGCTTAAGGGTCTATTCTGCTGCAACAGACCACATTTAAAACTGAAGAGATAGTAGAAGGGTACACTTCAAAAGAAGCAGACCCCAGCATAAAACTTCATCGACCCACACCCTAAATCATATTTGGTGGTTGGAAATGGACTATAAGAAGGGGAGGTTAAGACCACAAAAAAAATTGGTCATCTGCCAAACCGGATGTGTGAGGAGGGGAATCTCTTCAAGACTTAGGTCCAGGACTGTGGGAAACACATGCAATAGATCCTGAGCTGAAAGAGTTAAAGTCAAAGTATCAAGTCCCAATATTTCAGGTGCTCTTCATTTTATTCTTCATAAAAAATGTATTTGTGTTCAGTTGATAGAATCCAATCTTCACACATTAGGAAGAGAAACAACCGCTGCCAACACGTGTTTTGTCTAGGTCGTTAAGACCACTAGACTTCATCAGGGCAAATGTCTACTGAGACAATCCAATAGATAAGTATAGGCGTATTGTCCTAGCTACAGATTTAGTTCCAAGTAAGCGTCTTGCTCCAAGTACATATCCAAAAAGGGAAGAACGTCCAATCCTTCAAATCGTTAGACAGTGTCCACCCAATCCATAAAAAATATTCAAAATATTTCCTCCGAGTACGGGTCCTGATAGGAAACAGTGTGTTCCTTAGCGTGTGCCTGCTAGTCTCTTTGCTGAATAAGGGCCTATTGCCCGGGGAAACCAAGACCACCTGCTCTGGACCATGAGCACCAGCGCCTGGCTGCTTGCCAAGACCAGTGCGCTCTGTGAGGAAGAGGAGAGCATTGGGGGAGTGTGGTTCATTGGGGATCCTCATAGAGAGGAGTCCTGGTGTGAGATGTGAGCATACTGTTGCTGTACCGAACTGGTCATTTCCGATGTCCAGATTCAACTCAGTGACCCCCGTATGCCAGGAGGTGGTTGCCTTGGAGATAGCCATCAGCTGAGTGCTATGTGGGGAGAGTAAAGCCGGACCTGTATTGTTGTAGCAACACCCCTCTCCCTCGTGTGCCAGGAGGGGACGCCGTAGTACAGACTGCCGTGCATTGAAGACAAGCACATTGTTTGACGACTGAGCTGCAACCCTGTATACCAGAAGGGGATGCAGATACTGAGTGAGCTGTGACATTTGGGCTGCCAGCCAAGAACTGATCGCTGTGCCCTGTGTGTTGATTGCCCTCGATCTGTCCCGTGGACTGAGGAGGACCTGCATTGTGAACCGAGGAAGATGCTGATAGTGCATCGCTGCATCCTTGGGGTCAGATTGTGGAGCTGGAGCCGGCTGCGAAAGCTCACGGAGAGCCTTTCCCTGTTTGTTGCTGCTGCGTCCCCTGTGTGCAGACAGACTTTACCTAGCAGGTCTGGAGCATCACAAGTGCTCGTGATTGGGTCACCTACTGAGAAGCTGAGCACTTCTTTGCTGAAAGAGTGGGTAAAACTTGTTACTGGCTTGGCTTAGGGGTCTTGCTATTAAATGTGCTGCAGTACCAAAGACACTTTTGACTACTTTCTAAGAGTCGGAGTGGACTTTTGAGTAAGGCCTACTGAGCATTCACTTGATGCGGCCACCAATAAAAGGGGAATAACCCGACCACATGACTTGATGAGGTGCAGGTGGGACAGGGATTTGCTAGTGAAACACTAGAGCCACAAAAGTGTTGTTATTGTTTATGAATGCTGTAATTCTCCTTTGAATGTATAGAATTAGAAATACATTTCATCTTTTTAATATAAAAATAAATATTTGACAGAACATTAATTTAATGGTATTGCTGTATACTCTTTGAGATGAGTCGTGTTAACTCGCCTGTATCTACATTTCAAACCCCCCCACCCCACCTGCCCTGCTGATGGAGACTTTTGCTGCTCTTCTATACTGAGTCCAGTACAGAAGGGGCCCAGTTGCTCAGGATCCATAGTATGCTGAGCTCAGGACACTAGGAATAAAAGGCCTCAGCCACGACGTTTGGGCCCATTAACCCCTGTGTTCCCCTTGGCCCTCAGAAAGGGGTTCTGATACAGTTTATCATTGAAGCTTTTGGAGCAACTATTAGTAATATTTAGTGCTATAACAGAAGATGGATGGGCATTATCCATGGCTAGACCTTCCTGTTTTCAGTTTCTATTTCTTGGTAAATTCTTGTGGGGTTTTTTCAGTGTTTTCAAATACCTAAAAAAACTGTGGTTATCAGTGGTTACACATTTTTGCGCAATTAAAAACAGAAACCGTGTTCGAGGCATGTGAGCTGTAGATATGCTTTGCATACTCCTGCCATCTAGTGTTGGGCCCGGATGTTTGAAAGTTGTTTTTCTTCGAAGAAGTCTTTCTAGTCACGAAGTAAGGTGAGTCATCCGTTCAGTGATAGTGCACATGGGCATCAACTCCATTTTTTTATTTTTTTCGGTGCCATCGGTTTTGGTCGTGTATTTTGACGCTCAGCTGCGGAATAGTTTCTCTGATTCCCCTCAGTGCGCAATCAACTCTACCCTTGAAGGTATTGTTTTTGAGCGCGTTTCCCTTTCTCTGCGGTTCGACTTGATCATCAAGCAATCTAAATTTTGATCAGCAGATTTGCGGGCGGCCTTCCAGCCTATCCACGTCAGTCTCACTCCTTGTCGATGGAACAGACTCCATTTAGTTTCTGCCCCCCTGTGCCACGCGAAATATCCACGTACGGACTTGCATCAGATGTGTTACTTGTGCTTGTCTCCAGAGCACAAAGAGCAAGACTGCGACGCCTGCCGATCCTTCAGAGCGAAGAACACTCTCAGTGATCGTCGGGCTCGATGTTGAGAGATGCAGTGGCAGCAGTTAGACAACACACCAGATCTTTTCGGCGAAGGCTCCGATAAAAGGCTGTCTTAGCGGCTGAACAAGAATCGGCCTCAGCTGCGCCTGACTCTGAATCAGAGTTGCAGATTGTCCTCCAGGATGACGATGTGCAGCAGGAACAAGGGGACGCGAGTACGGAAGATACCTTACCTCCCACCCACAGTCCCTAAAAAAAATCTAATTCTTCGGCACCACCTCTGCCTTGAGTTCAAGGTCTGCTGTAAAAACACGGGTTAACCCAATAAGTCGCTGGGACCTGGGTGAATGGTTGATACGAACAAGGTGGTCCCAGATACTAGAACAAATGAACCCTGACTGAGTAGCTTAAATGAATTCAAAAGGAAGTTATAACAGCATTGTTTTTATTCACAAAGTGTACCGTAAACAATTCTGACGAACAGGACCCCCCTTTGGAAGCCCGTGATTATTCTGCGAGCAGACCCCATATTGATGTGATTATTTCACTACAAGACTTTTTTCAAACAACTGTTCCCCTTTGACGGCGTTCACGGACCGTTGAAGTCAGACCGAACCCCCAAGACCAGGCTTTATACTCTTTCTCCAAAAGATTTGTTATCTACGGACAGAGCACCACCACCATGAGATTCCATCTCTTACCATAAGAAACCGTACGTCTTTACTGGTTATACTTACCCTTTATCCTGATCCCACAGTCCGCATATAGTGTTCTGAATGTGACAGAACGATTGCAACCATATCCTTGAAGAGTGATATCACCTAAAATAACTTCGCCCCGCCCCCATATCCTACTGCTCCATTATCAATTCAGATCCACTGCCCCTCCATCTTCCCTTGTCCTGATGAAGACCCTCTAGCAAGGTTCCACCCCAGCCTGCGCTAACCTGGGTCGAAACGTCGACATTCCTCCTTCTATTTCAGCCCCTCCCATGAATTATTATTTGTTGTTTCTGTTTTCTGGTGGCATGAGTTTGTTTTAGTTTATTAATGAACTGTAACCTTTTTCTTGTTAATTAATAATAATTATTTCTGGCGTATTCAGGTCATAGTGACCACTGTTCAATTACCCAATCAGTACCTTCACTATCCCAAACATTTCCCTTCCCTATCCAATCTTAGGGGCATTAAATGTGATGATTTTATGGATGTATTTTGAGAATAAATCTTCAAGATCGGCACCGAGAAGAGGTTTCTCACACTCCGCCTCCCGGCTCGGCACCGAGTTGGCTAAAACCCCTTCCGAGCCGAAACCTTCACGCTCTAAGCACTAGATCGGTTCGGAGACGAGCCTTCGACACCTAAACCAAAGGAACATTCCTCTGAGCCGATATCTTCACCACCGAAAGGACATTCTAGCTCTGCTCCGAAAGCTTTGGCGCCTAAAACTGAAGAGGTCCCTGTAACGCAGCCGATCCAAACATAGACGTTGTACCCCCAAAGTCGGATCCGAAACAGAAGAAACTCTATATTAATACTACTACTGGGCATATTCACGCTAAACCGCCATTCAAGCACAAGCTTCCTGATGACGACAGCCCTCATAAAATTCCACTGAAAAGGTAAAATGTGAGTTCTAGTCCTTTTTATACACTATAGTCTCCTTCTCCCTCTCCACCGCAGCTTGATCCTTTACACCTAATCAGTCTCCTCTACCTCACCTTGATGCAGGTGATACGGATGATGACGACGTACAGTTACCACTAGATCATTGGATGGATTATACAGTTGATCCTCCACAGGATACAGACCCAAATCTTTACCCTGGCAGGCCATCTTCACCTGATGACAACTTTTCATATCAAGAGCTCATTGCTAGTGCTGCACAATACCATGGGGTCGAGCTTTATAAAGAATCCTTAGAGGAATACTTTCTCTTTGACACTCTAGGAACACACAAGTCCAGTCGGACACTGCCTATGCTCAAGGGTATGTAGAGGCACACAGAAGACATTTTTAAAGATGACTTGACTCTTTAGTAGTATATTGCTCTAAAGCGAGCTAATTCTCAAGCATCTGGGAATGCTCTTCCCCCACATAGAGTCAAAGCTTATTGATGCTTCCGGCAAACGTGTAGCTGCGCAAGCAGCTAATCATTGGCGTATTGCTAATACTCAAAGCCTCCTAGCAAGATACGATCGGTCGCACTGGGCCGAAGTAGAGCAGTTAATACAGTTTCTCCCAGATGAGCATAGGGTGAAAGCTCAGGATTTAGTTAAAGAAGGTAAACTAATTTCCAACAATTCTATGAGATGTGCTCTAGATGTGGCAGACACTGCAGCTAGAATACTAGCATCCTACTCCAAAGACATGCATGGTTACAGAATTCAGGGTTCAAACCTGAAGTCCAACAATTCATTCTGAATATACCTTTTGACAAGAAACATCTTTTTGGCCCTGAAGTTGATCAAGCATTCGAAAAAATGAAAAAAGACTCTGATGTAGCAAAATTGATGGGAGCGCTTCTCCCTCAAAGAGAGGTTCATTTTGACACTCCTTTTACAGGGAAGGGTCCAAGTCCACAGGGACAGCCCAAAACACTTCCTCCTACAAGGGTCATTCTCAGTCATCTTTTACAAGAGGATTTTTCAGAGTATGTTATAGGGGAAATAGTCCCAGGGGCAGAGGTAAAAACATTACGCCCGCAATTCCCCTTCCCCAAACAAACTATGACAAATGGGTGCTTGGAATTATTCAACATGGTTATTGCCTGGAGCTGAACAACAATCCTCCAAACATTCCACCTCAATATCACAAATTGTCACCAGACCACCAGAAATTGCTTCATCAAGAAGTGCAATCTCTATTACTCAAATGGGCTATAGAACCAGTCCCACATCAGTACTAAAGGTCAGGGGTGTATTCCCTTTACTTTCTGATTCCCAAAAAGGACAGCTCGTTAATAACATATTTTAGATCTCGGAGTTAAACAACTGCATACGGTCAGAGCACTTTTACTTGGTGACTCTTCAACAAATACTCCCCTTTTACAGCAGGGCCACTTTGTCTACTCTAGATCTAAAAAACGCCTACTTTCACACTCCAATTCATCCAGCTCATCGCAAATACCTCAGATTTGTGGTAGCAGGCAAACATTATCAGTTCAAGGTACTTCAATTTGGCGTCCCCAGTGTGTTCACTAAATGTCTTGCAGTAGTAGCCGCTCATCTCAGGAGACAAGGTGAACATGTCTTTCCTTACATAGATGACTGGCTTATCAAAGCGGGAACTTACCAGAACTGTATATTACGGTAAACAACATTTACCACTAATCTTACTCCCCACAGGGAATCAAACGTGGTTGTTCTAACTACCGCGTTGTGATTCTACATACCATTACTCCGCAAGTCGGAACAACGACTTGCGGGGGGGTGGGGTGGGGAGGTTGGATTTTAAATCCAACATCTTCCCTAGTATTCGCACAGACTGGAGTTGGAATAGTAAATTATACTATTCCAACATTCAGCATCCCCCTTCCCTCAACACTCTCAAAGCTCTAGCCTCTCCCAATGTAGCCACAATTTACATGATTCAATCCACAGTACTTCAATTTCAACCCAATCAAACATTACCAGCCAGAGTTTTCATGCAACTGCTGGGATTGATGGCATCGACCATTGCAATTGTACCTCATGCAAAGCTTCACACGCGTCCTCTGCAAAAATGTTTAGCACGACCGTGGAATCAGTCACAGGGTCAATTAACTAAACTAGTATTGGTAGACGGCCGCACCATCGTTCTTTGCAGTGGTAGAACCTGAAAAACATATCAACAGGGCGGCCTTTATACACTTGATTCCACAGACTGTACTGACAGCAGACACATTTTTACCCGGTTGGGGATTCTCATTTCCCACATTACACAGTACAAGGGCAGTGGTCAGACAATCATATACATCTCTGCATCAACTATCTGGAACTTCTAGCAGTGTTCCTAGTACTCCAAGCTTTTCACACTCGCGCTGTAGACAAAACTGTCCTAGTCCGCACAGACATGACCGCAATGTGCTATCTGTAGAAACAGGGAGGAACACACACTCTCCAGCTGTCGCGACTTGCACAAAGCAATTTGAATTGGGTAATTAATCACAAAATGTATCTCCTACCAAAACACCTCCCAGGAGTAAACAATCAAATTGCCGAACTGCTCAGCAGACACAGGCAGCAAGTTCATGAGTGGGAACTTCAGCCCCAAGTTGTTCTTCCCTACGTTCAACAATGGGGATTTCCACAGATAGATCTGTGCACTACAGTACCCAAAGCAACATGCCCAAACTTCGCATCCAGGTTCCCACACCATCTATCCAAAGGCAATGCTCTATGGATGAGTTGGTCAGGGATATTTGCTCACGCTTTTCCGCCTCTCCTACTAATTCCATTACTGGTTCGGAAGCTCAGACAAACATCTCTCATACTGATCTTAGTAGCCCCAACATGGGCTTGTGAACCTTGATACACCACCCTATTAGAACTGCCGGTGGTGCAACATCAAAAGCTACATCTCACACCCAGTCTCGTCACTCAGAGCCATAGAGAAATCAAACATCCAAAGCCCAAAGAACTCAACCTAGCGATTTGGCTACTATAGTCCTAGAGTTTGGTTACTTACAACTACCACCAGACTGTATCCATGTTCTCAAAGAAGCTAGAAAACATGTAATGCAGCAACATGGAAACTGTTATCTATTGTAACAACAAGAATATCAATCCTTGATGCTTCTGTATAGAACATCATTTGTTTTCTTTTGCATTTGCAGTTATCTGGCTTACACATCCATTCATTTACACCTAGCCGCAGTAACCGCATGCTATCATATCAGACAACACTTATCTCTATTCAGAGTACCAATGATCAAAGCCTTCATGGAAAGATTAAAAAGGGTGATCCCACCAAGAGTTCCCCCTGCTCAAGAGTTGACCTTAAACATAGTCCTTACAAGGCTAATGGGTCCTCCTTTTGAACCGATGCACAAATGTCAGTTACAATTCCTCTCATGGATGGTTGCTTTCCTCATAGCAATAACCTATTTGGTGAACTTCAGGCATTGACGATACAAGAGCCTTTCTTTCAACTTGACAAAGATAGGGTTCTTCAAACCAATCCTAAATTTCTCCCTAAAGTAGTTTCTGCATTTCATATCAATCAATCGAGTTACCTGTGTTCTTTCCTCAACCTGATTCTGTTGCAGAGCGAGCTCTACACACACTTGATATCAGATGAGCTATACTATATTTTGTAGAAAGAACCAAAAGAATTTCATAAACAAATCAACAATTTGTTGTTTTTTCTCCACCACACAAAGGCAATCCCATATCGAAGTCAGGTATTGCAAGATGGATTGTAAAATGTATCCAAACATATTATGCCAAAGCAAAAAGAACTTTGATAATACCCCCTACACCACATTCCACTTGCAAAATAGGGGCTCCTATGGCCGCCTTAGGAAATATTTTCATAGCCGACATCTGTAGGGCAGCAACGTGGTCTACTTGGCACACATTCACCAAACACTATTGTGCAGATGTGTTGGCGAGACAAGCAAATGTAGGCCAAGCAGTACTTTAAACACTGTTTCAAAAAAATACAACCACTACTGTTAGCAGTAAGTACTGCTATCTAGTCTATGCAAAGCATTTGATCAACAGCTCACATGCCTCGAAAGGAAAATGTTACTTGTACAATAAACATCTGTTCTTGGTATGTAGAACTGTAGATTCAAATGCGCCCACCCGGTCTCCTGTGGTTGTTGTAGTTCGTTACGTACATACGCATGGACATCTCTATTCTACACTCACTAGCTCCATTCTCACCCACTGCGGGAAAACAATCTAACAATGGAGTCGATGCCCTTGTGCACTATTACCGAAAGGAGGAGTCTCCTTACCTCGTGACTGGAAAGACTTCTTTGAAGAAAAACAACTTGCAAACATCTGGACTCAACACTCGATGGCATGAGTATGCAAAGCATGTGAATCTACAGCTCTACATACCAAGAACCGGAAATTTTATGGGTAGGTAATATTTTCCTTTCCAGTGTTTATGGAATGTTTTGCTTTTATTATCGCTTGCTTTTTGCACTGATGGTGCATGTCTATAGACCATGTGTGTACAGGGTAGGGTATAGGATACCCAAACTTGCCCCAGTATTGGAACTTTCATAGATTCCCATGCTTTGTATCATTCCCCGTCGTCGGAATGGGAGCCTCGGTAGTATCACAACCATAGAAACAAAAGAGAAAAATATGCCTAGGCCTCATCTCATTTTGTATCCTATCACCCTCTTTTTGTTAAAGAGACCAAACTTTTGTAAGGACCAATCAGAGCAGCCTCACCCCATAGAACCTTCCTGAGAGAGCTCAGAGCCTCAGAATTTTCTACCGCACGTTGTGCTAGGGAGTCTCCACTGAGCTCTGCTCAGTTTTCTCAATCTTACTGGTTATTTCTTCTATTTTTCTACTGAAATCAAGTCATGTCTGACAAGGAGAAGAAGGCCTTATTCAGGTCCTGTGCCTCTTGTGGGGAAAAAACGACTTTTTGTGGAAGATAATCATGAAAATTGTTTTTATTGCTTATACCCTGACCACAAGGCCACAGACTGCAAAGTTTGTAGAACCTTCTCTACCAAGACACTTCGTGACAGAGAGGGTCGGCTTTTGACCTGGCTTCAAAAGATGAAGACTCTGAAGATGGAGAGGATTCAACATCTTTAGCGTCCTCTCGCAGATCCAGGAAGAGGGGTAGGTCTCCCCCTGGTTCTTCTTCAGCTGAGCCCCCTCCTAAGGCCCCTCATAAGATCTCTGACCGGTCTGAGAGGGCTGGTCCCCTTCAATCTCCTCACGGAAGTGAAAAGGAGTGGCAGGGACAGGCTGCTGGATTGGTTACAGCCTCAAAGGACAAAAAGGAGGTTACTATCACTTCTCCTCCGTCCAAAAAGGAAAAAACGGTGACAAATACTCTTCTGTCACTCCAGGAACCGGGCCGGAGAAAAAACAGCGTCCGTCGACGACGAAAACATCAGGTACGTCGACGACGATTGCTTCTGAGAAAATTCCTGCTGTTTCCTTGGCTCCGTCGACGGGCTCGTCGTCGGTAGCGATCTCCACGTCGACGACTTCGTCGTCATTCAAGGTTCCCGGTTCATCGACGATAGCTTCCTCCACGTCGACGACAATGAGCTCCGGTAAGGTGCTGTCGACTGCCTCGTCGACGACAAACTACGTCGACGACAACTTCGACGCTGATGGTGATGACGACGAGTTCGTCTACGAAACCGTCGACTATCATTCCGTCGACGACCAAGATTTCGTCGACGAAGGCCGCTGTACCGTCGACTATTCCATCGACAATACCGTTGACGACTGCTGCACCGTCAACGACGGCACCGTCGACGAGACCGTCGACGGGTCAAAAAATGCATTTTCCACTGCAGAAGATGAAAATTACACCGGAAATGACGTCTCCGCGATGGGTTTCGTCCCATCCACCGACAATGCTTCTGGATGATGATGAGTCTGAGGAGGATGAGGATCAGAGTGGCCATTATGGGGATACCTACAGTCCCTCAGACTTGAATGTAAAATTGCAGGAGACGGACACGGAGGAATATTACGAGCATACAGGTGGCCAACAGTTTCATCACTATGTTCCCCAAGAGCGACGTACGCCTGGTTTAGGGCAGGACATGGTGGCCATGCCCGCCTCTCTCCTCTCTGATCTACAGGTGATGCTGCTCCGAACAGGTTACCTTCGGAACCTTCAATGCAGTCTGCGCAACCTCCACCTCAGGTGTTGTCACAAGCACAGCCAGTTATCGGTCTGCCTCCTTTGCCAGTGGTACCCCTCACGCCACCACCGGTAATACCTATGGTCCGTTCCCGGACACCGGATCCCGAACCAGCCAATACTGTCCAGCAGGATACCTCTTCGGACGATGAGGCTGTACAGGTGGATCCCTTGACTGATCCATTGCAGAACCCAGACTTGGATCAGGGTGACAGTGGGCTACAAGATCCAGACGCCTCTGGTCGTGATACTTCTATCTCCCCTCCAGTTGATATAGGGGGGGGTTCCATAACCTGATGGAGAGAGCGTCAAAGAGGTTTGGACTGCCGATTACGAGAGAAGAGTCTGAATGTTTCCTCTGACTTCAAGGAATAATACAGAAGATCTGTCAAGTACATTCCCATAATTGAACATGTGTGGGAGGAAGGTATGAAGATCATGCGAAATCCAGCCACTGTTATTCCGGTTCTCCCCAGACTGGAAAAGAAGTATAAGGCCCCAGAAGGCAGTCCAGCTTGTCTTCTTGGACAGCCGAAGCCTGATTCGGTGATCTCACAGGCCGCCCAAAGCAAGTCCAAAAACCCGTCAACACCTTTGACTACGCCCCCGGACAAGGACGGTAGGCCCCTGGATAACATGGGGAAGAGGTTTTCTTCCATGGCCAGCTTGCTTGTTAGAGCAGCAAATGCTCTCGCGATTCTCGGCAGATACAATCGCCAGATGTGGTGTGACATGGAACCGTTTGTGGACCAACTACCAGACTCCACAAGGGATGAGGCCAAGAGTGCTGATGGAGGGAGAGAAATCCTCCTCTGAAGTGATCGACTGTGCTATGGATATAGCTTCCACAGCTTTTCAGGCCTTAGCAGGGTCAGCGGTGCTACGTCGCCAGGGCTGGTTGAGAGCCACCTGGTTTCGTCAGGAGGTCCAAAATAAGATCCTGGATCTCCCATTTGATGGAGAGATGCTTTTCGGTAAGCATGTTGATGATGCCCTGCAAAATATAAAAAAGGATACAGACACGGCGAAGTCCTTGGGATCACTCCACTACCGTAAGGTCCCATTTAAAGGCGCTCGTGGCAGAGGTTTCTCTTCGTATAGAGGCAACACCCAACAGAGATATTCCTCGCAATCTTCGCAGTCTTATAAGACCCAATACTCAAATCAACGGCAGGGACAATCGGCGTCTTACTCGCGCCAACCTCCGCGAGGCCGTCCGAACCGTCAGGGAGGTGACAACGCCAAGGGGCAATAGCAGCCTCCTGGCTCTACCTACTGTTCCTACCCTCCCAGTCACATAAGTGGGGGGCAGGATATCATTTTGCCTGAACAGCTGGAAGTCTATAACATCGGACCAGTGGGTCCTGAATATTGTAGAGAGTGGCCATACGTTGGAATTCCAAGATCTTCCTCCAACAAGAGCTCCGGGCGCCATCCGCACAAAATATCTGGGACTGCTCCATCTCGAAGCCCATCAATTGTTCCTCAAGGGGGCAATAGAACCGGTACCTCTCTCTCAGAGGGGCAGAGGTTTTTATTCCAGGTTCTTCCTGGTGCGGAAGCCGATAAAGACTTGGTGCCCCATACCAGACCTACGAGAGCTCAACACTGATCTCATCAAACTCTCTTTCAGGATGGTCACTCTCCAAGAAATTCTTCCTCTTTTGAACCCAGGCGACTATTTGGCGTCTCTGGATTTAGAAGATGCGTATTTCCACATACCTATACACCCAGCTCACAGACCATATCTGCGCTTCACAGTGGGCAAGAGCCATTGCCAATTCAAGGTGCTTCCGTTTGGCCTTCGGTCTGCACCACGGGTATTCACCAAAGTGTTAGCACCAGTAGCGGTTTTTCTACGAAAACAATCCCTGGAAGTTTTCCCTTACTTGGACGACTGGCTCGTCAAGGCTCCATCTTTCAAGGAAACTTCTCAAGCCGTTTCAATTTGCATCCAGTTGTTCAGTCGCCTGGGCCTTCAGCTAAACAAACACAAGTCAGTTCTGCAACCCTCCAGATCCGCAAGATTCCTTGGGGCCATTTTGGACACAAAGCAAGGCACGGCTCGTCCTTCGGAGGAGCGTCAACAAAAGTTCATCGTATCAGCTCGCCAACTGTTCCACAAGAAATGCCTTTCAGTCCGTCAATACAAGTCCCTTCTCGGGTCGATGTCATCCTGCATACCATTAATACCGCATTGCAGGCTGCGAATGCGTCCTCTGCAGGAAGAACTAGACAAACAATGGTGCCAAGCAGAGGGATTATTCAACGACAAGGTGTTGGTGACAGCAGCAATGAGAAGGGCATGCGAATGGTGGCTAGTACAAGACCATATCGCACAAGGTCTGACGTTCAGAATTTCACCATCCCCCCTGATTATGACCACGGATGCCTCTTTGGAGGGCTGGGGAGCAGTGCTTCGAGAGCTTCAAGTTAGCGGGCACTGGAGTCCAGAGCAGCGCCAGTGCCATATCAATTTTTTGGAGCTGACAGCCATTCGGTTGGCCTTGCAGGCTTTCCTTCCCAGAGTTCGCAACCATACAGTGCTGGTGCGGACGGACAATACGACGGCCATGCACTACGTCAACAAGCAAGGGGGGACGAGGTCGCAAACTCTGTCCACAGAAACTCGGAGGATCTGGGATTATGCGATTCTTCACAACATCAGTCTGAGAGCCGAACACCTGGCAGGCTCGCTCAATGTCAAGGCGGATGCCCTGAGTCGCCGGACAGAGGTGACTCACGAATGGGAATTGAATCAGTCCATTCTGGAGAGTGTGTTCTCTGTTTGGGGGACACCAACCATCGACCTTTTTGCCTCTCCGGTGAACGCCAAATGCCGGTTTTACGCAAGCAAAGTTCACCATCAGGGATCCCTGGGGAACGCCCTTTCGAAGGCCTGGTACAGCGCATTCTTTTACGCTTTTCCTCCAATTCCCCTCATTCCTCGAGTACTCAGGAAAATGAAGGCGGAACCATGCAAGATGATTCTCATTGCATCAGCGTGGCCTCGCCAATTTTGGTACACAGAACTCCTGCGGCTCTCCCAGGCTCCTCCAATTTGCTTACAACCAATTCCGTCCCTGTTGTCAAGGAATCAGGGGCAAGTTTACCATCCGGATCCGAAACTGCTACACTTGACAGCGTTGCTCCTGAGCACAGAGAGTTCCGGCATCTGAATCTCGCCCAGGAATGTAGAGAAGTTTTGTCACAGGCTCGAGCACCGAGCACTAATAAAACTTACAAGGCAAAATGGAAGAGGTTCTGCCTATGGTGTCAAAGACAAGGTCTCCATCTTTACAAGTCGCTGCCTCATCAACTTTTGCCATATATACTATCATTGGCTAAGTCTGGGTTGGCGCATTCGTCTGTGAAGGTACATCTTGCAGCCATATCAAGGTTTCGGCGTAGTTCTTCAGGCCCTTTCTTATGGTCCTCTAGGATTGTTAAACAATTCTTAAAAGGCTTGTTTCGGATGTATCCTCCAGTTCGACCTCCTCCACCAGTTTGGCAGCTCAATCTTGTCCTGGCTCAACTCATGAAAGCTCCGTTTGAGCCTGTGCACAAGGCGGACTTGAAGTTCCTGTCTTGGAAACTTACCCTCCTCTTAGCTCGGACATCAGCGAGAAGAGTTAGTGAGCTTCAAGCCCTCTCCATAGTGCATCCATTCCTTCAATTCAAAAAGGATGTTCTTATTCTTCGCACCAATCCGAAGTTTATTCCGAAGGTGCCGTCTGAGTTCCACTTGAATGAGCCTTTGATTTTAAAGTCTTTCTTTCCGCGCCCTTCTAAGCCTGCGGAACGCACATTGCATTCTTTGGACGTTCAGAGATGCTTGAAATTCTACTTGGAGCGCACACGACCCTTTCGGAAATCATCCCAGTTGTTTGTGTCCTACAGCGCACCACGGAAGGGGTTTCCTTTGGCAAAGAGTGGCATTTCCCGCTGGATCTCCAGTGCGATTCAATTCTGCCATCAGGAGGCGGGCAAGCCACTGGACAGGAAAGTCCGTGCACATTCCACAAGGTCTGTGGCATCGTCGGTGGCTCTCTTCTCTGGAGTCGCCATTAAGGACATATGCAGGGCAGCAATGTGGAGCAGTACTCATACCTTCACGAAACACTACCGCCTGGAGTCTGCAGGACGAGACGACGCGGCTGTTGGTCAAGCAGTTCTGCGAAATCTTTTTCATTGAGAGGTGAGCTTTCCCTACAATCCCTCCATCCTGGTGAGCACATTTTGTTTATTGTTTTGCTATGCTATAAGTATTGCTAATATGGTTATGTGATGCCATGTATCTACAAAATGTGTCTTTGTGATTTACTGCTAGCTACTCTGATACAAAGCATGGGAATCTATGAATGTTCCAATACTGGGGCAAGAAAACAAGTTACTTACCTGTAACTTTGGTTCCCCAGTATTGGTAACTTTCATAGATTCCCATACGCCCACCCTCCTCCCCTGGGAAAGCTCAGCCTTTTGATTAGAGATAGTGGCGGTTTTCACAACGGCTATGAAAATCTGAGGCTCTGAGCTCTCTCAGGAAGGTTCTATGGGGTGAGGCTGCTCTGATTGGTCCTTACAAAAGTTTGGTCTCTTTTACAAAAAGAGGGTGATAGGATACAAAATGAGATGAGGCCTAGGCCTATTTCTCTCTTTTGTTTCTATGGTTGTGATACTACCGAGGCTCCCATTCCGACGACGGGGAATGATACAAAGCATGGGAATCTATGAAAGTTACCAATACTGGGGAACCAAAGTTACAGGTAAGTAACTTGTTTTCTTATTGTAGTACACCATACAATACTTCTTTAGTGAGTCTTTGGTCATGCGCTCGCTCTTTCCTTCCCATATAAACGTTTATTATTGAAAAGGCACTCTCAACATTGGCACTTGAGACGGGCACTGCCAAACTAGCCAGTATACAAGTTAGAAGGCTAACTCTGGCCACTAACATAGCTTTCCATGCCAATACTGGTGCTCCTGTAGATTGCCATTCTCTTGGACAGGTTCTACCATATATGTGTTGAACTGGATGCATATGCCCTCAATTTTTTAAGCGGTCAAAAATGAAGCAGTGTTTTCCAAGTCCTGAGAAAATTCCCCATTTACAGAAAGAATCTAGAATGTGTGTAGAGTACCTCAGTGAACCTTCATTGTCTTCAAATGCCATGGCTTGTGAAGGGACATTTCTTTGCATCATTGCAAGCCATTTCTCATGCACTGTCAAATAAAATGTCCTAATTTGCTGCCTCAACATTTCTTTGCTTATAAAGTAGCAAGAATTCTAACATGGAACATGTTGCAGTGCCAGAGTCTCTAAAAGTCTTGCCCAGCCTACTCTCGTGGAGATCTCACCTCTACACCAATTACGCTGAACATTTGGTAGACTAATGTGTTTTCAGACCCTAGTTTTTTGTCATGTCCAGTACAGCAGTCATGTTTTCCTGTAAAAGTCTAAGAATGCTTTAGAGTGTACCTTTCTTCACATCACTATCCGTATGCATGCAAAGATCCTCACATTTCTTGCATTTGGCATTATCACTAAGCAAAAATTCTGTAAACCGTCGCCACATGGATAATCTAGCATTCATGGCCTCTAGTATTTAGAACTACCGTCTAAATGACACAGTTGGGATGACTCTTCCTTTGATGCTACACAGAGCACAATTAGAAATATTTGCATTTTAGTTCACACACACAACATAATAGTGCACCAGACTGGACTACAAAGTCAATAGCCTTCTTCATTAACTCTGAAGATTGTAAAGATACTTTTTGCATTGCATCTAGCAAATTATCAAGTCTGGCCAAATCAACAACATTTTGTAGAAATGATTTAGAGACTTTTTTCTGTGTGAAGAAATTCTGTGTTTGTGTTTGATTCTACTTGAAATGCTATGAACATGTTGCACTATCTACAGAAACCCTCTCCTTCAATTCAAGTGCTAATTTCTGACGTATTTTACTAATTCTACAAACGAGTTTCTTGAATCAAATTTGCACATGGTTTTTAAAATCTACTGTAAAGTCCTTGAAAACCTGGTATGTCTTCCTTTATTATATAAATAGATTAGACCTAATAAACCTTCAACTCTAAATGTGCATATTTTAAATACATTTTCAGTCAATGATTGATCCAGCTTCCTTTAGTCTGATGTTGTTTAAATAACAACTTGAACAGTGTGTTTCCTCATTCTGTATAAATCAAGATTTTTTATATTTTGAAAACTTGTTTACGGGGAAACTCTCTTTTTAATGCAATGTAAAATACACCTTGACAACCTTGCAGGTCTGCAATAATCTGTGAAGCAATAAAATGTAACGTTATTGATTTTGTTTCTTTCCTTATGAACTGATAAATAGATGTCTGCGTACCACATACTAATGTCATTGTACAGATCATTTCTTTCATGCTTTGATGTTGCTCCTAATGTTGTACTTCAACTGATTTTACTTTTTAGGATTAATCATTGGCTTCATCCTCACAGTTGCAAATTACAGCTTTTTTTCTGCATTGATGGCCTTTTTTGTCACATCCTCTGTTCTTACTAAATGGAAGAGTGATGTAAAGAAGCGCTTCGACTCCGAATACAAGGAAGGTAACAAAATTATATCAACAAAGCATATTCATGATAAATACTGTTTTTGTAGATTTGGTTGAACTGTATCCTACAGTTTGGAAAATTAGTGGTTGAATGTAATTCCTAACCTCAGTTTCTAAGTACTATTTGGGAACCTGTGAAAGTCCCTTCTTTTGAAAACAAAACCTCTTCATCTTAAGTCTGTCATAAAACCCACGGTTTCTTGATTGAACATTTCTAAAATCATTAATTGCTCTAAGCCCTAGGCATTTCGTTTATTTTATTTGAACGTTTTTGTAGGAATCTAACATAAGGTTCAGAAATACAGAACCATGATAAGAACTTGGTCATATGTGCACTGCAGGGAGGCACGTGGGGTCTGCCATAGGCCCATAGCTTCCCTGTTGTCGAAGGTGATATATGAATGTGAATCTCCCACAGCTGCAGATGACCAGGATAATGGTAACCGCAGGGGCTGGGGCACCGGCTTGACCTTGTTTAGCGGACTGGAGGATTGCTCAGGGCTGCCCCGTCTGATTGCCGCCTTGGAATGCTCGAGCACTGATGGCCTGGGAGATGGTGACCACGGTTGGGGCTCTTCGCCCTGCTCTGTCCACACCCCCCTATGCTGTACCCCACCCCCCAATGTTCTCCTGACACTGTGATACCTCCTGGGACAGTAGTTTGCACACTAACATAGTTTCATTTTCTTGTTGACTTTTGCTTTTCTGTCCACCCCCACCGCTTGCCCCATCCCTTTTTTGAAAATATATATGTTCTGGCTCTACAGTCCTATCTCTGACCCCAGATGTGTGAGCCGCTACCCCTAATAGGTAATCTCATGATCTGACTTTTATAGCGAACCACTCCCACATACTGCCTCATGAGATCTCCTGACTTCAGACTAACCCATCGCTTAGACCAATACAATCATGGGAGCATTATGCTTTGTTTCAGAGCACTGTGGCTGCACAAGTAGGGCGTGGTTATAGAGAGAAGTTTATTTTAGACTTAGCGTACATAAGTATTACTTGGAATTTTGTCAATACTGTTGTTTTACTACATGCTGTTTGAGGCATATGAGCTGTAGATCGCATACCTTTGCAAAGACATCTTCGAGGCAGGCCCTGATGATCCGGAACCTAAGACAGGAGATGAACAAGCCAGCATCTCTGAAGCCGACAATTCAGACTCAGAAGACCAGTCGATTACTCCAGGTCAACGAACCGTGAGTACTGATGTCGACGCCCCGGGCCCCGAAAAAACACAAGGCTCCGGTAACACCTTCACCTTTGGGTCTGGGTCGACACTGTGATACTGCTTCAGAAGCCCCGCCTCTGGGCCTGGCTCTGAAGCCCACTAAGCCTTCAGGCAGCTTGGGATCGAGCCAGCCCTATCACTGCACCGAAAAACCCTCTTTGGCACCGAAACATAAGCCCAGGGTACCGTCGACTCCAGATTCTTCAGCACCAAAACCAAAACACAAAATACCAGAAACTTCGGCACCGAAGCAAACTCCATCCAAAACTTCGGATCCGGAAATCTTCGGAGTCGAAAACACCACCTAAGCAAAAGAACACAAAAACTCCTCCTAAAGCTAAGGAAGGTAGGCCAAAATACCACTCTGAGCCTAAATCCTTGGTGCCGGAAAAAGACTGCAGCCATCCAGATCCACCGAATCCTACGCAAAAGACACTGCATATTGACCCCATTACTCGGCAAGTCACCTATATACCACCTAAAACAAGGAAATTGGACACCTCAAACACCTGAGATACCCTCAAAGAAAAAGGACTCGGCCACCTCACCTATAAGGCCTTTTTCACCACCTCCAAAGCTTCCAGCCCTTATGCTTTCTCCGGCACACTCTCCAGTACCTCCTCTATAACTTGCAACACAAGATGAGGATTTAGGGGGTGGAGATGAAGACCAAGACCCACCACATCATGATACATATACTGATGATGACACTCGCAGTATTCCACCTCCTGACTCTTGGGAAGATGATAATGTCCCTGATGTACCTGAGCCAGATTTATACCCCTCCAGAACATCCCCTCCAGATGACCACGTAGGGTTTGCGCAACTGATAAATAGAGCTACACAATACCTTGGGGTTTAACTCCATTCAGACGCCCTAGAAGAGGTTTTTTTTATTAGACACATTCTCACAGCCTCAAAAGCTAACAACCACTCTCCCTATGCTCAAAGGGATGATTAAAAATGCCCCTGAAGTTTTTAATTACCCTGTCAGAGCTAGGGTCCTCAATCCTAGAATTGAGAAAAAACACATACCAGCGCCGAGTGATCCAGTTTACATTAAGGGTCAACTTCCTCTGGACTCATTGATAGTGGCAAATGCCCGTAAACTGGCAAATTCCCAAACCCCACAGGTGATGCACCTCTGCCAGACAAAGAGTCTAAACTACTAGATGCATCAGGTAAAAGAGTTGCGTCCCAGGTGGCAAACGTCTGGCGTATCGCCAACTCACAAGCCGTACTAGCAAGGTATGACAGGGCTCACTACGATGAGCTTGTAAAGTTCATGCAGCATCTCCCAGACCAATATAAGACCAAGGCAAACCATCTTGTACAAGAGGGGAAATTAATTACAAACACCTCAATTAAATGTGCCCTGGATGCAGCAGATACAGCATCTCCCACAATTAATACAAGTGTATTACTGCGCAGACATGCTTGGCTACGCATATCTGGTTTCAAACGAGGTACAGTCTACTATCCTCAATCAACCCTTGGATCAGGAACACTTGTCAGGATCTACTGTGGACACATCTTTAGAAAAGATGAAAAAGGACATAGAAACAGCCAAATCCATGGGGGCTCTACAAGCAACAACTAGTAGAGGTTCCTTTTGTCGCTCCTCTTATAGGGGCGCCTCCAAAACAACTGGCACAGAAAACACCTCTTCAACATACAAAAGCTCCACTCAAACTTCCCAGAGCAGAGGATTTTTTAGAGGGATTTAGACAGGCAATAACAGAGGCAGAGGACGTGGTTCTAATACCTGCAAATCCCCCACCACAAAATAGTGACTTCCCTCCACTCCCCGCAGACCACTCCACTCCAGGGAAGACTATCACAGTTCCTACCTGTCTGGAATTCCATCACCACAGACAAGTGGGTAAGATGAATTATCCACTATGGTTACTGCCTGGAACTTACTTCTACCCCCCTCTCCTCCAACATACCTCCCAAACAACGTCCAATGTCCACAGAACATCTAACGCTTCTCAAGCAGAAGGTTCTCTCTCTCTTGCAAAAACATGCAATAGAACCAGTTCCCTTACCAGCAAGGTACAGGGGTTTCCTCCCTTTGTTTCCTCATTCCCAAAAAGGATGGCTCGCTCAGGCGAATATTAGACCTCAGACTGTTAAACCTTTACATACAATCTGACCACTTCCACATGGTCACGCTACAACAGGTCCTTCCACTGCTCCAACAAGGCGATTTCCTTGCCACTCTAGATTTCAAGGACGCCTACTTCCACATTCCTATTCACCCTGCTCACAGGAGATGCCTACGGTTCATGGTAGACGGACAACATTACCAATTCAAAGTCCTTCCATTTGGGGTCACAACAGCACCCAGAAGCTTCACAAAATGTCTCGGAGTGCTAGCAGCCCACTTAAGAAGACAACACATTCATGTGTTTCCTTACCTAGACGACTGGCTCATAAAAGCCAAGTCACACAGCAATTGTAGAAATTTTAAATTACCTCGGTAAGATCCTCACATTCAAAACACTTTTCAGCCCTGGTCCACCGCAAGCGCTAGGCTTGTTTGTGTGGAGGGTGCAGGGCGGTACCTTCTTCCGGCTTCCAGCCGGGGCAGGCACTGATTGGGCAAACGAGTGTGTAGAGGCGGAGCTGAAGACTAGCCCGTCCTCTACATAAACCGGATATTCCCTATGACGCACAGCGACCGCGCCACTGCCGCGCCAAAGACAAGCCTAAGACCAGCCCGTCTGTGCCCGTCCGGGCCAGGTCGGGACAAGGGGCATGGAACTATACCCCACTAGTCCGAACTATCACAGGTATGAGCTCCGACCAACTAAGAGCCCTACGGCCTGCTAAACATAGCAATTGCACCGTGCTAACCCCATCAGATAGCACAGTTTGCACGAATTGTAACTTCGCCCTTACAAATATCCAACCCCACCCCGATCCAAGATCCTGCACTTTAATACCATCCCTACGGCCAAAGCATGCCTCTTGCGAATTTTCTTTTTATAGCGTTAATTGCAGATCTTTACCGCAGCACAAACTTGACATCCTCACCTTTTTACTAGACAAGGTACCAAGTGTCCTGTTCCTAACGGAAACATGGTTACACGAAAGCTCTGGCCCAGATATAGCAACCGCTCTCCCTTTAAACTACGCCATCGTAAGGAGAGATAGACCGGGCCAAGTAGGTGGTGGTATTGCGATCATTTTTCGCAGAGAACTTTTTTTTTGCAACCTGGAGCCTGTCAATATTCCAGACTGTGAGGCTGCATATTTTTAAATCACTCTAAACCCCAATTTCACGCTCTCCGGGCTCCTAATATACAGACCCCCCGGAAATGCAAACACATGGGCTGCAAACCTGGCAAATTATATCACCCCCTTTCACCTCGATTCCAAAAACTTTACAATACTTGGTGACCTAAATTTTCACCTTGAGGACTCTACAAATATGTCATGCTGCAACTTAATGGATGACCTAGCAGCACTTAATATGACACTACTTAATTCAGGACCTACACATAAGGCAGGACACTTACTGGACCCCATTTTCTCCAATAACCCCGGACTAAAATGGGTTCAAACTAGTCCTATATGTTGGTCAGACCATCATCTCCTTCATTTCTGCCTTACTTTATCTAATGTCCCCCAAACAAATATGGCCTGGCCAGCTACTACCATGAGAAATTGGAAGCTTCTTGATGTCAAAAAACTAAACCAAACCCTCGCCAATAAACCTCCTATCCATGCCCTGAATATGGAAAGTATAGCCGAAGCAACCCACTTATGGCTGGAGAACGCAGCCGACAAATGTCTTCCTCCAACTCAGGCCAAAAGGAATGTCCATCGCCCCCCAGCCCCCTGGTTTAACGAACTCCTAAAAACCGAAAAGTCAAAATGCAAAGCCCTTGAAAGGCAGTGGCGGAAGGACTACACTCAAGAAAAAAAGATGATATACAACAAAGCCAGAAATGTTTACCACTCTTCCTGTATTAAAGCTCGTGCCTTATACGTAGCAAATACTATAAACTCTGCCGCAAATAAAGCAAAGACACTCTTCAACACGGTAAAGGACCTTGCAGGTGCTCAAACAATCGCAACGACTCGTCCTTTAAATAAAATACAATGCCAGGACCTTGCCTCCTTTTTCAATGAAAAAATTGAAAAAATCATTGCTAATAAATTCATTTTCTGCCGGAAATGGCCCACAGGAAGACGTCCCCGAAAAATTGGACAAATTGAACATTTTAAAGCGATGGCCTCCTATAACTGAGGAATCTCTAAAATCCTCCCTCAAGACCATCACATCAGGCTCCCCTCGTGATCCAGTACCCGTTGGCGTCCTGAAACAGATTGACACCCCCTCCCTGACCATTATAGCAGACGCTTTAAATTCTTCCCTTCAACTCTCTACGGTTCCATCATACTGGAAACACGCCATGGTTAACCCACTTTTGAAAAAACCCTCAGCTGACCCTGCAATCTTGGCAAATTACCGACCAATATCTCTGCTCCCGGCCTTTTCCAAACTCTTGGAAAGGCACATACATTCTGCCCTTACTCTCTTTACAGAGGAAAACGACCTCCTTCACCCAACACAATCGGGCTTCAGATCAGGATTCTCTACTGACACCGCCCTGCTGGGTGTGACCGAAAACATCAGGAGACTCTTGGATGATGGTCAAACGGTCGCACTCATTCTATTAGACCTGAGTGCGGCCTTTGACACCATCTCACATAGTAAACTCCTGGCCACACTCGAGAGAAATGGTATCCGTGGCGACGCATTAAAATGGATCGAGTCCTTCCTAACAGATAGGACTTTCCAGATTAAATCTACCCTTACCTGCTCTGATACCTCTTTAATGCCCCACATGGAGTTCCCCAGGGCTCCATCCTGAGCCCGGTGTTTTTCAACCTTTACCTCGGACCCTTAGCCGACCTAGCTGACAGCGTGGGACTCACCCTCATGACCTACGCTGATGACTCCCAAATTATTTTCTCATTGTCCGACCCAAAATCCTCAGCCTCTTCCCTTCTCAAACACGGGCTCCAAAAAATCTTCAGCTGGATGTCCACCAACCAGCTAAAATTAAACGGTGATAAAACCGAGATCCTCTTGCTAGGAAAAAACAAAGATCTATGGAACTCCTCTCATTGGCCCCCTGAATTGGGAAATTTCCCCACTCCAGTAACCCAGGTAAGAAACCTAGGGGTCATCATTGATAATGCCCTATCGTTGAAACAACAGGCAAATAAAGTGGCAGGTCTTTGTTTCACCATTATGAAGTGGCTGAAAAAAATCCTATGGATGCTGCCCCTTGCCACCCAAAAGACCGTAGTCAACGCACTGATTACATCGCGTCTTGACTACGGCAATATTCTTTATCTGGGCTCAAATCAGGCAGTCCTCAAACGGCTACAGCTGGTTCAAAACTCAGCCGCGAGACTCCTGTGCAGAATACCAAAAACCGCCAGGGTGTCAAAACATCTGAACGATCTATATTGGCTCAGGGTAGAAAACCGTATCAGTTTTAAAGCCCTGAGCTACATGTTCAGGATAAAATCAAAAACGGCACCGGAACATTTGCAATCACTAGCCACACCCTACCTACCAGCGAGAATTCTGCGCTCCCAAACAGCAGCAAACTTCACGGTCCCCAGGTTCAGATTGACAAGAATGGTAGGACGATCTTTCTCTGTCAGAGGGCCTATTCTGTGGAACACACTTCCCCCACACATACGCAAAGAAGAAAACTACACCGGGTTTAGAAAGAATATAAAGACTTGGCTCTTCCAGAAACAACTATGCTAAATCATGCTCATCGTATACTTTTGCTCAACCTCATGTCATAGGCGCCGGGAAACCCTTCTTGGGTAGCTGTGCGCCATACAAGAGTAAAAAATAAATAAATAAATTGTGTACAACAAACACACTACACAATCCAGCTGCTGCACAACTTGGGATTCACAATAAACCTCAACAAGTCACATCTCCAACCGTCCCACACCCAACAGTATTTAGGTGCAACAATAGATACTTAGCATACCCCAATCCAGCCAGGATAGCCAGTATGCAAGCCCTCATAACGAAATATCTGATAGAGACTAATAGCCGCAGATTACTTACCAGTAGAATTATCCCCATGCGCGAGACTGGATCCTGAAACTTTTCTTGCCACAGCAACCCTGCACGCCGGGGCGACATCACGCGACTCCGCCCAGGCATCGCCCGCGTACGTGACGTCATCGAGGTCACATAAGACCCGCCCCGGCACGCCTATGTCAGTTTTTTCCTTTTCCACGTGCAACGCGCATCCGGTCCTTCGGGCCTGTTTGGGGGGGCACCCCCTTTTTTTTTCCCCATTTCGCTTTGCTGGGACAGTGTGCGAATACCTTTTGGGCTTCAAAACTTGCTCTTTTTGTGGGCGTCTTATGTCGGCGACCGACCCTCACCTCATTTGTATGTGGTGTTTGGGGGAGGATCACTGCGCCACTGATTGTCCGGAGTGTCGACAGTTGAAGTCGCGGTGGGCGCGCCGGATGAAACTTCTCTCGGCGCGTCTCTCCAGGTCGGCGTCCACCCCCCGGTCTACTTCGGCAGAAGTATTCAGATACGGTCATGGTAGTCGTCCTCGCCCTTCCTCGATGTTGCGTGGGCGTCGCTCCCCGATGGGTAAGTGTCGCAGTTTGTCTCCGGGGGATGATACCCGGCCGGCCGGGGGTGTGGACTTTCCGCAGGTGATGCAGCCCGCGTGCCGTCCTATCCACCATTTCCCGGTGTTTGGGCGTCGAGAGTCCAAATGTAGACACATGCGGTGGCTCTGCAGGCCTCGCTGGCGTCCCCTCCTCCTCCTGGGGCATTGGCGGATCCCCTGCCTTGCGTGGGTCCCTCCGCGGCACCTCTGGCGGCTTCGGCCCCAGTACCGACTGGTTCAGATCCAGACTTGGAGGATGTGGTGATGTTGTGGTGCGGCTCCTCTGGGGCACCTCCTTCACGCCACGGCATCTCTGCCTCGCCGCACACTCCTGTGGGAGTCCCTGTGGCGTCGCGGGAGGTCGCCAGGGCTCAGGTCTCATCCCCGAGCCCCTCTCAGTCCTTTGACAAGGTGGTCCTGTCTAAGGCTGAAGTGACACCGCTACGACGCCGGCAGCAGCTGGCCCGTGCGAAGCCAAAGGGGTCGGCGGCCCCTCCTTGTCCCGCTCCAGGTCGAGGCCGGATGAGGACCCCTCGTCCCTCTCTGGGCCCCTCTCGTTCCTTCCCTCAGGCAGCAGCCTCAGAGGACGAGTCAGTGGCTGCATCATCTCTGGCTACGCCACATGGGGTGCCGAGCGATGTCTGCCAAATTCTGGGCTGCGGCTGGCGGAAGACTTCGGGTCATTCCCCGGGGCCGTCACGTTCCTCCACTTAGGTGTCTACCTCGGAGGGGGGCGGCGTTGTCCCAGGGTCGGCTCGACTCCAGCTCCACTCCGGTCTCCGGTGCGGGATGACTTGGTGGACTCTTGTCCAGTGACGCCGGATGGTTCCGGCATCCTGCCTCAGGCGGCGAACTCTACGAATCCGCGTAGGGGTCGTACTGTGGATTCGTCTTTGGACGCTCCATCATCCCTGGAGGCAGGCTGTCTTTTGGTGTTGTCCTCTCCGGAAACTAGCCGACGTGTGGTGTCTTTTTCTCCACCCTTCCTGAGGCAGAGGTGTTCGTCGGAAGAGCGGCAGGTCCCTCATTCTTCGGCTCCCTCTGGCTTCCAGATCTGGCCCCTGGCTGTCCCGCTTGGCCTCGAGGACGACCTCCTTAGTTTGCAGCCATCGCCCACGGATGAGCTGTTCTCTCCGCCACGGGACCCTACGGAGGCAGGTGCGGCCTTCGCTCACGCTGTGTCCGAAGCTGTGGGCGTCCTGCGCATGGGTGACCCAGTGGCTCACATTCCGGCGGACCACCTCTTGGAGGTCCTCCACCAGGGCTCTGGTGGGAGGAAAATCTTCCTCCCCTTTAAAGGCTCCCTTCTTTCTTCCTTGATGGGGGCTTGGAGGCGACCTGCCTCAGGGGACCTGGTGCCTCAGCATCTTCTGCACCAGCACCTCCCGGTGCCGCGTGACCTGGAGTGTCTGTCCCTTTACCCCTCGGCTGCCAGCCCCCTTTTGCAGACTGCTTTTCCCTCCCTGCCGCCACTGTTGACTCTGCCGTCTGGGGAGGCCTGCTGGCTGGACTCTTGGGGGCGCAACATATTTGCCTCGACTAGCACTGCCCTGCTGGCCCTTAACACCTTGTGTGTTCTGGCTAGCGCCTCCTCATGTCTGTGGGACTCGGCTGAGTCTCTGGGATCTGCAGCGTTTCAGGACCCTGGTAAGGCGGAATCATACGTCGGATGGCCGGGAGTTTGCGGCATTTATCCTCTCCTCTGCTCTGCTCTGGATATCTCCGAGGTGCTGGGCTGGGCCATGGCTTCCTCGGTCGCTCTCCGTCGCCATGCCTGGCTTTGGGATGGAGTATTCCCTGAGAATATTCGGGAGCGACTCATTGACCTGCCGTTTGACGGTACTGTGTTGTTCCATGTCCCTGCCGACTCCGCCATCCAAAGAATCTTGGCGGGGCTCCGCCCTCCGCCTTATTGTCCTCCATCTCCTCCTCAGTGACTCGTGAGTTGGGCTGCTTCTGGGCCTTCTTAGGCTGATTGTTCTGGTTATCGAGTGTATTTTTCTAGCTATCGCGTCCTCTCGGGACTTTGGCGTTGTTGGCCGCTGGACGACCCTTTGTTAGTTCTGTGTGTTTTATTGCACAGACTCGGACTCGGATTCGGCCTTCTGCTTGGTTGGGCTGCTTGTCGAGCCCTTCGCGGGGGTTGTTTTTTCCCTGTGGCACTTCTGTTTTTTCCTCTGCTGCGGAAGTTCTTACAAAGAGGATTCCCATAGTTTGGGACTTGCCATACCCTGTGGAGTAATGGTAGCTGTTCTATGGGTTGCGCCCTGCTTGGGGTTCTGGTCGCCTTCGGGTGCCTGTTCTCCATGGCGTTTTATGGTTGCCCTGCTGCTTGAGGTCGTCTGAGCAGCCGCTCGTGGTGGTGTGCCTGGGCTCTTCCTCTCCCGACTCCTATCCTGAGGGCTGGGGTGCTCATGTGTTCTCCCTTGCCAGGCACTGCCTACTCTCCTCAGGGGGATTCGGCCTGCTCATTTTGCTTCTGGCGGCTTGTCAGCCGGTGTTGTCCTAGCTGGCAGGTTGCTCTCGGTCTGGAGTGGGTTTGCCTTCTTTTCCCTCGCTTCCTTGGGTCTTCTAGGCTTCTTCTTCTGCTCTTCCTGTCTTGGCTTTGAGCGGCGGCTAGTTTGCCTTGTGAAGGAGTGGGGTGCTTCGGCCCTTCCGGCCTTGCCCTTGGTCCCTCTGTTGTCAGTGTGCAAGACTCTTCTGCCTTCTTCTCTCCCTCCTACCTCCCTTGGGTCGGTGGGGTTCTGCTTGTGGGGGTTCCCATTGCCTGGCCAAGGCGAGTTCTCCCTGGTCCACAGCTCTGGTCCCCTGTGGGTCCCCTGGTCTGTCTTGGCTGGTAGGGTCCTTTCACAAACCCTCCTTCCCTGGGGGTATTGCTAGGGTATCTATTCTACGTGAAGAAATCTGCGGCTAGTAGTATCTATCAGATGTACGAGTTACTTACCTTCAGTAACGATGTATCTGGTAGAGATGATTGTAGCCTCGTATTCCTTCACGGCCCACCCTTCCTCCTCTGTTCTGCGAGGACCCTTGGGTTGGTCTTTGGTGCTTGCCGCCCGGCAGAGGGGGCTGTGTCTCCTGTGAGTGCCTTCGTTGTTCTGGACAAGTGGTTCCGTCTGGGGGCGGTTCATTCCTCCATGGTTCATTGGAGGATGGGGTGCCGGTCCTCCGGTGCCCTGGTGCCCGGCTACTCTGGCTCTCCCGGGTTGGGGGGATTGCTTCTAACCCTGTCCTTCCCTCCCCTCCCTCCCTTCCTTCCATTGCTTCCTCTGATATGGGTTCCCCGGCCATGTTTTGCCCTTGCCCCTTGGGGGGTGTTGCCCTCTATATTGAGGTGGCTTGGAGGTTGTTGTCCCTGTCTGTCTTGGAGCTGGTTTCCTTCCTTGCTCAGGTTGGGGGTGGTAGTTTGCTATGTTTTGCCATGACTTCTACACACGTTCCATGTTTCTGGGGCATGATTTTGGGAGATTGTCTTATGCTGGGAGGGTGGTGGCGCAGGGCTCTGCTTGCTCTTTCTTCTTTTCCTGTCTTTAGGTCCTGCAGTGTTGTCACTACTCTTGTGGTGTGGTTAGTCACCGCTTCTTTCCAATTTTTCTGCTCTTCGCACACTGTTCCCATGCTCTCACAGTTTTTTTGTTAGAAATACGTTTTATTTTTAAAACAAAGTGAGAACACCAGGCCAGGTATACACAGCGTTGTGCCCACAACCCTATGCAGGGCCGGCCGCGTCGTATAGGCGAGTCTCTACAAGTATGGCAAGGCATCTTAAACACAGCATGTCGCCTACAACCCTTATTGGGCCGGCCGCGTGGTATAACATGTAAAACAGTGTTGATTTGTTGCGATGGTTCACAAAACCTGTTAAAAACATTGACATCAGAACATGGGCAAAGGGCCTAGAGGAGAAGAAACGTGGAGGAACTAGTAGGAGAGTGAAAGGTGGAGAGAGAAAATAGGAGGTCATAGGGAAAAAGGAGGGTGTGGGCAGGCGGATAGGGGATAGAGCCAATAGTGCGTGCCCATGGGAGCCCCATTAGTTAGTAGAAGAGGCTGCGCATTGTGTTAACCCGGTTGTGAGAGCAACCTATCAGGGTCCGAGGGAGGATAGCGTCTTCAAAGAGTCGCATCGCTCTAAGTTTGGCGGGTAGAAAGCGTACATGCTCTAGTTTGCAAAGATACTTAATTAGGGGTTGCCAGACAGCGGCGAAGCGAGTATCTCGGGCTTGTAAACGCGCTGAAAATTCCATGGTTATGACATGCCAGAGGTGCACATACCAAGCAGCAATTGGAGGGGCTTCTGCTTTCTTCCAGTGCAGCACAATAAGTTGCTTGGCTGCTCCAAGCATATGCAGTGCCAGGATCCAATCGCTACGGGTGAGTGCCTATAGTTTAACTGGTTTAATACCCAAAAGGATTATGTTAATGGAAGCAGGCAGGGGGAAGCCAAGTACCCGTTTAATATGACTGAGAACTTCTTTCCAAAACAAGGTCAAGAGCGGGCATGACCACCAGATGTGTATAAAATCCCCAGTTGCACCCGAACACCTCCAGCACAAAGGAGAGGAGGCAGGTAACATTTTATGCAGCCGGTCAGGCGGATAATACCATTGAGTCATGATTTTATATGCATTCTCCCTTTGCGAGATACTGTTGTAGACCTTGGGTATGTCGTTCCATAAACGATTCCATTGCGAGGATGGAATTTCCGTGGCAGACATCCGTTGCTATTTTTGCTGATATGGTGGGTAGGATCTGATATGTGCGAGAGATGAGACCCTTTGACTCGTCAAAGGAGCGGACCAGCCGTTCGAAAGGGGTGAATGGGCGGGTGGCCGCCTGCTGCATCTCCAAGGAGGTGACCCAGTGACGCAATTGCGCATACTGTAGTCCAGCTCCCAATGGGAGGTGAAATTCATCTCTGCACAGCGTAAATGTTTTTAGTGTGCACCCCTCATAGAGATCGCTGACTAGCCTGCATCCCCCTTTTACCTATTGAGCGAAGGCTTGGGAGTGGTAGGCCGGGGAAATAATGGATTCCCCATAATGGGAGTGTGAGGAGAAGGAAAGGTTGTGAGACCCCTGCGCACAGCCACCCTGTCCCAGATGTCCAAGACCCTTTTTGTGGGTACAGCCATATAGGCACTTCTGGAGCGCGCTGTACGGTGGAGCCACGTAAGGTCCCAGATGGTGTGCCTAGTGACCATCCTGTCCATATGGAGCCAGATTTTTTCACTCTCAGTGGTCGTTCATTCTGAGGCGAAGCGGAGATGAGAGGCCCAATAATAATCTAGAAGATTGGGACAGGCTAGCCCTCCCCTATCTCGCGGCAAAATGAGGATCTTCTGAGAAAATCGCGGCCTACGCCCTCCCCATATAAATGTAGTCCGGTCCCGCTGGAGGCCCTGAATTTGGTGTTGCGGGATCGGAGTGGGGAGGCATTGAAATAAATACAATATTTTGGGTAAGATAGACATTTTGATGGCATTTAGTCTGCCCAGCCATGACATCGTCAAGGGCTTCCACCTTCTCAGGTCCTCCAGTTTAGCCCGTCTACACTCCCGCCAGTTGATTTGTGTCCAGGTGTCCAAGGAGGGAGTTAACTTAAGGCCAAGGTACTGAATATGGTCGATAGCCCACTGGTACGGCGCAAGCCTTTCCAGAGTAGGTATCTTCCCCCTTAGGAATTGTGAGATTCAGGGCCCAAGATTTGCCGTGGTTTATCTTGAGGCCCGATGCCCGTTCGAAGGATTGTAACAGGGAGTGTAGTGCCGGAAGAGATGTATGCGGGCGCGTAAGCGTGAAGATAAGGTCATCCGCGAAAAGCACCACCTTGTTCTGTCTACCCCTTCTAGAGATGCCATTAATGTCTGCACGCTGTCTAATCCTCTCCGGTAGAGGTTCTACCACAAGGGCGAACAGCAGAGGCAACAGGGGGCAGCCCTGCCGGGTGCCTCTGCAAATGGGGAAGGGCTCTGTGAGCTGCCCGTTGACCCGAACCCTAGCCTGCGGGGCAAGGTATGGTGCCATAATTCTGGATATCATGTACCGGCCTAGTCCGGCTCTCTGCAGCACCACCCTGAGTAGAGTCCAGTCCACCCGGTCGAACGCCTTCTCCGCGTCAAGCGACAGAAGGCAGGCTGGTATGTTCCAATGATGCACCTTCCCTACCTAGTGTGCGATTCTATGTACATTGTCTGCCCCCTGGCGGTTGCGAATAAAGCCAACTTGGTCTGGCTCCACCAAACCCGGCATGTAGGGATCCAGACGCTTGGCAAGAATTTTGGTGTAAATTTTAAGGTCTGTATTCAGTAGTGCTGAGGGCGGTAGGAGGCGCATAGCGCTGCTACTTTTCCAGGCTTGGGTATGAGGGCGATTTCCGCCATACCCATTGAGGGTGTTGCCCATCTGTGTCTGAAAAGGAATTATACAGTCGCAGGAGGTAGGGCGTAAGCTGTGCCTGAAACATGCAGTAGAAGGTCCGCGGGAGACCATCCGGGCCCGGGGTCTTTCCATCCGCCGTCATTTCCTCAACAGTAAGAGGCCCCTTTAGCGCTTGGGCATGGTGGGGATGAATCGGAGCCCAAGCACACTGGTTCAGAGCATCCTCAATAAGTTCCGGGGGGTGCTTCTTCCGTGTAGAGGGCAGCATAGTAATCCCTAAAGGCCTTGCACATAGCTCGCTCCGAGGTGGCCCAGCCGCCATATGGCAGCTGAATATTGGCTATGTGGGACTTCGCTGCTCGCGCCCTCAATCGCCTCGCCAGCAACCTGCCCACCTTGTCCCCCCCACCCCTCCCCCCTTCATAGTACCGCTGTTTCAGGGTCAGCAGGGATCTTTCCGCCTTGTTAGTGCGCAAAGTGCGAAGTTGCCCCCGGAGATTCGCCAGCCTCCGTCGAGATGCTAGAGAGGAGCGGGACTGATCTTGTTTTTCTACAGTTTTAATGTCAGCAGAGAGAATCTTCTAAAAGTCTGGCCTCGTGCGCCCGCGCGATCGAGAGCGAAGTGATGTGACCTCTGATCATGGCCTTAATGGCGTCTCAGAGATATCGTTGTTCGCGAAATAAGTCAATGGCAATACGAATGCTCTCCACATCATCGGGGTCCCGCAAAATACTTGGCGGCAAGCTCCACCAAGGGGTACGGGAGGGCCAAGCGGCCGGATCCTGCAGGGGAAGTTCGACATGGGCATGCTCGGAGAGCGATATGGCAGACATTGAGGCCTCTAGCATGTCCCGTATCCGGACGTGAGAGATAAACAGATAGTCGATGCGTGAATATGAACGATGTACGTGGGAGTAATATGTAAAATCCTGTGTCTCTGGCCAATGGTATCGCCACGAGTCGATCAAGCCAAGATCTGAGATCTGCGCACGAAGTGTAGAGGACATAGCCCCGGCCCCATTCAAAGTCGCTTCACTGCAATCCATCCCAGGGTCCCACACCAGGTTAAAATCCCCCCCAAGGATCAGCGAGGGGTCGCCCTGCGGGACATGGTCCCTCAAAAGTGTTTGGAGGTAGGAGTCCTGCATCTGGTAAAGCGCCTAGATATTGCACAATGTAAAAGAGCCCCTCCCAATTCCAACGCCCACCTTAATGAAGCGCCTGTCTGGGCTTTGAAAAGTTTTAAGTTCCCCCTGCCTGATGCCAGTCCGACACAAGATAGCCACCCCCACTGTTTTAGTGCCCGCTGCAGCCCAGAATTGTAAGGGGTATTTTGGATGCGCCATACGCTGAACATCTACTTGCAAAAGGTGAGTTTCTTGGAGAAAGATAATGTTGGGGTTGTGTTGCAGGAGGTATCGCCATACCGGTCGCCTCTTGTTGGGGGAGTTAAGCCACTTAACATTAAGGAATAGGACCTTTAATGGGCAAGGGAGTGCCATCAGTGTGTCGTACTTAAAGTTAGCCCCTTAAGCCACCCTGGGAAGCAGCGCATAATGAGGGAGTGACCGCGCGAAGACTGTGCTGACCCACCAGGAAGAGTGCGCCGCAGCCACAGTGTTCCCTGCCGGCACACCTAGGAAGAGTAGAGAGGAAGAGTAGAAAGGACAGAGGAGGAAAAAAGCACAATAGCAAAGAGCGGTAAACCAACGATGGCCAACTGGGCCACATTATTCTGCTCCAGTCGCGGGGCATCCTACACCTGCCGGTTTGGATGATCCCAGGGATGGCACTCCCTCAAGAACAGGTGGGGGTAGGTTGTGCGACCTATCACAGGTTCACCCAGGAGGGAAGCCCCGGCGACCCCTGCACTGCCATCAGGGAACTGGGGAGTCCTACAAGTCAGTAGTGCATCTCAGAGGAGAATGTACGCTTGCAGGGTCAGAACACGCAGGTCAGTGTGGGCGTGCACTTTGTTGATCATGGAGTCGACGGGTGCAAGGCTGTATCAGATTTATCCCCCTCAAGGGAATTTGTGTGCTATGATGTCCTGTTTGGCCTGCGAGGCCGATTGCTCGTCCAGGGGCGACGAACAGTGGACCAAGACAGCTTTAACGGGCCCCGCGTCTGAGGCTGCGGGCTAGTGGGGCTGGCCGGCGGCGAGGACGTCAATGGGAGCAATTGCGCTGCCTCCGTGTAAGAGCGCACACCACCCTGCGCTTGGACTCCCACTGGAAGATTAGTGCGAATGGGTGCCCTCACTGGTACGATGTGGCCATACTGCGCAGCTTGTCTGTTATAGGCTTGAAAGCACGACGACGACGCAAAGGTGTTAGGAGCACGGTCTTGAAAAATCTGTATCTTGTGTCCATCGTAGCTGAGGTCCGGTTTAGCTCTCGCCGCCCTGAGAATGGCCTCCTTCTCAGTGAAGAAGTGGACCCTGGTTAAAATGTCCGGAAGTAGCCCCGGCCTCGCCGCGGGCCCGGCCACCCGATGTGCTCGGTCCAAGGCCGGCGGAGAGGCATCCTCGTCCATCCAGACCTCATGAAGGAGCTGCGCCACATATGTCAGAATGTCCTTCCCCTCCGCACCAAGAGGGAGCCCCCTGATGCAGAGGTTGTTCCGGCGGCTTCGATTCTCCAGGTCTTCCTGCTTCACCTGCAGCTCGATGTGCTGTCCTTCTAGTGCGGCCAAGCGTTGCCATAGTTGTTCCTGGTCCTTGGTGCGGGCAACGACTATCTTCTCCAATCCATCAACTCGCTCTCCCAGGTCTGCAACCTGTTTTCTGAGTTCCCGTACACACGAGTGTACCACCGTGCGCAGGGAGCCTATTTCCATCTTGAGCTCCGACATGAAGGAGGCCATAAATGCCTGAGTAACTGGTGGCTAGTCCCCGCCCGCCTGCGGCGCCACCTCAGCAGGGGGAGATGTTCCCGGCTTGCCCCACATCGCCGCTACCGGATTGTCTCTAGGGGCCCCTGCCGGGACGTCCTTGCCCCCTTTGGAGCGCGTCGTCGCCAGGTCTCAGGTGTCCCGTAGTGTGTCAGGAGACACGGTCAGGAGCCACACACCAGCAATGCAGAGGTGAACGCAGCAGCCGATCACCTCAATCGAGAGAACATATATAAAAGGCAATCCCGCTCCCCAATATTAGAACCAGGCACGGACACTGGAGGTTTTCTTAACCGATTTAATACAACAGGAGGCTTGTGACGCATTTCGGTGGACAAACCACCGATCACATAGCCCGGTGCCATTCAAACAAGTGGTTATTTATATACAGGGTATTCATGCAACCATATTGCTGACCTGGACATAGAATACCAGTAAAGCAAAATTATAGCAAGCATGTTAATGACGCATGTTAGCCCAAACTTGATAAAATAAAACATGTAAATGAAAAGATTTTCAATCCACAATGTTCTCACGCGTAACTTGCAGGTTATAATCGATTCCAAATATAACCATAGTGTTGAGTGCACAAATAATGATCACTCGGGTAGGTACCCCCAGCTACACTATTGTCAGGATCCCTAACGACCGAGAAGCACAATTAAGGCCAGTAAACCGCGTAACAAGGGTGCACGGGACCAAGTTGGAAGGAGGTCAGCATAGAAACCTTCTTTGGTCTATCCTGTGGCATTTGCGCAATCTTAAGATGGCCGCCAGGGAGCTGTGGTCAGCGTTCTAGTGATCCTTAGTCGTCAGCATAGAGTTTAGGTGACGCTCGCGCACCCGGGAAAGTGCGCACTTCACTGAAGCGTTTCCCGTGGAAGCCCGACGTTTACAGAGCGCTCGTAGTTATCTAGTTTAAAGCTTTAGTTTATAGTTCTTGGAGTTGGAATTCTTGTAAGGCACCTTCCTAGTTTTTCACGAAGAGTCCGCTGCACGGAGAGAGTCTGGAAAAGGTTTTGATAAGTTTCCAGTCACAGTTCGGAGTTCGGAGGAAAACGCATTCCTGCGAGCTGGCAGAAGTCAAGCAGAGAAAAAACGGAGCTAAGTGTTAAGAGTCAGTTACTTATTACAGAAAGGAATGAAGTATTGAACGACTAATTGTTTAATGATGATTAAGAAGTACTTACCCAAGACAGTTATTCAGCACCTAGTATAAAAGAGAAGTTTGTAAGCCTCGTGTGAATAATAGAGATACAGGAGAAATAAATAAGAGACTTGTCAAGTAAAATTGAAGAGAACGACTTACCTAAATTTCAGCCAGCAACTTGTGAAGCCCTAATTAAAAAGGGGTTTAGAAGATAAGCGTAGAGGAAAACTCCTCGTGAATACAGCAGATATTTAAAAAGAAACCAAATACAAGACAACACTATACATGGAGTCTGGTAGGTTACTCTGATAAAAAAATAAGATACATTTAAAATAGAGTAGAAAAGAAGGTCCGATAATAAATTTGTAAATTGTGATTACAGATGTGGAATTTCACTAACTAGCAAGAAGAAAAGACACACATCATACTCCTAGAAGAGAAGCAGGTCACTATAGAACCAAGGATAGGTAAGATTTCACAGAGGGTAAAGGGAGAGAGAGAGAGTAGTTAGATAGGTCAAGACACATAATTGTTGTATATGCTTAGTTTCCTCAGGTATCTTCAGTGGGCTGATCCAAGCTGACGAAGACCAGATGGGAAGCCGAAGGTTCAGGACCAGTCTCTTCTCTTGTTGTTTATTATTTTATCCAATTTCCCCCTTCCCCCTTTCGAATGGATTAGCGCTATGATGTATTTCTGGCCCTGATTGATTGGAGGTGGGAGTCGGGAAGCTAGCAACTTCTGTTCCCGTGCAAGAATTAGAGAACCGCAATTGGTAAGCAGTGGTACCTCTGACAGAGTGAAGTGCCCACGTACTAAACTTGCACCTGAACAGAATGGTTGAGGGAATGAATTTGCAGACTCTGGGGGCGGTCTTAGAAGCCATACAGAAAGAGTTAGTAGCGGTAAAAGAAGAAAATCAAACTCTAAGACAAGAGGTTATGGATTCCAGAAAGGAAACGGCAGAGTTAGCACAGAGAATGAGACAACCGTACCCAGTAGGAGGAGAGGGTCCATCTACTTCTGGGGGGAACACAAATCAATTAAGTACACAGGTTATACATTCCTTGTCTCCTGTAATACCTTTGACTGCCCCTGAGAGATTTAGTAGGGACCCACAGAAAGCACAAGTGTTTATCACGCAATGTTCCTTGCATTTTATGTGCCGCCCTTCTATCTTCCCTGATGCGCAATCTAAGGTAGCCTTTATTCTCTCGTACTTAAGTGGAGACGCGGCAGCCTGGTCGATGCTGATTGTGTCCCGCGATGATCCTCTTTTGTTAAACTACGACGAGTTTAAAAAAGAATTTCTGCGAATATTCGATCGTAGATTAATCTCCCAAGCAGTGGATAATGAGTTGTTGGAGCTTAAGCAAGGAAATAGAGATCTGGTGGCGTATTTGGCCCAATTTAATAAACTTGTTATGCAAACAGATTGGCCGGAAAGTAAGCGAACTGCAATCTTTTATCGTTGTCTGCGAGATGAATTGAAAGATGGGTTGGCGCAGATTCCGAACCGTCCTACGGAAATATCCGCCTTAATTGATTTAGTGTTGGAGCTGGATTTCCGTCAGGGAGAGCGAAGAGGAGAGAGAAAGCGAGAGTCCAGACAGTATAGTTGCTCGGTTTGATAGAGCAAGGACCGATGTGGGAAGAAGCTCTGAAGGATATTCAGGGCCGGAGCCGATGCAGATTGGAGCAATCAGGGGTCCACTCTCTAAGGAAGAAAAAGAGAAAAGGCGGACCAGTAATTTATGTATGTACTGTGGCTCGAGTGGGCATTTTGTGCGAAACTGCCCAAAGAAACCTAAAAGCTTCTTCAAGCCGAAGGAAAACTGTCAGCACCACCTGTAGATGGAGTTGTACAGGTGGATGCGAGTGAAGAAAAAAACTCCATCAGAACATAGTTTGGCCAATACCCTACAGTCTTCTTCGCCACACTTGATCTTATCTATGACGATAGGGTTTCGCCAAGAAACCAACGAAGAAGTGGCGGTTATGGTGGACTCTGGAGCTACTGGCAATTTTTGCGACCAGAAATTCGCAGCAAAGATCGGGCTGAAGGCAATCGCTAAGGCAAAAAGTGAACCAGTTAGAGCAATAGATGGTACTAATCTTTCCTCGGGACCCATTGTAAGTCACACCGAGCTGGTACAGTTAATTCGGAATGATGGGCATAGGGAAGCCATTCATTTTAATTTGATTGATTGCCCCTCAGTTTCAGCTCATCCTTGGACTTCCTTGGCTCACTGAGCACAATCCAACGATTGACTGGAGTAACAGAACAATAGCAATGACTTCAACCTATTGTCGAGAGAATTGTTTCGGAAATCAAGAAGAAGCGGAAAAAGAGAATCCGGCCCATGCCTTATGTTCAGCGGGAGCCACTGTGTGCGTAATAAACACGCAAGCCATACCTCCGGAATATCAAGATTTTGAAGATGTATTCAATGAACAGGAAGCTGAACAATTGCCACCGCATCGTATTTACGATTGCAAAATAGATTTTAAACCAGGTGCTATTTTGCCATGCAGCCGGGTATACGCCTTGACGGAAAAAGAACATCCCCATCTTAGAGAGTATATCGACAAGTATTTGGCTAACGGGTTTATTCGCCCCTCTCAATCCCCTGTATCTTCGCCTCTATTTTTTTGTGCCTAAGAAGGAAGAAGGGGAGTTGAGGACTTGCATAGATTATCGTGCAATAAATAGAATAACCAAGAAGAACCGATATCCACTTCCACTTATCTCAGTCCTGTTGGATCAGTTAAAAGGGGCTCGGATTTTCACGAAGCTGGATTTAAGAGGAGCGTACCACCTCATTCGGATACGAGAGGGTGATGAGTGGAAGACCGCTTTCAGAACTCGTTTTGGATTATTTGAATACCAGGTGATGCCCTATGGGTTATGCAATGCTCCTGCAGCATTCCAACATTTCATCAATGACGTACTCAGTGAATACATCGATCAATGTGCAATAGTATACATTGATGACATACTGATCTATTCAGTGGATACACAGGAGCATCAGAAACAGGTTAGAGGAGTTCTACAAAAACTACAGAAGAATAAATTATTTGTCAAATTGGAGAAGTGCGCTTTCAGTGCCACTCAAGTGGAATTTTTGGGCTTCGTGATCTCACCATCAGAAATCAAGATGGATACACGGAAAATTCAGGCAGTACTCGAATGGAAGTCGCCAACTAGTGTCAAGGAAGTACAAGCGTTCATTGGGTTTGCCAACTTCTATTGAAGATTCATTGGTGAATTCTCTCGACGAATCTTGCCTCTAACTCGACTTTTGAAGAAGGGAGCACATTTCGAATGGTCAGAGGAAGCAGAGTTAGCCTTTAAATCCTTGAAGTGTGAGTTCACCTCAGCACCCATCCTTCTTCATGCGGATCCTATGGAGCCATTTTATGTGGAGACAGATGCTTCCGATCTTGCAGTAGGAGGAGTGCTTTCTCAAAGAAACAAGAAAACAGGGCAGTTGCACCCAGTGGCCTATCGTTCGAGAAAATTGACACCAGCAGAAATCAACTACACGATTACGGAAAAGGAGCTGTTGGCAATAAAGGATGCTTTCAAGGAATGGAGGCATTATCTCATGGGAGCTCATCATGTAGTTAGTCTATACTGACCATCGCAATCTCAAATTCTTGAAGACAGCTAGAACCCTAACTCCCCGACAACTTCGTTGGTCACTGTATTTTGCTGACTATGACTTTGTGATAACTTATAGGCCAGGAACTCAAAATGGGAAGGCGGATGCCTTATCTCAAATGGGAACAGGAGAAGAGAAGAATCAAACAAACACTCAAACGATCATACCTGACTATAAAATTATTGGCGCCACAGTTATTCAGAGTTTCAAGGAACAGATAGTCCAAGTGTTAACTCCTCAAGAAATACAGGAATGGGCTCAAAAAGAGGATGGACGAGAAGTTTTCAATGATTTGCCCTACAGAGAAGGAGCCTTGTATCTGCCAACTTCAGCATTGCAGACGCAAGCCCTGAAGGAATGTCATGATGATCTGTTAGCAGGGCATAAAGGAGAGCTCAAGACAGTGGAGTTAATAAAACGAAAATATTGGTGGCCACAGAGGACTAGAGATATAGAACAATATGTAAAAACCTGTGAGATATGCGCTCAGGGAAAATCAGAGCGGCAAGCTCTCAAAGGGTTGTTGCAACCACTACCAGTTCCTCCCTTTCCTTGGCACACTGTGACCCTAGATTTAATCACTGATTTACCATCCTGTCATGGGTTTAACACCATTTTAGTGGTAGTTGATGCGTACACGAAAATGACACATTTCATGGCTTTACAGGGAATTCCAACAGCGCAACAGTTAGCTGCTCATTTTGGTACACAGGTAGTGAAATTGCATGGAATACCTAAGGTCATTATTTCCGACCGAGGAACCCAGTTTGTGTCCCATTTCTGGAGGGCCTTTATGAAGAGTTTGGGAGTAGAGGCACAATATTCCACCAGTTTTCATCCGGAAACGGATGGACAAACTGAGAGAGTGAATCAGGAGCTGGAGCAATATTTAAGATTATTCACGTTGAAACAGAGCGGGGAATGGCTAGACTATTTATGGACTGCAGAATTTGCCTTTAATAACGCTAAGAACGTTTCCACTGGGTATTCCCCGTTCTATTTGAACTACGGTAGACATCCTAATTCCTCAGTACAGGATCTTGAGAGTCCAGTACCTGCCGTTAAGGATTTGGTATCTCACCTGGGTCAAGTTCATAGATCAGCGTCTAAGAACCTAGAACAGGCTAAGGAAAGATACAAGATGTACGCAGACAGAAAAAGAAAAGAGCCTCCACCCCTGGAGGTGGGGACTGAAGTCTGGTTGAATACTAAAAATCTTAGACTAAAGGGCAATCGAAAATTCCAGCCAAGGTTCATTGGCCCTTATCCCATAGCGGAGCAAGTGAATCCAGTAACATACAAATTGACATTGCCACCAAAGCTCAAAATCCACCCAGTGTTTCATGTCTCACTATTGAAAAAGTCCGCTCCAAATCTACGAAAAGAATCCACTCCGCAGCCAATTCAGTTAGAGACTGGTTTGGAGTTTGAGGTCAAGGAAATCCTGGATTCAAAGTTAGTGAGGGGTAGATTGTATTATTTGATTGATTGGAAAGGCTATGGACCAGAGGAGCGGTCTTGGGAACTGGATACAGATGTTCATGCTCCAAGATTAGTCAAGCTTTTTCATCAAAGATATCCCACCAAGCCAAGATTGAGAGGATCATCTTTGGTGGGGGGTACTGTCAGGATCCCTAACGACCTAGAACCACAATTAAGGCCAGTACACCGCGCAACAAGGGTGCATGGGACCAAGTTGGAAGGAGGACAGCATAGAAACCTTCCTTGGTCTATCCTGTGGCATTTGCGCAATCTTAAGATGGCCGCCAGGGAGCTGGGGTCAGCGTTCTAGTGATCCTTAGTCGTCAGCATAGAGTTTAGGTGACGCTCGCACACCCGGGAAAGTGCGCACTTCACTGAAGCGTTTCCCGTGGAAGCCCGACTTTTACAGAGCGCTCGTAGTTATCTAGTTTAAAGCTTTAGTTTATAGTTCTTGGAGTCGGAATTCTTGTAAGGCACCTTCCTAGTTTTTCACGAAGAGTCCGCTGCACGGAGAGAGTTTGGAAAAGGTTTTGAGAAGTTTCCAGTCACAGTTCGGAGTTCTGAGGAAAACGCATTCCTGCGAGCTAAGTGTTCAGAGTCAGTTACTCATTACAGAATGGAACGAAGTATTGAACGACTAATTGTTTAATGATGATTAAGAAGTACTTACCCAAGGCTGACCCATTGATATCAGAGGAGGTCGGTCAGTCGTATCTTGAGGGCCTCCAACTCCAGACGTTGTCGGAGGCTGCGGCGAAGGAACTTGACGCAAATCTGACACTAGGTGAGATTACTGCGGCGATCGCTGCCCTCCCCTGCTCCAAGACCCCTGGGAGTGATGGCTATCCGGCTGAGTTCTATCAGTCTTTTGGGAATGTCCTGGCCCCCCTCCTCTTGCAGGTCTACAATGAGGCTCTGCACGCTGGCACCCTTCCACCTACCATGACTCAGGGAGAAGTGTGCATGATCCTGAAGCCTGGCGGTGACAACACTGATCCCGCGGCATATCGTCCTATCACGTTGCTAAATACGGATGCGAAAATCCTAACTGTTATTGGCCACGCGCCTTGCCCCACTCATGCCACGCCTAGTCCACCCTGACCAGTGTGGATTCATCCCGGGTCGTAACACGGCAATGAATTTGCGTCGTCTGAATTATATACTGCACGAGGTGCAGGGACGGGAGGATCCTCACGTGTTGGTCTCCATTGATTTGGCTAAGGCATTTGATACGGTGCACTGGGGATATCTGTTGCAGGTACTCCAGAAAATGGGGTTCGGACCTCGATTTCGGGACTGGATCCGGGCGCTCTATAAGGCGCCATGCGCCAGGGTATGGCTGGGTTCGGCCTGCTCGGCGGAGTGGTCACTGGGGAGAGGCACCCGACAGGGCTGCCCTCTCTCCCCTCTCCTATTTGCTCTTGCAATTGAGCCCCTTGCCGTTTCCGCTCGCGCTGACCTACGGGCTTGGGGTATGGTGGTGCATGATACTACCAATGTGGTCTCCCTCTATGCGGATGATGTGCTTTTTTATTTGACCTCCCCGGCTGAGGCCCTCCCCGAACTGTTACGACTCTTGGATCGATTTGGCGCAGCCTCTGGGTTGCGTATAAATATGACCAAATCCCTAGTCTTCCCGCTGACGAATGCTGTCCCAGACGCGGGCGCGGAGCTTCAACATTTGGGACTCCGGTACGAGCGCACGGCTTTCTGGTACTTGGGCATCCAGGTGGCCACGTCTACGGAGACCCTGCTGACTTACAACGTCGACAGAATACTCACAGCCCTCTGCAAATCTATTACCTTTTGGAACACGCTCCCCCTTTCTCTCATGGGGCGTTTGGCGATTGCCAAAATGGTGATGCTCCCTAGGGTCTTATATGTTCTGCAGAACTCCCTATGTCCGTTACCTCCCCGAGTGTTCCGCACATTGAACTCTCTCCTCACCTCACTCCTTTGGGCGGGTGGACGCAGCAGGGTCGCCCTGCGCACAGTGACGAGATGTTGGAACGAAGGTGGCCTCGAAGCCCCGAGGTTTGACTTGTACTATTACGCGGCGCAGCTTCTTCCTGCCGCCAGATGGTTCGCTGCAGGAGAGAATTGGGAGCTGGCACTGCTGGCTGGTGCAGCAACTGATGGGGCCCTGCAAGGGGCACTGATGCAAGGGCGCGGAGCCGACACCACTTTACCATTCGTGGTGCGTCATACGGCCAATATTTGGCAGCGATTTGTTGAAAGGGTGCTGCTGCGAGCACCGTTCCACAGAGAGCTCCCAGTTTGGTCCCTGGCCCCGATACTCCGGTTGGAGGAAACCATGTCCTTCCGGGAGTGGCGGTCTGGTGGTTGTGTGACTCTCGCAGACCTCTACCCGAACGACTCCTTTGTGACCTTTGAGGGTGCCAGGGAGTCATTTGGACTAACTGAGGGACAATACCTTCATTACGGTAGCCTTCAAGAGGTGGCCAGGATAACGTGGCCCTAATTCCCGGAAGCACCTCCGCTTACCAATACCCTTGACGTCATCATGTCCGGTGGGAGAGGTAAACGCCTGATTTCCCTTCTCTACTCCGCTATGCGCCGAGATTCGACTCCCCCGTTAGCCCCGGCATGGGGGGCGTGGGAGGCAGACCTGGGGGTGGAGTTGGAGCCGGCACAGAGGACGCGGATTGGTCTGTTGACCCATAAGGTCTCCTGTAATGCTCGTTTTAAACTTATCTACTTTAATTTTGTCCATCGCACATACATGACACCGGTCTCCCTCCATCGTATATCGGCGGATAGACGCCACAATTGTCCTAGATGTGGAATGGGGAGGGCGGGCTTCCTGCATTTGTTCAGGATTTTTGGCGACCGATGGTGCGGTACGTTGTTCGGGCTACGCACCTCCGGCTTCTGCTGGACCCACTCCAATGCCTCCTTGCATTGGTGCCCAGACCTAAAAAAAGAAACTATCATATAAGTTCCTGCAACTCCTACTAGTCTTGGCGAGGAGACGAGTGGCTATCACTTGGATGGGTCAGAGGGAGCCTGAAATTCTTATGTGGTTGAGGGATGCGAGAGAGTGGGCCTTGGCGGAGGAGACTCGTATGCAGCGCACCCGTAAGGATGACAAGCTGCAGGATGATTTGCTTGCTTGGAGGACGCTGTGTATGGAGGATGACTCTGATGCCACCAGTGCTGAGTTGTTTTCCTCTGATGCCTCGGAGTCTGACTGTGGAGGGGAGAGTGCTGGAGAGGAGGGCTGTGAGACGGTGTAGGTGTTCCACGTTGCCACGCTAAGATCCCTTGATATGTATGTATGAATATTGATGTGATTCCCATAGGTATATACCGCCGTCAATTGAATGGACCATACCTGGCCCTCACACATATGTCCTACTCTATTGAATCAGTACTAGCGATGCCATTCGAGGGGTTAATAGTTGTTATTGAACTGTTTGGTATTATAATTATGTGTAATGACAATAATTGCGAAGCCACTGATGGGTTTCATATCTTTGGAGCACGACTGCAAAATTCTCTGCTTATGACCATGATCTGATCCGATGCCGCCCAGCCTCCGGGATGTGGGCCATATTTGGCTGTGTAGTGCCGTTGGTATTGCATACTCTTATTGATCGTCTATTGCCGGTGCCAATGCAGTTATGCTCTGTGCTTGTCTTTTCTATGACTTCGCTACAATAAAATGTTTACATTTTTTTTTTAAAGTACTTACCCAAGACAGTTATTCAGCACCTAGTATAAAAGAGAAGTTTGTAAGCCTTGTGTGAATAATAGAGATACAGGAGAAATAAATAAGACTTGTCGAGTAAAATTGAAGAGAACGACTTACCTAAGTTTCAGCCAGCAACTTGTGAAGTCCTAATTAAAAAGGGGTTTAGAAGATAAGCGTAGAGGAAAACTCCTCGTGAATACAGCAGATATTTAAAAAGAAACCAAATACAAGACAACACTCTACATTGAGTCTGGTAGGTTTCTCTGATAAAAAAATGAGATAAATTTAAAATAGAGTAGACAAGAAGGTCAGATAATAAATTTGTAAATTGTGATTACATATGTGGAATTTCACTAACTAGCAAGAAGAAAAGACACACATCATACTCCTAGAAGAGAAGCAGGTCACTATAGAACCAAGGGTAGGTAAGATTTCACAGAGGGTAAAGGGAGAGAGTAGTTAGATAGGTCAAGACACATAATTGTTGTATATGCTTAGTTTCCTCAGGTAACTTCAGTGGGCTGATCTAAGCTGAAGACCAGATAGGAAGCCGAAGGTTCAGGACCAGTCTCTTCTCTTGTTGTTTATTATTTTATCCAATTTCCCCCTTCCCCCTTTCTAATGGATTAGCGCCATGATATATTTCTGGCCCTGATTGATTGGAGGTGAGAGTCGGGAAGCTAGCAACTTCTGTTCCTGTGCAAGAATTAGAGAACTGCGATTGGTAAGCAGTGGTACCTCTGACAACTATTAACCAGTTGCCTGTCCAGGCATTAAATTACAATGTTATACCAAAATCAAAGACATTTCATTACTACACATAATGTGTTCATATAACTTCACTTTTGCTACATATCAAGAGAAGATTGAAAACAAGCATACAGTGGGCTTTCAGCTTGGTCAGAAACCACACCAATATATCACCTTCAGGTTAGTGTGGATGTAACAAGTACTTAAACCACTGTTATGTTAATTGTCTGATCTGCCTAACGTTGCCTATTAACCATGACTAAATCAAGTAAAATAAAAACTATACCGTGCCCTTAAAGACTGCGAGTGCAACAAGCTTTGAGATCTAATATCAACTCTGCATCAGAATTTAACCCATAGGGGATTTTGCCATTATGCATAAGTGTGTACCGTGATTCAAGTCTCCAAAGCTCGAGCCCTCTGTTGCGCCCCCCCCCCCCCCCCGGTGGTGTTTTTGGTGATGGCATCAAATGCAAAATACACTATATATTTAGCATTGCCCTGGTGGTGTTTATGAATGTGTCTTTCCACTGGATAGCTTTTTTCATCGTTAGACATGGCCCTGAGGTGTTGCAGGATCCTAACCTGGACCATGTGGATAGTGCTTCCCACATAGCGTTTCTGATAGGTTCATTCAAGTAAGTAGACTGGGAATTGACTTTTGCAGTTATACGATCCTCAATGGGTATTTCTCATAAGGGTGACTGTATGGTCTTGGTGTTGCGACCATGAAGGCAAGCCTTGCACCTAGAACATTTTTGGAAGCCTCTGCTTCCTCTCAGCCAATTAGATCCACTCCTGGCCTGGGGGGAGTTGTGCACCAGTTCCCTACGCATCAACTTGGCCCTTCAAAATGATATGAGGGGAGCGCGGGGAATGTCAGGCCTATCAGTGGGTCGCTTTTGATAAGTTTCCAGTTTCTGTGTAGACTGTTACGCAGCCTAGCATGATAAGCTGAGTACCCCGTGATCAGACGAACGGGGCCAATGTCCGTAGATTGTTTGTTCGTCTTGGGTGTGCCAAATTGCAAATCCTCTCACTTTTTGGCTTTCTCTTTAACTTGTGCTGAGTTTAACACTTCCTGATCATAGCCTTGCATCTTCAGTCGTTTATACAGATCACTCTGTACCACCCTCAGTGTGTCGTCGCTGCTACATATGCGCTTCATTTGCAAACTTTATGCATAAGGAATGCTATTCTTCAATTTAGTCGGTTGAAAACTGCTGGCATGTAACACCGGATTACCCAATGTCATTTTATGTATGTTCTGGTGTGCATCCTATTGACCTCAACGTAGACCAGTAGGTCCAGGAAGTGTACTTCATCTTTACTGATTGCATGTGTAAACGAGAGGTTTAGGTCATTGTTATAGAGTCCCTGTGCAAACATTTTGGCTGACTCAGGTGACCCCTTCCACAGGATAAACAGGTAATCGATAAACCTGGCCACAGGACAATTTTGTCTGCCCATTCTTGCTCATAATTTACAGTGAGTACCTGTTCTTCCCACCAGCCCATATGCAGATTCGCATAGCTGGGGGCGAAGCAGGTACCCATAGCAGTCCCCTGAATTGGTCTATATGTGTGCTGTTAACACTGCCTTTGGAGGCTGAGTGTCCTGGTGCAGAACTGAACAGAGTCAACATGGCACACATCCCTGTGTGCCATGCCCACAAACCCACTGCCCTGGCATACATCAGCCACCCCTCTAGCTGGGTGCCCTATGCCAGTGGTGTGGGCACAGGTGAATGAGCCCTGTGCCCCTACAGTACACAGGCCATTCCTGGGCACCCAAAGTGCAGTGACCTCATTAAGAGTATATGGTGCTGGGAGGTTGTCATTACGAACTCCACAACACCATAATGGCTACACTGAAGACTGACAAGTTTGATATCAAACTTCTCAGCACATTAAACCCCCAGTCAGACCCCCCAGGATATTGCGGCATGACTTAGCAAATTTAGCAGCACAAATATGGAAATTTAGCGGCACAAATATGGAAATTTAGCGGCATTTTTGCGGCACTTTATTTTACTCATAATCATTCATTTTCAGACTGAAATCAATGGAAACTGTTGTAGCAGAGTATTCCACTTTGCAATAGGAATTTTTAAAGTGTCTGCAGCTCTATGGAAGCACTGCTCCAGTCCTAAACTTGTGGGAGTGAGCTGTATTTCTCCCTGGGATGTTCTAGTGCCCATGTATGCACCCCTGCAGGGGCACCGCTGCCTCCCGGATCTGGGAGGCAGGACACCTCTTCCTCAGGCACCCTAGGGCGCAGGATCGTAGTGGCTGATCCAAATAAGTGAGACAGACTGCATAGGGCGGTCACCTCTTGCTTACCTGGTCCAGTCGTCATAGGTCAACTTGAGCATACACCAATAATGGCAAAGAATTAACAAATGGTCAGCTCCTCCACAATGTTTGATATGACTCAGCTCAGTTTCTGTTTATTTGTCTGTACGTGAGTATCCGTTAGCCATCCAACAACAAACGTACATCCTCTGCAACTGAGTCCATCAAGGAAAGGAGGGCATCCCTTATGTAGTGATGGCCACAATTATTGTGCCAAGGGTATCATTGGCCATGCTTTGTTTTCCCAGAGCTAATTTCCATCTTCATGTCAGCTGGGCCCACATTTGACTGGGCGAAGGGAACAGGTGTCTTTGGACAGCCCCTGTGGTTTAATCTGGTTCGGTTTACACATGTTGTGGAGCTGTGCACTGTATTCTCCATGGCCTCTGGTATTGTACTGAGGTGCTCTGCACATCTCTTAGCAGTCTCTTCATTGATAAGGATCTGTCTCATGGTTTGTTGGGCCTGCTCATGTGGCACCTCCATCTTGCCATCAACTACACTTTTCAATAGAGGTCTATCCTTACTCCAACTATGTGTCCTTGCTCCAAAATAGCGAATGGATCACCCCCCGCCCCCAACCACCAACTACGGGGTTCTCTATGCCAGGGAAAATTGTCAGAGTTCAGTTCAATAATCTATATTCAATCTTAAAAAGATCATAAAAGTGCAGGATAAAAACTGTATAATAAAGCATATGAATAATAATAATAATAATATATAATAATAATCCACATTTGTAAAGCGCACAATCACCCGTAAGGGTCTCTAGGCGCTGGAGGCCGTCGGGAAGATTAAGCGAGCTATTGCCCAGAGTCACATGGTGCTGGGCTAACCTGCCGCCGGTGCCGGGGATCGAACAGTGATCCCCAGATTCCAGCGTCCGTCGCCCTAGCCGCGGCGCCACACCTCTCCCTCTATCATGAATAAAGACCCTTGATAACATTCTCAGTCCATTCCTGTTGGATTGATTTGCTTTTAATGTTTTAATCTAACACATGAAACTGAATAAGCAGTCAGTTTCAGTGAACCTCTGGTTCCAACTCCCTATAAATCTTTTGGATACATCTTATTTACTATCACCTTAAAAGGAAGGAAACGTTAATATTTAATTTCCCCACAGGCTCTAAATCGGGAGGATAAAGCAAAGTGTTGGGGGTTAAAGGTCGTGCAAATGAAATCTTCCTCGAGGCAACTAAGTACGTGTGGGCATGAAATTAAAATGTCAGTCTACGAGGTTGGTGCCTCATAAGAACGGCTACAACTTCTTGACGTAACACCTCTGAGCAATGAAGCGAAGACGAGGTTGCTAAGCAACATAGGGCACCATGCTGCATCTCCAGAAATGCCAGTGTGCCATGCAACGGAAGTAAAAGATGAATCATATTATTTATTTATTCATTTATTCAAGAGTTTTATATAGCGCTGGCTAGACCCGGAGGTATCAGAGCGCTTTACATGAGATTCAATAAAAATTACATTACAAGATTAAATCAGTTCCATGTAACAAAGTTCTCTGAAAGGCTTGAGCTCTGACAAGTTTCTAAAAAACGAATTTTAGGAATTTTTCTTTTCTGTGATAATGCATTAAAATAGCCCCTCAATTTATGGATATGAAGCAAACTTTTCCATTTGTGGTTTATCCTCTAACACGTGTCTCAACAGGCATTTTACCTACAACAATTCTCCAGTCTCCACCACGAAAGTCAACATTCACTTACTTCTCTGCCACCCAGTTTCGCTTGTACTTTGAAAAATGAACTGCAAAAAGTGGGAAAAAAATATTAAACTAGGCTGTGGTAAATTATAAAAGCTATGTGTATTTATGCAGAATCTTTAAGCTTTGCTAGAAAACAAGAAATGTAAAACAGGCCTGTGCAGTAATCCTTCTACGTCAAGATGTGAAGGCTTGCTGAAAAATACTTCGGTCTTCCCAATATTATGCAGCAGTTATTCTTGGAGGTTACATTTAGAATCATGCTTGTGAGACAAAAAGCTCAATAATTGCTTGGCCTGCAGCGTGTGACGTGCATGCATAATAGTGTATATAAATAAAAGGCGCATACTGTATATAAATAAAAGGCGCAGGGGAGAGCAGCAAACGTATTATTAAATATGGAGATGCGGCCGGGACGAGCAGCTCGGTGTCTTCCCTCCGACGCCGGTGCATCAGCGCTGCGGCTGGAGCGGCTGCATTCGTCTTCTCGGCCCAGGAAGGAGAAAAGGCTCCGTTTCGAGCGGTCCAGGCACTTGTGGGGGTGCGGCGCCTTTATGAGGGACATTGCAAACGATGAAGTAGGAGTCTTTGAGAGGGTGGTTTCGCCTCTCCGCTATGTGCCCTCCCGACATAGCCGTTTCGGAGTTTTTCTGTACCTGAGGAAAAAGTCGGTAGCGGAATCCGTCTTCGATATGCATAATTTTCATTTATGTGAAGCACAGTGATGTAAGCCCAGGTACAAACAATCACACAATTTATTGGAAGAGTCCTTTTTCCTAAGTCGTTAGTGATTCAGACCGTCGCTGCGTGCATTGTTTGGTGACTCTTGCGGCAAGTTACCCGCCGGTAGACACTTTTTTGTAAATATCGCGGCCAAAATTGTTAATATCGCGGCCATCGCGCTAGTCTGCCGATTTCGCGATTTTTTTTCGTGAATCGCGAAATCGCGAAATGCTGGAGGGTCTGCCCAGTGTGGGATTTAATGTAAAATGCACTACAGAGGGCATCTTAGAGATGCCCCCTGAAACCTAACCTACAATCCACGTCTTGTCTGAGAGGCTGCCTAGGCTGCCACACAGTAGGCACGTTGCTGGAGCCCCTGGGTGGAGAGCCCCCCGCTCTCCTGGGCCTGCAAAAATGCACATCCTGGGCGAGGTGCTAGGTCTCCTCCCCCAGGATGGGCAGGGGGAACCTTCAAAGGCATGCTGCCTTTGTGAGCTTCACCAGGCCACTTGCTGTACTCCGCAACTTGCCACCACCAGTTCTGACCCCCAGGAAGACTGGCGGGAAACCCTATGTGAGGAAAGGAGGTGTGCCAGCCTGTGCCAACTCCACCCCGCAGGTGGGAAAGGCGAGTCGAAGCACAACTCCGGGCTCCGGCCATCTTGAGGATGGGGAGCCCTGCCCCAGCAGAGATAAGCTCCTGCCCCCCACCCACAGGAGAGGAGCAGGATAGGGGGTGTACTCACCCCTGGACAGGGACCTATTGGTCCCTCTCCTTCCCCTACCTGTAACGCCCCTAAATTTAGTATTTAGGGGCAACCTGAACCTTCCTTCATCAGATGCTGACATGAAAACAAGCAAGAAGATCAAGAAACCAGAAGACCTGCCTCGCAGCTGCTAACAAGCGGACAACGCCAACTGACTTGGACCCAGCCCTACCGGCCTGTTGATCCTTGATCCTGCTCCTGTGGAACTCCGGCGCCTTCAGTGGTCAGCGACCTCAAAAACCCCGGACGACCTGACCCCGTTGAGACTCTACCAAGACTGGGACTCCCACGAGCAGTGGTCCTGCTCAAACAGCAATACCCCTGGTGCCAGCCAGGAACTGTGAATCCAGCACCCTCTGCACCTGCCGAGCCCGGCCTGTGCCCGAGTGGACAAGGACCCTGAGGACGTCCTCCCGGCGATTCTGACCTGGAATCCAGTGCCCAAGGACCCTCCTCGCCGACCCAGACGACGCCTGCAGCCTCAGAACCAGGGACCCCTCCAACTGTGACCAGCAGGGGGTACGATTTTCCGACATCAAAAGACAACCATGAACCCGGCGCCCCCTGTGCCCAACTCCTGGGTGCCTACCTATTCTCCAAGATCCCAACTTACCCCTTGAAGTGTTGGTCTCTCCTGAAGATCCTCCATTGAATAACATTGAGCGCCCGATGGCTCAAAAGCACCCTGCACCCAACCGCCCGAGTTTCCCTGGCAGTGCAACCTTTGTCCTAATCTAGTTCCCCATTTTCCCTGAGCAAGTGACCAGGAGCCCAGCTCCCACAGCCGCGCGGCCTGCTTGCCAGCAGCCACCAACCAAAGGCCCCCTGCCGCTCATTGGATAACATTGGGCCTAACTAGCTCTGCACCCGGCTGCCCCTGTGCCGCTTTGGGTGTACTTACTGTACCTACCTGGCCCTGGGAGACCCCTGAGTCTATGCCCAGAACCTTAACTTTGCCAGTCGAGTACTTACCTACAAGCCGATAACTCACTTTCCTTCCATAGGATAACATTGACTGGTTTCACTTGAAAATTCTTTAAAGTGTGGAGTTTTGAAACTTTTAAATATTCATCTAAAATCAGCTGAACAACAAATTCCGATTTACTCACCTGTTATCAGGAGAAAACCCAGTGCTGCATCTTTTAGCCCAGCACTGACCCTGAAAAGTAATTTTTTCTAAGTGTCGATTTTTGAAACTTACAAATATTCTTTAAGAATCGTGCCAACGATAAAAACGTAATTACTTGCCTGTTTTAGATGGATGTCCTAGTGCTGAACCTAGGAGCCCAGCACTGGATTACAAAAGTAACGTAAACATACTTTACCTGCAAACTGAATTTCCTTCCATAGGATAACATTAGTAATTTCATCTAGAAAAGTTTCGAAGTGTCAACTTTTAAAATACAATAATATTCCATAAAAATCACTACTGTTACTAAAACGCTTTTACTTAACTGTTTACAGTGCATGTCCCAGGACTGAATCTGGGATTCAGTCCTGTGGTTAGAAAAGTAATCTTCAAAGTAACTAATTGCATTTAACTAGAAATTCCCATTGAGCTCATGTTGCATTGGGTTTGAAATTGTGTTGCCTATTGCAACAATTGTAACTAATGTGATCAAAAAGTCTATTGCCTATTTGAAAAGTATTGAACTAAAGTAATTCATTCTGAGAAAGTATATTTTGATACCTTGTTTGTTCTAAAATAAAACAACTATATCTTTTGATACGAAACAATTGACCTAGAGTTCACTTCTTGAGTGTGTGAGACCATTTGTTGACTGAGTGTGTACAACAAATGCTTTACACTGTCCTCTGATCCTGCCTTACTGCTCGACCAAGCTACCACTTTAGAGAGTAAGGTTATATCTAACTTTAGCCTCTGCCAAACCTCTGGGGACTCTGTGCACACTGTACCTTAATTTGGTTCAGTATATACAGAGCCACTTTCTTACATATAGTGTATATTATTTCAATGCGCAAAGCCTATCCGGGATATAGGAACTACACTTCAAGTCTATGTAGAGCAGGTGAGGCCTACTAAAAGGTGATGTAGGTGATGAGGGGAGAAAGATGTATTTTTAAGAATTTCGACCTATTTTGTGCCACGATAATGTGTATTTTTAATAATGGACAAAATGTATGGGTAGTTCAATTTAGACATCAGTTTCTCCTAGTGTGGCATGACATAACACAAGAAAAATGTATATCTCCTCCTGTGAATCTCAGCCAGCTGACCTGGGGCAGACAGTTGAATGACAGGTAAAGATATTTACAAAAGATAGATGCAAAATGTGTATATTGTTGAAACGTGCATAGGGGTTCCTGCTGATACACATTATTCTGTAGTATCAGACAGTCTGGCTACTCAAACTGACTCCTGTGTCATGCCACCACCTCTCAGAGCTTCATGTCTGTTTTTCTAATATCTTGCCTCCAGTTGTAAACCAAAATTCCCTTGCCAGAAAGAAAAAGTTCCAGCTGACTACGCACCAATGTTCACCCCCTCCCCTTTTCCCTGTTGCCATGTGCACAGTGGTAAATTGAAACAGCGCGATACCCAAAGGTACACCAGGATAAAAAGCTCAGCCCCAGTGGACCCTGCCTGACCGGTGTTGGTCTGTGTGCTTCTCAATGCTGACTATATTTTTTCTGTAGGAAACGTCCTACATCTGTGCTCCTATCTGGAACTGGCATCTTCACAATCTGTCAATGAACCAGTAAGCAATAACAGAAATTCACTACTGTGGGATAGTGTTTGTTAGCACATAGCCGGCTTGCCTTCGCACCCTCACTAAAGCAAGAGTTGTGTTAGAATGAGACTGGGTCCTGCCAGATCAAGTGTCCAGGGCATGATTAATCAAAAGTGAAAAGGATCTTCCTTTCCTCCAGTTTTTAGGCAATGACTGCATGCTTTATGAAAACAAGGGGTGAGAACTCAGACTCTCCTTAACCACGGAGTAAGGTCTAGGACATGGTGGTAATGTAGTAAAATCAATGTAATGAAGTGATTGTTTGCTACCAGGAAAGTGCTCAACAGGTTCCTCTATCTAGCGATGGGCGTTGCTAGTAGGGGCGTAACAAGACACCAGAGCACCCCCTCACCACCCATGACCGCGCCTATGGGGGGGACTGGGTGCTGGCGGAGGGGACTGCCACATGCCCAAAGAAATATTAGGGGATACGTAGGAAACCGCTAACAGATCAACGGCAAGATATGGTGGACAACTTACTAACAGTCAAGACATAGAGGGCGTAAAAGAAGTATGCACACAGCGCAGCACACACAGAGGCCACCATCTGTGTTGGAACGCCCAGAAGACTGAACTACAGAAATCCCTTCCTGACACTGGCCTCCCCCTCACTGAGCTGCATATGACCCCACAAGACATACACTAGAGCATGTCACTATTCACACATGCACCACTTACAAACCTGCTTGGGTCAGTTGTAGAAGTTGACCGAAAGTCCAAAGTCTTGTCTTCATTCTGTAAAAGTCAGGCCTTCGCCAGAGTGCGTACATGTAATGTAATAAAGATGTTGCTTAAAATGTAGCAGGCGCTAGACCTGTATATCTGACATATTTGAAAATGTTTAATAAAAAGTTGCTTTTCAAAAAGTGATTGTTTTCTTTTACTCTGTATGTGCTCTGCTTTATTGTAATTTTATTTATTTGATTTTATGTAGGAGGACAGAGAAATTGGGTACAAGTGTTCTGCAATGGGGGTGTGCCCACAGAACTTGCACTTCTGTACATGATAGAAAGTGGACCTGGGGAAATTCCAGTTGATTTTTCAAAACAATATACTGCCTCTTGGATGTGCTTGGCTCTTCTTGGAGCATTAGCATGTTCGGCTGGAGATACATGGGCATCTGAGATTGCAACAGTCTTCAATAAGAATGAGCCACGATTAATTACATCCTGGAAAAAGGTTCCAGTTGGTGAGCAGTACTATTAATCTGTTGTTTATATAATCTGTTTGTACCAAAGAGCTTTAATTAGTGCCTTGTTATGCACAGCTAACCTATTTTATGTTTTTACTGTTTGCCTGGTGCCGTGTAAGTCCCAGTCTTGTATGAGTTAGCATATAGTTACATGTATACACGAGTTGGGTGCCTGAAAATTCTTTGGTCTCCATTCATGTTCCAATTCCCAATATTTTTTGGTGCGAGTTTACTTCATTTGATCAAAATACTTAGTTGATATTTAAGAAAGATGACTGATCTGAAATGTAAAATTGTTACCTTTTGTAATTGGTGGCTGCTGCAGAATGGAAGTGTCTTGCACGACTTGGAGAGTAAACTTTTGTACATATGGCATTTAGTGATCTGTTTGCATGGTATTAAATACAATTCTGTCCTTCCATCATGAGGTAAGGCAGTGATGTTCACGTTTGTGTTATCAACAGCACTATACGACTAGAAGAGCACATTGTTCATTTGTGTTTCGTAAAGTGTCGTCACATAGGGCCGACCCTAAATGCATTGTGTCATGGTCTCCTACTGCAGAGCAAACCTTTGCATTTTGCTGTGTTACTTCCCGTGTAAATCATCTCGTCGTGATGTAGAAGTTAAACTGCATAGTAATATAAGCACACAAACTCCTTAGTACACACATCGCCTGCACGTAATTTTGTCATTTGTTGTGCTGGAATATTTTTTTATGTGCATGGTGCTTTATGCAATCAGATTTGGGTACAGTGTTGATATGTGATGTCTAAATGAACGGATCACAGGAAAAGTGAGCACCAAAATGCATTTACCACCGATTTTTCTCTGTAGGCCAATTTGGAATGAGGCCGGTAGTGTGGTCCCATTTCACCAATAAAGTTTTTACATCTTAATAATCTCGGAGGTGCAGGGATGTAGTTAGCGTTTAATGCTATTGTCTATATTTTATCAATGTTCACAAGCGCCTCCATTTCTAGTAATGATTTTTGGCTGTGCCATCTATAGTGTGAGTGTGTGACCGTGGGGAAAGAAATTGTGTGCTCTATATGTGTATCTGTGCGTTTTTATCTTTGTGCATGTTTTATACAAACATCAATTCGGTTGACTTCATCACTGCTCTCTGTTGCAGTGGGGACGTTTAAGATAATGAGTTTTAAGAGCAGCAAAAATTATTTTGAGCCCTGATTGCAATTAACCAGTATACGCAGCTTGATTTACTGGAATACCATCTCGTGTTTTAATGGCATGTTCTGCCACACACACCAGAAATATGAAGTAAATTATCCATCTAAAAATGCATTAAAAAGTTTTAAAGTAATCATAACGTGTATTAACGGATTTAGATTGCCTTAACTTATAAGCATCTTTGGCACTTCACATTTCTTAAAAATATGGGTCTTATAAATTTCCGACGATACTGTGTAAGGTTTGCACATACTAGTAAAATTTGAACTACATCCTAAACCCATCATTAAAAAGACTGCAAATATACTCCGCACTGGATACAGTTCTGATTTTTGTGTGATCTTTTAATGAGTTAACAGTCCTTTAACCTCAGGATCAGTATGTAAATACTTTTACATATATGAATTCTGCTTTCTGTAAAGTTGGCTCATTCACACATTTCAAAATACTTTACTTGATTTAGACACAGTAAATCATAAAAGTACATGACATAACATTCATTGACAAAGGCATAAATTGAGATGTCACCTTTCAGAGTGAAAAACCACAGCTAAAAACCATTGTACATAAAAACTGACTTTAACATTCGATCAAAACTGCAAATAGAGCAGTTGCTGGCCGGACTTGTTTAAAATATTTATTTACAAAAAGTGGGCAAATATACTTGTATCGTAGGGGTAAATATTTATGACAGATTAAAACTATGTGTAAGGTATCAATTGAACTGACCCTATAACATGGGCAACTTGGCAGTTCAGGAGATCTATGCCAGCCTACTAACAGTTGAGGGTACAAATTCAGGCGAAAATAAGATAACAAATGACTGTGCGAAATTGACATATCTAAAGTCAGATAGATTTCTGTATTACTAGTGGATTTAACCATAAAATAGTGGGCCCCAGATTTTTTTGCAAACAAGCTATTATATCTTAATTCATATGTTTTTGCTCGAAATGCCTCCTTGACCCACCCAACATCTACCCTGGGTATTTTCCCAGGATTAGAGAATAAATGTGAATAGCCAAGATTGCATAAGGTGCTTTGAACATAATGTAGCCAGGGAATATGATGACTATGGTCCAATATCAAGCAATCTTTCACAATTGATCTGATTAGATTCAGTTATTTCTTTAACCACACATTCATCCATAATAGTATGGGGCAGATATTAATAAGATCCAAAATAACCTCTGCCCCAAGCTCCACATGTGCTATCTCCAAAGGCGCACACTGAGACAACCTCAGGAGTATTCTCAGTAATTAAAGTCATATGAGCTGCAGATTACACTCTGTGCATAGATCGCAACTTAGTGTTGGGCCCGGATGTTTGCAGTTTGTTGTTGTCCTGAAAAGTTCTTTGGAAGTCACGAGATGGGTGACTCCTCCTTTCAACCACATTGCGCATGGGCATCAGCCCCATCCTCAGATTGTTTTTTTTTTTCCCGTCATCTTCCAAAGAAGAGACATTGCAACCTCTCCATTAAGGGTCCCTTCTTCATCACCTCCCTATACTGTTCCTCCTCCTACACCTCCCCATCACATAATTCGCCTACACCATCCACTAATCCAGATGATGATGATGTAGATACAGACTCTGATGACACAGGTGGGGGTGCATATGACCCAGCAGGGACCAATAGTCCCTCTCAGTCACCTAATCCATACTTGTTTACCATGCTAGGTATTATAATGTGTCTAAGTGCTCTACCTATACTATGCCGCCGGACCCCAGGGTTGTCGGCTAAATGGCTGTGTCATCTCACCCGTACATACTCTGATTGCCAATTTACGCTGCCGGCCCCTGAGGGTTGTAGGCTATGCGCTGTATGTAAACAAAACAACCTGTCTTGAGCAATAAAGGTCTTTAAATTATATTAAAAAAATCATATAGAGGCAACACAAGAGGCTTCTCCTCCGAAAGTCCCTCCACTTCTTACAAGACCCCTAGCCAATCCACATTCACTAGGGGCTACCGGAGAGGGGGTTACAGTGGTAACAACAACAAAGGCAGAGGTAAAACCAACAACTCCCGCTCTGCCTCCACCCCTACCCAAAGACTTTCCTTCCCTGCCCCCCAACATTTCCCTCCTGTGGGGGGAAGACTGCAACAATTCCTTCCTGCCTGGAACAGCATCACATCAGACAGGTGGGTGCGACAAATTATTCAGTCAGGTTATTGCCTAGAACTAACATCTACCCCCAAACATACCACCCAAACAGTGTCCAATGTCACAAGAACATCTATCACTGTTAAAGCAAGAAGTAATATCTTTGCTACAAAAAAGTGCAATAGAACTAGTTCCTATGCACCAACAAAACGAGGAGGTTTACTCTATACTTTCTTATCTCAAAGAAGGACGGCTCTCTAAGGCCTATTCTAGACCTCAGACTTCTAAACATATACATACAGTCAGACCATTTTCACATGGTCACACTCCAACAAGTCCTTCCTCTCCTATTACAAAACAACTTCCTTGCTACTCTAGACCTCAAGGTCGCATACTTCCACATTCCCATTCACAAAGCTCACAGGAAGTAACTCAGATTTGTAATAGACGGGCAGCACTATCAATTCAAAGTACTCCCATTCGGAGTCACAACAGCACCAAGGGTATTCACCAAGTGCTTACCAGTAGTGGCAGCACATATACGAAGACAGCACATCCACGTCTTCCCGTACCTCGACGACTGGCTCATAAAGGCCAGTTCATACGAGTGTGACACCCCCGCGCCGCACGGCCACCAGCTGCTGCGTGTGCCCCTTGCATCCCTGTGCCTCGCTGCTGCCTCGTTCCTGATTGCCGCCGCTGCGGTTGTTTTGCCCTTTGTTTTCACGTGAATTTGTGCCTGCTTGTCTTAAACCCGATTTTTCCCTTGTTTTGACGAATCTTTGTGCCTGTTTTGTCTGAATTTAGTTTTCCCCGTGTTTTGCCTTCCTTCCTTGTTGCCCGCCGCCCTCCGCCCTCCCTTCCCGCCAACGCCGCTTTTCCCCGCCCTTTTTTGTATTCTGTACCCTCCCCGCTCCCGCCTCCCAGCTGCTCCGCCCACCCGCGCACTTGGCCTTAAATGGCGACCGTGCGACGCAGGTGAGTGTGACCCACTTGTGGGACACCCCCGCGCCGCACGGCCACCAGCTGCTGCGTGTGCCCCTTGCATCCCTGTGCCTCGCTGCTGCCTCGTTCCTGATTGCCGCCGCTGCGGTTGTTTTGCCCTTTGTTTTCACGTGAATTTGTGCCTGCTTGTCTTAAACCCGATTTTTCCCTTGTTTTGACGAATCTTTGTGCCTGTTTTGTCTGAATTTCGTTTTCCCCGTGTTTTGCCTTCCTTCCTTGTTGCCCGCCGCCCCCCTCCCTTCCCGCCAACGCCGCTTTTCCCCGCCCTTTTTTGTATTCTGTACCCTCCCCGCTCCCGCCTCCCAGCTGCTCCGCCCACCCGCGCACTTGGCCTTAAATGGCGACCGTGCGAACGCGCAGCGTTGACGCGCAGCGGGCGCGCCGATTGTGCGCCGAAGGCGCGCCAAAGGTAAGCCCGTCTGCGCCCGTCCGCGCCTGGACCGCGCCCAGGGCCAGGACCCCTGGCCCCCACCGACGGAAGCCGACCCGACGAACCTACAACGCCGCCACCCTCATCGCACACAACACCGGCCGACTTCCAGACTGCCACCAAGCCACTCCACGACGTATCCACGGACCTTTCAGCTGCCACGCCTGCAAGTTCACCTGCACCCGGACCTGCCTCGCACCAGCACCCACCAAGTCGAACGCCAGCAGCACCCACCTCAAGTGCATCCTGATCAACACCCGCTCCGTCCACAGACACGCCATCGAACTCTGGAACCTCCTAGACGCCACAGCCCCTGACGTTGCCTTCCTCACGGAGACCTGGATGAACGCATCCTCAGCTCCCGACATCGCCATCGCCATCCCAGAGGGCTACAAGATCGTCCGGAGGGACCGAAACGCCAACCAGATGGGAGGAGGCATCGCCATCATCCACAGGAACACCATCCGTCTCACGACCAGCACCGACAACACCCTGACCAGCGCCGAACACCTGCATTTCCAGATCCACACCAACCCGACCACCACCCTCAGAGGCACCCTGATCTACCGACCCCCGGGACCACACACACAATTCAGCGAGGACATCGCCGACTTCGTCAGCCCGCATGCCCTCCCCTCCGCTGACTACATCCTCCTGGGAGACCTCAACTTCCATCTGGAAAACAACAACGACCGCAACACCACCACCCTGCTCGACAACCTCGCCAACCTTGGACTCAAGCAACTGGTGTCCACCCCCACCCACCTCGCCGGACACACACTCGACGCAGTCTTCTCTTCCAGCACAGACATCGAGTTCAGCCACGCCACAGAGCTTCAATGGACGGACCACAGCTGCGTCCACTTCACTTTCAAGAGAACGACGACACACCAACACCAGCAACAGGCCGCCCGCAGAAGCTGGAACAAGATCACAGCAGACCAGCTCGCCACCTCCCTGAGCCAGCACCCCCCTGCCAGCTCAGCGAACCCCAGCCAGGCCGCCGACAACCTCACGAAGTGGATCAGCAACTGCGCGGACGAACTCGCCCCTCTGAGGACCCCGCCTAGCAGACCCGGCAGCAAGAAGGCCCCATGGTTCACCGACTAACTCAAGAGCTCCAAGAAGAACTGCCGAGCCCTCGAAAGTCTGGAAAAGGGAACCGACACCGGACAACAGGACCTCCTACAAACTGGCCACCCGGAAACACCACCAGCTGATCCGCGCCGCCAAGAAAACAGCATTTAAGGACCGGTTGGACAACAACGCACACAACTGCAAGGAACTCTTTAACATCGTGAAAGAGCTTTCCAACCCCAGCGCAGGAAACAACGACGTCACCCCATCGCAAGACCTCTGCAACTCCCTCGCTTCATACTTCCACAACAAGATCACGGACATACACAGCAGCTTCAACAACCAACCAACGCACACCGTGACCGAACAACCACCCCCCACCACCATCCTTCACGCCTGGACCCCGATCAGCACCGAAGACACCATCCGCACAATGAACTCCATCCACTCCGGATCACCGACCGACCCCTGCCCTCACCACGTCTTCAACAAGGCCGACGCTGTCATCGCACCCCACCTGCGAGACATCATCAACACATCCTTCGACACCACCATCTTCCCGGAGAGCTGGAAGCACGCCGAACTCAGCGCTCTACTCAAGAAACCAACAGCGGACCCCACCGACCTCAAGAACTACCGCCCCATCTCGCTCCTCCCGTTTCCAGCCAAAGTCATCGAGAAGACCGTCAACAAGCAGATGGCCGCCTTCCTCGAGACGAACGGATCCCTCGACCCCTCACAGTCCGGCTTCCGAGCCAACCACAGCACCGAGACCGCCCTCATCGCCGCCACCGATGACATCCGAGCCCTGATGGACAATGGAGAAACAGCGGCCCTCATCCTCCTGGACCTCTCCGCGGCATTCGACACTGTCTGCCACCGCACCCTAGTACAGCGCCTCAGCAACGTCGGAATCCAGGACAAGGCGCTGGAATGGATCATCTCCTTCCTCGACGGAAGAACACAGAGAGTCCGCCTACCACCGTACAAGTCAGAGGCCTCCGAAGTCATCTGCGGCGTCCCCCAAGGATCATCTCTGAGTCCCACCCTCTTCAACGTCTACATGAGCCCCCTCGCGGCCATCGTACGCAAACACAACCTCAGCATAATCTCCTACGCCGACGACACCCAGCTGATCCTCTCCCTGACCAACGACCCCGCCGCCGCCAGAGCCAACCTGCACGACGGGATGAAAGAGGTAGCCGAGTGGATGACGATCAGCCGCCTGAAACTGAACTCGGACAAGACGGAGATCCTCATCCTGGGCTCCTCACCCTCCGCCTGGGACGACTCCTGGTGGCCTCCCGCCCTGGGCACCGCACCCAAACCGACAGACCACGCACGCAACCTGGGCTTCATCCTGGACTCCTCCCTCTCCATGACCAGGCAAGTTAACAAAGTCTCCTCGACGTGCTTCAACATCCTACGCATGCTACGGAAGATCTTCTGGTGGATCCCCACCGAGACCAGGAAGACTGTCACCCAGGCCCTCGTCACCAGCCGTCTGGACTACGGCAACGCCCTCTACGCCGGTACCACCGCCAGGCTCCAGAAGAGACTCCAGCGGATCCAGAACGCCTCAGCCAGACTCATCCTCGACATCCCACGAACCAGCCACATCTCCGGACCCCTGAGAGACCTTCACTGGCTCCCCGTCAACAAAAGAATCACCTTCCGCCTCCTCACCCACGCACACAAAGCTCTACACGACCGAGGCCCAAGTTACCTCAACAGCCGAGTCAACTTCTACGCTCCCAAACGCCACCTCCGCTCAGCCAACCACGCCCTCGCCGCCGTCCCCCGCATCCGAAGAGCGACTACAGGAGGAAGGTCCTTCTCCTACCTGGCCGCCAAGACCTGGAACTCCCTCCCCCCCGACCTGCGCCTGACCCAAGACCACCTCTCCTTCAGGAAGAAGCTGAAGACCTGGCTGTTCGAGCAGTAGCGGCACCCCCCCCCCTCCCCCCCCAGCGCCTTGAGACCCTACGGGTATGTAGCGCGCTCTACAAGTGTCATTGATTGATTGATTGAGTGTGTGGAACACACTCATACCACGATTCAACTGCTCCACAATTTGGGGTTCACAATAAACCACACCAAGTCTCATCTGCAACCATCCAAAGTACAACAGTACCTCGGTGCCACAATAAACACCTCAACAGCGCTAGCTTATCCCACTCCAGCAAGGATAGCCAGCATGCAGACTCTTCTGACAAAGTTTCAGCCACAACACTCCCTACCAGCATGAGTGTTCATGCAGCTCGTAGGGATGATGGCCTCTTGCATTTTCATAGTCCACCATGCAAGACTTCAAATGCATCCTCTACAAGAGTGCTTAGCACGTCAATGGAACCAGGCTCAAGGTCAATTAACAGACCTAGTCTTGGTAGACGGTCGGACTCATCGCTCTCTGCAGTGGTGGAACACCAAAAACCTTTCCAAAGGACGACAGTTCCTAGAGCCAGTTCCCCAAATAGTCTTGACAGCGGACGCATCGCTCTCTGGCTGGAGAGCCCACCTACTGCAACACACCATGCAAGGCAGGTAGACATCACAACAAAAGTTACTCCATATCAATCACTTGGAGTTATTAGCTATATTCCTAGCACTGAAAGCTTTCCAAAAACAAGTATCAAACAAAGCTGTGTTAGTCCGCACGGACAACATGACAGCCATGTATTACATACAGAAACAGGGCGGAACACACTCCCTGCAACTTTCTCAACTAGCTCAGGACATATGGCGGTGGGCTATACCTCAAAACATATTCCTTCTAGCCCAACATGTTACAGGAGTACAAAATACCAGAGCAGAACTGTTAAGTCGTCAGACACAACAGACCCACGAGTGGGAACTTCATACGCCAGTTCTTGAACCATTCTTTCAGATGTGGGGACAACCTCAGATAGACCTCTTTGCCACTCACGAAAATGCTAAATGCCTTAGCTTCGCCGCCAGATATCCACACCCACTGTCCAAAGGCAATGCGATATGGGTGAACTGGTCAAACAGATTTGCGTACGCTTTCCCACCTCTACCACTCATGCCACTAGAAGTACGCAAACTACAGCAGCATTTTCTGACCCTCATCCTAGTTGCTCCAACGTGGGCCAGACTGCTACAACTGTCTGTGGTACCGCACCAAAAATGATACCTGTCTCCACACCTTTTAACACAGAACCATGGAGAGATCAGGCACCCGGACCCAGCTCAGCTCAACCTAGCGATCCTGAGGTCTTAGAATTTGGATATCTGAACCTTCCTCCAGACTGCATGAATGTCATAAAAGAAGCTAGACGTCCAACCACTATAGCATGTTATGCAGCCAAGTGGAAACGATTTGTAATATATTGTCACAACAATAATATTAATACCTTCAACGTGTCTATTCAACACATCGTAGGATACTTACTACACCTCCAAAGATGTAACTTAGCCTACACGTCTATTAGACTGCATCTTGCTGCAATAGCAGCATATCTGCAAAACAGACAGCATCTAGCTGTTCAGAGTACCTGCTATTAAAGCCTTTATGGAAGGTCTTAAGAGAATAATTCCTCCCAGAGTGCCACCTTCACCTGTGTGGAATTTAAACATTGTTCTCACGCGGCTAATGGGACCTCCCTTCGAACCATTACATAAATGTGAACTACAATTTTTAACATGGAAGGTTGCGTTCCTAGTAGCTATTACTTCTCTGCGAAGAGTTCGTGAACTACAAGCACTAACCATTCAAGAACCCTTCTTGCAAATGCATCATAATAAGGTCGTTCTACGTACTAATCCAAAATTCCTGCCCAAAGTAATTTCTCCCTTCCACCTCAATCAATCTGTGGAACTGCCCGTTTTCTTCTCGCAACCAAAGACAGTAGCAGAAAGAGCTCTTCAGACCCTAGTTGTCAAAAGAGCATTGCTATACTACATCGAGAGGACACAACCCTTTCGTAAAGCAAAACAACTGTTCGACGCATAAGAGCTGCAGATTACACACTGTGCATAGATGGCTACCTAGTGTTGGGCCCGGATGTTTGCAGTTTGTTTTGTTGGATAGGTGACTCCTCCTTTGGATGACACTGCGCATGGGCATCGGCTCCATCCCCAGATTAGTTTTTTCCGCCACCGGGCTCTGATGCGTTTCCAGTGCTCTGTGTTGGAACCGATTTCCTTCGGCGCGCAATCCTCACCAACTGATTTTCGAACGCCTTCCAGTTGGCGCTACTCTTCAACACCGAAGATTTCCATTCCGGTAATCGTTGAAGGCCTTCGGACCTAACCAGGAATCGTCGACGGCCTTCTGGCCTGACTAGTCCTTGACTCCAGCTCATGGAAAGGACGCCATTTAAAAAGTGTCCTCAATGTGGTTTGAAGTTTCCCCACACCGACCTTCATGAAGTGTGTAACCTTTCCCTCTCCCCTGAGCACAAGGCCAAAGACTGTTCCGCTTGTGCCTCTTTCCGCTCCAAAGAGACTATCCGGGACCGAAGAGCTAGGAGAACAATGGCTCTATCTTCAACTCCGATTCCGGATGACCTCTTCGAAGAAGGCGTCAACGTTCCTGAACAACACTACGTCGACAGCAACTCCGAGGCAGACGATTCAGATGTCGAGGACATCACTCCAGGACAGCGGGTCGTAAGTAAGACCATAGACCCTGACCCTTCCTCGACCCACCCAAAGAAGGCCCAGGTCACACCCTCGCCCTCGAGTTCGGGTGCACACCGACACACTGCTTCTACTGACCCACCTTCGGGCCTGTCTAAGAAGCCAACTAAGCCTTCCGGCGACTCGCGCTCGAGCCGGCCTCTCACGGTGCCGGCGCACACCTACCAGCACCGAAAAAGACAATGACACCGGCCACGCCAACAGCCAAACCACCGGCGCCGAAACAATCCACTACTCCTTTGGCACCGAAACCCAGGTCGGAACCAAGCAAACCTGCTTCGGATTCGAAAAGACCACCGGAACCGAAAAAACCATCGGTTTCTAAAAATATACCAGAGCCGAAAAAATCTTCGGAACCGAAAAAATCTTCGGAGCCGAAAGACTCCTGCTTCTCCTGTTAAAGACACTGCCATAAAGCCAAAGGAAACAGATTTGGGGTTGCAACCTTCCTCCGCACCAAAGGATCGGCCTCCTGCAGAGGACTTATTTTATCCAGACCCTGCGCAAAAGACTCTGGCTAGAGATCCAATTACTGGACAGCTAACTTTGGCTTCAAAAAAAGAGACCACTGGATAAACCAGCTCCAGCTCCTCATTGAAAAAAGGACATGGCTACCTCTCCTTTGAGACTTCCTTCCCCTTCTCCTCCACCTATCCCATCACCACCTCCTCCGCCACCACCACATTCCCCAGCATCCTCTATTATACCAGACGATGACAACCGGGATGATAGCTCTGATGATATAGGGGAGGGTAACATACCTGATCCAGCTACTCCTACAGGTTCACCCGACCCATCAATGAATGAATGAATGAGTACATGCTTGTATAGCGCATGACTTACGGAGGCATCCCAGCGCTTTAGACCAAGGAGTTATTCTGACCACTCAACGAAACAGAAAGGTCTTCAACCGTTTCCTAAAGGCCAGATGGTTTGATTCCAGCCGAATGCATTCGGGGAGCCGATTCCAAAATTTGGCTGCATGAAATGAGAAACGCCGGCCACCCATGCGTGTCCGTTTGACCCTAGGGACTATCAGCAGGTTTTTGTGGTTGGATCTGAGCGAACGGGGAATCTGATGGTGAGTAAACAGAGGGCATAGGAGGGGAGGGCCGTTATCAGTGGTTGACTTATGGGCCTTAAACCAGACCCTTTCCTGCATCGGCAGCCAATGAAGTAGTCGCAATGCCGACCTAGCAGAGCTACGTTTAGGGACATCCATAAGCAGACGGGACGCACAGTTCTGCACAGTCTGTAAGATTTTGATGGTGCCTAGCGGTGCACCCAGATAAACCGCGTTCGCGTAGTCCAAGCGGGATAAAATCAGTGCCTAGACAAGGAGGCGTCTAGCCTCGGGCGGAAGAAGGGCCAGGACCTTCCTTAAGTCTGAGAAGACCATAGCATGTCGCAGCAATCTTGCGCGCCTGTACTCGAAAACCCAGACTAGGGTCTGACCAAACACCCAAGCTCTTGATTTGATTCTTAGGGGTGGGAGGAGGGCCAAGACACTGATTTCGGTTTTTGAACCATTGAGCTTTAGGAAGGAGGAGTCCATCCATGCAAGAACCTTGGTAAGACAGGGGGACAGATTGTTTATCCCTGTGTCAGCCACATCCACTCGTGAGAGAGAGACAACCAGCTGCGTATCATCGGCGTAGGTGACCAACTGAACTCCCCAGGGAAGAACCACGTCGGCCAAAGGCCTCATGTAGATATTAAACATAGTGGGGCTCAATGAAGATCCCTAGGGAATGTTTCTACTCATTCATTTTACTCATTGTTCTTAGTTATATGCTTTAATTCCACAGGCGGAGTGATCATGCGATTTTCTAAGTTTCTAGTGCTCCCACTGTGCCCCTCCGGACCTCTTGGAAAGAACACGACATAAGCATTTCTTCATTCAGGGCAGTATTTATTTCGTCAAAACCCAATGCATTTCGTGCTAAAAAGCACTTCTTCAGGGGTCACTACAATCAATAAAAACAATCTCTAATTAATACAATCACTGTTGTTGCTCTGTTTTTTATATTCAGATCATGCACAAAACGATCATTTTGTTTAATAAACAAAACCCTTTCTTTCTACCAAACCATCAACAGCTTACTTATTAAATTAAAAACATGAAATGCACACCCCTCGTTCCCTCCTGCTTAAATCAATCGCTCCCGTCATACTGTTACCACCCTCACTCCTCCCCGTTTTCAAAACAGACTCAGTACTACATGTTCCACCCAACACCTCTCCCTGTTTGCTTAATTAGCTAAACCCTTTGCCAAACATGATGTGTTTAATCCATGCGTTCGCTCTTAGTAACTTTTTGCTAAACGTCTGTTCTACAATATTAATTTCGGTTTGCTTCTCTTGTGAAACATTATTTTACTGCAAGCTGTACACATACCTGCCCTGAGCTGTTAAAAACCTTCCTTCCTCCCAGCGTCTTCTACCCGATCTTTACTGTGCCCCTCCCTTCCTCTCACTTAAAACCCTTTCTTTCTCCCCGCCCACCCTTGCTGATTGTGCATTTCGCGCTTTTTCAACAGTGTAATTGCTCCCGCCCGCTGCTGTTGCATGAAAAAACTACATTCCCCATCAAGCATTTCATCGCAACATAGAAATACAATGAAAGTCCCGTGAATTAGACTGTTTGTACATTATGCATGCTACTGTTACTCATGATGTAATGTCCATTTCCTGATCATTTAAACTCTGTCCATTATGAAGTCACGATGTAATTCCCAAGCGAGTGGAAAATTTTGAATTAATTGCCGAGATTGGCACAAGTAAGTTGTGCGACTGGATGGGGTGAAATGTCGCCCCAAAGTCATGTTACATTCCAAGAGTGCATTTGGGCTTGGCACTCACCGGTCTGCACGAAGGAATCCGTGACAGAATTCTTACAAGCATGAATAAACAGGTGTGCATCCTGTTCCTATATTTGATGGATCCCTAGGGAATGCCATATTGCAGGGGAAGCTGTTTAGAGGTTGCTACTTCTTCAAACACGGCGAAGGTTCTATCAGCAAGAAAGGACTGCAACCATTTAAGGGCGGTCCCTGTGACTCCTACCTCCCTCAAGCGCTGAATCATGAGCAGGTGATGAACAGTGTCGAAGGCTGCTCTGAGGTCCAGCAGGACCACAGCAGCGCAGCCTCCTGCATCAACAATTTTCCTGGCTTCCTCGACCACGGTAACCAAGGCAGTCTCTGTTCCCTGCCTACTTCTAAAGCACTTCTGGGTGGGATGCAAGGCTTCATTGTTCTCAATGAACGAAGATAATGCGGGATTAACGTGTTTCTCAGCGATTTTACCAAGCCCAGGTAACAAGGATATGGGGCGATAGTTTGACCAGTCTTCAGGATCTAGGTTGGGTTTTTTAAAAAGTGCCTTGACTCTAGCCTGCTTCCATAATGGCGGAACCAAGCCAGCAGCAAGGAAAGGGTTGATAACGTCCTTAATAACTGGGGAGACAGTCGCAGAGGCTAGTTTAAGGACAGATGGGGGCGAAACATCTGAGGGGGAGCCAGATTTAAGATTCCCAAGGAGTCTTTCTACAGTGGCTAGGTCAAGCAACGGGAAGGACTCTGCACCGCAGGAAATGCAGGTACTATCGGGGGGGGGAAGCAGAGTCCATAGAGTGAAAAGCTGAGTAGATATTCGCCACCTTAGAGGCAAAGAAATTGGCCAGCTCAGCACAACGTTTCTGGGGGTCCGATGATTCATTGGGAGGACTAGGGGGGGAGGGGCGACCAATGATTTAAACATTTTAAAAATTTCCCTTAGGGAGTTGGCGGCGGCAGCAATCTTATCTTGGTAGTAAGAGGATTGGGCAATTTTTATTTGGTTTTTGTATGTCCGTACTGCCAACCTGTATTCGTTTTTGTTATCGCCAGACATTTTTTTTCTCTATTTCCTTTCAGACCGCTTGCAACTTTGTTTAAGCAGTTTTAACTCGATGGAGCACCAAGGCATTTTACTGGAGCCAATGCGATGGCAGACCTCTGTTTTGGGGAGAGTAAGATCTAAAGAAGCCTCTACCCAACTGTTAAAAGATCCCATGGGATGATTATTACACCCCAGACGTCCCGAAGGTCCCTCAGGATGACATATACCCCTCAAGGCCTTCCCAACCAGAAGACACCATGGGTTTTAATCAATTAATTCACAGAGCTGCTCAATATCATGGGGTAGATATGCATACAGACCCTGTTGATGAAGACTTTTTAATGGACACTTTTGACAATGCACAAAGGTCCTCATCCACCTTACCAATGCTTAAAGGAGTAATTAATCACGCTCCTGAAGTCTTCAAGGACCCAGTCAGAACTAGGGTCATTAACCCTCGTATAGACCAAAAATACAAGGCTGCCCCTTCAGACCCGGCATACATTAAGAGTCCAGTGCCACTAGACTCACTTGTAGTTTCCAACGCACGCAAGAGAGCAAACTCACAGACTTCAGGTGAAGCTCCCCCACCAGATAAGGAGTCCAAGCTACTTGTCGCATCAGGGAAAAGAACTGTTTCTCAAGCAGCAAACATGTGGTGTATTGCCAATACACAAGCCCTATTGGCCAGATATTACAGGGCACAAACTAGAATCACAAATGAGACACCTCCCTGACAAGTACAAGGATAGAGCAAATGAGCTTATCCAAGAAGGGAAAAATATTACAAACACCTCCATTAGGTGTGCACTTGATGCAGCAGACACTGCCTCTAGGGCAGTTAACACCAGTGTCTTATTGTGTAGCCATGCCTGGCTAAGGATATCAGGATTCAAACCTGAAGTACAAAGTGCCATTTTAAATCAACCCTTTGAGCAACATTTATTCGGACCCAACGTGGATGTATTCCTTGAAAAAATGAAAGGATACAGACACCGCAAAATCTATGGGAGCCCTGTAGTCGCAGGCTCCCAGACTTTCCTTTTGACGCTCATCCTATCGAGGTGCCACTAGGGGATACTCCTCAGACACACCTTCTACCTCATACAAAGCCCTCACACAGTCTTCCTACAGTAAGGGCTACCAAAGGAGGATTACAGGGGTAACAATAACAAAGGCAGAGGTAAGAATAACCACTCCCGCTCTGCCTCTACCCCTGCCCAATGACTCTCCTCCCCTTCCCCCGTCCCATTCCACTCCTGTCGGGGGAAGACTTCAACAATACCTGCCAGCATGGGAGAAACAGCACACCAGACAGGTGGGTGCTACAGATAATTCAGTCAGGTTACTGTCTAGAACTAACATCCACCCACCCAAACATACCACCCAAGCAGCGTCCAATGTCACAAGAACATTTAACACTGCTAAGACATGAAGTAATATCTCTCCTGCAGAAAAATGCAATAGAAATAGTGCCGGAGCATCAGAAAAACAAAGGAGTATGCTTCCTATATTTTCTAATACCAAAAAAGGACGGATCCCTAAGACCTATCCTAGACCTCGGGCATCTAAATATTTACATATAGTCGGATCATTTTCATATGCTCACACTCCAACAAGTCCTTCCACCCCTGGTACAAAACGACTTCCGTGTCACTCTAGTTCTCAAGGACGCCTACTTTCATATTCCCATTCACACAGCGCACAGAAAATATCTCAGATTTGTGCTAGATGGGCAGCACTACCAGTTCAAAGTGCTCCCATTCAGAGTCACAACAGCGCCAAGGGTGTTTACCAAATGCCTAGCAGTAGTAGCGGCACACTTAAGAAGACAACATATTCATGTCCTCCCGTATCTAGACGACTGGCTTATAAAAGCAAGCTCATACAGCCAGTGTGTACAACACACTCACGCTACTATTCAACTGCTTCACGACCTGGGATTCACCATAAATCACCCCAAGTCATATCTGCAACCCTCACACATACAACAATATCTCGGCGCTACAATAAACACCCAACTATACCTAGCCTATCCCTCTCCAGCCAGGATACCAAGTGTACAAACTCTCCTAACAAGATTCCAACTGCAACACTCGCTTCCAGCTCGAGTGTTCATGCAGCTCATAGGAATTATGGTACAAAAGGGGGTGGTGATGGACGGAGCATCTGAATCAATCAAACACTCACACCCAGTCAAAAGATCTGGGTTTAATCCATCACCGTTCTTTAGCCCACTCTGCCACCCCAGTTCAGACATGGCTATATGCAAATCAGTCTGACTGGGTGTGAGTGTTTGATTGTTTCAGATGCTCCGTCCATCACCACCCCCTTTTGTACCGCTTTTGGTCGCCATAAATGTGGCAGGGTATGCTCAGACGTGAGTCCCTTGCTCACTTTGCCACTGGATTCAAGCAACCCTGGCAGAAGACGGCTGCAATGCCAGAAACCGGTCCTTGGAAGCTTGTTTCCGGTCCAGGGAAGGCATGGCTTGGCAGTTCATGCTGGACTGTTCCCATGAGGCACAGGGTCAGACTGATTTGCATATCGCCATGTCTGAACTGGGGTGGCAGAGTGGGATAAAGAACGGTGATGGATTAAACCCAGATCTTTTTACTGGGTGTGAGTGTTTGATTGGTACAGATGCTCCGTCCATCACCACCCCCTTTTGTACCGCTTTTGGCCGCCATAAGTGTGGCAGGGTATGCTCAGACGTGAGTCCCTTGCTCACTTTGCCACTGGATTCAAGCAAGCCGGGCTGAAGGCGGCTGCAATGCCAGAAACCGGTCCTCGGAAGCTTGTTTCCGGTCCAGGGAAGTCATGGCTTGGCAGTTCGGGCTGGACTGTTCCCATGAGGCACAGGGTCAGACTGATTTGCATATAGCCATGTCTGAACTGGGGTGGCAGAGTGGGCTAAAGAACGGTGATGGATTAAACCCAGATCTTTTGACTGGGTGTGAGTGTTTGATTGGTTCAGATGCTCCGTCATTCATCACCCCCTTTTGTACCGCTCATAGGAATGATGGCATCTTGCATATTTGTAGTACCTCACGCAAGACTGCAAATGCGTCCTCACCAAGAGTGCCTAGCACGCCAATGGAACCAGGCTCAGGGTCGTTTCTAGAGCCAGTTCCACAAATAGTCATGACAGTGGACTCATCGCTCTCCGGCTGGGGAGCTCATCTACTGCATCACACCATGCAAGGCAGGTGGACACCGCAACAAAATCTACTCCACATCAACCACTTAGTGTTGCTAGCTGTGTTTCTAGCCCTAAAAGCATTTCAAACTCAAGTGTCAGGCAAAGCTGTCTTAGTCCTCACGGACAATATGACAGCTATGTACTACATAAACAAACAAGGGGGGGACCACTCTCTGCAGCTCTCTCAGTTAGCACAGCAGATATGGAGATGGGCTATACCACTAAAGATCTTCCTCTTAGCCCAACACGTCCCAGGAGTACAAACCACTATGGCAGATCTGCTAAGTCGACAAACACAGCAGATCCACGAGTGGGAACTTCATCCACAAGTTCTTCATCCGTTCTTTCAGAAGTCGGGACAACCTCAAATAGACCTCTTTGCCACCCACTAAAATGCAAAATGCCCAAACTTTGCCGCCAGATACCCACACCCATTGTCCAAAGGCAATGGGATATGGATGAGCTGGTCAGAACTATTTGCGTACACTTTTCCTCCTCTCCCACTACTTCCGTTAGTGGTACGAAACTACAGCAACATTTCCTGACGCTCATCCTAGTTGCTCCAACTTGGGCCAGACAACCGTGGTACACCACGCTGTTGCAAATGTCGGTAGTACCACACCAAAAACTAAACCTATCTCCACGCCTATTAACACAGAACCATGGAGAGATCAGACACCCTGACCCAGCTCAGCTCAACCTAGCGATCTGGCTCCTGAAGTCATATAGTTTGGTTACCTCAACCTTCCCCCAGAATTTATGAACGTTATCAAAGAAGCTAGACGCCCTACTACTAGAGCATGTTATGCTGCTAAGTGCAAACGGTTTGTCATATACTGCCAAAACAACCAAATTAATCCTTTGGACGTGTCAATTCAACACATTATTGGATATGTAAATGTAAATTGATACTTGTATAGCGCACTACTCACCCGCAAGGGTCTCAAGGCGCTTGTACGAATACCGCTGTGGAACCCATCCTGGCTTTCCCTGTGAGGTGTCCACTCCTGGGCACCCCCAAGGTGGAGGCCAGGCATCCTTAGCGTTGTGGGGGCCGTTGTGGAGATTAAGCAAGCTATTGCCCAGAGTTGCAGAGTGGGACTCCATGATTGGAATAGGCACCGAGGCGAGAATTATCAGGTCCGTGGAATTTTTGAGTTCATGACCCGCCGAGGCGGGGAATTGAACCCTGGTCCCGGGCTAGACCTCTGAATGCCGCTCTAACCATTGAGCCACACTTCTCCACTATATCTATTACACCTTCAAAAGTGTAACTTAGCCTATACATCTATCAGGCTACCCCTTGCTGCCATTGCAGCATACTTACAAAATAGACAACATCTATCTCTTTTTAGAGTACCAGCTATAAAAGCTTTCATGGAAGGACTCAAAAGAATAATTCCTCTCAGAACACCACCTGCACCAGTGTGGAACTTAAACGTGGTTCTCACAAGATTAATGGGACATCCCTTTGAACCATTACATAAATGTGAATTGCAATTCCTAACCTGGAAAGTTGCTTTCCTAGTAGCCATTACTTCTCTCAGAAGGGTTAGTGAACTACAAGCATTTACCATTCAAGAACCCTTTCTGCAAAGGCATCATCATAAAGTATTTCTTTGTACTAATCCAAAATTCCTTCTTAACCGCATGCGTGCGGCGGCTTTTTTCGCGCTGTGCAGCTTTTTTTAAAAAGCCGCGTTACATGACGAGCTGAGCTCGTCATGAGCATGCGAGTGGCGCAACTGAGCATGGAAGGGGTTAAAGTCATTTCACCATTCCATCTAAATCAATCTGAGCTGCCCGTATTTTTCTCGCAGCCTCAAACGGTCGCAGAAAGAGCTCTACACACCTAAGATGTCAAGAGAGCATTACTGTACTATATCGAAAGGACACAAGCTTTTCGTAAAACAAAACAGCTTTTTGTGTCTTTTTCACCGCCACAAAGGCAATCCCATATCAAAATCAGGGATCGCTAGGTGGATTATTAAATGCATACAAATATATTATCACAAAGCCAAACGTACGTTAACAATTCCTCCAAAAGCCCATTCTACAAGAAAAATAGGGGCTTCAATAGCATTCTTAGGAAACATTCCGCTCACATTCACAAAGCATTACTGTGTAGATGTGCAAACTAAACAACAAGCCACTATGGGCCAGGCTGTACTAAAAACTTTATTTCAAACAACTGCAACAGGTACTGGTGGTCGCCGCTAGTTGTGGATACTGCTATATAATCTATGCACAGTGTGAAATCTGCAGCTCATATGCCTCAAACGGAAAATGCTACTTACCAGTATGCATCTGTTCTTGGCATGTAGAGTTGCAGTTCCACACGCCCACCTGCCTCCCCTGCCTCCCCCGCCTCCCCCGGCTACCTTTATCTGTCCCAGTATTATCTTAATTAGATACAAATCACATGGACATCCACCATGGGAGGCAGATCCTTTTCATACCTGGCTGCTAAAACATGGAACTCACTCCCCGCTTACCTTCGCCTCACCCAGAACCACCTAGCGTTCAGAAAGCAGCTTAAAACGTGGATATTTGACAAATAATCCTCCCCCCCTTCCTAAGCGCCTTGAAACCCTCTGGGTATGTAGTGCGCTATACAAATTTTATGACTTGACTTGACTACCTCTAGTACAGCTCCATCACTTCCCCAATGACGAAAAACAATCTGGGGATGGAGCCCATGCCCATGCTCAGTATCATCTAAAGGAGGAGTCACCTATCCCGTGACTTCCAAAGACTTTTCTACAACAAAACAAACTGCAAACATCCGGGCCCAACACTAGGTGGCCATCTATGCACAGTGTGCAACTCTGTAGCTCTACATGCCAAGATCAGATGCATACTGGTAAGTAGCATTTTCCTTTTGTGTCTTTCTCACCACCACACAAGGGTAATCCCATTTCAAAATCTGGGATAGCTAGATTGATTGTCAAATGCATACAGATTTGTTGCCACAAAGCTAAACGTATGTTATCTGTTCCTCCTAAAGCTCACTCTACAAGAAAGATAGGGGTTTCAACGGCATTTTTAGGGAACATTCCCCTATGACTTCTGCAGAGCAGCTAAATGGTCAACACAGCACACATTCACAAAACACTATTGTGTAGATGTGCAAACCAAACAACAAGCTAATGTGGTCCAGGCTGTTCTCAAAACCCCATTTCAAACTACTGCAACAGATGGGGGTGGACGCCGCTAAGAGTAGGTACTGCTATACAATCTATACACAGTGTGTAATCTGCAGCTCATATGCCTCGAACGGAAAATGCTACTTACCAGTATGAATCTGTTCTTGGCATGTAGAGCTGCAGAGTTACACACGCCCACCCGCCTCCCCGGCTACCCTTGTCTGTTCCAGTATTATCTTAATTAGATACAGATTACATGGGCATCTTTCTTTTTCTCGCAAAGCTCCATCATTTCCCTAATGGAGAAAAACAATCTGAGGATGGAGCTGACGCCCATGTGCGATGTGGCCCAAAGGAGGAGTCTCCTATCTCGTGACTTCCAAAGAACTTTTCAGGACAACAACAAACTGCAAACATCCGGGCCTAACACTAGGTGGCGATCTATGCACAGTGTGTAACTCTGCAGCTCTACATGCCAAGAACAGATGCATACTGGTAAGTAGCATTTTCCTTTCAGCTACCTGGATAGGATGGAAGGACGTACACCCCAAATCTCTGATTCAAAAGTCACTGATGGGACACGCTTGGCTCTATACAGATCTATTAAGGATTTTACATGAACATGACCCAATTATCTTGCAAAGGCATCAATGCTGTGGGTAACCCTATTAAAATATTGCAGTTTAATTCTCATTAAAGGGACCCAATTCAATTTACTGTCCAGCCAAATACCAAGATAACCACATTAATTTGTATTTTCAATCATAAAAGTAATTATTTAAAAATGTTTAGGACCTATCATCATTGAATAAGATTTTGAAAAATTAGTGTTGGGCCCATTTTCTCCATAATACCATAAACATTTCTAATAAGAGCTGCAGTCCATTCACTGTACATGCCATAAGCACTATATCATCAGCGTACAGCAATGCTGAAACCGGCCTATTAACTACCTAGGGGACATCTTTACATCTATCCAATAAAATTCGCTCCAACTGAATAATCTACAGTATCAAAAGCATAGGGGATAAAATAAATCCCTTGTAGACTCCTCCATCCAAACAAAAGAGGTCCGTGCATTCCCCTAAAGGGCTATATCTAACTGAGGCAATCAATTCAGCATGTTGATTACACAAAAAGGATGTAAGAGGGACCTCCACAACCAAATCCCCCAGCACAGCCCATAGTTTCAATCTGTCCACTGTATCAAAGGCTGTGCTGAGGCCCATGAGAGCCAGATGAACTGACTCCTTAGCCACCGTGCATTCGTAAATAAACAAATAAACATGAACATTTTGCTGAATCAAGCCCCCTAACCCCACCCACCCTGGCCTTGCTTCGGAGAGCCTGGGATGTTGTTTCAACTTGTGGCCCTCTTTATGTGCCTCCAACCAGTCCCATGCTGTTGGGGGATCCTCAAAGAAAGTTGCATGGTCCTGTACTTACAACCTTCAGGTGCGCAAAAAATATCAGCATGTGCCGTACACCAGCGTCCCTTAGCTGCTCCTTGACGGCAAGAAACAATGCTCTCTCCTGTTACACTATCATCGCATAGCCCAGGTAAATTGCCACAGAGGCATCCTCCACATGGAAGTGTCTGGCCTCCCTGGCCCTTAGCAGTATGAAGTCTGTATCCCAGAAGTGTAACGTCACCTCTGAGCTAAACCTCATCTCAGTCCCCACTATCATGCCAGGCAGCCAGGCTGACTTCAGCGCTTCACTCCTTCGCCCGCCGGCTTGAGTGTTGCGATGCTGCCGTGGACTCACACCAGCAGAAGAGGGACCCTTGCTTTGTTCTGTGCCTGTGATTGAGGATGCTCTGCTCTTCAGTGTAAGGCTCAGGAGAGCTGTGTCACCGTAGGCCTATATTACCGCGCAGCCCCCACTGCCAGGTACTGCTGCTGGACTGGATTCAGAGCTCCACCCCAACGCCCGCCATTTTGGGCATTGTGGCTCTGTCTGGTACCCAGTCCTTGCTGACACTGCTCATTAGCTCTCAGACTCTGCCGCACCACCTCAAAAGTGCCACTGGCCTTCCCTACTCAGGGTCTGTGGAATATGCACTTATGGGGTGGCTCCGGGCTCCAGCACAAGTTGGGAGATGTAGGTGATTCATGGAGGTCTCTCATTTTGCTGCCATCTTGATGTCCGCCCTGGGAAATTTTACATTTTTTTCTGCACAGTCATTTGTCTTTTGGGATGTCATCACAGCCTGTTCATTCTTCTCATTGTCTTTGCTGTTTTTCTCTCCTCATTGACTTTCTTGAAGATCATCTCTGCCCAGTTATCATGTTTCTCTGGACGTCTACGCTGTGTTTTATTGTTTAAGTTCTAGGTTTAAGATATTCACGGATTCCTCTCTAGAAGATACTGATTTTAGTTTATTGCTAAATCAAAAAAACAACCTGCAGGGAAACCGCATCTATAACGTTTTTGCTTCGCTATTTGGTAACATGAAGATCTCTCAAAGCAGCTATGGATTACCCAAGTTGTTGCTGAGACATCCTGAGAAAGAGGGACTGTTGAGCCTTCAAATAGAGCATCAGTCTTTCACTATGTCTTTATTATATCTTCTTGTATTCTGAAGAAATGAATCCTCCTCAGAATATCTGGGGTTAGCTTGCTTTTTTGTTTGGTAGTAATTTGACACTGCTCCAGTGTCTTCCGGCTTTGATCGCCTCTGATCACAGGCGCTTCCGCTACTCTGCAAGCGCACTCTACGTGATCGCTTAACCTTTCCCTCTCCTGGGCTCCACACCACCCCAACGCCCACTGCTAACCCGGCGTTTTGAACCCCGCCTCGCAGCCAGACAATGGATCTCCACCAAGTTGAACCCCTAGGCATTATCTCAGCGCACCCACCCCGGCCTTTCATTTTGATCGCACCGCTCGACTCAATACTAGCCTGCGGCCTTACTCATCCTTCCGTACCACTTTCTCAACGCGGCGCACATTCCAGTACCGATTTCCACAGTACTTTAATCTTCTACACGCCCCAAACGGGTTGGAATTATCACCGGTATCATGGGGCCTGTTTCAACTTCTCGTTCACCCGCAATACAGCCCTGATGAGTCAATGGACCTTTCCTAGTGACGAAACACGTGTCGGCTGGCTTTGTTTTGATCAACATAGTTTGTTGCTGCAATATAAAAAAACTTTTTGAACTTGTACTGGTGTCGACCACTGCATTTATATGACGCCTTGAGACTGATGTTAGTACTGTAAATACCCTCATCACGTGTGCCCATGACTGTGCCTACTTATACAGTGTGGATCCTGTGATTCACACATTCCCGGGGGTTATCGGGTTATTCCCCTGACCTGGCAGCACCGTCCCCACACAGGTCCGTTGATAGTACACGCAATAGCCCGAGCGCCATTCTTCCTGACTACTAAAAACCCCACCCCTAACCTTCACCATATGCAAATCCGTCTTGATTCTGCACCCAATGGGAACAGTTCATCCCCAACTGCCAGGCTAGGTCCTCCCATGACTGGAAACCAGCATCATGGGACTGGTTTAAGGGCGTCACCCTTCATCAGCCAGGCTAGCTTGAATCCAGTGGTGTAGGGAGCATGGGACCCACATCTGGGCATACCCTTCCAACTTAAGGGGACGTATGCAAAAAAAAGTATTGATGGACGCAATGCTGGACAATGCCCCCAGTCACAAGGATCTGGTTTTAATTCTTTACTCCTTTGCTCACCACACCGCCCCAACTGCCAGGCCAGGTCCTCCTTGGACTGCAAACAAGCATCCTAGGACCGGTTTCAGGGCTTCACCCCTCATCAACCAGGATAGCTTGACTCCAGTGGCATGGAGAGCATGGGGCCCACGTCTGGACATACCCGTCCCACTCTGGGTGACCAATGCAAAAAGAACAATTGATGGACAGAATGCAGAACAATGTCATACATTCACCCCTGTACAGAGATCTGGGCCTGAATCCATAGTTTTTTTGCTCACCATGCCATTCCAGTTTGGACCCAGCCATATGCAAATCAGTCTTGACCATGCGCCCAATGGGAACAGTCCAGCCCGAACTGCAAGGCCAGGTCCTCTCTGGACTGGAACAAGCATCCTAAGACCGGTTTTGGGGTTTCACCCCTCATCACCCAGGATAGCTTGACTCCAGTGGTATGTAGACCACTTGACCCCCTCTGGGCATACCCTTCCCACTCGAGGTGACCAATGCAAATGAACAATGGATGGACAGAATGCAGAACAATGTCATACATTCACCCCTGAAACCGGTCCCAGGATGCTTGTTTCTGGTCCAGGGAGGACCTGGCTTGGCAGTTTGGGCTGGACTGGTCCCATAAGGAACAGGGTCAAGTCTGATTTGCATATGTCTGGGTCCAAACTGGGGTGGTGTAGTGAGCAAAAGAATGATGGATTAAACCTAGATCCTTGTGAATGGGGGTGAATGTTTGCTTTGTGTAGCATTCCGTCCATCCAATTTTTTTTTTTAAAGTCTATATATTTTTGTAATTTTATTTTTAAAACCAAACAAACAGCGCAGTACAGGTTTGCATAAGATCTCCACAAAAGCTAGTCACAAATCAATGCATATATTTTCTTGCCCACACCAGATAGTCTCTCCCTCCCTCCCCAAGATTCTCGTAAATTAGTATTCTCAACACACATCATTACACCATGATGCCACATATACACCTGGGGTCTGGGAAAATTAGTTTCTGGGCCATGCCGGTGATCACGAGGGCAACGCATCGTCAGGCCTCTGTGTTGGGGACCCTTGCCTAGTAAATGCTGCTGACTGTTACATGTCTCCCCCTATGTCAAGTACAAAATGTCGTCTCCAGGGGTCCCAAATTTTGTGGAATTTCTTGGGGCATCCTCTGCTTTGGTAAGTAGTCTGTTCGCCTATCAAATACATGTCCATGCCCCTCGCCCATTACTGAATAATCGGTACATCTGGCACCCCCAATTCCCTGCAATGTCTCTTCGCGACCACCAACCCCAAGTAAGCAAAAGTCAGTTGCGCTCTGGTAATTTCAACCTCGTTCAGCATCCCAAGTATCGCAAACCTGGGTTCCACTGGTAGCGTCACCCCCAAGACAGTGCCTAGTAGTCCCAGCACTTGTCCCCAATAAATCTGGAGTTCAGGATGTGCCCAAACTGTGTGAAAGAAACAGGCCGCGGCACAGGCCAAGCAAAGTGGAGACTCTGCCCTCCCCATTCTATGTAATCTATCTCTGTCGTAGTAGGATCGATGTAATATCTTCAATTGAATGAGTCAGTCTAGTCTTTATGGCCACCTCTCTAGGCTGCATTAGTGCCGCCTCCCAGTCTGTCTTCCATGGCTCCTACCACACTCTCCCATTGCGACCGGAGTCTCCCTAGCCCATCAAGAATGTTGTTAATTGTTTTGTAAGTGAATGAGACTGCCTTTTGGGCAAACTCCTCCTCCAGGAGTCTACCCTCCAAGTGCGCATATTCCGGAAGTTTGTCACATGGAACTTTTCTGCCAGCCATGTATGGCATAGCTGAGCGTATTTAAGGAATTGTGAGTTACTCGTATTATATTCGCGTTGAGGTTTGGCCTACGTTATGAAGTCCCCTTTCTCAAGTATGTTGCCTATTGTGGAAATCCCGAGGAGGTCCCAGGCCCCGAACCCAGTAAGCTTGCTTTGCTCCCTGAAGCAAGTCCCCTCCCAAAGTGGGGTGGCCTTCGGCACCCGCCCTGTCCAGCCCATGATTCTAGTCACCCTCGTCCATGCCGCCAGGGTCACCTAAGTCGTGAGTAGCAGGCAAGAGCCGCCCTTCCCTCCATACAGGTAGTTTAAGTGCGTATGAGGCAACATGACCTCCCTTTAAAGTCAATATGTGGGGTGTTTATGCATCAATTAGTTAATGGGTATCAGATGAGATGCCCAGTAATAGGCCTTAATGTCAGGGAGGGCGATATCTCCATTGTATGGATTACGTTGCAATCAATCTCTGTAAAGACGCCATGGGTAAGAGGGTGGTACGAGTTCTGCAGGGCATAAAGAAGTTGGAGTAAGGTGATTAATTCAAAAATGGCCACACAACCAAGGAGGGAATGGGGGAGGTCTCTCCACCTTTCCGGATCTGATCTAAAGTTAGTGAGGTTTTCCTTTCTACAAACCTCCGGGTAAGGAGTAATGAAGATACCGAGAGATATTTAAAGCCACTTTGCACCACCCGAAGGGCTCTCGGCAGGGGACAGTCAATTTGTGTAGCGGTCGGGCAGAAAAGTGCGGACTTGTTCCAGTTTATTTTATAGCACGAGTAGCTTCCATAATCCATTCAAATAGGGCCGGGATGGTTGTTGCTGGGTGCGAGATATACATCAGGATGTCGTCGGCGTATAAGGAAATCTTTTCCTCTATTGTATCCATGGGTGCAATACGGAAACCACGGTGAGCGCGAAAAGTAGAGGGGAAAGGGGGCATTCCTGACGCGTTCCTCTCTCGATAGGAAAGGGTGACCAGCACCTTCCGTTGACTTGCACCGTAGCCATCGGCTGGTTGTCAAGAAGTGATCCCGCTACGAAATTTCGGCCATAACCCCAGTTTGGCCAGGGTAACATCAAGGAACAGTCAATCAACTGCATCAAACGCTTTCTCAGCGTCCAACGAGAGGAACACCTGCGGGCTGGTCCGGTCCCGTACTTTCATGAGCCTGTTATGAGTGCGTCTAAGGTTTAAACAAGTGGATCTGTCTGGCATAAATCCCGATTGATCCTCGTGGACCAGACCCTCAATCACTCCTAGGAGGCTTGTTGCCAATATAGTGGCGAGGATTTTGACTTCCGAGTTTAACCGGGAAATTGGTTTGTATGACCTACATTGATCACGGGGCTTACCCTCCTTTGGTATGACCACGATGGTGGCCTTCCGCAAGTCTGGTGGAAGAGTGCCTTCCACATAAGAATCAGTAAAGAGTTGGAGGAGATGGGGGCCCAGGATATTCGCATATAGTTTGTAAAATTCTGCCGGGAGCCCATTGGTGCCCGGCGTCTTCCCGGGATGAAGTTTTGCAATCCTGTTCTGGACCTTGGCTTAGGTCAGTTCTCCTTCCAGACTCCGAGCCTCCACTTCCATGGGCCCGCGCCTCTCCCCAGCACAAAGGCAAAAAATTTGGGGGTGAGGTGGGATGATAGCCTGTCCTTCTCCTCCCACATCCAGCAGGTCGTAGCAGGGTGCCTAAGCAAATTGAGGAATTGGCGTAGGTTCCTCCTGCTTCTACCGGAAGACTGTCGAAAAATGGTAATCCATGCGACTGTTACTCCAAGGCTAGATTATGCTAACTGCCTCTATTTGGGCCTACATAAATATTTGATTCAACGCTTGCAGACCGTGCAAAATGCGGCTGGGAGGCGGATAAAACATATCCCTTTTAAACAGCATGTCTCCGCATTTGCGCGATCTGCACTGTCTCCCTGTGGCAAGCAGAATCAAATTTAAGGCTCTAACCCTGGCTTTTAGAGCTCTCCGGCGGACCTGCCCTAACTATCTTAAAGCGAGACTCCCTAGGTATGTACAGGCGAGACTTTTGCGCTCTAACTCCCGTTTTCAGTTACACGCCCGCGAGTTAGAAAGGCGCGTCTCGGAGGCAGGACTTTTTCGGCCAGCACGGTGAAGTTGTGGAATTCCCTACCGCCGGCCATTCAGTCAGCAGCATCAGAAGTTGGGTTTAGGAAGCTATTAAAAACCTGGCTTTTCACTCAAAAGCTCTGAGCCACTGGTGCTATTTACTGTTCCACTGAGCTGCTCATATAGCGCCGGGACACCTCCGACTGAGGTAACTGTTCGCGCTCTAGAAAACTCTGTTGTATTATTATTATTATTATTATTATTATTATTATTATTCCTCTAGCAGTGGCGCGGGGATCCCTCCCAGGTATGCCTGGACTTCGGCTCGCGACTTAGACGTTTTGGCCTGGTATAGGTCCCTATAGTACCCTGCGAAGCCATTGGCAACCCCAGGTTGGAGGATGCCTTGAGAATCGAATACCTCCCTCACCCATCTGTTCTGTAACTCTCGCCGACTGATCCAGCCTCGAAGCTTTCCAGCCTTGTCCCCTACCTCATAGAGGCGAAGTAGTGTAGCCAGATATTTCTTAGCGTGTTCTTTGCCAAGTTCCCTATATTCCCCGCTCCGGGCTGCCAATCGGCATGTTATGTGTGGGTCATTGCCCAGGATCACCCGTCTTTCAAGTTCCACGATCTCTTGTTCCAAGGTTGTTCAGGCTTTATCTCTGTCCTTCTTTTCCCACACTATGCGGTTTTGGGCTCTGTCACGTAACACAGTCTTGTACGCTTCCCACACCGTCACCCCAGAGGCGACAGAGTCTTTGTTTTCCTGGAAATAGATTTCGGTGTCTGACCGGAGTCCACATGCTATCTTGGCATTGTTTAAGCCCCACAGACTCGGCCTCCAAGTGCGAGTGTCCTCCCGTTCCCTCAAGCCCATCTCAATCAGAAGCAGGGAGTGGTCCGAAAGGCCTGACCCTTGTATTCCGCAGTCCCTACGTCGCGTAGCTCACCCTTAGGGATAAATATGTAGTCCAACCTAGAATGTGTCGGGGACCCCGGAATGAAAGTAGAACTGCCGGACTAGGGAATGAGTTTCCCTCCACACATCTGTCAGATCCAATGTTGTGGCGAATCGGCTTAGGGAGGTGGTCATTGGAAGCTGATCTCCCCCTCCCGAGCGATCTAGCTGTGAGTCCATAACGTCATTGAAGTTGCCCCCTACAGCATGCAGAGTTAAGGGCATCTCTATCAATATGTCCATCACCTTGGTCATGGTAGGCGCTTGTAACCTGTGTGGGGCGTGTAATCATAACAGTACAACTTCAGTCAGACCCCTTAATCCCAGGACTCCCACGTATCTACCCAGAGGGTCCCACCAAAAACGTGAGACATGGAACGGGAGACCCTTTTTAATCAGGATAGCCACCCCCCTTACCCCAGAGGTGAACCCAGCATACGCCAGGACCTTGTATGGGCCACGGTTAATAAAACCACACTCTGTGCCCCGGAGGTGTGTCTCTTGCAGCATTACGATGTCAGGGTGAAGCCTCTTAAGATATTGCGACACTAATCCGCCCTTAATCCGGTCCCCCAGCCCATTTACATTCCATGTCATGACCTTTACGAAAGGTGTGGGGGACATGTCTCTATCCATTGTGGACCCCGGGTTCTAAAATCTAGGGGTGCGTAGGAGTGAGTGCCTCGAGTGTGTTTCGGTCTGTGAAGATGTTTGGGCATCTTGATTCCTGCGCATAACAAACCAACATGAAAAACTGCGAAACCCCAACTGTTCGGTCCCCCTCCACCTCCCTCCATCCCCCTACAGCCTGCTGCCCCACCTCCCTGGAGGTGACCATTGACTAAGGAGAGTAGGTTAGTCTGTCCCCCCCCCCCTTTTTAAATCCTCCCCCACCAGAACCCCAAACTCTTACAGTTCGTCGCTCAGTAGTTCACTCGATTAGTCCAGAGTTCAAAGTGTGGAAACGCAGCAAAGGAGAACCCGGTGGGGGGTTTGCTGAGACAAGGGGGCTTCCCTGCCGGTGTTTGGTTGCAACGCTCAGTTCCTCTGGTTCAGGCTCCCCAAAGAGAGCCCTGTCTGGGGGTCTGCCTGCCTCCTCTCCTCCCTCAAGTGCCTGGATTGCCTTCTCTACGGGGTGACGTGATTCTGGCCGCAGGGACATGTCGGTGTCATCGAAGTCGGACTGTTGGCCGGGAGAGCCAGGTCCCTGGGTCGCACCTGTTTCCGAATGGGAATGTTCACCCCCACGACCTTCGTGGGGTATCCCTGTGTTGTGTAGTTTTTCCTGAGGGCGTATGGGGTACTCTTGCGCAATCTCCGCTGACGATCCGAGGTGCGACCTCGCCTTTGGGGGGAGCCCTCCCAGGCAGTACCGGCACGTGACACCCGATTGTCCAGGGACGTTCCATCAAAGGAGCATGGCGCTGGCCATTCCTCTACCCATGCCCACACCTCATCTGGGGTCTGGAAGAAGAGAGCCCTTCCCTGGAAGAGGACCTTTAGTTTTGTCGTAAACAGGAGCATGTATTGTAAGTGGAGGGCCAGGAGCTTGGCATTGACTGAGTCGAATGTGCGGCGCTGCTTCTGAACCTCATGACTGTAGTCTGTGAAGGACCTAATCTTAATGTTTTCATAGCGGACTTCTCCTTTGCGCCACATTTCCTCAATATCATGTCTCTGTCCAGAAAGTTCAGCAGCTTGGCAATATTGGGCTTTGGTGGGGCCCCGGCAGTCGGCTTAGTGCTCAGCGCCCGATGCTCTCGTTCTATGACAAAGCAGTGGGAAAACTTTTCTGCTGGGATGAGATCCGTCGGCCATTTAGTTAGGAACACCACGGCATTAGAGCCCTTCGCCTCTTCAGGAATGCCCACGAAGCGGAGGTTGTTTCACCAGGCTGGTTTTCTGCGTCGTTGATCCTCCATTGCATGCCCGCGGCAGCACCATGCAGGTCCCTCGTTGCTTTTTGGAGGTCTTTGACCCCGTTTTCTACCTCCGACACCCTGATTATGACTTCTGTCACCCTCTCTGAGACTTTGCGGAGATCTTGTTGGAGTAATGATACCTCAGAGCATACTTCTCCGATTTTCCCCTCAAGGTCCTCTCTGGAACTCTAAATTGCTTGCAGGAGAAATGGCGTATCAGAGGGCGGCTGCCCCGTTTCCGCGGTCTCTGGCTGTGTAAAAAGCACTTTGGTGAACTTGTCCATTTTGCCCTGTCGCTGGGGTTTCGGTTCTTTGTCCTTCGCCATGGCGGTGGCCCGTAGCTCAGAAGCAAGAGTGGGCGGTCGTGAGTCCGCGCCAATCCACGAGGCCGGGCCGGCGATCTCTGTCCTGCGTAGGGAAAAGCGACAAGCAGGGTTGTCAATGATGGGTATACGAGGACTGTTCTTGATCGGGGCACGCCCTCCTCTTCTGTGCCTTACCCCGTCTCAGTCTCGGGCAGGAAACGTGGCCTGCAGTGTGTGTGAGGATTGTTCTCTATCCCCCTACAGTTATCAGGGGAGCGGGTCCCGTGATTTACACCACAGTCTGGGTCCTCCACCCCAGTCTGGCTGCAACAGGCCAAGGACTCTTCAGGGCGGGTACAGTGCCCACCTCATGGGTCCTCCACCCGTTGTTGTACTCTTCTGGTGGACAAGGGGGCTCAAGAGTGCCCCAGTCCCGGCCTCCACCCCCTGGGTCAACACCACCAGATCGTGTGCTCCAGTCCTCTGCACCTGGGGTCCAACTGCAGTAAGGATGTTGCAGCCAATCTTCCAATGCTAGTGCCGGTATAGTGTGCAGGAGTGGGCCCAGGGATCGTGGGGCAATGGTCCAGTCTTACCTCACCCCAACGCTGTGGGTAGGGATGTAGGTCGCTGTATGATGGTTGTGTCCAAACACTACTGAAATTGGCGGGGCCTACGCGCCTTTCCTCGCCACTTGTGCACTGTTCTCAGGGCCCGGGCCGCTCCTCCTCTCACAGCTGTCTGGCACTTCGTGGCATTCAGGGGAAAGGGAGCTGTCGCAGCAGATGATTGCGGCCTACAAGGGCCTCTTGTTTTAAAAATTATTGTTCATAAAGTTAAGTGGTGCACAACACCCTAGTGGCTTCCTTTCTTTAACTTTAATTACCCTTTAAATAAATGCTTTCCTGTTTACTAAAAAACTTCTTGATGTTGGTGCAGAGTGAAGTAAATAGCAGCCCAACGCTACTGTTGACCAAGAGGCCACATATAAAGGTCAGGAGCGCTGCATGAGACCTCCTGGCTGTACTTTGAGTACCATTGCTCTAGACCTAGAGAATATATTTTGGGATAGATTTTTCTGTTGCTCATAGAAGGGTGTTGGCTTGTGCTGATTTAGGCTGGTTCTTTTGAGACTCCAACAATTTCCTGATTTTGGGAATTTTCTTGCATGCATGCCAGACATTTCTATTATTGTATTTTGTTGTCAGTTGCGATCCCTTTGGACACCTTGTGTTATGTTATGTTAGTTTAGCTGCCAGAAGGATTGCCCAGAGTATGGCCAGGTGTTGTGGGTCAACCGTAAATGGGCCTGTTGCTGCTTCTAGGCTACTCACTCTACTCAAAAAGACTCATCCACTCAAATAGCCATCTCAAGCCTCTCCTCCACTCAGCGTGGCACAGGGCATGTCTTCCCTTAAATGCAGGGCAGCTGCAGTATTCTCCTTCCTCCGGCCTTCTGTTGTAGCCATCTTTGCTGTCAGCTCAGGTGGATGGGCGATCATGTCGGCCCCATTTTCTGCGACTCCCCAGAAAGAACACCAGTGAGTTGCCAATAAAGACTGCTTCTACTCCGTGTCGGTTATAGGTGTCTTTGGTCACTTAGGATGCTTCAAAGTCAAGCGGAAGCCATCGGCATTCCCAATTCAAGTAAAATATGTTTATAATGTGTATTTTTTTTGTAACCGCATGGTTGTAGTGAGTGTTGACCAAATTACCTGTAGATTTGTCAATAGTAGTATTAATATTTGCTCTACAACTAGTGATATTTATCGAAATGTAGCCATACTATCCCTTACTTTGCATTTAATATTTGATTCAGCTTCTTTGATGGTGTACACCTGAAAGGCTAAATCCAACAATTTATCCCTTAACCATTGTTTTGTAGACCTACTGCATTGGTCAAATTCCATAATTCTGTTTTTTAGTTTAGTTTCAGATGGTCATATCTGTAGCGCCCTCCCCAGCCTGGGTACTCGTGAATGGGTACGCCTCACACGGAGCCTGGTCTTGCATGTATTGCTCTACGTGTAACTGTGAACTCCACATTCTAAACATGAATTCCATTCACCACACCCAAACACTTATGTCACAGTTCTGCCGAGTCTATCAGGAGCCAAAAGGGTTCCATCATCGCTAATTCACAAGACACTATATTTGCCCTGTTGTTAAATAAATAAATGAAACTTTATTTTTTACAAATATAGGTACATTACAGCTCCTCTTAAAGTTGTCGTGTAGCTTTGACCAGGCATCCATGTCATATCCTCTGAGACTGTGGAGAGTGAAGAGAAGCGTCCATGACTGGGGTTGTAGGGACAGATGCAGTCAGAGGGCTCTCTACAGTCTCAATTCAGCTAGGCTGATCTAGAGTACAGACGAAAGGATGAGGCAGATGCCTGAACTGCAAAGAATCTTGCGTAATATTCTTTACAGGATGGTGAGCAGTCACAATTTTGAAGGGTTCAGCATCAAAGGGAGCATTAGAGTTGCGTTTTCTGTTATCGCATCAATACTCTATTTTCCTCATTGAAATTCGTGTTCTTGACACATCAGCGCTTGTATGCATATACTTTTCTCTTTTGTTTACAGAACAAGTCTGTTTGACAAATGTCACCATCTGTTGTAGCTGTTATATTGGTCCATTGTGGTAACTTTGTCATCATAACTCTCCCGAGCATGAGGGTAGCACGACTTTAACCTGCCATTGAATGCGCAGTTGACCTGTAAGCTTGAAGAGCAGCATGTAGAACTGACATCAGATCAAGCTTGATATTCAAGTTGATCTAAGAGCTCCCTGACCTGTTTTTTAGCTTCTTGCTTTATAGGATATTGCCTCTGAGCATTTGGTGAAACTTGTAACGGGATCACTTGGTGGGTTATATTCTTATCCCACCTGGCATGATTTTTGTATAATGCTGAAGCTAGGGCGACTGCCCACTCCTTTGCATATGTGTGTTTAGTATGTATAGGAACGAGGCTGGAGAAGGCTGGAAATGTTTTATTTTCTCCTGTTGGGTACTCCATTACGACTGCTGGTGGCCAATCTTGGTCAGCTAACAGGATGTCGTAACCAGATGATAGGTTCTTCCAAAAGAGACCTTTTAGTTTTCTGGGCTTGTACCCCTCGATCCGGGGTGTTATTTCATGTAAGTTATGTGGGATGCTCACCCTTTTATCTGGTGTTTCCACTGTGATGTAATCATTCATGTCCGCTGTCACCAGAATTTCTTTCAGGTTCTGGTGAGCTGTTTTTACTTCTGCCGCACTGTCTAGCATCGTCGGAGCCCATTCCGTGTTCAGAAGTTGTATCCTCAGAATTCTGGGCATGTCTGATTTTTAGGCCTGCAACTTTCTTCTTTTTAAACTAAGGTTTTGATTTTGGTTTGTCTTCTTTTTTGGAAGTATAGTCTTGAGTGTGATGCTTGTCTCTGGACTTTGTACGCTCTTCTTTGTGTTCTGACCGTCCTTCTGTCTCTGAGTTTTTCGTCGAGCCCTGAAAGGAACAAGACTAACGTGTGTCAGTATCCTGATACCTGTCAGGTTTCCTAATATTATCCCTATTCCTAAGGTTGTACTTTTTTCAGAGTGCTCCTGCGGAGGAGATCTACATCGAGATTGAGATATTTTTTCTCAAGTTTTTTTTGGTTTTTTTCCCACTTCTTTTTAGAAGAAGCAGTTGTCTGCTTAGAAATGTCCTCTTCAGGACTGCCCATCAGTTGTGGTTTTAAAGCTTTCCCACCCAAACTGTCTCTGCCTAATTCTGCATACGTAGTTTCAGTTATTTTGGGCAGTTTGTGTGGTTCAGTCTAATAGACTGAACTCCCTTAGGCGTTGGCGGATTGCCACTGACGCTGCTTCCCCTTTAATATTAGCTAGTATTATGGCTGATACCTTGTCATAGTGATTTAGTAAGTTCATTCCAAAGTTCAGAGCTGGTTCTGCTCCGTACTCGTTCTGTATTTGTATTAATACATCGTGTACCACACCTAACGAAGGGATACCATGAGTGCTGGTATAAATGGCAGCAAAGACTGAGACTGTACCCCAGGGGTACAATCCTCTAATTGTTGTGTTATCCCTATGGGCAAGCAGATTGTTAGCATTCGGTGTTTTTCAAATGGGGTAGTATCCGGGAATACTGCCTCTAACTGTTATTTTCTGAGCTACCCAGAATGGCATTTGTTCGCTTTTCGTGGGCATTCTGCCCATTACTGTGTGTAATGTTTGTGGAGTAATTTTAGTTGCTATTCCCTGAGATTGAGTTCCATTTGTTGCAACTATTGTTGGTTGGACTGTCAAAGTCCTCATGACGAATTGTGTAAAGTTTCTGTAGATTTTTATTAAATCTTTGTGTTGGATGAGTTAGTCCCTTTGTGGCATTGTTTCAATGTCAGGATGAAGTGTGTAGCCTGCTAATATCGGCCATGTTTCTCCTGGTCTTCCTAACAGAACAAGCCTTACTCTTCCTCTTACGCGGGGTAGGGCGCCTTTAAACCAGTATAAGTGTTCCGGGTACGTGAGTGGAATCTGTATGTCCTTGAACGGACCATATTCTGCTGGTACATCTCCGTCTCTATAGTAGTGACATGTTTGTGTTCTTGCATCTGCTGGTGGGAATGTAACCCACAAATAAAATATCTGTTTTGTTTGATTCATGTGCCTCAATCACGAAAGTTACTAAACCACCCCTAGCTTGTAAACCATTGTCTTAGAGTTTCAGGGTGATAGTATGTCTGAATTTAGGTGCAATTTCTATCGCACTTGCATCCTCCTAGTCAGTGAAGGGGAGTGCTTGCTGTAGTGGGTCTAAGACCGGGGTAACTTTTCAAGGAAACCAGGATAAGGTTTTTATTGCACAATTTTAGAAACACTGTGTCCTTCAAGCTTGATTAACCATCAGCCAATAAATAGGATATTTGCCTACTCAGCTGTGGCGGAGTTTGTGCCCACCCACTCCAGAAGTCTGGTGTTTTGTGAGTAGGGGTCTCTGAGAATAGCACGACTGAACTACTCAGACTACTGTTAAATAAGTGCCCAACCAACATTAGGCGCCATGCGGAGTAGTTCCTATATTACCCATGCAGGACCTGTGCGTTTGGATAACATAAACTGTAGGATTGGTGGCAGACTAACTCTGAGTACCCCCACCGAATATGTTAGCCTGTTTTGCATTAGCTAGCTCACGGTCGACTAGAATCTCCTCTTATCGGGGAGAGAATCGTTTCTGGCAACCTTATATCATGACCACCCTGATCCCCCAGGATCGTGGAAACAATGTACTACCTTTCGCTCAGTCACTCGTGCTCACTTAGTTCCCACTCAGAAAGTTACACAGAAGAAACAGTTGTGTGTCACAATAAGTATTTATTACACAGTTCTTCTAATGTAAAATAAATGTGCTGCAACAACCGTTAAAAAACAGTAGCAGAGATATATGATCAGCGAATAGAAAAGGATAGTACAGTTCTACCATTTTGCAATAGTCATGAACATATACATGAATATAAAATGCATGATAAAAGAAAGCGCGCGTACTCATATGATGCTTGTACAGATGCCCCTAAGTATACCTAGCATGTGAGTAGGTGTGAAGCCAAGCATCCCTCTAGGTTTAGTCTAACCCAGTTACCTGAAGTGAGAGTGTGTGGGACCCCGTCCTGGTCTCGAGTTGGACACCCCACAAGGGATGTTTAGACCCCTGTCAGCTGGAGCGTCTGCATGCAGGCGCCTCAGCGTCTCTGGTCAGTGTGCCAGCCTGGATGTCTCGGTTCCCTCTAATACTAGCAAGAGGTGCTATATTTATACAGAAAAGTATCTAGGGTTCCTTTGTCCCTTGTTTCTTTTATTAGCCAATGTTGGGTTTGAGGATGACGTATTTGATGAACCTTGTACGTAAACATTATGCAGGGGGATGTAGCCCCAACCTGGTTTCCAAGAACCCTTATGAATATTCATTCATACTGTGTCAGTCTAAAGATAAAGTCATAGGTCGCTATTGTTCAGGGAAACCCTCCTTCTGCACCCGGGTCAAGAACTAAGGAAAAGGTTCAATCCTAGAAAGGATTGTTACTGTATAGTGTTGGGGAGGTGATGTAGGTGAAAGGGTATGATGTTACCCGTGCCTATATTAGGGTACCTATATTAAACATAACAGAAGTACATGAATGGGTGCTTGTACTTTTGTCTTTTTGTGTTTCATGGTTGCTATGAATGAACTTTGACTCTTTAACCACTTCCATGCTAATGACAAGGTCAGCTCGTCATGCAGTACACTGGAGCTGTGCTTATGACGAGCTGACCTTGTCATGAACAATGGGATTCTGTAAATGTCAGCATAGGAGAGGAATCAGCCTAGCATCCAAGGTGTTAATGGCATCTATGTGACCCCTGTACAATCTTTAGTCTTCGATGTGATATGATGTGGGATGGGGCAATGGAACAGTTTATTGTATTTCTCCTCCTACATAATAATTATCGACGCACCGTCAAAGTAAACAGTTGTTCCATACCTTTTTAGGGCTCGCACTGCGACGCAATCGCGAAAGCCGGGCGGCGGTAGAGTTTGCCATCATTTCCGGAGGAAGTCAGAGGAAGTAGGCGGCAGTAGCGGCGGGAGACTCATCTGAGTCAGTGGAGTACTACACGAGACTCGAGTCTCTCATGGCTGCCACCGCGCAAAAGAGCATGATCGATTGCGGCGGCAAGCAGGAAATTCTGATATGAAAAGTAAGTGTGCCATCGATGTGCACTCTACCTGCCTCCAGGCTTCACCCCAGGCTGCTGGCACTCGACTCGTCTGGTCTCGGCCATCGACTCGAGTGCCAGCAGCCTGGGGTCAAGCCTGGAGGCAGGCAGAGTGCACATCGATGGCACACTTACTTTTCAAATCAGAATTTCCTGCTCGCCCGGCCTCCAAGAGTTCATTGCCCCCCCTGTGCCAAATTTGATAATTACAGGAGGAGTTCGGTGGCCGGCCTGTCACCTCCTGACCTCGACGCTTCCTGCCTTTTTATTAGTCTCTGTTGTGGGGGATCTCTGAAGGTTGTGTCCCACACAGTGTGAGTCTGAGAGTAAGTGATGTGTGTCTTTAAAAGGCACAACAAGCACGGCTCTCGAGACAACAGTGCCATTTAGCAGAATATATCACGGTCATCACTACCTGAAATGTGTCCAGATTGTCAGCAGCTGCCTGCGTCTAAGGAGTGTGACAGACTCGGGACCCATCCCCAGCAGTCTTTAGATTTTCCGCTGCAGCACTGTGACTCGTTAAACTTGGTAAGAGTAAAACATGAAAGCTGCTGCCATTTTAAATGTTCACGCTAAGGTCAGATTTGAAGTTTTATTATATAGCTGCCAAGGTTTCAGATTGCTACGTGTGACATTTTGATTTTGCTCGCAAAAAGTGTCACTCATATTTGTTGAAATGTCACTCATAATTGCACTAAAATTATAACAATGTCACACATAGCAATCTGAAACCTTGGCAGCTATGCTTTGGGTGGAAGCCATGAGGTGTGAGCGCCAGTTTCATGTCACTGCACAATACAGCCGGTTTTCACCACACCACAGACCCTGGGCTTAGAGGAGGGGTGCTCTGCATAGGATCTTGGGGAACTGTCTGCCACTTTTTTGCAGGCTCCTCAGTGGGAGATGTGCAGGGTGGTGAGGAACCGGGCATCAGTTACAGCATCTCACCAATGGTTTAAACCCCAGTAGTTTGTCCGAAAAGTGAAAACTGAGGTACTGGGTTTTTCAGAACCGGTACTGAACCGGCAACCCAGCGGTGCCAGGGTACACCCAAAGACCTCGTGTACTTTCCTGATTCAGACCACAGAAACTCAGTCTTCTAGGTGAAGTCAAGGATCGATTTTATTGGCTGCAACCAAGGTAACAAGAGTCCTAGAAGTACAACACACGAGATGTATGTTCTCAGGAGACTGCTCGAATTCACAAAACCAGGCTTCTCTTTTTATACAAAATATTCAGCTTCAGGCAAACATTCTTGAATTTACAATACACTATTAACATTTTTCGAGTACAAGGGAAAAGCAGAGTCATGATGACATGTCCATATTTCACTTCGTCCAGCCCAAAATAAATTACCCGGCAAGGTCTGGTATTTCCATCAGATATCAGTGGACCCCCAATAAAACAGGCACCTCCCCATCATAAAACAAGTGAGAGAAATGAGCAGGAAAGATGTGAGCAAGATTCGGCAGGGTGTGTGTGCGATCAGAAGGTTTTATGGCTTGTTGAGCCTTGATGCTATCTTGTTCGGCCACTGGAGAGGAACTGACCTAACAGGTTTGGCCTGGGGCAATGGTTCCAACTTGCACAGGTCATAGGAAAGTCGATTAAGGTGTACGTGTCCTTTTGGAATCGAATCCAGCTGGATTAAGGCCTATGTAAAGGGCAACTCACAAAATGGCTGGCATACACAAAATGGAAGCCAAGGGTTTAGAACGAAAATGACGATTTCGGGGTGAAATCGTCACTCGAATATGCTGAAAATGCTTGTACATGGTGTACTCGTCATTCTCGGTCTTTTGATACTAAATTCGTCATGTTACGATGAAGTTTTATTCTCGAGTCTGAATTACTACACGAGTTCAGAATTTTCAGAACCTCAAACCAATGGCATATTTAGAGCGGGGATTCCCAGCTGACATTGGAAAAAGCCATGAGTAATATTGAACATCTTATTAAAAAGTTAATTTATACCCAAAATAACTTTGTAGCAACATTAGGATAATGAAAGACTGGGCCCAAAAAAATGTATCTTACCTATACCATGCAGTTTGAATGCAGCTTTTTGATAACAGTCCAAAGGAGACTGCTGTATTAGGATTGTAACTTATGAACTGCAAATGACAAAAGGATTTCTGTGACCAAAGCAGTAGCCCATTGATCTATGCACATAAAATACAGTTCTGTGATCTGTATGATAAATGTTCTTGGCAGCACGGATGCTAACCCTCTGAGTTACTTTATGATGACTCAAAAACTGCCTCTAGACACAACCCTGATCTCTCTCAGCAGAAACATTAATCACCAGACTTATCTTGACATTTTTATTGTAGCCTGAAAACTACTGAACACACAAGCAACTCTCCAGCAGGTGCTTTTAAACCATAAGTTACTGCTATTATTTTCAAACACAGCGCCCCCTGTGGTCAGCGCCTGGTGCACTGCCTAGGAGGCAGAAGGTGGAGAGATGCACAAGGAGGCGCCATACAAATATATTTGCCTTTGCTTTGTTACAATATGTGCCGGAAAATAAAACGCACCGGGCCTTTTTTTGAAATGTGACTTAGCATTAAAGATGTGCTGACTTTTCACAATTTAAATGAAAATAGACCAGTGCTTTAATTAAATACCCCCTCTCCCACTTGTGATAAAGTTACTGGGAAAGCTTTCAAGTGCTCACCGTCCTTTTTCCCCAGCAACCTGCCCCCCCCCCACACCCCCAGGGGCGGCAATCTGAGGAATAGCCCCGGGCGCCACAAGCTCTAGCTACGCCCCTGATGACTGGTTTTTTATTTGTTGCAGCTTTATATAGCACCAAATAGATCCAAAGATATTGTACACTGGTCCCTCTCACCCACTTCTTGTGGCGAGGTTAAGGCATACTCGAGTTTGATTTTGGTGTGGTTACTTTAATACCTTCCCCCGTCCCAATGCTGTTTTCAATGCCATCATCCACCTTCCCATTATTGTTTTAAACCCCTCACCCCGCCACTATTTCCAGTTCTCCCCCACTATCCCTCTGTGGCTTTCTCAATTCACCCCCACCCCTCCTGCTGTTGCTTTTAAATCCCCAAAACCCTCCAGTTGTTTCTGTCAGACCTTCCCCTCTTACCTCGCCAGAAAAAACATCACCCGCTAGCCATCCCACCAGATTGCCTTTGACAATGCTTCTTTACTTAGATTTCTGCCGTGCTGCGCTTGGGCAGCATGCATTTCTGAGAATGACAGTCGGGCAACTAGCCCAGAGCGTGCTCGGAGTAAATAAATACAAGTAAGAGTTAGAGTCCTAAACAGCACGGACAGTGTGACTGACTCGAGACGGGGTGCTGCAGTTCCTCAATGCTGCTGTCTGTCAGACCAGAACATGTGCGCGTGGGACAGCAATGCACCGGACGTGTTCATATAGCTCTTTGCCACCGTCCCATATCGTTGTAAACCGGCTTTGCTGCATGAAGTGACTGTTCTGCATGCGGAAACCTAAAACCCACGTGCCTTTATTATTTATCGCTCTCTCTCCTTTATTGTTATTGATCTCTCCCTCCCTCTCGTTTGTTATTTATCCCTCTCTCTCCTTTATTGTTCGTTCTCTCCTCTCCTCTCCTCTCCTTCCTCCCTCTCCTCTCCTTCCTCCCTCTCCTCCCTCCCTCTCCCTCTCCCTCTCCCTCTCCCTCCTTTATTGATTTGACTGATCAAAGTGAACAACACTGCTGAAGTCCTGCTCACACGTTGTCATTGGTGCCTGAATCTTGTTTCCCGTGGGTCTCAGCCGGTCGGTCATCCCTTTGTTTTGAATCTGTGCTTTGTACATATGGATGCTGACAAAAAGGGGAGGTTCACAATAGGCTGCAGCATCAGTCATTTGTTGTGGGTAATTACAACATGACTGTGGGCTCTGTCACTGCTCATGCGTCCACGTAGCAAGACTAATAAGCATTTGCAATCCAATAGGTCTCGCATTACTGAAAGTTTGAGCTATTGGCGTTGCATCATTATTTGCAACGCCAGTAGCTCAAACTTTAACTACTGCGAGACCTATTGCATTGCAAATGCTTGTTATTATTTAGTGTAATTTTCGTATAGTGTTTCAAAGACTTGTGTGATTTTACTTATCGATTTTCTTTGACTCATATTCTTCATTGCATGCAGGCAGTATGACATGCACACGTTTTTCTGAGGTAAAGATTGACATTGCACATCCATCTCCACTGTCACTTGAAAAGGAAACTCAAATCTTTGCCGAAGATTTAGTCGACGATCAACTTCGTTTAGTGTCGATTTGCCTCAGCTGATGTTGCCGCTTGGCAATGTGAGAGTGCATAGAACGTTCAAACGTGTGGATGTCCATTTTGTTTTCCCGTCATGACTCACTTAGCTGTTCCTTCACCTTGCAAACCGTTAGAAAATGGTTCTCCTTTCAAGAGCCCTTGCACTCTTGTTCAATGGTGGGACATTTACTTTTTTGTGGAAACGAAAATCCACATGTAAAGCACAGTTTCTTTCCTTTGAAGACGTCACTTTGTGTTCTTCAGCTTTGTGTTTCTACTTAATTTTCAAGTTCATGACTGATTCACTCTCAGCACCTCTGGTCTCCATCTCAGCAGGTTGTCAATCAGCACGATCCTCAGCTCTGGCAGCCATGAGAACTGGTTCCAGACTAAGGGTTTGGCTCTGCACTCATTGTCTGAATGAATCTGACAGACATCCGTTAATAACACAGACACGTATAGCTTTTTCATCACTGAATTCATTGAACTTACAATATTTGATGAGTGGATCAGGTCTCTCAACAAATTAGTTTATTGCTTCACCAGCTTTCTGTCATTCCTGACAGAAAATGTATCTTTCGTAATCGATATTTGGCAATGGATTCAACTTGAGATTTAACTCCTCTTTGATCTGATGGTATACGAGTTAATCAGTTCGCAGCAGTTTCTTTATGACCTTTTACTTCTTCACCGGCAAGATTTTTGAGGTATTTAATAAACGGCTTGTCTGTTTCTTCCAGTGCATCGATGAAATCATCAAACGTTTTCTATCCAGGCAGTCTATCATCAATATTTTGCTTTTTGGCGGTATCGAAGGGAAGGGAAGGGAAGGGAAGGGTTCAAGAAGACAGCGCCACATCTTGTGCTCTTTTCAGCAACCATTGAAAAATTCAATTCTTTCGACTGCTGCTTGCAGCCTTGCAGTCGGTCCGATGGGATTCATCAGCCTCATAAGCACATCCCCTGTGCTTCAGCTTGGGTTGTCGCCTGGTGCTAAAGTTAGGTGGCTCTCTTTACTCTGGTTCTGATAAGCGTGATCGTATTCTCTATATACTTGATTATCACTGCCTCTAATGTTTATCTGCCTTTTAACATTTCTTTGCCTCAGAAATGTTTCCTCTTTAAGCACTTCATTGCACTTGACTATCAGTCTTTAGTGCTTCTCTGTGCTTGTTTGTCACTGCCTTTAGCTATGTCTTACTATATGATTTATAGCTCAGCGTTGCGCAGTTTCTCTTTCACAGCCTTACTAGCAGGTTTCTGTCCAGCGATGAGTAAACTTCTTAGTGAGGCTTTTGTTGTTTTCAAATGCTTCACACTGGCTGGAGTGGCATAAGCCAAACGTTGATCTTCACTTTGCCTGAAGTGCGTGTGGCACTCACCAGCAGTTTGTTGGACCACAGAAAGCTCTCTGGGAGGGCACTGTCTGTCTTCAGGTTATGTATCCCTTACAAGCCGCTACTTATAGCATCCTCCCCAGCCTGGGTACTTGTAAATGAGTACAACATCCACTGAGCTTGGTCTTGCACTTCTTCATTGTCCTGCGGGTAACTGTGAACCCAACATTCTAAATATGAAAACATGAACTCTATTCACCACACACAAACACTTGTGTCCCAGTACTACGGAGTCCACCAGGAACCAAAAGGGTCCCATTATCACTAACTCACATTACACTACAAAATCCAACAATGTTCTGAGAAAACACGTGAAAGGGAATGACACTGATGATCTTGCTAAATCATTAGGACGGTCGATAGCCAGTTCCAATTTGTAGTTTCATCTTGATATTGGACATGCATACCAGATGATTCTGCATCGTCTGTCAATTAGGGGAGTTAAAATAATCTTAACAGAATAATTGTGTAAGTCAGTGATGGTTTTATATACTACAACTATTTTTTAACTCTTTCTTCTTTGATAGATCAGGGTTATTAACGAGATTTAATGTCTAGTTAATTCTAGAACATCTGAAATATTTTTTCCGTATCCTTTATTTTCCAGTTTGTTTTCTTAACTTCTGGATCATGCTAATGGAATGTCTGGTGCAAAACATTACCAACCATAGGTAAACAGCCTTTTTCAGTGTTTTAATTGAACTACTTCTCAAGATCCAAAGCACGGAAACTTTGGTATTGTGTTGACATCTTTTTCTCCTTTCTGTACTGTTGTCCCACCTCTTGATGCAATAGAGGAAATTATTTTCTTTGCTTGTTGAGGTTTAACAATTCGGTAAGATTTTGCTTTGAACATATGTATGGTTTCATCCTCTGTACAGCTATATAAAATAGTGTAGAATAAATGTAGTGCAAATTGCACACTCCATATTGCGCTTGCATTGCAGAGACATCTTAAAATAAAGTTGACAAGAATGCTGCCCACAGCGGCTGCAGAGAACTAGAAGCAGTGCACTTGACCACTAGAAACTAACACAGGTTGGTTTTACCAAATGGCATTCCTATTCCACTCTAGGACGTATTTATCAGCTGACTCCAACAATAGTGCTCGAGAGAGATCAACACAAGTGTTTTACTAAAGAGACATGCATGGATGAGGATTTCTGGTTTTAAACCTGAAGTCCAACAATCCATTTTAAATACTCCATTTGACAAAGAGCATCTCTTCGGGCCTGAAGTAGATAAGGCATTGGAAAAAAGGAAGAAAAATACGGAAGCGGGTAAGTAAATGGGAGCCCTGCAGTCTCCTTCTAATCGTTGCTCCTTTCGTTGCTCCTTCTATCGTGGGGGGTCCAAGACCACGACTTCAGACAAAACTGCTGCCTCGTACAAAGGCAACAATCAATCCTCCTCCTCCTCCTCAAGAGGCTTCTTTAGAGGAGGATACAGAGGTAACAATGGCAAAGATAGTGGCAAAGGTTCCACACCACATAATCCCCTCTCCTCCCCCCAACAAGCAGTGACTTAGCTACACTTCCCCCTACCATTTAACACCTGGCTATTAATTCACCACCTTCCACTCCGTCAAAACTCTTTCTAGAGAAAAGGCAACAATTAGGCCCACGTTTGACCCTTTGACTTCTGATTCCAGAGTATATTCCATCAAAGTAACCCTGTAACGTACCTTCTGTGCGAGTGCTTCTTAGATAGCTGTACCCTTTCCTATGATGCACTACTACATTAATAATTATAATGTACATTGCTTAAACGTTATGCATAACCTTTCCTAACCCTCAGAAAGAGTGCTGTTGCATAAAATGAGATCAAATTACAGTGACATTGTGTATCTTGAAAGCTTATTTTGAGTTAATGACTAATGTACCATTAACATTTTTTGTATATACTACGTGGGTATTTCAAGCAAGATGTAAATACCATAAAGATATGGACCATTTAAACGAAAGTTAGGATTGTCATTCAAGGTGGCTGCTCCCTTTCAAATGTACGGGAAAGGCAGCACCTCTTCCTTTAAAAGTTAGTTATTTCAATAATTGCACATGAAAAACATGTTTTTGTCTCTCCTTAGCTGATTCATAGAGAATATTAATGGCTGAAACTTTCAGAGATTCGGTGTTAAAGTCTGAAAAACTGTCTTGTACTTTGAGTTTTCTTTTTTATAAAAAATATTGTGAAACAATTTTATACAAATTACGTATTTTCTTTCTTTAATTTCTGTTGATGTAGGTACCAATGGAGGTGTTACTTTCGTGGGTCTTATTGTAAGCTTTCTTGGTGGTTTGGCTGTGGGATTAGCCTACTTTATTTCCCAACTGCTTTTCGTGCCTGATCTGGAAATTGCAGTTCCCCAGTGGCCTTTAATTCTGTATGGAGCATTTGCTGGGCTCTTCGGATCAATGATAGATTCTTATATAGGGGCTACAATGCAATATTCAGGTATGGTATATTCTTCCTATACAACATGTGTGATTGAATATGAAATGTCTTACGTTTTTTATTCATTTGTTTCTGCTTTTTAAATATTATTCCAGACAAGACTGAGACGATAAAGTTCATGCACATACAGTGGTCGCTGATGGGAATAAATTAGCAGTAAATGTTGTTGCTCCTTTAAAATATGTCATACTTGGCATGAGATCCATTTATAAGACAAATATGTGTACTCTTTTTCATTGCCACCATATTAATTCAGGCCCTACTATTCTTTCTGCAATTTGATGGTGTTGCAGCGGGTCTAACATAAAACCCTTTACCTGTGTCACTAAACCAGGAAACTCTAACCATTCACTCATCGGTGGGGCCCATAATGCCGAAAAACTGCACACGTTCACACAGTTCCTGAATCAGTGATAAGTAGATGATCTGAAAGACATGCGGGGTACCTTTTTAACCTACTCCAATGATTATATACATTAGACTTTAACAGCTGTCAGTTCTGAAGCATCAAGGTACTCCGCTATTTGCTCGATTGACCAACTAGTAGGAATCAGTTAATGGCAATTCAGTCCAGCTCAATCATAATTTAAAACCTTCAACATTAACATTTATTTGTCATGACTTAGTTCTAATAACCACAGACTCGAGTTGAATTTTTATAGGATTTTATCTAAATTATTTAACGATATCTCAAAATCAAATAGAATTTATTAGACAAGTACATCTAAGCATTATTTAACACAGTTAAGCATAGGAAAATTAGAAATGGAAAATACTCATTACTTCTTGGCCATAGGGCGATGATGAGAATGGTTCACCAGAAAATGGATAGGTTCCCAAACTGACTGTCTGTCCCTCTAACCTCCTCTGACGTATCCCTCCCGAGATAGGTTTCCCGCAACGGTCTCGTTCCTTTTCCCCATCAAAGTACATAGTCCAAAATTTTCAAAGTCTTTTGCACCATAAAAGAAAATAGTCTCAACTGACAGCATGTCGTGCTGAGTAAAGGTGCGGAAAGTCAAGACCGCATATCACAAAAATCATGAAGCAGCATGAAGAAGAGGAACCTCCTCGTCATAAGTACAAGCTCTTTTATACCCTTTCACTAATTTTCTATACCCAAATTGAAACTTTTAGGGGACACATTCAATTTTGATTGGTCCATTGGAGCGGTGGTGACGATCACCTCATTGTCCTCCTAACTCAAACCAGTTCACAAATCCCTGAATCATTATGAACTTTCACATGACTTCACACATTTTTCATTCACACGGTTTTAAAATTCTTTCATGGTCAAGTCTCTGTCCATCCTCTGGAACACAGTTCTCTCCTCTGTTCCCATGCTTTTGGAATAGTCTTTCTTGGCACAACTCCTGTGACAGGTCAAGCTGGCTTTGACATCTCGCACTCCGGGCATAGCCCATACACTTGTGACTGAACATCCATTCTGAGCATGTGCAGAGGGCATCTTTATTTTCTTTTGCGCCGTCGCATTTCACATCAGCCATTTTTTAAACAAGGCCTAGCAGGGTCGAATCTGAGCTAGTACGAAAGCAAACATAACAGAAATTAGATATAGAATATAAGCCCTTCTGTTTACCGCCCACCATTCTAATTACCCATGTTAGGTATTACCTAGCGATAGCAACATTCAAACCGATTATACTTACCATCTGCATTCTTTGCCACAATACAATTCTACTACAGACAAAAATACATGTACTTTACTCTTCTTTTCTACGTAATCACATACCTATATTAGTTTGATTCACATTTTATTAATTAATTACATTTTTGCAATATAGCAGTTAGTTTCCCATGTGTAATGTCTAAATAAAAGGTGCATTTGTTGATTAATATACATGCATCACACAGTTAATAATATTACAGTTATAAGGGAATTAACTTTGAAGGGAGTACAGCATTTTTTGTATTTCCCATGCTCCATCAATGGCCACAAACGTCGCCCATTTATTAATTGAATAGTCCGTATATGAACCATTAAGCCTGGTTAAAATAAGATACTAATGTAGACCACTGGAAGGAAAGCAGCAAAAGAGGGTACCTTACTGTAGATTTAAAGATATAAGTAATTTATGTTGGTACATTAGTTACACCCTGATACATTGGATCCACTATGATTACTGGGACTGATTTTTGTACATATTATATGAAATTAGTCTGTATTGCCTTGAAGATTCCATTTCTCTTTTAAAAACTCAGAACCTTAAATACAGATTTAATGTGCATAATCGAGCTGTTTTACCTGCTGGAAAGGCAAACGTTTTAGCCACTGTTATTTCACGTTTGATTCTCAGCTTACTGTATTTATCAGGAATGTTGTAGCTAGAGAGGTCATTAAACAAAATTTCTAACTTTGAGAGGGTTACAGTGCCTTCCACTAATACTCATATTCAAGATCTGATCCTTTGTCTTTTATCATTCGGGGGACTGGGGTTGCATGTCCATTCATTTATGTCATTCAATTACTAAATGTTTTTATCAATTTTGAAATCGTGCTTTGGTTCACATGCTCTGTCTATACTAGCTTATTGGTTTAGTGTAAATTATAACTATTATAACTTGAAAGATTTTCATAGATCAGTAAAGTAGATACAGTATCAGAGTGGACATCTCACTTCTATTTATGATAACAATGGATCTGCATTGCTTTTAAGTTACAGGATTACATTTAATAGGCTGTGCCTATATCCTAAATAGTTCAGGTTTTTTTCAGCTTCTAATTTGTGATGTTGACATTCGTAAAGTTGAAAGCTTTCAAGTTTGAGAATACTGGGCTTACAAGAAGTATACCATGTTACATCCAGGTATTCCACATGTTACCCATGGTACAGAAGGAGGAAATGCCATCATTCGTGCTGTACATATAAAGCATTGCAAATATCAGGTTTCCATCTCTCCAAAGCATTAAATCATCCATCAGCAGAGTGAAACACTCTACTACAGAAATCAACAATTAACTCTAACACATGCATTCTGCCATGGCGGCATTTCAGCGAAGACCGTAGGCAACAGAATTCCTGGTGACTGCAAATGAGGAAAGTTTTTACATTAGATCTGACTGGGGTAGAGATGTCCTTTCATAGGAAAGTCTGTGAACTCCAAGACTGCAGTTGGAATGGCAATATACGTATTTTGGAGGTTCCAGAAGTGGCCGAAGAGCATAGTATTCTGTTTCTTGCTTCCTTCAGGAATCGTTACAAACCAAGTTCTCACATCTATTAGAACTTCAGAGAACACACTGAGCGCAAATGCATAATCCACACAGGAAAGAGGCATCCAGCTCTGTAAAAACACATGCGTTTTGCCACAAACGGGGAATATAGATCATACAGCTGACCAAATAGATGGCCCCTTCTCCTGTGAGGGTTATAAGAGTCTTATCTCCACCAAATCAGTGATATTCCCCCGCACTCAGGCAACAGCCCCTGAAGACTTTCACTTCCCACTGCAATGGTTCACTGACCCGGTGCGCTATCTCTGGATCCAAATACATACAGACCTAGTGTCCCGGGAAAATTATAGTCGTGCCATCACAAAATTGGAGGACGACATTGCTCGTTGGATTCGCCTCCCCCTCTCCCTTCTGGGCAGGATCTCATTGATGAAAATGGTTGTTCTTCCACGCTTTCTTTTCCTTTTTCTCAATATACCTATAGTCTTGCCAGTTAAATTTTTCAAACATCTTCGCTCGTTGCTCATTAAGTTGGCCTGGGCCAATAAACAAACCCCGGATGAGCTGGAGCCTTCAGGTTCTGCCCTATTCGATGGGTGGGCTGGGTGCACCGGACTTTGACCTTTACTACCAGGCAGCACATGCATATTTTTGGCTGCACCAGCAGACCCCCTCACAACATTTGCATATAGAGCGCATTACACACGCCCCAGCCCATTTGGTGACTGCTCTGTTTCATCCACCAAGTAGGTACACTACCACACTAGATTCGATCAATTCCACGATTCATGTCTGGCATAACCTTCTAAATAGACAAACGGTTACTATGCTGTACTCACCTACTACTCCAATAGCCTGGTGCAGATGGTTGCCAACTCTAATATCTCCAGATATGCTTACAGTACTTAGTAATTTGGGATTGGACACGATAAGAGACTTCTTTAATGACAGTAGAGGTAGAAACTGGACAGACCACCTGGAGAGGAATCCACGACCCTTGCCACTGGCTACATTTCATTACTTCAGAGCCCGGGGTGCATTAAGAGGTATGTTAGGAGACGACATGCTGGAGCCCCGGGAGGTACACTCATTCACCACATTGCTTCGAGCTCAATCCCCTAAACGCCTGGTAGCAGGAATATACTCACAAACACTGGAATTGTATAGGGATCGACATAACTAGGCCAAGCTAGAATGGCAGACGGATCTGGAATTGATTATAGATGATATGTGGCGATACTGCTGCGAGGCAACCAAACGTATCTCGCTCAATGGCCGACATGGGCTTATACAGTTTCAAATTTTGAACCGCGTCTATAATACGCCGGTTCGCCTACACAGATATGGGCTGTGTGATGCACCTACCTGTGAGCTCTGTGGAGCCTTGAGGCCAATTTCTTACACCTCGCATGGCTCTGTCCACCCATAGCGAACTACTGGATACATATATTTGCAGAACTTTACACAATAACACTGGTAGACCTGAGTCCTGATCCCCTATTGGCTCTCTTAGGCTACTCCAAAACAATACAGAAACCCATTGAGCGTTTGGTAGATATGGCGCTGTTGGTTGCTAAGCGAGGCACCCCTCCCACATTGAAACAATGGTCCAGAGATATGCTGTATTGTAATACGCAAACAGAAATATATAGTGAGCTCCTCCCGCCCAGAAACCGTCCGAAGAACTTTTGGAGCCTATATGCCACTTACATTGAGTCTCGAACGATGGCACACTTAGTAACACCTCCTCCTGCGGAGGGGAGTCCACTGCCGCGCCAGACGTAAAAATCCCCCCATGGTGCTTGAATGTAGCTACGAAAGAGTGTGATACCAGTGATGTAACACTGATCTTGGAGAAAAGTTCTTGTTGTTCCTTGGCGAATTGCTTGTATTGGAAAGTCAAGTATTGTATGATTTTATTATTATATGTGAATTGTCGTTGTGGTCGAGGATTCTTTGCATTCCTGCCGGGAAGGAAAATTGCGCTAATTAAGTTCTTGATTTTTTTCATTATTACGTTACAATGCGAGCATTTCTTTTTCCTTTTTGTATTTTGTCTGTATTGTATTATTGAAATGAGTAAAATAAAATAATTTTAAAAAAGAGTCCTATCTCCACCTATTACTTATAAGACGCACATTTCTGGGACTTCACCCACTGCCAGACTCCTGGAACAGGCAATAGTAGGGGTGTCAATGGGCAGTCACTCAAAAGTGGACACCGATGCCTTGGAACACTTTTTACTCATGCTTGCAGAAACATTGATGGCTATCTCTGCCACACAGGACCCCACACAGGATACCTGAAGGTCTCCAGGTCAACAAACAGAATTTACATGGCACTACTGTATGCCGATCTTCTATGATATATGTCCCTACTTGAACCAACAATGCCCACAGTGTAAAACATTCTACTGTCACCAAATATAATTGTACACTACTATTTCCCTTTATAAGTGTTATATAGATTCTGAGATGCCTATAAGCTTCTCTGCAAATTCGTTCTTTCCTCCTACCCAGAGCGGAATGCATGCTGCATGTGTACTTCCTCTTTTGTGTCAGTACTTTGATTGCAGATAATTCTATTCAAGAGCCTAACCTTGCATTGAATCATTTGGGATATGCACAAAACTATCCAGCACATGTTTGGGCATCCTAGCAGGAGAAATGTAAGAAATTACTACATTTTGTATTCTGTATCAAATGGGAGCAAAGCACTCTTACTTCTCACACCATTAACAATAAACTCAAGAATATGAGGCCCAGTGGTAGAAAGTGGAAAAGGAATTGGGTTCAGAGATAAAACAGACACTGTATTCCACCCTGGACTCATTTCGTCTATTGCAAACTGTTGTCTGCAGGGCTAGTGGGTATTTAAATGGTGTTTGTGATATCTTAGTAATCTGCCATGAAGGTTCTGCATCACACTGTAACAGAAAATGTATACACCTCAATGATATATCTGTGTATCCCACTCTTTGTACTTGGGTGTGAAATGTTACTCCTGAGATTAAACCTAAAAGATGACTATCTTAAATAAACGTTCATCAACACCCCTGTTTGTAAGATACCAACCTTAAGCTTTGTCACAATGTACTCTCTGCAGAAGATAAGTGACCGTTTCTGCCTGACCATTGTTCCTCTGCAAGGTAATTGGCAAACGGTGATATTCTGTGATTCTTCTCTAAGCAACTCACATGCATTACTAGAAATCTGAATGCCTTACACATAATCATATATGCATAGCATGTGTAACATAGTCTGTCTGAAGAGTTCCTTCTGTGCTGTTAAAGGATAACCTCAAGTGCAATGCAACAATCTTTACGGTCATTAGGAAAATTCTACTATATGTTCAGAAAAGTTCAAAGTTTGTTTTACAACACTACTCAACTCATTATTCCCAAATGTCCTCCAGACAAGCTCCAAAGTCAGCAAATGTTCTTTGCAAAAGAATGTTTAGATCTATGTATCTAGGTCTTAGTTGCAGCAAGATAGGATCATGATTGTATAATGATTGTAAGCAAAGGGAAACAGGGAGGACATTCTAACTTGATATCCTCAATGGCTGCAACTTGCTCCAAACTCAGTTAATTGTATGTTGAGAAATGTTCTCCAAAGTTGCATAGTGCATTCTCCTGACCAGCAAAGCCTCACACCACACAATGCTGAAACTTTGCATAGGCCATCGGCCTACCGTCTCCTGAGATGGATTTGACATGAGTTGGTTTGGGGTATCAATTCCACCACATCGCTGCGAGCCATGTCTTCTGACCTCCTTCAGGACCAGGAGAAACAATATCTTTGCAGACCTACAGCTTCCATCATGATTGACAGAAGTGAGAAAAGCCCTTGACAGAACGAACAAGTGACCTAAATGAAGCGGAGATCAGTGATGTGAATACATTCCTGCTGGCTTCCAAGGCCCTGGGTGATGCTGGTGTGCCTGTATAATTTGGAGACTAACCTAGCTGTTAGAACACACCTTCTGTGTAAAGTATTTAAGGAAGGGGAGCAAACTAGATCCTTATGGGATGAGTTCAATAGGGCTGTCATCTCTTTGATTAAAATCCAGGAAAGCCCTATTAGCCCGTGCCAGTTAAAGATTGATATTTTTGCTTGACTCCACCATGAATATACTTTCTAAGGTGTTGGCAGCTAGATTAAGGAGAGTTATTACAGTGTTATTTCACCCATCAGATGTTGGATTTCGGCAAGATGCCCTGAAGTCATATGCTCCACACTTTTCCTTGTCAAAGCTATGGTAACCAGGAACTTTTCTTTGTACCAACCCTAGATGATGATAAGGCATTTTACAGGGTTGAATTGGAATATTTATTCAGAACATAGTAGGGCTGGACTAAAGAATGGTTTCATTGATGACATTAAATGGGCAAATCGGCCACAGACAATTGTGGAGGTTTCCTGTCAGATTCGTTCAATAGAAAGAGAGGTACACTACAGGGATGCCTTCTGTTGCCACTGTTCTTTCTTCTGGGCCTAAAACGTCTTATTATTTTCATGACACAATCCGGCAACATTCATGAGATCTCTATGCTGAGTAGTCTAGTGAAAGCTCTTGTGTATGTCTCCTAATCTTATTGAAACCACAGTGTTCATATGGTAAAATGGAGGTAGCACCTACATTTAATAGCTTGTAATGTTTCACCTTGCTATCTCTGCATCTATATACGTGTCCTATGTAATTGCCTATTACAAGTGTATGTGTGTGTATATATAGGTATAAATCGGCACATATTTACTATATAGTTGGTCTGTATACTTGCTGTTGCTCTTTCAACACTGATTGGGGCATCAACTAATCACTAGCCCAACTAACAAAACAGGAATATTGGACTTATAATTACCAGCCTCAGGTGGCATGACCTACATAACCCCATATACGTTACTTAGATCATTCTATTAAAGATTTCTAGATCACACTGAAGAACAATTGGCCCTCTATGTACAAAAAGGAAATGTTAATCATTAAATACTGAAGCATCACTGAAGATTGATTTAAAAACGTTTTCGTTCTTCAACTAGGAATCCTCACTTTTCAAACTGGAATTACCAAAGCAAAAATGGTACAAACATAGTTCATTGATAAGGTATTGTATTGTAATTGCATTTATATAGCGCTTACTACCCCTGACGAGGCGTCGAAGAGCTTTTTCGGCAGGTAGCACGCTACTCCGGGACCCACAGAGGATAAGTGTTGAATTAGTATAGTGAAACATGCAAGTACATTTTAAGTGGTGGATAGGTTAATCAGTTATTTGGATTTGGAATGATAGCAGAAGGATAGAATAGGACAAAGGTTTGTATTTATTTATCGCTCGCTTGTTGACGCATGCTATTCAGGGAGCCTATAGAGGATTAGTGGTGAATTAATATGGTGAATTAATATGGTGAAATATGAGGTAATTTCAGTGGTGGATATTAGTCTGTTACTTTGAGTGAGAAGGATAGCGGATAGATAAAAGGGGAAGAAAGATTTGCATTCATATAGCACTTGTTACCCCTGATGGGCGTTGAAGCACTTTTCTGGCGAGTAGCACGCCACTCCGGAACCCATAAAGGATTAGTGTTGAAAATTAGTATAGTATAAATATGAAGTAATTTGAGTAGTAGATATGTTATTCAGTTATTTGGGCAGTATATTAGTATAGTTGAATATGGAATATGGAATTTGAGAAGTGAAACATGTTAGTCTGTTAATTTTTATTGAAAAAGGATAATGGAGGGATAAAAGAGTGAAGGATTTTTTTTATAAAGTCTTAGCAGTAGGAAGAGGCTTTTGGATGAGTAAAAAGGAGTTTTGGAGGGAAGGAGTCAGAGGGCAGCATTTCTGGCCCTAGTCCCGACCAGTCTCAAACAGGCCCAAACAGGCAACTACCCTTGTCCTCTCCACCCTTAAAAGGCCCAAACAGGCAACTACCCTTGTCCTCTCCGCCCTTAAAAGGCCCAAACAGGCAACTACCCTTGTCCTCTCCGCCTTTAGCCTCGACGCCCGGGCTGAGACGCCCTAAGCCTGGCCTTTTTTGTAGCCCTAGTAATCAGGTGACCCTTTCAGCCAATGGGAACCCTAGCACTAACACTATCCAATCACAACACTAGCCCTAGCATCTAGAACCAATAGGAGACCAGGACCTTGCAGCCAATCTCAATCCTAGTCCAAGCACCCAATCAGTTCAAAAACCCTGATCTCTACGTCCAATAAAGGACTTAGCCCTACCACTAGTCCCAACCCAAGTCAAAGCAGCCAATGGTACAGGTAGCCCTAGTCCCTACTTCCAATAGAAAGCCTAACCCTACTCTTAGTCCCACAACTGGTCCAACAACCAATCACACCAGAAGCCCTAATCACTACTTCCAATTAAAGCTGTAACCCTAGCCCAAGTCCCACCCTACTCCCAACAACAAATAACATAGGAAGCCCTAGTCCCTACTTCCAATAGAAATCCTAACCCTAGCCCCAACCCTGCAATGATTGATTCACAGACTGAGAAACCAATCAGAACCCTCAAATACCCAACCAATGAGGACATTAGCCCTAACCCAATAGAAACACCAGGTACAACCACCAATCAGTGTACACATGTGCCAACCACTAGCACACCATATAAGGTCCCAGCAACCTCAGACAAGGTTTGCTGGCCAGGGAGTTGGAAACTGCTTGCTCCTGTTCAGAATCTCCTAGGAGACAGACAGGCTCAATCCACAACTTTGGACTTCAGCAGGTAAAGGCTTCACTAACTCGAAATCTAACAATACTGTTTGAATAAAGCTTTACTCCCCCTGCTGGCCAAAAAACGAAGTGCACAGGCCCCAGTAAATACAGTTTCAACAGCTCACAGAAGCACCCTATGATGTAGAAAATCCCTGTTGCTGGGGGGGGGGGGGGAGACGGGGGGCTGGCCTCACTGGCTTGTGAACACAAAATGCAGGCTGGGGGTGCACTGTTTGAGCACACAGGCCTAAGCACAGAGCAATGGAGAAATTTGGAGGGAAAACAGATTTGTCACCTAGGAATGAGTGGGACAAACTACAGAGGTTGGACTGCAAATCCCACAATTCAACACACTAAATGAAGGTAATCATGGGCAGGGAAAACCACACATTTAAAACACAACACAGTTGATAAAATATGCAATTACAGGCAGGCTAAAATTACAATTTTTAACTGTAACAACCACAGGCATAGACAGTAAACACAGAAAGTGAAAATCGTTTTTTAAACAACTTTTTGACTTGGGAAGAGACAGCATTAGTCTGTCTCCTTACCACTTCCTGCAATAGATGGGAAACGCCTAGAAACCTCCTACAAAAACCATTGTTCACTGAAGAGTTAGCCTCACTCAGAGGGACAGTAAAAGGTCCTGTGAAACACCTGAACAAGGACAAAGAATCCTATTCCAAATCTAAACGAAAAGGAGAATAATACATAAGCTATTTGCCGATGCACAAAATTCTTCGAAGATATTCCTCAAAATAATTAAAAATAATATATTGGAATCCATACCTTCACTCGAGTCTGTCAGAAGATACAAGCAACGAATTCCTAAGATTCTTCACTAAAAATAATTCAACATGAAAAAAAACTTCTGAAATCTCAAATGTAACATTACTTCCCAAATCAGACAAAAGATGTATCTTGTTTGTCCATTAAATCCGGAAGAATTAAATACTTTAATAAAAACAACTTTGCCCAGCATACTACTTCAATGACCTCTTGCCCACTTCTGTATTAAAAAAGCCATTCATATATTCGCTCCTTCCCAGCTATGGGTGTGTCGATGCATCCCTTTTGAAGTGTATATTTCCAAAATGCCTTTAACTTTGACAAATCACATCTACCCCCTATTGAGGTATACCGCAGATTCAAGATTGGCATGTTTGTTGTTGCTCAACCCTTTGTAGGCAGCCAACCGCCTTTGCGCAGCCAACACCCTCTATGCACAACCAACCCCCTTCGAGCAATTCCTTTGACTGTGTGCGGTGTAGGGTTGCCACCAGGTCTGGCCTTTATTTATGCACCCAGCCCTCACGCGTGGCCACCGAATACGTAAAGTTACAATGCATGCAATTACCTTGCATGCTGTTTCAATCCAAACTTTTACTCCGACTTTCGGGGTGGTCGGCGCAGGGAGTTGGAATAGATTAATTTTCTATTCCAACTCCAGTTTGTGCAACAGTAGGGAAGGTGTTGGAATTAAATCCAACACTTTCTACCCACTGCTGCACACCTTTTGTGTTGCAACGACATGCGATGTAATGGCATGCGTTGTAATAGTTTGGTTGTAAAGGCGATCTCCCGTGGCCCACCACCCCTGACATGCACAGCCTTTGGCTGTGTGTGGCTTGGGTTAGCCGCAGACATCACCTGTGCTCTGCCAACCTACCTCAAACATGACCCCTCCTTTTTTTATTTTATTTTAAATAGCTTTGGATCCCACTGGACTGTTAGGTGACACCATGGCCCTGTGGGAGTCTCTCAAGACCAGGTGATCACGCTGGCTCACTCGAATGTGTCAGATCCCTGAAACCCTCCAAAAGTTTGTTTTTAGCCGTGGGGCCTTGTCCCCAAAGTCCAGTTGGTCAAGGTACACCTACCCTGCTCTCTTATGCCTTATGTGACTGTCTTTTAAAAACAATAATTCAGTCCCCGTGTCCTGAAATGCCACATGCAACATTTCTCCTCATGTTGTGGCAGCCACACAGTGTACGAACTCCAATGGGACTCACTGGAGCAAGACGGCTGACAGAAAAAGAGACCCTCTTGGCCAATCTGATTCCTCTATTTAAAGTCTCATGCTTGCGGGACTCGCAAACCCAATTATCCATATATTCATAAATTATGAACCCTGATTACTCAAAAACTACTGAACTGATTTACACCAATTCACAAACAACATACTTTCTGGACCAAGATCTGGATTTCTGCCAAATTTGTTGTTGTTCAGCTGCTTGGGCTGCAGCGCTGTTAAAAAATCCCAGTTGAAATTGCATGGCAAATTTATAATTTTTTACTTTTTTGGGGGAATGTTTCATTAGACAGCGCTAAAATTATTTGCCAACCACAAAATGTTCTTCCTATGGTAACTAGGTTGTAACTATAACTACACAGTGGCGACCGCTATTGTATAATATAGGTATTTTTATCTAACTTTTGATTTTTCACAAAAGCGTGGTCTTTAATCTCTTCATTCAACACTATTTTATTTCAAATAACGTTAGTTTAGATTTGTTAGTGATGTTGTCCTGTCAAGTTCTTACCACATATTATTAGTTGCTGCTTTTACTTATTCTTTAAAGAAATGATTTATTTAAAAAAAGTTCCTTTCTCTGCAGTCCTGCTGCACACTTGACAGTTTAACTTCTGTGTCTAAAACAACCAAGACTTTATAAAAGGACCAAAAAAATCATATCCTTCCTTCTTATTTAAGCATAATCTTTAGGCCAGGGTACATACATTCCCGATGGCATTTACTGATTCCAGAAGAATGCTCTTAACAAACATAGCAGTGCATTGTTCCACAAACATCTGGTGAATCCATAAAGGAAATCATCCAGAAAGAGATTTTCCTGATTTAGACTAGAGATTCCATTATGAATTCAGTACATCATCTTTCTTATTTAGGCCTTTCAAATTGCATGACATTTTGCTACATGCATTTTATCTTCAGTCTTGCATTGTGAAAAGCTGACTTATGCTTGTGGAAGGCTAGCAGTGCTGTGAAAATGTCAAGTGATTAGAAGATGGTCTTCCATTCCTTCATGTCGTTAGTGCATTTCTTTTACCATTTTTTGTTAGAACACCAACATCTGAAAGTCCTAAATTCTCTTTAAAAAAAGTGGAGGGTGGACATTCCATTTTGTAACGTCTTATGGAGGATTCTGAATCGAAATTCTTGTGTACAATCATTTCTTTTGTTTCATAATGCAAATTTTATCTTGGAAACTTTTAGTCAAACAAAGAGTGACTGGTGCTGTATGAAAGATGGAAATTGTAATTGAAGAAACCACCTGCCTAATCCTATATTTTATATCCGCAGGTTTTGACGAAGAAACTGGTAAAGTTGTAAACTACCCGGTAAATGGAGCAAGATTCATATCTGGGAAACCTATTTTGGATAACAATGCTGTGAATCTGTTTTCATCTATTCTTGTGGCTCTGATATTTCCTGGAATTGCCTGGGGTTTCTGGCCAAGAGCCTGAACCCTTTTCATAAATGCACATTTCACATCCCAACAGGGTCAATTTAACTAAATGAATCTGAAAGTTAATATTGCACTATGCATAGATACATGCTCTTCAACATATCATTGTAACGCATACTTTTAATCTGTGTTTGATAGTAGAGATATTTTAATACTTTACCTCCTGCAAAGTCCACATATCAGGGTCCTCAATTTAATTTACGGTTTCAATTTGTGTTAGATTGTTTTAAATTGTTAGATTTCTGTTTTTTATTGCATTTATCTAAACTCTCATGAAGCAGTGTTTACCTTCACAGTGGATATTTTATACTATTAAAATGGCTGTGGTGGCACCACTTAATAGCTGCATCAGGGTTGTATCAAATGGTTATTGCAACGAAATTAAACTGTATGGCCGTGACTGATGTATATATTTTGACAACTGTTATTTCCACTAGCAGTTGTGCCTGAAAAGGAATAGCACATTTCAAATTAGCGCCTAATAGACATTTTGTATTAAACCTTGTACGTTAATGCAGGGGAGAAAGCATATGAATTGCTTGACTTTCAACAAAAAATCTTTATTTTTTTTTTTTGCAAAATGACTATTCGAAATTGGACAATAGCTTGAAATATTGTGGTTCCGATGCAATCAATGCCAGATTCGTTGTCAGCCAAGTAGCGACAGTTTTAAAAAAAGTGTATGCCAAAGAACTGGGAAGACTTTTTATTGTAGCGCTCACAGCAAGTATGTCCTATACCACATCATAAATCCTGTTTAACACACTTAGGGCTAAATCCTGATAGGCCGCAAATCCTATTTTGGATGCAAAGTCCTTTTTGCATACACTACGAGATTATAACTGGTGTGAAACTTTCCACTGTTTACTCCCATGATTTTCAGCATGAGAAACCTGTTGCATATCATAGGAGTGAATGGGGCTCCATCTGTTTTTAGAACCCAGTACATATGCAGATTAGCAGATGCTTTATTTGCATTTGTGTTTTTTTGGGCGGTGGGAAGGTTGCAAGCCAATTGGGCCCTTAATGTCTTTTTAGCAAGTGAATGTCAAACTGTTTGGTCAAGGTACCATTCATTTGTTCACCATATTTTGTTTCTGGGTAAAAAACAAAACCATGTGCCCTTTAGTGGCCACATACGTTTTGTCTTGGAATAGTGACACTTTTAATTGCTACTTTAATCTGATTTGAAGTGGGTGTTCTGAAGCAGATTACTCATGTGAAGTTTCATATTAATACAAATAAACTGTAAACTGATTCAAAAAATAGTTTCTTGGATACAAGGGCAGTTCCTCTTAACCACTTCTTTAGGAAAAATGAAAAATCTAAACCGGTTTAGCAAACCTTGTAGTTTTTATTAGGGTGAGGGTGAGTGACCATTCTCCATGTGTGCACACTTATAGACGGCCTATACTAAATTCGTTTTTTGGATTATTTTTATTATCTTTTGCCTGAATGTTGTCTTAACTTAGCACAAATAGGTTTATCAGTTGTGTACGTGTTATTGAAGTCTTTTGTACAGTCAGGAAAAGGTCGGTCAGTTGACTAGTTTTGGGTACATTTTGTGCAAGCTTCATTTCAGAGTGTTGCTTGTAGATTTGTCAGGAGATGGCTACTGCCTGTAATCTTGTAGATCCAAATTAAACTCTGAAATTGAACTATTGAGGAATCTGAAACATACGTTGGTACTATTGTGTGCGTGTGTGAACCTACTGTTTTTCTGTGAATAACTGGAAAGCCTTTAAAACCTACCTAATGCTGCTCCGTGCCAGTGATGCACTCTGCAGTTGGTAAATCTTTTTTTTATTATTAAAGGAATTTGATTGTGATTTTGATTTCATCTTCATTTCACGATTGATCATTTTTTGTTTATTGTTCATCATTTTAAAGTTAATGATGACCTACTTAAACCCTTCATTGATTTCTACTGAGACGAAATTCAGTTGGGTCATTGCAACATACACCCATTTTTACAGATGGTCCAGTTTGAGTACCCAACAATAATAATAAAAAGATGTCATTCAGAAAGCTGTTTTTTTGTGGTGCATCAATTGTGTATATGTGTATTGATACAGTAACTTTCTTCTCATAAGCTGGCATAAGTTGTGTTTGCACTACATGTTCATGAGTAAACAAAGTATACACATTTATTGCCCTTAATAAAGCCAAGAACATGCAGACTTTGGTGAGCCTGGTGTCTCTTTTCCTTCACTTCAGACAAGTACAACACCTATTACACCACTGTGTCTGCATTAATACCAATAAACGGTAAACTGCTTAAAAAAAACAGTTTCTTGGATACTATGGCAGTTCCTCTTAACCACTTCTTTAGGGAAAAACTGTTCTCTTTTGAAAAATCATTTTTTGATTTGCTTCTAACTGTTGACCCCTTGGACAGATTTGCCTGCAATGTGACAATCTACCACTTTAGTCAGCTATGTTTAAGTATGGCAAGTTTCATGAAGATCCACCCTCTGCAAAAAAAGTTAAAAGTGGGGGTGAAAGTTTATAAGTTCCTATTTTAGCTCCCATGGAAATTATGCTGAAAGATGAAGCAAAAAATACTGAATAGAATTACACTATATGTGGCATGAATTTAGAACTTTACTCCGAAAGCATGCTTGTTTGATTGGTGTAAATCCACCCAGTAGTTTTTTAGACCGATTTTGTTCCCGGGGTCCCCAATCCCCGGGGCCCAGCCATTGAAGTACTGGACTATGGAGGCTGCACGGCCACCCTCTGTGGGCCCTGTTTGATCCCGTGGACCCTATCCACTGGGGACCGTAGTGCACTGCATAGGGAGGGGGGCCACACGGCCCCCTCCCCTAGAAATTAATGGCCTTGGGGGACCAATTCCCCAGGGCTGGGCTCTTGTTATGTAGCGGTTTCCCTGCCCATACTATTGCGGGCAGGGAAACCTGTGTTTTCTATCGCATGGCTTGGCGCTTTTAACAAACATTATGGTGCGGTCATGGATATCAGCTGGGCAGCCGATAGCCAGCAATGCGCCAGTGTTCCTTCCACTCAGTTTGACGCAGGGAGGTCTTGCTTAGCCTTTGCTCATGGTTAGCCAAACTTAACTTGGGAAGCTAGAAATTCACAAAGATTCCTTGCTCAGCACTCGCTCCTGGAGAACAACCTGTATATTTCAGTATAAAGTAGATGAGCAGTACAGCGGGCTGCGAGGTTTAGCCGAATCCAGGACCGCCAGCAGGATCAGGTTACCAGTGACATCCTCTGGAGAAATGAAGAGAATGACTGGGCACTGCTTATGGGGTGATGTCAATGCTGTCCTCACACAAAGCGCGTTGCTAGTGATATAATGAAGAAACTTCACTCCACATGATATGCAGATTAGGTTTAATAAACATCGCAATTTCCAGTCTGGAATGCTGCTCTTAGCTACAACAACAATGGCAATGCGGTTGACCGCTCTTGGAATGTTGTTTGGTAAGGACAATGGAAGAGGATAAAAGGGGATGAGGGAGATATCAATGGAGAGGGAAATCTAATGGATAAAATACAACATATGCTTAATTATGATGCCAGAGAATTGACCAAAGCCCTGTCGTTTCGCTTGCGAACAGGGATTACATCTGTGATCATCTGAATTTATTCCACATAGGGGCACATGACTAAATCTGAGAAGATTGTATGGGATCATGGACGTGACTGAATCCTCTTTCACAGAACTGGTGGCTCTTCTGTCCCTTGACACTAAATGGCATTTGATAGTGTGGAATGGAGCTACTTATTTGCGGTACTGACATGTCTTGGTTTCGGGCCTAAGTGTATTGGGCGGATTAAGCTTCTCTACGTAGACCCTCTGGCACGAGTACAAGTTAATAACTCTGTGTCAGGGTGTTTTCTCTCCAAAAGGGTACAAGACAGGGCTGCCCCTTGTCCCCAATGCTCTTTGGCAGGGCGCTTGAGCCATTAGTGGCCTGGGTGCGATAAGATCCCCTCATATGGGGCATTCCAGTGGATCGAAAATAGGATGAAAGAATCTCACTCTACTTGAATGATGTCCGATTAGAAGTCACGAAGCCCATGCACTCCATCAATAGGATTTTACAGATTTTGCACACATTTGGGAACTACTCAGGGTATTGAATAAACTGGGAAAAGTCCCTACTGTTCCTGCTGGTGGGGGAGTACCAAGATTGACATCTAGATGTAGTGTCCCATTCGAGATGGTTGGCTTCAAGTACCTGGGGGTGTACATGACTAGGGAGGCACAGACCTTTTACACTAGGAACATGGAAGCACAATTGGACCGATTCCGCAGAGATGCCCAGCATTGGCAAATGCTTCTGCTTTTCCTGATGGGTCGGGCGACCATTATTAAAATGAGGACTCTCCCACTCCTGCTATATATTTTACAAAATATGCCCTTCTGAATTCTGCAAGAACTTTTTCAAAAGATCAACTCAGAATTATGACTATTGTTGTGGGGCAGCAGTACTTCCCATATAGCCTTACTAAAGTTGCAGAGAGGAGTCTGCGACGGAGGGTTGGTGGAGCCTTATATTAAGAAATATTATTGGGCCGCACATTTAGTCACAGTGAATGACTGGGTATTTGGGGATAGAGTAGATCCGGCTTTAGGAATAGACAAAATGGCCATGGGTGACCAGGGATACCCCACTCTCCTATACCGTAGAAAGATGGTTTGCAGTCTGTCGTTCCATACGCAGACAGTAGTGAAGGCGTGGAGGGATGCCATAAGATGTCTGGGTTGGGAGGTTAAATTGACAGAGATGACTCCACTTTGGGACAGCAACTTTCTTTGAGGGTGGGAGAGTTACGGGGCTACACAAAATGGGAGTTAATTGGTCTGGAAAGAGTGGGTGACATCTGGAGGGGGACAGGCTTACATTTCTTTTGCTAATCTCCAACAGAAATATGACCTGGGGGAAACTTGGTGGCGCCGATATTTACAGATGAGCCACGCACTGCGGGTCACATCCAAGAGGGAGAGTTGTTGACCTAGTTGGTCCGCTGGAAGACCCACTATTGACAGACCACGTGATTGAGTGATTGATCTCAACTGTACTTAAAAAAAAAAAACTCGTGAATAACTCCCTGGATCCGTTGAGACCATTGAAGGCAGCTTGGAAGGGTAATCGCCCACAGACGATGAGGACTGAGATTTTGCATAGAGCTTATTACTTCAGGCCACTATTACACTGCTTAGGAAGGGCCGACAATCCATTATGTCAATGGGGATGTGGACAGGAGGGGCCCTTTTACCACCTGTTGTAGGACTGCCCACTGATAAACATAGATATTGGGCAGAAATAGGACAGATTATGGCTTAGGTGGTGGGGCTGGAGGTCCCTTTAGAAGCTAAATGGCACGTGATGCTTTTCCTTGGGGCTGAAACCTGGCCGAGTTATAAAAGAATCTGGTTGGCATTGGCCTCCGTGGTAGCCAAGCGCAATATAGCACGGGACGGAGAGCCTTCTCCCCCGAGTGTGGCCTGCAAGTAAAGTGGATCTGGATTGGTGCTGACGTGCCGAACATACAATCTAAGTAGAGGATGCAAAAAGAAATGGCCAAAGCAGAAAAAGACAATTGAAGGAAGGAGAACTGATAAATCTAATGCAGCGCTGCAGCTAAGGACCCCAACTTTCCTGAGACACTAGGGTTGAAAGGCACCCTTATTTCCATGTTTCCAGTGTGTGGGGTTCAAAGATTCCCTTAGTTTAATTTTTCTAGTGTGTGGGGATGAAAGATGCTTTATTTGATCTTTTTTGGGGGGTAATTGACCCATGGAGACCATCAAGGATTTAGAAAAGTCCTGTGTGGATCTGGAGTCCGAAAGGGATTAGTGCCTGATAATGGCGTGAATGATAGTTATTTTTCTTTTTTGTGAGTTTGTAAACTTTTTGTGTGTTATGTATTGTCAGAACCCTGTTTCGGGGGCAACGGGGCACACAGGAGTTATTGGGCCTAAACAAGGTGGGAATAGGCCTTTTAACCCTGATGTCCCAGACCCACCCTAGTATGGATCCTGCTCAGTTGGGTCAAGCGCCTCCTTATGCACCTGACTCTTAACTGGGTAGCGTAGCTTTAGCAGTCAAGGCTCCCTCAGGGGAAGTTCAGATACAGTTCAGTAACATGCCTTATAACTGAACATGCGGGATGCACGGCAATAAATCAATGTCCACACTTGTTTTTGTATAAAAATAAATATTTATTTTAACTACACATGTAAAGACTCCCGTTCTTGTAGTTCTTTTCCAGACGCAAATTGTGATCTAGGGTCTGGACCTTTGAAAAAAAAAAATGTAAACAAGTTTATTGATTTTTTTTCAGTTATGAAAGAAATTACATTACGGCCATTAATGTGTATCAGCAGACATAGTAGGATGAAATAGAATGTATATCAACTTGGCACATAAAGAAATACTTTTTGCGATTCGAGTAAGTGGTGATTCAGTTCATGACATTGTTCTTGCATGCGAACTGCTCGCTTACTATAAGCAACAAAGTTATAGTGAGCTTGGTTTTGACTACGTAGGTATCGGAAATGTTATAATCACAATAGAAACTGTCATCGACATTGGAGAACTAATGTAGGATACAATACAACATATCATTAGGTTTGTCACAAAGAGAGGAAAGAGAAAGTGATCAATACAGCTTTTGGCACAACATACTGCACTACCTTATAATGTAAACCACATAATGATGCCATCTCTTCCAGAGTACCAGACGGGACCTCTGGTGTCTGTGCTAGAAGATGACTCCATATATCTCTAGGCCTCGAGGCCCGGGGTAGTGTTTCGGCATAAGTAGTCGGTTGTTCCTGGCAATATATTAAATCATTCAAGTAGAAACATAGCTTTATTTCGATATATTAGACATATCATCAAAAGCATAACAGCACAATAAAAATTAAAAACTACAATACATTTTAACATTTAATCCTCACTTTACAGATAGTGCAATTAGATACTTGCTAAAAACATAAAAATGGCAATAAAACATACACCTCAGTGTTTGAGCAGCTCTTAGCAAAAGGATCAAATACAAGTAGGAGGTATTTAGGTGGCTGGTACAGATCGTGATTAGTGGAGACACAATTGCCTGGCGGATCTGATTCGCCATGTCCAGCCTAAGAATTTTGCTAAGCAGCAAGCATACAGGGGACGAGCATCCGATCTTAAAATGCGCAGGGCCTCCAGATGAAATCTGGTACCTAGGTTCCTACATAGAGGTTTCAGCCAAATGCGCCGCGGGGCTGCATAGGCTGGGCACTCAAACAATAAGTGGGCAACTGACTCAAGCTTGTTATCACAAAAGGGGCAATATGGTACAGTTTGCAGCGGTGGCTTCCAGCTTGCTGTCAACTGGCCAAGAGGCAACATGCCCACTCTAAATTTAAAGTATAGTGCCCTATCCCATGATTTGTGGATCAGATCTAAGTAGGATTCCCTAACAGGATGCTCTTTAACCATCAAAAATTCTCTGGAAGATCTACAGAGTTTAGAGTCACTATTTCTCCCATTTGCCACCCAAGTCCAATAGAGATTCTTTAGGGTCTGTTTAGTGGGGGAGGTTCTATTAACCCAGGCATCTCCAAGGCCGAGGTCATAAAGAAGCCGCATAACTTCCTTAAGCCAACGGACCTTGTGCCAGCCAGGGGTTGAGAGAACTTCCCTTAGGCCTTCCGCATAACTGGACAGTTCTGGAACCCTCCAGATTCGTGCCCACAGAAGGAGGGGACGCAGCCTTGCCTGCTCATCAATTGGTCGTGTCCCTGTATCCAATAAAAGTGGGAGGGAAGGGGTGCTATGCGGGAGCCTCAAGAGGTCTTTGTGGAAGTTATTTTCCAGGCGCCTCAAGTGGTCAACTTTCTGCACACCCCACAGTTCAGACCCGTACAGGACTGCGCTCACCGCCCGTGCCCTATATATATATCTAGTACAGCACCTATTGGTTTGAGGGACGAGGCGCGTTGTTCCTTCAATAGGGCCCCTGTTATCCTCTTGTGAGTCAAAAGGATCTTTTGATGGTGGGACTTCCAATTCATAGAATCACAGAGGCGGATACCTAGATAATCAAACTCTTTTACCCTTTCTAGCGGGACTGAATCCAAGGTGGGGGGAACAACAGTTTTCCTTGGGGGGTTTAGAACCAAGAATTTAGTTTTGCCTACATTAATTGCAAGACCCCTAGAATCACAAAATATCTTAAAGCTGGAGAGTAAAGATTGAAGGCCTTTTGGGGTTTTTGAGATCAGGAGGGTGTCGTCCGCAAACAGGAGGGTAGGAATTTTCCTGCCAGCCAGGGAAGGTGCATCAGCTGGATGTTTGAGTAAGTGCTCCACCACTCCATTAACATATAATGAAAACAGAGTGGGGGCAAGCACACAACCCTGGCGGACACCCCTATTTACGGGAATACGTGGTGTTTTTTTTGGCCCTGCTCTCCCCACCTGATCTGTGCAAAATTACTCTCGTGAAACTTGGTAAGCATGCTTAGTAGGTACGGAGGGATTCCCAAACCCTCCAAGACATTCCATAACTGGACACGTGGGACCAGGTCAAAGGCAGTCCGTAAATCTATAAATGCGAGATACAGACTGCCCTTGCCCAGTACAACCACTTTCCAGTATAGCAGTAGTAAGCGAAATGTCTGTTCAATAGTCCCTACACCAGATCTAAAACCAGCCTGAAAGTCTGACAATACTAGGTTATCTTCAGCCCACTGTAAGATCCTGCCTAAAACTACCTTGCCAGCTACCTTCTGTGTGGAATCTAGCAAACTAATAGGGCGGTAGTTAGCGGGGTCTTCCCGACATCCCTTTTTAAAGATCGGGACGACCTACGCACCCTTCCAGGAATCGGGGAAAGGTCCACCCCGCAGCGCCGCGTTCAGAAGTAGGGCAATAAGCTTGCTCCACACCTCCGGATTGGCCCTTATTAAGTCACCTGGGATGCCATCCGGTCCTGCCGCCTTATTAGGCACCAGGCACTTAATTGCCCCTTCAACTTCGCTGATTGCAAAAAGGATGTCCTCACCCGAGTAATCTACAGGCACTCGAGAGAGATCTGTCAATGCATCTAAGGATCCCTCCGGGATAGCATATAGATTAGAGAAATGGGCAAACCACGCCTCCCCCATGATATTACAGGTCAAAAGAGAGTCGGCGGGTTTATCTCTATCTCTCAGCAGTTTCCAAAAAGCCCTCGAGTCTTTCCTAGAGCTGGCCATCATTAAATCCTCCCAGTATTTAGTTTCATAGGCCCCCCCTAGCCATGGACAAAGCTTTTTTTGTAACTCTTCCTTGCAAGGCTAACACGGCACGGTACCTTGGATTTTACTGCTAGTGTAAGTTCTCGTTTAGCAGCAGAACAGGAAGAAGAGTACCATTTAGCTCTGTTCTTTAAAGTGCTCCTGCGCGAGGCCCCCACTCTACCCTGATGGACAACGAACAGCTCACTAAGTGATAAGGTAGTTTCAGTGAACACGTTGCAAACATCTGAAATGCTAGGTTCCATTGTGTCTATGCGCATTTTCACAGTTGACATTATCGATTTTGCTTTGGCCATCCTCCCCTCATCTGCGGCAACTTTGTTCCATTTTAGCCGCCTACCACAATTCGAGGGGACTAATTCATGGGAAGATTTCCATGTGTGTGGGAAAGGAGTTGGGAATGTGTCTTCCCATGGCGGAGTAAGAGACAGGACTAATGGATTATGATCGCTATCAGTTGTCTCTAAAACCTCCATGTCTTGGAGGTAGGGCCAGAGTTTGTAGTTCAGCAAAATATAATCGATACTTGAAGTGTGGCCCACCCTATTATAGGTGTGTGCCCCCCTAGTATCTGACTTAGATCTGCCATTGGTGGCTCTAAGGTCATATTCCATACAGAGGCCATTAATGTCTATGGCACTTTGGGTCCACTTTTTAATCGGGTTTAAGGAAAGCGAGGGAATACCTCTCCTAACATCATCCTCCCAAGTATCTAACATGTCGTCGCTGGCTAGTGGCTCAAAACAACAATTGAGGTCTCCAGCCAGTAAGACCAAGCAATCTGTATTACAGGACCTGAGCTCATCCTCAATTCCTGTAGAGGATAACAAGGAGATACTACCCCTTGCCCCCCTTAGGTAGAGGTTAAACAGTTCTAGCTTTAACCCTCCTTGGCATTGAATAGATAGTCTCAACAGATCAGGAGATTTTGTTGGTATTTGCCTTATTGATAACCCCAATGTGATGTTAACCCAAACGAGGAGACCGCCCGAAGGGCGGCCTTTGCTGCCACAGTCTTTGGATGCGGGTACAAAGTAGGTAGTAAAACCTACCCTGTGGCGAGGTTCCAGGCACCAGGTTTCTTGCAGAAGGCAAATCCCGAAGGGATCCACAAAAGTACTCCAATCGGGAGTATCTATGTTACGTGCAAGATCTGCAACGTTCCAGCTTAGGAGCCTCAATAATGGCTTGCCTCCAACATCAGCCCCAATGGGGAAACACATGCAGCGGGGCCAGTAACAGCAGTATAATTTCTTGACACAGGTAACGCTACTAAAGGGTCAGCCATAACCCCCAATGGGATTGAAATGTCCTCTTTCTTAGGCAAGTTGGGTATAGGTACATCAGTGCTCTTTGTACTAGTTAGTGGTGACAACCGGTGCGAGTTCAAAATCATTAAGCCACTCCTTAAACTTTGGCGCACGACCCCTGCCCCACCTACAAGCCACTCTTCATTTAGCTAGCAACAGGGGAATGGTGAGGTATCTACAGCTCAATTATGGAATGGATTTAGTGTATCTCAACAAAGCTGTCAATGATGTGCGCTCTAAAGAGATTACTGTCATCTGTTCCAGAGCATCAAAAACCTGCGCCCAATACTCATTTACTCGTAGACATTCCCAGGCCAAATGTAGAAAGTCAGCCCCTGAAATTCCACATCTTTCGCAACTATCTGTGTCTTTCAATTTAAATCGATACATTTTAACTGGGGTATAATATAGGCACTGCAGAAATTTATAGTGTGTGATGCGTAATCTGCTACTAGCAGATATTCGTTCTGTTTGTAGACAACAGTATGTCCATTGTTCATCTGTCATTTCAAAACCCATTCCAAGTCCCAATGTGCACAGGAGGGGCAAGTAGATTCCGTCTGTTGAGTGCGTATAGTATGGTAAAGTATAGAAACCAAGTGTCCCCGTGATGTAGCACGGAGCATCATATGCAAGGGAATGAGACTAGGGGGTTCCTGCGGGAACTCCGGAGTAACAGAGCATATACCTTGATGGAGCCGGACATAGAGAAATGTGTCCGGAGAGGAGGGTTGTATCTCGTGAAAAATGAGATCAGAAGTGCAGAAAGTCCCATTGGGATAGAGATCTCCCCATGCAGCAAGTTTAGTGCGCTCAAAGAGTCTAAGAAACCCCGTTTCCTGAAGCATAGGGCATTGAAGGAGAGCCTGCATACGATTTCAGGCATCGACCGTGCACGTTAGCGTGGTTGGCGCTATGTCAATTGTGTGGGGGGCTGCGTATATCACGTCAGCCAGGGGGATGGGATCTGCTAGCCACTGCTCCACAGAGACTTGCGGCATATACTGTGGGGGGTGGAACCAGTAATAAGCATAATGGGCATGTGCGCATATATAATATAGCTAAAAATCCGGAACATCAAAACCTCCCTGCACATACGGCCTCGTGAGCACGTTCCATTGTATTCGGGGCTGTTTACACACCCCCTCCCCACACTACCTGATCATTTCTGACCTAAGTGTCTACCGGGGTTATATGGGATATTTAAAAATAGCTACAGTACTTGCGGAAGCACCACCATCTTTATTAAGGAGACTCGTCCGGCCAAGGAATGTGGTAGTGAGACCAGCAAGTGACACATCCTGCAATACGGTCCACAGCAGTGCCATAGTTGAGGCGCATAAGCTCCTCCCTGTCTCCCGAGATGCAAATCTCTGATAGCGTAGGTCCGTATTGCACCATTCCAATGTGAAATCCAGGGGGAACTGAGTGACTGCAGGTGTAAGAGGAAAGATTTGCAATTTCCCCCAATTAATATGGACCCCAGACAGTTTTCCCGAAAACAATAAATTTGTGTAAAAGTGGGTTAATATTGTGTTGCGGGTCTCTCACATAAAGGGTAATGTCATCCGCATATAGAGATACGAGAATCTGCCGCAGATTGCACCTCAGTGCTGTTTCCTGGTAATGCTGCCGCAGCTTAGCCGCTAATGGTTAGATGGCTAAAAGCAGGGGAGAAAGTGGGCACCCCTTTCGGGGACCCTGAGAGATAGGGAACGCAGCAGACAGATTGCTGTTAATTAGGACTTTAGCATTGGGAAATTGATAGAGCAACCGTATCCAGGATAGGAACAGAGCAGGAAAGCCCATTCGCTGTAGCACCCCAAGAAGATAATGCCATTTTACAGAGTCAAACGCCTTAGTGGCGTCTAAAAAAAAAACTGCCACCAGTGGCAGTTCAGGAACGAAATTCTATAGAATGGAGAAAAGGTTACGGAGATTATGTGGGGTAGTTCTTCCTGGAATGAAGCCTGCCTATCGGGAAGAACACGTTTTTCCATTAGTAGGGCTAATCGATTGGCAATGACCTTAGCTAGGATTTTTGTATCACAATTAATTAGGGATAGTGTCCCATAGGAATCACAGTGGTTTGGTGACTTTCCTGGTTTGATAAAGGAGGTAAAAGTGCCTCTCTCATAGAGGGGGGAAGTGTGCCACTCTCGAGTGATTCCTCATAGATCTCTTTTTTAGTACCGGGGCCATATTATCTATATAAGTTTTATAAAATTCAGCAGGTAACCCGTCTAAGCCAGGGGCTTTTCCAGACTTCATTTACATTATGACCACCCTAATCTCATTAAGTTCGAAGGGAGCAGAGAGGAATTTCCTTCGTGAGTTGCCTAACCAACCCAACGCCACATCTCCCAGAAAGCTGTCCAGCTCGAAATGATCTCTTATGTGAGGTGTACAATGTGTAGTAATGGCCGTAAAGGTGTAAAGTATGTCATTAGTGTTGTGATGAATTACCTCTCCAGGCCCAGTAATCTCCAGTATATAGTTAGTACCGCGTGGTCGCCGTATTATCTCAGCCAATGCCTTTCCTGGTCTCTCACCTTCTCCATATCTACGGGCAACCAAGTATTTTCCCCTACATTTAGTCTTGCGAACTGCAGTTTCAGTAAATTCCGAAAGCTTCTCACAGAATTCATGCTTTGTGTCACCACCACCTCCGGCGACAAGCCGTGTCTCCAGTGTCTTTAGCTCTGCTTCCAATTTGCGTAGAGTACCCTGTATGTCTCAAAGCACCCCAGAGCTTTTGGAGATGCAACATCCCCGAATTGTGACCTTAAATGCCTCCCAAATTGTTTCAACACTGTTGGACTTGGCCCATTTTTGCAGGGTCACCCCTGAACTTTTTGCCTTTCTCCTGTATTTTGTTTGACCTGTTTTTGTTGGTTTTATGACTCTGGGCACTTTACCACTGCTGATCAGTGCTAAAGTGCATATGCTCTCCCTATGGTACATTGATGTATGGATTAGTGACTCCATGATTGGATGGTTAGTTTTACTTGTCAGACCCTAGTACAGTGCACTGAGTGTGCCCAGGGCTTGTAAACCAAATGCTGCTTGGGGGCTTGCAGCACTGGTTGTGCCACCCACAGAAGCCACCTGTAAAAGTGTGTCTCAGGTCTGCAATTGCAGAGCCTGTGTGCAGTCTGGTACTGCTATGCTGATTGGGCAAGTGCACCCACTCACCAGTCCCTAAACCTTCCCTTTTTGCATATTAGTCACCCCTATGGTAGGCCCAAGGGCAGGGTGCATTGTAGGTAAAAGGTAGGACAAGCCCTGATTTGTGTGGCATGTCCTAATAGTGAATTACAGTCATTTTCGTTTTTCAGTATTGCAAGGCTACCTGTTCCCTATAGGCCAGAATGGGCAGTTTGATTATTACATCTTACAACTGACTCGGGGAACTAAGTAGAAATTCGAGTTTAGTATGCCTGAACTCAGAATGATCAAATGCATGTTTTAGTGAAGTTGGTTTTAACATTCTGTGTTTGGAAATACCACTTTTAGAAAGTAGGTCTTTTCTTGCTGAACTATCCAAGCCTGCCTCTGCTAGGTTGTGTATTCCTTATCTGGAGTTTGAGTGACAGGGGCTGGGGGATTCCAGGAGACAGGGTGGGTCAGCACAGGGATGAATAGAGAGATCTGCATGCAGATGGGAGGGAGGAGTTGCACCTGGGACCTGAATAGGGCTGTGCCTTCCCTCCACAATGCTGGCTCTACCTCCTGTGGTCCGTCTGATGTCCCTGGTCTACACTGTGAAAGGATAGAAGGAGTCTTGTCAACAAAGTGCTCCAGGACTGACCGGAACTGGTTTGGACTTGGCAAAGGCCCCTCTGCCCTCAGAGGACAAACGATTTTGGGGTTCTGGATGAGAATGTTCCCTTGCATGCTTGAGATGTCATGGGCCTACTTTGTATATACAGTCTAGGTATGCCAAAGGCTCCAACCCTTTTTGGGAAGTGATGCCTACTTGTTTGGGAAGGTTCTGAAGTGGTAAGTTGAACTTATTTCTAAGTTACACTTAATATCCTCCCAGAATCCCCCACCAGTAGATATGCACAGACCCTCCTACTTATAGCCCCCGCTACTGCCAAGAGAGTGCCATCTTGAAGAACTTGTGAAAGGTACATCCAACCGATCTGAAAAGCGGGATATGTAAAATGAACCATTGCAAGCAATGGAGATCGCAATACATATATTTAGGGGTTGTCCTCAAAAACACCATAAAATTTGGGCGGAGCGGGTGGGGCATTCTAGAGGTACTATACCATGAGGATGGGAAGATCAGTCTGGAGAGTGCCCTGTGAGGCACCTCAACAAAGTCAGACTGAGAATACGTGAAACTGAGGACACGGACTGCCAAGATGTATGGATGTAATATTTAATTGCTGTGTTTTCTGTATTATCTGACCATGTATTTACCTGTATGGTGGGCGCCATTCCAAACTGACACCCACAATGCGTGGTGTTGATTTTGACATAAATTCTATAAAAATGATTTATCAAAATGTATATTTTTCTAAGGTTTCATCAGGGCTATGCACCAAATTTTGGAATCCAATGATCTGAACCTAATGACCCAGTGTAATCTAGGAGCGACCATACTTTAAAGACCGGCGTCTTCCTGACCATTCAACTGAAGCAATTGTGGTAACATCGCGAATACAAATACCTCTAATCTAGCGGTCTAATCTGCTTCAGTGATTACTGGTTTAAACCACAAACTCAAAAGAAGAGGGCAATGTGGATGGCTCTCTAATGGGGTTAAAAAAGTTCCCGGGCCGACCTCAAATCGCTTAGGGAAACGTGTGAAAAACTGCACTCCAGGAACTACAATTGACCTAGCCCTAAGAAGTAACAATTTACTGCGGGTAGAGGGGGAGTTAGTTGTGAAGTACTTGCAGACAAAAGAAAGGCGTCACTAATTCAACAGCAAACAAGATTGCATATTTTAACTTGGAGTTTCAACATCCTTTCGGCAGTAGCATATGATGTAAATAGCCTAAAAAGGCGCCTTTGGGGACGTCATTTTAGAATCCTGCAAGGCTGTCGACAGGTGCAGCAGACCAGTTTCATCTATGGTACTGTAGCTTTGCACTCTAGTTGCCGCAGAGAACACCACATAATTGTTTTCTTTACTGTAACCAAATTGAACGAGTCTTTTACAGGCTTTCTGACGCTGGTAGTCCTTGTTTTTCACATACAACTTAAACTATCTGAGCTTAGTGGACATAAGTGGAATTCTTAAACCTTACATAGAGCCCTCAAGATTCTCGGTTGGGATGAGGTCTCTTGCTTTCCTTACCAGGGGAATGCGCTACACAAGTCGACATTTTTTGTAGGACATGCTCAGAGGAATGTATTGCTGCATCAAATATCGCCAGTCTTTGGTAGTTTCTGCCTCCACACATTATAGATGGAGAGCTGTTATTCGAGATGGACATCTTGGACAAGATGGACGCGCTTCATGTATTGCGCTGTTGTGGAAAGGCTCTTTCCACACCATATGTTAATATTTTGTGCTTCCAGTCAAGTATGACTTATAGCATCCTAGATAATATTTCTATTTATCAAGAATATCCCTGCCCCCTTTGTTTCAGAACAGATAATAGGATAACAGGTTTGTTGATAATGGGCACTTATCTGCCCGCGTCTCCCTAGCTAAATGCAGTGTGAGATAAATAAAAATGACTACTTATTGGAATCATACATACAAGTCAAATTAAATTCCTGTTTACTAACACTTTATGGCTCGTATAGGGAGCCATTAATATGCTGTTCCAAGTCAATTATTATATTCTCCATATTGTCTGCCTGCATGATATTGGCAAACTATGCTGCTGATGAAGTAACATTTTTATGTGATCAGTATTCCGGTCAGTTGAAGAATTGGTGTATCATTTCGGACACATAGCTGGCTACAAGCATAACAATGCAAAAATGCCTTTTTTTCTTGCTCGCAGTCTGGTCCTGTTAGGACTCCAGTTGCCTTGAGTGTGAATTATTTCGGTGTCACCATTAAGCCGTATGTGTCTCAGGTATTTTTATTTGTGACTTCATTATAGCGCAAATTTGAGGAAATCTGTGTGTTTGATGAACTTCGGCACTTCACTCGTCTTTGTACCAGGTTGAGGAACAGGACAGGGTTGGAACAGGACAGGGTTGACTCCCCTCTATATGTTTCTTTGTTTTTTCAGAGCTTTTCCTCCGTATGTAAGACCATATTTGTTTAGAAAGGTTCACTAGAGCGTCTCAGCTATTATTTGAAGGCATTTGAAAATAAAAAGGCTTCTTGAAACGCCATTTAGTAAACAAGCATTGGCAAAGCCATTAGGCCTTGCCTATGAGAGCTATCGGCATTGGCAATGTTTTGTAGCCATGCTGTACAATAACACAGATGCTTTGCAGTGTGGCTAAAACTAATGATAAAAGAAAATCACCACGATGAAGCCAAAGCGAATGCACTTTTTTTTAAAGGGCATTAGCGCTGGATGAATCATAGTGTTTTTTTTATTTTCAGCCACACTGCTTTACAGCATGGCTAAAAAACATTGCCAAAGTCAGCAATGCCCATGTTATACAGCATGAACAAAAGGCAGTGGCAGAGCCAGTAGTCTCAAAGGTGAGACCTGGTGGCTTGTGCTGAGAGCTAACAAGCATTGGAAAACACCCCTTTGATTCTGAGCTAATCAGTTATTCCCCATGCGTAGAAAAGAAGAAAATAAAATGTAATTTGGCCACAGATTTTATCACACAAGGAAATCAATTGCATCCAGGTCCATGTCTTAGTGAAAATACATTTCAAAGCAGATAACATCTGTTGTCACAACAAACATCAATTTCAAAGGAGAAAAGGACTTCTTGGAAATGGGTATAACATATTAAAACATAGCTACAAATGGCAAGAGGATGAACAAGGATAATGGTGAAGAAGTAAAAATAAAAGTAGTGCTTCAATCACAGTTTGGTTATCGGAAGGACAGCATTCAAGCTGTATCAACCAGTAAGTGGTCCATGCTACAGTAGAAAGAAGAGGAAGTGAAGCCAACATGCGCTGGCCAATTAGAAGGCAGAAAATTAGAGTGACCGTCAAGCCAACAAATGTTAAACAACTTGGGGATGGGAAGTAGCCTTACGGCTAGAGCGGTCGACCAAGAAACTGGGGAACCGGGTTTGAGTCTTGGCAACAACGCTCAGCATCCCGTGATTCTGGACGAATTACTTAATTTCCCCGTGCCTAACAAAAATATGAATGGGTCCATCTGTAATGAAACTGGTGCTCATGTAAAGCACTCTGATACCCGATTTCTCGGGTCTAGTTTGCGCTAAATCAAAATTCCCCCCCACCAAAAAAAGAAAACCAGGCGGCTGCAAGCCCCTTGTATACAATATCATTAGCAAGCGAGTGCACATGCAGACAAGACCTAAAAATAAGGTTGGACTCTGGAGGCCACAAAAATATATTACTGTACTCTTGGTAAGTGACTTATGCAACTGATGCAGGACAACACTTTTAGCTTTTGTTTTTGGGAACATGGGGCTGTAGTTTGAATTTGGCAGACTGTACCACTCTATACTACTCACTTAAATCTGTATGCTGGGCTCAGACTTGGACAGTGCGCCATAGTACATCGATTGTGCTGTTCCCAGTGCAGGCGCTAAACCAGTGCCTTCACTGGGAGCCATGCATTAATGAGATGCAGACCAGCTTTTTAAGTTACCTGTTCGCCTTTCACTGTGAAGGTGGCAACACGGCCCTGCACTTGAAATGAAGGCAAAGACGCCCTGCCGGCGAGTGCAGTGAGTCACTGAACCTGCCTGCTAGGGAATATCTTGGGGGTGTCCATGGGACACCTTTTCTCCTCTTCCAAGAGGTACTCTTGCTGGGGGCATACTGAGTGTGCACCATCTGTATGTGTTTCACACTAAGTGTGCCTCCAGATAGCACCTTTGCCTCTCTTCCCCTCGTCAGTAAAATGGACCGGCGCAGAGGTGAAGAGCATCTTTATTTGCATGGGAACTCTCTATTAAGATTGTGCCAAACACATGTATCCAAGGTGTAACCGGCATTACAGAAGGGGCTGCACTAGCTTCTGCAACCCATTTTGTAATTCATCTCTTGTGTTCCATTTATGAAGACATCACGCAGTGCAGCAAGTCTTTGCACTGCACTGCATGACAGGGCAGCGTTGTACTGTGTGACAGGAAAATGGCAGGAATGCACCATATTTAAGGCAATATGCAAATTCTTATCCTTTCCCATGCACTGGTGCACTTTTGGCTGCTTATTGCCAATGCAGGCACCCTGGCACCATGGTGCAGGGTTGTTTTTGTGCAGGAAGGGGCACCTTCCTACATAAAAACAATCCAGAGAGGCATATTTCTCATTCTATGTATGCTGCAGAATACAGCACACATAGAAAAAGAAAGACATTAAGAAGAATAGAGAGATTTCTTCTTGTCATGGCACCCATGGGAAAGCATAAGATTTTACAATCTGGAAATGCGTTGTGGGAGTTGCATCGTTACACCCATGCAACGCCCATGGAACACCTTCCAGGGCAGAGTAACGCAACACAGCGATTTGCAATGTGTTGTGTTTCTACAGATTTATGAAGCCACTCCTAGCCATGCACAGTGGCTTTGCATGGCTTCAAAAATCTGACTGAGGTTTGTGTCACTCATGTACCATGTTGCCTGGTGCTAACGTGATGCAAGCCTCTCATAAATATGCCCCTCTGTGTAATACACCTTGTAGATGAAACACATTTTAAAAAATGTGAGCACCTAAAACTTTAAAATAGGTTACTTTTTTGGGGCGTGGCCAAGATGCCGACCGGGACAGACGTTGCCGTGTGAGGCTCCCGACCTAACCCCCCGTCCTGACCATTTACTAGCCCTTACCCCCCAGAGCAATCCCCAGAACGAGAGCGCTTGACACCCGGGGCTCCGGGGGTTGTTCCCCGCTTTCGCCATTTTGCTGAACAGTGCGGACGGCTGCCACCAGAAGCGGCCGGGGTTTCCCGACCGCGAGGGCAGCAGGATCCCGGTGAGCGAGTGATCGGAGGACGCTGGTGGGCTGCAGCAGGGGTCCGGGCAACCTGGGGCTCACCCAACACCGGGGAGAGTGACCGCGAGTAGCGAGCACCGCCGCCGACCCAGCACGAAAATCGAGCTCCCGGCTTTGCGGCCTGGTGCCAAGACCTGCTCCCGAACGGCGGCCTCCACCACAGCATCGACACCCTGGTGGCCCGGTGCGCGAAGCAGCTAGGGGAGCAGCGCAGAACGTGACAGCGATTGGTGCCGAAGATCCGGTGAGTGCGGACTGGCCCGGGCTGAGGGTCGCACCTTGCCGCCTGCTTTGCGGTACACGTGCCCCAGGCTTGGGGGCCTGCCGTTGGGGCCCGAGGTCGCGGGGGGCGCACCCCTCGTTGTGCACCGGAGACAAAGTGCATCCAGCTGTTGTGGTGGCGGGGGGGGGGGGCGCTGAGGCCCGGTGCCCCCTTCCGATTGTGGCTGTAGCCGGGGAGTGCGCCCATGGACAGGCTTGGAGAAGCTGCGCCGAGGCCCGGGATGTGAGGTCGGCGGATCCCCGCAGCGCTGTGGCAGAGACCGGAGCAGGCGACATCGGAGTTGCCACCCAGGGGTACGGGACGTGCGGTGCCCTGGGAGAGACTAGCTGAGTGACCTGTGGCTGGGGCGTGGGACGCCGCTCAACGTCGCGCTGTGGGCCCTGGCCCGAGGCACCTAAAAGAGAGGCACGAGGGGCGGCCTGCGTCCACCCTTGGATCCGGGATCCAGACACAGCTGCCACCGAGGCACATCGCATAGGCTCTGCTTCCTCCATAGCGGGGGTCGACTTGAGGCCCTCCACGGACATTATAAACGGGCATCATGGCAACGGGGCAGCGCAGAGTAGGGCGCACGATACCGGACATGTTAGGGAAGAGCGCCCTCAAAGGAGTCAAGAGCCCCATACCCTCGGTCACGCCAAAGAACGCCACGGGACCAGATGATGAAGGTGCCCCCATCACTAAATCCTGCCTGGAAACTCTTTTTAACACCTTAATGGAGGACTTTCAGACACTGAAGCAGGATATGGCCGGGGAGTTCAGAGAGCTACGCAGAGACGTGGATGGCTTGGGGGAGCGGGTGGCCGCGGTGGAGGAGGCCGACCAGTCCAGAGGTGAGGAGATAGAGCAATTGCAGCAGGAGGTGGTGCGCCTCAAGGAGCAGCAGGTCGACCTACAGGCACACGCGGAAGACCTTGAAAATTGGTCTCGAAGAAATAATATAAGGGTCCGAGGCGTGCCACTCAAAACGGAAGGGACAGATATCACTCTCTTCTTACAGGGCCTATTTAGGGATGTTCTGGTAGAGGGAGAAGATTTCGACATACGTATTGACAGGGGGCATAGGGTGGGCCTGGCACGTCGGGCGCCTGCTCCCCCCCCCCGGACATCTTGGCGTTCCTTCCAGACTTTCCCTTAAAGGAGTGTATACTGCAGGAGGCACGTAAGAAGCAACCCCTCCTCTACCAAGGCCACCCGGTAGCCCTATTCCAAGATCTCTCGGCCATCACTCTGCAGAAGAGTAAAGCTTTTAAACCGGCCACCATCTTCTTGCGGGAAAAAGGCATTCCTTACTTGTGGGGCCACCCCTTTCGGATAATCTTGAAATGGAATGGGGCCCTGCAGCAGCTCCGATCCCTGCAGGATACATGCGCACTATTGGGCTTAACTCTAGATGAGGACTCCGAGAGGGACGATCCCGCGAGGCAGCATTTGCTCAGGTCTTCCCCACGAACCTCTGACGATGGCTGGCAACGAGTAAATCGCCAGAACGGACCCAAGCGGTCCCTGAAACCGAACCCTCAACTGATGGCGCAGGAACAGGCAGCAGCCATCCAAGAGGTATCCAGAGACACAGCGACATCGGAATAATCTCATGGGCTGTGTACGGTGCCCTGGAGCATCAGATTTGGCTGAAACTGTGTACGGGGGTTCATCTGCTTCAGGATCAGCACGTTAGGGGGAACGGGGGGGCGACGGGGTCGCCACTGCCACACACACCTCCACGTGAAGACTCTGTGGGCCTGAACTGTGTTTGGATAGGCCCAGGACTATGATGAAGTTGGGGTTCCAGTTGGTGTTGGGGGTTCCAGTTGGTGTTGGGGGGGGGCGGAGGGTACTGGGGGGGGACCACAGTTGGGGCGGGAGATGGGTCCCCGGTGGGGGGGGGTGGGTGTCAGTTGGGGTAAGGAAGTTGGTTTGGGAGTTGGGGTGTCGGGGGGGGGGGATGCAGGGAGACGAGGGCACGGGAAGCGATGTTGGGACGGGGGGGTTGGGAATGGGATGGCGGGAGGGACCCAGTGTGCCAGGGGGTTCTGTGGGACTGGAATGCTCCTCGAGTAGTCATCGGCTCCAAACATAGCCCAGGGATCGTTTGATCTCCTATGATGGAGTCTAGTTTGAAAATATTAGCCCTTAATCTGAAGGGCTTGAACAACCCGATTAAACGGAGGGCTGTGATCTCATACCTGGAGAACTCCGAAGCCGACATATGTTTATTACAAGAAACCCATCTCCTGCCTAAAGACTGGCATAGGATGCGCTCACGCGCCTTTCCCCAACAGTTTTTTTCCTCGCTCCCCTCAAAAAAGGCGGGGGTGGCTATTTTGGTCTCCAAGCGCTTCTGAGGTAGCGTGGGTGATAGGATGGGGGAGATTAAAGGCAGGCTGTTAGCATACACCTTCTTACTGGGGGGCCAACGCTTCACAATTGTCTCTCTACACGCCCCGAATTCAGGACAGGAAGCCTTTTTAAAAAGCGCCATTTCCGAGTCACTTCAATCCCCTACCTCTCTCCTGCTCATTGGGGGGGACCTCAATCTAGTGATGGACACAAATATAGACAGGTCGGGTCACCGATATGGGGACACTGGCGCCATTACAGCCGCCGGTAAAGACTGGCTACATGAAAGAGACCTAGTGGATCTATGGAGGGCTACTCATCCCAACACATCACATTTCACGTTTTATTCCCACGTACATCACACATATGCCAGGTTAGACCACTACTTGGGTTCTTCTGCACTACTTGCCACTCTCAGAGACGTAAGCATTGTCCCAGCGGCATTGTCTGATCACGATGCGGTGGAGTTGATACTCCAGGTTCCCAAATCCACTCGCCCCCCCCGGAGCGTGGCGACTGTGCAAAACCCTCCTACACCGGCCGGAGGTCACCAAGCAACTTCACACGTGCCTCACTGAGTATCTGGCTATTAACGATACCCCCGGGACCTCGGTGTCCGCCCTCTGGGGGGCCTTGAAAGCGGTGGCTCGCGGCGAGCTTATCACAATTGCAGCGGCTGAGGCCAAGGTCCGCAAAGCAAAAAGGGATGACCTCACTGCTCAGGTCTCTGAACTAGAGAGGGTCCATAGCCGCACCGGCGCCTCGCGGGTCTGGAGACAATTGAAGGCCGCCAGAGCCCAATTGGCCAGCCTAGATACAGACCGAGCGGAATTCGCTGCCCTGCGCCTCCGTCACTCCTATTACATTGGGGGGAACAAAACGGGCCGCTTACTTGCTAGCGCCCTGAAGGGATGACTCTGGTCTGGATATCACTGGTGAGACCCAGGTTGCGGAGGCGTTTAGAACATTCTATGCCACTCTATATAAAGCCGACTCTATCGTCGGAGGATGTTCAAACCTACTTGGAATCGGCAAGGGTCACGGAGTTGTATCAGGCCACTGCGGATACCCTAGATGCCCCTACCTGCCTGGATGAAGTACTTGCTGCTATCTCCCGCCTCCGCCCTCCTAAATCCCCAGGGCCTGACGGCTTTTCGGCCGGGTTTTACAAAACTTTCAGCCAGCTTTTGGCTCCGGTTCTCACCCGGCTCTTCAATTCCTTTGAGGGCCCGAGCTCCATCCCCCAGATATGCTCGCAGCCGAGATAGGAGTACTGCCTAAACCAAGTAAGAAACCCACGCGCTGTTCCGCGTTCTGGCCTATATCCCTCCTTAACCTGGACCTGAAGCTCTTTACGGGGGTGCTAGCGGCGCATCTTGGTCCTTGTCTGCTCGGGATCTTGGATCCCGACCAATCGGGCTTTGTTCCGAATCGCCGATGCAGCGATAACACTAAACGAATACTTCATTTGATTGATAAGGCTCACTTCCAGAACTCGGATTCTGTATTGCTGGCTTTCGACGCAGAGAAAGCGTTCGACCGGGTTGACTGGACCTACCTTCAACAAGTCCTGCGGCGCTTTTGGCTAGGAGACCGCTTTCAGGCTTGGATCGCGAGCTGCTACCACCGTCCTCGAGCTCGAGTTCGCATAGGTGGTCTACGCTCGGACCCTTTTGAGATCCAGCGTGGCACGAGGCAGGGGTGCCCCCTCTCGCCCCTCCTGTTTGCCCTGTACGTGACGCCCCTAGCGCAAAAGACCCGCGACAACCCTGCCATCCAGGGCATGACCTTTGGCCGGGAACCTCATGTGATCGGCCTTCATGCCGACGATATCATAGCTGCTCTGGATCGTCCAGAGCGCTCTGTCCCCGCCTTCCTGGCAGAGTTAGAATCCTTTGGAGTTGTCTCCGGTTTCAAAATCAATAGGGGGAAATCCCTCATACTGCCTTTGGGCAGAAACGCTCAAACACAAGCCCCTCTACCTACTTATGGGGGAGGATTATTGTCGACCGCGCAACTCCCGTACTTAGGTGTCCCACTTACCTCATCCACGGAGTCTACGCTGACTCTTAACTACGCAGCCCTCTCCTCCCAAATTCGGTCCGATCTCACACGCTGGTCCAAGCAACCTCTCTCCCTGCTAGGACGTGTTGCGGCAGTGAAAATGTCGGCTCTGCCCAAAATCCTGTACATTATCCAGACCCTTCCGGTGCTCCCCCCGGTTGGCACCATCGCGAACCTACAGCTGCCTTCCATCATTTTATCTGGGGAGGCAAGCGAGCGCGCCTACATAAACAACTAGCATACAGGAAAGTAGACGAAAGGGGTCTTGGTATCCCCAATCTTTTACAATACTTCCAAGCAGCACAACTTCGATATCTGGTGGAGTGGTTCAGACCGGAATCCGAGAAACGTTGGTTATTTCAGGACAGAGCGATGGCCCGGACGTCCCTCTGGAAAATTCCGTTCCTTCCTCGGCAGCATCGTCTGCGCTACCTCCTGCGCTCCCCTATTACTCGTACCGTCTGGAACGCGGTCACGGTCAAGAAAGGGCTTACTACCTTCCCCTCTCCACTTACCCCTATCTTGGACAACCCGGACTTCCCACCAGGCAATGCTCCTCATGCATTTCCGCAATGGCGCGGCGTCAGCTGCCTCTCCGCCGGCCACCTCTTCGATTTGCAGGGCTTCCTCACCCTACCGGACATTATCCAGGGCTATGACGTTGTCTCTCCCCACTTATTTCAGTACTTCCAGCTCAGGCACTGGCTCACACATCCAGACATCGCCCCCCTAGTCGGTAGACCCATGACAACCTTTGAGAAATGGCTGGTGACGAAGGACTCGGACAGACATCTTATCACAGACCTCTACAACATGCTTACACCTCCCGCCCCCTCGGGCAAGACAGCAGGCCAGGGACGATGGGAGGCGGAATTGGGGAGGGCCCTGTCACCCAAAGAATGGAGTTCTGTGTATTATAGAGCCTCTCACACCACTCGCAACACCGCAGATAGGGAGGCGGCGACGAAGTTGGCCATGTACTGGCATCTCACTCCAGTCCGGCTCAATAAAGGTAACCCAACACGTAGCGCGCTGTGCTGGAGGGGCTGCGGGGAGAGGGGCACCTTGACCCACCTCCTCTGGAACTGCTGTGAAATACAGGACTATTGGAAGACGGTCCTAGACGACTTTGATTCTACCTTTGATACTGAAATCCCTAGATTCCCAGCTTATACCATTTTAGGCCTACCCAATGCAATCACCTTCCCCCTAAAATCTCCCAGAGGTCGCCAGATGGGGATCGCCATGCAAGCCGCAACTCAACACATTCTGTCCCTCTCGAGTTCCAATACCAGGCCCACTCACACGGGATGGCTGCGTAAAATATGGTTTTTACCTTGGGAATGGAACGCATCCATGCCACGCTCACACACTCCACGACTGCTTATCGGAAGGTATGGCTCCCGCTGCTTTCCCTCTTGTCCAAAGAATTTAACGAGATCACATGCCCCAAGTACCTTAGCTTGCTGCGACTCACAGAGACCACACATGACTCCTTGTGATCCTCTGGGTGACTGCGACATCTACTACACGTATGCAGCCGTGTTCGTTTCACATGTTTGGCACACTGGGTGGGAATGGGGAGGGGAGTCGGGGGTTGGGTGGGAGTTTTGGTTATGGTTTTTGCTCCTACAATTTCGTCACCTTACTACATGGAACATTTGCCGCCCAGGCATTATACCTTTGTTATGTCAACTACAACTAACCATCCAGTTGCTTGGTAGAAACCGTGTACATATCTGTTTTGATTGCCTTTCATATCTGATGCATTTTCTTCGCACTGTAGTGTCTGCTGTTGCTCTTAAAATCAATAAAACAAATTTGAAATTAAAATAGGTTATTTTTAAAGCAATTTCAAGGTTTATCTGTTATAATGTGCTGTGCTTTCATGCTATCATCATATGTAATTGGTCATGTGGCATAATTCCGTCCTTCATCCGTACTCAATGATTCTGATTGTAGAAACTGCACATTGCCTCTCCTTAAAAAATGTAAACAACTGTAACTTCCTTTAACACATTGTTCTACACAACGGTCAATGAATATGGTATCCCTTCGTTCTGGTTCTTTACATATTTGCGGTTTTGATTTATACTTTTCCCTGCACGTTTCTCAACTTTTGATTATCACAGGTACCAGACAGCATCTAGAAACATCCAGAATAATTGCTTCCTAGCACCCCATGCTGCACCGTGTTGCACTAACCACCTGTGCACATCCTGCGACCAGGGTATGATGGTCTCATTGAAGGATCTATCTTGCGGGCTGATAGTTGTTTATTTTCACATCTCTGTGCTACGCTCTTTGGTCCTTTTGGTGACTTGCAGTTTACCCTTGCTTAGAGATCCTCTCCCCAGGTGCTGGCTTAAAGCATTTTATGAGTTGTTGCAAGCAGATCGTGTTGTTGGACATCCGTGGCATCTGCATGTGGTATTTAGACTTCAACCACGAGCCTGCAGATTACAGCAAGTGCGACCTTAGGCACCCCAAACCTATCAAGGAAAGGGAGGCCAAGTTGTTTCTGACCAGGGCTCAGTGGAACGCCCCTGCTCTCCATTCCATTCATCTAGGTAAGCGAAATGGGGAATGCTGTCCGGGCAATTACTCCTGTCACAAGAAACATAAAAAGAACCACAAGAAAGACATACCTTGTTCCGGGAAACACTTGCACTCCTGGATCCATTGCAGAAGTCAAGCTGTGTTTCCCATATGCGAGAAACGGCTTCCTCTTTGGCACCAGTTACTGAATGGACACATTGCAACCAGAGTTGTTCTACAAGTTAGCTGCTGCTGTCATAAAGATGGAGGCTTTTTAGTGCGTCATCTCTAAGGGTTCAAATTGGCTCGGCCATCCTCTGGTTTGGTCTGTCCTCCACGGTACAAGGTGGCTTCAGCCTTGGTGGGTCACCCTGTCGCCATCTACGGAGATGTCCAGCTATTATGGTGCTGGTGTTCCAGCTACAACTGAATGACTCGCCGATGATCATGTTGTCCACAACAGTAGCGCTGTTTATAGTGTCATCCCTCCAGAGAGACCTGTGTCACTCCATCGCTGTGGAGCAGATCCTCTCATTTGGTAAGTGGCCTAATTACAGCTGCATTCTTAGTGGCGTTTACCTGTCTGCAGTGCACCGCAGGGTAACAGCTCGTGGGGGGTGCAGGTGACAAAATAAACAAAAAAAAGAAGAATCCTGGATACCCGGTGGGGGAAACCCGCTACAAAACAAAAATACCAAAAGAGAAGGTGGGTCTCGGATGCCAGGTTTACATTTGGGTCATACTGTCCCTTCCCCTAGTCACAGGAGGCCTCTCTGGCCCCCAAAAAATATGTAAGAGTGGGAATTACCCCAAAAAAAGGAAGAGGTATGCAGAGACCCTGTGATGGAGCCGCCATTTTCGACTTGGATTTCACCACAGGACAGTGCACAAGGGACTATCCAGCAGTGAAATGTCCTAGAGAAGCATCCTATCTTTGGCTTGGACTTTTGCATGCTGGAGATGCCACATGATGAGGATCATCGCATGCAGGAAGATAATTCTGAGGCCCACACGCTGCTGCTCACACAGGCTCGTTATTTAGGCCTCCAAAACGCCAGTGGACCTTATAATCTCCAGGGATGACTATTACACACCATATGGAGCCACTGTCTGAGGAGTTACGATCTTTTGCATCTGTGGTATGTACAACATCTGAAGTGATGGAGTTGCCGCTACCCGCCATTGAGATTAAGGCTAATTTGCTGATAGTCCTCAGGGTGCCCTTGTCTCTTCAGTGCCTTTTTTTTGGTAAAACATATTTTATTTGTCAAAAGCACGTAGAGAGAGGAGCTCTGTGACTCAGAGACTTCCGTAGTTTCAATATACATTATTATGACTTTGACACTTTTCTCATATGCATAAGAGAATGTTAAAAGGAATTGCAGTTAAAACAAAACAAAGAGGAAAAACATACAACGCCCCCCACCCTGCTTCCCCCATCGCACTGTCGACCATGCGAAAGCAATATGTACAGTCAAAGCCAAAATCCTACGCCCACTACGGGTCACTTCCAAGAAGCTTCTATCCCATTAAGTGTACACAAAGGACACCTCAGAGAAAAGGGGAGAAATTAGAGCCTCTCTGGGCACTGGGCTGGAACAGGCTCCAATTCGAAGCCCGATAGTCCGCCCAGTGTATCCAAATTTTGTAGTGTTGACAAGGGCACCCCCTTGGACTAAAAAGGGAAGCCTTTAAGCCCATACAAAAGTCTAGGCCATTTTTCCAAACGGAAACAGAGGGTGCCACGGTCTCCTTCCAGGCCCTAGCAATGTCCAGTTTGGCCAAGGTAAAACCCAAGAGCATAAGATGAATTTTGTAGATATTGCCCCCAATACCGTCCATGACATGCAGGAGGAGAACCAGCTTGGGTGAGAAGGGGAGATCCCAGCACAGAACCTCTGACAGACAAGTCATTACTCCCCACCAGAACCACGCCAGCGCGAACAGTCCCACACGGTATGAAGCAAGGTGTCCTCCTCATGTGTGCAGCGAAGACACACCGGGGAAGCCACCAAACCCACCCTGTACATCTTGACTTAAGTATAATAGTCCCTGTGGAGGTATTTAAACTGGATGAGCTGAAGGCTCATTGCAATGGCCGCCCCACGTTTGGAGGCTAGGGCCTCTGTCCAATCTTCCTCCTCCAGCGAGCCCACATCACCCTCCCAAGCTTCCCGGAGATGCTGCAAGGACGGGGAACTGTGCGTGACCAGGGATTGATAGATTTTGGAGATCTTGTGATCGTGCAAATCTCCCATGAACACTTTCGCTTCCACTGGTCTGAATTCGGCCAGCGCCTCCAGTCCCACCAACCTGGGGAAAATTGCAGATATAAAATAAATTGGGCATTTGAAAGTCTTTTTGCAAGTCCTGAAATGATTTGAAGACGGGCCCCCACAAAACATCCCCCAAGGTAGAGAACCCGATTGCGCCCCAGTCGCGGAATCCAGGCGAGGCCACCAGCTGTGGCAGGCGTCCATTATGCCACAGAGGGGTCTCCCGGGTCAAGCGGTTCCACCAGCCCCTCCTCCGCAACGCCTGCCTCCAGATCTGAAAAACAAGCTGTGTAGCAACCGGCAAGGAGCGCCGCAGTGGCGCGGAGTATAGGATTGTATGTAGCGTATGGTCACCCATACACTGTCACTCCACAGCATTCGCTGAACCCGACCTATCCCCATACCACCATTCATTGAGGATCAACAGGTGCGAAGCCATATAGTACGAAAGAATATCTGAAATCTCAAGCCCTCCACAATATGTAGACTGGAAACAGGTACGTAGGGCCACTCTAGCCGCCCCACCACCCCATAGAAACTGGCCCAAGGCCCTATTAACTTGATGGAATCATCTAGGGGAAATAGGATATGGATGGTTCTGCAGCTGGTATAATAGATGCGGAAGAGAGACCATCTTGAAGATGGTCGAGTGACCATAAATAGACAAAGGCATGTGGGACCAAGCCCTAATATCCAGATCGCCAACCCCCCGCCCAGGACCCAAAGGGTAGACTTCCGTGGGTTCATGTAGAGGCCGGAGGTCTCACCGAACACCTGCATGATGTGTAACAGCCACGGGCCAGTCCTGTCTAAGTTGGTAAGGAAAGACAACACATTGTCGGTGTACAGGGCTATGCAATCTGACAGCCCATCCGCCCATTCTAGACCGGTCCCCGGAGCGTCAATCCGCACCCAGGCAGCCAAGAGCTGTAGGAGAGTGGGGTCTGCAATCCTATGGTCACCCCAGATTTTTGCTTTTTGCTTCACTGGTTTACGACTTTCCCTGGCTGTGGGCCTGCTAATCAGACCCACAGCCTAGCTGTTCTCTCTCTAAATTGACAACCATGTACTTTTAGTGCATTTACCAATTGGTACTGGGCCACCTTATCAGTCCCTGTACACAGGGCATAGGTGTACCCAGGGCCTACCGGGGGCTGAAGCATGTATTATGCCACCCCTGGCTGGCCATCTAAATCTGACACAACTGGCTGCATGACAGCTGGGGCAAGGTGGTGTAAACACCCTTTGCTGTAGATATAGTATACCTATATCTAACCCTAAAATGGACACATATATTCCTATCAGTCACTCCTATGGAAGGCCTTATCAATCCTGAAGGCAGAGTGCTTGGAATTATGTGAGATGGTGCTCTCGCATGAGCTGAGCCCATTTGCAGCTTGCGGAACCAAGTCCTAATAGCTGTTCCATGATAACGCTATACCATATACTCTTAAGTGCATTATCAACCTCGCGGTTAAATGCTAACTCTGGTATAACATTATCAAAACATGTCGAGTAAGGTGGCATACGATTTGGAATACTACCCCCTCGCCAATTCTTGCGACGGGGGTAGCCTTCCACCCTTCTAGAGGGACCCGACATGTATGTAACTGTGAACCCCGGTTAAAGTTAACTCGAGCCTCAGCATCACAAAATGGATGCTGCCACCACAGACACAAGTCTGACCTCCTGCTGCTGGGAGTCCTTCCAGCGAGGATGGCCTGGACAAAGGGTTTCCTGCCTTGGGAGGTGCTAGCACCACCCCAGACAGGATTTTGTGTATTGAGGTAGGGAGGCCTGAAAGGAATGAGACATGCCTGGGGCACACAAGGTGCCCTGTGCATACACCGGTTCAAACTAGTTGCTGAGGCACCCCCCCTTCCTGGTCCCACCCAGGGGAGGGAAATAGTCAGTAGTGCAGCCCCCTTTAAGAGAATAAAGGTAGGAGCTGGTCCCATTCCAAATTAGATTATCCTGAACTATTCAACAAGAAGAAACTCTGGCCTTCGACGTTCTGCTGCACAGAAGACTGAAGAATCTCCCTTGTGGACAAGGAGTGTCCACCCTGCAACTGCAGGCACCATCAAGCGTCCAGCGGCTTCACTTTGTCGTCTTCCCTCGAGGATCCAGACTTCAGAGCCCGACGAGACCCGGATTCCCAGACCTCTCCGATCTCTACCTACATCTACAGCAAAGCTGAGACCCGTGGGTGCGACGAGACACGTGGGACCGGCCATCTTGAACGAACCTGCACTTCGCTTCCAGCACAGATCCCGAGGTAAACTCGACCAAGTGCTTTGGGGACTGAGAAGCCCCAACCCCGAGCAGCCCCTGCACCGAAGATCAGCCCTCCAGCATCCACGAGATCTGCGTGGGGCCCTTCTGCTTGTTTGCTGCTCGACGCGTTGTCTGGTCACTTGCCGGCTGGCTAGTGGCGTCCTAGACGACGAACCTTTGAATCTTTACTGCTGGTCTGGTTGCTCCAGACTGGCCCTTGCTCCCTTCCAAAAGAGGGGCACCCCGGACTCTCCTAGTCCGCACAAGACGCTTTCTTCACTCACCGCGTGGGTTGCCTTTGCCAAGGCCTGTTGAGTCCAATCCCGGATCCGACACCGCCGACAGTGAGAGCCTGCGTGGGACAGCTCGTGCCTCCATCCTGGTCGTCGAAGACACCTCCTGGTCCACGTGGCTGCAGAGTCAAGCGTCCACTCTTCACCTGATCGCGATGACGACATCTGGTTCCTTCCTGGTTCCACTCCAGTCACTGGCTAGTGACTGTGAACATTGTCCCCTCTGCTTTCAGGTCTCCTTCTTCAACAATCCACCCTTGGATTGCACCGGACATCTTCCTCCTGGTCGCCTGCAGCATCTTTTCTTTCAGGCTCCATTGACTTCAACGCGAGAACCCGACGCACTTTGACACCTATGCACCCGCAGCCCGTGGGTGAGGTAACAAGAGCATTTCGGTGCTCAAGGGTAGTTTAACTGTCCTAGTGTCCAGTTCCACAGTTGTTTTAGTCCTACCTAGTCAGGATTGTCTGTACTCACCTTTAACTTGAACTGTACTGTCCATAGACGTTGTTACGCATCTCGCGTGTGAGTTCACACTCTGCACACGCGTTCTGTGGGCCTCCTATTACTCACCTGAAGTTAGTATAGCGTGGTCCCATCGATCCTACAGCCTCTGGACAGCTCCATTCCTTTTATCGACTCTCACATTCCACTTACTTAGTATATGGTTTGTCGTGCCCCTAGGGCACCATTGTAATTTTGTGCAACTTGTAGTATTTTTCGTAAGAGATTGTCATGTGCTTAGCCCTCTGATCTCATAAAGAGTTCAGAGGTGTTGTTATTAATAAATATACTGTTTATTTTCATAACAACCTGTGTGGTGTCCTTTCACTTGGTATTCAAGGGGTTATATTGTGGTAAAACAGCTGGCTTCACATGCCAAAAGAGTTTAGCCTAAGACTGCTTTGTCCATGCTACCATTAGGATAGCTGGTCTATAAGGTTGACTTACAACCAATCACCATAAGGGTTGTTTGGACTGATACAAGGTGATCACTAGAACTAGTGAGCATCATATATCAGGCCAACTTCTCACAGGAGCTCCATGGTCAAAGCAAACAAGTAGGGAGACAGTGGGCCTCCTTGTCTGGTGCCCCGACCTATGGAGAAAACCGATGAGACCGAACTCGCCACGCCTACAGATGCCTATATGTCTGTATAGAGTAGAGTAAGATAAGTCAAGAATCGAGGGCCTATGTTCAGCCTGCACAAAAGCGCAAATAAATACTCCCAACTCAATGAATCAAAGGCACGTCCATATCCGCAAGCAGAAGCGCCTTACGCACCCCCAGGTCCCTGACAGTCGCAATAGCAATGTGTGCCCTCCGGATATTATGGCAGTTCACCCGCTGGGACATGAACCCTGCCTTATCCGGATGGACTAGGGAGGAAATGTGAGGCCGGAGGCGGTTGGTCAATGCATTGGCCAGGACCTTAGCTTCAGCATTGAGAAGGCGATAGGACGTGTGGTGTTCGGGAGGTCTACCGGGCTTGTGAAAGACTACCACCTCGGCATGCCTCCAATCACTGGGCAGGCGACCCCGCTCTCTGGCTTCCTCCACCACCTTACGGTAATGAGGGCCGAGCTGTAGGAAATACTGTTAAAAAAAATTAGTTTGGGAAATCATTGGGACCCGGGGCCCTCCAGGGGTGTAACTCCTCAAGGGCGGCACCTAACTCGTCCTCCTTAAGTGGGCGGTCTAGCTCCACACTAACATCGTCCGATAGGGCCCTAGGCGGGAGGTCGTCCAGGAAGCGGCCTATCATATTTGCCGGTAGGCATTCCTTAGGAGCGTACAGGTCCGCTTAATATGCCGCAAAACTCCCTGCAATGGCTGAAGGTTCCAATATAGGTGACCCATCCGGTCCCACAATGCCCGGGGAGCTAGGGAGCCCAACGATCCCTGGCACAATCTATGCAGTAGCTTGCTCTACTTATCTCCTGCTCCGGGTTGTCAACCAAGCCTGGCGGGCTTCATCTAGCAGAAGAGATGAGTAGCCCTGTTGCGCGAGCAGCAGTTGGCGGCGGACCAGCCGCGCCCCCCCGCCACTCCTTCCTGCTACGCCCCTCCAGATCCAGAACTGCAGCTTCAACCCGAATAAGAGACTCTTTACGCACCCTGCTGGCCGCAGCACAGAAGGAGATGTCCACCTGCGGAGGGAGAACTTCATTGCCTACCAAAGGGATTCTGCCTCATGCACCGACCCAACATTAAATGATATGTATTGATCAATGGCCTCCTCCATACGTTCCCTGTAGTCTTTTTGGAGGTTCCAGGTCGGGAGGCACCACCGAAATGGCCCGCGTGCCAATCCAGCGCAGGGTAATAGCCACAGGCGAGTGGACCGAGCGCCCACGAGGGAGAATATCTGCCGCCACCACCCTGCTGGTGACCCCCTGAGAAACAAAGATGCAGTCAATGCGGGAAAAGGAGCCGTGGACCGCAGATAGATATGTGTATCCATGAGTCGTACCATGCAGCCTGCGCCAGTGCTCAGCCCAGTCTAGACCCATTACCAGGGACTGGAGCTTGGTTGGGTGACGAGCCTCAGGGGGCCCGCCAGGCATCCACCGGTCTTGGACTACATCTGTCCACCCACTACCGCCAGGCCCTCTGGTAAGTCTGCCCATAAGGTCACAAGTTTCTCCACCAGCCCACAGGACAATGGCGGTGGGGCATAGACACTCCTCAATATTACAGTCTTGCCACCCACCGTGCCCTGAAGGAAGAGGTACCTGCCCTGCACGTCTCCCCACGTCTTGATGTGAATGTAGGGGACCCTCGTACAAAACCCAAGTGGAACACATGTTTGTAGCCAAAACGTTGAAAGCACAGTGCCTTTGTCCCCATGAGGTGTGTCTCCTGCAGCATTTAAATATCTGCACCGGCACGCTTGGCTTGCTTGAGGATTGCTCCATGTTTAATCCTGTCCAGCGCCCCCCTAACATTCCAACTCAGTATCCGCAGGTTCTGACGATCTACCCAGCATGGCAGCCAGTTAGGGGCTTCATGAATATGAAAGACACCAGTGGCACAAGAAAAGGAGCGCAGCAAGGCTCCGACATGTAATGGAACAGTGCGATTAAAAACAACTCCCCAGAACAACCCAGCGAGTCCCACCCCCCTCCACCTATACCTCAAAAAGAATGAGGTATCTGTCGCGGCAGGCAGACCCCAACAGGAGGTACCCTTCCTCACCTGCCAATGGATCCCCAACTTACAGCCCATCGTCCACTGGCCCTATCCCTGTCCATGAATGTTCAGCAGAGATACCGGCTGTCTTCAGTCTCCTCCGGCCACATCCAAGAACCTGAGGTCTTTAGGGGTTGGACGCGAGTGTTGATTAATCAGCTGGTGCAGACTGTCGCAAGGCAGATCCATCACAAGACGAGGCATCGCCGGATATGGATCGCTGTCTAGACCTGGAGCATCTGGAACCCTTTCCCTTGATCTTAGGCAGGTTCCGAGCCACCCCACTCGAGGATGAATCAGAGTCTCTCCCGGGCGGCGAATGAGGGCGTAGCTGCACCGTCTCATCCTTCCCCTGTAACACCTCCTTCGGGGAATCAAAAAAGTGGGCACGAGAGCGATAGACGACCCTCAACCTGGCCGTGTAAAGCAATGCATATGGAAGCTTGAGCTCTTGAAGGCGGGCCTTAGCCTCTAGAAATGATTGCCGCTGCTATTGAAGCAAATTTGTATAGTCAGGGAAGATCAGAATGCAGGCCTTGTCATACAGCAGAGGTTCCTTGGCCCTAGCCTGTTTCAGGATAGCGTCCTGGTTTTGATAGGTGAGTAATTTTGTAATTACTGGCCTGGCAGAAACCACCGGCGGGGGCTCGCTCATCAGGGCCCTGTGGGCACGTTCGACGACAAAGCATTTGGAGAGGGATTCCAGGGGTAGCCAACTCTCCAGCCACTGCGTAAGGAACTGCTCCATATCTCCAGATTCACATCCCTCCGGAAAGCCAACAAAGTGGAGATTATTATGTCTCGCCTATCCCTCAGCATCTTCCACCCTCGACGCCAAGCCCCGCTGGGCGCTCTCCAAGGATGTCACTCGCTCTTGCAGGGTGGTAACCACGTCTTCCAACCCGAGATTCTTGTTTCGGTCTCGGTAATGGGAGCCGCAGGTCCTGGCACAGTTGCATAATATCGGATCCTAACGCCCCAATCGTGACATCAAGGGCATCCCTGGACTGTGTAATGGCTGCCAGGAGAGCGGCGTTGTCAGGCATCTCTCCTGGAGTCCCCCTCGATGCTGCTGTGGTGCACTTATCCATTGTGCTCTGCTTTGCGAGCCCCAAATGTTCTCTTGAAACTCGATGACGCTCAGTCGGACACCAGCGACCCCACTCTCTGAGGGTAGGGTCAGTACTGGTGTAGCAGATGTAGCAACGGTGCTGCACTGCGGTCCACTCGGCCCGACCCGGCTGCCGAAACAACCACAGTTGACACAGGGACCAGGGGCGGGACACGGATTACAGGGCCTCCACTCCAGACCCAAGCGGCGCAGCCCCACTGTCCCCCCCCCCGCAAGCGAAAAGATACGCAGGTGGGCACGCTCGTCCGTCCGGGCCCACAAATGTCCAGCGTCGCTGCTCCACACCTCCAGGCAACCCCCGTAGCCATACCGTGTGGGAGGGAGGCCAGGACGTCTAAGCTCCGCCCCCCACACTGGGGAACGCCGACGGAGCTGCACGCCAGATCACGGCTTCCACGCTGTCTCCAGGCCTCAGTGGCGATCGTCGCCACCTCAGGACACGGCGCGAATCAGGGGTCCCCCCGGTGAGCAGCGCCAGGTTGCTACACCTCAGGAAAGGCTGGAAGGAGGGTGTTGCGGCCGGAAGAGCAGGATATATGAAGGATGAAGATCAGGGCTGGACGGAGCTCACCCAGCACACGTCTGCCATGCTGGCTTGCCAAGCCACGCCCCGTCTCTTCAGTGCTTTTACCACCATTTATTGAAGCTTTATTGTATTCCTTGCTCGATGGTGACTGTGAATAGGCAAGTAGAGGGCTGCCAATCGTCTGTCCTCTAAGACCCCATTTTCCTTTCTACAAATTCTTCACTGGATAGTCTGGTGGTCCAGGTGTGGGCAATCAAGCTTTGCCTGTGGACTGTGAATCCAAGCTTCTAGTTTCCAATAGGTGTAAGATCTTTTCTTCTGGCAGTAACTGTATTTGTAGACACTAAATACTACCTGCCTTCTTGTGCCCCAGTGTTGACAGTCCTCTGGCTGCTTGGTCTTTTCACCCCTAGCATTCTGCTGGTCTTCCATGTGAAGTGGAGTTTGTTGAAGTGGTTCCTGTAAGGCAGTGACCTTAGCACCAAGGGGAACTTCTTAGCTGTGGAAGACTACCTTATTGGTGGATGGTGGACTCCAGCTTGTGGTGGGAAGGTCATTCTCCCTCTGCCGCCAGAAGTGATCATTGTTACCGATATCTCCTCATTTAGTTTGTGGGTAATCTGGGGACAGAACGGCCTCCAGCATTTGGTCACCAGCGGAGCATAGGATGCACTTAAATCTGCTTTCTTATGAGCAATATGTCTGGCTTCCAAGGCTTTTGTGACCTCTATTGGGTGAGAGAGTGGTATACAAATGATTATAAACAACATCACTGGTATGGCTTATGTAAAAAACAGCGTGGGGTGAGGTTCAGCTCTCTGTGCATAGAATCCGTTTTTATGAACAAGTCAACTCTGGCCCATGCGGTCATCGCAGTGCCACTTTACTTAACAGCCCTGCTGAACACAAGCTGATGCAGATTACGCATGGTGGACCAAGAGTGACTACAGCATCCAAAGGAAGAACATTATATCTCTGCAAATTGGAGTTTCCTGCGAAAAGAATTTGTTTGCTTTGGCAGACAACGCAAGGTTTCCTGTTTTCTGTGCACTGCAGATTCCTTTTTAGGGAGATGTGTTTTGCTTGATCTGAAATATAGATGTTCACTACATGTACCCTTCATTGCCACTCAACCTAAAAGTGGTTCAGAAGGTGATAAGGGAATGCGCCCTAGGCATCCTTATTGCGCCGGATTGGGTAAGGAATTGGTATTCAAAGCTTCTGGTTTTAGGTGTTTTCTCCCTTTTGCTCTGTTGTGCAGGGACGACTTTGTGACACAGCTGAGGAAGGCGATGCTCCATCCCCATCATCACAGCATCCACCTTCATCAATGGAGATTTAGCTGAAGAAACCTAACCTTCTTCAAGGTGCACTCATCAACAAAATCTGTCTTTGCTGGTCATTTGAGGCAGTTTTTATGCCAACCGTTTAACTCAGAATGTGCAATTAAGTTCTGACTAACCTGTCATGTTTTTCATTACTTGCTTTCCCTTGCTAGACAAAGTGTGATAGTTGGTAGAACAGGCATGGGCTATTTAGATGTGTTGTCAGTATTGATTGGTGATCAGTTCTTTGAGAGGTCTGTCTCACACATTTCCTCCTGTTTCATTGGCAGTTCCACTATGGGATCTAAACCTGGATCGAACATGCATAATCGCTTCATTAGACTTTAACTTCCTGTCCTTTACGGTTGCTAAACTTGAAGACTGCTATCACGTCGATACACAGGTTCAATGAACTACAGACACTGTGATCTCAGCCACAATTTAATTTGTGTTTGCCTGACATGTAGGTAATGCACCACCACACCTTCTTAACCAAAGGTGTCTCTTTCCACTTGGGAAAGTTCATGCTGATAGTGTCTTTTTCCTTCCTCTGCATCTTTGTAAGGAGAAGGAGAGATTGCACACGCTGAAGCCAACAAGAAATGTTAGTTTCTGTCTGGATAGAACCAAGGAATTTCGAGTAGTTGGTTGGTTCGTTGCCCGAGTAGTGGAGCATAAAGGTCTTTACATTAAACTGGGGTAAGCACTTGCTAAAAGAGATTCACCGGATGAAATCAGTCAATTGCACAGGGATAAGCTATCTCTAAGGATCCCTCTAGACATGTTATTTTTGATGACATTTGTCGAGGAGCAACACGGTCACCTTTGCAGACTTTTACCAGGAATTACTGTTGGGATGTGCAGGGCAGGAGTAATGGTCTTTTTTGGAGGTCGGTCTTGCATGTCATTTTGGTGTGACAGTCTGATTCCCGAACTTAACCTCATGATTTGTGTAGCTTTGGAACTTTTTCCAAAGGTGAGGAATCTATTGGAAGCAGTATCCATCAGAAGTTACCTCTGTAAACTCCTCACTGACTGCCCTCATCCTCTTTCTCTGTAGCAGAGCTGTAATTAATAAAGCTTCCTGATGTTCAAACAGGTTTTTTGGTTTGGTTGTGTTATGATACTCTGCTTTCTTTATAATTTATTTTGCTTCTTCTCTCTGAGGTGCGAAAACTTTAGAAGGAACTGACACCAATGTTCACGGTAGCTCTGTATATATGTTAAACAAACTTGGTAGTAGTGGCGGACAATAGCACCTCTTAAAACACATATCTTTGTTGGTATAATATAGTTTCGAACGCTTGACGGTGTTTGAGGTTGTTGCTCTAGAGGTATCACACACCCTACTACCCGGGGTGCAAAACCACACTGATCCATCACATCGACTGTGTACATTAAACAGTGAAAGATACCATAGCACTCAAAAGGAAGTCTGTGTATTTCAAAAAGTCTGTATAGTATGGATTCGTGTTAATCATTCAGTCATATGATTTAGTGAAGAAAGAAGGATTCTGTAATCTTCAGTACATTTATATTGGAACAATCTATCTTCAGTATACTCAATACTGGATATCAGCCGGCACATGTTTCGTCACGCAGTGACTTTTACAAGGCTAATAAGATAAAAGAAGAATGTAGATGTAAAGGCTCCACTAGAAGTTGACCGGTAGTAAGGTAACGTATATATGATGAGCCAAGCAGAAGGTTGTAGTAAGCAAAGATACCCCTTGATGCAGGAGGCAATGGTATATGTGATTCTTGAAGCATTGCGCCACTCTTGGGCAAATCCTTCTGTCCAAATTATATATGTGTGCCAGTTACCGAAAATCCCCAAAGGTAAGTTATCTAACTCTAGACCTTAAGATTAAACCACCTAGTATTCCCTTACATTGTGATCGCTACACCTACATACGGTCACATGGGCGGGAACGACACTTAGCTTCCACTTTTGATACAGATGCCTCATGTTCTGGACCAGAGTTAAGTAACTTACCTTTCAGGACTTTTGGTATTTTGGTGGGCAATCAATGGGTTGGCATTATCTTTTCAAGTTTTGGGATTACCGCAGCAGTAGTGGTATTCATGATTTTGACTTCCAGGTATTTTTCGGCACAACTATTAGGCAATTCTTTACATGAGGGGCAGCATTTATACTGTGCTAAGAGAATCATTTTGTACCGGGTGTACTGAGCAGGGTGATATGACACCCTCTCTGCACCATTTCTTCAGGAGTTATTGAGATTTCCTGGAGCATGTCCCATTATTGTCATGACTTTGGCTTTTAAAGTGGGGATTTAATGCTGATTATTGTCTCCTGCCTTTTTCTATTTTTTGTTGTTGTTATACTTCATTGACAGCTTGGAGCATAGGGATTTGTCCGATCTACTCTTGTATTCAGGCGGATGCACTTTGGTAAGGTCCTTGCAGTGACTTGACAAATGTGCTCCTTGGTGGTTCAGAGGAGTCGTGGGAAGAAAGTGTCTTGGCAAGTAATCAGCTAGGTTAATCATCCTTCATCGCTATTGTAAAACGAGCTGGTACTCTTGCGTTTGCAGCATCCACTTCTATATCAGTTGTGAGAAATATTGCTGCGACCATTGAAAGAGAGTTATTTGTGCTTTATGAGACAGTGATTGCCTCGATAGCCCACATCGGCAGAGGTGTAGCCATCATTAATGCAGCAAGTGCAGTGGCACGTGAATCCAGTGGTTTGAGAGGCCCAATGTACTCCGAATATGTTTTCTTTACTAATCAGCAGAGTTAGGGAACCATTGTCCTTGCTTGCATTAAAGTCAAACGCACCCTTTGTTTATAAAAACGAGTACAGTGGTTCGAGGTGCCAGTACTCCAATAGATGGTAATATTGTCTTGGTTCTCGGATAATTTGTTGTCCTTCTGGATCTGCACTGCTGCTGCCCACATTGATTGGTGTGGACCACTAACTTGGTGTTCGGTTAAAATGTGCCTTGGTTGCACTCCTCTTGATTAGCAAAAGACACACACAGATGATGAACAGAATGCAGAGAAAATCAAACATTAACCCCCAGTTAATAGATTTGGGTTAAATCCATCATTCTTTTGCTCACCATGCCACCCCAGTTTGGACCCAGCCAGCCGTATGCAAATCAGTCTTTACCCTGTGCCTCATGGGAATAGTCCAGACTGAACTGCCAAGCCAGGTCCTCCCTGGACCGGAAACCAGCATCCTGGGACTGGTTTTGAGGCATCACCCCTCATCAGCCAGGCTAGCTTGAATCCAGTGACACAGTGAGCCCGGGACCCACATCTGGGCATGCCCGGAACCCACATCTGGCATACCCGGCACCCACATCTGGCATACCCGGCACAATTAGGGAGAGAAAGCAAAAGACACAACGATGATGGGTGGGATGCAGAGCAAATCAAACATTCACCCCCAGCCAATATATTTGGGTTAAATCTATTGTTCATTTGCTCATCATGCCACCCCAGTTGAGACCCAGCCATATGGAAATCCGTCTTGACCCTGTGCCTCATGAGAACAGTCCAGACCCAAGTGCCAAGCCTGGGACCGGTTTGGAGCATCACCCCTCATCAGCCAGGATAGCTTGAATCCAGTGGCTCAGTGAGCCAAGGACCCACGTTCCTAGAAAACTTGTTTCCGGTCAAGAAGGACCTGGCTTGGCAATTCGGGCTGGCTGGTCCCATGAGTAACAGGGTCAAGACTAATTTGAATATGGCTCGGGTGACATAGTGAGCAAAAGAATGATGGATTTTACCCAGATCTATTGACTGGGGGTGAATGTTTGATTTGCTCCACATTCCGTCCATCTGTGTGTCTTTTGCTTTCTCGCCCTAAGTGCTCTGGGTATGCCTAGACGTGGGTTCCAGGCTCACTGTGCCACTGGATTCAAAATAGCTTGGCAGATAAGAGGTGATGGCCCAAAACCAGTCCCATTGTTCTTGTTTTCGGTCCAGGGAGGACCTGTCTTGGCAGGTCGGGCTGGACTGTTCCCATGAGGAATAGGGTCAAGACTAATTTGCTTATGGCTGGGTCTAAACTGGGGTGGCATAGTGAGCAAAAGAACAATGGATTTAACCTGAATCTATTGACTGGGGGTGAATGTTTGATTTGCTCTGCATTCCATCATCTGTGTGTCTTTTGCGTCCTCTTGATTGGGCATCAATTCCATTCTGCATTTTTTTTTTAGGATCCATTTCAGCAACTCTGTGAGTGTGGCGAGTTTAGGGAGGAATTGCCCACACATTGTTCCTCGAGGCGGAAATTTTGGTGTTTACGACTTTATATACAGTTTATGAGTCCTAGGTGTGCTTAGAAAATGGATAGCATCTTTGAAAGAGGTGATCCAGCGGGTTACCAGCAACAGGTAATCATACACCACATACTCACCTGGGCCCATAAACTTAATTCACAACACCCTAGCAATAACCGCTGGGTTCATGTTTTTGTAATTCTCAAGATTAGTTATCTTTAGTTCCTAACTATTCTTTCACTGATCAAAAGTTCTTTCCTCTGGTCAATGGACCATTAGTTGGAACTAGTTGATGGTGAAATGAAATAAGATTTCAATATACTTACACATTGGAAAATGATCACAGAGTCGGCATGTCTTTTTTTCCGAAAAATATGTTTATTGCGGAAAACATAAAAGACATAATCAAATAGAACCACTCGTAGGCACTGAGAGGTGAAATTAACCAAAGGCAACATTCAGGATAGTACACAGCCACGTGGCCCACAGCCCGGAGGCCGGGCGGCATATAGTTGGAAGGTGCTGAGGAAAATGATATTTTGCCTAACCAAATATGTCCTCTACATATACCCTATGTTACATGTCATGTGCATGTCACCCATGCATATTTCCCGTAGTGGCCTGAATCACTAGGCCTCTGCAATCATGTCCTGCATTAGAAATGCCAGTCATCAAGTCTCCCAAGCATTAAGTTAGCATAAGGCCCATGTATTTGCATTGCATTGTGCACTGTTAAATAAATATTCTAATGAACCCATTTTGTGGCGCAGCCCGAGCCACTTTTCTGAAATAAGGGTGTTTCATGACTCCTGACACACTGAAGCTGCAGTTACGTCCCTCTGACCTCGCATACTTCTAGCTCAGCCGAGAGAAGCCCAGCAAGAGGCCAAGACAGTATTATGAATAACAGTTATCTGAGGAAAAGTACACAGAACCCGTCCGAGGGAGATAGGCCTAGCCATTCTGTCTCCATTTAAGTAAATCACAGTGCTTGCACCCATAGAAAGCTCATGCAACGAATAAATATGCCCTCTCTGTCTTTTAGTGACGAACAACCTTTGCTTCTTTTGCTTGCTGACTCTAGATATCAGTTGTACTAGATGTGCTGGTCGCCTTGACATAAAAGATCTCTCTGCTAGGTTGAAAGTCAGCCTCCTCCCAGTTACACGTCAATTGCACGTCATGCTCAAAGTTGCACAATTAGGGCACAGTTCGAGCTGGTCATGCCAACTCCTCCTCTAAGTACCCACCCACCTATGACACCTACCTATCACCTCGCTATGACTCATCAAAGTACACACCCTCATGTACACCCACATGTTCTTATCTCATTTTCTGTCTTGCGCCTGCTCCTATGTACAAGGAGTAAAAGGTATATAATATAATGTTTTGTTATTAAATGTTAGAAGACTCTTCCTGAACCTCTGTGGTGATGGAACATATTCTCCCTTTGACTCGAGTTATTGGAATAAAGCCCATTTTAACTCAGATACCACGGACTCTGCTTCTCACTTGATGCATGCTAATTGTTAATGCCTAGAAATTCAGCCAGGGTAATATTTTATTTACCACATAATTTGGCGCCCGAACAGGGACATATCCCTTTCCCCACTCGCCGGAGTTGTGGGTCTAGTCTTTGCCCCCTTCTACAGCCGTGACGGACTTCAAAGCGCACCAGCAGGACTTCCTGCCACTCCCTCAGGCCCACGGAGGAGGACGGACTGCGACCAGGCATCCATGTGAGGCGGTGAGGAACGCGGGTCGTCTCAACCAGAGGCCCAGCCCGTGAGAGAGCAAGGTCCGAGGTCTCCAGAGGTCCACCTGTTCCAAGGCGCAAGCGTAGTCAAGTCAAGTTTCCGAGGCCTTCAAGTTTCAAGTTCTGCTTTCCCGGTGAGTACCACTATGGGAAATGTATCAAGTTTCAAGACGGGCTCATTATAGATGAGAACGGTCAAGACGTGTCCACGGTTAAGTTAAACGTGGGCCCGGTAAAGACGTGTCTCAATTTTTTGAGACCGGTATGGTTGTACTGTATTTTCAGTGCACAAACTGTTTTTCAAGTACATGTTTAACTCTCTGTATCAGTTTAGGTTGTATCTGTATCTGTTTCAGTGTTTAAATTGTTTAGTGTGAATGATTGTTGATTGTTACAGTCTATTTTTGTGTATTGTGTTTCCATTGTATTGGTTTCTGTTTTCAAGTTTACGTCAGATAGGGACCAGAAAAGGTATACTAGAATAGACAGTTAAAATCCAGCCTAGAGACACACCTGGTCATGTTATGCATAATAAGCATGGGCTAAACGCCATTTGGAAAAAGAAGTCAAGACCCTCTCAGAAAGATGCCATTGAGATATGGCGCAAAGAGTGACATAGGAGAACAAAGAATGAATTCAATAAAGCAGAGAGAACTAAACAAGCCAAGAAATGCCGTTGTTAACTGGTATTTATCCCGTTCTGTCAGAAAAACTAGCTAAAGTGACCACCTCAGAAAGACCCAGTAGGTAGAGAACGCCACCACCTGTACCCTTTAGAGTATGTAGAATTAAAGCCGACAGCATCTGAAGCGTTCATTTCCTTGTATCTAGACAAGTCCCTTCAGGACTGCGCAAGTGCCTTGTGAGTAACTAGTTGGTTTATTTGTGAATTGCGCTTTGTGCTTAAGACTTGTGAATAGTTTGTTACATCCATGTGTGTAACGCCTTGTGAATGGCTTGTAGTTGCTTGTGAATAGCGACTTGAGATTAAGACTTGTGAGTAGTTTGTTGAATTTTCTTAAGTATAGCTCCTTGTAAATATGCCTTGTGAATAGCGCGTCATTTTTGTGACTTGTTGAGTTTCTTGTAAATATGGCTTGTAAATAGCGCCATGTGGTTATGTTTTGTGCAGAGCATGTTATCATCAGGTCCCTAGCCGTTACGTTAGGCAGGAGAGAGCTGGATCTCTTTCAAGTGCTTAGAGAAAATGTTTTGAAGATGTGCGTATGTGTTATGTAATAACGTGGAGAGATGAGTTCATGACTTTCCCATGTACTGCAGTCATTGGGGAATGATTGTGCTTCGGCTGCCAAAGAGTTAATATCTTTTATTGAGAAGGCAGTATTTGTTTTAACAAGGTGTTGAGGAATTTTGGCGGTTTTTTTTGGTGTTTGTGGGGGGGGGCGTGTTTTTGAGCGGAAATTCGTACCCGTTCCAGTGGAGGGATTTGGTTGCTTTTTGGTGAGGATTTAGGGAATCGCTTGGACTACTGTCATGCCAAATTTGAAAAGGATCTGAGCTGTAGAAGTGGTGGAAAAAGCATGTTTTGTGTGGAGGTGCGATTTGCCATGTTATCCTATGGGCGTATTCAGTTTGCAGATTGAATGGTAAAATGTTGCATGGAGAGTAAAGAAGTGTATTTGTAAGGGTTTTGCCTTAAGGGTGTTTGGCTCAGAGGTCAGTATAGTTGTAAATAGACCAGTCGAATTGAGATAAGGGTTTGCACCACGAAGAGTGCTTCAATGTTTTCACGGTTGACAAGAAAATATAAATCAGACCCTTCATAGAATGCGTTTTTAATTAGTGTAATAGAACAGTGTGTTTTTTAAATAGGAATGTTTCTACAGAATATTTTTCCCAATGCAAGCTGCCCTTTAGAATAGCGTGTGAATGTTAGCACACTCACTTAGGAAAATGGCTCTTTGTAAATTAATGAACGTGGCCTTTTTGATAGCTACAATACACTACCATCTTAGTGCATTGCTAAGAGTCCCCTACATTAGTTTGATTTGCATTCATTTAGTTTCAAGGCTCACCTATGTACTTTTCCTCTAAACACTGAAACACTGTGTACTTTGACAGGCTGCTTCAATTAATATGTGCAGAGAACAGTCCCCACTAAAATTAGAAAACATGGCCTTTGAAAAAGTATGAATCTGGCCCTTTTAATAGGTAGAATAGAAAAGCTGACACACTTACTTATGAAAATATTGGTTATGCAATGCAGAATTAAGGAGTTCGAAATGTTATTTTCAAAAAAGTAAAATATGGTGTGTTTCCATGCCATGATTGTTTTGTTCTGTTTATTTTTTCCCTTGCAGCTAGTAGCAGTACAGAATTATTTTAAAATGCTAGCATGTCACTTAGTTACAAAAAAAATATATGTCTTTATTAATTTACTTTTTACCACGTTATAAATTTTGCTTCAGTTAAAGTTAGAAAAGCTCTGGCCTGGGAACAGATATGTTTTGAAGTACAAGGAATGTGTTTTTGACCTTGAGACACAGTCCGAGACCGAGATGGCCTGGCTCCCAGTAATTGTTTATGTAAAGGGAGGGCTTTTTCTCTCTTGGAGTGCCTGTCTGTTGATATTGGCCATCCTCCAATTCCTTTCCGCGGACGATTATTGGCTGTTCTCCAGCTAAGTCAGGCTTCCTTCGCAAGCAGAATAAAAATACTTGACGAGCCACGGATAAAATGTTTATATGAAGGGAGGGCGACTGCTCAGACTTACACTAGCTTCCTTCGCCTGTAGAGGGTGGAAGCTTGCATTCCAACCAAGCCCACTCTTTAAGAAACTTGGCAGACGCTTGACTCTTTCAATGAGCTCAGCGTTGGCAGCGACCCAATTTTAGAGAAGCAGAGACGAGTGAAAGGCTTGTCTCCTCTTAGTGATGTTTGACACTGAGCCAGCTCCTGGCTCTGAGGGGAGGGGTAGGTGAGCAAGGAGTGAGTTCGTAGCGAAGTTACCTCCCCAGCCCCTCTGACTTGTGTACAGAAAAAGTGTTCTTCATTACAGTCAACACTATAAGCTTCATTGACTTCAGATAAAGTCACGCTTGCAAATGGATAGTTATTCCCCCAGTAGTGTAAACAGAATAATTGTCAGGAGTCTTGCTCTTGCAATGAGTTCAGCATCTGGCAGTCATTCAATTTTAGATCACAGTGTAGCCCGGCTTGGAATTGATTCAAAGCTCCGAGCGCGAACATAATTCTAGAGGGAGGGGCTGTTTCTCAAAGGAGTATCGAGGCTTCTAGGCCTTCTGTTTATGATAAGAATAATGTGGATTTTATTCAGATACATTTAGAGAACATATTGTAGGTAGTATGGTCATACTATTACCAGGATTTAGAGTAGGATTTATTGTAAAACTGCAGAGGCCTAGTGATTCCCTCTAGCTTTTGAATTAAAAATTCATTTTTCTTTATTTGTTTATTTCTATGTCATTTATTTTTGCTAGATTGATGACAGTGAGCCCTAGCATTTACAGTCAGACACTAAAGGAACGGTTGGACAGTGTTTACATGCCTACCAACACAAACGACATTCTAATTACAGCAAGATCAGAACCAGACTGTGACATTGCATCTCTGACAGTCTTGTACTTTCTGTGTAAAGCAAGTGGTGTACAACACTTGCTTTCCAAGGAGGGTACACCAGGTAGACAGCTAACACAAGAATCATACAGCTCATTACTAACCTTTCACAGCCCAGGACACAAAAGGAAGTACGTGCCTTTATTGGCCTCACTTCTTACAGTATGCATATCTAGCAAACCACTCATACAGTTAACTACACAGGAGGCAGCCATTTTGACTGTTCTCCCTTGGACACAAGAACACACCTTGGCATTTGAGGAATTAAAAAGAGCATTATGTCACGCGCCAGCTTTAGCGACTCCATGTCACAGTAAACATTTTATGCTTTTTTTATTTTTATTTATTTTTACATTTGACTGTAGCGAGACTGACAGGATATGAACTGACATTGTTTCAACCACACATAGAGATCAGACGTTGTAATATTCTGAATCCTGCAACACTTTTGCCCTCAAGTACAGTAAATGCATCACCACATGACTGTGTGGAAGTAATGAATAAACCAAGACAAGACCTGACAGATATTGCACTTCTAGACCCAGACCTGACACTCTATGTAGATGGATCACGCATGAGAACAAGTACAGGAGACTTAGTAGCAGCGTATGCCGTGACCACTGAAGTCATAGAGACACAGAAAATAGACACCCTGTCTGCTCAAGCAGCAGAGCTTATTGCTCTGACACGAGCCTGCATTTCTTTTTTGACCTCCCATGGTACCAAGATTCAGCACAGCCAGCTTATTCAGGCCCTGTTAGAGGCCATACATTTACCTACAGCCGTTTCTATCCTGAAATATAAAGCTCATACCAAAGTTACAGACACCATTACCCAGGGTAATGACCTGGCAGACCGAACAGCTCAGACAGCACAGACACCACCAGACACGACAAGGACAGAGGTACCATTACTGACAACATGTATGACAGTCAGGGATCCCACTCAAGATGTACTCGACATACAGACACATGCCACCACAGATGAGATAAAGAAATGGACTGAACAAGGAGGGGTCCAGACTAACCAAGGTTAGATGACTAAGGGAAAAGGTACATTGTTTTCTTCTCAGCACATAGTCCAACACACGTAGGAGAGAAGATGATAGATGATGATAGACTGTTTACAGTATATTTGGTTTAACAAGCACCTATGTGCAACAGAAAGTGCGAACATGTATGATCTGTTGTCAGTTCAATCCAGGTAAAGGCATTCCGGTGGAACTAGGCGGATTTCATCCTCCTGACCACCCTTTTTGAAGTTCTCCAGATGGATTATATCCAAATGGACAGATGTAGAGGAATCAACAAACATGTCTTAGTAGTTGTGCACTGTCTAGATGGACAGAAGCATATCCAGTTCCAGATTATACTGCTGTTACAACAGCCAGACAATTAGTGCGCAGTATTTCCCCAGATATGAATCACCTCATGTGATCTATTCAGATAACGATCAGCCATTCTCCTCTGAATTAATGAAACAAGTGTCCCTTCTGTCAGGTTATACATGAAAATTCCATTGTGTCAGACACCCAGAAGCCGCAGGCCTTGTAGAAAGATAAGATCTGTACAGAAAAAGGAAAGGCGTGGATTGGATGGTGGCCTTGCCGGTTGCCCTCTTTTACATGCGTATGGTAGCTCATTCCAGAACAGGCCTATCTCCTTATGGAGTATATATGTGGGGTACGCCTATGCCAAAGCAAATAACTGATGTTGACAGTAATATGCTGACAGATTACCTGGCTTCCTTGATTTCTGCACTACTCTCTTGTTGTTCACAGGTTGCTGCCGCCTTCCCTGACAACACCCAGGTCAAGGAACATGCCATAGCACCAGAGGATTCTATACTTGTGTCCGGATCTTTGATCGTTCAAGTCCCCTTGAGCCACGTTGGAAGACGCCGAAGTTGGTGGAAGGACGTAAAGGCCGAACTCACCTTCATCACTATTTGGAACTTTGGAACTTTGGAACTTTGGAACATTGGAACTTTGAAACTTTTAATAAAGAAGACCTTTGCTAGAAAATACCCCTCAGCAAGAGTATAGGTCTAGATTAGCAAGATAGCAAGTCAGACGCAGTTTAATTGTTTAAGCCCACCCGGTGGTGAATCGGTTAGACTCGATTCTGACATGCATAAGATCACATATGAGAATAGCAAGAAGAGAGATAAGAAGGAAAAATACTGCAAGAGATTACGCAGTAGATGTATAGTTACTTTGATCATCCTTTTTATTCTGTGCATTGTTATAATTGGTGTTAGTTTATTGCTACATGTTTTCTTTCCCATTTCCTCACATATACACTCTTCCAGTAACAGTACCATAGAGCATACATTTAGTGACCTGCCTCCCCATGAACTGTCATATCGACTTGCACTACGTAACAATACCTTTATTCGAATGTTACACCATTCTCATCAGACCAGCAATACGACCGATTGCTGGGTATGTGGCCAAATGCCACCTTATCAAGAGACGAAGGGAGTCTTGCCCTTCTACCCTTTACCGTTCTCACACAATGGTTCGTGTGGAGCATGGTTTGCTCTAATGACCTCAATAGATAGAAGGTACATAGCTTATCCAGGTGGCTGGATATATGGAAACCTGAATAAAGTAATGAATGAAGCATGCTTTCCAGACAAAGACGGATTCCCCCAAAGAAAGGGAACCGATTTAGAGAATGAAGAGTACGAACAGGGAAATGCATCTGTTAATTTTATAATGTTAAATGTTCAGCCCAAGCAAAACACAGGTCCACCGTTTATTTCAGTCCTGCCAGCAAAAGGTGATTTATGTGTTAGTAAGAAAGGCTCAGTACATATGGGACACAGTGAGTGTAACACTGTAGTAGAGTTTGATGATAACGGACTATCTTCTTTCAAAACATCACGCCATACCTATTTCATTTGCGGTCAGACAGCCTACGTACATCTGCCCTTAGACTGGGGTGGGACTTGTTATATAGCATTCTTATTGCCACCCGTTTTTCTAGCCCCATCAAATTATCACAGAGATTCACGACTAGAACATGTTAGACAAAAGAGAGAGACAGATTCTGCAGGTATCGATCAGACTGAAACAGCTTGGGAGCAATATACAGATTTCAACAGAGGATTCTTTTTCTTCATAGGTCCCATCCAAAACAGTAAACTGATACGCAGGTTAACAAGGACTCTTGAAACAGTTGTAAATGTAACTGCATCTGCCCTGGCGAACTTGACCCAGGAACAGTCTGCTATTAGACTTGTCGTTCTCCAAAACCGCCTCGTTCTAGACGTCATCTTGGCGGATAGGGGCGGAGCCTGCAGAGTCATCCGATCTAGTTGTTGCATTTTCATCCCAGATAATGCACCATCTGTGTACGAAGCAATAACAAGACTCCACAAAATTGCTAATGCCATACATCAAGATCCAGGCACATGGACTTGGTCCAGTTGGTTCTGGGGTGTAATATCTGCATGGGGATGGAAAGTTATGTCCTTCCTAGGAATGGCCCTGCTTATGGTATTTGGTTGCTGTCTCTGTCTGCAGTGTGGTCTGGCGATTTGCGGCCTGTGTACTACTGCCTGTATTCCCCATCCACGTAAACAAAGAGTTAAAGATGAACAAATTATTCTGTATGATGAACTATACGGTCTCATGAATATAGATGTATCCTAAAGGGTTATGTAGGGAACAAGGAGGGAATGAGGAAAATGATATTTTGCCTAACCAAATATGTCCTCTACATATACCCTATGTTACATGTCATGTGCATGTCACCCATGCATATTTCCCGTAGTGGCCTGAATCACTAGGCCTCTGCAATCATGTCCTGCATTAGAAATGCCAGTCATCAAGTCTCCCAAGCATTAAGTTAGCATAAGGCCCATGTATTTGCATTGCATTGTGCACTGTTAAATAAATATTCTAATGAACCCATTTTGTGGCGCAGCCCGAGCCACTTTTCTGAAATAAGGGTGTTTCATGACTCCTGACACACTGAAGCTGCAGTTACGTCCCTCTGACCTCGCATACTTCTAGCTCAGCCGAGAGAAGCCCAGCAAGAGGCCAAGACAGTATTATGAATAACAGTTATCTGAGGAAAAGTACACAGAACCCGTCCGAGGGAGATAGGCCTAGCCATTCTGTCTCCATTTAAGTAAATCACAGTGCTTGCACCCATAGAAAGCTCATGCAACGAATAAATATGCCCTCTCTGTCTTTTAGTGACGAACAACCTTTGCTTCTTTTGCTTGCTGACTCTAGATATTAGTTGTACTAGATGTGCTGGTCGCCTTGACATAAAAGATCTCTCTGCTAGGTTGAAAGTCAGCCTCCTCCCAGTTACACGTCAATTGCACGTCATGCTCAAAGTTGCACAATTAGGGCACAGTTCAAGCTGGTCATGCCAACTCCTCCTCTAAGTACCCACCCACCTATGACACCTACCTATCACCTCGCTATGACTCATCAAAGTACACACCCTCATGTACACCCACATGTTCTTATCTCATTTTCTGTCTTGCGCCTGCTCCTATGTACAAGGAGTAAAAGGTATATAATATAATGTTTTGTTATTAAATGTTAGAAGACTCTTCCTGAACCTCTGTGGTGATGGAACATATTCTCCCTTTGACTCGAGTTATTGGAATAAAGCCCATTTTAACTCAGATACCACGGACTCTGCTTCTCACTTGATGCATGCTAATTGTTAATGCCTAGAAATTCAGCCAGGGTAATATTTTATTTACCACAGTGCCACAAAGATAATCATAATCGTTTGCATACAGTACACGTGCATCTCTAGTATACGCCGTTTTTCATTTATTCCCCCTCCTATGTCCTCCATGGAGCCTGTCTCCCATTCGTCTGTACAGTTAAGTTTTCCAATAGAAACACAGTCTAACATATATCAACAGAACAAACCCCCCCCGTACGTGGCATCAGTAATAGAGTACGTGCATAAGTCAGGTTACTTTCTCATGGCCCGATAGGGTGCAGACATCACAGTTATAAGCATTCCTCTGGGAATCAAGACAAATCACAGGGTTATACAATAGGGAACATTAGTGCGCGCCCAGCGGGGCATTACTCTGAAACAGGTCCCTCCACCTCGCCTCCTGCCCCATCCTCCTCGGACCCAGACCCCTCAGGGGTGAACAATTCGGCACTAGTGGCATCCGAGTCATCATCAGGCAACCCCTCCGCACACATCATCCTCCAAGCTAGTAAGTCCTCCTGAAGCCTTTTGTCGGGATGTCTTTAAAATTTTTATCTTAGATTTAATTCATGTGAACTACTTATACAGCACAGAACAAACTCCATCTCTCACAGGAAAGAAGATTCAAATAATCAAGATACATTCATTTTTACTTTGCAATGACACTGCATGAAAGGGAGAGGATAGAGAGAAAAGCACATAAGCGCATATACAGAAATAGATATAATTACCAAGTATGTTGTGGAAACCAACTCCCAGGCTTAGGAATTGGAAAGGATCCCCAGGAAAGGATCCCCCAGGAAAGGTCTGGCGAACAAAGACTTCAGGACAGGAAATAGGACAGGATTCAAGACAGGAATGATGACCTCTCTATCACCGACGCTTGCTAGCACCCCTCTCTGATACTCTCTTCCTTCTCGCGATCTTCTAAATTAATTTGCGAGGATGGCGGCGGAGTAGGACGTGCTTCATTGCCCCTCCGGCGCCGCCTGATTCGTAGCCTTGTATATCGCCCTGTTAGGTGCCCATCCATGCTGGCGACAGCGGTGCCCTGTGCCCCGGAGCTGCCCTGAAGTGGTTGGCGGCCCTATTTCACGCACCTGAGCAGAAGCAAGGCAGAGCCGTTTGGTGCGGCCCAGGCAGACATCAGGCTCGGCGGGCCTCATGGCTGGAAGTGTGCGGGGGCCCGTAGTCTCCGGAGTGGCGCCTTAGCAGATTGGAGCTGTCGGCCCCGCTGCTGTGGAGTGGCCCGCGGAGAGGGAGCTGAGACGTTGGAGGAGGCGGGCGTACATTCCTGACCCAGTGTGGGGTGCGAGGCACAGTGGCACGGTAAAGCGGAGGCTGAGCAGACTGGAGCTGTGACGATCGGAGAGGCCTGGTGCCCCGCTGAGTGCCCACGGCGGAAGCGGCAGCCGAGACCCCTGCGAGGCGGGTGTGTGCTCCCGCGCTGACTGGCGCTAGACGGGGCTGCTACTCTCCACCAGCGCCCGAGGGCCCATTGCCAGGGGTGAGAAGTGAGGGGGGCTCCTCTGGATTCCCGCGGCTCGGTCCACAGACCAGCTGACGGTGTAAGGCCTGCACCGGGGAGCGGAGCAGAGTCCCTGACATTGGGGGGGGCTGCGCAGCTGCGAATATCGACCACGGCGGCCCGGTGATCCCTTGGCTGGAGGTCTTGTTGGCTGAGGCGAGCCTACTAAACGGGGAGTGCGGAGGAGGCCTAGAACTGGAAGTAGGGCCTTTCATCACCCCTAGCAACTGCGGCGGCGTTAATCACCTGGCAGAGTGACGCTGGGCCCAAAGGGGGCTGGCCACATATCGCTCCACATGTAGGCGAGAGAGACTTTCCCCACTTGGGGTGTGGGGGCTGAGGGAGAGATCCAACTGGACCTCGTGCTGGCCTCATGGGGCGGCTGCGGCCGCGGAGAACGTACTGGGCTGGCCTTCGCCCTTTTGAGCTGCCGGCTGGAGGACAGTGGGGCTGGGGTCTCCCTGCTAACGGGCCCAGGTGGGAGTGTGCCATTTGTCCCTGCTTTGAATCCAAGGAGCTGTGGCCATGGGAGTCTAAGAGCTACTAGCTTGTACCTCGAGGCACGAGGTTGGCCGCTGGCTGATGGTTGAGGCCCACTACCTGTTCCCTTGAGTGAGAGATAGTCCAGGCCTTCTCTGTCCACTGCGCTTTGGGGATCTTGGTGGAGCTGGGTTTGTGCCTGAGAGCGGAGGGACTGGATTCTGGCTGGAGCCGGTGGCGGCGCTTCCTCATAGCTCTAGCGGCTTGGCCACAGGCTCCCTCAAGTGGAGTGATGGCGGCGGCCAGAAACAGGAAAGACAAACCCTCGAAAGACGGGCCCCAGAAAGTGACTGGACAGCCTGCCTCACCGGCTGCTGATAAGTCCCCGCGGCCTGATGATAGCGATGCGCCGGCCACCAAAGCCTTCATGATAGAGTTGTTTTCGGCTATCAAAGAGGATATTTGAGAGCTGCGTTCTCAGCTTGCGTCTGATCTGAGAGAGGTGAGGTGGGATGTGGACGCTGTGGGGGAGCGGGTCGCAACACTCGAGGAACACGACTTGGGGACGGCAGAGCATATACATTGGCTCCAACAAGATGTGATTCGCCTGACGGAGGAGGACTTGGACCTGCAAGCACATACCGAGGACTTAAAGAACCGATCACTACGAAATAATATTCGGATCCAGGCTGTTCCGTGGAAAAGCGAGGGAAAGGATCTCCGTGAGTATGTGGGAGCTCTTTTTCGTCAAATCCTGAACGAGGAGGACCTGCAATATATTCAAGTGGACCGGGTTCACCGTGTGGGTTTGCCGCGGGGGCCCAAGGCAGCTCCCCCTGACATATTGGTATGTGTGCATGACTTTCAGCTCAAAGAAAGGATCCTGAGGAAAGCACGCAACCTTAATCCCTTTCAATTACGCAACCACCATCCTGCGCTTTTTCAAGATCTAGCGGCTTCCACCCTTGTCAAACGGAGGGAATTCAAGGCCATCACTAACTATCTGAGGGAGGAGGGTATTCCCTATTCCTGGGGGCACCCGTTAAGGCTTATTTTTAAGTTTATGGGCAAGCTGATTCAGGTCCGCTCTCTAGAGGCAGCCCTCGACATTTTGGGAATGGAACGACCCACTCCCTCGTCTGGGGATGACAGCTCTCCTAGCAGACAGCGACGATGTTCTGAGGAGTGGCAAAGGGTCGGTAAGCCTGCTCCTGCCACAAAACCTGACCCATCAACGAGCCTGCTTGAAAGAGGAGCTGCGGTTGCTTCTGTGGCCCTGGTAACTGACGCTTCTGGGGGCACTTAAAATGCAGGGCCTTAGCTAGGCCCTAACTGTGCCAGCAGCTGGCGCCGGAGGAGACTTTTCACTTGACGCGGATGGGTAGCACTTTTGTGTCCTTGAATGGATTTGAGTCCTGTATCAGGAATTGGGTGAAGGGCAGGTTGGCGCCATATTCCCCTGCTATTGGGGCCTGTTTAACGGACTATTGTTAGCTCTTTTCTACTGTGAATGTTGAGTCTTGTGTTTCTGGGGTTTTACTTGTCTGGGGGAGGGGGTGGGAATGGGGGTTGGGGGGTATGGGGTTGTTTTGGGGGCTCCGCATCAGCTTTTGGGGGAAATGGGCGATGATTCGGGGGACAGTGGAGGCAATGTGGTACCATGAGAGCTTCAGAATGGGAATGTACGTAGGCGTTCTGTCCCACTTGCTGAGTAGGGAGTTGAAGGTAGTGAGCCTCAATGTCAGAGGCCTTAATAGCCCAGTGAAACGTGCTGCTGTTTTATCCCTATTGGAAAGCGCAGAGGGTAGTGTGTGCCTGCTACAGGAGACCCATCTCCTCGCTAAAGATACTCGACGCATGGCAGACAAGCGCTTTCCACTACAGCTGTGGTCTTCGGGGCCTAATAAGAAGAACGGGGTTGCCATTCTTTTTAGTGCGCGCGCGCACTGCAAAATCTCCAGGTGGTGGACATTAAGGGCAGGTTTCTGGCTATGCCTGTGCAATGGGGTGAGACACAGTTCACTGTTGGGTCCATTTATGCTCCAAACACAAACCAGGAGTCCTTGTTGCAGGCAGCGCTCTCGCAGGCACTGGCGTCACCGGTCGCCCTGATTCTGCTGGGTCGTGATCTGAACATTGTAATGGAGGCAGAGCCTGACCGTTCGGAGCAGCGGTCCCATCAGACAGGGGCAATGTCCTGGGGAGGGGAGGCAGTGGCTGTTAGAGGGAGGACCCGCTGATACCTTACTACATCGACTATCATGCTCCGGGGTCACACGCTGATGGGACGAGCAGTGTGCGACCTCATGTGGACTTGCTGTTAGAGGGAGGGTTGCATGATGTATGGCGCGTTCAGCATCCACAGGAGCGCGACTACACCTACTACTCAGCGACCCATAAGACTTATGCGCGCTTGGATCACTTCTTAGCTATGTCCTCTCTTATGCCCCATTTGTCTGCAGCAGACATTCTGCCGCGTTCCTTATCAGATCACGCGCTTATTTCCGTAGTCCTTACTTCTAGCGGTGTTAGACTGCCGTCAGCGGGCTGGCGCCTTTGTGATTCCCTGCTCCACTCAGACTCGGTGGTGGCGAAGATCCGAGAGGTCATCGTACATTACCTTGCCAAAAAGGATGTGGGGGAAACGCCTCTCACATCGGTTTGGGAGGCCCTGAAGCTGGTAGTGAGGGGCGAATTTATCGCGATTGCAGCGACATACTCCCGTCTGCGCAAGGAGAAATGAGCTGAGTTGGAGGGGGAGGTGAGTGGACTGGAGGCGATTCATAAGAGAACTGGGGCGCCGAGGGTTTGGAGGGAGTTAGAGACGAAGCGACGCATGTTGAAACACCTTGACATAGATACAGCCATGCATGCCTTTTTGCGCCTGCAACACAAATTCTACCTTTGTGGTGACAAGGCGGGGCGGATGCTTGCACACAGGCTACGGGCGCGCACTCAATTGACCACTATACACGCTGTTCGGGATTCGCGAGCCATGGAGCACACCACAGATTCTGCCATTGTAGACACCTTTCGCCAATTTTATCAGACCCTGTATCAGAAAGAGGGAGTGCCCTCTAGGGGAGTCACAGACTATCTTGACTTGTGCGAAATTATGCCCCTACATCGGGAATCGGCGGAGAGTTTAGACTCTGAGATCCGCATTGAAGAGGTCATCTCGGCCATTGCAAAACTGAAAGTAGCTAAATCACCGGGGCCAGATGGCTTTTCTGCTATCTTTTACAAAACTTTCTGTAGGGAGCTGGCTCCTCTCCTGACTCGTCTTTTTAAATCTTTTCTTGACACGGGGTGGTAGCTCCGTCTACGGCAGAGGCGGCCATCACGGTCATTCTCAAACCAGGGAAAGACCCCAAAGAGTGCGGATTGTACAAGCCGATCTCACTGCTTAATATTGACGCCAAGCTATTTGCGGGAGCGCTAGCGGCTAGGCTTAGCCCCTTGATGGACGGGATCATCGAGCCCCATCAAGCGGGATTTATTCCTACACAGCAAGGAGGAGACAACACAAAACGGTTGCTCCACCTCATGGATGTGGTCCATCGCTCGCAGACGCAGGCTTTCCTGCTCTCCATAGATGTGGAGAAGGCCTTCGACCGTGTAGATGGGACTACCTGTTCGCGGTGTTGAAGGCATTTGGGGTGGGGGATAATTTCCTGCGATGGATTCAGTGGCTCTATGCAGCCCTTAAGGCGGTGGTGCGTGTAAATGGCTGTAGGTCCGCTCTTTTCCCCATTACGAGGGGGACGCGACAGGGGTGCCCACTCTCCCCGTTGCTTTTTGCACTCTATATGGAGCCCTTTGCTCAGCGTGTTCGGTCTAATATGGAAATCACCAGGATCAAATTTGGGGCTGATTCGCATAAGATTTGTCTCTACGCGGATGACGTCATTCTAGCACTCACTCATCCCCTCTCCTCTCTGCGAAGCCTCTCGAGGTAGTTATCGGAGTTTCAGAAAGTGACGGGCTTCAAAGTTAACTTCTCCAAATCGCAAATCCTTAACCTCTCCATCCCTGAGGCGGACGTCCTGGATCTGAGGCAGGACTTTGAGTTCCAGTGGGCACCGTCTGACATTCCGTACTTAGGTGTCCGACTGGCCCCTTCTATTGCTAAAACCGTGTCCCTGAGCTATAAACTGCTGGCTGATCAGGTTATCAAAGCCCTCTCGGGCTGGTCTCGTCTTAAATTGGCCTGTTATGGGAGGCTGGCGGCTCAGAAAATGACTGTACTCCCCCGCATACTGTACATTTTTCAAATGCTACCGTTGACCCCTCTGCAGGGCATCCTCCGGAAGCTGCAGGGGCTCCTCATTAGGTTCTTATGGAACAATAAACGTCCGCGGCAGGCACTGTCCGTAGCGGTTACCCCGAAGGCGGGGGGCTGGGCTTTCCTCTGCTGACAGCCTACTTTCAAGCGGCCACCCTTAGGTATATAGTCGAATGGAACAGGCTCATGTACATTGGAACTTTATGGGCCAGACTGTGGCAGGTTGCAACATCTGGAGGGAATTATGGCAGCTGCGCAAACATAGAGCCTGGGGCCTTTACTCTTCCCCGGTGATGTCCCCGGCCCTCAAGGCATGGGATCAGCTGGCGCAACGCAAAGGGTGGACTAAGTTCCCCTCCCCAATGACCCCTATCGTCGATAACTCGGACTTTCCACCGGGCCGCGCGTCCTTGGTCTAAGGCTGCAAGAGGGTGGGTTCCCTCTTTGACTTAGATGGCTTGATTCCATTCACCCGGCTACGCACGGAGTTCTTCCAGTTGCTGATGGCTGATGCTTTTCGCTATTCGCAGGTGGCACATTGGGTCACCCAGCCAGCTAACGTTGCCTTCATGTCCCGGCCTTTGAAGGCGTTTGATAAATGGTTGGTCTGTAAGAAAGACGACCGAAGACTCATCTCGGAGCTATATGCGATGATTGTGAGTCAGCCCAGGAGGTAATGTACATCTGCGCAAGTTAGATGGGAAACTGGGAGCACGTTTTCTATCGCACGCAGCACACGATCTCTAACACCGCGGGCATCGAATTAGCCTACAAAGTAGCGGCATATTGGTATTATACTCCAGGGCGCATTAGGGCATGGGATGCCACCAAGTCGGGCCTCTGCTGGCGGGGGTGTGGTCTCACAGGGACACTGGCGCGTTTGTTATGGCACTGCCCGAAGTTAAGGAGGTATTGGACCACGATTTTGGATGAGCTGGATGCTGCGTTTCAGATTACACTCCCTCGGTTACCTGAGTATACTCTGCTGGGGCTCGATAAAAGGCGGTAGCCACAGCATAGGTGGGGCAGTTCCCAAGTTCGTAGGAAAACGCGGGGTCGTCCTCCGGGATGTAGGCCCAGACGCTGTGTCATTGCACTGAGATTATGCCCTGCCGGCAAGTTGATGTAGGCAGCTGGGCTGTGTACCATACTACATTCCCGCATAATAAAAATGATTGACTCTAAATTAATTTGCTTAAGATAAACGGTTCAGTAGTTCGATTCTTCTTCAGCATAACTCGTCACTCTGACAGCATCCCGGTCTGGACTTCAGCATCTCAGTCTCCAGTCTCTTGGACAGCATCCCGGTCTCAAGCTAAGCTAACTAACTAATGTTACCTCAATTATACCTTTATGTTTGCTGGTACCACCCATTAATGTTTCAAATTTATGAAACTCCTAATCTGATTGGACAGGCAAGGGGAGGTGATAATCACACCATGCTTATCCCCCATAATTTCTTTAAGCTCTTTGTTTAAAATCCCGCCCTTTAATGTTATACATCAGTCTTTATTCCCACCCATATTCACAATGTAATTGTCACATATTAGAGAGAAAAAAACTGTAATTCTCATGCATTTCAGTGGACTGTCGTTCCAGTTGCCATGAAAGTAACCAATCGCAGCCTTGGCCGATGTTCAAGTTGACATCGAGTCTTCCAGCTTGGATTCACTGCGCATGTGCAGTAGAACGAGAGGGAATAGACTGTGGTTCGGAACTTTAGGTCCATAATAAACACTGTTGAAAGAGTCAAAAAGACAAACGTTAAAATAAAAATGTATGGTTTCACTGTATACCACCTATCTCTACTCTAATCCCATTTACTTATTATTATTATTCCTGCATTAGCATTAGTATAATAGCTGGGTTTAGTTTTCAGCAAGCAGGTGGCAAGCATGTGTGTTTCAAGCGTCCATTTTATTAGCTACTGCTTGTGAGAAGTTGGCCTGGTATATGATGTCCACAGTTCTGTGGGCACCCTGTATCAGTCCAAACAATCCCTTATGGTGGTGGTTGTAAGTCAACCTTATAGACAAGCTATCCTAGGGGTAGCATGGACTAAGCAGCCTTAAAGGCTTAACTCCAAAGGACATGTGAAGCCAGCTGTTTTACCATATACAATCCTGTAATATCAAATGAAAGGACACCACACAAGTTATATATTATCAAAATATATGTATTTATTCTTAGAATAATCCCCACTACTCTTTATGAGCAATGAAGCACAAGCGTTTAAATAAAAGCACAGTATAACATAGACAAGTTGCACGTTTTTGGATGAGGCCGGTGGCCACTCAAACCATATATCAAAAAAGTGGTATAACAATCACTAATCGATGGGGGGTAAGGCCTAGGGCCTTGGGAATCGCTGGGACTACACTGGACTAACAGCAGTTAGGACGGGAGTAGCCCGCGGGATTCGGGTGCAGTGCGGGAAGCACGGCTTACACCAATGTAAAGTCAATGGTGCGTAAAAGTTACAAAGTTATTGCAAAAGGAGTCTTCCGACTGGACTAGGACTACCAAACGTTAGACTTAGGCACTAGAGGTGTGTACCAGTGTGGGAACACCGGCGCTAGTAAGTTACCTCACCCACAGGAAGCGGGTACATAGGTGCCAAAGTGTGTCGGGTTTCGTCACGCAGTTCGATGGTGCCTGAAGATGAAGATGCTGCAGGCGTCCAGGAGAGAAGTGTCCGGTGCAATCCAAGGGTGGATCGAAGTTGATGGGTACCTGAAAGCAGAGGGGACAGAGTCTGGGTCACTAGCCAGTGACCAGGAAGGAACCAGGCGATGTCGGGCGCAATCAGGTTGATGTCAGGTGCCTTGACTCCACTGCCACATGGACTCTGGGGCAATGAGGATGTCCTGGAGTGGATCACGAGCTGCCCCACAAAGGCTCTCGCTGTCGGCGGTGTCGGCTTCCGGATCAGAGTCAACAAGCCTTGGCAAGGGCAACCCACGCAGGATTCAAAGAAGGCTTAACACTCGGACCAGCAAGGTCAGAGCGGGTGCTCCTTTTCAGGGGAGCAAGGGCCAGTCTGGAGCAACCAGACTAGCTGTGTAAATTTGTAGGTTCGTCGGTTCTGGGGCCTCTAGCCAAGGGGCAAGCGACCGGACCAACGCGTCAAGCAGAAAAATGCAAAAGGGCCCCACGCAGCACTCCTCAAGTGTGGAGGGGTGAGCTTCGGTGCAAAAGCTGCTCGGGGCTGGAGCTTAAACTCCAATGCACAGCTTCGAGGGAGCCTCGGTTGCTGCACGGTCAGCGCTTTGTGGTTTATCCAAGATGGCTGCTCCCACGCTTCAGGTCGCCTCCACGGGTCTCAGCTCTGCATAGACTGTGGATCGGGCTGTTGGAAGGCAGGTAAGCTGGCTCTTGTTGATCTCTGTTGCTCGAGTTCCGGCGGGAACTGCAACAAAGCAAATGTCGAGGTGCTGGATGGTGCCTGTTTGCACAGGGTGGTCACTCCTTGACCACAAGGGAGATTCTTCAGTCTTCCACGTCGAGTGGGATGTCGAAGGGTCCAGAGTTTTGTTTCATAAGTTTCAGTCAGGATAATGTGATGTGCATTGGGACTGCTCCCACCTATATTCCAAATCTGGGGGCTGGATTACCTGCTAGGTCCCTCCTATGGGTGGGACCCAGGAAGGGGGTGGTTACACCCCTTTCCTTTGTCCAGTTTGCCACCAAGACTGGGGCTGGAGTGCCCCCGAACCGGTTTCACTGGAATCTGCCCAGTGACACCTTGTGTGCCCCAGGCAGTGTCTAGTTCCTTTCAACCCTCCCTGCTACAATCCACTATCTCCTGTCTGGGGTGGTGTGACACCTCCCTGTGACAGGAGATCCTTTGATCAAGCCTCCTCTGTCGAGTTTCGGTCAGCAGCAGGAGGCCAGACTAGTGTATGTGGCAGCAGCATCCATTTTGTGATGCTGGGGCTCTGGTTAGGATTAACCGCATTTGCAGTAAGTAACATGTCTTCTCCCTCTAGAAGGGTGGAATGCTACCCCCGTCGCCAGAATTGGCGAGGGGGTAGTATTCCAAAATGTATGACACCAAACACGACATGTTTTGATAAAGCCAAACCAAAGTTAGCATTAACCGCGAGGATTATAATGCACTTAAGAGTATATGGTATGGCAGTATCACTGGAACAGCAGTAAGGAAATGGTTCCGAACACTGCAGACAGGCTCAGCTCATGCTAGAGCACCATCTCACATAAAACCAAGCACTCTGCCTCCAGGATTGTTAAGGCCTGCCATAGGAGTGACTTATAGGTATATATGTGTCCAGATATAGGTTTAGACATAGGTATACTATATCTAAGCAAGGGGTGATTACACCACCTTGCCCCAGCTGTGTGAACAGCCAGTTGTGTCGATTTAAGTACCAGCCAGGGGTGGCAAAAGATATGCTGCAGCCCCTGGTACTGAGAGGAAGGGGTCCCAGTGTATCAAGGAAATAGTTTCACAATTTAAATATAATTAATCAACAACAAATATTTTGATCCACACAGTTTAATTCACAGTGGGATAAAGTATATCTAATATACATCATGTAGAAAACAATCAGCTGTATTTAACGTCATACAGTGCCCCAAGGAGGGAGAAGGAACGTGATAGTGAGGAGATTGTGAAGTGATGGGATTAAGTGACAGTAAAATCAGTTTTTTAAGCACATATTCATGCTACCAACGAGGTAGCAACAACTTGCATAGAGATATTATTCGGAGAAGGCATACGACACAAGGTACAGCGTATATACAAAATGTTGGTGTGAGGTTGCTTAAAAAACTGATTTTACTGTCACTTAATCCCATCACTTCACAATCTCCTCACTATCACGTTCCTTCTCCCTCCTTGGGGCACTGTATGACGTTAAATACAGCTGATTGTTTTCTACATGATGTATATTAGATATACTTTATCCCACTGTGAATTAAACTGTGTGGATCAAAATATTTGTTGTTGATTAATTCTATTTAAATTGTGAAACTATTTCCTTGATACACTGGGACCCCTTCCTCTCAGCATCTATTCAACCCAGGTCCCAGTGACTACGTATGGGTATACCCCCTTGTCCAAAAAGCAGCCCCTGGTAGGCCTTGGATGCACCTATGCCCTTGGCACCTATAGTGCACTGTATAGGGGCTGACAAGGTGTCCAGTACCAAATTGGTTATGTACCTATAGTACATGTCTGTGAATTTAGAGAGAGAACAGCAGGCTGTGGGTCTGATTAGCAGGCCCACAGCCACATTAAGTCGAAAACCAGTGAAGCAAAAAGCAAAAATTGGGGTGACCATAGGATAGCAGACCCTACTCTTCTACACTGCTCAAGTACAGAAAGGTTCCTTCCAAGCAAAGATACGTCATACCACGTAGATGCAGTAGACGCATGCGCACTGAAGAATTTCGGTTAGCGGCCATTTTTAGAATACATTTAGGTTACTGGTTAGTAAAACACATAGGCAAGCTTCTATCTTTACTTAAATGTTGTGTAATGCATGTTATTTCACAATACAAGTTTAATGCGGGGTTAGTGGTTACAGGAGAAGATTGCATTCAAGCAAGTCTCTTTTTCACGAGTCCTTGCTCCATCAGAGGGTAGAACTCTATTGGGTCAAGAGAATAATGGGACAACATGGTATGCACTTTACTCTCTTTACTAACAATTTTATAACAGCAGTGAGACTCCAACAGGGTTACACTTCAAAGCAGTCAGCTCCAAGATTGAGATACGTGGATGCCAGAGAATGATCCCCAGGACTTCAACGGCTCTGAACAACAAACTATTTTTTTTTTGTTTTCACAGAATAATCTTGTATTAATACAAGTGAGATATCAACAGTGCTCCTTGTCCCAAGTGACAAAATAGAAACCACAAACAAATGTGACCAATTATGATAGATAGCAAGGTTTCTTAATACATGAAAACGACCTTGTAACAATGACAATACAGCGGCCTCCATATTATTCTGTAATCATTACGAGCTAACCACTGAATAGGGTCTATGTGTAATGTGATTTGATTAGAATAAAACACAATGGATAGCCACTCGAATTAGAAGATTTATGGAGGAGTGCATCTAATTCAGATATGCAAATAATGGGTATAGCATAATAATGAAAAGATACAGATGGTCAAACTTAGTCTTGAAATTTCAGTCAATATAGAACAAAGAAAATATTCAGTAATTTGTGAACATAAAATTTTGATGTACTGTCAGTCATGTCAACAGTTGTTTTCCTCCACATTCTTTTATGTGTTTAGTGAATGAAGGGTACATCAACATCGGATTCAGCTGGCGAGGGTCGTAACAAAACGTTGCCATTCCTCCAAGGCGTTCAGTCCCTGGTCAATTGAGTTGCAGCATTCCATCCACCTGCACTCAAGCTCTTGAAAAATGTGCGTAATTGTCACCAACTCTCTGTGGGACCAATGCCATGTCTATCACTTGCCATTTTATGTCATCTGTAGAATGGTTCTTTCCCAAAAAGTGCCAAACGAAGGGAGCATTCGGTACAGCACATCTTATTCTGCTTCAATGTTGGCAGATCCTGGCTTTTATAGGTTGTGATGTCTGGCCATTATAGGGCAATCCACATGGACACCAGTTGCAATAAACACCATTTCGGGAATTACAATTGGAAATAAAATTCAGTTCACTTCTAACATTGCTTTGTTCGAACTCTTTGGTGTCCCTCTTTCTCATTTCTACTAAACAAAAATAAGCGCCCGGCCGTATGTGTAAGTATCACATCCTCCTTTTAACGCCTTAACTGCGCCGTTATTTCAAAATATTCTTGGACATGTGTTCTTTGCCGCATACTCCAGGCGTGCCGTAGAGGTGATAACACACTGTTCAAAAGGATCTGTGTCCCAAGATTTCTTTGCTCTCCTCTGTCCCGGCTTCCAACATAAACCGTAGACAGCCTCTTGTCTAGCCACCAGACCTCCCCTCTTGTTTTTGACAACTTGGGTCTTAAATTCCCACTGGCAGCCTCTAGAGATGCAGTTTTTACTTCTTCAGGTAATGCAGCAGTGCATCATCATGCCTTCCCCCTGCTGCACATCTGCCGCAGTTGCATAAGGCCCTTTTGTGACCCTTCATACACAACGTTTCCCAAATCCGGTGTCTTCCCCAGCAGAAATCTCTGTCTTTGCACATGCAACCCAACAAGTAAATTACATTATGTATATGTATATTGTCCATATACATATGCATGTATTTTTTCATGGGAACTGGTAGATGGGCAAGAGCCTAAATACGGATTTCCCTATCTACAAACTACATTTTCACCAACATGGGGTGTCTCCAATAAACCCCTGGCTAATAACTACTGACAGCCCAATGGGGTTTTGCTTACCCCATGGCTCATTGAGATGTTCAATTTCTGCATAATCTATGCTCTATGGCAATACAGATGTATGTACCCAGGCGCTTAAACCTCAAACACCCTATCAGGTGTTGTAAACTGTTCTAATACTAATCCCAAATCATTGCGTCTTCTCAGCAGTGGTCTGCCACAGTTCAAATCTAACTGCCCATTTCGTCCTCTGCAGGTTATAAAATCCCACTATTAGGGGTATCTCTAGTATACCACCCTAGTAACTACTAAATGTCCAACATTTTTGTTGCCACTGATCAGTAACGTTGCCCTCAAGACTTCCCATGTTGGTGCAAAGCAAAGATAAAACTTCCATCTATAAACGCTACATAATGGAATTTGCTATCCATGTGGGTAGGTGCTTCAGCGCTTCACGTAGAGGTAGTGAGCAGTGTTTTTCGCCCCAAAAACATATTGTGGTTGAAATCTATTTTCATATTTAGCCCTAGTCCATATGCCTCACCCCGCCGGGCTCTGCCAATGCACCTACACCCTGAAGAATAACTGACATCATGTATATGCATATGTATTTTGTCCATATACATATTCAGGTCATAAATATACTATCTACTGGCAGTCGCCAGTGGGTTGGAATAATTAGGACCTAGATTCCGAAGGGAAAGCATTTTTTGACTTACTTATGACTTTGGTCCCATTTGACGGATCTTCATCAAATTTCCCCCAAAAAGTGCTCTACTCTGTCTAGGTGTGCTTGGCAAGTTTTGGGGTGATCCATAAAGTGAGGGCCAAGAAAAAGAGGGGTGGGGTTTGAGAGAGGAGGGGGCGCGTTTCCCCCGTTAATTCCCATAGAGATTTTAGACACTACTAAGCTCAAACCGCAGAATGGAATGACACCACATTTGGCAGACAGATAGATCTTGGTCTATAAAGCGTGCTTTTTGTGATTTGGTGTAAATCCATTCAGTAGTTTTGGAGATATTAAAGGAAAAAGAAATGTGTATAACTGGGCGGAGCCTAAGTACAGATCTCATGGTGAGATCTGATTGGCTATCATCACTTCAACCAGGAAGTACTGACAGCCATCTTGGGATCAATATACATTATAGCAACCCATTTAAATGGATTGTGGTGAATGACAAGTTTTGAGGGTCACAAAAAGTATAACGTATTAAGGGTGATAACATACTTTAGTTCCAATATAATCATTTTTTGATGCTATTATACTAATTTTAAGAATTGTGTTGTGTTCTAAGGAGATTTTACATTTTGATAAAGCATTCTGCTGGGATGTCATGAATCATGTTTGAGATAAAACTGTTTTCTCATACATTTCTCACAGAGCTTATGGAAGGTGCTCCAGAAGCTAAATTGAGAGCATATTTTCTTTTAATTCACACTATCTTTCTCAGCTATGTGAAAATGAAGCAGTGTATTGTGGGGGCATATGTTTTAGGATGATCCGTGAAGTGGGGGTTTAGAAAAAGGGGGGTGTAAAAAAAGTGGGGTTCCCCTGTTAATTTCTATAGAGATTTTAGACATGACTACAGCCCGAACCACTGAACAGAATGGCACCAAATTTCGCAGAAAGGTAGCTCTTGGTCCAGAAAGTGACGTTTTTTTGAAAATTGCAGTAAATCCTTTCAGACGTTTTTGAAATATAAAGGGAAAATCAAATTTGTATATCTAGGGAGACAGATCCTCCAAGGATCCAACAGTCACTGTGCTGAAATCAGATTGGCTGTCAACACTTCAATAGGGGTGTCCCCACCCGGGACATAGATGTTTGCTCTGACTTGGCCATGTGCCCTCCGATTGTATTTGAGTCCCAAGATTCAGAGACACATAAGCACTCAGAAAAGCTCCATTCATTCAATCTTTGAAAAAAGTGTTCACAATTTTTTATTTGATGGTTTCATTTATTTTTCATCAATTTTCCATCAGTATGTCGTTATTTGATCATCATAACTTTCCAAAATTAATTCACAATCATTATGCCCGATGCATTTCGAGCTAACTGCTCTTCCTTGTCTGTGCGGTTCTTACAATGTCTCGTGCACTAAAACGTGTACGCATAGACCCGCGACGACTCCGTCTCTCTAAGTTCGCTGATTGTGAATTAATTTTGGAAAGTTATGATGATCAAATAACGACATACTGATGGAAAATTGATGAAAAATAAATGAAACCATCAAATAAAAAATTGTGAACACTTTATTCAAAGATTGAATGAATGGAGCTTTTCTGAGTGCTTATGTGTCTGTGAATCTTGGGACTCAAGAAACACGCATCAGAATCAGTATTATACCCCCAAGGCTCAGTAGGGGACTCACATAAAGCACCAACCACGCTATTGAAAAGATTACAAATTTTGAAAAGAACAGTACAACTGCATACACACGAGTGCGGAGCCACATCCCATTTGGGTATTTATACCCTCCGATTGTACTGTCACATACATACTTTTTTCACATGCCAAGCTCCAGCTGTTCAGACCTCATATCAGCCCACATGGGCAGGACTGTTTCCTTACACAGGGCATGTGACAGTGCGATCAATGGGCACATGGCCAAGGGTGGTTGGATGATTTGCCAATACCACTAGCTTTATTATGTAGCTAGACATGGTTGTGTGAAGAGTGTTGTTCAGATGTTTTATATGAACATGCTTATGGTACCTTTGATTAATACACACACATAACATACAGTCTGCACTTATTTTCAATATTTCAGTATGGCAACACTTCTGATGCATTTGTAACTAATTGTGGCTGAATGCAGAGTATCCTTCAGATGTCTTACATAGGCACAGTTGTGGTACCCGAATTGGCGGACGTGTAACTCACATGTCTGCACTTATTTAAAAAATACCAACACCTTAGATGCACTTAGTTCAGTAGCGCCATACTTGTTGCTCTATAATTGGTTTGTGCCACTGTGCGACAGCGTGAGAACCCTATAAGAGCATGCCCTAATCACCACATCCAGACTTCATTCTCTTAGTCTGACGGATCTAGTCATAATCTCTAATGTCACTAGGTTTGACACAGTACACTAGGCGAAAACTGGGACCACAATTCCCAGTATGGAGCAGGTGTTCAATGCGTGTGCATGTTGTATTAACAATGGGACCCTGGAAACGTTAACGCCCAATAAAATATACACTATATACAATATATACAGTATACATTATAAAAGTAACATAAGTTATGCCCAAGTGGGCTTTTAGGTTACATCTACATGTGTGCCGAACAGATGTAACCTAAAAGCCCACTTGGGCATAATTTATGTTACTTGTCTAATGTATACTGTATATATTGTATATAGTGTATATTTTTTGGGACGGCAAAGGGTCTTTTGCACAATAATTTGGACGTAAATAGAACCGTTTATTTTTAACACAAGTTATAAAATAATCCTAGGCAAGTCCATGGAGTGTTTGTATATGTATGTATATAAGGTGATACAAAAAGCTCATTTCAAGTGGATGCCGCGTTTGTGCTGTCTTCAGTAGAGTGTTGGGGCAGGTAGTCCTACTTTCATTGTTAAGCACTAGCACTATAAGTTTTCTATGTTTACAAACGAAAATTACCCGTGACCAAGGTGTGGCTCCACCGAAACGCATCGGGCGTTGTGTTCGCTATTTTGAAATAAATATTTCACGCATATGAAGCTGAGCTCAAGTTTGCTTTTTGGAGATTTAAAAGGCAGCGTTTGCGATATATATATATATATATATATGACCAAATCTCCTTCTTACGAATGAGTAGAGACCACGCAGGGGAACACTTTGGAAGCACGCTTTATTCCTTGTGTGGCGAATGCATTTCGGCAATTTAATCAGCCTTCCTCAGCGCCCAAGTATCCAGGAGGCTTCCAACAAACACACTGAAGTTCTGCCGCCCTCTTAATTGTTGAGAGCGCGCTCCGCCCCCTGAAGATTGCTGCTCACCTGTTGACAGTTCACATAGTGGATGAGAACTGCAACACCCAGAATGCATCGTGATGAGTCCAGGTAGGTGCTGCATGGGGGTTGTAGATTCAGACAGTTCTTGGCAAAACAGTTCGTGGGAAACCAATTTCCTGCTTGCGATGGAGCAAAGCACCTCCTCGGGTCCCCAGACCGCCTCAGCCTTAGAAAGTGGGTGTATTGTCCGGCGGGGGCAGCGAAGACAGTGCCTGCCGCCCAGCATGAGGTTAAGTAACCTCAAACCACCTTCTATTTTCCCCACAGTCTATGGCGGGCCCCGATCTTCTAATACCTTAGACACAAGAAGAGCCACCGCAGCAGCGAAGCCAGTGAAATCAGAGCCAACTTGTAAGGCGGGGGTCTCTATATATATAACTATATCTGTATATGAGTTAGGATGTGGTGTCCATAGGAAGAGCGTTTTTTATTTGCCAATAACTTTGGTGTTGTTTGATGAATCCTCATGAAATTTTCAACTAGTTCATCGCTCACTTCAGCTGCTGTCTTTAAAGGTTTGGGGTAATCCATCAAGTGGGAGTCAAGAAAAAAGGGGAGAGTCCAATATCACATTTTTCCCATGTTAATTTCCATAGGAACTTTTGAAACGGCTGCAGCCCGAAATACTGAACGTAATTAGTGAAAGTGGTAGGAGCTCACTGCTTGCATGTAACAGCACCATTACCCCATTGCGTCTTGGTAGTTTTAATTCAGTTTTTCACACAAAGTTCATATTATTTTTCCACTAATGCCTTCTATCAAAATCGTATCTCTAGGCACCAGTGTTTCAGGATTCCTCTCTCATCAGTAGAGTATATTATCGGGTTGCTGGACATGCCGCCAATTTTCTCAGGTATAATCCCACTCATAGCGTGCAGGTGTTACAAAGCTCGTCAACTTGGGGGCGGCTCATAAGAGAATTTGATCAGTGAAAGTGGGTAGGAGTGCACTGATTGCATGTAACACCGCCATTACCCCATTGCGTCTTGGTAGTTTTAATTCAGTTTTTCACACAAAGTTCATGTTATTTTTCAGTTAATGCCGTCCTTCGAATCGTATCTCTAGCAACCAGTGTTTCGAGCTTCCTCCTTCATCCGTAGAGAATATTTTCGGGTTGCTGGACATGCCGCCAATTTTCTCAGGTATAATCGCGCTCATAGCATGCAGGCGTTTCAAAGCTCGTCAGCTTGGGGGTGGCTCACAAGAGCCTTTTATCAGTGAAAGTGGGTAGGAGCACACTGCTTGCATGTAACAGCACCATTTCCCCATTGCCTCTTGGTAGTTTAATTCAGTTTTTCACACAAAGTTCGGCATTAGCTGAAAAATGACATGAACTTTTTGATAAAAGCTGAATTACAACAACCAAGACGCTGTAGGGTAATGGAGCTGTTACATGCAGGCTCTACCAAGTGGCTCTTCGGTCCCTTGGGTGCAGAACCTGCTGAAATAGCACTGGAAAAGCTCCTGGGACCCCACAGGGAGGTTCATGAGAGCATTGTAAGCCTGGGAGGCTGCTCGTGAAAACCACTCGTGAAGACCTGCGACCCGGGGCGACATCGCTAGGTGGCCATTTTGTTTGCTGCCTTTCCGCTTTGGGTCTGATGGGTGCAGTTGGGGAGCCCAGGAAGACTACTGCCTGGGGCCATACACTGACAAGTGCTGTCCCCGTGGGGTCACAGCAGAGTACTGTGCACTTGAGCACGTAGCCCACTGGGTATGGAGGTGGCAGGCAGGCCCGCATTCACCTACCTCTCCCTCCTGCCAGTGCTGCGATCATTCTGCATCACGCAATTTCCTGGGAGGCTGGATGGATGGGAGGCCATTTTTGTTACAGAGGGCCAGTTTTATAGGAGTGCAGGAGTTTTAAAAGTACTGCAGACTTCTTTGTATATCCAACAGTTTTCAGGCAACAATAAAACTGCCAAGATAATTTTTGTGATTAATGTACCTACTGGAGAGAGATCTGAGGTTTGTCTAGTAGCAGTTTTAAGTCATCTAAGGAAGCGCAGAAGGTTAATATGCGTGCTGCAAAGAGCATATACTATGCAGATCACAGAACAATATTTTATGTGCCTAGCTCAGTGTGTTACTGCTTTTGTCACAGAGATCCTTTTGTCACTGTGCAGTTCATAAATTACAATAGTAATCTATATTAGAAAATTATATATTTTTCCTAGTCTTTCATTATCCTAATTTTGCAAAAAAGGGTTTGTTTCGGTAGAAATTACAATAGTAATCTAGATTAGAAAATTATATTTTTTCCCAGTCTTTCATTATCCTAATTTTGCTTAAAAGGGTTTGCTTGGGTAGAAATGCATTTTTATTTGTAAAGTCCACCGTAACCACTGTGTAACATTCTGAATCCTGAGTTTGTGTTTCACCAGACCAACAACTCCTAAAAAAAATACAGTATGGATAACATGTGAATCCTAAACCTTGTTGGCCCCTTTGTCTTATGTAACATTTTCTATCTTCTGATTTACACACGTATGATTTATTGTCTCTGTATGTGTGTGTGATGTAAAATGCTCCAACACCCTACACTGATATGAGAGGGTCTAAAAAACAAATCAAATACATGTGGGAGAGGGGCTATGAAGAGATAAGAAGCACTCTTGGAAGGTGATAGTGAGAGAATGATTGTAGAGCCCCAACAAAGATCGCCGTACTCTGGTGCACTGTAAGGTCATCCATTTACTATGCTTTAAAAACGAATACAAATGAATATATAATGAAAAATGTGTTGTAAAATTCACAATTTTTTCCCATATTTTTGTTGGTTGGAGAATCCCCTCAGTCCTCCTCGAAGTGGTAGGGCTCATTCGCTGCGCTCGTTCCCTATGCACTTAATGGGGGCTGGAATGACAACATTTGCCTGGGCTGCTATGGGTTCCAAGTCCGTCCCAGGGACCTCCCGTGCTCTGCGGAGAGGATACTAATGGCCTAACAGAACACATAAAGACTCATGGCCTGAGTTGCCTTGCCGGTCCGCCATTTTGCCTGCTACCTCGTTACCCTGGAACTGAAGCACAGACCAGGAGGGACCACCATCTGGCGTCAATAGCTGATACAAATCGGAGTTTGACTCTGGAGGGCCCTCAACTGTGGCCCGGAGGGCCGCATTGGAGAGCGCTGGGACCGCTGCCTCAGAGACAAGGCTCAGGCCATTTGCTTGGCTGTGGAGCCCCCAGGGAGTGGATCAGTGCTGGTGGCCTGGTGCGGAGGGAGATTTGGCCCTTGGAAAGCGAGCGCACCCCTACTCACCAACTGCACTGAATATTAGGGATGTGCTGAGGAAACAGACTCTTTAGCTGCTCTATCTGCCTGCTAAAGGTATTTTGCCTGTTAGCCTACCCACACAGGGCTGGGGTGAGTTGAGTCCCATCTCCTCTGCTAACACTGGGGATCTGGTCTTCTCCACTAAAGACCTGGGGCTAGAGATGCAATAAACAGCCCTACATGTGCCCGGTGCGCACCATTTGTGTAGTAGCTGGGTGCGAATCTGGCCAGGCCTCGACCATGATGCCCGGCACCTGCACGACCACAACATGCCACACCTCAAGCCTGACAAAGAAACTTCAGTGACCTTGCTCTGTAGCAAATCGCCTGCAGCTGAGGAGGCCCCCATGAAAAACATGTCCTTGGTAATGCCTAGCCTCTCAGCACTGATGCCCATATACCAAGACTACATGGACCAGTTCCTCAAGGAGATCCGCTCTGAAATTGGATTGTGCAAGACAGATTTTAAGTGTTGTGTTCAGGACATTCGCAGTGAGGTGGTTGAAATTGGACGACCTGGAGTGGACAGCGGATTCGCGCATGGAAGATCAAGAGGTATTATGGCGTAAAGTGGCAATACTCGAGGATTTAGGTCAAATTACAGGCCAAGCAGGAGGATCTTGAAAGTAGAAGTCACTGGAACAACATCTGTATATGGCTTTCACCGCCGAACTCATGCAAGCGATAAAGGGAGATGAGGAAGCTTCAGCACTGGCCCTTGACAGGGCACATCAGTTGATTCCAGCGACTGGTCGCCCCAACTCAGCTGCAGACATATAGACGGGGGCCACTTTTTCACCAAGAAGGATTCCATTCTGCGGGCCTCCAGGGGCAAAGCGGACTTGGTGTTCTGAGGCAATACTATCCAGCTTTACCCTCTCTCCCCGGTCACTCAGCGTAAGAAGCGCAACTTTAAATCAATCACGGACAGACTAAGGAAACTGGACATTTATTTTTTTATGGGGGCTTCCCTTCACTCTCTTGTTCTCCCTGGAGGGGAATTGGCGGTCTATGTGCTACTTGTCCAACACTAAGCAATTGCTGGGGATTATGGATGATTTGTTCGGAGGGTGTTTTTTGCCACACCTTAGGGCCGCCAGAGGTGCCCTTCATCCTGGATGCAGCACGGTGCAGCGTTGCCAACATGACAAACAGCAGAAAGTGACTAAATCTCTGGAGGTGGTGTAGCAGGACATCATCACCTAAAAAACATGGGGAGAGACCCTGCTGTGTCTACCTTCGTCGCTTGGCCCCTGTGACCCGGCAAAGACCATGCACTTCCAGGGTGGCTTACCCTCCTCTCACCTGTTGAAGGCACTGCAGCCCATGGGGCCCTGCCTCTTGGAGAAGCTGGTCCATGGGGATCCGGGGTCTGTCCCCGATTTCACACTATGCTGACACATGATGACTTACCTGCAGCCCGCCCACCCCACCAGGGTGACACCTCTCGCAGGATCTGTGCGTCTACACGCCGCTCTACGCGTGACGCAGGGGACTATGTTGGGGCCCACTGGCCCATGAATGTTTGGTTTTGGTACTTTATCTTTTTTCTAGGTCAAACACTTTTTGGGAGCATTGTACCCAGGACCCCACACTTACACTCCATACCCTGCTCGATCAGATTGCCCACCAATGTCATGCATTTAAACTCATGTAGCATCCACAAGCAAGTGTGGAGGTACCTCTAACAGCATGACCCAGATGTCATTCTCCATCAGGAGACTCATCTCCTGGGGGTAGATACCCACCGCATGCAACATCTGAAGTATCTGTGTTGCTATTGGGTGTATGCACTACTAAACACTGGGAATGGGCAGCCAGAGTTGTGGAATTTATTAAAATAGCTTCTTGTCCATGGGGCAGGTTGCGTCATAAATCTATTTGTCCTGTAACAAAATCCGCTTCTCCTTTTGGTGCCATGTAATGCAGTGATGACAAATGATGTCAGCAATCTCATTATATATAAGAGGTCTGAAATATCCTCTCTGAATAAGCCAAGGCTTCTTCCAAAGTAGGGTTTGAATACTAGCAATTCCCTTATGTTGCCACGTTTCCGCAGATCTGGGGCTGAAGGTAGTGTTAAGCAACAGTTCCAGGGTTGGAATGGCCTTTTGAGTCTGTGCAAACCTACTAACTTGCATGTTTTAAGGGTTTTCACTAACTCTTCTCTAATCTTTTCCCATACTAAGAAAGATTGGACATTTACTCCTGAAATTGGCAGACATAAAACTTCTTCCCGGGTTGGGAAAAAAGTTGTTGGAGGGAAAGTGAAGTGGCAAATGTTCAGATTTTCTTGATGAGCAAATCTACACCTATACGTTTGCTCATGCTGAAATGTAGTTCACAAATATTTCCTAGGAGTACTATTTCTTGGCCTACTTGTGTAAAGTCTTGTGAATTCACAAAAGTAGTATATTTGCACTTAATGCAAGGACATGTGTGTACTTTTGAGACTTTATTGAATATTTGGGCCCCTAATTAGGTCTAGTGTTAACCATGACCTTCGGTGTTTATTAAAATTCTCTCTCTCTCTTTCTCTCTCTCTCTCGCTCTCTCCCCCTGTCCCCCTAGCTTCACTGTCAGTGACAGCCAGCATTCTGTTCTTTTACAAGGAGCATATTGATGCACAGTTGTTTTGTTCAGCACCAGGAACTACGGTGGCAATGTGTGCTTCTGGAGACCAAAATAATTTTTGCTTTTGCCACTGTTTGCTATAATGGTGAGGGCCCGGCAGCTCCCACACCAATAAGGTTTTGCAAAGAACATGCCAAAACAAGTCACGCATTGACAAATTCAAAGGGCTGACCAATTTCAGACCTACTGGCTTTAGGTTTCCCATAATCTTATTAAAAATGCATACACTAATTTTCCATTATAAATATTTTTGGGAAATACTAGCATACATAAACACATTTTAATAAATGATGTTGCAAAGAAATGGTGCCTAAAATTTTACAGTAGTTTAGCAAAATGTTTTTGCATTTTGTTGGGAACATTTTATTTTGAAAGCAAAGAATCATCACTCTTGCTTTCAGGCTTCTGCAAATGTTTGCATCTAATCAGAGAGAATTCTGGGAACAGTATACATAGCCTGAAATTGCTTAACATTGAAAACGTGATTACATGGTTTTTATACTGGAACAACTGTTAGTAGTGCAGTCTGAGCTTACAACATTTACTTAGAGCCCACAACCTAATAATAAAGGCTTTGCATTAATGAACCATAACATAAATACAAGTTTGAACAGCATTAACACATGGACATAAACAAATGCAGTCAATGCCTTTTCCTGATTTATAATGTGGTACTGTAAACTGGCAGCCAAAGGGTTTGTGCCATAGGGGGTTGGTCCTTCTTGTCCCTGTCCCAGGCGTCGGGCTACAGGAATGCCATATCCCTGTGGGCATCTTATGCAAGGCGGGCTTTTGCACTCGTGTCCTGAAAGTAGTTGAGGATAAAGAAGCCTGTTCCCTAACACTACAGATCTTAAGGGGTAAGTGCTCTCTTGCGCTGCTCAATATCTATGCACCTAATAAGGCACAGGACACCTACCTCCGGCAGGTCTTGCAGGTCAAACATAAATCATTGAGCACTCTAAAGTCCAACTTAAGTGTTCTGTTTATTCTTTTCTTAACTCATGGGCTGGTACGAGGCGGAGCGAATCTGGGGACCAAGCAACAGAGAATGGATCCAGTATATCCATTATTGGGGTCGTTTCATCGACGACTGCCTGCTTATTTGGACAGGATCGGTAGAACAATTACATGGATTTTTTGATTATCTGAATGATAATACTTATAATCTACAGTTTACAACACAGTATGATTATAATAAAATCACCTTCCTAGATGTAGAGCTATTTGTAGATGCAGGTCATCTAAACAGTAGAATGTATAGAAAACCTACGAGCTGTAATTCTGTATTACACGCCAAGAGCTGTCACCCAACAAATCAGATAAAATCCATTCCATATGGAGAGATGGTGAGAGCCCGGCGTAACTGTTCCTTAAATCGTGACTTTCAGGAGAACTTGTTAGACATATCTATGAGATTTGAAAGGAGAGGATATGACAGCAAAATTATAAACACAGCTATAAATAGAGTCAAGAAAGTGAAGCGTAAAGACACTTTGAAAGTTAAGTCAAACAAAACAGCACAAGAAAGAGAAACTAAAGTCAGAATGATAACAAATTACAGCACAGAGAGTACTAGATTGTACTCTATTCTCAAAAAACATTGGAATTTACTTAAACTTGATCAAGACATTGCCCCATATGTTACTCACTATCCTTCCCTAACCTTTAGGAAAGGACTAACACTTTCCAATTTACTCAGTCCAAGCTACCCTACTAAACCTGTAAACAAGGACTGGTTGTCTAAATTTAAAGGTTTCTATAAATGTGGCAGATGCGCATCATGTAGATGGGCTATGAAAAAGGTAGTGAGTTTTAACTATAATGGAACAGGAGAGTATACCATTGAGACGTTTATTAACTGTGACACCACTTTTGTGGTCTATGCTATTGTGTGTAGCTGTGGCAAGATTTATATTGGTAGTAACAAGAGAAGACTAAGGGACAGGATGGCGGAACACTTTAGAGCCATTATACAAGGTGACACCAGGTACCCTACCGCAGTACACTTAATAAGAAATTCTCAAGACAGGGTGAAGCACACTTTCAGCTATCATGGCATAGATCACTTAGGAGTTGACCCTAGGGGGGGTAATAGGACCCTTAAACTCAGAAGGAAGGATGTTACATGGTTGATTAAATTAAAGGCTGTAGAAATGGGGTTAAATGTAGATCATGAATATGAATTTTTTCTAGGAAATGAATAATTCCAGATATGTATAGATGACCTGATATGCATAATACCTCTATTAATCTGGTATACTTTAACATGGCATTCATGTGCTCTAGATGCCTAATGATATGAAAAGATGATGTAAATTATTATTGTTTGTATTTATGATGCGGAGGAGACATAAAATGTTATTGTGAATGAGGTCTGCAACACTACTGTTTAGTATATGTATATAATAGAATTTATTCCAATATGTTGCAGACCGTAAATTAAGATGCATAATGAGAGGTGAGCTACAGAAAACATAGACGAGTTGAACTATTATGAATTTGTGTATGTTGTCTACTTGACAAATGTATAATGGCTAATTTCTTTACTTATTTATGTATTAATTGAGTGACATTTAGAGCTCAAATAATGCGGTGTTATCTTAACTGGTACCAAGACAGGCATTAATAATACATATAACTATGAATTGTTTATAATAATGCACTCGCTATACCTCTAACCTGTACTCTTGTTGAATCTTATTACATTGTGCATGGGGTTATCGTTGTGGCGGGATGGCGGGGCATGCTGCTAGTGCCCCCTCTAATCATTAAATACTAAAATTAAAGCTAGGAAACAGTATTACTATTCAGCTACATACTAGATCGGTTCCTAGTTTTTATAAATACGGTTGCAAATACTGTAGTCAGGACAAAAATAAAAACTGAGTACTAGACCACTCCAAGATGGCGACTATTACCATTGAGAAAACTTAAGTCTACTTAGGATTTACCTTAATATCCTTTATATACGAATGTAATTTAATACTTTCTTTAGTTATCGTTTGAATTATATTACAATAGCTTAAATACGGCTAAACTAACTTTTGCAAACATCTTATCAAACGTACTAACTCCGTAGTTTTAAATTAACAGCAAACATAATATGCACAAAATAAAGATATTCACGTGCTAAAACGAAATATCAGCAAGTTTGATATACTTAAATTGAACTTAGTAAATATAGCGTGGGACTTGCACTTTATTAAGATGGCGCTCGACACCATCACGACTATAAAACTGTTTAACCAAGATGGCGCACGAGTAGGACGCAGACACGGGGATACGCGATCCGACGCCCGAGTGACTACACACTCGGTAAGTGGAGAATAGGTTTTGTCGCATGATAGAAGCCCTTATACACGATTCAACTTAATACCATCTGGCAACTTATATTGTTAAATTCCTGTCTCCACAGATAATTGGAGATTGTAATTGGAATATGACACGCTAGAATATTGGGAGGGACGTAAAGTATGTCAAGGTAAGATTGAAACTAAATATTAACTTGAGGCAATTATGGACACTGATACTAGGTGGTGAATTCAACCATGAATTATGGTTTGAATGAAATATAATATTTTGTTCCAGATACTGAAAAGAGTTAAAGTATTGGAACCATATATTTGGAGAATAAATTTCGAACACAACACGCTATAACTTTGGAAGTGACCCAAAATACGCTAAGGTAAGATTTGAATCACGTCCTGACTAACTAGTGACATTTATTGACTCTGTCTCCAGACAGTGAATTCAACCATTAAATATGGTTAGAGTTTAATATATAAAAACTTTTTATTAGACAGTGAAATCAACCATCAAAAATGGTTCGAGTTTAATATGATAATTTGTTACAGATACGAAAAGATATAAGGATTGGAACCATATAACCCAGGAGAATAAAGTGAAACTACCCAGTGGGGAGGCATAGGTAGGATGTGTCGCGGTCTAGCCACTGCGTTTAACCTCCATTTAAATTCTCACTTTTCCTTTCTTATTACACAATTATGTAAATAGTTACCGCAACTCCTCTCTCCATTCATATAAATACACAGGGTGTCTCTTGTCTATAAACTTGGTGGTGAGCTAACAGTATATACATAGCTTTGACTTTAGCACAATCACGCCCTTATGGCATTTCTTATCTGAAAATAACCCCAATATGTCACATTTTGGCAAACTGTGTTTTTTCTTTTTTTTTTAAAAAGCCATAATATAATATTACAATCTGTTTGGGTTGCAGCCCTGAGGAAGTCGTGGGTCAGATCAGACCAGACGAAACACGTGTTGGCTGCAAATTTGTTGGAATTTACAATGAAGATTGTTTCAATGAAGATTTAAATTGTAACAAGTTAAGAAAAGAATAAACAGAACACTTAAGTTGGACTTTAGAGTGCTCAATGATTTATGTTTCTCTAGTTGAGCTTAACATTAGCTTATTGATCTAGTCGTGGTAACCGATTAGCTATCATTTGGAGCACCACTGTTATATATTGTGATACTACCCTGTACTCAGCTGTGCGCTCAATCCAAAACAGTTACCAAACGTTTCTGTATCTGCATTGTTATATATTGAGCAGCCGCGAAAGGAAAAATGAATAGAGATAAGGAAGCAGAAGAACTTTTTAGCAACTTAATGGCAGGTGGATCTATAGGATCGTCAGTTAGACCATCTGTTAGTACCAAGAAAGAGGGACTCAGCGCCAAGTTCAGAAAACTTGAATCACTCAAAAGAAAAGAGTTGAATAAGTGGTGGGATGCTGCCACCCTCAAGCAGTATTTAACGATGAATAGAATACCTAGAGGTTTGCGCTCACAAATTATACCAGCCTACGAAGATCTTGAACCTGACTTATATGTCATATGGGAAAAGGAGCTTAATGACAGCTCACGTAACTTGATGAAAATACTTATTGACAATGCAGATAGGAAGATGGCCAAACTTCTTATTGAGATTCAAAAGGTGGAGGATGAGATTAAAGCCTTAAATCTCCCAGAGGCAACCATCAAAAATTATACTATTATGGATGAGATCTTGAATGAGGTACAACTAGACATTAAAAGGAGGAAGGCACATAAGATTAAGAGAGACGAGAAAGACTATCGCTCAGGGAGAATATATACTTATGCTAAGAGATTTGACTACTTGATGAAAACAACATTGAGTAAAAAACAGGCAGGCAGCACTACACCACTCAGTGAAACTGAAGCATCTTCCAGCAACTTATCAAGTGATGATAGTGAAGAAACACCAGTTACAGTCACAACCAACTCTACACCAGAATCCAATTTTTTAGAGGAGGTTCATCGATTACGGAGGGGGAATCGAGATACGGGCAGAAATCGGAATATAAATACAAGAGGACCAGAAGAGGCAGGCGAGGAAGAGGGAGATCAAGGGTCAAGGATCAAGAGAAGTTTGAGGTCATGGAAGCCACAGCCCTAAGAGATACAAATGAAGTAAGTGACATTGAAATAATTAACTTATCAGACCAACAATTATCTTCGGATATGACCAGTGTACTTCAAAAAGGTTTAGGGTTCTGTCCAGCTAGGAGGCAAGACTGGGTGATGACCAAGATAGATCTTTTTAAATTTACCAGGAGGCTTAAACTTAAGAAATTCTTTTGTAACATTCCAGAGAAAAGAGGGACACCGGAAACCAAAAGTTTGAGTAATCTTACTATACAAGAATTAAAAGAGACGCAGCTCCTATTATCTTTGACAGAAACAGAAGAGGACCCTGCTACTTTAGTTAAAATTATGGATGACCTCGAAGTGGAACGCTTTATGACAGAAAGTAGTGGTCTCAAAATAGGTTCTAAATGGACTCCTAGACTTACACAAGGCAATGCTATCGATGTATTCTTTAAGGCAGTCAGTCAGGACATAGATAAAGAATTCGAACACAAACGGCAAAGCAATCTGCACCCCAGAGCAGATAACTTAACACCAGGCGAAAGAAAAGCTCTTAATGAACTTCTTAATAATAAGAACATTACAATCCGAAGAGCTGACAAAGGAGGAAACCTGGTAATACAAAACAGTACAGATTACAATAATGAAGTTTTATCACAATTGAATGATAGCCGTTACTATTGTAGTGTAGTTCCTATTATCCCAATAGGCTCTGCGCATTGGAATAATACCTTCAATAGTATAGGCCTAGACCAGACGTTAACTAGGTCTACTACTGTCGATATTAGACTTAAAGTTTTGGGTTTGCCAGCTAGCTCAGAGTTCACTAGACACTTTCTCGACTAGGCAAGGAGGAGTTGAACCTCCCTGGATAGACAAGAAGGGATTTCGTTTCTGACAACCATAGAACATGACAACTTTGCTCTCCCCTAATCAAGAGTGTATCTCTAGAGTCGTGTGAAAACAAAAGACGACTTATTTTACTCAGTCAGTACGTGCATTCTTAGTCTCACCAGATTGTAGAGAAAAGGAAGAGACGGGCGTGTTCAATAAAAGATGTTATTTATTGATCAGTCTCTTTTCTCATACAAGAGAAATGGATCGATATTATTGCAATACTTATGGTTAAGTAAAGTGCATACATTAAAAGCAGAAGTATAAAATAATACTGTAAAAACATTGATATGGTTTCTAAGCCATATGATGGTTTAAAATGGATAAAATAGATACATACACATATCCATTTGACTAATCGTACTCAACTGGTGTTTCTAACTACGCCTACCCCAGATGTACCTGACCTAAGCCTAATACGTGGGCGGGAGTAGAAAGTAGCAGTTTAAGTTAAGTTTGTTTTGCCAAGTGACTGACTCAAGAATTCTCTGTGAAGGGTTATTCAGTTCTGTACCTGGAGTCTAGGATGAATGAGGGATGGTATCTCTCGTCTCTGGTCTCGATATTCCAGGCTGCCTGCGAGGGCTACCCGGAAGCGCCGGAGCTGGATTTCTCGGCAGGAGAAAGCAGCGTCTCGTTCTCAGCGCATCAGGAAGGCGGGGCTGCGCCAGCGGGGTCTGCTCTGCTCTGGGCTTCGGCAAGTCTGGCTGCTCCGATCTCGTCACCACCGCGTGTGTTTGCATAGGGCAATATCGGTAATATTTATACCTTTAAGGTGCCGAGATTGACGTAAGGATGGACATAGATACGTCAATAAGGATGTCATACGACTTGGTCGTTAGCACATTCTTTTGCTGAAGTTCTCGGTGAAATCAAAACAATGGCCGCAGGGTTTTTCCCAGGTCTGTCATAGGTTTGATTTGTTTTGAGAACTCCGTATGCCTTATCAGGGGCTGGAGGAATATCGCTTGTCTAATTAGATGGCAAGCGTTATGACCTAATCAGATAACGCGTTCCTGTGCCGTAGTGTGGCTTAATCAGATAACGGTTTCTGCATCATGGGGGTTTTCTGCCTCATGGGATGGCTGCTAGTTAACTTGTTAACCAGAATAGGGTCAGGAATAGGGGGATCGATACAGAACCTATAGGAATACATCACACCCACTCCACGCTAACTATGGACATATTTACGAATCTATGCATAGTAAAACATACTGTAGAGTATCGTGTATACCTTACCACCCCAAAATACATAAATGTATTTTGAAATTATCAAATATACGGAAAAAACAGTCACATGTAATATATGCACTCAAGCTGTAGAATAATGCTAAAGTAATCACGCATATCTATACATTATCACTAATTTGTATACGAGAATTTACACATGAAATGGCTCTTAATACAGAAAAAAGGTTCGAGACCATTCCATCACAGAATAAAATAATTATGAACATACCAGCGGGCAGCTAATGTCTATAAAGTATCTAAAAATAGAAATTTTAGTTCTCTAAGAATAGTTCTTACTTTAAGCAGAAAATAAGTGTCCCGAAAAACATGTAAAAATATTTTGGGGCTGCTAAAAAAAATTGCTGTCCGTGAACTGGAGGGAAAATTGTTCATGGTATTTTGCTATTCTAGTTGAAGGCCAAATTCAGGGAACGCCGTGTGCGAGCTTGCTCAAAAGTCTCTATTTCTGCTCTGGTGAGAACATCATATCATTTAGACTGTCGAAAAAGCTGTCAACAGCTTCCTGGGAGAGTTCCACTAACTCGGAAAAGGATGTAACCATGCATTCGTGCGCATGATTGTCTCCATTGACGTTTTCATTAGAATTGTTGACAGAAGGTCGTACCTGATCAATGCTGCTTTCATCTTGAACTTCACTACCCCTTAATCGTAGTGGTGAAGCTTCCACGAATGCCGTCATCAGGATTGGTAGCCGTTGAGGGCAGCACAAAGCATGAGCCTTTATTGGACTCAACAATGTTTCTGCATCCATTGGCGCATCTGATTGTAGCGTCAGACAGGTGTCTAACACGCATTCTTCTCCGCATAGCAAGCACCTTAATACAGGTAAAACACATCGTTGCCACATTGGTCGAAATGAAAGAAACCAAGTCATGTTCAGGTCTCTAAGCCGGGATAGTCCCAGGATTTTTGATATCCGGTCCCGGTATCCAATGGCTAGGATTGTTTCTTCCCTTGTCGCAGGTGTTTTGTCTGTGACATGGTTTGCCATAACGAAATATGAGGACTAGGAATAGGATTCCTGCAAATAGTCCCAAAATGAGGGGAAGTCCGCCAAAAATCGAATGGACGAAATCTGGAAAAATACCCAGTATGGCTTTGAATGGTGTTAATGCCATCGAAAATACTGTCTTAAATACTTTTGAGACTCCACTGGTATCAGAAATATTTAAGATTTCATTCAGGATTTCTGCGAAATGTATGGGGGAATTAGTTGATAACAATGAGTGAATCTCTGCAGTCGTCCTTGCGACTAGGAGATCATACGTTTCTTTTGATGACGTGAGCCTGGTCGGCATCTGAAGAAGCACTGTTTTCATTCTGCTTAAAGTATCTATTCGAATAGAAGTAATTTTCAAGTTGGGCCAAGCCCTTGCCTCCCTGTCTGGAAGGGAGCTGGGGAACAATAAGCGTCCACAGCACTTGACCTTCGCAGTCGTAGTTACGAGATAAGGAGTCCCGGGCATAAGACTACAGCATCTGCGGTCCACAATTAGAACGTAACTCCCATTATAGAGTCTTTGAAAGAATGGTTCTATCTCTGTTGCAGGTGCGCCTAGTTGGTGACATGAAAGGTTATTTGAGTTCCCTTCACAGGCTCCATGCAAACTAATTCCATTACACAGAAGTGTACCGCTCACTGACATCGCACAATTATTGCCACTAAGAAACACTTTCTGTCCTTTATTACTGACACATGCATGTGAATAGGGCAAGTTCCATGTTGTTTTAATGTACCCTTTTCCCATTTTTTCGTACATGCCAGCCTGTATATATTTTTGGCAGTATTGAAACCTGAAGGTAGATATTGGAATATTAATTATCCCATGTATTATCCATTCACTGACAGGTCGTTCTGACATTGTCACTGGTAATCTCTCGAGTTTCTCAATGCTCAGGATTGTATAATCAGCACCCTTTTGTGCCATACTGATTTGTTTATCAGTAAGGTTAAAGATATTGAATAGTGACGTTGTGTTGATTAAACGCCAAGGCACATAGCCTGAACGAAGATTTTGTAACGTCCAGCCTAGCTGTACAATAGAACGCAATTGAGACTGACCGTGTTGTAACAACAGTAAGTCTTGCGATATTATGTCGATTGCTGAAGACACAATGCTGTCCAGAGAAAAAATTCTGGAGGACAGAGTCATTAACCCATTGTCCACTACAGAAAGTGATTTTTCCAAATTAATATGGTCAATTTCCCGTATTCTTTCTGCTGTCTCAATTTGAGTCACCTTCCAGGCCTCGTTGTATGCTGCATATACAGAGGCTGCTATGAAACGTTTCTGACGCTGTTTGCGCGGTCCCATAATGAAATCACGCAAGTCAGCACTATCAGTAAGTAAAGTTAGGTGTTGCTTAATTTCTGCCAGTGTGGAAGTTTGTAGCCATTGAAGGCATAATTTGCCCACACTGTAGGTGGTTATTATTCCTGGGTGTTGTCTTTGGGAATATCTAGGGTCTGGCCTGGTCATTTTGAACCCCTGTGTTTTGTTCAGGAATCTGTCTTGACAGTTATTTGTATCTGTGGGCCAGATCAACCACTTTTTCCAATCAGGATGTGTTCTGTTTTGGTTTAATACATAATTTACGTCTATCTCTTCATCTGTAGAGTTATTGCTGTTCATTGTTGGTTTTGGAATAGACGGTTTATTTAAGTCTTTGATTTTGGCTAGGCCAAGACAGGTAGTTTGTTGAACAGTGTCATTTAAAAATATAATTTGTTCTGGGATCATGCAGGCTCTAAACAAAGATTCTATACCCTGTACTTGCCATTCTTTTGTACCCCAAACACTCTTTACTTCAACATTTTTGTCCCAATAATCAAAACCAAAAGTATTCATTTGTTCAAAGAATGAGTCTGAGTATATCAATTTCGTGTTTGTTATCATGGTCTTTGTCCCTGTCTTATTTGACAATTTGAAATAAAATGTTTCAGCATTACTTGTGTTAAAACCTGAAAAGTATGAATATTTGTCATAAACGGTTCTTGAGCTTCCTTTTGGAGGGGTTGCACAATGTTCCCATTGATTATAATTTAAAACATTTCTAGGTTGTGCAGATCTATGTAGAAAATGGTTACCATAGTGGTTATAACAGTACATACTATCATAATTTGTCGAACCCTGCAAATAATCATGTTTGGTAAATTTAGCAGACATCACTAAGTCAGACATCATATTATTTATACTTTCAAAGTCCCAATCATCAGCAAATGAGCTTGGTTTTACAAAGTCACTCAACGAGATCTTAATTTGGTGTGGATATTTCAGGATTTCAACCGGACCATAAATTTCGTAGTCAGTGATGTCCCATGCTACCCCACCCGGTATAGGATTGGCTGTGAAGTTGACTGAAGAAAGTTCTCTTTTCTCGACGTGTGAAGATGTGTGTGGTTTGAGGATCAAGTTGATTTTCTGACTTGCTGTGTCCATTTTAGCATATTTTCCCTCAATGAAGCGTCCCAAAGTTAGTACCATGATGAGCCAAAGTATGAGGATAAATGCACCAAAACCCACCCAAAATTCAATCCATGGAGAAATCAGATATGTTTCTTTCAGTTGTTTCAAAAGTACTTTAACTTTATCTTTAAAGGTTTTTGTTGATGGCTGTGATTTTGATTCAGTGAAGCCTTCAGAGGAATCATCGAAGTTTATGAAGTAGCCGGATGCAGTTCTGTCAATTGTTCCAATTGCTTCAGGATTACTGTTTCTTGCATAGTCGTTTGTTACTTCATTATAGATTGGTGTGTCTCTGCTAAATGTTTTTATTTGGGTTTTCAGAGGTCTAAGTTCCATTGCATTGTTGCATAGTCCTTGTTGTAGTTCTGTAGGCGTTTCGAATGTGATTAGCCTCTTAGATTGAACCTCTGTGTTTGTAGCAAATCTTGGTGTTCTACTACTTTTCGGGAGTCCACTTGGCCTACTATTTGTTATCGGCCACATGATTGTGGTTTTACCAGGTCGATGGATACAACTCGGTTCTCCTTTTTACCAGCAAGCGGCGGTAGTACAACTGATCTTGTCCCGTTGATAGACAAGACAGGAACTGCTTTTCTGTAAGAAGGCCCAAATTCCTTCTTTACCGCGATCTTTTCTCTGACTAGATCCCCGACTTTTGGAATCCAGACAGGTCTTGCTGGGACAGGTGGTGGTTCTTCAGTGGTTGTTGGCTGCTGTTTCAACTTTATGTTGCTCAGGTCTTTTCTTGTTTCGTTTAAGTCCTGCAAAATAGCCAAACGATCTTTGATATCAAAGCATTTTTCCTTCACCACTGAAGTCTGACTGTCGAGATCTAAGACTAACATCCTAGTTCCAAATAATAATTCGTACGGACTGAATCCCTTCAGAGAATTTCTTGGCAGGTTATTTAGACTACGTTGGACACTTATTAGATGTTTGACCCACCCAGCTCCCGAACCTAATATCCTTTCTGTTATAGATAGCTTTATGCCTTGGTTTTTTCTTTACACCATCCCGTATCCCTCAGGAAGGAAGTGAGAAGAGTCCCGCTGTGCTATGCTCATTTGGCCATGTTTCCCCTCAGGCTGGAGGGCTAGAGTGAAAACAATGGTCAAACGTAGCATGCTTCTAGCGTATATGCCATTTAGACTCGCAAATCTTTGTATAACAGTCCAGACGTCAGCCGAGTGCTGGTGATCTACATTATAAGTGGAAACTAGCCTGTATATGTTAATCGGACGCTTTGCTTTTTACTGTTGATTTTTTCTGGAGTGAAACGACACGGTATTACACCGTTTCTCTCACCACTGCGATTTCTGTTACAGTTTGGGCAGTTCTTTACAAACATGGTATGATGCAGGCTCATGCCTGGCCACCAGTACCTTGATTGTAATTCTTCCAGAGAATCTTTTAGTTTGAGGTGTCTGAGACCCTCGCCCATATGTGCGTCTCCTATTAACAAGGTTCTCCTGTCCATGTTTGGAATCACTCTATCCCCCACTCCAGGGATTCGAGCAAAAGGGACGGAGTTTGCATCGATTATGTATGTATAATTGAGTGGATAGTTGATCTGTAGCGCTGAGCAGTCGCCTTTTGATGACATTTTCACCGCCAGCACTGTTTCACCGTCAATATACTTCACTGTACGCTTTTTTCGAGCTACGGAAGCCGATTTAGTTGCTACCGCTGTGGCTGTCTCAGCCAATGAATTCCCTGTAACGTGAACGCCATCACGCTGATGACTCAGTGAGTGTATCACGTGAGTCTTTGGTAGTTCTTTTTGTAAAAGAGCTATTTGTTCCCAAAGCAGTTTCTGCTTTATTGTTGCATCTGTGTCATCTTTGTAACCGTTTTGAATCCATGTCTGCAAATCGTTGTTATATGATTTGACGCAGTAATATGAATCGGACACTATGAGTGTCGGGAATTCGCGATCCGCATTATCTAGCGCCATTTTCAATGCCATTATTTCAGTCTGTTGTTCTGAATTAGTTTCTACTGAGTGTGTTTTTGTTAATAGAGGTCTTAGTTTACCTCCGCGCCACACTTCTTTTGTAATCTCACATGTTGGGTTGTATGCTTGTTCTCCCCAAACGGAGGGTTGAGCATGTCCGTCTGTATAGATTACACAAGCGTATTGTCGTAAGGGCAGAATGTCGATAGGCAGAGGGAATGTTCTTTCATATTCTAGATTTTTCAATTCCTTTAGTTCTGGATCAAAGTAGTAGTATACTTTGTCCGTTGTAATTGAATTCACCCATTGTATCCATTCCGGATTCAATGTTGTTGTTGGTAAATTACACGGTGGTGTTAGTGCCTCAAAGGCTGATTCTGCTGTTCTGACTGTGATGTGTCTACCGTCCGCTTGATCTTTTTCTCTAGCTATTGCGGTTTGAACTGCATGAACAATGTTTTCTTTAATGCTGAATTTTTTTTTTTCAGCTTCTGTGTACAAGTGTGATTTGAATGCAATTGGTACCTTTTCTCCCTCATTAGAGGTCAGGTATGTGAATCCGCATCTTCCTGGGATGACTCGAATCACAAGATTGTGTGTGTTATCACGTCTTTCTAATTTTGTTTTAATTAACATGTCTGTTTGTAAGGATCTCAAAATTTCTGTGTGTATTTGAGTCCAATTGGTTCTTTTAAAATCTGGTTTTATTAGATCATAAAGGGGTTTGACCCTTTCTGCGTAATTTGCAATGTATGTTCTTCCGAAATTTAGGAAGCCTAGAATTGACTGTAGGTTTTTTAGTGTTCTAGGTGCTTGGAGTACGGCACATTTCTCTAGGAAATTGTCAGCCAGGCTTTTGCCTTCACTTGATAATTCGTATCCTAAGAACAGGACTGTTAGATGGGCAATTCTAGATTTTTTAAAGTTGAATTTGTAACCCTCTGCTGCGAACCCAAGTATTATGGTGTTCACTCTCTTCAAGTGAGTATCCAAGTCATCATCTGTTAGGTATATGTCATCGACATAAGATAATGCTTCGTCATCATATGTTTGTAGTAACTCTGTTACTCTCGCTGAGAATACCCCTGGGCTATTCTTGTACCCCTGGGCTAACCGACAGAATTGTTTTTGAGTGCCATTTATTGAGAACGCAGACAAATATCTGCTCTCTGGTGCTATGTTTTGACAAAAGAATCCATTAGAGATGTCTAATGTTGTTTTGTATTTTTTGCGCACTATGTTATTCATTAGTGCAGCACTATGCGAGTTTTGCACTGCAAAAGTTTTGCAACATGAGTTAAGGTGTCGGTAATCCAAAACTAGACGATATGAATTGTCTGGTTTGGAGACCGGAAACAAAGGGTTGTTCATTTGTGAGGTGCAAGTTTCAATCACCCCCTGGTATTCTAATTGATCTAGGATTTCTTTTACCTGTTTTTTAGCTTCTTGCTTAATTGGGTACTGTCTTTGTGCAGTAGGTTGTGATTTTATCTGGATTTTGTGAGGAGGAGAGTCCTCATCCCATCCTACATGATTTTTATATAAAGCAGGAGCTTGAGCTACTGCCCACTTTCTGGCAAGTGTGTATTTTTTATGAATTGGGATATGATTTGAGAAGGCAGGCATAATTATTTCTTCGCCATGAGGGCACTCCCTGACAAACTCTGGTGGCCAGTCTTTTTCAGCTAGAAGGATGTCATAGCCCTTGGAGAGATTATCCCAAAATAGTCCCCTTATTTTTCTAGTCTTATCCCCTTCTATACGTAAAGTTATTTCATATATTTTGTGAGGTTTGCTAACTCTGGTGTCTGCAGTTTCCACTTGAAGATATTCATTCGTGTCCACTGTCTCCAGAAGATTCATAAGGACTTTGCGAGCTATGCTCACTTCTGCTGCGCTGTCTAGCATTGTCTGAGCCCATTCTCCGTTTTTCAGTTGTGTCCTCAGTATTCTCGGCATTGTTTACTACCTTGATACTGGCTACCTTCTTTTTTGGAAATTGTAGTTTCTTTTTTAGATGAGCAGATTCCTTGTCTTTGGACTTGGCGTGCTCTTCTCTTTGTTCTGATCGTCCTCTTCTTTCCGATTTCTGCGAGGAAGTCTGAAAAGATTGAGAGGGACGTGTATCAATGTCTTGATATCTATCAGGCTTCTTTATATTATCCCTATTCCTAAGGTTATATCTTTTCCCAGAGGGGTCACTTTGGGGTGACCTGTGTCTTTGGTTCGGAGATTTTTCTCTCCGCCGAGGAGACCTTCCTCTGGACTGGAATTTCTTTTCTTTAGGATTGGATTGTTTGTTTCCATCCCAGCTCTTTTTTTGTGATGTTGAATTATTATTAAAAAATATTTTTTCAGGACTTTCAATCAGTTGTGGTTTTACTGGTATTCCACCTAAACTATCTCTACCTAGTTCCTCATAGGATTTTTCTATAATTCTGGCAATTTCAGCTGGTTGGTCTGCTATATCTGTCTCCTTTAACCTCTGGCGGATCGCCACGTTTGCTAATAATATAGCCGAGACCTGCTTGAAGTCTTTCAGTAATTTCATACCAAGAGTTAAAGCGGGTTCTGGACCGTATTCGTCTTGAATTTGTTTTAGCACATCTGGTATTACCGAAATGGATGGAACACCGTGCGTTTTTGTGTAGATGGAAGCAAAGACTGTACCCCAAGTGTCACAGTCCTCCACGTGTGGTGCGATTCCCATTGGAAGACAGATAGTCAGAATCCTGTGTTTTTCTAACGGGGTGGTGTCTGGAAACACCGCCTCTATTTGGGTGATTTTTTGTGCTAACCAGAATGGTATTTGTTCCCGTTTAGCTGGTACTTTACCTAGGCAGGACTGTATGTTCTGTGGTGTAATTTTATTTGTGTTCCCCTGATGAGGGGTCAGCTGTGGAATTTTAATTGCTGGTTGGATTGTTGAAGTCCGCATTACATATTGGACTAATTGTCTATGTATTTTTATTAATTGTTTTAGTTGTATTAAAAGGTTTGCTGCAGACATCCCATCGATGTCTGGATGTGGTGTGTATCCGGCTAGGACCGGCCACGTTGCTCCTGGTCTGCCTAATGGACCGAGCCTGGTGATGTGATTATTATGTTTTAGGGCGCCATTAAATAAGAGCAGATGCTCTTGAAATTTAAGTGGTACTTCCACCTCTTCGAAAGGAGTGTACTCATTAGGAGGATCCTCTGTTTTGTAATAGTGGAAGACCTTTGTTACAGCATTTGCTGCTGGAAAATGTATCCATGAATAGAATACCTCTGTCTGCCGATATTCGTGTGCCTCAATTACGAATATGACCGTGCCACCTCTAGGTGTCAGTCCATTTTCTATAAGTTTTAAAGTTATAGATTTTCTTATGTTGACCGCGATGAGTATTATCTCCGGGTCAGCGTCTTGCAGTGCATTATCAGCTGCTGCGAGTTCAGTTGCTATTCTAACTGCCTCTCTTTCTCCTTCATTGTCTGACATTGTACTGTCCAGAAGGTTATTTTGTTTGTTTGCAGATCAGGTTTCTTATGGAAACAAAGATTAGATGCAAAATATTTTGGAACAGTGTATCCTTCAACGTTGACTAAACCAAGGACCATACATAGGAGTTTCCTCCTGCGAGGTTTTGCGGATATTACCTTTTACCCACTCCAGACGTCTTTGGAGTATTATGGGAAAAAAGGTGTCTGAGTGAAAAAGCACGACTGAGTTACTCTAAATGTCTTACGTTAGTTTTATCGCCCTTCCAAACGCGTTGGGCGCCATGTAGTGTAGTTCCTATTATCCCAATAGGCTCTGCGCATTGGAATAATACCTTCAATAGTATAGGCCTAGACCAGACGTTAACTAGGTCTACTACTGTCGATATTAGACTTAAAGTTTTGGGTTTGCCAGCTAGCTCAGAGTTCACTAGAAACTTTCTCGACTAGGCAAGGAGGAGTTGAACCTCCCTGGATAGACAAGAAGGGATTTAGTTTCTGACAACCATAGAACATGACAACTTTGCTCTCCCCTAATCAAGAGTGTATCTCTAGAGTCGTGTGAAAACAAAAGACGACTTATTTTACTCAGTCAGTACGTGCATTCTTAGTCTCACCAGATTGTAGAGAAAAGGAAGAGACGGGCGTGTTCAATAAAAGATGTTATTTATTGATCAGTCTCTTTTCTCATACAAGAGAAATGGATCGATATTATTGCAATACTTATGGTTAAGTAAAGTGCATACATTAAAAGCAGAAGTATAAAATAATACTGTAAAAACATTGATATGGTTTCTAAGCCATATGATGGTTTAAAATGGATAAAATAGATACATACACATATCCATTTGACTAATCGTACTCAACTGGTGTTTACAACTACGCCTACCCCAGATGTACCTGACCTAAGCCTAATACGTGGGCGGGAGTAGAAAGTAGCAGTTTAAGTTAAGTTTGTTTTGCCAAGTGACTGACTCAAGAATTCTCTGTGAAGGGTTATTCAGTTCTGTACCTGGAGTCTAGGATGAATGAGGGATGGTATCTCTCGTCTCTGGTCTCGATATTCCAGGCTGCCTGCGAGGGCTACCCAGAAGCGCCGGAGCTGGATTTCTCGGCAGGAGAAAGCAGCGTCTCGTTCTCAGCGCGTCAGGAAGGCGGGGCTGCGCCAGCGGGGTCTGCTCTGCTCTGGGCTTCGGCAAGTCTGGCTGCTCCGATCTCGTCACCACCGCGTGTGTTTGCATAGGGCAATATCGGTAATATTTATACCTTTAAGGTGCCGAGATTGACGTAAGGATGGACATAGATACGTCAATAAGGATGTCATACGACTTGGTCGTTAGCACATTCTTTTGCTGAAGTTCTCGGTGAAATCAAAACAATGGCCGCAGGGTTTTTCCCAGGTCTGTCATAGGTTTGATTTGTTTTGAGAACTCCGTATGCCTTATCAGGGGCTGGAGGAATATCGCTTGTCTAATTAGATGGCAAGCGTTATGACCTAATCAGATAACGCGTTCCTGTGCCGTAGTGTGGCTTAATCAGATAACGGTTTCTGCATCATGGGGGTTTTCTGCCTCATGGGATGGCTGCTAGTTAACTTGTTAACCAGGATAGGGTCAGGAATAGGGGGATCGATGCAGAACCTATAGGAATACATCACACTATGTCCGATTAGAGACAAATCCTATGAAAGACTTAATGGAAACTGTCAACATTAAGGTGAGGGAATGGTATGACCTATCCTTGATAGATCATGATGAGTATCTTTATCTTCAGACTACTTATCCTAGATCACCATGTCTGTATACCTAACCAAAGGTTCATAAATGCCGAGACAAGCCTCCTGGTAGACCGATAGTCTCGGGCATAGGAGGACCAACTGAACACCTGTCTGAATACATCGATATATTTTTAAGAGACTTTGTACCCAATTTACCATCCTTTGTAGAGGATACGAAATACATACTTAATGTATTGAATGATATCAGCTGGGAAGAAGGGATGATTCTAGCCACATTAGATGTGGTCTCCCTTTACTCCAATATCGATCATGTTCTAGGAATTAAAGCTTTAGATTTTTTTCTTAGTAAGAGAGCTGCAGAATTCTATGATCACTCACAAATGCTCTTACAAATGACAGAACTTGTACTGAAAAATAATGTCTTTTTATTCGATGGGACATGGTACCGACAAGAACTGGGGACAGCGATGGGAGCCAGATTTGCTCCGTCTTTTGCCAACCTATTCATGGGCTGGTACGAGGCGGAGCGAATCTGGGGACCAAGCAACAGAGAATGGATCCAGTATATCCATTATTGGGGTCGTTTCATCGACGACTGCCTGCTTATTTGGACAGGATCGGTAGAACAATTACATGGATTTTTTGATTATCTGAATGATAATACTTATAATCTACAGTTTACAACACAGTATGATTATAATAAAATCACCTTCCTAGATGTAGAGCTATTTGTAGATGCAGGTCATCTAAACAGTAGAATGTATAGAAAACCTACTAGCTGTAATTCTGTATTACACGCCAAGAGCTGTCACCCAACAAATCAGATAAAATCCATTCCATATGGAGAGATGGTGAGAGCCCGGCGTAACTGTTCCTTAAATCGTGACTTTCAGGAGAACTTGTTAGACATATCTATGAGATTTGAAAGGAGAGGATATGACAGCAAAACTATAAACACAGCTATAAATAGAGTCAAGAAAGTGAAGTGTAAAGACACTTTGAAAGTTAAGTCAAACAAAACAGCACAAGAAAGAGAAACTAAAGTCAGAATGATAACAAATTACAGCACAGAGAGTACTAGATTGTACTCTATTCTCAAAAAACATTGAAATTTACTTAAACTTGATCAAGACATTGCCCCATATGTTACTCACTATCCTTCCTTAACCTTTAGGAAAGGACTAACACTTTCCAATTTACTCAGTCCAAGCTACCCTACTAAACCTGTAAACAAAGACTGGTTGTCTAAATTTAAAGGTTTCTATAAATGTGGCAGATGCGCATCATGTAGATGGGCTATGAAAAAGGTAGTGAGTTTTAACTATAATGGAACAGGAGAGTATACCATTGAGACGTTTATTAACTGTGACACCACTTTTGTGGTCTATGCTATTGTGTGTAGCTGTGGCAAGATTTATATTGGTAGTACCAAGAGAAGACTAAGGGACAGGACGGCGGAACACTTTAGAGACATTATACAAGGTGACACCAGGTACCCTACCGCAGCACACTTAATAAGAAATTCTCAAGACAGGGTGCAGCACACTTTCAGCTATCATGGCATAGATCACTTAGGAGTTGACCGTAGTGGGGGTAATAGGACCCTTAAACTCAGAAGGAAGGAGGTTACATGGTTGATTAAATTAAAGGCTGTAGAAATGGGGTTAAATGTAGATCATGAATATGAATTTTTTCTAGGAAATGAATAATTCCAGATATGTATAGATGACCTGATATGCATAATACCTCTATTAATCTGGTATACTTTAACATGGCATTCATGTGCTCTAGATGCCTAATGATATGAAAAGATGATGTAAATTATTATTGTTTGTATTTATGATGCGGAGGAGACATAAAATGTTATTGTGAATGAGGTCTGCAACACTACTGTTTAGTATATGTATATAATAGAATTTATTCCAATATGTTGTAGACCGTAAATTAAGATGCATAATGAGAGGTGAGCTACAGAAAACATAGACGAGTTGAACTATTATGAATTTGTGTATGTTGTCTACTTGACAAATGTATAATGGCTAATTTCTTTACTTATTTATGTATTAATTGAGTGACATTTAGAGCTCAAATAATGCGGTGTTATCTTAACTGGTACCAAGACAGGCATTAATAATACATATAACTATGAATTGTTTATAATAATGCACTCGCTATACCTCTAACCTGTACTCTTGTTGAATCTTATTACATTGTGCATGGGGTTTATCGTTGTGGCGGGATGGCGGGGCATGCTGCTAGTGCCCCCTCTAATCATTAAATACTAAAATTAAAGCTAGGAAACAGTATTACTATTCAGCTACATACTAGATCGGTTCCTAGTTTTTATAAATACGGTTGCAAATACTGTAGTCAGGACAAAAATAAAAACTGAGTACTAGACCACTCCAAGATGGCGACTATTACCATTGAGAAAACTTAAGTCTACTTAGGATTTACCTTAATATCCTTTATATACGAATGTAATTTAATACTTTCTTTAGTTATCGTTTGAATTATATTACAATAGCTTAAATACGGCTAAACTAACTTTTGCAAACATCTTATCAAACGTACTAACTCCGTAGTTTTAAATTAACAGCAAACATAATATGCACAAAATAAAGATATTCACGTGCTAAAACGAAATATCAGCAAGTTTGATATACTTAAATTGAACTTAGTAAATATAGCGTGGGACTTGCACTTTATTAAGATGGCGCTCGACACCATCACGACTATAAAACTGTTTAACCAAGATGGCGCACGAGTAGGACGCAGACACGGGGATACGCGATCCGACGCCCGAGTGACTACACACTCAGTAAGTGGAGAATAGGTTTTGTCGCATGATAGAAGCCCTTATACATGATTCAACTTAATACCATCTGGCAACTTATATTGTTAAATTCCTGTCTCCACAGATAATTGGAGATTGTAATTGGAATATGACACGCTAGAATATTGGGAGGGACGTAAAGTACGTCAAGGTAAGATTGAAACTAAATATTAACTTGAGGCAATTATGGACACTGATACTAGGTGGTGAATTCAACCATGAATTATGGTTTGAATGAAATATAATATTTTGTTCCAGATACTGAAAAGAGTTAAAGTATTGGAACCATATATTTGGAGAATAAATTTCGAACACAACACGCTATAACTTTGGAAGTGACCCAAAATACGCTAAGGTAAGATTTGAATCACGTCCTGACTAACTAGTGACATTTATTGACTCTGTCTCCAGACAGTGAATTCAACCATTAAATATGGTTAGAGTTTAATATATAAAAACTTTTTATTAGACAGTGAAATCAACCATCAAAAATGGTTCGAGTTTAATATGATAATTTGTTACAGATACGAAAAGATATAAGGATTGGAACCATATAACCCAGGAGAATAAAGTGAAACTACCCAGTGGGGAGGCATAGGTAGGATGTGTCGCGGTCTAGCCACTGCGTTTAACCTCCATTTAAATTCTCACTTTTCCTTTCTTATTACACAATTATGTAAATAGTTACCGCAACTCCTCTCTCCATTCATATAAATACACAGGGTGTCTCTTGTCTATAAACTTGGTGGTGAGCTAACAGTATATACATAGCTTTGACTTTAGCACAATCACGCCCTTATGGCATTTCTTATCTGAAAATAACCCCAATATGTCACATTTTGGCAAACTATGTTTTTTCTTTTTTTTTAAAAAAGCCATAATATAATATTACAATCTGTTTGGGTTGCAGCCCTGAGGAAGTCGTGGGTCAGATCAGACCAGACGAAACACGTGTTGGCTGCAAATTTGTTGGAATTTACAATGAAGATTGTTTCAATGAAGATTTAAATTGTAACAAGTTAAGAAAAGAATAAACAGAACACTTAAGTTGGACTTTAGAGTGCTCAATGATTTATGTTTCTCTAGTTGAGCTTAACATTAGCTTATTGATCTAGTCGTGGTAACCGATTAGCTATTATTTGGAGCACCACTGTTATATATTGTGATACTACCCTGTACTCAGCTGTGCGCTCAATTCAAAACAGTTACCAAACGTTTCTAGGTCTTGCAGGTCTTACAGTCCAGGATGGAGGGGGACACTATCATGGGCGCGGATCTGAACCTAGTATGGGATTCAGACTTAGAAGCACAACAACATATCAGGGTACAGGGGCGATGTCTGCTCAACTTACACGTGACATCCTGGATCTGGGGTTGGCAGATGATTGGTGTCTTAGACACCCAGAGGTGCTTGGCTATTCATTCTACTCTCATGTGCATGCCTTATATTCAAATATTGATCACTTCTTCATCACTCACTCCCTCCTTTGGGATTTAGACACGGCAGCCATCGCGGACAGTTCTATTCCTAATAATGCCCATGGAGAGCTGGTGTGGACCAGCAATACGCATTACCATAAGGGACTGCTACATAGGCGCTTTCCTGCACACCTTTTTAGAGACCCAGTGAATGTAGCAGACATCCGTAAGGGCACTGTGAATTCTTTTTTAACTCTGCCGGACACTTCTTCACACATGCTTTGGGATGGGTGCAAGGCAATCATACGGGGGTAATCTCCACTATTGCTATTACAAGGGTGCAAGAATCCAGAATGGTGGAGGCAGGCTTCATGGCTGAGATCAACGCCCTGGAGAGGCTAGATTATGCAACCCCCACTAGGCGCAACAAACGATAGCTAGTGGTCCTGCGTGTCCAGCTGTGGGCGCATAAGACTAAAAAGTCTGAACGCTCTCTCTTAGCTCTGAAGGAAAAATATTATGAGGTAGGAACACTGCTTGCTTGTAAATTCCACCAGCGCCAAGCCAAAACACACAAAGCCAAATTCCAGACTGGGGCTGCGACTTGGGTGACTGCTGAACACGATAAGCAAAGGGCATTCTACATTTAGTATCAGACCTTATACATACAAGATGACACTTCCCAGGGCTTGATAGACGCTTACCTGCGGGACCCTGATTGGGATCCCATCGATCCTAGACACGCAGAACTCCTCGAAGCTCCCATTACTGTGGAGGAGTTGCGCCGGGCAGTTCGGAACCTCCCACCTGGAAAGGCACAGAGCCCTGATAGGCTCCCTGTCGCCTACTGTCGGCTTTTTTTCCATAACTTGCAGGACCGCTTGTCGCTCTTTTACCCACTCAGGCCACAGGTCTGTCTTAGCTGAAATTGCACTTATACCCAAACTTGGGAAGACTCTGCATTCTGTCCCCCCTATCGCTGCATTGCCCTCCTGACCATTGATGCTAAGATTTTTACCAAGATCCTGGTCACTCAGTGGAAAAGTTCCTCCCTGGCCTTATAGATCCTGGTATTCATTCATAACAGGCAGGGCGCAGACAATATTCCCTGGGTTGTTCGCCTGGTCGAAACCTCATTGCCATAACATCCCGCCATGGTTCCTTTTGCTTAACTCTGAAAAGGCATTCGACCGGTTGAGTTGGACTTTCTTATGAGCAGTCCTCAGCAAGATTAGACTGGGGCCAGATATGCATGGCAAATTCATGGCCTCCTATGTAGCGCCAGCGGCTTCCATTAGCGTTAATGACCAGTATACAGCCCCCATCCACATTTCCAGGGGCACCCATCAGTGGTGGCCACTATCACCCCTCCTTTTCGCTTTAATATCTGAGTCCTTGGCTTTCAGCAGATGGCAGATATAGTTGCCATTCCTTTTGTCAGCCGAGCCCACAAGATAGGTCTCTTTCCATATGACATCTTGCTCACCCTTACTCAACCAGTGACCTCTCTTCTGGCGATCGTTGAATAACTCTCTGCTTTTGAAGTAGTCTCTGGGTTTAAAGTAAATATGACTATATCCTTTGCGCTCAATATCACCATATCACGGCAGGTTCTTCCTGAGCTACAGGAGTTAGTGCTGTTTCAGTGGGCTCCAAGCAGGATTAAATATTTGAGCCTTAGTCTAACCGCTAATTGGATGCAAGCGAATTGGTCGAACCTTTGGTCTGCGACACAATCCAGAGTTTACCCCGCACTCTATTCGTTTCCTAGCTGGAAGGCAGGGAAATGTAAGACCCTAAGGAATATATTCATGGGTGGCACTATCAAGCCCTTTGAACAATGCAAGACAGACTTTAACCTCCCTGAATCTGCAGATTCAGTACTATCGATTGCGACACTGGGCACTACACCCCACACAATCACCAAGGGACCACCCCGGATTACACTATTTGAAAAGCTTATTATGGCCTATGACGGATCTTTGGGCCTGATCTATAAAACATACTGAGTACTTCAACATACTACACCCCCTTGCACAGACACCTACTAAGGAAGTTGGCAGAATAGCACCTCAGAGGTCATCTCGGCCGTGCAGTGGGAGATGCTGTGGCGTGACATCCTCAAGACCTACTGAAGCATCCCCCAAAGCAAAACATCTGATAAGCTTATGGTTCAATGGTACTACACACCGGCCCACCTACACACTATACATCCTTCTACATTTCCCCTTTGCTGGAGATGCGGAACGGGGAGAGGAGACTTGGGTCACATTTGCTGGCCCTGTTCCCTTCTAGCTACCTAATGGAAGGAGATTTTGGGGCATGTCAAGGAAGTATTGGGGTCCCCGATTCTTCATACCTATACCACTCTCATACTGGGCCATTGGCCCTTCTCGTTGGAAACTATGACTCATGCAGACTGGAGACTTATCAGTCATATATGCATGGCAGCTCATAGCACTGGCCTGAAAGAAGACTGTGGCGCCCTCTGCCACTTAACGTCACCTCCTCCTCCTCTATCCCTCATGGGAAACAACTAAAGATTTCCCCTTCTGTGTATTTCAACGGCTCCCTCACCATCTCAATCTATAACAATGGTACTGTCTTGATCCAAGGCAAAGACACCTCTCATTCTCTCTTTGACCACCTCTTCCCCTCCCTACTCCCCTCCCCTGCGACCAGGTTTTCCCCAACTCTCCATCTAACTCCACCCTTTACTCCCTTTCTCCTCCCCTGACCCCCCTACACTCCAATAGGCTGCACCCTCGGGAGGCTCAGGTCGGCCCTCTTCCTCCCCCCTCCCCTGTGCCCTCCTCTCCCTTTCCTCCCACTTCACAGTTTGCCTCACCCTTCATCACGTCAGCCTTACCACTAGGCAATACGCTCCTCGTCCAGTCGGCACCGTCCCGGTATCCCAATCTCATCTCGTCCCCCCTATTTCTTTCTGCTACTCCCTTTTTTAGTCCACCCCTCTGCCAACCTCCCCCCCCTGCTAACTTTCCTTATGATCCCCTCATCCCTCCCTCTCCCCCTCTTCTCTAACCCCTCCTCCCCTCACCTCTTTCCCCTATTTCTTCACAATCCCATTGCATCTCTTTCTTTCCCCCCACTCCGCTAGCAATGCTGTGCTGCCTCCTTTACCCCCCTGGTACCTCTTTCCATCTCCCCCATCAGGCACAGCAGAACCATTTCCTGTCGTCAACTTCCCCTTCTCCCAACCCCCCCCCCCACTCTACCAGATACCGGCTCCCTCACAGCCACCTCTCCTAGCCAACAGGACCTCTCCAACCACCTCCCCTTTTTTCCTCCCAAAACTCTTACACTCCTATGACACCCCACAGTCCTCCCCTCTCCTCCCTCCCCACCGTCTGGTTCCGCACCCTTCCCCCCCTAAACATGTCCTTAATTCCTTTCCTTCGTGCAACGCCATCAAAGACAACTCCCCCTTCTCCTCTGATACTCCAACTCCCGCTCTCAACCTCCCCCTTTCCCCACATATGAACCCTATACCTCAACTCTCCTCCTGTCCTCCCACCTCTCCCTGCCTCCCACCACCTATACCACCCCATCCCTTAGCCACCGAGACACCCAACCATCCGTGTTCTGCCCTACTCTCACTCGAAAATAAGCTATGCTCTCTCATCACCTCCATCTCCCAGCTTGTAGCTTCCATTTCACTCTTAAGCTCTAAGATTTCAACTTTCCCATTCTCATCAACTCCTCTGGAAAACTCTCACCTTGCCATGAGTTGCACCTTGCCCCCTCACACCATTATAGCGAAGCATAACCTGTCGTCTGCAAACATCGCTCACTCACACAAACCTTTGAACGCCACCCTTCTTCAACCAGCACTTCCGAGTAACCCAAATACCTACTCTATTCCAACCATCTCCTCTGTCAGAACCAAGCATCCACCTAGACACTCCCATGCACCCCCATATAGGTATAATATCCCTATCACCCTTCTTTGCCCAAGTGCCCCCGTCACCAAAACAGTCTCGACAGAACTGCGCTGCCTGCTCCACAACTGCAGATCTGCAATAAAACACAAACTCGAAATCTCTGATACCATCACCCTTCACAATATTGACCTGTTCTTCTTAACAGAGACCTGGTTCAACGATACCTCTCAATCCATGTTTGACCTCCTCCTACCCACTGGCTACTCTATTTTCAGGAATGACAGACCTATCAAAGTTGGGGGAGGTGTTGCAGTTATCTTTAGAAACTCCCTTCAACTCAAGGCTTTTCCCATCAGCGCATTCCGCACTTTTGAATGTCTATCTCTTGAGCTTCAACTTCACCACCGCTCACCCCTCAGATTCCATGTCATATACCGCCCACCTGGCAGTGGCCCTTCATTTATGGAGGAACTCACTGACTTCATCAGCGATCAATACGTACAAAGTGAAAATCAGACCTTCGTGGGTGACTTGAATCTCCACTTCGGCTCCCTACAAGACTCGTCCGCAAACCTGCTGGCCTCCTTCCTCTCTACAAACGATCTCACCCAACACTGCACAGAATCAACACACTCTAAGGGCTCAATCCTGGACCTTGTTATTTCTAAAGCAGGCATGCTTTCTATCGCTACCCCAATTCACGTAGACTGGTCTGACCACCTCCTCATTCCATTCTCTCTTCTCCTAGCTCACTCTATTACTCTTGGTCAACCTAAGAGGGCTACCTCCTGGTTCCGTGACGCTAAGAATATTGACACTGTTTCCTTCTGTGAATCAGCTTTGCTGTCACTTCCAAGGCTAGACCCGAACCTAGATGTTGATGATCTCACCTCACAATGCCTCTCAGTCCTCGCAGTCGAAATCAATAGCGTTGCTCCTCTCCAAAGCAAAGAGAAAAGGCCCATTCCCTCAGCACCCTGGTTCAGCAAATCCCTATATGAAGAAAGGAAGCACCTAAGACGCCTGGAGAAACAATGGAGGCAAGCACCCTCCACCGATAATTTGGCCACGCTTCGCTCAGCAAGATCCGAGTACCACAAGCACATCTTCCTTGGGAAAGCATCACACTTCAGAACCCTCCTTGACTCAGCCAAAAATAGACCCAAAAAACTATTTGATCTCATCAAGAACTCTAACTACTCTCCCCCAACCTCCAAATTGGAGGATTCTACAAAGAAAGCTGCTGATTTCGCTGTATTCTTTGACGAAAAAGTGAAATCACTTGTTGTTCAGGTCGCTCATCCTACCCCTCCAGAGGAGCGCAAATCACTAGCCATCTGGCAGAACTTCGACCCCATCTCTGAAGATGTCCTCCGCAAGTGCATCCTCGAAACTAAGCCCTCTAACCACTCGCTCGATCCCATCCCTAGTGCCATTGCCATTGAATTCTATACCCTTTCTCTTCCCTATTGGACCACTCTGGTCAACCTCTACCTCTGTCAAGGCTCACTTCCTGTTCCCTTCAAATCTGGGCAGGTCACCCCTTTGCTTAAAAAACCCACTGCGGATGCAAATGACCTCAACAACTTCCGCCCCATCACTAACCTACCCTTTCTTGCGAAGATCACAGAAAGATGTGTTGCGAAGCAACTCTCTCGCCATATCAAGGACAATGATCTTCTTGACAATTTTCAGTCCGGCTTCATCCAAAACTGCAGCACTGAAACTGCCCTGCTGCAAGTGATCGATGACGCGCTGAGAATTTTAGACTCGGGGGGGTCTTGTCTTCTAATTCTCCTTGACCTTTTGGCAGCCTTTGACACTGTCAACCACAACACCCTCCTCAATATTCCTCAACAGAGAATGGGCATGGAGGGCACTGTGCTCAAATGGTTTGCTTCCTTCCTCTCTGACAGATCCTAAAGGATCAAAATAGCGGACAGTCTTTCATCGCGTTTGGCGGTGGGTCAAGGTGTTCCCCAAGGCTCTATTCTTGCACCCACATTGTTCAATCTCTATTTGGAACCTCTGGGAAATCTCTTAAGTAAATCTGGGGTCAACTATCACCTCTACGCTGACGACACTCAAATTTACCTCAAGGTTGCCTCCACTCACGATCTCTCTCTCCTAAGCTCTACCCTCGACTCCATTCATAATTGGATGTCAACACATCAACTGATTCTGAATCCCTCCAAAACTGAGTTCCTCCTCCTCTCCTCCTCACTTTCTCCTCCCCCGGTGCAATCATGGATGGAACCTGCTGAACAATAAACCCATCATTGTCGACAGCGCAAAATCCCTTGGTGTCATACTCGACACAAAACTCAATCTACTCTCCCACATTAATTCAATTGCAAAGTCTGCCCGATACCAACTGCGCCTTCTTTGGGGGATTCGTCGCTTCTTCCTGGTGCATGACCTTAAAACCCTGGCCCAATCGCTGGTCCTCTCCAGACTGGACTACTGCAATTCTCTTCTGACTGGCCTCCCCAAATCCCACCTTTCCCCCCTGAAGTCTGTTCTACATTCAGCAGCTCGTTTTATTTATGGGGTCAAAAGAAACGACCACATCACTCCCATGTTATCCTCCCTCCACTGGCTTCCCATCGAGGCTAGAGCTATCTACAAGACTGCCTGCATCACCCATAAAGCCTTGCACTCCTCCTCTCCACGCTACCTGGCGAATAAATTGAAACTCTCTGGAGGCTCTAGACCATCACGAAATGCGGAAAATCTACTGCTTGAACCTCCCACTTTCAAGAAGGAGAGATCGATGGCCCAATCCTTTTCAGGCAGCGCAGTGAGAATCTGGAACTCACTTCCGCCTCAGCTCCGGACCACCACCTCCTCCCAGGCCTTCAAAACTGACCTCAAAGTTCTCCTTCTTCAAAGACATTTCCAAATGTAATCCATGCCCTCTCTTTTATCTGAAGGAAACCCTTCTACTACTGAAAAATCTACTTTTCATGACTATGGAAGTGTCTTCCCAGTGTGTTCTTGTGGTTTGAGAGTCTGCCTTTTTTTGCAGTATTATCCTTCTTCCTGTATCTGGGACTCGTGTGTATCATGCACCCGTCACTTTCTCCTGTAACACACTGTTTTCTACCTCTTACATTTGTTTGTTTCGATACCTGCACAAGTGCCACCAGTGCCTACGTAACGTTTGTTCTTGTGCTGGAGTGTCCTCCATATTTTGCAGTATTATACCTCTATGTTTATTTTGTATGCTTTCTGTAACCTGCACACGTCACTTTTTCCTCCTGCAATACAACGTTTGCTACCTCTTGTATTTTGTTTGCTCACGATTGTCACTTTTGTAATGCACCGTTTGCTACCTCTTATATTTTGTTGGCTCACGATTGTCACTTTTGTAATGCACCGTTTGCTACCTCTTGTATTCTGTTGGCTCACGATTGTCACTTTTGTAATGCACCGTTTGCTACCTCTTATATTTTGTTGGCGCACGATGTCATTTTTGCTTCATTTAATGTAACGTTTGCCTTTGTATTTTGCTCACGTGTAATGTTCTCATGTATCAGTTCTGTTCCCATTGTGAAGCGCTCTGACACCTTCGGGTAAAGTCCGCGCTATATAAAAATGCATAAATAAATAAATAAACTCTGTGGTTTCATCGCCTCTGGCATGTGATAGCAATGAAACAACTCTCACACAACCTGGGCCACACTGCTGCCACGTTCTTGCTTCCCTATCTTCCCCTTACTTACATATCTTACCCGGCTTGAATTCACCAGCTTTACTGCCCAAAACTAAAAGCGCTACAGCTTTTTGATTGAACACCCCTTTCACCAGAGACGCTCCATTAGTGTTAAGTGCATGGGCGTTACCCTGGTTATTCCCCCCTGGCATCTGAAGGCTTCTCCCATATGCATACCTGGTGGTGCTGTAGATCGGGGGTCCTAGAGGCGAATATTGAACAGATGATGCTGACCTTCGTTCTTAATGTGTTTTGTTAGTTTCGTACTGTATTTTGATATACTTAAATAAAAAGTCTTCAAGTAAAAAGAGAAATAGAAAAACAATTCCCATCCCACTACACGTATTACACAATGTAGCTTGCTATCCGTGTGGGTAAGCACTTCAGCACCTCACATGGGACAGCGCTGTACACGTTAAATAGAATGTGAGAAGAAAACATAATACATAAAACCTGAAAAATATAGAGGGTGCACTTCATACTGTTCTAAGGCAATAATTAAGAGAGAAGAATTCCAATCAAGCTGGAATACAAAGTTACCTATTGCCCAAGGGTATCTGGGTTGGCACGCAAAATTGCTTATAAACATTAATTAAGAAATGCTTTCACTAAGCTCATGTACTACACATATATTTAGTCCAAGATACACATTACAACACTACGACAAGTAAAAAATCAACATGAGTTGCTCAGTATTTCACCTTTTAATACTCAATGTATATATCTTCAATGCAGAATATTACCTCTTCTGCCAACACGTGTTTTGTGCTATGCTCTCAAGACATCTTCATAGATGGAAGGGATATGCAAAACTTACGATTGTAATTCTAAACAATGTAGTCCCCAGCATTTTAAAATGGGCTGGAGGGGGGAAGGAAGGGAATGCTGCGGATCATTTCCGCTGGGACCGGTGGGTGCTAAAAAATAAACACAAAAAACATCTCTTGCAAAAATTAAACGTCATGGTGTATATTCAAAATACATAAACTCGTTTTTGGAGAAAAAAAATCATTATAGAGTTAGTGCTATAGTTCAATATGATTCCCTGACATAACAAAACAATACCCTTTCAGGCATAGTGTGACGCATAAATTATGGAAAAAAAGAAGCAGAAAACTCTGGGTAGTTCTCAGGTTTAGGTGGAAAACAGCTCCTGTATAGAGTGCTCTCAACACCAGCGACACTCTACGTATGCTCACCTCAAATGTCTGCTTTTCTATCAAAGTCTTTAAGCATAGGATTAGCACAGTGCCATCCACGCTGAGATAGAAAGGGACAAATCCTTTTGCCGTTTCTACAGCAAAGTCTTTAAGCAAAGGACTAGCACAGTGCTGTCCATGCCAAGCTGTTAAATGACAATAGCCATTTACCACTCCAGGCACAGAATTACCACTTTGAATTGGTAAAATACCAACCAAGCCAACCTGAAATGAGTAAAAGCAACCCCTGACACAATGTTTCGCTCTACTTGGAGCTCTTCAGAGAGGTATAGCTTTGTCCAGACACAAGGGAGCACCCAGTATAAGTCAAAACAATACCCTTTCAGGCATAGAGTGATGCATAAATTATGCAAAATAGAAGCAGAGAACTCTGTGTAATTCTCCAGTTTAGGTGGAAAGCAGCTCCTTTGTAGAGCACTCTCAACACCGGCGACACTCCAGATCTGCTCACCTCAAATGTCTGCTTTTCTATCAAACTCTTTAAGCATAGGATTAGCACAGTGCCATCCATGCCGCGATAGAAAGGGCTAAGTATTTTACCATTTATACAGCAAAGTCTTTAAGCATAGGACTAGCACAGTGCTGTCCACACTGAGCTTTAAAATGACAAAAGCCATTCACCACTCCAGGCAAAGTATTACAGCTTTGAATTAGTAAAATACCAACCAAGCTAACCTGAAATGATTAAAAGCAACCCCTGACACATAGTGAGCTCTACTTAGCGCTCTTCAGAGAGGTATAGCTATGTCCAGACACAAGGGAGCACACAGTACAAGTATGTACTGTATGTATATAAATATATACAAAAACATTTATATACATATATATTCATCTCTCAAAATCTCTTGCTCCAAGAAACACAAAAGAACTGGTACTCAAGGGACATTGTTCAGATCACTGGGTTTATTAGACAGACAGAGGTGGACCTCTGAAGTCTTGGTCATGATAAATGATGCCATTTTGTTATTCCATTAAATGTACCCAGTGTGTATAAACATAGAAAACATACTATCTGTTTCCTTCCATTCGTACTTTTCCAGAGTAAATTAATACAACATGGTCTTGACATTTTTGTCTAATGTAAATACAATTCAGATAATTTTTGTCTCAGTGCATATCCAAAATTATAATAAGCTGAACTCATATATAGCCCCAGTGTGCTTATTAAGAACACATTAAATACAATCAGGATGATGTAATCTATATTACAGTTTTAATTAATCAAAAATGAATAGTTTCCATGATCTTCTATATAAAAAATAGTAGCATCTTCGTTTCCCAACAAATCTATCAATTTCAATGATCTAGAGGAGGGGGAGAGATGGACAAAACACAATTATAAAAACCATAAAAAAATGTTTTAATTAAAATATTCACAAAGGCATCTAATGCCAAAGAGGCAGCAAAAACGTTTTTTCACAGGCATATTATAAATTGTCATACATTTCATCTTCCAAGTTAAGCCCCCATGGGTTCATACTGTTAAGGGACAGGATATATCTGGATTCTAGCCTTCACAATGCCGTTTCCCTATCTCCTCCTCTAACCTAATCAATTACATTATATTTCATTACACTAGGATTACCCCACTTGTATTATTTTGAAATTGGACTTGTTTTCTAAAACTTTACACTTGTAAATGTATGTCAATTGTTTTTGTGTTCACTTATAGGTCAAACACACTGACCTTGTCACTTATGCACTTCATTCACTTTGTCACTGTAAATAATGATCACTTGTGCTGTTTCTTTAAATGAATGATTAGACAGCCTGTTTTAATGTACAATGTTCATTGAATAAAACTATTGATTTTGAAGTTTTGAATTTAAACTAATCATTGTTCTATTTTTATTCATGAATTTGCAATTTCTGTCTGTCTAGCGCCATCTTTTTGATTTACTGTTTATATGATTTGTTCATTTTTTTTTTGCACCAACCAGTAGTTACATAGCAGTAATAGGCATTGAGTTTATCATACAATATGTTTCCATTTCACATGGGAATACATTCTGTAACTTATACAAATCATTGAACACCCTTTTAACTCTACATTACGGCAATCAAGAACCAGTTATCCAAAGATTCCTACACCCACGCTAGGACCCCTGTCACCTTCCATGTGATGTGCCTAGTGAGTTGCGTTTATTTATATTCGTACGTCGAGGTATAATTCTATAGATCAGTCTGCTTCTACAGTCTCTGAGGCCACCTGTAAGTATTGAACCAGCGGTTCCCAGAAGTCTCTGGGCCTCGAGGCTTGTGGAATGTCTTCAGCGTATGTCTCTAGCGTTGCCTTACAATAAGACATATCTGTAATCCAATCTTTTAGTCTAGGACACGGGTACTCATAGTACGGCCCGCGGGCCGGCAGCGGCCCGGCAAGCCTTCCGTGGCGGGCCGCGGACCATGAGACATCATACCCGTTTAAAAAAAATAAAAAATTCCAAGAGTGTCTGAAAACACTGCCGGTTGCAGAGACACTCTGAGAGACTCTGCTGCTCCGTGGGGCCGGGCGATTCATTCCAGGAGGCCAGAGTGGGGCTGCAGGGGAGCTAAAAGGTGAACAAAGCCCCATTCACATTCAAATGGTCTTTTTAAAGACATGTGAAGTGCTTGGGTGGGGCTGTGTGTCTGTGCGCACTGGGGAAGCTGTCAGGGGAAGCTGTCTCAGCCCTGTGACACACAGGCAGGGTGAGATGACAGAGACAGAGAGAGAGGGAGGGAAAGGGAGACCAAGACAGAGACCAAAACATGGAGACAGAGAAAGGGAGACAGACAGAGGGAGGAGGGCGACAGAGGGAGACAGAGGGAGGGAGACGGAGTGAGGGAATGGAGTGAGGGAGTAAGTGAGGGAAGGGAGTGAGGGAAGGCAGTGAGGGAAGGCAGTGAGGGAAGGGGAGTCAGGGAAGGGGAGTGAGGGAAGGGGAGTGAGGCAGTCAGAGTGAGTGAGACAGAGGGAGAGAGGGAGGGAGAGAGGGAGATAGAGGGATGGAGGGAGGCAGGCAGATATATATATATATATATATATATATATATATATATATATATATATATATATGCCGGGTCTGGTAGCTCAGTGGACGAAGGCGTCCTCTGCAGGGACCTGTGTTCAACCTCATGGTCACAGGTTTTTTTGGTTGCTCTAGCCCGGCCCCCTCCCCCACTGACCCCGCCCCTACCGGTGCGGCCCTCGGACACAAACCACACTGTAAATTTGGCCCCTGAGAGAAAGTTTGTGAGTACCCATGGTCTGGGAGGTCTCTTGCTTCCCCATCTCATCGCTATGCGCCTCTTAGCTAGCAATAGTGCGACCGCCAGGAATTTCCTACGCCCAGCGTATTTAAGTTTCCTGACTCCTAAAATGCATAACAGGGGAGTGTTAGGTATCTGTTCTGATAGCATCTCGGTGAGTGCATTAGTGACTTCGCTCCAGTAGATCTGTAACCTAGGGCATGCCCACGACATATGCAAGAAGTCGGCGCTCGGTGCCCTGCACCTTTGACAGTAATCCGACTCTCCAAGGCCTAGTCTGTGCAGTTTAGCCGGCGTGTAATATAGTTGGTGAATAAATCTGAAGTGAATAATGCGCAAGTTACAGTTGGATGTGAGTAACGTGAGTTGTGTGCAGCTGTAATTCCAGTCTTGTTCAGCTATTGCCTCGCCCAACGTTGTTTCCAACCGTTGCACTGCCGTATTGGGTTTCTCTGCCTGTTCCTCTTGGGCCACATTGTATAGACGAGTCACCAAGTTTCTCCAGTTAGGGGCCGTTAGCAGTATCTGCAAGTGTTTAATTGCGGGGGTTCATCTGGGAATGTACGGTATAAGTCCCTAATCCCGGAGCGTAGTCGTAAGTAAGCAAATTTCTTCAATGGAGTTTGATGGGCGCAAAAAGAGGGGCCTGTCAGGCTAATAAATGTATGATGTGGGAATAAAGTGCCCATAGTGGTCAAACCATCTCTGTCAACAGATCTTGCATTTTTTTTTCTTGTGTTACAGTGAGATTGGGGTGTAACGCCGTAGGCAGCGCTCTCGCATAAACAGGGAGTTTGTGTGCTTTTTGTGCTAGTGCGTGCCACGCCCTAGAAGTGCATTGGGCTGTTTGTATCTTATTTCGTGATGTGTGTTTCATCGGATCTGATATTAATGCAGTCAATGGCTTGGGATGCACACTGTCTTTTTCCACCGCTATGTGCGGGATAAATGTGTGGTGTTTCGTCCAGAAATGTGCGTGGTGTGCCTGTGCACAAAGATAATATAATTGAAAGTCTGGTGCCTCGAAACCCCCTAGATGGTAAGGTAGTGTCAGTGTCTTCCAGCCAATTCTGGCTTGTTTGCCGGCCCATGTGAGTCGTTGCAAGATAGAACGTAATTTAATAAAGAAGGCCTTTGTTAACCATATTGGTATGTTCCAGAAAAGGTACAGGAACCTGGGTAGTATAATCATTTTTGTAGAGCTATTCTATCCGCCATGGAGAGAGGCAATTTTTTCCATTTATCCACCTGCTCCTCCAGTCTCACCATCGCCCTTCCTTAGTTCTCTCTTATTACCAATTCTGGGTCCCGATGGATCCAGACTCCCAGATATTTAACTGGGGCCGTCTGCCATGTTAGAGGGTATTCCATAGCAGGTTGTGCGGTGTCGGCACTGAGGGGGATCACCACAGATTTGTCCCAGTTTATTCGAAGGCCTGCATATTTTTCATATTTGACATATTCCCTAATAAGAGGGTTAAGATTCCTATCGGGGGAGGAGGAGCTTCGCGCGCAACCAAGATGGCCGCGTGAGCTTAGGGCTCCCGAGACCCTTGTAACCTCCCGTATTTATCCTGTCATTTATCCTGTTCCTCATTGACGTTTCTGTGAAGGCGAACCGCGAGTGAGGCGAAAATCGCTTTCAGATCCTGAATCGGACCCTGGGAACCGGTGTTACGGAGCTTCGAAGATTGAGGCCTACGTCTACGTGAAGCCTGGCTGTGGAGTTGGCATGGTGCCCGAGCAGTAATTGAATAACATCGGCTTGAGGAGACTGGGACGTCCGGGCTGTTTACTTTCGATCTTGTTCCAGGGAAGACCTGTGACTGGTGAAGGGCCCACCCCAATCCCCGAGTGTTGCCGCTCCGTGTCGCGCACGAGTGTTACTCTTCATCGCCGTGCTGATCTGCGATACCATCCGGCCTGTGCCCTCCAGCTGCGATTCCTTCAGCCCGAGGTGGGACGGGGACCGCCATCTTTCTACATTGTCTCATCGGCCCAGATCTGACTTTCGCCCGCAATGACTGGGAAACCGGAGGGTGCCACGCAGAAACTTAAGACCACTCGGCGAGGTGGCTATACCCAGACTAATAGTATGGATCGCTATGCCCAAGTTAAGGGTTACCCCAGTGGATCGGGTAGGTCACAGGAAGACTTGAAAGGACCACTGTCTCCGGCGGCTGAGCTGACCTTACACGATGTAATGGCTGCGATCGAGGGGATCAAGTCTACATTGGGACAACAAATGGCGACTCTCGACCATAAACTGGATACTGTGGCGATCGACGTCAATTTAATCCTTACAGACTTGGCGAAGACTAATGAAAAAGTCAAGTCCCTGGATCTTAAGACTTCCAGTCTGACGGGAGATGTTGTTGATCTACAGACTGAAGTTGGGCGCTTGAGAACTGCCAGTGACACCCTCGCACGTCGTCTGGAGGATTATGAAGGAAGGGCCAGGCGGAACAATGTTTGTATTATCGGGGTTCCGGAGAAAGCCACAGAACCATCGGTGGACCTTTTTGTGGAGGATCTGATCAATAACCACCTTGCACGTAAGTGACTGGGCAAGTTTTTTATGGTTGAACAAACCCACAGGGTTCCGGGCGGAAGGCCGAAACTGGGTGCGCCACCGAGGCCTATCATTGCGAGAATTTTCAATTTTCGTGATAGAGACGCTATCCTGCAGGCCTCCCGGATGAATGGCCCCACAAAGTTCGAGAATACTACTATTAGTTTCTACCCGGACTTCACTCAATCGGTCCAGAAGCAAAGACTTGGATTTCTGGGGGTGAAGAGACGATTGCGCGACATGAGTCTCAAATACGCCATGCTTTTTCCAGCCAAACTGCGAATCGAACATGCAGAATGGACTTATTTTTTCAATAATCCGGCAGTGGTATCTGACTGGTTGGACGCTCTGCCGAAGCAGCAGCTACCGGAGGAGCAGCCTGGCGGGGCAGAAGGTGGACCTACGGAACAGGAATGAACTCCGGTTGCTTGGTACTCAGGGGGTTGTTGTTGGCCTCGATCTGTGGATCGATAATCCTGACAATTGATCAATGGGACATTGGGGGGGTTCTGGGGCCATTGGTGGGTCCTTTTCCTCCCCTGAGTTTTCTTTTTGTAGCTTAGGTAGATGTGGGGGCGACAGGCACACTGCAAGTTGGGGTGGCTTTTTAGTCTTGAGCAGGGGTGCAGGGTGGGGGGGGTTTGTAACAGGATGTTGGTGGGTTGGACCGGGGGTTCTTGAGGTGTGTATTTGTTGTTTTGCAAGGCTATGTATCCTTAGATTGTTTGATCGAAGTGCCGGGTTCTGTTAGGGGTTGGATCCTTTTTCTCTTTATGGATGGGGTTAGAGGGCTGAAATTGATAAGTTGGAATGTGAATGGGCTCGGGGATTGGATAAAACGTGGGGTGGTGTTGCAACTGTTGAAGCGTTTCTCCCCTGATGTAGTCCTTCTTCAAGAGACGCATTTGATTGGTAATACTTGTCATGCTCTTAACAGGAGGGGTTATCGTTTGGTCACACACTCTGGGTTTTCCTCTGGTTCCAGGGGAGTTGGTGTCCTCATTAAAAACTCTCTCCCGTTTGAGATTGACTCCACAATCATAGATGATCGGGGGCGCTATGTAGCTCTTACGGGATGGTGGGAGGGCCCCTCTCCCTGAGGTGTCTTTGATTTTAGGAGGTGATTTCAATGTAGTAGTCTCCGGTCTGGAGGATCGGCACCCTCCCAGGGACCTGAGGGGAGCACAGAACTGGCTTTATGATTTCCTTGACACTCTGGGACTGGTGGATTGTTGGAGGTTGTTGCACCCCGCTCAGAAGCAGTATACATTCCTATCGGGCGCCCACGGTAGTCTCTCTAGGATTGACTATGTTTTGGTGCCGTCTGCACAGGCCCTCACTATCGCTGAGGCCAGGCATTTGGCTCGGGGAATTTCGGACCACTCCCCACTGTGGCTTAGGATAGAATTGGACTCGGGGACCGAGGGACGGGTCGCCCCGATTAACCCTTGGTATCTCCGTAACCCTAAAACTCGTGATGCCCTGATAAAAGCTGTCGACCTGTATTTTTTGGAAAACGAGGGTTCAGTTTCATCTGCCGTATCGCTTTGGGAGGCTTTCAAGACCGTCCTCAGGGGTCAGGCCCTATCGTTGATAGCGGATGTTAAGAAACGACGTGATGAGGAGGTTGTTAGGATCGAGACGGAGATAGCGGAACTGGAGCGTGACCTGGAGCGGGGGGTCACCCGTACTAATACGCATGTTCTTTCGGCTCAAACAACTTGAATACAGGGCATTAGTTACCGACGCGGCTAAGGTCATGAGTAGGGAACAGCAGGGACGTTTGTATGATGTGGAGGATAAGGCTGGTAAATTGATTGCGTGGCTGGATAAGAAAGATAGAGCTAGTCGGGTGGTGCCTGTGGTCGAGCTGGCTAATGGCGCTCGTGTCTCAGATCCTAAGGAGATTGCTCAGTGTTTCGCGAAGCACTTCCAGACAGTGTACTCCTCCGTGTCGGACAGGCCAGAGGAGGACTCACATCTATTGTTGCGAGATATCGCTTTACCATGTCTCTCTGATATCGACAGGGAACATATGGTCGCTGCAATAACGGCTGATGAGGTGGCTATTGCGATCCGTTCCCTGCGTTTGGGGAAATCGATGGGTCCCAATGGCTTGCCTATTGAGCTATATAAGTTACGACCGGACAAGATGGCGCCTTATCTACGAGACATGTTTATGGAATCTCGGGAGTGTGGTTCTCTCCCCCGTGATCAGTGTATAGCGACTATTGTGGTGATTCACAGGGAGGGGAAACCGCGAGATCGATGTGCGTCGTACCGACCTATCTCTCTTCTCAACGCTGAACCTAAGATTCTTGCGAAGGTGTTGGCTAACCGACTGATCACTGTTATTAGTGAGTTGATACATCCAGATCAATCCGGTGTCATCCCGCATAGGAACACTGCCCTTAATCTTCGGCGTGTGAACGGGGTTCTCGCGAGAGCCGCGACGTTGCGTGAGCCGGCCATCTTGGCGTCGCTGGATGCCACGATGGCTTTCGATACTGTGGAATGGCCTTATTTATGGGCCGCTTTGGCTAAATTTGGGTTCGGTCCCGGCTTTATCGGTTGGGTGAAGCTCCTCTATGAGGATCCCCTCGCACGGCCGAGTCTCTGCTCTGTTTAGTCTCGGGAGAGGAACTCGTCAGGGGTGTCCACTATCGCCCCTTCTGTTCGCCCTGGCGCTTGAGCCCCTTGCGGCGTGGATTCGATGGGAGCCCTCGATGAAGGGTATTCGGTGGTCCTCGGAATTTGAAGATCGCATCTCGCTTTATGCGGATGATATCTTATTGTACTTGACGTCGCCCCGGAAATCACTGATGGTTTTGTGCGATGTCCTGACTTCATTTGGTAGGAATTCTGGCCTCATTATCAACTGGTCAAAATCCTATTTGTAGGTCCTTTCCGGCAACGTTCCTCTTCTTCCGAAAAACTGTCCCATCCAGATCGCAGACACAGGGTTTAAATACCTTGGTATTTATATAACATTGGACCCCACAATTCGGTATGAGCATAATCTCCTCCCACCACTGTCTAGATTGAAGCAGGATGTCGCGGGTTGGCGTGAGCTTCCACTGTCCCCGCTTGGCCGTGCGGCCCTCTTCAAAATGATGTCGCTGCCTCGTTTTCTTTATGCCCTCCAAAATACTCTCGATGTAGTGCCGGCTAGCTATTTACGGGCAATTGAAGATCTTCAGAGGAAGTTGGTATGGGACGGGAGACCTCGTATTGCGTTAGCTAAATTAACACTCCCGTGGTACGACGGAGGTATCGCTCTCCCCGATATAAAACGTTATTATTGGGCGTCTCAATTGAGTGCTATAAACCATAGCATATATGGTCCCGAATTGAACCCCGCTTTCGCCATGGACAGGTGGATGTTACCTGGGGGTAATTACTATAGAGCGCTGTACTCTCACTCTGTGATTAAGGATTTGTCGGGACCCACCAGGATAGCTGTATGCTTGTGGCAGGACGCGAATAATTCCATGGGGTGGAAAGACCGCTTGACTCGAGCAACCCCACTCTTTGACTCTGATAAACTCTGTAAACTGTGGAATACCAAGGGGTTCGATAAATGGGACCTTATTGGTATTAGTAAGGTGGGAGACCTCTGGGTTAAGGGTCAGGTTAAATCGTTCGAATCATTACAGAAAGAGTTCGAGTTAGGTGCATCTGAATACTTCCGGTATCTCCAGGTTCGTCACGCGTTGTAATCTGTTTTCCCTGAGGTGGAGGTGGTCCCCGAATCGTCCCCGCTCGAGGATAGATTGCTGGACGGCCATGTGCCGGACAGCACAATCTCCCTAGTCTACAAGAAATTAATCAATGACAGATCACATCTTCGTGACCTGTGGACCCGTGACGGCCTAGAGCTGGATGATGAGGACTGGCAGTCAGCAATCTCCTCTCCGAAGGAGGCCGCTATTCCAGCTCGACTCCGACTTGTTCAACTAAAGATCCTCCATAGGATATACGTCACGGGCCCACGTTTGGTTCGCATGGGCTTTTCCGAGGAGGGGTTGTGTAAGCGAGGATGTGGGCAGTTAGGGACTTTTCTCCATATACTTTGGGAGTGTCAAGAGGTGGCTACCTTCTAGAGTGGGGTGCATGATATAATGAAGGATGTTACGGGGATTGCCCTTTTGCCGGAGGCCAGACGATGTTTATTGAATGTCTGGGAGCCCACAGATTACAATGCAGCCCAGACTCAGTGGGCGGCCCTGGGGAACATGATTGCCAAGCGAGACATTGCTCAATTGTGGGGCTCCCAAAGGCCACCTACAGTAGAAGTGTGGAAAGAGAACATGGACTGGTGCATGTTTAGGGAAAAACAGTATATCTGGCCCGGGGCCGTCCCCGGAAGTGGTGTAGAGTATGGGGTCCTTGGAATAGCTACCGTGGAGATATATGTGCACCGCCTATAGTGGACAACCTTGATCCATCGCTTTCCCCCAGACCGATTATTCTACCGTATGAACATCTCCTTTATCCTCGCCCTTCCCTTCCCTAACATCACTGTTGATTTCATTGTATTGTTTTTCGTTTCCTTCCCCGCGTGGAACTGATGCTTTGTGTAATGTAATCCTTGCCTTGCTGTTTGTATATTTTTCCTAATAAAATGTAATAAAAAAAAAAAATAGATTCCTATCGGGATGTGTAGTGTAAAGGACCATGTCATCAGCGTACAGTGAAAATCCAATGGTTCGGAGGTCGAACTGCAAGGCCGCCTCGGAGTGCATCTGCCTAATTTTACAGGCCAGTGGTTCTAGGATGAGAGCAAATAACATGGGAGACAAGGGGCAGCCCTGTCTGGTGCCTCGTGTGATCTCTATCGGGTTCGATGTGTTCCAGTTTATTCTTACCCGTGCTCTAGGCGAGGTGTATAATAGTGAGATTCACTTGAGGAATGGTTCCGTGAACCCCATTGTACGAAGGGTGACAAACATGAAATTCTACTCCACTGTATCAAATGCTTTTGCAGCATCCAAGAGTGCCACAGCCACTGGAATTTCCGGATCAATGTGATATAGCGCAAAAACAGTGCGGTATATTATTTTCAATTCAATTCAATTCAAAAAATTTATATAGCGCGCTACATACCCAGAGGGTCTCAAGGCGCTTGGAGAAGGGTGGGGAGTTATTTGTCGAATATCCAGGTTTTAAGTTGCTTTCTGAAAGCTAGGTGGTTCTGAGTGAGGCGAAGGTGAGTGGGGAGTGAGTTCCAGGTTTTAGCCGCCAGGTAGGATTTGTTGGTTTTGTGGTTTTGTTGATGCGAGGTACAGCAGCAAGGGCTTGGTTGGAGGAGCGTAGCTGGCGGGAGGGGGTGTAGAAGGAAAGTCGTGTATTTAGGCATTCGGGTCCAAGTTCGTAAAGTGCTTTGTGTGCGTGGGTTAGGAGGCGGAATGTTATCCTCTTATTGACGGGGAGCCAGTGGAGGTTTTTCAGGTGGTCAGAAATGTGTTCATTACGCGGGATGTCTAGTATGAGTCTGGCTGAAGCGTTCTGGATGCATTGGAGTTTTTTCTGAATTTTTGCGGTGGTGCCGGCGTATAGGGTGTTTCCGTAGTCCAGTCGGCTAGTGACCAGTGCGTGGGTGACCGTTTTTCTAGTTTCGGTGGGGATCCAGCGAAATGTTTTTTTGAGCATGCGAAGAATGTTGAAACAAGAAGATGAAACGGCGTTGACTTGTTTGGTCATCGAGAGTGAGGAGTCCAGAATGACGCCCAGGTTCCGTGCGTGGTCTGTCGGGATGGGTGCTTTTCCAAGGGATACTGGCCACCAAGAGTCGTCCCAGGCATAGGGGGAGGTGCCTAAGATAAGGACTTCTGTTTTGTCGGAATTCAGTTTCAGACGGCTGTGCTTCATCCACTCGGCTACTTCATTCATTCCTTCATGCAGGTTGGTTTTGGCGGTGTTAGGGTCTTTGGTGAGTGATAGGATCAGTTGAGTGTCATCAGTGTAGGAGATGATGTTGAGGTTGTGTTGGCGTGCGATGGCCGAGAGGGGGCTCATGTATACGTTGAAGAGAGTGGGACTGAGTGAGGATCCTTGTGGCACGCCGCAGATGACTTCATTGGCCTTTGACTTGAATGGTGGGAGGCGGACTCTCTGGGTTCTTCCGGCAAGGAACGAGGTGATCCAATCCAGCGCTTTTACTTGGATTCCGATGTTTCTGAGGCGTTGTAACAGGGTGCTATGACAGACTGTGTCGAAGGCTGCGGAGAGGTCGAGGAGGATGAGGGCGACTGTGTCTCCATTGTCCAGTAGAGTTCGGATGTCGTCCGTTGCTGCGATGAGTGCGGTCTCAGTGCTGTGTTTGGCTCGGAAGCCGGACTGTGAGAAGTCGAGGGATTTGTTGGTTTCGAGGAAGGCGGAGAGCTGGTTGTTGACAGCTTTCTCGATGACTTTGGCCGGGAATGGAAGGAGCGAGATGGGGCGGTAGTTTTTGAGTTCGGTGGGGTCTGCTGTGTTTTTTTTTAGAAGGGCGCTGAGTTCGGCGTGTTTCCAGCTTTCCGGGAAGGTGGCGGAGTTGAGGGAGCAGTTGATGACGTCTCGGAGGTGTGGTGCTATGATGGAATCTGCTTTGTTGAAGATGTGGTGAGGGCATGGGTCTGTGGGGGATCCTGAGTGGATGGAATTCATCAGGCGGATGGTGTCCTCAGTGGAGATTGGGTTCCAGTCATTAAGGATGTTCAAGGGGGGTGAAGGTACGGCAGAAGGTTGGGTGGGTTGGTCTTCGGGTTGGTTGTCGAAACTAGTGTGGATGTCTGCGATTTTGTTGTGGAAGAACGAAGCTAGGGAGTCACAGAGGACTTGAGAGGGAGTGATGTCGTTGGAGTTGGCAGTGGGGTTGGTAAACTCTTTGACGATGTTGAATAATTCCTTGCTATTGTGGACGTTGTTGTCAAGTCGGTCTTTGAAAGCGGCTTTCTTGGCAGTCCGGATCAGTTGGTGGTGCATGCGGGTGGCGTTTTTGAAGGCGTCCCTGGTGTTGGTGTTTGGGTCTTTTTTCCAGGCCTTCTCAAGTGAGCGACAGAGTTTCTTGGATTTCTTAAGCTCATCGTTGAACCAGGGGGCGTTTTTGTTGCTTAGTTTAATTTGACGTTTTTTCAGGGGTGCCAGGTTGTCGGCGCAGTTGGTTAGCCATTGAGTGAGGTTAAAGGCTGCTTTGTTGGGGTTCAAAGAGTGGGCAGGGGGGTTTTGAAGAAGCGATGAGGAGATCTGGTCGATGGTGATTTTGTTCCAGTTTCTTCGCAGGGTAGGTTGAGGGTGGTTGTTGGTTGTGGTTTTTATGTAGATAAAGTGAACGCAGCTGTGGTCCGTCCAATGGAGGGCTGTGGTGTGACTGAAGGAAATATGTTTGCTGGAGGTGAAGATAGGGTCGAGTGTGTGACCTGCATTGTGGGTGGGGGTATTAACAAGTTGTTTGAGTCCGAGGTTGGCGAGATTGTCCAGAAGGGTGGTGGTGTTGCTGTCGTTGCTATTTTCCAGGTGAAAATTGAGGTCTCCCAATAGAATGTAGTCCTCGGAGGGGAGGGCGTGAGGGGTGATAAAGTCAGTGATGTCTTCTCAGAATTGTGCACGGGGTCCTGGTGGCCTGTAGAGGAGGGTGCCTCTGAGTGTGGTCTTAGGGTCGGTGTGGATCTGGAAGTGAAGGTGCTCGGCGGTAGCGAGGTTGACGTCTGGGCTGGTTGAGATGCGGATGGAGTTCTTGTGGACGATAGCGATGCCTCCTCCTGTTTGCTTGTAGCGGTCTTTTCGGATGATCTTGTAGCCTTCCGGGATGGCAATGGTGATGTCTGGGGCTGAGGAGGCGCTCATCCATGTTTCAGTTAGGAAGGCGACGTCCGGAGAGATGGTGTCTAGTAGATTCCAGAGGTCGATGGCGTGTCTGTGGATTGAGCGGGTGTTGAGCAGGATGCATTTTAGGTGGTTGGGGTCAGATCTCTGTTTGGTGTTAGTGGGTGAGGAGTTGGTCTTGGTGACGTCAAATTTGCAGGAGATGCATGTGAAGGGTCCATGGGTGTGTCCAGGAGCGGCTTGTGCGCAGTTGGGGAGTCGGCCGGGGTTAAGGGCTAAGAGGGTGGATGATTTGTATGTAATGCGGGAGGGGTGGGGGCTGCGGGGACCAGGGGGTCTGGCGCTGGGCGCGGTCCAGGCGCGGACGGGCGTAGACGGGCTTACCTTTGGCGCACCTTCGGCGCGGCCGTAGCGCGTGGACGCTGCACGTAGGACCATCTGACTTCAATGGATAGTGGAGGGGGCGGAGCGTGGGAGGGGCGGCTGGGAGGCTGGGAGGAGACACGGGCCACGAGCACAACAAATGGAGGGAGGGAAAGTGAAACTGGGGCACGGACACACAGAAGGGGACAGCTAAAACCCAGTAAATGCAGCGCAATATAAATAAAATATGATTTAAACTAAAAACGAAATTACACAGGACAGGCAATGCAGCGCTTTTAAAATCAAGTAAAATAAAATGTGATATTCCCTAAAAAAACGATACCACACAGGCAATGAGCGCTAGTCCGGCGTTGAGGCGCTAGAACTGCAGGCGATGTCTGGCAGTGATCAGCAGGAGTGTATCCAGGTGGTCAGGGAAGTGAGGCAGGGAGCGAGAGGGAGCGACCGTCGAGGAGCTAGTCCAGCTATTGTGAGTGTCAGATCGCGTTGGCATAAAGCCTGCCTGGTCCGGCAATATCAGATTACATAGTAACGGTTGAATTCTATTCGCTATTATTTTTGCCAGAATCTTGACGTCTATATTTATCAAGGATAGAGGTCTGTACGATTCACATTCGGTAGGATCCTTGCCCGGTTTTGGGAGTGCTATCAAGAGCGCCTCACTAAGCGAGGTCGGGAGTGTGCCCTCCTCGTGGGCTTCCTCAAGCATTCCTGCAAAATTTGGGATCAGCAACTCACTAAATTCTTTATAAAATTCCCCAGGGAGCCCATTCAAACCCGGTGCTTTGTTGTTTGGGAGGGATTTAATAGCATCTACGATTTCGTCTTTAGTAATGTGATGGCAGAAATATTTCCGATGTGTATCGGATAGCCATGCTACTGCTATGTCTCCCAGATATTCCTGTATGTCCGACGTAGATGCCATCGTCTGGGTAGTGTATAGACGAGTGTAGTATTTGGTGAAGCATTTAAGAATGGCTGGGGTGTCATGAACCATTTAACGCTGATCATTGTGGAGCTGTGTAATGTATGCTGTTGTGTCGGTAGGTTTAATTTTGTATGATAATGCCCTTCCAGGTCTCCCGCCCTCTCCGTACCTCCTAGCTGTGTATTTACGCGAGATATATTTTATCTCGTCGTCTGCAAGCTCATTATACTTGTCCATCTGTGTCCTAATGTCGGCTAGCAATGAGCTGTCGTCGGTGTCTTCAAACTCACGCTCCAGCCTATTAATGTCGGCTTCTACTCTCTCTAGTTGTCTTTGAATATCTCTGAGTATGCCTGCCTGTTTACTAATGCAATGGCCCTTTATTGTAACTTTGAAAGCCTCCCAAAGTGTATTCGTGCTTTTTACCGATCCAGAGTTGTGTACAAAAAAATCTATAATCGCCTGGCGTAATTCCTCTCGGAACACCTGGTCCTGAAGCGCTGTTTGCCTCAATCTCCATGTGAATTGACGGGGGGTATGTGCCGGGATTTCCAATTTGAGAATTTGAGGCGCACTGGGGCATGATCGTAAAGTGTTTTGGGTAAGTGGTCAATGGCGGTGGCCCAGGTGCATACGTCCTGGGATACCAGCCAGTAATCCAACCTGGACCACGTGCTGTGTGTCAATGAAAAACATGTGCCTTGCTTTTTTCCTGTGTTTCTTAACCTCCCTATGTCTACTATGTCCCAAACTTCCATGCCGTCCCTAATTACTTTTGCCGATTGTTTGCCATATCTATCATTGCCAGTCGATCTATCATGTGCGGGGTCTAAACAGGTATTGAAATTCCCTCCCCATATTATGGCTGTGGATTGGAAGTCCTGCAACTGCGTCCATATTCCATATTTGAGCATAGAAAGAGGGGTCATCGGTGTTCGGGCCATATACATTAACTATTGTTAGTACAGTGCCACCAAAACAACCTTTCACTATGACGTATCGCCCTTGGTTGTCCTTTACAGATTTAATAATCGTCAAAGGTGTGTTGCGTTTAACTAAGAGTAGGACCCCCCTGGCGTAGGAGGAGTAGGATGATGACAGTTTAAATACAGCCCATCTGGCGCCTACCTGTGTCTCCCTGAGGTCAGTCAGGTGTGTTTCTTGTATGCAGGCTACATCCACTTTGTGCCGATCTAGATAAGCCAGAACTTTACGTATTTTCTGAGGGTTATGGAGGCCTCTGACGTTCCACGATAGGAACGTCAGCGTCCTATAAAGGTGCGTGGTGTCATTCCTCCGTTGTGTCCCTGCCATTAGGTCGGTGAAAGTGTCTAAGGTGTATCCTAGCGTCGCCTATGAGATCGGCCACCGTTTCACTACTGGTTAGCTTTTTCCAGTTAATTCCACCCACCCACTCCACTCTTCCCTTTCCAGCGGAGCCATTCCCAACATCAACATATAACATTTCCCGCAAAAATATAATAGAAAAAAAAGAAACATAAAATAGAGAACAGTAAGAAAATATGTGTGATTTACACGTAGGGCCGGAGCTGCCAACCCGTTTCTTGTGGCAAAGGCCACATGGGTGAACGCCCTTGCTTCTTATATACTAGAACTAAACACTGTACAAATATTGTGGATACCATTTGTCAATTAGCCCCCTTGCTTCCACTACCAGCGGGCCAGTCATTTCAAAGGGTATCCCCGGGTCAAGCCGACCCCGCAAACCACAACCACCAAAAATTGTCTGTCAACTTATCTGATCCTTCATATTGCAGACCTCCTTGTAGACAATCGTATCTTGAGGTCCCACCATGGGTGGCTTCCGAAAAAAAGGACCCAAGTCTGTTAATGCACAAATGTCCCAATATGTTGTCTGACAAAGGTCCATGATATATTGTTCATTCAACATCCGAGATTGTTCCCCATGCTTTCCTCTCGGTGATTGTCTCCGTATGTTCCCCTGTCCCTTCCGCTGAATAAATTTAAGTACTTCCTGTGGTTCATTGTATTTTCGTGTCTTTCCGTCGTCTGTGATTTTGAGTCTGGCCGGATACAGCATAGCATATGGAATCTTCATGTCCCTCAATTTCTGTTTCGCTGTGGTGAACTTTTTTCGTGCTTCTTGCACAGACGCAGTGAAGTCTGGATAGAGAGAGATATCCATACCTTCATGAGACAAATTGCCTTGCTCCCTGGCCTTTCGGAGCGCTGCATCTCTTTCCCTATAATTTAAGATTTTTGCTATGATCGGCCGTGGACGGGAGCCAGTCGGTGGTTTCGGCGCTAACGCTCTGTGGGCTCTCTCGACTATAAAAATGTCAGAAAAGGTGTCTCTTCCTAGCATGGAGATAAGCAGCTGTTCCACATAGCGTTCCATTGGGCCCGTATTCGCCGTCTCTGAAACACCCATTAATTGAATGTTGTTTCTTCGAGACCTAGCTTCGAAGTCTTCCGCTTTTGCCGCTATCGTCTCCAGTTGCTTTTCCATTTTGGTTTGTTTCGCTTCTATCTGCACTTGTCCATCTTCAGCTTCAGAGATCCTGCACTCCTCCATGTCTATTCTCTCTGTGTGTTTGTCGAGTCGTTCGGACATTCTGTCTACACTGTATGTTAGGGAGTCAATTTTGCCGTCTATGTTGGATAATGCGGCCTGAATCGTGGTGAACATGGTTTGGATATCATCATTTGACACTCCTCCCGTAGCTCCCGTCGTCTGTTGTTCCGGTGGTTTCACTCCGGGACTGTTGTCTTGTGGCTTCTTCGCCTGTTCAAAGTGCATTTTGGGTTGGCAGCGATCCGTCTTGCCCATGGTTGAGTTGCGTGTCGGTTCAGTCCACAGTTCCGCACTCTGTAATATTGCCTGGGTGTGTCAGTAACAATTAGTCCAGGATGGTCTCTCCTATAATGCTGCAGGTGTCCACGCCGAGCAGTGTGCACTGGACTTCAAGAGCGATCGGCATCAAGTGCACTGCCGCTTCGGAGCATGTGCCTCCTGTGTAGGTGTGGGCTCCTTTCCAGATATCGATGCAGATGAGGGATCCCGCCGTTTGTTCAAGAAGAATGTGACTGGCCAGCCCTGAGCCCTCCGTAGACATCACTGCCCAAGCGACCGGCCTCGAGAGGCGTAATGCAGGTAAAGGTTCCCCCACTGGCCCTCTGTGTTGTCCCAGGGTTCTCTACAGTTCCATCACCTCACTGCGGAACACTGCGATAGGGGGCCCTTGCACTTTTTTTTTATTTTTCGTTTGTTATTACATACTGTGCACAGGCAATCAGGCTGTCTTGTGCCTTGCGCCCAGTGTCTCGTTTCTTGTGCCACAAGCAGGCGTTTTTAGCAAGGTAGGGTCGTGTTCCTCGCTGTGTGCCCTCTCGCCCCTTAGCCAGTCGTGCTTGTCCTATGTAATCCCTCTCCTCTTTTGTCTGTGTCTGGGAGCCCCTGGCGCGCCTCAAATTCATGTCCTCAACTCCAAAAAAACGGAGGGCTGCAGCATCTGCCCCACGAGGCGCAGCAGACCATTGAACAATGTGACCCCAGGGTGTATCTGTTAGCGTGTGTGGTGCAGCCTGCAGGTCTTGTGCGTGTCTCCCTGTTGCTCCGAGTCGCCTCCAGTGACCCTCAACAATATAAAACACAATCACCGCCCCAGGACTGCACTCCCCGCATCCTTGGGCTCAGCAGGGGCTGCTTCTTACGCTCTGCGGGGCTCGTGTCACCAGTATCCTCTGACCAGAGGTTCAATGAGAGCACCCTGCGGCGCGCGTCCTATGCGGGCACCTGCGTGCTATATCCGTGTTAGGGGACCGTGGTGCTGATCACAATCTCACCCCCGTACCTCAGAGGTGAGAGCGCAGTGTCCGGTGCATGGGGCGCCGCAGGTATTCAGTCGAGTCGGCTCCTGGGTTCAGCGGTTAACGAGTGTGGCGCAGCTCGTTATATCTTCACTGCATCGCTCCATCACTCCGGGCTGCTGATCACGCCCTTCCGTGGCTAGATTCCGCCTCCGCCGCTTTGGGTCGGGTCATCCCCTCACCGCCGGTGTGTGGTAAATAAATAAATAATACCTCTCTTTTTGAATGCATAAATGAATAACAGATAGCTCAATAAATAAGAGTCAAGATTCGAGGTAGTAGGAGTTTTGCAGGTTTAATACAGCATAAAGACAGGGACAGGACAACCTGCACAGGAATAGGATGGCAAGCCCTGGCAGCGCTGCCAGGATCTGGACAAGAAGGCTAGGAAGGAAATCTAGATTTTCCTACATACGCTATTCTGGCGGAATTCTCGTCGTCTACCTCTTCAGTATCAGAGTTACTTTCTTTCTCGCTTACTTGTGCTGCTTTACGCTGTTCGTGTAACTTTATTATTTCTTTACGGATTTTCTTGTACCTACTTTCCATAGCACTGATGGTCCTGTGCTTACCCTCGGCTATATTATCACTCCACTTTGTCAGGGTTCTCATTTCGGCTTGATCTTTGGACGGGTAATCTTGTTCTCTTATTAAACAATTAATCAAAAACTTTAGTATCATGAGCTGGATCTCGGCTTTCCTTTGAGACATGACTTCGCCAATGCTTTCTGGATCATCCCCTGTACGGATGAAACGATATATTCTGTCTAGATCTTCTTTCATATTCGGTAGGGTGACTAGATACTCGGCCACCTTTCTTACACGTAATGAATATAAAACCATATTATCCTCGCCTGGGACTGGATCATAGCCGCATTCATTAAGGGCTTTTCTTATTTCTGCTACAGACTGATGTCTGGGCGTACGCTGTGACGCTTGTGCATGTAATTCGGCTGACGTTAAACGCTTATGTGGCGGCGGGGTCTGAGGAGGACCTCCTCCTGCGGCCCCTAAACTAGAATCGTCGACTGATCCTCTTCGTACTAGAGTAGCGGGAAATTGAAATGCGGACTGAACTGGTATGGCGGGCTGGACCGGGGGGACCGTAACAGGTACTGCAAGGGGTACCCCGGTGTCTGGAGAAACGGGGAGTGCCTGATTTACAGGGACTGGCGGAGCGCGAACAGGATTTGCATATTCTGGGACTGTGTCGTCCAAATAGGACGAAATGAAAATATCAGCTGCGGTCTGTTTGTGACGTAGCTTGGTCGGAACTAATGGTGGCGGAAAGTTACTGGATGCCTCCGGGGTCGCTTTTGGCAGGCCCTCGGCAAGAAGAGGATACATACCCTTAATAAGAGCATGCCTCTGTCTGTCTGACTGTTCGGTTTTAACTCGTTCACCAATCTCGATTAATTCCCTTTCTTGGGCTCGTTCCAAGGATTCTCTACTTAATTCTGACTTTCTGATTTCTTTTTCGGTTCTTTTATGAGATTCTTTGCGCCATAACTCGATGGCATCTTTCTGTGACTGTCTGGCTTTCTTTTTCCATAATGCTTCTTCTACTCTCATGATGCACTCGGCATCCCATGTGCCTGACACAGGCCATCTATACTTTTCCTCTAACTGTTTGGTATACTCGACCCATAAATCTAGATACAATATGGCGCTTATGCCATGCTTCTGATACATAAAATGACCTGGACTGTCCCTAGGCGGGACTGGAACTGCTGCTTCTAGCAGACCTTTTCTAGTTCTCAACTGACGCAGTTTTGAAAAGAGCGGCATGACTGAACTATAATCTGGACACAATACGATACACAATAAACACGATAACTACTTCACACTCATACCACGACATCAAGATACATGAAGAACATTCAGAATAACAGTTCGAACAGAATACTACCTGGAATACGGAAAACAGAATACATGAATTTTCTCGAGAACAGAACTGACTAGAACAGAAACTAGATGCACTGCTGAAACAGTACGAAACTTACCGGTCTCATACAGAGACACGTCAGGACCCGTATCCACCGGAGTGGACACTTCGTTTGTGGGCTTGTGTACCACCAACCCACGGACCAGAGTCAATTAAATTGACCCTGTCTAGATACTACCCCAGTGATGGTACTCACCGGGCAGTAAGAACGGAAGGCCTCAGACTGGACGGGACTGCTTGGACGCCGGACGGACGAACTTCGGACTTCTGTTACGGGTGGGCCTCCGGATACCTCGGACCTTGGACTCTCGGCTTGGGCTCTGGTCGGGACTCGCCGCGTTCCTCCACCGTCTCGTCTGGATGCTGGACCGCCTCCTCCGTCTCCTCCGTGGGCCTGAGGGATACTTGAAGCAGAAATATCTGCCGGTGCGCAGAAGAGTTCCGTCACGACTGCAGAGGGTCAGGGGGTCGGCGTGGCTTCACCGACGCGTGGGGAAAGGGCAAGTCCCTATTCGGGCGCCATTATGTGGTAAATAAATAAATAATACCTCTCTTTTTGAATGCATAAATGAATAACAGATAGCTCAATAAATAAGAGTCAAGATTCGAGGTAGTAGGAGTTTTGCAGGTTTAATACAGCATAAAGACAGGGACAGGACAACCTGCACAGGAATAGGATGGCAAGCCCTGGCAGCGCTGCCAGGATCTGGACAAGAAGGCTAGGAAGGAATAACTTTTTAATAACAGTACATGAGCATATATACATAACGCAAACACATAGCATTACATCGCAATAGGCGTAGCAGTGGGTGGAGCAATAGGCGTGACGCGTAGCAGTCGCGAAAGATAAGGGTGAAAAGAGGTGTAACAGGGCGTATACATAGACATGTGATGCAAACGTAACAGAATATGTCATGAATGGGGTGGAAACCATGGAGGGGGCTACCTAAGGAGCCGGGACCTCTAACCTGATGGTGCGCGCAAACTGGCAATGACGTGTTACTAGGAGAAGCTGGGGGCTATGAACTCTGTGCTAGGAGCAGAGACTGAAGTCTGGAGAGTCAGGGCGACATGTACCTAAGCAGTATCTAGTATCTGATGTTTAGAGAACATGTTGATAGAATCCGAATGTTATCGGGGTAAAGGCGAACAGACTCTAAGACTGGAGCATGCATTATTCTACATGTAGTGCGTGATGAAGAATATTAAATGATCATTAAATGCAGTATTTCTCTTACATGGAGACGTAGAGGCTAGACAATGACGGAAACTATTGATGCAGTTCAGTAGCTTTAGGAATGCAGAGAAGGAGGGCTGTACTGATAACTCGAATCATAACATACTCTTGGCAGACTCAGAGGCAGAGCCAGGCTGAACCGGGCACTGCGAGGCAGGAAGTAAGTGAAGGGTCGAGGATACAGGCGGGGGCTGTATCGCTCCTCAGCGAATCTGGTGTCCAGGCCCTTTTGAGGCCTAGAAACGGAGATTTTACAATGGAATAACGTGCACACTGAGAAACGTGGCAACGTAGCTTTACATAGGCCTGATATTCGTAGTATTCACGAGAACTGGAAACTGACATACTAAAGGTGGACACAACTATAATTGCGTCTTTAATCGAACATGGGGAATAACATATGCATATTAATCATGCACAGATAACATATGATGGATGACACGTAGGGACACAGAACATGGCAAAATTTACTTTTCCACATTCCCTCCTTGTCACTACGTTTCCTTCAGGAAACATCAATATTCATGATACCATCTATCATTTCATACAGTATCATTTGCTCGTCTCGAATTTTCTTGGAACGGGATTTAGAACGGGGCTTGGGACTAGGAATACAAGAGGTAGCACAAATGCCACAAATCGCAGGGCCACATTGTATACAGAGGCAGCAGCTAAATATGATCGCTACTGCAATACCTAGAAAGGACAAGACTTTCCATCCCCAGGCGGAAATTATATTCCAGAACCAACCGGACCATGTCCAGGTGCCTGGATTTTGGTGTAACAGATGGGCAATTTTATGAAGTCTAGTTATAGCTGAATAAACAGACGGCGCGTTATTTGGAATGAAAATGCAGCAACTAGATCCGATGACTCTACAGGCCCCGCCCCTATCGGCCAATATGACGTCAAGGACGAGACGATTCTGGAGCACGACAATTCTCATAAAGGATTGTTCTTCGGTTAAATTACTTAGAGCAGAAGTAGTCTCAATTACTACTGCTTCAAGGGTTCTGGTTAACCTACGTATCAGTTTGCTATTCACAACTGTACCTAAATAAGGGAAGACACCTTTATTGATATCTATATATTGTTCTAGAGCAGTTTCAGTATAATCGACAATCGGGAGGTTTCTCTTGTGTCTTGTATGTACTAGGTGGGAATTCCTATGGTAGTCGGGTGGGGCTAGAAAAACCGGTGGCAGTAGGAAGGCAATGTAACAGGTTCCCTCCCAATCGAGGGGCAGACGAACATATGCGGTCTGACCACAAATAAAATAAGAATGACGTGAAGCTTTGAAAATAGATTTCCTACTGTCACTATACTTGACAATAGTAGTACAATCACTATGTCCTACGTGTGTAGAACCATTATTTCGGACACATAATTCGCCTTTGACTGGTAGTACTGAAATTGCAGGTAAGTCTGGAGTAGTATCAGACTGAACATTCAGGACCATGAAATTCGAAGAATAATTACCTAAATTATACACTTCATTTTCTAGATCTAACCCGGTTCTGTGGGGGAGACCTTGCTTGTCTGGAAAACATGTACTGTTAAGAGAAGACATATCTGTTGAGGATGACGTTAACGTGGACCATGCTCCACACGAACCATTATGTGAAAAAGGATAAGGAAAGAGTGGCAGAACTCCCTTCGGTGTCTGAAAAGGGGGGAGTCGACCACACACCCAACAATTAGTGGCATTGCTGGTCTGGTGTGAATAATGTAACATGCGGATGAAAGAATTATTTCGCATAGCGAGGCGGTAAGAGAGTTCATGAGGAGGCAGATCACTAAACGTGTGCTCCACCGTAACATTAGCAGACTTATTTACATGAGAAACTGGAAAATACAGGTAAAATGCATAACTGGTGCGGGAAATCATAATGCTGAGAAATAATATGAAACATAGAAAAACGATACATCGGATTGAGTTTTGACTAACTCTCTCACTATGGGGGTCTATTTTATACATGTCAGAAACAGTCTAACCGTTTCACCTAGGGGAGGACTTAGACAATCAAACTGGCTGACTTATTTTACTAGACCGGAGTTTCAACTTATACTCCTGCTGTGGAGTTTTCTCTAACAGGGAGGGTGCAGTATCATTGTTCTTTGCGGGACAGTCCTTAAGAATAGTACTTTGGCAATCCTTCAAATCCTGGGAAATGTTCTTTGAGACCGGTTTCAGTCCATAAAACTTCTTTACGTGCGAAAGATGCACCCAGCCTTTGCGACCCTCCAACTTCACGGCTGTACGTGTGGCGAGGAGGACCTGTCGGGGCTCCTTCCAGCGAGGCTCCAGCGGACTTGAGCGGTCAAAATTGCGAACCAAGACCATGGATCCTGGAACGATTTCATGCGGTGCCACCTCGGTATTGTCTGGAAATGCGGCGGCAACCTGTGAACGACAAGAGTTGAGGGCAGACATCAAGGAGGCTAGGTAATCTGTCAGCATATTACTTGAAACATCGGTAATACTTCGGGGTCTGGGTGTACCCCACATGTTAGGGGGGCGGCCGAAAACGACCTCATACGGGGACAGACCTGATCTGGAATGTGCGACCATGCGCATATAGAACAAAGCGACTGGCAGAGCTACTAGCCAGTCCACACCTTTCTCTTTACATACTTTGGCGATGCGGATTTTCAGAGTCTGGTTATGTCTCTCTACGAGACCTGCTGCTTCAGGGTGGCGTACACAATGGAACTTCCACTGGTACCCTAACAAAAGGGAAACATGCTTCATTAACTCTGAGGAGAATGGCTGGCCGTTATCAGAATATACGACCCTAGGGAGTCCATAACGGGGGAAGAACTCACGAACCAACTGCTTGGCAGTGGTCGCGGCTGTGTAATCTGGGACTGGATATGCTTCTGTCCACCTGGACAAAGCGCATACAACTACAAGGACATACTTGAAACCTCGACATCGCTCCATCTGAATATAATCCATCTGGAGGACTTCAAAAGGGTGGTCAGGAGGTTGGAATCCACCTTGTTCCACCGGGACACTTTTACCTGGATTAAACTGACAACATATCATACAGGTACGGACTTTCTGCTTGGCTGCAGCTCGTAAATGCTTGTTGAACCAAATGTTCTGGATACTGTCTAACATAGCTTTTTCTCCTAAATGTGCTGGACTATGTGCGGTATTGATAATGACTTGAACCATAGAGTCGGGGAGAAACCAAGTGGCTTTTCCTTTCGTTAACCATCCTTGATCTGTCTGGACCCCTCCTTGTTCGGACCATTTCTTGATTTCTTCGGGAGTAGCATGTAACTGGATATCTATGACATCTTGAGTAGGGTCCTTAACTGTCATACATGTAGTCGGATCTGGAGTGTGTGTCATGTTAACTGGAATGTCTGGAGTCTGTGCTGTAAGCTTGGCTGTGCGATCTGCTAGATCGTTACCCTGGGAAATAATGTCAGTAACTTTCGTGTGTGCCTTACATTTCATGATAGCAATGGATGTCGGTAAATGTATTGCGTCTAACAGAGCTTGAATAAGGAGACCATGCTGAATCTTGGTTCCATGAGAAGTCATGAAACCTCTCTCCTGCCAGAGCACTCCAAAGTCGTGTACGACTCCAAATGCGTAGCGTGAATCTGTGTAAACATTAACTTTCCGGTTCTTAGCGTGTATGCAGGCTTGTGTCAGAGCAACTAGCTCTGCTGCTTGAGCGGACAGGGTGTCAATACGGTGTGTCTTAATAACTTCGGTGTCGGTAGTCACTGCATACGCGGCGACTAGTTCTCCTGTACTTGTTCTCATACATGAACCATCCACATAAAGTGTCAGGTCGGGATCTGGTAACGGAATATCTGTCAGATCTTGTCTTGGCTTTGTCGTAATATTAACTACTTCCACACAGTCGTGTGTGTCCGGACTTAAAGTAACTGATGGTAACAGTGTAGCAGGGTTCAGGATGTTGCAGCGTCTGATTTCTATGTGTGGCTGAAACAGTGTCAATTCATAACCTGTTAAACGTGCGATTGTCAAGTGCTGAGTTTGTGTTCGGTTTAAAAGAACTTCCACGGAGTGTGGAACTTGTACTGTCAGGGAGTGTCCTAATACTATGGAATCACTTTGTCTGATAGCTAGTGCTGTGGCTGCAACTGACTTGAGGCACGCAGGGAGAGCCTGGGCTACAGGATCTAATGTGCTCGAAAAATAAGCACAAGGCTTGTATTGTCCTGCTTGATCTTGTGTGAGAACAGATAATGCTGTACCTTCGCGTTCTGTGACGAAAAGTGTAAAAGGCTTACTGTAGTTTGGTGTGGCTAGAACTGGAGCTTGACATAGGGCTTTCTTTAACTCATTGAAACTGAGTGTATGTTCAGATGTCCAAGGGAGGACAGTCGATACGGCTGCCTCCTGTGTCGTTAACTGTATCAGTGGCTTGGCTAGAAATGCATACTGAGGAATCCATTGTCGGCAGTAAGAAGTGAGGCCAATAAAAGCACGTACCTCCTTCTGGGTCTTGGGCTGAGGAAGACTCGCTATTAACTGGATACGGTCAGGTGTCAACTGCCTACCCCTCTTGGACAGTAAGTGTCCTAAGTAGACCACTTGCTGGACACAGAATTGAAGCTTCGAAGGGGACACCTTGTGCCCCATCTCGGCTAGGAAATACAGAACTGTGAGGGATGCTCGCTCGCAAGCACGTTCAGAACGGGCTGTGACCAGTAGATCATCGACATACTGGAGCAGGGCAGTGTCAGTTGGCATGTGAATGTTGTCTAGTTGTCTCTTAAGTGCTTGACTGTAAATACTAGGACTTTCTGTGAAACCTTGAGGAGCTCGTGTGAACATATAGCTCCTTCCATTTAAACAAAATCCGAAAAGGAACTGGCTGTCTGAATGAATGGGGACACTAAAAAATGCATTCTTGAGGTCTATGACTGTAAAAAATGAGGCTTCTGAATCAATGGCTGCCAATAGGGAAGAGATATCTGGGACAACTGGGTACTGGGGAATAATACATTTATTAAGCTCTCGTAGGTCAATCACTAATCGATATACTGGGGGTGCATTTGGATCAGTACGTTTCATGACTGGAATGATCGGAGAATTGCATACATTGGAGTCAGTTTCTACAACTACTCCTTGAGCGATGAGCTCGTCAATAATTTTGGATAAGGCTGCTACAGCCTCCGGTGGTAATCTATACTGTCTGATTCGTGGTAACACTACACCTGGCTTGAGAGTCACACGATGGGGTGTGATTTGCATATAACCAACATCAGTTGGACCTTGCGCCCATAAATGCTGCGGAACATTAGACAATCTGGGATCAAAATCTCGTAATACATAGTGACCCTTAAAGTCACGCAGGAACAATCGTATTCCCTCTGGGGAACAGCATATAACTGCACCTAACTCTTTCAGTGTTTTAATACCTAATAGATTCTCTGGACATGACTTAGTAAGTAACAGATCGGTAGTACGGGACAATGGACCTACTTCTAGAGTAACTGGCTTTGATATTTCATTTACAATGGGTTTTCCTGAAAATCCAAGGGAAACATTTCTTGAGCCTGAGAGCGGAGCCCCTGGAACTTCGGCGTGGCTAATTGTGGTCCTACTTGCCCCTGTATCAATCAAAAACTTTCTGTCTTTCCCTAATACTTGACTGTGAACATAGGGACCTTCTTGATCTACAGGTATCTCGATGAGAGGCAAGCCTACCTCCCTCTCTAGGCTGTTTCATGAATATGGCTGATACTCTGGATACTCAGACTGTGCATACTGGTACATCTGCTGTGTAACGTGCTGTGTTGCAGCGATGGGCTGCGGTGCTGTAACTGTCTGTGGTGCATTCTGTGGCTGAGGAATCTGTGAAACTTGTTCTTGTCTAGGCGGACGTGGTCTTTCTTTAGTCTTACCAGTAGCTATGTTGTGTTTCAGAACTGCACACTCGTTTATAAAATGACCTGGCTGTTTACAATAATTGCAGTTCCCTTTAACGGGAGCTGCAGGATGACTGGCTTGATTCGGACCCCTCTTCTGACTGTCTTGAGGAACAGATTGTGCAACTAGTACTTTCATTTTCGTGTCTTTCATACGCTTTCTCTCGTGTTCTTGCTCTTCCCTGATTCTATTCTGGTGATATTGGAGCATCTGTAACATCTGGGACGGGGTATTAGCTTGCCAGGTACTTTCGACTTTCAAAACGTGATTTTTAATTGGTGGACTTGAATTCTCGACTAATTTAGTAACAAAAAGGTGAGGGTATGACTCACTACTTGTCTTGAGGCCACTGTTGATGCTAAAACATTTCTCAAATCTAGAATAAAAATCACTAATGTCTTCGTCTTGTTTCTGTTTACAGGCTGAGATTGCATCCCAGTCTTCCTTTTTCGTTGTTAACAATCTGGGTAAAACTTGAATCAATAATTCAGGTAATTCTTTACATTTCGCTCCAAGACCGGTACCTGGTACTCGTGCCTTATCTTCAGCTTCTAGAACTGCCCAATCGATCTTTTTCTCTCCCACCTCCCATTCTTTTTCCTTGAGCTTTTCATATATGCCCGCAGGCAACAGGACCTTTAACATTTTAATTATATCTGGATACGTGTATTCTCCCATACGGAGCATGTCTTTTAATTCTCGATGGAACCCTGCTGGATCTTTATCGTGACAGGGAATTAATTTTTTCATCTCTAAGAGTTCCATCTTTGTGATCGGGGTGTAAACAAACACTCGTTCTAGTTCGCCACCCGTTCCTCTAACTGGGTGGACTTCTCGTAACGGATTCTGTCTCTCCATGTAAAATGGTTTACTTTCTGGGGGTGAGACATGAACAAAATGCGGGTTCAAAAACGTTCTATATTTGTGACGCTGTTCTAGAATGACACTAATTAAATCGGTACCTAAACCTTTCCATCTATACTGGAGTAACTCGTTCAGGATATCATGTAACGGGCCTGGATCAGAGTGCTGACCCTCATACAATGTAATGAGGTGCTGAATCATATACATACCCGCCAGTCGTTGCTCGGCTGGGGGCATTTTCAGAAACATTTGTGCCACTATTTCGTCTGGAAAAGTGGTAGAATCAGTAGTCCATCGGACTGCTGATCGGGCTAGTTCTTGTTCATGCATAGTACTTAACTCACTGTAACCGATTCGTGATTTCAGAATGTGATCGGTAGCTTGAAACACTTGTTCTAGAGACCCTTGTTCTGGCGCTGGATGATGGAAAGTTGACTTGTGTTCTAGGCGTAAATGGCGATCTGGAAATCTAGATTTTCCTACATACGCTATTCTGGCGGAATTCTCGTCGTCTACCTCTTCAGTATCAGAGTTACTTTCTTTCTCGCTTACTTGTGCTGCTTTACGCTGTTCGTGTAACTTTATTATTTCTTTACGGATTTTCTTGTACCTACTTTCCATAGCACTGATGGTCCTGTGCTTACCCTCGGCTATATTATCACTCCACTTTGTCAGGGTTCTCATTTCGGCTTGATCTTTGGACGGGTAATCTTGTTCTCTTATTAAACAATTAATCAAAAACTTTAGTATCATGAGCTGGATCTCGGCTTTCCTTTGAGACATGACTTCGCCAATGCTTTCTGGATCATCCCCTGTACGGATGAAACGATATATTCTGTCTAGATCTTCTTTCATATTCGGTAGGGTGACTAGATACTCGGCCACCTTTCTTACACGTAATGAATATAAAACCATATTATCCTCGCCTGGGACTGGATCATAGCCGCATTCATTAAGGGCTTTTCTTATTTCTGCTACAGACTGATTTCTGGGCGTACGCTGTGACGCTTGTGCATGTAATTCGGCTGACGTTAAACGCTTATGTGGCGGCGGGGTCTGAGGAGGACCTCCTCCTGCGGCCCCTAAACTAGAATCGTCGACTGATCCTCTTCGTACTAGAGTAGCGGGAAATTGAAATGCGGACTGAACTGGTATGGCGGGCTGGACCGGGGGGACCGTAACAGGTACTGCAAGGGGTACCCCGGTGTCTGGAGAAACGGGGAGTGCCTGATTTACAGGGACTGGCGGAGCGCGAACAGGATTTGCATATTCTGGGACTGTGTCGTCCAAATAGGACGAAATGAAAATATCAGCTGCGGTCTGTTTGTGACGTAGCTTGGTCGGAACTAATGGTGGCGGAAAGTTACTGGATGCCTCCGGGGTCGCTTTTGGCAGGCCCTCGGCAAGAAGAGGATACATACCCTTAATAAGAGCATGCCTCTGTCTGTCTGACTGTTCGGTTTTAACTCGTTCACCAATCTCGATTAATTCCCTTTCTTGGGCTCGTTCCAAGGATTCTCTACTTAATTCTGACTTTCTGATTTCTTTTTCGGTTCTTTTATGAGATTCTTTGCGCCATAACTCGATGGCATCTTTCTGTGACTGTCTGGCTTTCTTTTTCCATAATGCTTCTTCTACTCTCATGATGCACTCGGCATCCCATGTGCCTGACACAGGCCATCTATACTTTTCCTCTAACTGTTTGGTATACTCGACCCATAAATCTAGATACAATATGGCGCTTATGCCATGCTTCTGATACATAAAATGACCTGGACTGTCCCTAGGCGGGACTGGAACTGCTGCTTCTAGCAGACCTTTTCTAGTTCTCAACTGACGCAGTTTTGAAAAGAGCGGCATGACTGAACTATAATCTGGACACAATACGATACACAATAAACACGATAACTACTTCACACTCATACCACGACATCAAGATACATGAAGAACATTCAGAATAACAGTTCGAACAGAATACTACCTGGAATACGGAAAACAGAATACATGAATTTTCTCGAGAACAGAACTGACTAGAACAGAAACTAGATGCACTGCTGAAACAGTACGAAACTTACCGGTCTCATACAGAGACACGTCAGGACCCGTATCCACCGGAGTGGACACTTCGTTTGTGGGCTTGTGTACCACCAACCCACGGACCAGAGTCAATTAAATTGACCCTGTCTAGATACTACCCCAGTAATGGTACTCACCGGGCAGTAAGAACGGAAGGCCTCAGACTGGACGGGACTGCTTGGACGCCGGACGGACGAACTTCGGACTTCTGTTACGGGTGGGCCTCCGGATACCTCGGACCTTGGACTCTCGGCTTGGGCTCTGGTCGGGACTCGCCGCGTTCCTCCACCGTCTCGTCTGGATGCTGGACCGCCTCCTCCGTCTCCTCCGTGGGCCTGAGGGATACTTGAAGCAGAAATATCTGCCGGTGCGCAGAAGAGTTCCGTCACGACTGCAGAGGGTCAGGGGGTCGGCGTGGCTTCACCGACGCGTGGGGAAAGGGCAAGTCCCTATTCGGGCGCCATTATGTGGTAAATAAATAAATAATACCTCTCTTTTTGAATGCATAAATGAATAACAGATAGCTCAATAAATAAGAGTCAAGATTCGAGGTAGTAGGAGTTTTGCAGGTTTAATACAGCATAAAGACAGGGACAGGACAACCTGCACAGGAATAGGATGGCAAGCCCTGGCAGCGCTGCCAGGATCTGGACAAGAAGGCTAGGAAGGAATAACTTTTTAATAACAGTACATGAGCATATATACATAACGCAAACACATAGCATTACATCGCAATAGGCGTAGCAGTGGGTGGAGCAATAGGCGTGACGCGTAGCAGTCGCGAAAGATAAGGGTGAAAAGAGGTGTAACAGGGCGTATACATAGACATGTGATGCAAACGTAACAGAATATGTCATGAATGGGGTGGAAACCATGGAGGGGGCTACCTAAGGAGCCGGGACCTCTAACCTGATGGTGCGCGCAAACTGGCAATGACGTGTTACTAGGAGAAGCTGGGGGCTATGAACTCTGTGCTAGGAGCAGAGACTGAAGTCTGGAGAGTCAGGGCGACATGTACCTAAGCAGTATCTAGTATCTGATGTTTAGAGAACATGTTGATAGAATCCGAATGTTATCGGGGTAAAGGCGAACAGACTCTAAGACTGGAGCATGCATTATTCTACATGTAGTGCGTGATGAAGAATATTAAATGATCATTAAATGCAGTATTTCTCTTACATGGAGACGTAGAGGCTAGACAATGACGGAAACTATTGATGCAGTTCAGTAGCTTTAGGAATGCAGAGAAGGAGGGCTGTACTGATAACTCGAATCATAACATACTCTTGGCAGACTCAGAGGCAGAGCCAGGCTGAACCGGGCACTGCGAGGCAGGAAGTAAGTGAAGGGTCGAGGATACAGGCGGGGGCTGTATCGCTCCTCAGCGAATCTGGTGTCCAGGCCCTTTTGAGGCCTAGAAACGGAGATTTTACAATGGAATAACGTGCACACTGAGAAACGTGGCAACGTAGCTTTACATAGGCCTGATATTCGTAGTATTCACGAGAACTGGAAACTGACATACTAAAGGTGGACACAACTATAATTGCGTCTTTAATCGAACATGGGGAATAACATATGCATATTAATCATGCACAGATAACATATGATGGATGACACGTAGGGACACAGAACATGGCAAAATTTACTTTTCCACAGTTGTGTTGCTGCCATTTGGGGACAGTGGGGAGCTTGCAGCGGGTCCCTTTTCACACCGCGGCTGCGCTGCGTGCCTTACGTGCCGGCGGGATTCACTGCTGTGGGCTGCGGCTTACTTTCACTTTCCGCCGATGGGCCGCAGGTCTCTCAAACTTCGTTTCCTCTGTGTCGCATTTTTAGAAGGGGCGTTCTCACCATATCAGTGTTCAGGGGCTTGGTACCTTGGATTTCGCTGCCAAACCGATCACATTTAGTTAATATTTTCCAGATTATGTAGGATATTGTAGGTGTTCCCGAGAAGCTCGCTCACCAAGCTGCCATCTCGTTCCGTGGCTAGCTCCGCCGATTTTTTCGAATTTACAAAGAAATAACTATACCCGACAGAACCATTGTTGTTTATAGTGTATGTGCCCAGGTTCTGAGGGATACTGGGTTACCCCTTTTGCTTTGCAGATTTTTTAGCTTGGGTGGGCCAAGTCCCAAGGAAATTTCATTTATATATTAGGGAGAAGGGGGTGCGCATGAGGCCCCCTCTCCGCATGCCGATTACGGCCCTGGGGACCCCATCCTTTGGGGCCTCGCCGCATGTGAAAATGGGCAGAGAGGCATGTGTATCAGCACCTGGGCTGATTTCAGCCCGGGGGACACCATCCCCAAGGGCCCGGCTGACCGAAAATGGGGAGGAGTTTGTGTGGTCCCCTCCACCTAGGCCGATATGAGCACCAGGGACTGCCTACCCTGGTACATTTTGGAATCCTACGGCAACACCGATTCCAGTGTGGGATGTAGGATCCCATGTACTGGTGGACTCCCCTACGGTCCCCCTGTATTCCTGGTACCAGCCTTTTAGGGTCTCACAGCAAGTTAGTGCTGCTGCCGACCACAGAAACGATTCTGCCCTCCTTCTGCTGAGCTGAGCCTGAGCAGGGGAAGGTAGAACAATAGGTTTCCTGTCACAGAGAGGGGTGACCACCTCCCAGACAGGACTTAGTTATTGGGCTGGGGTGGGGGCACTTGCCAGCACAACCAGACTGCTTTGAAGGGCACATTTGAAGCCCTCCTTGCCTACTCCAGTTTGAGCCACTTCAGGGAGCTGTTGGCTCCCACTCTGGTGTGAAACTGCACATAGGACATGTGAGTAGACATCCCTCTGTCCAGACCCTCCTCCGGGTGGGATCCTTGAACTGTCCCAACCCTTTCCCTAGGGTACTTAATGGCTTACCTATAGGTTGCTCTTCAGATTCATCATGGGACAAGATTCAGATCCAAAACCACTCCAATTGCAACTGTCTGGGCACCTTGGACTTCGTTGGACTTTGCCTGGAACTTAGGCTACATCAAGGAAGACTTCTGCTGCACCTGGTCTTGTCGTCCTGCCAGTCGCTAGTCTTCTGCGTCATATGTGCTTCCTCCAGGTTCTTTTCCAGGCCTGTGGGCATCAAAGACACCCAAAGTAATCTCCCTTGGAGTGAAGGAGTCGCTCCCCTGTATCTGCACACACTGCAACGAAGCAGACCGGACTGCTGCTCTTGATGTCCTATGGCCTCCCAAAAACTTTTCAGCACATTAAACCCACACTGATGCCAGTGTGGGATTTAATGTAAAATGCACCAGAGGGCATCCTAGAGGTGCCCCCTGAAAACCTAACCCACAATCCACGTCTAGGCTGAGTGGCTGCAGAGGCTGCCACACAGCAGACATGTTGCTGGACCCCTGGGTGGAGACCCCAGCTCTCCTGGGCCTGCAGCAATACACATCCTGGGCGAGGTGCTAGGTCTCCTCCCCCAGGATGGGCAGGGGGAAGCTTCAAAGGCATGCCGCCTCTGTGACCTTCTCCAGACCATTTGCTGTACTCAGCAACTGGCCCCCACCGGTTCTAACCCCCCCTCTGGCGGGAAGACTGGCGGGAAACCCTACTTCAGGAAGGTGGGTGTGCCAGCCTGTGTCAACCCCACCCCTCAGGTGGGAGAGGCGAGGTGAAGCACGACCCCGGGCTCCGGCCATCTTGAGGATGGAGAGCCCTGCCCAATCACAGCTAGGCTCCTGCCCCCCTCTCACAGAAGAGGAGCAGGCTAGGGGGTGTACCCAGCCCAGGACAGGGACCTATTGGTTCCTGCCCTTGCCCTACCTGTAACACCCCTAAATGTAGTATTTAGGGGCACCCTGAACCTTCCTTCCTCAGATCCAGATATGAAAAGAAGAAAGAAGATCATGAAGAAGAAGACCCGCCGTGCAGCTGCTAACAACAGGACGACACCCCCTAACTTGGCCCCAGCCCTACCGGCCTGTCGATCCTGGAACCTGCTCCTGCTTAATCCCGACAACTCCTGCGACAGCAACCGTGGGACATCCGGAGGACCTGCTTGCCTTGACCCTCTTAAAGACTGGGACCATAAGCAGAGACTCTGCTTCAACAACCAGCCCCTGGTGCCAGCCAGGAAGCTCCAGACCTGCCCACTCTGCACCCGCCGAGCCCGGCCTGTGCCCGAGTGATCCAAGACCACGAGGACGTCCCCCCGGTGACTGGGACCCAAAGTCCAGTGCCCAAAGACCCTCCTCGATGAACCAGACGACGCCTGCAGCCTCAGAACCAGGGACCCCTTCACCCGGTGCGCTGCGACTCCCTGTGCCTGCCTTTGGGGTACCTACCTCTTCTCCAGGATCCCAACTTACCTCTCGAAGTGGTGGTCGCACCTGAAGAATCACTGTCCCCGAGTCTGCAGCCTTTGTTCCCTTTTTACCTTTCCGATTGAATAACATTGAGCGCCTGACGGTTCAAAGGCACTCTGCACCCAGCCACCCGAGTGCCCCTGGTAGCGCAACCTGTGCCCTATCCTACTTCCCCATTTGCCTTGAGCAAGTGACCAGGAGCCCAGCTCCCACAGCCGCATGGCCTTCTAGCCAGCAGCCACCAACCGGAGGCCCCCTGCCCCTCATTGGATAACATTGGGCCTAACTACCTCTGCACCCGGCCGCCCCTGTGCCACTGAGGGTGAACCAACTGTACCTACCTGACCCTGGGGGACCCAATAGTCTATGCCCAGAACCCTAACTTCCCCAGCCAAGTACTCACCTGGCAACCGGTAACTCACTTACTTGCCATTGGATAACATTGACTGGTTTGACTCGAAAAATCTTATAAGTGCCTACTTTTGAAAACTTAAAATATTCACATAAAATCAACCGAATTCCAAAATACTCACCTGTGATCAGGAGAGAAGCCAGTACTGCATCTTGTCGCCCAGTACTGAAACGCAAAAGTAATACTAGTCTGGTTTACTAGTAACTTGAATTTTCTCCATAGGAATCCATTGTGTGCTTTTCTGTGAAATTTCTTCTTAGTCTCTACTTTTGAAAACTTGAAATATTCTTTAAAAATCATACCAAATACTGAAACGTAATTACTTACCTGTTTATGATGAGACCCCAGTGCTGGACATAGGAGCGCAGTACAGGATTACAAAAGTAACAAGATCGTATTTTATCTGCAACCTGAATTTTCTCCCATTGGATAACCTTGCCAGATTTTTGTTGAAAAGTTTCTAAGTGTGAACTTTTAAAATAGCTTTATATTCCTGAAAAATCACTGCAATAACTACAACGTTTTTACTAAATTGTTTTCAGCTTAGACCCCAGGACTGAATCTAGGATCCACTCCTGGAACTACCAAAGTAATCTACAAAGTAATCAACTGTGTTTATATAGAAAAACCCATTGAGCTCAATGCTAAATTGTGTGTAGAATTGTGTTGCCTTTTGCAACCCCTGTACCTATGGTGTGTACATAGTGTATTGCCTTTCTGCAAAGTACTCATCTGAGACCTCTCATATTGAGAACAGTATATTTTGATACCCGTTGGTTCTAAAAATAAAACAACTATATCTATGGTATAAAAACAATTGGCCTGGAGTTCAGTCTTTGAGTGTGTGTAACCCTTTGCTGACTGAGTGTATACAACAAATGCTTTGCACTGTCCTCTGGTACTGCCTTACTGCTCGACCAAGCAACCACTTTAGAGAGTAAGGTCACACCTGGCTTTAACTTCTGTTATACCGCTGGGGTTTGTGGACTCTATATACACTGTAACTTATTCTGGTCCAGTATATATAGAGCCACTTTCTCATAAGAACAACTTGCTTCATCCCTCACAATCAGGAATTAAAGCCCATCAGAGCACCAAGAGCACATTACTAGAGGTTTTAGAGTCCATTAAAACCAGCTTGGACTCTGGCCTTAACGTGGCTCTTGTGTTGTTGAACCTATCAGCCATATTTGATACAGTGGATTGTAACATTTTGCTGTATAGTCTGGATCATGTGGGTGTGACGGGTTCTGCTTTAAGTTGGTTACATTTATTTCTTGATAAACCTGAGCAGGTGGTATGGTTGAAGCTATATACCTCGGCGGTTGAAAGGCTGATGTGGGGAGTGCCACACACTCTTCAATACTTATGTCAACTCTGGCAAATATGGTTGAATCCTTTAACATCAAGGTCATCTCATATGCTGATGACACTCAACTCCTGCTTACGTATGATGGGGACTCTACAACGGCAAAGGATGCCTTTGCTAGTTTTATGGTAGCACTGCTTGACTGGTTGAAGAGTAACAAACTGCAGTGCAATCCCCCAAAAAAAGAAATTCTGCTGTTGGGGCAGAATGCTCATCCAGGGTGGATTGGAGCCGCCCTGACATGGTGCCCCCACCCCCTCCAACGGCAGTGGCCAAGAACATGGGCATTCTGTTTGTAGCCCCACTGTCATTGGAGCACAGGTGTCAGCAGTGGTGAAAGCGTGCTTCTGGATTTTTCGCATGCTGAAGACGTTTCTCCATCTGCTTCTGCAGGATGCTCAAGTCATAGTCTTCAGGTAATTGGTTTTGTCCAGGCAGGATTATGCCAATGTTCTGTGCCTTCAGGAGTATCTGACCCAGCAGCTTCAATTCATGCAGAATATGGTAATCTGCCTATTGTACAGAATGCTGAAGCACTTATCTGTGTCAGGGGAGACTTCACTGGCTGCCACTTAAACAACATATAATGTACAAAACACTGACCCTGACGCGCCAAGCCCTCCACAGTAAGAGGCATATGTACTTTAACGATGGAATTAAAGAATATTGACCTAGGAGACCCCTGCAATCCAGTAAATCCAGATTAATTGAGGTCCCACTTTTCAAAAGACAACGAAGTGGAGGTTCTTCCTTCATTGTTAGAGCAGCTGAAATGTGGAATCAGGTGCCTGAACAGCCGAGTCCCATCTCGGATGAAATAAACTTTACATGACGCCCCTCGCAGATATCGTCAGATCCCACAGACTCAACATAATCTCCTACGGCGACGACACTCAAAAACTCCTCTCATTCTTTGAGGACCCCTCCTACACCAAAACCAACTTTTGCAACACCATGACCAATGTGGAAAAATGGATGAGAATCAGCTCCCACAAACTCTGACAAAACAGAGATACTGATCTTCAGAAGAGAAACCACCATATGGGACCACAGCTGGTGGCTGTCAGAATTTGGACCAATACCCACACCAACAGACCATGCACGCAACCTCGGTATCATCCTAGATATCCAACTTACCATGAAACGACAAGTCAACGCAGTTAGCTCCTCCTGCTTCCACTCCAAATGCTCTGCAGACTCTTCAGACGGATCCCCATCGACCCCAGAAAGCCCTTGTTACCAGCCACCTCGACTATGGCAACGCTATCTATGTCAGAATCTCCACACAGCTCCTCATACGACTTCAGACCATACAGAACACCATGGCATGACTCATCCTCGACCTCCCCAAATGAACTCACATCACCCCTCACCTCATCAACTTCCACTGGCTCCCCATCCAGAAGAGATGCCAGTTTAAGATCCTCATGCACACATACAAAGCTCTCCACAATCAAGGACCCTCCTATATCAACCATCGACTGAACTTCCATCTGCCCACAAGACACCTGCACTCCACCTCCCTCTCCCTCACACACAGGCCCTACATCCATCGCAGTTGCAGCAGAGGCCCCTCATTCTTGTTCATCACCACCAAGACCTGGAACTACTTGCCCTTCCATCTGCAAACAGCACCCTCCCTAGTGGACTTCAGAAAGAAACTCAAGTCCAGGCTTTTCGACAGCGACACAGCACTCTCAACGCACAGAGACCCTTAGAGCTGTTTAATTGATTATATAAATTATAAATCATTATTGTTTCTAAAGTAAGTACGCTTCATAGGTAAGGATGGTTTATTCATCAAGTCTCTAAAGAATATATCATTTAATACGGTTAAGGCGCACAGTAGGAATACATTCTCTAATACTACACTAAATGCATTTTAATATTGATGTCAAGTGCAACATTTACATTAATGTTGTTAGACCACACAAGAAACAAGTGGTAACTGCACGTTTATGTTTTGTATTTATGACATCTAATGGTGGAGCCACAATTACGCTGCACCAACTGTGATCAGCCTCAGAGTTGGGCTGGCCAACTAGTGCCTATCTGGTTATGCCCGGTCTTGCATCGTAGTATTTCCTATCGTCGGAGGGAGGGTGAAGCTTAGTTGTGTGGCTAGAGTGCTGATTCTTTTAAGAGTGTGCTCTGCCCTCTAGCTAGGCAGTACAGGGAGAAACCCCAGAACATGTACCCAAGTTGGATACAAGTTGTCTCAATAGCAGTGTGGCTAGCCCAGGAGCGAGCAGGGAGAGACATGTAATTCAATCTCTCTCCCAGGTGGCAAAACATACTGCACAGCACCAGCTTGCAAATCCGACTACCACACAATGCACTGTGTGGGGCTGCACGGAGCATCAGATTGATAAGGCCAGTACAGCAGTCAAAACAATCCCTGATATAATTGGAGCTGATGCCTGGATGAATTGGCATGCTTCGAATAAGCAGAAAACAATACATGCCACTACTTCCACATGAGGCTGGGCCAGCACGTTCTGTTTGCTAATGTTTTAGTCTGTTACTATGACTAACAGGCACCACCAGATCCACAGTATCCCCTTCAGGCCCTGCCTGGCCACAGCATTTGGTCATTTTTTAACATGTGTGCCAAACACAGTAATGTATCACTATCTTAGTGACATACTTCAGACTATGGTCATCATAGCAACAAATCCAAGCCGGAAGCAACCTGCGGCAGCACAGAGAAAGCCTAAGCCCACCCGGCTCTTTTTGTTAACCATGACTGCCGAGCGGCTGACTCCAGAACACGGGGGCTCACGGTTAGATCCCTGGCGCCAGTGGCAGGTTAGCCTAACACCTTGTGACTCTGGACAATAGTTTGCTTAATCTTCTCGATGGCCCCCAGCGCCGGGACACCTCGCTTGAGGTAGCTGCGTGCTTTACAAATGCTGGTATTTATTATTTATTTATTTACTGTCTCATCGTGAATTCGGAATCACCATAATGAGTGACTAATGTGTTTTATTGCAAATAGGCGGACACCAGACTGCGTTAGTCTAACTCCTGATGTATGGTACTTGGCAGGGCTGGTGATGTTATCATAGGAAATTTAGTTTTTGGGTGGTTTAATAGTTTAATTGGCTGTTGTGAAATTTGCAGTAAAGTAAAGAGAAACATAATCCTCGCGTCCATGTCCTTAATAAAATTGAAAATTCTTGATACAATAGCTTGAAAAAAATGTATGCAGATGGAGTGTGTGCTTCCTTTGTGACGTTCACTCAAACTTGCATTTTTAGGCCTCGCCTAGCATTGCAGCGCACATGCACTGCCTGCTCTGCGACGCATATTGTAGTAGGGTAGGTTTTAGTAGGGGAGTGGAAGCCCTGTCCATCTTTTTCATTGGCTGATGTCACTGTCTTTGGTAAATGCTGGCTTCCAATTGATAATGAGGCTTCCTAGTCCCTCCTTGTTACCGCCCTGTCTCCTTTTGGGACCGCCCATCAGGACTGGATCTTTTACCGTGCAGTGTTACACTGTCTCCTTCATTAGTCTGTAAGCACTTTTTCTTTAATTAGGCGGCTGCTTCTTCTCATTTGGATTTCTTTTAAACACTCCACCTGAACGTAAAGCTGCTTAGACGCCTCCTCCTTTGTTCCCCCTCCTTCCCCCTCTACGTCCTTCGTGTGCCTTTGTTTTGTTTTTTAACCCGAGCGTTGCGCCATACATTTTAAATGGCTCCATTCCAAACCGCCCCTCCGCCCCCCTGCACAAATGTCCCCAAGGCGGGCGCTGTCTTAAGTTTAAAAATCTAGTGTCATATTCATATACTTAAATTGCGGAGGCACGTCTCATTGCGGGCGGCTCACCAAATTCGCAATTGCTCGCTTGCCATGCGAGAATGCGATTGTTTGTCTGGCCATCAAGAGGAGTTGGCCCAACTGCTAGGGTGGTCGACCTCGAATCTGGGGAACCGGGTTTGAGTCTCGGCAATGACGCTGAACATCCTGTGATCCTGTGATTCTGGGCACACTTAATCTCCCCGTGCCTAACAAAAATTAATGTGTCCTCATGTAACACAACTAGTGCTATTTAAAGCACTCTGATACCCAATACCGGGTCAGTTTGCGCTATATAAAACTCCATAAAAAAATTTAAAATAAAAAAACTGTTAAACCGGAAGTGCTAGAACGCCAGGCACAGTGCGTGAACATAAGGATGTCATTTTTTAATCTATAGAAGGGAGCAAGAATTAGTGTTTATTATTTGAGTCCTGGACAAAACGGAAGAGATAGACGGAAAATTCTTAAGTCTCCTTGCAATCGGTAGAGAGCCTGCAGAGAGCATGGTAACAGTCTGCCCATGTAATCTGAGCACGCCCCGTCTCCTTATCCTGTCTGCCTCGCGCAACTAAACGCTGCGACACAAGTCATGGTAGCCACCAGCGGCGGTGCGTCCATTGGGGCGTTGGGGCGTTGCCCTCCCAATGCACACCGCCGCCATCCGGACTGCCAATGTGTGCCTAAATCACACATTCAGGAACGAGTTTCTGGCCGGCCGGTTACTGTGCCGGACCAGAAACCATCAGGAAAAGGGGGAGGCGGGGCTGTGCAGACACGCTAGTGCCGTGTCCTCTTTCGGACAGGTCATTTTCCTGCCCGGCGCGGACATGCGCACTAGCCTCCCCCTTGGGAGACCGGGGGTTGCCTCATGCCGCAGCCCCCGGTCTCCTAATGGGGCGGGGATAGGATGCACCCACACGACCAAGGCAATAACAACGACAGCAGCAAGTGCCCCCTGGCACAGAGGAAACACGAGCAGCTGTAAATCCCCCCCAACTACCCTTCAAAGAGCAGCTGTAAATGGGGATTGCTCATTTATCATTCTGTTTTCAAACACCAGCATGACAGATTCTCAAAATACACGTGCTGTATCCACAATGCACTTTCCATTTTTGGTGACCGCACAAAAAAAAAATCTTTCCTTTTTCTAAAGAAAAGTACATTTTTGTTTCAAAAATCCGATTTCATCTATTTTCCCCCAAATGTCAGCTTTCTATTTCCATAGACAATTGCATCACATTGTCTGACTCTGCGCCGTCAGAACAGGTGTTACCAGGACGTGCCAAGGATGTCAACATTGTACCAGCGCCACAAGTGTGCAGCGGCTGCCTACCCTCGTGCATAAACACCACACAGTGTCAGTCACGGACGTTAATATTCTAATGACAGCCACTGTTATGTGACAAAAAGGCCACAATTAGCCCCGCGTGCTCATGCTCTGATGAGGATAGCCGTGCGACCCTTATGCTATGGTTCACCCAAGGATGCCCTATATATGCCAAGATTGACCATTACTGTGCCAGTATGTCATCAGTGGACATAATTGTGCCAGAGTTGAACCCCTTGGGACATGAACCAGAGGGTGGCAGTGATGAACTAGAGGGTGACAGTGATGAACCAGAGGGTGGCAGTAATGAACTAGAGGGTGGCAGTGATGAACCAGAGAGTGGCAGTGATGAACCAGAGAGTGGCAGTGATGAACCAGAGAGTGGCAGTGATGAACCAGAGGGTGACAGTGGTGAACCAGGGGGTGGCAGTGGTGAACCAGAGGGTGGCAGTGGTGAACCAGAGGGTGCTGTGATGAACCAGAGGTGCTGTGATGAACCAGAGGGTGGCAGTGATGAACCCGAGGGTGGCAGTGGTGAACCAGAGGGTGGCAGTGGTGAACCAGAGGGTGGCAGTGGTGAACCAGAGGGTGGCAGTGGTGAATCAGAGGGTGCTGTGATGAACCAGAGGTGCTGTGATGAACCCGAGGGTGGCAGTGGTGAGCCAGAGGGTGACAGTGATGAACCAGAGGGTGGCAGTGGTGAACCAGAGGGTGGCAGTGGTGAACCAGAGGGTGGCAGTGGTGAACCAGAGGGTGGCAGTGGTGAACCAGAGGGTGGCAGTAATGAACCAGAGGGTGGCAGTGATGAACCAGAGAGTGGCAGTGATGAACCAGAGGGTGCTGTGATGAACCAGAGAGTGGCAGTAAAGAACCAGAGGGTGGCAATGGTGAACCAGAGGGTGACAGTGATGAACCAGAGGGTGGCAATGGTGAAGCAGTGGGTGGCAGTGATGAACCAGAGGGTGACAGTGATGAACCAGAGGGTGGCAGTGATGAACCAGAGGGTGACAGTGATGAACCAGAGGGCGACAATGATGAACCAGGGGGTGGCAGTGATGAACCAGAGGGTGCTGTGATGAACCAGAGGTGCTGTGATGAACCAGAGGGTGGCAGTGGTGAACCAGAGGGTACTGTGATGAACCACTCGATGTTCACATTTTTTCTCAAGGGTGTTCGGGCATGCGCGCTGCGCTTGTGAGCTACAGTGCAGAAATCATTTTCCGCCTCACCACGTTCAAATGTCACCAGCCGCCACTGCTAGCCACGGTGCAGGGTTCACTCACAAGTGACACAAAAGCGCTTCTCTCATAGGGTTTACATCAAGTACAGCCCAGCGAATAGTGTTCAAAGCGCTATCTTAATGCAGTTACATTGCACTTGTAATCTCGGCGACAAGTGTATTGACAACAGAACGATCATGCAAAGGTGGGGGTTGGGGTGTAGGAGACTGTAGTGACTAGGCATAAAGTAAAGCAGCAGTTGCATTAGAGTAAATCTCTATACGCTGTTGGTTCTGTGAGAAAGGAAGATGCCTTTGATTTCAATGTTGATATTGCAAATGTGTGTCCGTCTGTAACACAACTTGTGCTCATATGAAGCGCTCTGATACCTTCGGGTCTAGTTTGCGCTATATAAAACTCCCCAAAACATTTCTAATGATCTATGTATAGGCATTTATGGGTATTTATGTACCACAAAGGTCGGTACAAAGCACTAGGTAACTATACAATAGATGGAGGGGACAAAGCAAGGGGAAGAAAAGTGTTTCCTAATGGCGTATATTCTGAATGAGTATTCAAAGCGGCTGTTGCTTGAAAATAAGGTTCTCCTGCATTGGAGGTATGTAACAGAAATCAATATGGTAATCTTAGGCAAGTGTTTATGTGCGTGCTTCAACAAGGCTTCCAGGCACTCTTTTTGCAATGGGAGCAATCTCATATGTCCCTCCCGCTAAACACCCTGACAACACTATTCTGTAGACGTTGGTTTTTGCTCCCAATTATCTTCGATGTCCGCTGATCTTTCATTTTACCCAGGTTTGCTCCACAAGCAGCGGATTTCTGTTAAATTACATCGGAAATGAAGGCTAGGCAAACTAATGGAGGAGCCTAATGATTTGTTGCAGATCACACAATGTGCAAAAACTGTGGTACAGCCCAGGAATATTTGTTACAACTAACAATTCAGGGAGGGGGATCTTAATACTACGTTTCAGTAATAGCATAACCACAATGGGAATTTGTCATATTCCTGAAAATATAGTTTGTGCTCATTTCAATCAATCAATCAGAACATTTGTAAAGCGCACTACTTACCCGTGAGGGTCTCAAGACACTTGGGGGGCGGGTGTTCTGCTGCTAGTGCTCGAATAGCCAGGTCTTGAGGAGTCTTCTGATGGTTAGCAGGTCCTTGGTCTGCCGTAAGGGGATGGGGAGGGAGTTCCGGGTCTTGGCGGCGAGGTGGGAGAACGATCTGCCGCTGGAGGTTGCTCTACGGATGCGGGGGACTGTGGCGAGGTCGGTGGAGTGGAGCTGGTGGTTGGGGGTGTAGCAGCTGAGTCGTCTGTTGAGGTATGATGTTCCGGTGTTGTGGAGTGCCTTGTGTGCGTGGGTGAGGAGCTTAAAGGTGATCCTCTTGTCGACGGGGAGCCAGTGCAGGTCTCTCAGGTGGGGTGTGATGTGGCTTCGGCGAGGGATGTCGAGGATCAGGCATGCAGAGGCGTTTTGAATGTGTTGAAGTTGTTTCAGGAGTTTGGCTGAGGCTCCTGCATAGAGGGTGTTTCCGTAGTCCAACCTGCTGCTGACGAGGGCTTGGGTAAATGTTCTTCTTGTCACGGTGGGGATCCACCTGTAGATCTTGCGGAGCATGCAGAGGGTGTTGAAGCAGGAGGACGAGACGGCGTTTGTAGGAGAGTAGGGTCTGCTTCCTATAGTCAACCCACTTTTTGCTTTTGCTTTACTGGTTTTCGACTTAGATGTGGCTGTGGGCCTGCTAATCAGACCCACAGCCCAGATGCACTCTCTATAAATTCACACCATGTACTCTAGGTAGATCCACAATTGGGAATTGGCTCACCTTATCAGCCCCTGTAGAAGTGTACCCTAGGTACTCAGGGCATAGGTGTAACCAAGGCTTACCAGGGGCTGCAGCATGTATTATGCCACCCCTGGCTGGCCACTCAAACTGACACAACTGGCTGATCACTCAGCTGGGGCAAGGTCGTGTAATCACCCCTTGCTTAGGTATAGTATTCCTATATCTACCCTTAAATATAGAGACACAGTAACCTATAAGTCACTCCTACGGCAGGCCTTAACAATCCTGGAGGCAGAGTGCTTGGTTATGTGTGAGATGGTGCTCTAGCATGACCTGAGCCTGTCTGCAGCTTTCGGAACCATGTCCTTATAGCTGTTCTATGATATTGCCATACCATATACTCTTAAGTGCATTATGAACCTCGCGGTTAAATGCTAACTTTGGTTTGGCTTTATCCAAACATGTCGTGTAAGGTGTCATACGCTTTAGAATACTACCCCCTCACCAATTCTGGCGACGGGGGTAGCATTCCACCCTTCTAGAGGGAGAAGACATGTTGTAGCTGACTATCCCGGTTAAAGTTAACCAGAGCCCCAGCGTCACAAAATGGATGCTGCTGCCACAGACACAAGTCTGACCTCCTGCTGCTGGGAGTCCTTCCAGCGAGGGAGGCCTGGACAATAGGTTTCCTGCCTGGAGAGGTGCGAGCACCACCCTAGACAGGATTTTGTGTATTGGGACAGGGAGGGCTGAAAAGAAACAGACACTGCCTGGGGCACACTAGGTGCTCCATGCATAGCCCAGTTCAAACCGGTGCTGGGGCACTCCAGCCCCAGCTCTGGCGCGAAACTGGACAAAGGAAAGGGGGTGTAACCACCCCCCTTCCTGGTCCCACCCATAGGAGGGACCTAGTGAGCAAACCAGCCCCTTTAGTTGTATAAAGGTAGGAGCTAACCCAGGAGACTTTAGATTAATCCTGATGAAACTTTGAAACGAAACTCTGGACCCTTCGACATTCAACCAACTTGAAGACTGAAGACTCTCCCTTGTGGCCAAGGAGTGACCACCCTGGGAAACCAGGCACCATCCAGCAACTCAACGGCTTGCTTTGTCCTTGTTCCCGCCGGAACTCGAGCACAGAGCCTGACAAGACCTCGACTCCAGGACTCCTCTGACCCCACTGCACGACTCCAGCACGGCTGAGCTCCGTGGAAGGCGTCAGAATCCGTGGAACCAGGCAACTTGGAAAGTCTTCAACTTGCTAACAGCGCAGCTCCTGAGGCATCCTCGAAGCTGTGCCCTGGGGACTGAGACACCCCGACACCGAGCTCCACCTGCACTGAAGACCAGCCCTCCACACTCCACGAGATCTGCGTGGGGCCCTTCTGCTTGTGTTTTGCTTGACACGTTGTCCAGTTGCTGGCCTGACGACGACTCCTTTGAAAATCCATCACTGGTCTGGTTGCTCCAGACTGGTCCTCGCTTCCCTGAAAAGGTGAAGTACCTCAGACCCTCCTGGTCTGCACCAGAAGCCTTTTGTGTATCCTGCGTGGGTTGCCTTTGCTTAGGCTTGTTGGCTCCAATCTCGAAGTCGACCCCTCCATCTGTGAGAACCTCAGTGGGACAGCTCCTCTCCAGCACCTGGTCGTCCTCGACGCCTTCTGGTCCGCGTGGCTGCAACGACAAGCTTCACATCCGCACCTGATTGCTCCTCGACGACGTCTGGTTCCTCCCTGGTTCCACCCGGTCACTGGCTAGCGACCTAGACTCTGTCCCCTCTGCTTTCAGGTCCTCTTCATCCTAGATCCACCCTTGGATCCACCCGGACATCTTCCTCCTGGTCGCCTGCAGCATCTTTCTTCACGGCTCCATAGAGAACAACGACGAACCCCGACACACTTTGGCACCTATGCACCCGCAGCCCGTGGGAAAGGTAACGCGAGTACTTCGGTGCTCCAGTAGGGATTGACTATCCTAGTGTCCAGATTTCCTAGTTGTTTTCTCCTAGCTAGACCGGAAGTGTCCTAAATCTTCATTTACTTACCTTCTAAGTTCCCATTGACTTAACATTGACTCTCGTGTGAGTGTACTGACACTGCACGCGCCGCCTGTGGGCCTCCTACTCCTAACCTAAGGGTCAGATAGTGTAGCCCCAGCGATTCCCAAGGCCCTAGGCCTTCTCCTTTCCCGAGTCGTGGTCCTTATACCACTTACTTAGTATATGGTTTTACGCGCCCCTAGGGCCTAACTGTAAATTGTGCTATTTAAAGTATTTCTAAGTGTAACTTGTTATGTGCTTTTGCCTCTGATCTCATAAAGAGTTCAGAGGAGTGTGTTAGTGAATAAATACATATATATTTTATACATATCCTGTGTGGTGTCCTTTCATTTGGTATTCAAGGGGTTACATGTGGTAAAACAGCTGGCTTTACACGCCCTCAAGAGTCTTTTAGCCTAAGACTGTTCTGTCCACGCTACCTCTAGGATAGCTGGTCTACAAGGTTGACTTACAACCATCACCATAAGGGTTGTTTGGACTGGTGCATGGTAGTCACTAGAACTAATGAGTACCATATACCAGGCCAACTTCTCACATTGGTGTGCAGCGGTTGGGATTAGAGCTGCCTGTTGTTTTACCACTTGTAATCTTGAGATATCATTTGAAAGATCACATAGGTACCTGTAGGTACATATAAAAACAAGTCTTAGTATACTTAAGTTCTACTGAACTTAGCTGTTGTAGTGCCTGGGCCTAGCACACCCTGACTACATCTCCTAGTAAGGTTCTGTAGGAAAACAAATAGTGTAGGTAGGTGCAACACCCCACCTCACTAGAAACCATGTCTCATCCAGTGAACCCCAGTGGTTCTCTGCCTGCAGAAGTGGATCCCTTGGGGAGTGCTTCGAGATATGAAGCCTTAGCCTTCCAAGAATTGAGACAATTGTGTACTTCTAGAAGGCTAAAACAGGGATCAAACCCTACCCTAAAGTTCTTAGTTGAGCTCTTAGAAGAGTATGATGCTCAAAATACACCTGACACAGGTGCTTTAGGTAGCTGAGAGGACGTCCTGCCCTCCACAGAGGATACCACTGATACTCCAGTACCAGATGAGGTAGATGAGGTAGAAGAGGTAGAGGAAGATGATTCTGATCCTGAGACAAACAGTCAGACCATAGTCAGGAGACTTAGTCAGGCTAACTTAAGCATGCATGGGAGTCAGTATGGGCAGCCCTCATACAGACCCCCAAGTGGGCTCAACCAGAGGCAGAGAAGAGGGAGATCCCACTCCAGGGACTCTATCAGGTCTCATGCTTCAAATAGCTCTCATGGCCTTCCTCAGGGAGGGATGACTTTATTATTTTATTTATTATTTTATTTTAAGGTTTTATAGAGCGCAAACTTGACCCGTGAGGGTATCAGAGCGCTTTACATATTCAAAGGGTAGTATAGAGCGCAGTAAATCACAGGAACCTGTACATCATAGAGCTTACAGAATTGCGGGGTCATAAGGTAGGCAGGAGATTCCAACAAATACTGCACATTTGGGAAAGGAGAAACTATACATCGGGGTATTTTACAGAGACACGAGTCATGCAATAGGCAGGAAATCATAAGAGTACTGTACAGGGTCGCAGGATGAGGCAATAGTCTCTTAGGTAGCGGAGGAGCAGGTTTAGCCAAGGAATGTACCCATGAGGAAGGATTTAGCCTCTTTTTTGAAGCGTGCAAAGGAGGGGATTGTTCTGATGTCCGGAGGGAGGGAGTTCCAAATTCTTGGTGCAGAACCGGCGAAGGCTCGATTGTAGGTTTTTGTTTTCCTAAAGCGTGCAGGCCGGAGGAGGAGGGTGTTATCACAAGCTTCTGTGCAAGATACGCAGGGGAGTTAGAGTGTAAAGCCTTGTGCGTGATGCATGCCAGTTTGAGGTGGATCCTAGCCTCGACGGGAAGCCAGTTCAAAGCTTTCAAGTGAGGAGTGATGTGATCGAATTTTCTCGAGCCTGTAAGTAGTCTGGCGGCTGCATTGAGGCAGGCTTTTAAGGGAGCTAGCGAAATCTTAGGTAAGCCGGAGAGGGTGGAGCAACCATATTCCAGTCGAGAAATAACTAATGATTGGACTGCTAGTTTTAGGTCAGGAGCGTCCAGAAAGGGTTTCAATTTCCATAGGTAGCTCAAGTGGAAGCTGGCGGATTTGGCCAATGCGTTGACATGGTCTTGCATGTTCAAGTTGTGGTCCAAGGTAATTCCCAAAGATTTGGCCGAGTCCACAATGGTTGGAGAACAGTTTAAGGCAGTGATGGCTTTAATCCATGTCTGGATCTCAGGGTTGTTCTTGGGCGGGGAGATTAAAAGGAACTCGGTTTTCTTAGCATTGAGTTTAAGTTGGTTTGAGGATAGCCATCTGACGGTCAGCTTCAGGGCCTCATTCAAGGTGAGGATCTCCGCAAGGGAAGAGATTTTTATGTAGATCTGAGTGTCATCAGCGTACATATGGAAGGAGATATTTGCAGTGCGAAGGACTTCGGCAAGGGGTTCAAGATAGAGATTGAAGAGGGTGGGAGACAACGTTGATCCTTGCGGGACTCCCACCGTGACCATGGAGGGGGCGGATAGTTCGCCGTTGATTAAGAATCTCTGAGATCGGTTTTGAAGATAGAAACTAAACCAGTCGAGGACTGTACCATCTAATCCCATTCTCAGTTTAAGGCGTTCAAGTAGCATCTCATGGTTGACCGTGTCGAAGGCGGAGGATAGATCGAGGAGGATCAGGAGACAGGTTTTATCTTGGTCAAGGGCTAGAAGAGCATCATCGATAATGTGGAGCATGGTCAATTCAGTACTGTGACCCAGTCTGAATTCGGATTGGCAGTCGTCGAGTAGATGGAAGTTGTTGATGTGGTGACTTAGCTGTGTTTGGACACACTTTTCCAGCACTTTGGCCAAGGGAGGAATCTTGGAAATTGGTCTAAAGTTGTCTGGGGAGGCTGGGTCAGAATGGGAAGGACTTGGCCAGCTTTCAGTGAGGCCGGTATTGATCCCTGTCGGAGAGAGGCATTGATTATCACAGTCCAGCTGGGAATAATGGATTTGGCAAAGGTCGCGAGACAGTTCGAGGGGAGCGGGTCGTTGAAATGGTTGTTAGGGTTCAGGGTTGAGAGGATTTTAGCGACAGCGTCTTCATCATAGGGTGTGAATTTGGACCAGTGTGCTAGATTCTTCGGTGTGGACCATGGCGGCAAGAGGAGAGACATTGGAAAGTCAAGGTTCGGAGGGGGGAGTGAGGCAGCCTTGAGTTCGATATCTAGGGCTTTGATTTTGTTTGCGAAAAACGAGGAGAACTCCTCGGAGGAGATGAGACACTTGGGGGTTTCTTTCGTTGTTTTGGACAGTTTGTTTGATTGCAGTTTGACCTTCTCAAAGAGTTTGCGAGGTCTGTTCTGGGCATTTCCTAATTCCGATCTGAAAAACTCCTTTTTAGAGGTGATGATATTCTTGTTGTAAGTATTTCTGGCCTGGCAAAGAAGTTTTAGGTTATCTGCCGAGGGGTGCTGTCTCCAGATTCTTTCGGTTTGTCGGAGGGATCTCCTCTCATCGTTGAGTTAACCAGTGAACCATGGGTTTCTAGCTTTCGCTTGACTTCTTTTTAGTTTAAGAAGGGCTAGGTCATCCAAGATGTTCGACATTGTAACAGAGTAATGATCATTTAGGTCACTGACCGGGGTGATGTGGTGGGGGGGTCGGTTTTGCAGCGAATCTCAAGTTCATTGAGGTCGAGGTTTTTAGTGTCTCTGGCCCAGCGTTTAGGGAGCACCTGTTGTGGTGTCCATGTCCTGCGTGTGCCAGGTAGCAGGAAGGTGATGGCATGGTGGTCTGATCAGTCGCAAGGGTCGATCGATATGAGTTTGACGGTTGTCTCTTGGAAATGATCCAGTCTAGAGTGGCCCCTTTCGAGTGGGTTGAGAGGGGGCAAGCTTGGGTCAGGGCAAGATCAGTCATGAGGTCTTCGATGGTGTTGACATGAGGGTCGTTGGGATCATTCCAGTGCAGGTTGAAGTCGCCGAGGAAAATGTCATTAGTGTTGGGGGAGTACTTGGTCGTGAGGACTTCCATGAGGTAGTCGGTGAAGGATTCGTTAGTGCCTGGGGGGTGGTAAGAAATGTGTAGGTTACATAGGTGGGTGGTGCTACTACAGACTGAGAGGGCTAGGTATTCGCAGGAACCAGTGGAATCTGTTAGAAGCTCTGTGACAAGGAGGTTAGAGCGATGGATGCAGGCGATTCCGCCACCTTTTTTGTTTTGTGGTCTGTCTAGTCTGGTAATGTTAAAGTTGGGGGGATTAAGAGATCGAGGCATGGGGATGATGCGTCATTAAGCCATGATTCTGTTAGAATGGCTACGTCTGCGTTGTTGTTCAGAATGAGAGCAGCGACATCGGCTGCATGCTTCACTGCGGAACGGCAGTTGATTAAGAGCCCAGACAGATCAGGGAGGTGGGTAGTAGCAGAGGTCGGGATGGACAGGGGTACGGGAGCAAGGTTATTTGTGATTGCCCTTCTATTGCGGAGGGGGGCTGATCTGTATGGGTCAATAGCGACCGTACAGATGGGGTAAGCGGCACTCACGACAGGTAGGCACAGAGGGGTAGTGGCTGCATTATGGTCATTGAGAAGATCCTGGATTTCCTTTTCAGTGAGGTCTTGTGAGTTAGTTATGGGGAGGGAAATGTTGTAGGAGAGGGCGAGGTCAAGGGTTTCCTCATCAGATAGGCAGCTAGTGTGCTTGCGGGGGCGGAGATGTCTCAAGGCTGTCGGTAGAGGGCGTTTGGGAAGCTCTGGGATAGGAGGGGAGGACAGCTGAGGCATGAGGTTTGAGAGAGAGAGTTCGGCGAGGTGGAGGAGGTTTGTAAGATCGAGGATGGAGGAGTGGAAGCTCTGAATTATTTTGGAGGCTCTGGAGTTCAGAGAGTGGATCGCTGCGGATGGGGGGGTTGGAGGGTGAGGGTGGGTGTGCAATGAGTCGTGGGGGGGTGGCTTGAGTGTTAGCGGGGCTGGCATGGTCTTCGGCAGTGGGAGTCGCTGGGTAGGAGGGGTTGGGGGGCAAGGGTGGGCTGTGTTTAGGGGCCGTGGATGGGGTGGCTATAGTGTTAGCGGGGCTGGCATGACCTGCTACTGGAAGAGTCACTGAGGAGGGGGTTGGAGGGCAAGTGTTAGTGGGGCTGGCATGACCTGCAGCGGCGGGAGTCGCTGGGGAGGGGGCAGGGGGGCAAAGGTGGGCTGTGTTGGGCGCCATGGAAAGGGGGGCTATGGTGTAAGCGGGGCTGGCTGGACCTGCTACAGGAAGAGTCACTGAGGAGGGGGTGGTTATAGGGCAATGGAGGGCTGTGTTGGGGGTCGTAGAAAGGATGACTTGGGTGTTAGCGGGGCTGGCTTGATTTGCCACAGGACAAGATGGAGATGACGTAATGGTCTTAGCGTCCGAGCGGGGAGCATGGCGGGAGGAGACCAAGGGTCCAGGGTTTATTTCGCTCGGGTGGTTGTGGGAGGCTTGATGTGTAAGAGGTGTGCTGAGATGAAAGCCGTGGAATCCGATTGGGGATCGAGGACGAGCGGAATCAAGGGTCTCAGGGCCGGGTTGTTAAGGAGGTTGGACGGATGAGTGAGGGGGTTGTGGTGTTCCAAGTTGGGTTGGGGATCATGGACAGGTGGGATCACGGGTCTCCTATCCGAGATGTTAAGGAGGTTGGTAGGAGTAGTGAGGGGGTTGCGGTGTTCCATGTTGGGCAGGGGTGTTGGAGTAAGGTTGGGCTGTGAGTTGTTTGGCGTCCCGGTGACATGGTTACGGAGAGTGATAAAAAGATCTGAGAATTTTTCAAGATTTTTTGTTGAGGCTTGGATCAGTACAATGCCGCTCTTGTAGAGGGTGATTGTGAGGGCAGCTTGAAGGGTTGCTGATGGGACTATTGTGAGCTTGGTGCCATATGGGATGATCCTAGAAGAGCGTACATTAAGGAGTATAGAAAAGGTATTGCGCCAAGCGGGTGTTCTACTGGAGTAGAAAACGAGGTAATTAGTGATGAGGCCTATGTCCGCACAGAAGCCAAGGTCCGAGATCAGGGTTTCGGGGTGGTTTTTCAGGGTGAGATGTTTGAAGGCTTTTGAGGCGCCTTTTGAGAGGTTTGGAGGGTAGACCAAGGTGTAAGCGATTGACTCAGAGGCAGTTAAACCAGGGCCCACCATGTTGGCTTAGAGTGGGCACACTCGTGGGGACCTGGGATCAGTGAGCGACAGTCATAGTGGACATGGCCATAAAGATAGCGGTGCTTAAAGGGGGGGTAACGTCTTGTCTTGGTTGTTAAAAAGATGAAGACAGTCAGTGCCACTTCAAGATGGCCGCCCCAAGGTTGAAGGAGTGAGCAGTCCTCTTTCTGTTTCAGTAGCTAGTGGTTGCGTAGTCCTCTTACAGTTACTGCAGACAGTCAGTGCCACTACAAGATGACCGCCCTAAGATTATTGGGGTGAGCAGTCCTCTTTCTGTTTCCATAGCTAGTGGTTGCGCGGTCCTCTTTCAGTTTCTGGAGGCTGGAATTGTGTAGTCCTCTTTTAATTGTAGCTGATTGAGAACAAGCTTGGTTGAGGTCCAGTTAGGGGACCTTGTTTGTTTAGGGGACCAGTCCCCTTTCTATGGGCTCTGTCCAGGGGCTGCCATTTTGAGTCCATTTTGTAGGGTTTATCTGTTTTTATTTAATAGCTTAAGTATATTTTTTTATATTTAGGTGGGTCCGGGCGCACAAGGTTGTAGAGGCAGCCTTAAGTGAATATGGAGAGGTACGGCAGCTGAGGAGTGTCAATTTGCTGCACGTAGCAGATACACAATAATGCAGTGCTCGAGGGTCAATAAGGGCCTCCAAGTCGGCAGCCGAGCAGTTCTTTTGCATGCCTCGCAGCCGCTCAGCCCGCGTGGTATATGGAGCCAGAAAGCTGCTGGTGAAAGCTCCCCGGGACCTCAGGTAGGATCAGTGAGGTTGGGGTTGAGCGGTGCGGGAGGCGAGCACCCGGTAGAAGGCAGCGGTGCCCCAGGGGGCCGGGCGAGGATCGCCGCAACGATCAGGAGAGGTCCGGATGCTGGGAAGAGGTGGGGGTCGGGCGAGTTCAGGCGACACAGACAGGCGGCAATCTCCGCTTATAGTGGGACGGGGGGCAGGGGGCCACCCTTACCTTGTACATCATGCAGTCAGAGCCCCGTCGATGCAGTCCCCTCCAGCGGCAGTCACCGCTATAACGGGACGGGGGCAGGGGCGTAACACAAGCCCCCGCAGCCCCCGCGTTGCGGGGGGGCCTCGCGCTCCAGGGGGCCCGCAGGGGCCCCTCACTAATACATTGATGTATCATAATGAATCATTGATTTTCAAATTATGGATGGTTCCGGCCGGGGCCCCTTGAGGCTGGCAGCAGGAATGGTGCGGGGCCCCGGCCGGGGCCTGTGAGGCTGGCAGCGGCTGAGGCTGAGCGGGACTACTGACTTGAGCTGCTCAGCTCAGTTGCGCACTGAGGAATGGTGCGGCCGTGCGGGGCCCCGGCCGGCGGGGCCTGTGTGAGTGAGCCGAGGCTGGTGCGGGGCCCCGGCCGGGGCCAGTGAGTGGCTGGTCATGAATACGCAGGTTGCCTGTGATTGCTGACAGGATTCTATGGACCGGTTGTCTGATGCAGCCTCAGTGCCGCAGCCGCATTCCTCTCCCTGTTTTATATGTTTGTGACTGAACACCGACATGTCCACTCAAGGTAATAATCTGGGCTTGAATTCATTAATTAAAGATGAGGAGCTGCTTTGTAAAAGCTAATTTTTACGTAGATAGGCCGTAGCGTGGCCGTAGAGGGCGCGTCAGATGCTGTTGTGTTCTCGCACCCGGACCCACTGTACCTGGCAGAGAGAGGTTTGTGAGCGTGGCTTCAGCCACTGAAGTGGAGTAGAGAGGGCAGGTAATCCAGGAGGCCTGGGGCAAGAGGATCACTGAGGTCTAGGCTAGAGATCACAGGCAGGCCTGAGGCACTTAGAGGGAAGAAACAGTAAAACCTTGCAGGAGATCGCTAGCAAAAGGAGACACTGCACTGGTCTGAGTCTGAGACTCTTCATGTGCCGATTCTCGAACACCATGCCGAGGCGTCCGGCAGCTGCAGCCGCGGGCATGCTCGGAGAGCTACCAGATACAGGTCCAAGGAGAACGTTTGTCAAAAAGAAGATCCGTTTGATCAAAATTCGGACCGAATAGATGGCAGGGGCCATATGCGATCTTTCCATCGAGAGGGCATGGATTTAAAATCATTCGAGCCTTACAACAAGTTGCCTGTCATTTGCATAGATAGAACGAGTGATAGGAAGGACTGGCTCTGGGCAGCCGGAGGTCCGCATAAATGTTAATAAGAGAGGGGCTAAGTGCAGAGGAATACAAAGGATGCTCCTATATTGGACCAACACAGATAAGGTTCTGCCCATTGAAGGCAGGTGTCCCGGGGACCAGGACCTAGCGGTTTTGAGGGGCCGAGCCCATTGCCCAACTAAGAAGCAGAAAGCCCCATCCCTTTGCTGTCATTAGGGCCCTAGCACTCATACCATGACCCTACCAGTCATGGAAGGTGAAAGGAGCAGCAGAGAAAAAGTTTGGCACTGCTGACTGCGACGGGCCATGATATTGAAAATCATGCCTTTTTGGGATGAGTAAAGTGTGATTGTGACATGCTAGGAGAGAGAGAGAGAGAGAGAGAGAGTGGAGAGAGAGAGGAGAGAGAGAGTGGAGAGAGAGAGGAGAGAGAGAGTGGAGAGAGAGGAGATAGAGGGTGGAGAGAGAGACAGTGGAGAGAGAGAGATTGGAGAGAGAGTGGAGAGAGAGAGTGGAGAGAGAGTGGAGAGAGAGAGTGGAGAGAGAGAGTGGAGGGAGGAGAGAGAGAGTGGAGAGAGAGAGAGTGGAGAGAGACAGAGAGTGGGGAGAGAGAGAGAGAGAGGAGAGAGGAGAGAGAGGAGAGAGAGAGAGTGAGAGACAGAGGAGAGAGAGTGAGAGACAGTGGAGAGAGGCAGTGGAGAGAGAGTGGATAGAGAGACAGTGGAGAGAGAGTGGAGAGAGAGACAGTGGAGAGAGAGTGGAGCAAGAGAGAGTGGAGAGATAGTGGAGTGAGTGGAGAGAGAGAGTGGAGAGAGTAGAGAGAGTAAGAGAGTGGAGAGAAAGTGGAGAGAGAGAGAGGAGAGAGAGTGGAGTGGAGCGGATAGAGAGTGGGGAGAGAATAGAGAGAGTGAGAGACAATGGAGAGACAGTGGAGAGACAGTGGAGAGAGAGAGACAGTGGAGAGAGTGGAGAGAGAGAGTGGAGAGAGTAGAGAGACACTGGAGAGAGAGACAGTGGAGAGAGAGAGGAGAGAGAGTGGAAATAGAGACAGTGGAGAGAGAGTGGAGAGAGAGTGGAGAGAGAGAGAGTGGAGAGAGAGAGGGTGGAGAGAGAGAGAGAGAGAGGAGTGAGAGACAGTGGAGAGAGAGAGACAGTGGAGAGAGAGTGGAGACAGAGAGACAGTGGAGAGAGAGTGGAGTGAGTGGAGAGAGAGTGGAGAGGGAGAGAGTGGAGAGAGTAGAGAGAGAGGGAGAGTGGAGAGAGAGGGAGAGTGGAGAGAGAGAAAGAGAGTGGAGGGAGAGAGAGAGAGTGAGAGAGAGTAGAGAGAGTGAGAGACTGGAGAGAGAGTAGAGAGAGAGAGGGGGAAGAGAGAGAGTAGAGAGAGAGTGGAGGGAGAGACAGTGGAGAGAGACAGTGGAGATGGAGTGGACAGAGTTGAGAGAGAGAATGGAGAGAGAGAAAGTGGAGAGAGAGTAGAGACTGACTGACTCAGAGACTGAATACTGACCAACGGAGAGACTGACTGGCTGAGCAACTGATAGAGAGAGAGGGAGACTGACTGACTAAGAGAGACTGACTGACTGACTGACAGACTGTCAGAAAGAGAGAGATCAAGAGACTGACAGAGAGAGAGAGAGACCGACTGACTGACAGATTGACAGAGAGTGAGAGAGACTGACTGACTGAGAGAGACTGAATGACAGAGATAGAGAGACTGACTGACTGAGAGAGAGATACTGACTGACTGAGAGAGAGAGAGAGAGAGAGAGAGAGAGAGAGAGAGCGAGAGAGAGAGAGAGATAGAGAGAGAGGCTGTGATGGAATTGGGGTCACTGTGTATGAAGCTATGCAATGCCTCTTAAGATTGCTATTGTCTAATAATAAAAATGTATTATCAAAATGTGCTCTTTGTAGTCAACCTATGAACTTTGCTTTTTGTTTTTTCCCTACTGACGATTGAGGAATCATGAAACACGTGTCTAGGCATACGAATTGGAGATAAATAATACAGCACTGGCTATGAACACTTTGAATTGAACATTGAGGGAGAAACATGAACTACATGAACCATCATGCAAGAGGTAATTACGTTGGGGCGTGTCTGGCGCGCTCCCACTCCTTGAATACTCTTTGTAGTCACATCTGCTTTTGAAATACTGCATTGTCGCTTTGTCTAATGTTTTAAAATGGAAACGAGAAGGAGCAGTGGATGCACTTTTGTCTAAACTGAACGATGAGTGGGCTCGATGTTGTATATCATGACAGGAGTCTGCATCAGGAAACCCACCTAAACTTGGGCAAACTTCCTCGGCGTACCGATGGCAGGGACCCTGGAATGAATGGACCACCACCTATGATAACCTGTTGGCAGACTAAGCGAAACTTTTGACTCCATCATCCAGTGTTACTTATAATGGCTGGCTTGGTGACAGTGGCGTAACAATAGACCCGCATCCCCTGCAGTATGGCGGGTCGCTGGCCTGAGAGCTCTAGAATGGCACGGAGGATGGGAGGGGGCCCCCTCCATGTAGTTTGCAGGGGGGCCCCCTCAAGTTTCGTTACGCCACTGGACGGGGGTGCAGGGGGCCACCCTTATCTTGAGGTTCCTGTGCAGCGCCCAGTCGATAATGTCCCCATCCGCGTCAGGGGAGCGGCAGCTTTGTCTCAAGGAGATCTCGCGGATCAGGTGGTGGGCAGCTGGACAAGCAGATACGAGCCAGAGGAGACGGCGGAGTCCCAGGCTGGAGAGGGCAGCAGACGACCCTCGAGTAGTCCGGGGCTCAAGCAGCTTCGTCGTGGAGGTCCGTGGGCTTTGGTGCAAGGTAAGGGGAAAAGTCCTTGAATGCACAGTTGTTCCGAAACAGTGAGATGGGCGAGGTTTTCAGGGGATTTACACAGATTGTGATCCCTAACCCCAGGAGCACTGAAGAAGAGCTCCTTCTCAGTCGGCCATCTTGTGTTCTTTTGACTTCCCCTCAGAGAAGGGAACATGAAGCAAAGATGAGAGAAGCTGCTCTTAGGATTGAAAGACAGGCACTTGAGGTTGCCCTGGCCAAAGAGAAGCTTGCTCGTGCTAGAGAGCATAGAGAGAGTGGGTTAGAACCCACTGGTGGCAGCAATCTCCCTAAGGATAAAGATAGGTCCTATGAAAATAGACTCCTAAGCAAGATTGTGCCCCCCTATAAAGAAGGGGATGACATCCACAAATGGATTACTGCTTTGGAGAGGGCCTGCAAAGTGCAGCAGGTACCCCAAAGTCAGTGGGCAGCAATCTTATGGCTCTCCTTTTCTGAAAAAGGTAGAGATAAGCTCCTCACAGTTAGTGATGGGGATGCTAACAACTACTCTGTCCTGAAGAGTGCTCTGATTAATGGGTTTGGCCTAACCACTGAACAATATAGATTGATGTTCAGAGATACCCAGAAGACACAGACTCAGGACTGGACTGATGTTGTTGATTGTGCCACTAAGGCTCTGGAAGGCTGGTTATTGGGAAGTCAAGTTAGGGACTATACAGGATTGTATAATTTGATCATGAGAGAGCAAATCCTTAGCAACTGTCAAAACCAGCTATTGCATCAGTACCTGATTGACTCTGATCTGACCTCTCCCCAAGAATTGGGAAAGAAGGCAGACAAATGGGTCAGAACCAGGATCAAGCAGAAAAACCAGAACCAAGCGGGTGATCAGAAAAAGGCAGACCAGAAGGGTAATGAGTAGAAACAAAAAGACCAGAAGTCTTCACTAGGCCCCCAAAAGGCACAGGGGGAGGGTGGCTCCAAAAAGAACAAACAGAAACAAGAAGGTCCAAAGAAGCCCTGGTGTGGATACTGTAAATCAGTCTCTCACTGGTTTAGTGAGTGCACCAAGAAGGGCACAGTACCAACCACCATTGCCCCTAAGGCAACTGTTCCCCCTAGTCCAGCTGTTAGTGGTGGTTCCCAGCAAAAGGGTGTAGTAGGTTTAACCCTGGGAACTGAGGTGTACTCTGGCCTAGTCAGAGTACCAACTCAGGCTGTTCTTGTCTGTGATGGGGACATAGCAACGTCCGCTACTGTAAGTCCCAGTAATCTGAGCAAGTACAGACAGACACCTTTTATTAATGACAAAATGGCTCAGGCCTACAGGGACACATGTGTCCGTGTCACTATGGTGACACCTAACTTTGTGAACCCTGACCAGATCATACTAGGTGAAACCTACCTAGTGACCAACGCTAGCAATGCCACTACCTCCCATAGTATGGCAGTTGTTAACTTCTCCTGGGAGGGATAACTGGCCTCAAAAGAGTTGTTGTGAGTTTAGACCTTCCAGTAGAGTGTCTGAGGTGGAGTATAGGACCCATGCAGAAATGCTGAGAATATCAGCACATGTCCTTGCTGTGACCAGGTCACAGGCCAAAAAGTGCTTACCTGAACAAGTGCTGGATCTTGGAACAATAGACCAGACACTATCCAAGATAAAGAGCAAGAGGGTTAGGGCAGTGCCTTCCCCCCTGCCTCGGGTTGAGGATCAGCCCTCCCAGGAGGATGATTCTGAGATCCAAGAGGGAACTGTCCTGGAAGAACTTGAACCTGATCAGGTTGAGTTTCTTGGGACAGGGGGCCCTCAAGGGCAGATCTGAGGCAGGCTCAATTAGATTGTTCCTCTCTTGAACCCCTCAGACAGCAGGCTGCTGTGAATGCTCAAGGTACCCATAAAGTGTATTGGGATGATGGGCTCCTTTATTGAGAGGCTAGAGACCCCAAGCCTGGTGCTTCCAGGAGGTTGGTTATTCTTCTGCAATTTAGGGGCTTCCTTCTTACCTTGGCCCCAAACAGCACCTGGGCACATATTTATACTGGTGGTAGTGGATCATGCCACCAGGAATCCAGAAGCTATTGCCCTGAGGACAACAACAGCTCCTGTTGTGGCAAGAGCCCTACTTGGAGTTTTCTCCAGAGTGGGCTTTCCAAAGGAGGTTGTCTCTGACAGAGGTGCAAACTTCATGTCAGGATATCTAACTGCAATGTGGAAGGAGTGTGGTGTCAACTATAAGTTCACCACCCCCTATCACCCACAGTGCAATGGGCTTGTGGAGAGATTCAACAAGACCCTCAAAGGGATGATAAAAGGGTTACCTGAAAAGCTGAGGCGAAGATGGGACATCCTTTTACCCTGCCTTCTGTTTGCTTACAGAGAGGTCCCAAAAAAGGGGGTTGGCTACAGCCCTTTTGAGCTTTTGTCTGGGCATCCTGTAAGAGGACCCCTATGTCTTTTGAAGGAAGGATGGGAGTTACCTCTCAAAAAACCTAAACTTGACATAGTGGACTATGTACTTGGTCTCCGCTCCAGGATGGCTGAGTATATGGAGAAGGCTTCCAAAAACCTTGAGGCCAGCCAAGAACTTCAGAAAGCTTGGCATGACCAAAAGGCTGTGCTGACTGTGTACCAGCCAGGACAGAAAGTATGGGTGTTGGGGCCAGTGGCCCCAGCAGCACTCCAGGACAAATGGTCTGGACCCCATACAATAGTTGAACAGAAGGGAGATGTCACCTACTTGGCAACATGACTGCAGACAAGTTCTTCAGTCCTTCAGACATCTGTTTTCCCTGACCCCAAGTCAGACAAGCTGGTGCACCCATGAGGTGGACACTGGTGAAAGTCTGCCTGTGAATAGTAAAATCTACAGGCAACCTGACCATGTCAGGGACTGCATTAGGACAGAGGTCCAAAAGATGTTGGAGCTGGGAGTTATTGAGCCCTCAGAGAGCCCTTGGGCCAGTCCAGTAGTCCTGGTGCCAAAACCTCACACCCAAGATGATAAGAGAGAGATGAGGTTTTGTGTGGACTACAGAGGTCTCAATGCTGTCACTAGGACAGATGCCCACCCCATCCCCAGAGCAGATGAGCTCATTGATAGATTGGCTTCTGCCAAGTTCTTGAGCACATTTGACCTGACAGCAGGCTACTGGCAAATCAGATTAGCTGAGGATGCAAAAGCCAAGACAGCATTTTCGACCCCAGGAGGACATTATCAATTTGTGGTAATGCCCTTTGGTTTGAAGAATGCACCTGCCACTTTCCAAAGGCTGGTGAATCAAGTTCTCACAGGACTGGATGACTATTGTGCAGCTTATCCTGATGATATTGCTGTCTTTAGCTCCACCTGGGAGGATCACCTGGTCCACCTGAGGAATGTTTTAGAGGCTCTGCAAAAGGCAGGCCTCACTATCAAGGCTACAAAGTGCCAGATAGGGCAGAGCAAGGTTGTGTACCTGGGCCACCTGGTAGGTGAGGGTCAGGTTCAACCACTGGAGAGCAAGATCCAGACCATCAGAGACTGGACTCCTCCAATCACCCAGACACAGGTCAGAGCTTTCTTGGGCCTGTTTGGGTACTACAGGAAGTTTGTGAAAAACTATGGGTCCATTGTGACTCCACTGAATGACCTCACTTCCAAAAAGATGCCAAAGAAAGTTCAGTGGACAGTTAGCTGTCAGAAGGCATTTGATGACCTGAAGCAGGCCATGTGTACTGCACCTATTCTGAAAAGTCCAGATTACTCCAAAGAGTTCATAGTCCAAACAGATGCTTCTGAGTTGGGTGTGGGAGCTGTACTTTCACAACTGAATATAGATGGTCAAGACCAGCCCATTGCTTTCATAAGCAGAAGGCTGACCCCTAGAGAGAAACGTTGGTCAGCTATAGAGAGGGAGGCCTTTGCTGTGGTTTGGGCCCTGAAGAAGCTGAGGCCATACTTGTTTGGCACTCACTTCAAGATTCAGACAGATCACAAGCCCCTCCTATGGTTAAATCAGATGAAGGGGGAAAATCCCAAACTTCTTAGGTGATCCATTTTCTTACAGGGGATGGACTTTACAGTGGAACATAGACCTGGGACTGACCATGCCAATGCAGATGGACTCCGATATTTCCACTTAGAACATGAAGCCTCAACTGGTCAAGGTTAGTTTAATGTCCCTAAGTTTGGGGGGGGGGTTGTGTAGTAGAGTATGTTCTGCTTCCTATGGTCACCCCACGTTTTGCTTTTGCTTTACTGGTTTTCGACTTAGATGTGGCTGTGGACCTGCTAATCAGACCCACAGCCCAGATGCACTCTCTCTAAATTCACACCATGTACTCTAAGTACATCCACAATTGGGAATTGGCTCACCTTATCAGCCCCTGTAGAAGTGTACCCTAGGTACTCAGGGCATAGGTGTAACCAAGGCCTACCAGGGGATGCAGCATGTATTATGCCACCCCTGGCTGGCCACTCAAACTGACACAACTGGCTGATCACTCAGCTGGGGCAAGGTCGTGTAATCACCCCTTGCTTAGGTATAGTATTCCTATATCTACCCTTAAATATAGACACACAGTAACCTATAAGTCACTCCTATGGCAGGCCTTAACAATCCTGGAAGCAGAGTGCTTGGTTATGTGTGAGATGGTGCTCTAGCATGAGCTGAGCCTGTCTGCAGCTTTCGGAACCATGCCCTTATAGCTGTTCTATGATATTGCCATACCATATACTCTTAAGTGCATTATGAACCTCGCGGTTAAATGCTAACTTTGGTTTGGCTTTATCCAAACATGTCGTGTAAGGTGTCATACCCTTTGGAATACTACCCCCTCGCCAATTCTGGCGACGGGGGTAGCATTCCACCCTTCTAGAGGGAGAAGACATGTTGTAGCTGACTATCCCGGTTAAAGTTAACCAGAGCCCCAGCGTCACAAAATGGATGCTGCTGCCACAGACACAAGTCTGACCTCCTGCTGCTGGGAGTCCTTCCAGCGAGGGAGGCCTGGACAATAGGTTTCCTGCCTGGAGAGGTGCGAGCACCACCCCAGACAGGATTTTGTGTATTGGGACATGGAGGGCTGAAAAGAAGCAGACACTGCCTGGGGCACACTAGGTGCTCCATGCATAGCCCAGTTCAAACCGGTGCTGGGGCACTCCAGCGCCAGCTCTGGCGCGAAACTGGACAAAGGAAAGGGGGTGTAACCACCCCCCTTCCTGGTCCCACCCATAGGAGGGACCTAGTGAGCAAACCAGCCCCCTTTAATTGTATAAAGGTAGGAGCTGACCCAGGAGACTTTAGATTAATCCTGATGAAACTTTGAAACGAAACTCTGAACCCTTCGACATTCAACCGGCTTGACATTCAACTTGTGAATCTCCCTTGTGGCCAAGGAGTGACCACCCTGGGAAACCAGGCACCATCCAGCAAATCGACGGCTTGCTTTGTCCTTGTTCCTGCCGGAACTCGAGCGCAGAACCTGACCTCGACTCCAGGACTCCTCTGACCCCACTGCATGACTCCAGTACAGCTGAGCTTCGTGGAAGGTGTCGGAATCCGTGGAACCAGGCAACTTGAAAAGTCTTCAACTTGCTAACAGCGCAGCTCCTGAGGCATCCTCGAAGCTGTGCCCTGGGGACTGAGACACCCCGACACCGAGCTCCACCTGCACCGAAGACCAGCCCTCCACACTCCACGAGATCTGCGTGGGGCCCTTCTGCTTGTGTTCTGCTCAACGCATTGTCCGGTTGCTGGCCCGTTGGCTAGTAGCCCTCTGACGACGACTCCTTTGAAAATCCATTGTTGGTCTGGTTGCTCCTGACTGGCCCTCGCTTCCCTGAAAAGGTGAAGTACCTCAGACCCTCCTGGTCTGCACCAGAAGCCTTTTGTGTATCCTGCGTGGGTTGCCTTTGCTTAGGCTTGTTGGCTCCAATCTCGAAGTCGACCCCATCATCTGCGAGAACCTTCGTGGGACAGCTCCTCTCCAGCACCTGGTCATCCTCGACGACTCCTGGTCCGCGTGGCTGCAACGACAAGCTTCACATCTGCACCTGATTGCTCCTCGACGACGTCTGGTTCCTCCCTGTTTCCACCCGGTCACTGGCTAGCGACCTAGACTCTGTCCCCTCTGCTTTCAGGTCCTCTTCATCCTAGATCCACCCGGACATCTTCCTCCTGGTCGCCTGCAGCATCTTTCTTCACGGCTCCATAGAGAACAACGACGAACCCCGACACACTTTGGCACCTATGCACCCGCAGCCCGTGGGTGAGGTAACGCGAGTACTTCGGTGCTCCAGTAGGGATTGAGTATCCTAGTGTCCAGATTTCCTAGTTGTTTTCTCCTAGCTAGACCGGAAGTGTCCTAAATCTTCATTTACTTACCTTCTAAGTTCCCATTGACTTAACATTGACTCTCGCGTGAGTGTACTGACACTGCACGCGCCGCCTGTGGGCCTCCCACTCCTAACCTAAGGGTCAGATAGTGTAGCCCCAGCGATTCCCAAGGCCCTAGGCCTTCTCCTTTACCGAGTCGTGGTCCTTATACCACTTACTTAGTATATGGTTTTACGCGCCCCTAGGGCCTAACTGTAAATTGTGCTATTTAAAGTATTTCTAAGTATAACTTGTTATGTGCTTTTGCCTCTGATCTCATAAAGAGTTCAGAGGAGTGTGTTAGTGAATAAATACATATATATTTTATATATATCCTGTGTGGTGTCCTTTCATTTGGTATTCAAGGGGTTACATGTGGTAAAACAGCTGGCTTTACACGCCCTCAAGAGTCTTTTAGCCTAAGACTGTTCTGTCCACGCTACCTCTAGGATAGCTGGTCTATAAGGTTGACTTACAACCATCACCATAAGGGTTGTTTGGACTGGTGCAAGGTAATCACTAGAACTAGTGAGTACCATATATCAGGCCAACTTCTCACAGCGTTGACCTGTTTTGTCATGGAGAGAGTAGAGTCAAGGATGAACCCAAGGTTGCGTGCGTGGCCGGGTAATGTTGGGGCTGTTCCCAGTGCGGTCGGCCACCAGGAATCGTCCCAGGCCGAGGGGGTGGAGCCAAGGAGGAGGACTTCCGTATTGTGCAAGTTTAGCTTCAGTCGGGTTCTTCATCCATTCTGCGACGGCTTTTATTTCTTCGTGAAGGTTGGTTTTGGCGGTGAGGGGGTCCTTGGTGAGGGACAGGAACGGCTGGGTGTCGTCGGCACAGGAGATGATGTTGAGGTCATGCAGTCGGGCGACGTGGGCGAGTGGTGCCATGTAGATGTTGAACAATGTTGGGCTGAGGGATGAGCCCTGGGGTACGAGGCAGATCAACTTGGTGGCTTCAGGGCAGAAAAGGGGGAGGCGGAGGCTCTGGGTTCTGCCGGAGAGGAAGGAGGTGGTCCAGTCAAGAGCCTTGTCTTGGATCCCAGCATTGTGGAGGCGTGTGCGTAGGGTGCACTGGCAGACAGTGTCGAAGGCGGCTGACAGGTCCAGGAGGATGAGGGCCGCGGTTTCTCCGTTGTCCAGCACGGTCCTGATGTCATCGGTGGCGGCAATGAGGGCCGTTTCGGTGCTGTGGTTGCTGCGGAACCCGGACTGGGATGGGTCCAGGATGCTGTTCTCCTCCAGGTAGCGAGTCAGTTGTCTGTTGACGGTCTTCTCAATGATCTTCGCCGGGAACGGGAGCAGGGAGATGGGCCGGAAGTTCTTGAGGTCCTTGGGGTCCGCCTTGTTTTTTTTTAGCAAGGAGTTGATCTCGGCGTGCTTCCAGCTCTCTGGGAAGGTTGCTGTCTCGAAGGAGATGTTGATGGCTTTCCGGAGATGGGGTGCGATGGTGGTGATGGCTTTGTTGAAGATGTGGTGTGGGCATGGGTCTGACAGAGATCCGGAGTGGATGGTGTTAATGATTTTGATGGTGTCGTTGTCTTTTATGTTGGTCCAGGAGAGCAGGGGGTCGGTGCGGATTGTGGCCGTGGGGACGGAGGTCTCGGTGGATTTTGTGGCAGTCGTGATGTTGAAGCTGTTGTGGATGTCTGCGATCTTGCGATGGAAGAGAGTGGCAAGGGAGTCGCACATGTATTGCGAAGGTGGGATGTCGTTGGTGTTGGAGCTGGGGTTGGAGAGTTCCTTCACGATGTTGAAGAGCTCTTTGCTGTTGTGTGCGTTGTTGTCTAGGCGGTCTTTGAATGAGGCCCTTTTGGCGGATCTGATGAGGTGATGGTGTCTGCGGGTGGCGTTCTTGTGTTCAAAATGCGGAAAGGGGCAACGTTGGAGCTATATTTTTGATAACAGTTCTAAATTTCTATTACTTCCTTTAAATATGTTAACACTATTTTCTCTCTTGCATAGAAGAAACCATGTTGACTGCCCAGAATACCACTTAATAAATACCAAACATGATCTTTACATTTCAGCCGTATACATATGCCCCTCTTAACCTCTAAACTACATCTGAAATTAGGCTTTGTGATGGTTGCTTTTATGACACAGTCAGTGGCTGGGTTCCAATTATATGTGGTACTCTTGCACAAGCCACCTAATCTAGAATATATTCATACCTACGTTTTCTCCAGGGACTATAGAGCCAACATTCGGCTATAAAGGCGAATGTTTCACCTGCACATTTAACTACCTGACATAATCCATCATGGCATCCGTTCATTTTCTCAAAGATGAGAATGGAATAGAGTCTTAGATTTTTACAGCTTGGAATGACACCTGCAAAATGGTTTGCAACCGTATGCCTGGTCCAGCTGGTCTTCTGTGCTGCTGCATAATCTCGATTCAGAAAAGGGGGTGGTGATGAACAGAGTGTCTGAATTAAGCAGACCACTCTTACCCAGTCCAAAGATCAGGGCTTGATCCATCACCGTTATTTATCTCACTGCCCCATCCCAGCTCAGAACCTGGCTATATGCAAATTAGTCTGTCCCTGGCCCAGTGCATCATGGGAACAGGGCAGACCAAACTACCAAGCCAATTCTTCACCAGAAAGGAGACAAGCTACCGGGGGCTGCATAATCTCAACATAATGGGCTAGTTTACAAAAATTCTTAAATTGTGTCAAATATTCTTAATTCTATGACTTACATTTGTAATAGTAAAGGTGTACATTTGATTAATTTCAGTGGACTTCCATCCGCCACAAGTATGTCAATACTTTATGTAGAATTTGAGGTAGCACATGCAAACATGCCAAGAGTAATGTGTTAATTTTAAAGTGCTGCTATTGCACAATGTAATAATAATCAGTTTTCGACTTCAGAAAGATGAAAGTCTGAGTCATCGGAGCCAGCATTTTACATTTTGACACGCAGGTCACAACAGATATCAGTGAGAGGTTTCCTCACTAAACCAAGATGAATTTACATATTGCTCATCCCTAATTTCTTTCTGCCTGTCGTTTTTGCTAGCTTTGCATTCTGTAACTTTTTTAATGAAAATGTGCTTTAATATCCTTAAAAGGCTTAACAAATTAATGCAAATACGTACAGAAGTGTAGTGAAAGTTGTTATAAGCATGCTGTTTTTTTTTATTAATTGTCATATTTTTCTATTATGTGTAGAACAACCCGCAGTGACATGTCTAATTAACGTTAAATCAAAACCAACAACCTAGGCCTGAGAAATTATTGGATACATAGATTCTCAATATGACATCAATTCTATACACATAATTCCAGTTCACACCATGCCACATAACTTCTCTAAACAAATCCACGCCACACCACTCAATTCCACAACTAACAATTCCAATACAACCCACATAATTACACTTCACACCACATACAATACACTCCATAAAACATGTTTGTTTTTGTGTACCCTTCATTTTAAGTCTCCTGTTTATCTATGTAATGTTCTATTCTGTAACACTTTTCTCTTGTAACGTAACTGGTGCTATTGTACAGCGCTCTGACACCTTCGGGTAATGTCCGCGCTTTATAAAAATGCACTAACTAAAAATAAATAAAACATGGTTAAAAGACACTGTTATTTACAACACCAATAGCTCTAATTCAAGCAAACGCGAGACCGGTTGCATTTCCAAAACTTGTTTGAGCTGGGGAGTGGATACAACGTTGTGTCGCCATGCATAATCACAACAGGGGTATTACAGGTTTTTCGAAACAAACTCCAGAACTTTGCATTAGATAAAAGGAGCAATGTCTGAAATGCACACGTTTATACGGACGCGACTAACTTATTCAACCTATGCTAAACGAAGGCATGCTGCCACTAAAGGCATTCAAATATCAGACATAAGCAAAAAGAAGACAAATGAAAACCCGGACGAAAGTTGGACAACCCTTCTATTGTTATTCAATGTTGCTTTCTGTAATGCTCCTCTAACTCTAAGCAGATATTCTCCGCTCTCTTTGCAGTCTACTCCCATACTTTATTCCCCACTTTAGTTTACACTGACTGCAACCCATGGCAGAACGAAACATGGGGATGGGCGTGGCTGGGAAGGTGGTCAAAGAGCGGAAGCATAATCTTCTTTCAAGCTCTTGCATGAGCGTCAGCCATCTTGGAATTGTGTTCGTGTAGCTTTTACTCGCAAAAAAGTTTCGACAGGAACTTTAATTATAGAACTTTTTCCCAGTAACTAAACAACAACAAATTAATATATATATATATATATGCTATATCGTTTTTGGAATCTGTTTATTTTTGAGACGTGTACCTGTTTAATTTTATTTAAGAAATGCTTCGAATTTCAACAGTGAAAGTGTTCTTCTAAAATATCGTTGCAACGTTTTAAAGACGTGGAATTTTGCATCGCTGTGCACTTTACCATTGAAATGAATCGTGAGTATAACAGAGACGCTGCATTGTAACATGGCCGCCATATTAAAATGCTCCTCTGCTTCTTTGCCAGGCATGAGACACTTTCAGTTTCAGAGCGGAACCTTCTGTCTGTTTCTTGCTGTCCTGTTAGGAATTGGTTTACGTGTTTGACCCACGTGTTGCTTTGCACCTTATGCCTAGTTTATGTTTCCTTGCTGACTATCTGCTATTTGTGGATGTTGATGTCCCAGGATGGATGTTTTAGCCGCTGAGTTCGGGAACCTGACTGCAGAGCAGATCGTAGCTCCTATAGATACTGTGGAGGTGAGAAACAATCTACAGTTCATTCTGAGCTGGGAGAACAGTATGAAATTATCAAATTTCCATTTACATGCTGTCCCATTTTTGTCATGGATAATTTCTTAGGTGTGTCGTATAACCCCACCACCCCAGTAAGAACCCGTGTCACTCCAAGTACTTGCATTGCAAAACTCTGTCATTTTACAAGGAAGGTTTATGTGCTTTATGATTGGGCCAGTGTGGCATTGAAGGACCCTTGCAGAAGGGATGTCTAAATTATGAAACAAGACGATACAAGGTGTGTGTTACATATTAAGTACCCGTCTTACAGAGGCAAAATAAATGTGAACTGTTTAATATTCCGGTGATTTATTTAAATATTTGCCGCGTTTAGAACATACTGTGAAATAACTACTGCTTTGAGAACAGTGTTTCTTGTGTTTACTCACAATTTAGATTTAACTATATGAAGTGTTTCGTTCCTATTGCTGACACAAGCCTATTTCCCAGTCCTTTCAGTTGGGAATGTTAACAACATCAAGGCGAAGTTGTCACTTCTTAAAATGTCTAAAAACGCAGTGAACAGCTAAAGTCCAACTCGAGGGCGCTGTTTTAAGGGACTGCAGTTATCTAGGCACCACAGATCGCGGAGAAGGCATTAAGGAACAGAGGGTGGCTACAACCTGTGGTGTTTTCCAAACTAAAAACAGATGCTTTGGGCAGCTGTTCTTGTGGTGTTTGAAGCTGTGAGTGACCGCCGGGGCGATTAACCACCACACTGGTGTCATGGGTGCCAGGTTCTGCGGATGCACAGAAACTACATATAGTGGAAGTAGCCAGTCAGCGGTCCGCATAACACGGTAGTAGAGGGTTTCTATGGACTTTGCAAAGGAGAAGAGTGCTGGTAAAGTGAGGTACAGAGGAAAGGAATTAATAATTTGTGGGGCGGCTGCCATGGTCATCTTGGTTGGAGGACAATCAACGTGGGGCCGCAGGAAGTCCGGCTGAGTGGAGAACATTATGACCAGATGTTGGGGGTGAAAAGGGAGAGGAAGGAAGAAGACAACCAGTCCACAATTCTACAACAGAGGGCCAGAGAAGTGCCAATTATGTATTTTAGTAAAAGGGTGAGTGAAGCAGACCATCGAGGAAAAGGACCAGACAAAGGGGGGAATGGTAAATACCCTTCGGTCTCTCTATTGGAAACTCTATGAGGAGAGTACAAGGGATTAGGCGATAAGGGCGAAGGGAGATCGGCCAGAGCAACACGGGGAATATTAGCTGATGGTCTTTCTGTCTCTCCACAGGCAAATGGAAATTACATTGTCACTGCTAGAGCTGCCATCGGATCACAAGGCAATCTTCCAAAAAACTCAGGTTGCTTTAAATAAAATAAACCTGTACCTATAGAGATCACCACCACTGAGTACTATCTATGTGTGAAGGAGGACCATTCAGTGCACCCCTAATATTAGTTATCTTCATCGTACCAAGTTATTTTCGGTGAAAAACACATAAAACGTACTGTAGGAATGTTATAACAATCATTAAAATGTAATCAGGCATATAAAAATATATTGTATACATAGCATTTCACCATGTGGAGCCATGCGGAGATATTCTACCCGTAAACATCTGTTAACAATATATTTTGTATCTTGGAATGAGTGCAATGCTGTACAATTATACAGCTCTATGCTGCCTTTTAGCCAGGTTTGTGCTATAGAAATACCATATACATATGTATAGGAAACACTAGTCTTTGGTGTGCATATTTATAACGCATCACATCTTTCAGAGATTAACTGAATGCTTAACTAGTTAACCTATAAATAAGCTTTGATAATGTAGGGAACTGAGTTTTTGTTGCAGAACCCCCCACAGTTTGCCTGGTATTTGGTGCAACGTTGGCAGAATTGTACTGGGTTCCTGCTAACATGGTCCCCAGTACCAGTGTTCTTTCCCTAAAAACTGTGCAATTGGTCCCCCAATTGGCAAAACCTTTACCCCCCTCTGCGAGTCCCTAGTAAATAGTACCCTGGAACCTAGGGCTTAAGGTACTAAGGCGGGTCCCTAAGGGCTTCAGCATGAATTGTGCAACTCTAAGGGACCCCTCACAAAGCACATGCAAGACTTCCATTGCAGGCCGCGTATCTTGGTGCAGCCAAACGTGAAAACACAAGATGTCACTCATCCACACTCTAAGCCTGATAGAGTATTCATTTTGTAATCATATTGAGTGCTCCCTTGTGTGTGGACACAGCTATGTCTCTCTGGCGAGCTCTAATAGGAGTAAAACTCGTGCCAGTGACTGCTTTTATTTATTGCAGGTTGGCTTGGATAGTATTTTACCAATCCCAAGCTGTAATATTGTACCTGGAGTGGTAAAAGGCTTTTGTCAATTTTCAGCTCAGTGTGCATGGCACTAGCTAATTCTATACTTAAAGACTTTGCTGCAAAAATGTCAAAGGACTTTGTCACTTTTCTGGGTCAGTGTGGATGACACTCTGATAATCCAATGCTTAAAAACAATGTTAGAAAAATAGACATGAGAAGTTTTACAGTGTCGGCGGGGGTGTACAGGGTTCCAAAAAAAGGAAGCTGCTCTCCAACCTAAATCTTGGGAACTACGCAGAGTTCCTTACCTAATTTTTTTTGTGTGTGTATATTATATATGTGTGTATATGTCTTGCATTGTGTGACAGTGACTTTATAACACTTTTGTTCTTTTGAACTTTTTGTTAACAAAGCTGCATTTACATACTGTTAGCTATGGCAGGACTTCCACTCTGTAGCTCCTCACCCCCACTATGTCTCCCCTCTGCGGTGTAACCTCCTCCTGTGCTGTCTGAAAGAAAACAATAAATTACTTAAATTGTTTCAGACTTTATAGGCGCATGTGGAAACTAGAACATGCCCTTTAGGGAGAGGATGTAGCCTTACGGCTAGAGAGGTCAACCTCAAAACTGGGGAACTGGGTTTGAGTCTCTTCAACAACGCTCAACTTCCTGTGATTCTGGGCAAATCACTTAATCTCCCTGTGCCTAACAAAAGCTAATGTGTCCACCTGTAACGAAACTGGTGCTCATGTAAAGTGCTCTGACACCTGATGTCTCGTGTCTAGTTCGTGCTATATAAAATTCCCTCCTCCCCACTCCCCCAAATATAACTTTCAAATTTTGCTTTGCAGGATGACTTGACCTTTGTTCAATTAATCAAGACATGTAGTTAAAATTTAGAAAAATGATGGGTCACTAAGACCGTCTTCTGGACCAGGGGACTGTCCAGGGAAATCCGGGATGTGTGGTAACCCTAAGTAGAATTCTATATTTTATCCAATAAATTAATGCTTCAATACTGATCTTATAGTTGACAGTCTTGTCGAAGTCAATGTAAATTGGTAGGGTTGGGGTGTACTTTGAAGAATCTGTTCATAAGCAGGGGTGTGGAATTTAATAAAATATCTACTTGTCCATGGAGCAGGCTGCTTAATAAATCTATTTGTTCTGTAACAAAATCCACTTGTCCCCTTTGTGCCATGTAATGTGGCAACAAATTACACAGCTATCTCATTATATAAGAGTTCTGATATAGCCTCTCTGATTATGCCATGGTACATATCATAGTAGTGTTTGAATACTAGCAATTCCCTTATGCTGCTATGTTTCTACAGGTATACATCGGGGGCTGAAGGTAGTGGTAAGCAATAGTTCCAGGGTTGGAATGCCCTTTTTAGTCTGTGCAAACCTACTAATGTGCGTGTTTTAAGGGTTTTCGACAATTCTTCTCTAATCATTTCCCATACTGAGAATGGTTGGAAATTTACTACTGACAGTGGCAGAATTAAAACTTCTTCCAGGGTTGGGAAAAAAGTGGTTGGAGGAAAAGTGAACTTGAAAACTTTCAGATTTTCACATAAGCAAATCTACACCTACATATTTGCTCATGCTAAAATGCAGTTCACAAATATTTTCTGGGAGTACTATTTCTTGGCCTACTTCTGTAAATTCTTGTGAATTCTGTACATATGCACTTAATGCAAGGTTATATACCATTGATGCACTTTTGAGAATTTCTTTAACAATTGGGCCTCTAATTAGGCCTGGCATTAACCATGGCCTTTTGTTTTGTTTTTTATTCTGTCTCTCTCTATCTGTCTGTCAGCTGGCGTCCCTGTAAGTGACAGTATTCTGCTCTTTTAGAAGAAGCCTATTGGCACACAAAGTAGTTTTGTTCAGTGCCCAGAACCGCTGTGGCAATGTGTGCTGAGACCAACATTTTTTTTTGCTTTTGCCAATGCTTGTTAGAATGGTGAGGACCCAGCAGCTCCCACACTGTTAAGGTTTTACAAAAACCATGCCTAAACAAGTCACGCCTTGACAAAACCAAAAGGCTGACCACCAATTTCAGACCCACAAGCTTTGCCAATGCTTGTTTATTTTTGTTTAACATATTTGTATTTAAACTGGTTACACAGATTTTCCATTCTGAATATTTTTGGGAAATACTATCATACATCAACATGTTACTAAATGATGCTGCAAAGTTACGGTACCTAAAATCTTACAGTAGTTTAGCTAAATGTTTTCTTTTCTACATGCATTTCTTTGTGAACGTTTTATTTTGAAAGCAAAGAATCATCACTCTTGCTTTCAAGCTTCTGCTAATATTTGCATATAATCAGAGAGCATTCTGGGTGCATTATACAGAGCCTCATATTACTAAACTTTGAAAGTGTGTGTATACTTTTATACTGGAACCACCGTCAGTAGTGTAGGCTGAGCTTAAAACATTTACTTTTAGTGCTCACCCTAATAATGAAGGCTTTGCGTTAATGTACCATATATACAAGTTTGAACAGCAGTAACACACATATTACATATAACACAAATTTTACCTTAATTGTTGAGAATGTCCTTCCCTGATCCACAATGTGCTACTGTAAACTGGCAGCAAAGGGTTTGTGCTGCAGGGGGTTGGGCCTACTTGTCCCAAGGACAAAATGCACATTAAAAAACTTGTTGCCCTTGACCCCAAACAATATGTCCCGGAGTCGGGCTATAGGAATTCCACATCCCTGATAAGTATATTTAATTTGGTAGCTGATATATCCCCTCTTTAGTGTTCCCCATATCTTCACACTATATATTGCTGCACTAACTACCTTTGCGTTGAAGCCCTGTTAGCATACCTTGCCAAATATCTTCTGAAAGCACTGCATCTCTGGCATACAATTGTCACACTCTTGCTAAGCTCCCTATACCATTTTGGGTCTTCCATCATATAAACAGCAAAATAATCACATTTGAGACCTGCTTCTGATTTGTGGAATCTAGAGAAATGTTCTTCTTAAAAGTCTGTGGGGATTTATGCCCACATGCATCAAGCGTTTTTGCATTCGCAAACGGTGCCAATCGCAAAATTCGGCCGTTTGCGAATGCAAAAACCTTTTTTGGGATGCATAATTTTTTTCTCCATTTTTCGCATTTCAGGAATCGCAATTTTTTGCGATTTCTTAAATTGCTATAGCATTTAAGAAATCGCAAATTTTGCTATTTCTTAAATGCTATACATGATTTTTTTTAAATTGCGATTCGCAATTAGGAAGGGGAAAATTACCATGAAGTAAACCTTCATGGTAATTTGCGAAAATATCGAAACGTGCCCTCGAGGTGAGATCCCGGGTCAACGGTCCCTTCACTGAACGCGTAAAGGCAGGATTTACCCGCGTTTACTCGGAGTCCCGAGACATCAGCAAACGTGTGCAGTAGCTGGGCTAGCTGCTCCGGTATGCGCCCCACATCCCTCACAAACACCAACAGGTCGTCTGCGTAAAGCGATACCTGATGGACGGGGTCTCCCATCGGGATGCCATCACCGAGAGTCTGCCGTATGGCCACAACCAGGGGCTCGATGGCCAACGCGAACAGTAGTGGGGACAGAGGGCACCCCTGCTGGGTGCCTCGGCTCACCACTACCGCCTCTGAGATGTAAGGGCCCAAGCGCACTCGAACTACGGGGTTCCAGTATAAAAGATCAACCATGTGCAGGAATTCCATGTCAAACCCATAGCGCCGCAGCACTGCCGACAGGTAACCCCATTCTAGGCAATCGAACGCCTTCTCCAGGTCTAATATCAGGCACCCTGCCCTAGACTACTCCCGCGAGGCCTCAGCCGCCACCCTAAAGTATCTCCTAAGGTTTAAGGACGTGGTTCTTGCTGGTACAAACCCATTTTGGTCTGTGTGTATTAAATGGGGGACCACCGGTGCCAACCGTTCCGCGAGCACCTTAGCGAAGACCTTATAGTCCACGTTAAGCATCGCCAATGGCCTATATGAGCCCAGGGCTGTGGGGTCCCTATCGGCTTAGGCGTGGAAACCAGAAACGCCTCCCGCATAGAGAGTGGCAATGAGCCGTCCTCTACCGCTGTAATGTACAACTTGTGAAGTAATGGTGTCAGGATTTCCCTGTGCGCTTTATAGTATTCAGCAGGCAGGCCATCCGGCCCCAGAGTCTTCTCGGATGCCATAGACTGAATCGCCTCTCCGACCTCTTCCAATGAGAGAGGCACACAGAGTGTCTCCCTCTGCTCTTCGGAGGCCACGGGTAAGTGGACAGAGTCCAGGTATCCCTCCAAAACGTGCCTTGGGCCGACGCCCCGGGCCCTGTACAGCTGCGTATAAAGATCAGTCAAGGCATGGTGAATTTCGCGCTGCGTGTACACCATTTCTCCCCTTGCCGTGCGGAGAGCTCCTATTCAGACCCTCCAGCATTTCGCGATTTCGCGATTTTACCGCGAAATCGGCTAAGGAGAGCAATGACCGCAATATTTCCCAATATGGCCGCGAAAAATGCTCTCTTAGCAGATAGCAAAACACGAGGAGTGCCTATTGGCAGTAAGTACACACGTCATTACGTGCGGCAGTACAGCCTTAATAGCAGCTCCCTGAAACATTACAGCCAATAACAACTAAAGTACACGTACTTTGAACATGAGTTTGTGATGTATAAGGATGTTGTTAGAATACAAAAAGAAGGGCCCAAAGGGAAGCTGAGGCGAAAGAAGGGGCAGAGTGGGTACGAAAAACACGTCTCCCCTGTCCAGGTGTTTCTCAGGCATGTCTTGGGCGCGGAAGAGTTTGAGACCTTTAAATAAAAGGGTCAGTGCGCACGCGTTCATCAGCAAACCCAGGCTGTGAGAATGTGAATGGGAGAGGGAAGGGGCAGGGAGGAGGCCTCGAATCGTCACAGACGAGCGCTTACATTTTCTTATCACGTCCTACCGGTGCTTGTATTTTGGGTCTTTTTTTTAGGGCGGGGGAGGGGGGGTCGACTTTCTTTATATTTCTCTGGCCATCTGCCCTATCGGTCCAATTTGTTACAGCATAAAACCACAACAACACATAAAACGAGCAAACACATGACCACCACCTGAAAATGCAATACGAAATGTGAAAATATTCTATCCACACATTGCTACCCCCACAAATCTTCTTTGCTTATGCGGTGGTAAAATGTGCTCGCACCAAGCACTGCTTTACCTCAAGGATTTGGAATAGAGCCAGACTCGTTTTTTTGTGATCTGCCCCTTTTCTCTTAGCACACACCAACAGGTGGTGTATCTGCACTGCACAAACCAGCACATATAATATTTTATTTCTATTGCCCACAGCCGTAAAATAAGCAGGGTATCCCACCGCAAAAGGAGCTTTTCTTTCTTCCAGGTGGTCTATTGTTTTAATAAACATTTATATTGCGTTGTCCTTTTTAGGATCAGTGTGCATTTTTATGATCGTTTAAGTTCCCTTTGACATCTTGATGCTGGAGCAAGCTGGCATTCATTCTTTAAAACTTGTTGCCTCTCTCTATTTTTGCTCATATCTATCAGGGTGATATGGTGTGCCATTGCTCCAGTACCACAGCGCTAGCACCAGGCAGCAGATTAAGGGCCTGATTACTGATGGACCGCAAAATGCAGATGCAAATTGTACACCTGTTAATTTGAGTTATCTCGGGGTGCACATATTAGTGAGTGTGCAGTTTGCTTCCAATTAAAGTTTGCATTTTCAGGATTGTGGATTAGCATACAGTTTGTACAAGATTCTAACAATTAGTGGGTGTGCTAAGTGTCATTTTTGAGAAATCTGCTCCTGCAGTCTATACCATTCTTATCCTGATGCAAATTGCAGACACAAACTCTTGAGTTGAATGCGATTAGTCCCTAATTTATAATTGCATTTTGGGTGCAAACATAAGTCCCCCCCCAAAAGAGGATTTTAAGCATGATCGTGATCGGATCCTCCATAGGTGGTGTTCCTAACTTTTTTTATTCCACTGGTAGTTCCAAACTGCCATAGGTACAATGTGTGATACTCCACAAGTATGGGTGTGACACAAAATGAACGTAAATGTCTGAATCATTATGTTTAAAAAGCACTCTCAGATACTTTATACATACCTATTTCAAAGTTAAATACTCTGTTAAATCAGTTTACATTGACTTAAGGCTGAAAAGTAATGATTAAGAGTAAAATAAAGTGCCGCAATAATGCCGCAAAATTTCAATTTTTGTGCCGCTAAATTTCTAATTTTGTGCCGCAAAATTTGCAACTCTATGCCGCAATATCCTGGGGGGTCTGCCTATTGGAGCACCGCGACCCTCCCGCTGTATCAACCAGACCAGTAGTCGGCCTGCTCTGTCCGCCCTGGCATGAGTTTTGGCCGTGTACGCTGCGTAGATGTGACACCTCAACCTCTCCAAAAGCACTGCATGCCTGGCGCGAAGGTCTCCCAGCCTGTGCGAGTGCCCTCCCTCACCTTCCCCCTCCCACTCATATTGTAAGAGCTCAGCCTCCAGGCGCACCAGAGAGGTGGAGAGCGTTCTGCGTATATTCCACGTGGCACCCATACAGTGCCCCTGTACAGCCACTTTGTGTGCATCCCACTCTACCATTGCATTACTCGCAGTCCCTTCATTGGCATCAAAGTATGTGAGGATGGCTGTGCCCAGCGATGAGCGGAACTCCGCATCCTCCAGCGCAGCAGGCTGTAGCCTCCACATAGGGACAAGTGGGCGGTCCGCCTCCCAGCTAATCTGGAACCACAGGGGGTTATGATCGGAGTGGGTTCTCCCCAGATACTCTGATTTTGCAATAAGTGGGAGCAGAGACTGGGAGCCCACCATCCTATCTAACCGGACATGCAAGGTCCTTTATCGCCCAGTGGGATAGCCAGTTCTGGAACGCTTGCGCATTGGATGCTACCGCTGCAGCTCGGACGGGGGGAAAAGATCGGTCCAGGTGTACATTCAGCACCACATTGAAGTCCCCGCCAAGCAGCCAGGGGAGGCCAGCATACGGGTGGAGGACCTGGGTCAACTGCGCTAGGAAGGAGGGTTGGTCGATGTTCGGGGCGTAAAGTGATTCTAGGAGGACCTCCTGGCCATTCAGCTGCCCCCCCACTAGGGAGTACCTGCTGTCCTGGTCCACCCTCGTTTCCTTGCAAATGAAGGGGACTCCCACCCTTACCCATATCAGGGTGCAGCGTGCATGTGCAGAGAAGACCGTATCGTATATTTGCCCCCTGCGAGTTTATCAAGTTCTGTCTGGGTCATGTGGGTCTCCTGCAGGAGGGCAATCCCAACCGCGTGCCTCTGTAGGTAGGAAAAGGCAGAGTAGCGTTTTGATGGTGTGTGCATACCACGTATGTAAATGTAAATGTAAATGTAGTTGAGCTTATATAGCGCACAGCTACCCGCAGTGGGTTTCCCGGCGCTTGCTTAGGGAACCCTTCCTGGTATTCCCCTGTGAGATAGCAGGGTATCCACAAGGTGAAAGTCAGGCATCCCGCCGCGAGGGGCCGTTGTGGAGATTAAGCAAGCTATTGCCCAGAGTCGCAGAGTGTGAACCCGTGAGTCGAGGAGGCACCGGGGCGAGAATTATCGAGTCCGTGGAATTTTTAGCCCAAGACCCCGCCAAGGCGGGGAATTGAACCCTGGTCCAGGACCGATCTCAGCTTCCGGGTCTGCTGCCTCTAACCCCTGAGCCACACTTCTCCACAGTTCCAAGTCACTATGTTAGTGTGTGTCTGGATGCGTCGCACTAGCACAGGTCAGAGGGGTCGCCTGGGGGAGGGGGGCAGTAAGTGCTGTCCAAGGGGGGAGTATCAGTGTGCCGCAACTTAAACATAACAACAACTGCAAATAATGCAACTAGTGGGGCGAATCCCTGAAGGGGCATACGTCCAAACCTCAAAGTGAACCACTAATGGTGAAGTGCTAGTCCAGTGTAGTAGCTAGTGGGGTGCGTGTAATGTCAGCAACTAATCTACACTACGCCCCTATCTCAAGCCTCCTGTGCTCTCGAGGTGTGCAGTGAATCACAGGCTGGTCAATCGCGCAGGTTCGGTGCGGACCACAGCTGCGGGAGCTTGCGAGCGCAACATCTGCGCGGCGCATCCCACCCTCTGACCAGAAAGGCAAGGCTCAGAAATTCACATGCAGCACATCAAATAACAGAAAACGCACTCCGCATATGACACAATTCAACAGCGTGTGCGTAGACACATTAAAGAGATACGATGTACGGAGCACCCTGGGGCATGGGCCATGAGAGGGCGTATCACATGATCTGGTCCGCCGTTTGAGGCGTCACTACTGGCATGTTCAAGTCTTCGGAGAACACGGTGGATGGGGACGACGAACCACTGGTTCCTGGGTCGCTGCGTGCCTGGATCTCCAGGTGGGTATTATTGTTTGCTGTCCCAAGGGTCGCCACTGCCTCAAGAGCTTCCTGTCGTTCCATTCTTATCTTTTCTGGACTAGGCGCAACTGGGCCGAGGCCTGTGTCCCGGCGAGCCCCCCGCCCTCTGCGTCGCCTCGATCTCCTCTCCTGCCAGCCACCTTCCTGTGGGTCTTGTTCCTTTCCATTGCCCCGTCTCCTCCAGCCAGTCCCAAAACATCCAATGGGGCATCGAAGGTACCCTCCTTCGAGACCACACAGAGGCAAGAGGGGAACAACAGAGAGTAAGGCAGCTCTAGCTCCCGCAATTGTCGTTTCACCGCCATGTAGGTGCCCCTCCGTCTCTGAACCACTGCTGTATAGTCTGGGAAGAACATCACCCGACCATTTCCCACCGTGAAGTCGCCCAGGTTCCTGGTTTCGCGGAGCACCACGTCGCGATCTCGATAATTAGGGAGTTTGAAGAGGAACGGGCGAGGCCGAGCCCCCGGCCGAGGCTTCTGCGCTGGCACTCTGTGCGCCCTCTCCACCACAAATAGTGGCTCCAGCACCCCATGAGGCAGGAGTTCGTTCTCAATGTACTGCTCCGGGTTTTTGCTCTCCTCGCCCTCCGGAAGGCCCACCACACAGACATTGTTTGCGCCGAGAGCGCCCTTCCGCGTCCTCTATGCGGTCTTCAAGCACGTGGACCCGGTCAATCATGTCCTGGAGCGCTACAGTGTGGTGTTGCACCACGGGCTGGAGCTCTTGGAGTGTTTGACTCTGCACGGCAACCAAATCCGCTAACTTACGATGGTCGGCATGGAGGAGAGTGAAGTCCGACGTGACTTTGTCAATCCGTGCCTCTAAGGACACTTTTGTTTGCTCCAGGGTGGTGCCGATCCGCTCCACCGCCGCCAGCACAGAGTCCATCTTGACCGCAAGGGCCGCCGCCTGAGGCTCCATGTTGTCACTCTGGTGCCCCATGGGAGGGCCAAGACCATCAGCTTTCTGTTGTCTATTTTGTGATTTGTATTTGTCCCTTAACCGGCCCATCACCAGTTGTTGCGCTGTAGGCATCCGCAGAAGTTCGTTGAGTTGGGCAAGCGCAGCCAGCCACAGGCCCCCTGGTTCCAGGCCTCCTCTCAAAGGCTGAGGAGTGAGGGGTTGGCCTAACGGCTAAGGCGCTCGACCTCGGACCTGGGGATCTGGGTTCGAGTCTCGGTAACGACGCCAAAAACCCCCTGTGATTCTGGGCAAATCACTTAATCTCCCCGTGCCTAAAATGAAAGTGTGTCCTCATGTAACGTAACTGGTGCTATGTAAAGCGCTCTGATAACTGATTCAGTTCGGTTCTAGTTCGCGCTATATACAACTCCGCAAAAAAAAAAAAAAAAAAAAAAAAAGTCTCTGCACCAGTCCTATGGCAACGCCAGCAGCAGGAGGGGAACCCCATCCTCCCTGGAGTTGTCGCCGCTGCTGTCAGGGGTCTTGTTGCGATTTGTTAGTTGCCGACTCTGGGGATAGCTTAGGTTGCGGCCCTTCTTCTCGGCACAGCACAGTGGTTTTCACTTCCTCCGCCGTCACTAGGCGCTACCCCTCTGGTTTCACCTCATCGTTAAACACCTTCCTACCCCCCCACTGGCGCCTCCAATCAGTGAGCGCTTCAGTTCCGCAGAAGGATGAGCTCAACACGCCCAAGGATACCTTCGGCCGCCCAGTGCCCCCACTACATGCAGTGCAGTTCTCGCACTAGGGGATATGTCGCTCCCTCTACAGTTTGTCCAAGATGGTGCTGTCTCCAAGATGGCGCCCAGGTCCCAATGTACCAGGTCACAGCCACTCAATCCTTGCCAGCAGGCCTCACCCCAGCACCTCCGAGTACTATCCACACATCAGAGTCTCAATCCCTTGCACTAGCATGCTGCCCCTTCAATCACAGCTCCAGGCGCAGTACGACGCCTCGCTTACGTGCCTGCCATTAGAGCCCCTAACTGCTTCCAGCTTGTGAGGGCAGCCGCCGCAGTCTTTCCCAGTCACCAGCTCGGTCTCTCTCCGCAGCTCCACCGCGTCATCCACCAGCAGCGGCAGCAGTCACAGGCCGCATCTCCACATCGGGCTAGGTCAGATTCTAGACCCGAGCTGCCTTCAAGCTGGCTGGCGCCGGGACCTCAGACAGCGGGAGTAGCAGCCACGCCCTGTGTCCCCAAGCTCACCACCGCTGCTCGCTTCGTTCGTCGCCCCAGGCCACAGCACTGCACCGTCCGACCGACTGCAGAGTGTTGTAGTTCTATCTAGGACTCTAAATTCGATAGTCCTGATTTATGCCCTTATGTGGTTATAATAAATAATATCCTTATAAAGGCATAAGAATCATATCCATATTTAGTCCTAGCCCATGCTGTCCAAATTAAGCAAGGCTACTTCCCCAGGCTCCTAGAAAGTACAACGAGTTCTGTAAACAAACCAAACCTCCAGCAACCTGGGAATTCCCCATTGCTTTTGTTTTGATTTCGTCCTAGAACTCCTGTGAGCACTCTAAGAACGGCCAGTTCTTAGTGACATCTTCATTGATGTCTTATGTCCAACCTTACGTCAAAACCCGGCACCTTTCAGGTATAAATATACCAACGTTGCCTTAAGCAAAGACACGGTGGTGGTTTTGGAGCAGAGCGGCTATCTACTTGCCCGAGAGCCCAGCTGATGCGAGAGCCCACGGAAGCCGCCCCTCCTCTTTGACGCACTGAGAGAGACGCTGTCTTTTCTCCTGCCGAGAAATCCAGCTCCGGTGTTTCCAGATACCCTCGCGGGTTACTGGGATATCGAGTCCTGAGAGAGAGATACCAGACCTCCTGCTTTCTAATATCCAGGTACGGAGCTGACTATACCCTTAAAGAGAATTCTTGATTCAGATTCCTTGGCAAAACCAACTTAACTTAAACTGCTACTTACTTACTCCTTCCCACGTATTAGGCTTAGGTCAGGTACACCGGGGTAGGCGTATTTAGAAGCACCAGTTGAGTAATGTATATTTGTATGTATATATTTTATCCATTTTAAAGAAACATATGGCTAAGAAACCATATCAATGCTTTTACAGTATTATTTTATAATACTCCTTTTACTGTACGCACTTTACTTTATGCTAAGTATTGCAATTATGGCAATTCATTTCTCTTGCATGAGAAAGAAGACTGCTCAATAAATAACACCTTTTATTGAAAACGCCCGTCTCTCTTTTCTCTGCACTCTGGTGAAACTAAGTATGCACACTTGACTGAGTGAAATAGCTGTCTATTGTTTTCACACAACTCTAGAGATACTCTCTTATTCTGAGGGAGCAAAGTTGTCATGTTATATGGTTGTCAGAAGCTAATCCCTTCTTGTCTATCCAGGGAGGTTAAACTCCTCCTCGTTTATTCGAGAAAGTTCCTAGTGACCTCTGAGCTAGCTGGCAAACCTTAAGTCTAATATAGTCAGTAGAGACCTAGGCGACCTCAGTCCTACGTCTACACTGCTGAATATATCATTCCAATGCGCAGAGCCTATTGGGAATATAGGAACTACACTACATGGCGCCCAACGTTTGGTAAGGCGATAAATCTAACGCAAGACGTTAGAGTAACTCAGTCGTGCTTTTTCACACAGACCCCTTTTCCCGTAAATACTCCAAAAGACGTCTGGAGTGGGTAAAAGGTTAAAATCCGCCGGAACTTAGTAGGAAGAGATTCCTATGTAAAGTTTTTGGTTTAGTTAACGTTGAAGGATACAGTGTTCCAAAATATTGTGCACCTAATCTTTGTTTCCTTGAAGCCTGATCTGCAACAAAAAAACTTTGTCAGTAAAATGCCTGACGGAGACGAAGAAAGAGATGCTACAGCGTCTCACCAGTTGTTGGATGACACAACTATCCAACAGAATGACCCGGATACTATAATCATCCCGACAAATATAAGAAGAACTATAACTCTTAAACTTATAGAAAATGGACTAACATCACAAGGTGGTATAGTCATATTCGTGATAGTGGCCCATGAATATCGGCAGACAGAGGTATTCTATTCATGGATACACTTTCCAGAAGCAAAGGCTGTAACACACGACTTCCACTATTACAAAATAGAGGAACCTCCGGATGAATACACTCCTTTCGAGGAGTTTGAAATCCCACTAATTTACCAAGAGCACCTGCTCTGGTTTAAAGGCGCCCTAAAACATAACAATCACATCACCAGGCTCGGTCCACTAGGCAGACCAGGAGCAACGTGGCCGGTTCTAGCCAGCTACACACCACATCCAGACATCGAAAAAATGTCAGTACCAGAACTTTTAGCACAGCTAAAACAACTGATTAAAATACATAGACAATTAGTCCAATATGTAATGTGGACTACAACAGTCCAACCAGCAATTAACATTCCACAGCTGACCCCTCATCAGGGGAACACAAACAAAATTACACCACAAAACATACAATCATGTCTTGGTAAAACACCCGCAAAACGGGAACAAATTCCATTCTGGTTAGCACAAAAAATCACTCAAATAGAGGCAGTATTTCCTGATACTACACCTACTGAGAAACACAGAATTCTGACTATCTGTCTTCCAATGGGGATCGCACCACATGTGGAGGACTGTGACATTTGGGGCTCAGTCTTTGCTTCCATTTACACAAAAACACGTGGTGTTCAGTCCATGGCGGTAATACCAGATGTGCTAAGACAGATTCAAAATGAATACGGTCCAGAACCTGCTTTGTCTCTGGGTATGAAATTACTGAAAGACTTCAAGCAGGTCTCGGCTATATTATTAGCCAACATAAAAGGTGAAGCAGCATCTGCGGCGGTCCGCCAGAAATTGAAAGAAACAGATATAGCAGAACAGCCATTTGAACTAGCCAGAATGATAGAAAAATCCCATGAAGAACTAGGTAGAGATAGTTTGGGTGGGAAACCAGTAAAACCCCAACTAACTGAAAATCCTGAAAAGATATTTATTAAAAATAATCTAAACACTCCAAAAAAGAGTTGGGATGGAAATAAACAATCCACTCCCAAAGAAAAAAGATTCCAGTCCAGAGGAAGGTCTCCTCAACGAAGAGAAAGATCTCCGGAACGAGGAAACAAGTCTCCCCAGAGGGAGCCCTCTGAGAAAAGATATAACCTTAGAGATAGGGATAAATTAAGAAAACCTGACAGATATCAAGATATTGATACACGTCCCTCTCGATCTTTTCAGACTTCCTCGCAGAAATCGGAAAGAAGAGGACGGTCAGAACACAGGGAAGAGCACGTCAAGTCCAAAGACAAGGAACCTGCTCATCAAAGTAAAAAATTACAATTTCCAAGAAAGAAGGTAGCCAGTATTAAAATAATTAAACATGCCGAGGATACTGAGGACACAACTGAAAAACGGAGAGTGGGCTCAGGCAATGCTAGACAGCGCAGCAGAAGTGACCATAGCTTGCAAGATCTTGATGAATCTTCTGGAGACAGTGGACACGAATTAATACATTCAGGTGGAAACTGCAGATACCAGGGTTCGCAAACCTCATAAAATATACGAAATAACTTTACGTATAGAGGGAGATAAGACTAGGAAAGTAAGAGGTCTCTTTTGGGATAACCTTTCAAAAGCCTATGACATCCTTTTAGCTGAGAAAGACTGGCCACCAGAGTTTGTCAGGGAGTGCCCTCATGGCGAAGAAATGATTATGCCTGCCTTCTCAAATCATATTCCAATTCATAGAAAATATACATATGCAAGAAAATGGGCAGTAGCCCAAGCTCCTGCATTATATAAAAATCATGTAGGATGGGATGAGGACTCTCCTCCTCACAAAATCCAGTTAAAATGTCAACCAACTGCACAAAGTCAGTACCCAATTAAAAAAGAAGCTAAAAAGCAAGTCAGGGAGGTCTTAGACCAACTTGAATACCAGGGGGTGATTAAAACATGCACCTCTCAAATGAACAATCCTTTGTTTCCTGTTTCCAAGCCAGACGATTCATATTGTCTAGTTTTGGACTACAGACACCTTAACTCATGTTGCAAAACATTTGCAGTACAAAACTCACACAGTGCGGCACTAATGAATAACATTGTGCGCAAAAAATACAAAACGACATTAGACATCTCTAATGGATTCTTTTGTCAAAACATAGCACCTGAAAGCAGGTATTTGACCGCTTTCTCAATAATGGGGTCACAGAAAAATTTCTGTCGACTCCCACAGGGAATCAAGAATAGCCTAGGATTATTATCAGCAAGAGTAACAGAGTTACTACAAATATATGATGATGAGGCATTATCCTATGTTGATGACATCTATCTCACAGATGATGACCTGGATACTCACTTGAAAAGAGTGAACACCATAATACTTGGGTTCGCAGCTGAGGGTTACAAATTCAACTTTAAAAAGTCACGAATTGCCTATCTAACTGTCCTGTTTTTAGGATATGAATTATCAAGTGAAGGCAAAAGCCTAGCAGACAACGTCTTAGAGAAGTGCGCTGTACTCCAAGCACCAAAAACGCTGAAGAACTTACAATCAATACTAGGTTTCCTGAATTTCGGAAAAACATACATTCTAAATTATGCAGAGAGGGTTAAACCTCTCTATGAATTAATAAAACCTGATTTCAAACCAATCAATTGGACTCAGAAACACACAGAAATTTTAAGATCATTGCAAACAGACATGTTAGCTAAAACAAAATTACAAACTCGCGAAAACATAGGCAACCTTGTAATCCGAATCATCCCAGGAAGATGCGGATCCACGTACCTAACCTCTAATGAGGGAGAAACGGTACCAATAGCATACAAATCACACTTGTACACACAAGCTGAAAAGAAATTCAGTCTTACTGAAAATATTGTAAATGCGGTTCAAACTGCTGTAGCAAAAGAAAGAGCCCAAGCCCAAGAGAGAAGGATAACTGTTTTTACAGCAGAATCGGCCTTTGAGGCATTAACAAGCCCACGCAATTTGACTAATGTGGCATTAGATCCAAAATGGATACAATGGGAAAATTCTCTTGCTGCAGAAGACGTGAAATACTATTTTGACCCGGAAGTGAAAAAATTAAAAAATATAAAATATGAATTAGAATATCCTCTGCCAATCGAGATTCTGCCTCTACAACATTACGCCTGTGTAATATATACAGACGGATCAGCACAACCCGCAGTTGGGGGTAACCAAGCTTACAGTGCTGCGTGCGCAGTTGTTAAATGCCGGTGGCACGAAGGAAAATTGAGACCACTGGTAACTATGACTCAACCTGTAAAAGATAGTTCGGCTCAACAAACTGAACTACTAGCTTTAAAGATGGCGCTCGATATTGCCGATCGCGAATTCCCCGCACTAATAGTGTGCGATTCGCATTACTGCGTCAAATCTTACAATAATGACTTGCAGAACTGGGTTCAAAACGATTACAAAGATGACACAGGTGCCACAATAAAGCATAAAAAGCTTTGGGAACAAGTAGTTCTTTTGCAGAAAGAACTACAAAAGACTCACGTGATACATACACTGAGTCATCAACGTGATGGCGTTCACGTTGCAGGGAATTCATTGGCTCACAGAGCCACAGCGGAAGCAACTAATCCGGCTTCCGTAGCCACAAAAAAGCGTTCAGAAAAATACATAGACGGGAAACAATGCTGGCGGTAAAAACGTCGTCAAAAGGCGAATGTGCAGCATTACCTCTGAACTATCCACTCAATTATACATACATAATTGATGCAAACTCCGTTCCTTTTGCTCAAATCCCTGGAGTGGGGGATAGAGTAATTCCAAACACGAACAGGAGAGTCTTACTAATAGCAGACACACACATGGGTGAAGGTCTAGGGCATCGAGAGATCTTGAAATCTCTAAAAGAATTACAATCAGAATACTGGTGGCCGGGGATGAGCCTGCATAACTACAAATTTGCAATGGACTGTCCAGACTGCAACAGAGATCGCAGTGGCGAACCGACCGGAGTATTGCCAGGACCCTTCTTTTAGAAAGCATAAGGCTATCTATACGCAAAAATCAAGCAGGAGAAATGCGTCCCATTAATGTTTAAGACTAGATTCACTTAAAATGCAGACACCAGCGCTCGGCTGACGCCAGAACTGTTATAAAAGATTTGCGAGTCTTTATCGGCACATACGCAATTGGCATGCTACATTCTGACCAGGGGCCTGCTTTTAGCTCTCGAGTTTATAAGTAGGCAATGACCAGCATGGGCATTGCATTGCGGTACTCTTGTCCCTTCCATCCTGAAGGAAATGGGATAGTGGAAAGAAAAAACCGGGACATAAAGCAATCTATAACGGCGAGGGTATTAGGTTCGGGTGATGGGTGGGTCCAACATTTAACAAGTGTCCAACGTAGTCTTAATAATCTGCCAAGAAATTCTCTGAAAGGTTTCAGTCCGTACGAACTATTGTTCGGGACTAGAATGCATATTCAGGACCTCGATAGTCAGACTTCAGTGGTAGAAGAAAAATGCTTTGATATCAAAGTTCGTTTGGCTATTTTACAGGACTTAAATGAAACAAGAAAAGGCCTGAGCAACGTAAAGTTAAAACGGCAGCCTACAGCCACTGAAGATAAACCACCTGTCCCAGCAAGGCCTGCCTGGATTCCAAAGATTGGGGATCTGGTCAGAGAGAAGATCGCGGTGAAGAAGGAATTTGGGCCTTCTTACAGAAAAGCAGTACCTGTCTTAGCTGTCAGCGGAACAAGATCAGTTGTACTACCGCCTCTTGCTGGCAAAAAGGAGAACCGAGTTGTATCCATCGACCTGGTAAAACCACAATCATGTGGCCAATAAGAAGTAGTAGGCACAGTGGACTCCCAAGAAATAGCAGAAGACCAAATCTTGCTACAATCCAAGAGGTTCAAACTGAGAGACTAATCACTTTTGATAAACCTGCAGTGAATAAAAAAGGACTATGCAACAAAGCCATGAAACTTATGCCTCTTGAACCCCAAATTGCAACAGTTCGTCAAGAAACACCTGTCTACAATGATGTAGCCTCAGACTATGCTAATGAAACAAAAAATGCAAAAGCAACTGAAAATCCGGAAGCAATTCCAACAATTGACAGAACTGCATCTGGCTACTTCATCAATTTTGATAACTTTTCTGAAGATCCAAGCAAACCTGAAGAAACGCCAGCAACAAAAACTTTCAAAGATAAAGTAACAGAACTTCTACATCAACTCAAAGAAACCTACCTGATTTCTCCATGGATTGAATTTTGGATTGTGTTAGGTGTACTTTTCCTCCTGCTTTGGCTCACCATGGTTCTTTGTTTGGGAAAATTCATTGAAGGAAAATATAGTACAATGGACACAGCAAGTCAGAACATCAACTTGGTCCTAAAGCCACACAAGTCATCTCACATCGAGAAAAGAGAACTATCAGTGAATGTCACAGCCAATCCAATACCCGGTGGGGTAGCATGGGACAAAACGGATTATGAAATCTATGGCCCGGTTGAGCTCTTGAAATATCCACATCAGTTCAAGGTTTCATTAAGTGACTTTGTAAAACCGAGTACATTCTCTGATGATTGGGATTTTGAAAGTATTAATGATATGATGTCAGATTTAGTAATGTCAGCAAAATTTACAGAACATGATTACTTACAGGGTTCATCAAATTATGAAGAAATGTATTGTTACAATCACTTTGCACATCACTATTTGCATAAATCTGCTCAACCTAGAAATATTTTTAATTATAATCAATGGGAACATTGTGCAACTCCACCTAAAAGCAGTTCGAAAACATTTTACGAGAAATTCCCATATTTCTCAGGGTTTAACACAAGTGATGCAGAAACGTTTTATTTCAAACTGTTAAATAAGACGGGTAAAAACAATGCTGACAAATACTAAATTGATCTATTCGGAAACATTTTATGAAAAAATTATTACGTTTGGTTTTGATTTCTGGAAAAACAACATTGAAACAAAAACCATCTGGGGTCCCAAAGATTGGCAGGTACAAGGTTTAGAAGCATTATTTAGAGCCTGCATGATCCCCGAACAAATAATATTCTTGAATGATACCATTCAACAGACTACTTGTCTTGGCCTAGCCAAGATAAAAGATTTAAACAAACTGTCTATTCCAAAGCCAACACCTGACAGTAATAGCACTACAGATGTTGAGATAGACGTATCCCATATTTTTAACCAAAACAGAACACATCCTGATTGGAAAAAATGGTTGATCTGGCCCACAGACACAAATAACTGTCAAGATAGATTCCTGAACAAATTACAGGGGTTAAAAATGACCAGGCCAGACCCTAGATACTCCCAGAGACAACATCCAGGGATAGTTACAACATACAGTGTAGGCAAACTATGCCTTGAGTGGCTACAAAAATCCACACTGGCTGAAATTAAGCAACACTTGACTTTACTTAAAGACGGTGCTGACTTGCGTGATTTTATAATGGGACCACGCAAACAGCATCAAAAACGTTTCATAGCGGCCGGTATATACGCTGCGTACAACGAAGCTTGGAAAGTAATGCAAATTGAAACAGCAGAAAAAATATGAGAAATTGATCGTATTAATTTGGAAAAATCACTTTCTGTTGTGGACAATGGGTTAATGACTCTGGACTCACTGGACAGGATTGTATCATCTGCTATTGATATAATCGAGCAGGACTTACTAATGTTACAACACGGTCAGTCCCAATTACGTTCTATTGTACAGCTTGGCTGGATGTTGCAAAATATGCGTTCATGCTACGTGCCCTGGCGTTTAATCAACACAACGTCATTATTCTCTATCTTTAACCTTACTGATAAACAAATCAGTTTGGCACAAAAAGGAGCAGACTATACGATTCTGAGCATTGAAAAACTTGAGAGATTACCATTGACAATGTCCGAAAGACCTGTCATTGAATGGATAATACTCTGAATAATTACAATTCCGATAACAACTTTCCAATTTGAATACTGCCAAGAGTATATACCAGCGGGCCAGTATGAAAGGTTGGGTAAAGGGTACATCAAGTCATCATGGAAATGACCTTACACACACACGTTACAGTGAAAAGAAACAGAATGTATTTCTTAGTGGTAACAATTGTAAACGATCACTAAGCGGTATACTTCTGTGTCAAGGTATTAACCTGCATGGGGCCTGTGAGGGGACTTCAAATAACCTTTCATGTCACCAACACGGCACACCTGCAACACGAATAGAGCCATTCTTTAGACGGCTTTCTAACGGGAGCTATATTCTAATAGTGGACCACAGCTGTTGTGGCATGATGCCAGGGAAAGCCTATCTCGTCAGCGTGAGTTCCATGGTCACTTGCTGTATGCAAGTATTGTATCCAAACAGCACTCCAGATACGGAGGCAACAATTTGGCATTCTTTGAATATCTCTTCTATCCGAATTGATACTTTAAGCAGAATAAAGTCTGTTCTTTTACAGACAACTTTGCCCTTAACGTCATCAAAAGAAACGTATGATCTGCAAGTTGCAAGGACACCGGCAGAGATACATAGCCTTTTATCAACAAATTGCCCCGTGCATTTCGCAGAAATGCTAAGTCAAATCCTAAATATGTCAGATACCAGTGGCATCCCACATGTATTTAAGACAATTTTTTCGGGACTGTTAACACCCTTCAAAACAGTTCTGGGCATTTTTCCTAATTTTGTCCATTCTGTCTTTGGCGGCCTACCACTTCTTTTGGGACTCGTAGCAGGAATTCTATTTTTGATCCTTCTGCTCCGATATGGCAAGCCAAGTCGCAGACAAGACTCCAGCAACAATGGAAGAAACGATCCTAGCTATACGCTATCGGGACCGCATAACTAAAGTCCTTGGATTAGCCCGGCTAAGAGATCTGAATATGACCTGGTTTCTTTCATTCAGACCCATCTGGCAGAATTGCATCTTACCTGTGCTTCGATGTATGCTATGCGGAGAAGAATGCGTGTTGGACGTCTGTCTTACACTACCATCAGCAGTACCATTGGATACAGATACTTTGCTAAATCCTGGAACGGCTCATGCATCGTGTTGTCCCCAGCGGCTACCCATTCTGATGACGGCATTTGTTGAGACTTCACCACTACGATTAGGGGGTAGTGAAGTACGAGATGAGAGCAGTATCACCCAGGTACGACCTTCTGTGGGCATTGCTGATCCTGACATCGATGATGGCGATCATTCTCACGACTGTACTGTTGCGGCATTTTCAAACTTGGTCGAACTTTCACCTGAAGCCGTAGACCAATTTTTTGAAATGATGTTCTCCCCTGAACAGAAAGAATAACTTTTTTAAGCAACGAGCACACAGCGTTCCCTGAACTCTGAATTCGGCCTTCAGCTTTGATAAACAAAAGCTACTGAAAATATTTGGAACTGTTTTTTCCCGTGAAAGCAAAAGTATTTTTTCTCACTTCCAAAATATTTACTTTTTTTAGGCACAAAGTACTCTGCTTAAAGTAGAACTATTCTTAGAGAACATAGCTTCTATTTTAGGAACTCTAGAGACAATATATTACCTCAGCCTCTAGCATATTTACAGAATTTGTATTATTATGTGATGGAATGGTCTCGACCTTCTTTTCTGTATTAAGAGCCATTTCATGGGTACAGTACCACTACTCATTCTCGTGTATTACCATATACCATTTCAATATGCAAATTTATGTTTTTTGGGGTGGGTTGGAAAACACATGCATCATTATATGTTTATATGTTTACTATTGCTTAGTTTTAAGTAATGTGGGACATTAGATCGTGGAGTGGGTGTTGTAGTTCTATTTAGGACCCTAAATTCGATAGTCCTGATCTATGCCCTTATGTGGTTATAATAAATAATATCCTTATAAAGGCATAAGAATCATATCCATATTTAGTCATAGCCCATGCTGTCCAAATTAAGCAAGGCTACTTCCCCAGGCTCCTAGAAAGTACAACGAGTTCTGTAAACAAACCAAACCTCCAGCGACCTGGGAATTCCCCATTGCTTTTGTTTTGATTTCGTCCTAGAACTCCTGTGAGCACTCTAAGAACGGCCAGTTCTTAGTGACATCTTCATTGATGTCTTATGTCCAACCTTACGTCAAAACGCGGCACCTTTCAGGTATAAATATACCAACGTTGCCGTAAGCAAAGACACGGTGGTGGTTTTGGAGCAGAGCGGCTATCTACTTGCCCGAGAGCCCAGCTGATGCGAGAGCCCACGGAAGCCGCCCCTCCTCTTTGACGCACTGAGAGAGACGCTGTCGTTTCTCCTGCCGAGAAATCCAGCTCCGGTGTTTCCGGATACCCTCGCGGGTTACTGGGATATCGAGTCCAGAGAGAGAGATACCAGACCTCCTGCTTTCTAATATCCAGGTACGGAGCTGACTAAACCCTTAAAGAGAATTCTTGATTCAGATTCCTTGGCAAAACCAACTTAACTTAAACTGCTACTTACTTACTCCTTCCCACGTATTAGGCTTAGGTCAGGTGCACCGGGGTAGGCGTATTTAGAAGCACCAGTTGAGTACGTTAGTCAATGTATATTTGTATGTATATATTTTATCCATTTTAAAGAAACATATGGCTAAGAAACCATATCAATGCTTTTACAGTATTATTTTATAATACTCCTTTTACTGTACACACTTTACTTTATGCTAAGTATTGCAATTATGGCAATTCATTTCTCTTGCATGAGAAAGAAGACTGCTCAATAAATAACACCTTTTATTGAAAACGCCCGTCTCTCTTTTCTCTGCACTCTGGTGAAACTAAGTATGCACACTTGACTGAGTGAAATAGCTGTCTATTGTTTTCACACGACTCTAGAGATACACTCTTATTCTGAGGGAGCAAAGTTGTCATGTTATATGGTTGTCAGAAGCTAATCCCTTCTTGTCTATCCAGGGAGGTTAAACTCCTCCTCGTTTATTCGAGAAAGCTCCTAGTGACCTCTGAGCTAGCTGGCAAACCTTAAGTCTAATATAGTCAGTAGAGACCTAGTCGACCTCAGTCCTACGTCTACACTGCTGAATATATTATTCCAATGCGGAGAGCCTATTGGGAATATAGGAACTACACTACAAGAGGGCCTCCTTGCTCCACCGCAGCTGTCGCAGGCCTCGTGGGTCGCCAACCGAGACGCCTCCCCCAGCGCCTCGGCACCTCCGCAGGCCCTTCTTCTTCGCCCCGGGTCCCGCTCCTCACCGTGGGGTACAGGCACTGCAGCAGATAGGGCGGGCCCGTGGGTCCCAGCGGGTCGCAGGCCTCCAGCGATGCAGGGCCCAGTCCTCGGTGAGTTTCGAGGGCCGCCGTGTCCTTTACCGGCACCTTCCTGCTCTCCTACACTGCTCCTTGGGTTCCCTTGTAGCGATTTGCGTCAGTCCGCCCAGGCCGCAGGTCCTGGCCTCTTCAGTGGCACTCTGCTGCCTTCTCGCGTCAGCCTCCTGCTTCGGGCCGCGCCTCGTCCCACAGTGCCCGGCGGCAGCCGTAAGTAGCTCAGGACTGCGGAGTCCGCCGATCCCAGAGGGGGCACCACTCGATTAGGCTCACAGGGGCGCCAGACTCCAGGGCCCCGCCCGGCGCCTTCAGCAGTGTCCCGGCCTCACTATGGGCCGCGTCAACGGTCGTCGGGTCCTTGGGTACTTTTTGCGCCTTCTCCCTTCAGAGCCGCTCTGCCGCAGCCGGCCCTCGGTCTCCGCTGCCACAACACCGATCCAGGAACCACCGAGCCCCACAGGCTCCACGCTGCGCCCTCTCACCGTTCCCGCACAGTGTAGGTACGGAAGACACCTCAGAAGGATATACTGCAGGAGAATTAGGGGTCTGAGGACAGAGCGTTAGCAGATCGCGTCCGCCATGATGGCTGGCTGGCCACGCCCCCTCTCTTGTGCACTTTTAGAGTGTCAACTAATTCAAAATATAGGACTGAGGGCAAACGTGTGTATATATAGATAAAATAAGACTAGTGCTGGCACCAGTATTGCCAGAGTCCACTTAGGACTTGAACGCCCATAGTGGTTTATTTACCAGGATCCCACCAGCCCTAGCATGGTTGTCTTTATAAACCACTTTGATTACCTCAAGTTGGACTTGAGCACCAATATGCCGTAAAAAAGCCTTTAGCTTTAATTTTGGTACACTATCGAAGGCATACTTGATATTAAAAATGCAGAATAAATGGATTCCTTCCCTAAACTGCAATATTTATCTGAGCGAGTTTACCTGAAAACCTGGTCGACAACTATTTTATTCTGAAAGCCTGCATGGGAAAGGGGTGATACAATCATTGTCCCTCACCAATTCCTCTAGTGTGCTAAGGAGGAGCATGCATACTTTTTTTGTAATAGTCGTTCAGGCCAGTTGGGCAATAATTTGCCTTACTGTTGATGTTCCCTGCTTAAAAACCTGAACTATCTCAGTTCCACACAATGCAGGCATAGAGTCTAAGGAATCGACCAAATGTTACCTCTTCTACACTTTGTTGGCCGTTTTTCTGCTGTGTGCAGCATTTTCATGAGCTTGTGATCCATTTGCGCTAGAAACACTTTTTTTGTTGAAATGTACAAATTCATTTATGTAGCAAGAACTGCAAAGCCATGTGTATGAGAAAATATAATGACTGCAGAAAGGCATAATGCCTTCAGTTGTTTGATGGTACAGTGCACAAACATTAGTATTATCTGTCATGGGTTACTATGTCTAGAGTCTGCAGCATTGCTGTCTTTCAAGTCTATGGTGTTATAATTAGCCTTTTCTTGTGGCAGGAGGGGTTAGTTATGTTTGTGACAAATAATTAATTAATATCAAGGAGCCCCCACCCCCTTGTGGCTACGTTTGGGAGTTTGAAACGCTTGTTGCTCTAGAACGAGTGGAAATTCTCTTTTATGTGAGATTCTCTATGCTTAAAATTTTGTTAAGTTAGTGAAATTATCAGCATACCACTTTGCAGTTAACCATGTCTAGACCAAAAACTCACCTGTAGGTGATTGGGACAAACTGACAAATATAAAGACTGACAAAAGCAAAACACAAGATGATATTGGATGGTTTGGCGTAAAGACCGATCTCCCACTTGGAGCCTATGTGTGCCATCATGTAGAGAAATTGCCTACTATGTTAGTCCACAGTTCTTTTCTGCCATCGCCATCTATTTATTTTATTTATTCAAAGTTTTATATAGCGCGAACAAGATCCTTACAGATATCAGAGCGCTTCACAGAGACAGGGGTAGGGGCAGCAGGAATGAACAGAGATAATGGGAGCAGTATAATAGTCACTAACATAAAAGGATAACAGTAACGTACAGAAAACATATCAATATACAATCAGGTAAACAAGTAATATAAGACGGCAGAAGTCATTGATCCCACTACAGAAGGGTTCAGGTAAACCTTGGATGTGTGGATGGCTTATACCAATTTCTTAGGATAGAGAGAACACTGGGTGGGGGCATCGGGAGGGTGATTCAATAAACCAAAGTGTATCATATATTGGTCGGTAGTAAGAGAGTAGCGTAGTAATGTCACCATCAAGTAGGAGTATAGTGCCAAAGGACAAGGTGATCAGTGATACAAAGCAATGCAGAGTCTCTGATCCAGCACCTATAAAGTTCAGGAGATCTTGGCCAGAAGGATGGTTTTCACCTCTTTCTTGAAGAGTGCAGTGGAGGAGATAAGCCTGGTTTCAGGAGGGAGCGCATTCCAGATCCTGGGTGCCATTCCTGAGAAGGAGCGTTTGTATGTTTTTTCTTTCCGGAATCTACGAGGTTTCAGGAGTAGATTTTTTGTACTTCTATTGGATCTCGAACCTCCTGATATAGACAACTTTTGAGCGAGGTAGTTGGGTGCATTGTGGTGCACGGCCGAGTGTGTCATAACTGCAATTTTTAGCTGTATTCTGGCTTCAAAAGGCAGCCATTTTAGAGACTTTAAGTCTGGGGATATATGCGAATGTTTTCTTGAGCCAGTAATGAGTCTCGCGGCAGCGTTCAGGGAGGCTCTTAGGGGTGCTGTTGTGGATAGCGGGAGTCCGCTGAGGGCCACAATTCCGTAGTCTATGCGAGGGATGACTAAAGCTTGTACAGCAGTTTGGAAGTCTTTGGCAGGGAGGAAGGGTTTAAGTTTCCTCAGTGTGTTGATTTGCAAATTAGCTCCTTTTGTGGCTTTGCTAACGTGCTGTTGCATGTTGAGCTTGGCGTCGAGTGTGATGCCTAGGGATTTCGCAGAATCCACGATGGTAGGTTGGACATTGAGTGCTGTTAGGTTATTGAGCCAGGTTTGGGTGGTGGAAATTTTCGCCGGGGGTGAGATGAGTAGGAACTCAGTTTTCAGAGCATTTAGTTTGAGGTGATTATCGGCCAACCAAGATTGAGTGTTACTAAGTGTGTAATTCAGAAGTTTGATATCTTCCGGGGATTGTAGCTTTAGGTAAAGTTGTGTGTCATCGGCGTACATATGGAATTGAACATTGGATGCTTGGAGCAAGGTGGCGAGCGGTTCCATGACGAGGTTGAACAGTGTGGGGGAGAGGGAGGATCCTTGTGGAACACCTAGATCTGCAGGCACAGGTGTAGATAGCACATTGTCGATCTTGAACTTCTGAGACCGGTTATGAAGGAAGGAAGAAAACCATTTGAGAACAGTTCCCGATAGACCCATTCTAGTGCTTAGCAACTCCAGTAAGTTCTCATGTTTGACCGTGTCAAATGCTGAAGAGAGGTCAAGAAGGATGAGGAGGCAGGACTCATTGCGATCAAGAATTTGGAGGGCGTCATCAATTAGGTGTGTCATAGCTGTTTCCGTGCTATGTTTCGCTCGGAAGCCTGATTGATGAGGGTTGAGGAGGTCAAATTGGTCAATGTGTTTTGTTAGTTGGAGTTGGACACATTTCTCCAGCAGTTTGGCCAGGGTGGGGATATTGGTGATAGGACGGTAATTGTTCAGGTCAGATGGGTCAGCTGTAGGTTTCTTGAGTATAGGCGTGACTTGCCCCACCTTGAGGGAGTCTGGAATGAGACCTTGTTGAAGGGAGCTGTTGATGATTTTGGTCCAAAGAGGGAGGAGCAAGGGGACGAAGTCTTTTACAGCATTAGCAGGTAGGGGGTCTATGAGGTGATTAGAGGGCTTCAAGGTGCAGAGCAGTTTGTGTATTGCTTCTTCCGAGTAGGTGTCGAAGTACAGCCATGATGCCTTGTTTTTAGGTTGAGTGTTAGACATTCTAGTGTGGTTGGGGAATCGGCTTACATCCATGATGAGGTCATTTCTTATGTTGTCGGTCTTTAGCTTAAAGAAAGCAGAGAAGGCTTCACAGTGTGGGGTGTCGCTTGTTGTGCTGTTTGATTGTAAGGGTTGTGTCTTTGTTTGAGTCTTGATTAGTTCGAACAGCTTTCTTGGCCTGTTTTTTGCTTGGTCCAACTGGCGGCTAAAGAAGTCCGACTTTGTGCGCTTTATTTTCCTAAAGTAGGCATTTCTCTTGTTCTTAAGCGTTTTGAGATGCAGTGATGAGGGGTCAGATCTCCAGGTACGCTCTGCCATTCGCATAGTACGCCTGTCGTCATTGAGTCTGCCGTCATACCAGGGGTTAGAAGTTTTGGTGGAGACTCTCTTCAGTTGCAATGGGGCGACTTCATTGACTATTGAATTCATAGAGTCAAGGTAGTGGTCGGTCAGTGATTGAACATCCGAGGCACCTTAAGGGGGAAGGAGGAGACTGCCGATGTGGGGAGGCAGGGTAGTGGGGTTAAGATTCTTCATGTCCCTTTTCCAGGTTTTGGATTTGGTTGGTTGAGCCGGGTTAGATTTAACTTTTTCGTTGATAAAGAAGGTGATAATGTGGTGATCTGACCAGTCGCAGGGTTGGATCGCCTCCAGTTGGGTAGAGTCCTCTTTGGCGATGATGAGATCAAGTATCAAGCCTTTGTCGTGTGTTGGTCTATCGCATATTTGGGTGAGGTCAAGCGCATTAAGGAAAGTTTTGAGACTATTCACCACTGTGTCAATCTGATCGTTCCAGTGGAGATTAAAGTCACCCAGGTAGACTTGGGTGGTCTGCCGACCGTCATTTGATGTGATCGTGTCCATGAGTTGTTGGGTGAATATGAGGTTGTCACCAGGCGGGTGATAGATGAGATGTAAAGCACAAACTTGTTTGCCCTCGCTGGTGATATCGAGGCAGAGGAGTTCACAGGAAGTAAGGGAGGGGGAGGTGGCTTTAGTAACGGAGAGGTTGCTCCTAAAAATGCATGCAATTCCCCCGCCCGTCTTGCCAGGCCTGTCCAGTCTAATGATGTGATAATTGGGGGGAACTAGTATGTCCATTATCGGGGTAGAGGCTTCAGTAAGCCACGTTTCAGTCAGAATGGCTAGGTCCAGATCCATTGCTGAGACGAGATCAGCGATGTCGGAGGAGTGTCTCTGGGCAGATCTGCAATTGAGTAGGATGCATTTGAGTTTGGGAGTGAGAAGGGTGGTCGAGCCTTCTAGAGAGAGGGGGACTTTTCTGAGGTTGTTAGGGACGGAACCTCTGTTGCTAAGGGTTGGGAGCCTCAGAGGATTTGTGAGAATTGTGGGTATGGGGATGTGTGTGTTGGATATGTGTTTTACCGGACCTGGGCCATAAGAGCGTAGGAGAGAGCATAGGTCGCGGTCCGACAGTGAGTTGAGGACACGACGGGGGCGGTGGGAGTTATTGCGAACGGGGATAGTCGGCCAGCGCGGGGGTCGTTGGAGGCGAGGGTATGTAGGGAGGGTGCGTCGTTTGTAGTGTAGTGGGATGGTGGGAGGTAGACTGGGCTGTGAGAAGAGAAGGTCTTTGATTGCGTGGAGATCTTTTTTGATTTGTAGGAGATCCTCTTTGACTTGTTGGAGGGTGGATAAAGTCAGGTCAGGAGGTGGATTGGAGATGGGGTTGGTGGTGAGAGCCATTGGTGAATGGTTGAGTAGTGAGCTGGAAAGCGGGCAGGGTATCGAGGGGGGGGATATGCTAGCGTTGTTGGAAGGTTCTACGGTGATAATGAGTGGGATGGCATTCGAAGTGTGGGCGGGTTTGTGGGCGAGGGGTGTGGGTGAAGTAGGGGGAGGGTGGGAGGCATAGGTAGTGACGTCAGTGGGAGACGGTGCCAGTGAGTTGAAGAGTGAGTGAAGGCTAAAGACAGTGGGGGTGGCAGGAAGGTAGTGGGGGCTGAGAATGGGAGGGGAGAGAGGGGGGATGCTAAGGTAAGGGAGGCAGTATGTTCTGTGGGACTGGTTGGGAGGGTGGGAGTGTCGTGAGTGAGAGTGGGGAGGGAGCTGTGGAGGGAGAGGGATCTGCCGTGGGGGGGAGGCAAGGGGGGGAGATAAACTCCGGACGGTGGTGTGTTCAGAAGCGTTCGTGGGGGGTGTAGCGTGGGGGGAAGGGGGTGTGGGGGTATCGAGGATGTGGGTGTATCGAGGATGTATGGGGGGAGTGTACTCACATGGGGACTGAGAGTGGGGGGGAACAAAGGGTGGGATTTGTCATTGTGCGTGCCGTTCTGGTGCTGATCTAGGTAGGAGGTGTTGTGGGTGGGAGTTGTCAGGGGAGATAGGGATGGGAGAGGTATGAGTGGGGGTCAAAGGGGTAGTGTTAGAGGGGCGGCTAGTGTATGAGGGGGAGAGATTTGTGTCTGCGCTTGGGGAGTGTGGGGCGGTAACAGCAGGTGGGCGATTGACTAGGGTGCTGGGGGTAGAGGTGAGGTGCGTGTGGATCCGACGCTGAGCTATGTTATAAGTGTTGTGGGTGGGGGCTGCGACGTCAGGGGTGATAGTGCTGGTGAAGTTCTGGGTGGAGGTCTGCAGCTTGGAAAGGTGCCCTTTGAACTTGGGGAACAGGTTGTCTAGTAGTTCCAGGTTCTTGTCCGTGGATTGATTTAGGACAATCCCGTTATTGTAGATAGTAATGGTGGTTCTGCCAGGGAAGAGTTGGGAAGGTGTGATAGAAAGAGCTAGGCCATGAGCTGTTTTCCTGGTGGTGGAGACGGTGAGTAGGGTTAGGAACGCTTTTCTCCATTGGGCTCTGCGTGAGGTGTGGAAGATGATATCAATGTTCAGGGCTCCATTGCCCGGTGAGAAGTAGGTGTCGGCAAAGGGTGTTTCAGGGTGCGACCTCAAGAAGTTAAGTTTAAAGCGTTTAGCGGCTTTTTTGGTGAGAGTGGAAGGGTAGTTGATTCTATATGTGTGCTTACTGATGAGATCCATGTTAGGATGGCTGTAACGTTGGGTGTGGGAGAAAAGACGACAATAAAACTGTCAGCCGTTGGTTACAGGGCACAGGAGTGACACTAGAGAGTGACCAAAAGTAGCCAAAAATATAAGAGGTAGCAGTCGGTGCAATCCAGGAACAAACAGTGCGTAGGTGCAGCTTACACAATGTACAATATATGAGAGGTAGCAATCAGCTTACACCATGTAAAATATATGAGAGGTAGCAACCAGTTAGGTGGAGCCAAATTGACACATCATAATGTAAGAGGTAGTAACGGTGTAATCCAGGTGTAGAAAGTGGCTGGGTGCAGCTTACATGACTAAACGAAGTAAATGAGGTAGTAATCAGTGCATCATAGTGGTAAAGTGAGATGGAAGTAGCTTACAATAATGAACCAAATAAATGAGGTAGCGATCAGTGAATGAAAGGGATAAAAGTGAGATAGGTGCAGCTTACAACATATACAGTATACAAATAGGGCTAAACTACTAATGAATTACTAGATCCAATATAGGTGCAAACAAATTACTGCAATAACAAGTATGGCACTAGTGAGCAGCCGGTAAAATATGAGGTAGCAATCAGTGCACTGTCGGTGAGGAAAAGTGAAAATGGGTGTAGGTTACATAAGGTGTAGAATACCAATAGTAATATAATACTGCAGTAAAAGGCAGACACTTAAGCACACCAAGAACACCAGGTTACATAAAGTGTAAAATACCAATAGTAATATAATACTGCAGTAAAAGGCAGACACTTATTTAAATACAGAGCTATGTAAAGTATGTGGTACCGATAGTAAATAGTAGTCAGAAAGACTAGTCCATGATGGCCGCCGAAGAGAGAAAGAGTAGTCTAAAAATGGCCGCCAAGTAGGGAGGATAGAATCATTAGTCCTCTTTTAGTTGTTGCTGTTTTCATAGCAGGGAGGAGCAGTTTCAGATTCTATTCCGGCTGGCTCAGGATCTTGCATGCCATGGGGAGTCTTATCTCAGTTTTGTTATCTTAAGTGGAGCTGCTGAGGGGCCTCGTGGGTTCAGGCGGTACAGGAGGGGATTAAGTGCTCAGTTTATGTCTCCGGCCATTTTGAACAAAAGAGGTTTTTTTCAAAACGAAAACGAGTGGGGCAAAATAAGTAACTTATCCAGCAAAAACGATTGGGGCACAGTAAATACCTTTATCAACCTTCACTTCAGCATGCGTTCTGCAGACCCAGCCTCAGGGGCAAATACGATCTTTTGCCAGCGTTTGCATATCACGGTGGCAGTGGCGCCCAGATCGACAGGCTCACCTCCGAGCCGAAGGGGGCCGCCTCTGCTCCTGTGTATTACAACTGTGCATCACATCCCAAAAAGAAACGTGAGCGCGCGCAGGATCGTGCAGTCCAGGGCAAACCATTCCCAGGGCAAACCATTTCTTCTTGCCGGGCTCACCCCCAGAAGTTGGATGTTCGGCGTGTGAAAAACCGTGGCAGACCCCTCAACCCTCTCCTCCACTCCTAGAACGACGGCGGCTGCAGGCGGAGGACGAGCTGCCAGGCACACAGCCCACCCGGCCGGGCAGGACGCGCCGAGCCCAGCCCGCAGTGATCAACCAGGCGGGGAAGCCCTCACTTGCCCGCACTCCGCCAGTCCGCCACGTCCCACGCCTCCTCCGGCTCCACTACCTCCGGGCGCCCACCTCCCCTGGTGTCGTCGCAGTGAGGCGCAGGAGTCAGACCGGAGCAAGCAGCCAGGCGCAGAGCCCAGCGGACGAGACAGGGTGCACAGCTCCCAGCAGGACAACGGAGGTCCCAGCAGCAACCACCGGCGGGCAGCACCACTCCGCAACAACGTGTCCGTCGCACTCCAGGCGCCAGCAACGGTCCAGGTCCACTTCAGCGACGTCCCGCAGGCAACCACCGACCCCGCCAGGCACACCAGGCAGCAGGCATCCGCAAGTTGGTCAGCGGGGAGCCCAAGGTCCGAGGAGGAAGGCGGGAGTGTCTCTGGAGTGTCTCGGTCACAGTCCTCGGTCAGATCGGGGATCCTCAGCAGACTTCATCCAGCAGGTAAGGAAATCCAGTTACTTGTTGTAATCCTGTTACTTGTAGCTCCAGTTACTTTAGCGTTGCTCCAGACGGTGCAGCTCGGAGCTAATGGGGATAAAAACCAAAAAAACTGGATCCCCAGCACAGGAGCTCTTACAGGGAGCTCTTATCCGGCGGCCATCTTGGAGGCCTGTTTATTATTTCCTCAGATTCAGTGTTCATTAGTTAATATTGTGAAATTGGTTAATATTGTGAAATTGGTTTTGAGTGACTTTATCATTACGTTGGGATGGAAAAGTCCTCTGCATGGTTATGGACATGCATCCCTTTCCTAAGTGCCCCAACAGTACTGATGTCTGGGTCCTTAATGCTGATTTTGTTGTCGTAGGCTAGCATGGATCATCTGTGCGTTAATTATGACTTATGCCTTTCTCATGGATTGCAGTCTTGTTGGACTGGAGTGGGTGCACCTAAAGCGCTACCCTCATAGTGGTGAAGGTCACTGTGGTGAAGGCCACAGCCTTTACCAGGAGTTAAGCAGCACAAGTGGGGTTGCAGCATAAAGTGTAGTGATCAGTCGAAGTGAACAGGTCCTTGTTAACCTGTGTCACTGTAGTGAGCCCTGCAGCCTCACTCATTCAAAGTTCTGCTGCTGTTTGCTTACCTCACATGTTGGTCTACATTGGGTTGTTGCACAGTGCTGTGCAGCACCAGAGTGGTGTATCTGCTCTGGGTGTAAATGTGCCTGGGAAGGGCACAATACATTGATAATGCAGTACTGTCAGCGAGACCCATAAACCAGGGCGGGCTACTGGACAGGCATCTGCTGTGCTGAGAGGGTCTATGGCTGTGTATAGCAAAGGTGTGGTGACCCTGTATGTCGGGGGAGGGGGCACTGGATCTGGTAATAGATGCAACCTGAGCAGGAGCGTCGCTGGAGGAGTGAGATCGTCGTGGGATCCCCCCATGCACCTACATCCACATGAGGGACCGGCATTTAAAACTTTGCATCACATTCTCTCAATCAAGGGAAGGACTGAAAGACTTAACCTGCCAGGAGGAGCTGTGAGAAACCTCTGGTCTCTGTGGAAGCTCGACCATGTATGAGGAGCTCAGTGTTTGCTGAATGCAGCCTGTCTGGGCCGCATGCAGCAAGCTCACTTGAAAGAGCCATTATTACTCTGGCGCCTGCCGAGGGGGCATTCTCAGGAACTCTGAAGGCTCTGATGCTGCAGGTGTGGGTAAGACTAAATTCAGGCACGATTACCCTGGGGAACTTGCTTGCTAGGTAGCGCTTTGGCAATGGAATACTTTTAACTTTACCATAGAGTCGGAGTGGACTCTTGAGACTCAGACTACAAGTGGGGTTTACTCTGGATGTTGCCTAAAGTGAATGGGGAATAACCATGATCGCTAGTGCGAGGAGGGAGTGGGACACATGAATTTGCCTACGAAACATTAGAAACCTGACCTGAGGGACACGTTGTAGTTGTTTGTGAACGTTTGTGTCAGTAGGGGTAAAATAAAATAGCTCTTTTTTTCCTTTTCATAAAAGTTAGTATTTGGCTGGACAATAATTGATTGCTGCTGCTATGTGTATTTTGAGTTCTGAGCCTGTGTTCTCACCCTCTATCTACCATCCTCCCCTACAAGGGAATCTTGGACTGTTCAAATCACGCTAACCCTGAGAGTGAAGTGCTGAATGGGTACTTGGCCCATTTGATCAGAATCCATAGTAAGTTACACACCCGGACATCAGGAGTAAAATACTTCCACCCCGCTTAGTTGTGTCAAGGTCCGAGAAATTTTAAGGCATGGACAAAGTGGGCTCTGGCCCCACCTTTCACGGGGCCCCCTCTTTTAGTGATGGCAAAAGGCCTGCCTTTCATTTAAAACCAATTTTACTTCTTGCTTTATATCATTTTTTTGCTTATCATTCTTATCAGCCAATGCCTCTCTTATCCTTGTAAAAATGCACAGCACGGGTTACTGAGAACGTTGTTAAAGTAGCAGTCATGTCGTGGGTGGCTGGGCATGCACATTGAGCTTCAGTTGGGCATGCCCAACCCAATTACATTTGCCTGTTCAATCTAAAGACAGCAGAATCAGTTAATGAAGGAGGGGACTATTACCTTGCTGTATGGTGTCTTGTGCATCCAACACATGCCAGTACAATCTCTCTGGGAGTACATAAATGAATGACCACTGTTAGAAGGGGTGATCCCAGAGGGACAGGATATGCTCTCCCGACCACTCCGTGACCCACCTCTCCCAAGAATACTGCAGAGTCTTAACGTGAGGTCCCCGCCGGGGAGGACTTCGGGTCTAGGATCGTACACACTGAGCTCACACCACACTTATGAACGGACACCACACCGTGGATTTCAGTAAACCAGTTCTATATCAACAGTAAAGATTTAAGCAAAAGGAACACGTATTTACAAGCGATCGAGGGATCGTAAAGTCTCAGTGGTAAGGAGGAGGTAAGCGGGACAGTCTCAGTATTAGGCCAGTACGAAGCGTACCCTGCGCACAACTCTCAATCCTCGAGCCGGGGGATACGGAAGATGGAGGTCGTACTGGCTGCTCCACTCACTGCTTCTTGAACAAGGTCGTGTTGGTAGCGTCGATGGTCCAGCCGGACCAGAGTACTCCTCCAGCCGCGACGAGGTCAGCAGGGCTCGATCCGGAGCGAACAGAGTGTCTGTCAGTTCTGAGGAGCCGCGACCACGTCCGCAGGGCTCAGGATGTTCAACGATGTCCATAGAGTTTCAAGGATGAGCCGCGACGAGGTCAGCAGGGCTCCGAGGTTCCAGTTCCTTCTCCACGAGGATGAGCGGCGACCGCGTCAGCAGGGCTCAGGGTGTTTCAACGAATGTTCCTTGGCTCTCAAGGACGAGCCGCAACGAGGTCAGCAGGGCTCCGAGGTTCCAGTTTCTTCACGAGGATGAGCCGCAATCAGATCAGCAGGGCTCTCTTGTCCAGGATACAACTGCCCGCTAGTTCTTGGGCGGGCCTTGATATAGTGCAGTGGCCCTTTGATGTCCGGACCCTCGCAGGCGGAGATCTCATGCCTCGGGGCTGGTCGTCGGAGTGTTTCGTCGGCTGGCCCTTTGATCCTTTAGAAGATGCGTCTGGGAATTCCCAGACGCCCAGCAGGGTCTGGAGCCAGCTCTCGGGGAGGCCAGCGGTGCGATCGAAACCAGCCCACAGGGGAAGGCCAGAGGTGTGAGAGAAACCAGTCTCCCAGGGGAGGCCTGAGGGCAATCGAAACACTTTGGTCTTATCTCCCTCAGGAAGCTATCTACCCCCCAGCCGGGCATGGCGCGTCTGGAGCCTAAGTTTCGCTGGGGCCGGGGTCAGGCAAGGCCTAGGGAGTCAGGGACCTCGGGAAGGGTAATGGCGGCTGGTGGCTCTGTGGGGCGATGCAGGTTCTGGGTGCCCGGGGCCGGGAAGTGGGATGGCGGAATGCGGGGATGGTTGTCCGTTGGTAGGGTCATGTAGGGAGCGGGGCGGACAGAGGACGGGACGACCAGGTGTTTCTGGGTGCAGGGCTGTGCTAACTGGGTGCGGAGGAAAGGGGAGAACCACGCCACGAGGCCAGGTCCAACACGCGTCCCCCCCCCCCCCAGCTGAAAGGCAGAGAGAACTACCCATCCCCTTGGGGGGTTCTCTTTACTGAGGCGGAAGAACCGGGACAGGCCATCCGCGTTGGCGTGGTCAGCACCAGGCCGGTGTTCAACAGTGAAATCCATCCCCTGGAGGGAGATGGACCATCGTAACAGTTTGGGGTTCTCCCCTCTCATCTGCATTAGCCACCGGAGGGGCCGGTGGTCAGTTTGGACCCAGAAGTAAGTACCGAACAGGTAGGGCCTCAACTTCTTCAGGGCCCAAACCACCGCGAAGGCCTCCCGCTTGATGGTGCTCCACCTTTGTTCTCGAGGGAGTAACCTCCGGATAATGAAGGCCCCTGGCTGGTCTAGGCCCTTTTCATTCATCTGAGTCAGGACTGCTCTGATGCCATGCTCGGACGCGTCCGTTTGGACCACAAACTCTCGGAAGTAGTCGGAGGCCTGCAGCACGGGGGCAGTGCACATGGCGCCTTTCAAGGCTTCAAACGCCTCCTGGCAGGCGGGGGTCCAGCTAACTCTCTTTGGCTGCTTTTTGGAGGTCAATTCTGTGAGGGGGACTACGATGCTGCTATACCCCTTTATGAATCTTCGGTAGTACTCCGTGAACCCCAGGAAAGCCCTAATTTCCGTCTGGGTCGTGGGGGCCTCCCAGGCAACGATGGCATCGATTTTGGGTTGGAGGGGGGCCACTAGGCCGCTCCCGACTTGGTGCCCCAGGTAGATCATGGACCCTTGTCCGATCTCACATTTACTGGCTTTGATGGTGAGGCCCTCTCAACGCAGGGCCGTCAACACCTCCCAGAGGTGTTGGAGGTGCTCGGTCCAGTGGGAGCTGAATACCGCGATATCGTCCAGATAGGCGGCGCTGAACCCCTCCAACCCAGCCAGTACCTGGTTAACCAGCCTCTGGAAGGTGGCGGGGGCATTTTTCATTCCGAAGGGCATCACCCGGAAGTGGTAGTGGCCATCCGGGGTGGAGAAAGCGGACCTCTCATTGGCCCACTCCGTGAGCGCAATTTGCCAGTACCCGCAGGTCAAGTCGAAGGTGCTGAGATAGAGACCCGGTCAATAAGCTCGTCTGCTCGGGGAATGGGGTGTGCGTCGGTTCTAGTGACTGCGTTGAGCCCGCGGTAGTCCACACAGAACCTCAGCTCGGGTACAGCGCCGGGGGCGGCCGCCTTCGGAACCAGGACCACGGGGCTGGCCCATGGGCTGTCAGAGGCGTCAACCACTCCCATGGCTAGCATCTTGGAGTCTTCGGCCTTGATGCAGGCACGGACTCGGTCAGGGACGCGGTAGGCTCTGTGCCGTACCGGAGGGCTGTCCCCGGTGTCCACATCGTGGACGCACCATCCGGTGACGCCGGGGACGAGAGAGAAAAGATCAGAGAACTGTCCCAGTAATTGGCGACAGTCTTCGCGCTGCTCGGGGGTGAGGGAGGAGGAGAGACTCACTCCTTCTACGGAGCCATCTTTTTCCTTCGCACACAGGAGATCGGGGAGAGGACCGCACGAAATGGGGTTTGAGGCGGTTCACATGGAGGACCCTCAAGTGGTTCCTGGGGGACTGCACATCTATGAGATAGGTAACTTGGCTCTTGCGTTCCACCACTTTGAAGGGCCCGGTCCACTTGTCCTGAAGGGCACAAGGTTCCACCGGGGCCATCACCCAAACCTGCTGGCCGGGCTGAAACTCGACCAGAGTGGCATTCTGGTCATACCAACGTTTCATTTCTTCTTGGCTCGCCTCGAGGTTTGCCTCGGCAAGCACGCGGAACTTCAGAGTCTGGTTCCGGAGTGCCAGAATGTATCGAAACACATCTGGGGGTGGATCCTGGGGTGCCTCTTCCCAACCTTCCTTGACCATGTTGAGGTGTCCCCGGACGGGGTGCCCATAGAGCAGCTCGAAGGGGCTGAACCCCAAGGATTTCTGGGGGACTTCTCGGTAGGCGAACAGGAGGCAGGGTAGGAGGATGTCCCACTTGCGCCTCAGGGGCTCCTCGAGACCCATGATCATTCCCTTGAGGGTACGGTTGAATCGCTCAACCAGGCCGTTACCTTGAGGGTGGTATGGGGTGGTGAACTTGTACGTCACCCCACACTGTTGCCATAGGGACTTCATGTACTAGGAGATAAAGTTCGTTCCTCGGTCGCTCACCACTTCTCGCAGGAATCCCACCCGGGAGAAGATCCCCATGAGGGCCCGCCCCACTACGGGGGCCGTCACCGTTCGGAGGGGAATGGCCTTGGGGTACCGGGTGGCATGATCTACCAGGGCGAGGATGAACCGGTGGCCTAAGGAGGTCCGGGGGTCTAGAGGCCCCACAATGTCTATTCCCACTCGTTCAAAGGGGGTACTGACAACGGGGAAGGGTTGGAGCAGAGCCATGCGCTTCCCGCCGCTCTTCCCGCTGGCCTGGCACGTGGGGCAGGACTTGCAGTGGGTCTCCACATCTGCACGCATACGGGGCCAATAGAAATGAGTGACTAGGCGGTGATAGGTTTTGTCTTGTCCCAGGTGTCCCGCCAGGGGCACATCATGGGCCAGGTTCAGGAGGAAGCCGCGGGCTGACCCTAGTTTGGCGGACTTCTGTTCACTATATAAAAGGCCGTTTTCCCAATAGATAAAGTGGGAGCCGGACTGGTCACCGGCAGCCTGGGCGGCGGCCTTCTGCCGCGGTCCGACTAGAGAAGGACAGGAGGTCTGTTCCAGGCAGAATTCCTCTCGGGAAGGTCCTCCTGCCTGGCGCCACTGGGCTAACTCAGGGAGGTCGTGCAAGTCTGGGGTCTGCTCGACGGGAGGGCCTAGGGGACCTGCGTCGGGGTCAATTTCTCCGCTGGGGGGTAGTTCGAGGACCTCGGGTCGCTCGCTACCTTCCGGGTCTTCAGAGACCGGCCTAGGGGTCTCTGGTTCCACCCCACCGGGGGCGGACATTCGGGCAGTCATGGCTCGGGTGCTCACGCAGGCCCATTCGGGCAGGCCCACCATCTCTAGGTGAGTCCTTCGCTCCACCTGCTTCCACGGGGAGCTCTCTACATCGTTGCCCAGGAGACAGTCCACGGGCATGTCGGTGCGGACTGCTACCCGCAAGTCACCGGAGACTCCCTCTTACTCAAACGGAACCTGAGCTATTCGGCAGGTGCGGACGGAATTGTCGGCTGAGATCACCCGGCAGGAGGCGTGGGATATAATTTGGTCATCTGTGACCAGGTGACAGCGCACTGCGGTGATGCTGGCTCCTGTGTCTCGGAGGGCCCCTCTGCGGTGCCCGTTGACGGTCACCTGTTGTCGGTACTTCTCAGTGTTGTCGGGCAGGGGGGCTCCCAGGACCATTTCCCTATCCCCAAGGGAGACTAATGACATGGCTGCTGGCTCCCACCCCTCTGTGTCTTCTATCTCTTCCTCTTCTAGGGCCACTGTAGCTATCGGGCGTGCGGGGGGACCCGCAGCAGCGGATTTCCTGTTCAGGGGACACTGGGGATCACTGGCATAATGCCCTGGTTGCTGACATCTGTAGCAGGCTGTGCTGACTCTGGGTCCCTGTCTACCTGAGGGGGGCCCTGCTCTAGTCATGGGAGGAGAGCTTCCGGACTGGTTTCGGGGGGGGGGCTACGCTGGGGCCCGGACTAGGACCCTCGCTGCCTCCCTTGACCTCCCCTTCCTCTCTGGCGGGAGGATTCTTGTTCGTGTCGGCCATATTCTCCCACGGGCCCCCGAGGGACTCGGGTGGCCACCCAATGATCTGCCTCGACAGCCAGCTTCCGGGGGTCGGCCAATTTGCTATCCAGAAGGTGCTGTCTCAGTTCCACAAAGCAGTTTGTGGATAGGTGTTCATAGGCGATGAGGTCTAATAGTCCTTCAAAGGTGGTCACCTGGCTGCCCTTGATCCACCCTTCCAAAGCCCGGCTGTAGAAATTCACGTATTCTACCCATGTGGTGCCGGGGAGCTTTTTGCAGTCTCGGAACCGCTGCTGAAACATCTCCGGAGTGAGCCCATATCGGGATAGCAGAGCGTCCTTCAGATGGGTGTAGGAATTCATGACGGTGGAGGGCAGGTCCAGCATGGTGTCTCTTCGTTCACTGAGGAAGCGCCCCCACAATCCGGCCCCCCAATCTTTCTCGGGCACCCGGTGGGAGGTCATGGATGGCGACCTCGTACGCTTTGAACCATTGTTGGATGTCGTCTCCCTTGTAGTACTCTTTCACCACATCCTTGGGGATGTGTACCCGGGCCTCCACCGGGGAAGGGGCTTCTCGGTTCCCCGGGGGTCGGGTCTCTTCACTTCTTGCTTTCAGTTCAAGTTCCTTTAAGCTGCACTCATGCTCGAGCTGGAGTTTCTTTCCTTCATGCTCCCTCTGGAGCTTCTTTTCTTCGATTTCCCCTTGTACCCGTAATTGTTTCGACGGCCAACTTTTTCTCGGCCAGCTTGAGCTCTCCTTCTATCTTGAGGCGCGCTAGCTCTAGCTCGTGGATTCGGGTTCGCTCTCGGTCTGTCATCTCCTCTTGCGACAGACCCCTTTCCGTGCTGGGACTCCGTGCCAGGGAGTCGTTTCTCTCACCTTCCTGGGCGCTTGGTTCGGTCTGCGGTTCTCCCTCTCCGCCGTCTCCTTCTGGTGGGGGGAGGGAGGCCCCGGAGTCTACCCAGGCTGTCGGGGCTTCCTGGAAGTCTTCTTTGGTGCTTAAACCAGTGGTAGCGATGTGAAGCTCTTTGCAGAATTGTTTCAGTTCTCTGTGGGTATAATCCCCCAAAAGATCCTTTTGGAATGTGGGTTTCTCGCTCGTTCCGGTGGAACTCATGCTTGCTCTTTTCTTCTGTTGTTCTTGTGTCTTCGTTCAGGTAGTGTGTCAGTTGTTTTACTGTACGATCTCTAGACGTGGACTCTTATCCCGTTGCTTGCCACCAATGTTAGAAGGGGCGATCCCAGAGGGACAGGATATGCTCTCCCGACCACTCCGTGACCCACCTCTCCCAAGAATACTGCAGAGTCTTAACGTGAGGTCCCTGCTGGGGAGGATTTCGGGTCTAGGATCGTACACACTGAGCTCACACCACATTTATGAACGGACACCACACCGTGGATTTCAGTAAAGCAGTTCTTTATCAACAGTAAAGATTTAAGCAAAAGGAACACGTATTTACAAGCGATCAAGGGATCGTAAAGTCTCAGTGGTAAGGAGGAGGGAAGCGGGACAGTCTCAGTATTAGGCCAGTACGAAGTGTACCCTGCGCACAACTCTCAATCCTCGAGCCGGGGGATACGGAAGATGGAGGTCGTACTGGCTGCTCCACTCACTGCTTCTCGAACCAGGTCGTGTTGGTAGCGTCGATGGTCCAGCCGGACCAGAGTACTCCTCGAGCCGCGACGAGGTCAGCAGGGCTCGATCCGGAGCGAACAGAGTGTCTGTCAGGTCTTGAGGAGCCGCGACCACGTCAGCAGGGCTCAGGATGTTCAACGATGTCCTTAGAGTTTCAAGGATGAGCCGCGACGAGGTCAGCAGGGCTCCGAGGTTCCAGTTCCTTCTCCACGAGGATGAGCCGCGACAGCGTCAGCAGGGCTCAGGGTGTTTCAACGTATGTTCCTTAGCGTTACGTTACGTTAAAAATATTTGTACCGCGCACGTTCACCAACGGTTTCATGGCGCTCTTGACATAAACGGTTACCAGGAAGGAAGGGTTAATCGAAAGCTGACTGGAATACCAGAGTTTTTAGCAATGTGCGAAAGCAGGCATAGCGATTCACTGAGAGGCTGCTAGTTGAGCGCTCGTTGTTTTAGCTTGAAAAACTGTCTTAATTTTTCCTTTGTGTCCGATTCCCCCCCCCTGCATTTGCACTACATTTTAGGACTTAAGATACGGAATTTTAAAAATATCTTTTAGAATCTTTTTACTGAACGCTCCTACCCTCGTTTGGGCTGAGAATTCATTAAGGCATTTCCCTCGGTCCCCGATCCCTGGGTTCTGTATTTCGATCAGGTCTCGGACTCGAGCCGGTTTTGGCGGCCATCTTAGGTGGGGGCACATTCGCCGAGCGGTCTAGTCGCCCTATAAAAGGAGGGCCTAGCGACCAGACCAGGAGATAGAGATTCACTGAGAGGCTGCTAGTTGAGCGCTCAGTCGTTGTTTTAGCTTGAAAAACTGTCTTGATTTTTCCTTTGTGTCCGATCCCCCCCCCTGCATTTGCACTACATTTTAGGACTTAAGATACGGAATTTTAAAAATATCTTTTAGAATCTTTTTACTGAACGCTCCTACCCTCGTTTGGGCTGAGAATTCATTAAGGCATTTCCCTCGGTCCACGATCCCTGGGTGCTGTATTTCGATCTGGTCCCGGGCTCGAGCCGGTTTTGGCGGCCATCTTAGGTGGGGGCACATTCGCCGAGCGGTCTAGTCGCCCTATAAAAACAGTCCCTTATGGCTCCGCGCAGCGGACGCGGGCAGCGGACGCACCGGGTTCGCGCCGGAGTTTCGCCAGAGTCAAGCCCGTCTGTGCCCGTCTGTGCCCGTCTGTGCCCGTCTGTGCCCGTCCGGGCCCAGACGGGACCAGGGCCAGTTGCTATGCCCGATGCGAGTCCCCAACAAGCTACTAGGATCAGGTACACGAAGGATGAGCTTTTATCTTATAGAATACCGACGTATGACACATGCTGCTATATTGCCAAAGGGGGAAAGCGCTTTAGGGGATGTAGAGTTTGTCAACCAGAACTAGGAGAAACTACCCCCACCACCCTGCGTCGTCTCGCACTGCTGAATTGCAGGTCTCTCCCCTGCCATGCTACGGAGATTAACTCCCTACTCCTGGACCACAAGCTTGATGCCTTGCTTCTCACTGAGACTTGGCTATCTGACACCTCGGGCCCGGACGTGGTTACAGCGTTGGCACCGGGATATTTGATTTACCATCTTGATAGAGGCGTAGGGAGGGGGGGGTCTGGCCATTATTTATAGGGAGTCACTGGGCTATAAGGCACGGGAGGCAGGTGTCAAAGACTGTGAGAGCTGCCAATTCTCCCTTCAATTCTCCCCTACCTGCACGCTGACAGGCCTCCTAGTCTACCGGCCACCTGGGAGTGTGGGTGATTTTTCATCTTCACTAATGGAAATTACCACGCTCCTGCCCTCGGCCTCGTCAAATTTCCTTCTGTTGGGAGATCTCAACTGCCATTTTGATGAAGCAACTGACCCACTGGCAACTAATTTGATGAGCGAGTTGAGCGCCCTGCAGATGAAATTGATAAACACTGGGGCCACACATGTTAAAGGTCATCTTTTGGACCCCTTCTTCGCGAATATGGCGGGTATATCAGCTATGGCCCCCCTCGCTCTTCCTTGGTCCGACCACTCATTGATCATGGCTAATTGGGAGGTAAAGTGTGATGACACTCTCCCACTCAGGAAATTCAGAATAGACAGGGCATGGTCAAGGCTCCATGTAGAGGCCTGGAGTGCCCGGTTGGAGGGCACCCAGCCTGAGAAGGGTCGGGATCCGGTGACTGCAGATGCTAAGGTGAGGAACTGGCTGACCAACGCAGTGGACCATGTGCTTCCACTCAAGAAGATGCTTATCAGGGATAAGAGAGTGGGGTCCGCCCCATGGTATACCCTAGAGCTCAGAACCTTAAGAAAGAATTGTAAACGGGCGGAGAGATTATGGAGGAGGAATTTGGAGACAGATAGCAGGGAAAAATATCGGATGGAATTAAGGACATACAAACTTGCAATACGTGCTGCAAAGGCCTCCTTTTACGGGGAGAGAGTGAAGCACGCTGCGTCCTCATCCAGGGAAGCCTTTCTAGTGATGAAGGAGCTTCTTAAACTGCCTGATCCCATTTTTGTCCATGACAGACCACAGGAAAAATGTCTGGAATTGGCCACTTACTTTAAAGATAAAATTGATATCATTGTTAGTTCTCTCCCCCCGGTGATGGGGACCTTGGTCTTCTTGGAGGACTTGAGCATCTTGGAAAAACTATTAACGTCATTTGGCCCGGTAACCCCAGGCAAAGTACTGAAGGTCCTCGGGAGCTTGAAAAGTGGCTCACCTCGGGACCCAGTCCCAATGCGGTACTTAAAGCAGGCCGCCTTGTCGATAGGAGAGCCCCTGACCGATCTGGTCAATCTCTCCTTCGCTCATGGGACTGGGCCGCCGGACTGGAAAAGGGCGGTTGTTAAAGCGCTTCTGAAGAAGCCTGGCTTGGACCCGCAGAACCTGGCCAATTTCAGGCCCATTTCCTTGCTACCAGGGGTTAGTAAGGTTGCCGAGAGGTTGGTAAACCGTCAGCTATCCAACTTTCTTGAGGAGAATGGCCGGTTGAGGGACTCCCAGACGGGATTCCGACCGGGTCATGGAACTGACACGGCTCTGCTAGCAGTGGTAGAGGAGGCCAGAAGCACTTTGGACGCGGGGGGGGGTCAGTGGCAGTGATCCTCCTGGACCTTAGTGCGGCCTTCGATACCGTCAATCATGGAGTGCTGATACAACGTCTAGCTGAGTCGGGTGTCACAGGAGTGGCCCTGGAATGGTTGGCCTCTTTCCTGAAGGGGCGTACCTTCGAGGTTTGGGAAGGAAACGCAAAATCCCCTCACCTCCCACTTCATTGCGGGGTGCCCCAGGGCTCATCCCTGAGCCCCACGTTATTTAACGTGTATATGGCACCCCTGGAGGGTGTGGTGTCTCCGTTTGGCTTTAAGACCATAAGCTATGCGGATGACACCCAGCTAGTGGTGGGTCTGACACAGCTGGAGAAACAGCCCGAGACTCTCCATTCATGCTTGAGAGAGGTGTTTGACTGGATGTCCAGGTCATCGCTCAAATTGAATGGCTCAAAAACTGAGCTGATGATCTTGGGCCAGTCAAGTTTTGCCCTCTCGCCGAGCAGCTGGCCCAATTGCATGGGCACCCCGCCCGACCCAAAGAAGGAGATTAAGAGCCTGGGGGTCTGGCTGGAGCCGGATTTGTCCTTTAGGACACACGCCAAGAAGACCGCTGGCGTGTGTTATGGAATGCTCCGGTCGGCCCGTAAGGTTCTTCCCCTGTTACCAGAACTCTCCCGGAAGCTGTTAGTCCAAGGTCTAATCATCTCACGCCTGGACTACAGTAATGCGCTCTTTCTCGGAGCCCCGGAGTCAACGTTCAAGATCCTGCAACAAGTGCAGAACGCGGCAGCAAGGCTGCTGCGGAACGTTCCGGCCAGGCAGTCAGCCAGGCCCGCGCTAAAAGCACTCCACTGGCTCCCCGTCAGAGAGAGAGAGTGACCTTCAAGGCTCTCTGCATTGCCCATAAGAGCATACAGGGGAAAGGACCAGCCATTCTGAAGGACATGATTTGGCCCTACAAGCCCACAAGAGCTTTACGCTCTTGACAACAAACACCTCCTTCAGACAAAGAGAATTAGGAGAGCCCGTTCAGGTGGCAGGAGTTTTTCCATCCATACAGCGCGCGCCTGGAACTCTCTCCCATTCTCACTACGTTCTGAATCAAATCTTCTTAGGTTCCGGAAACTTCTGAAAACTCACCTATTTCCAGAATAAGTGTAGCTCTTTCTGCTCTGTTTTAGCAGCTTGCTCTAGGTCTCTATAGGCGCTGGGATGCCCCTGGGTAACCGTGCGCGGTACAAAATGTGTTAATAATAATAATAATAATAATAATAATAATAGCTGGGGCAGAGACGAAGAGCCATTGGGAGAGTATTCCAAGTGGAGGAGGCCAAATAAGAGAAGCTCAGTCCTCCGTGCTTTTTCCGTCTGTATTTGGGTACCTCAAGGTAATTGAGAGAGGTGGAACGGAGAGCTCTGTGGGGGATGTATCGTGTCAAGCAAGATGAGATGAAGGCAGGGGCTGAGTCGGAGAGGGCCTTGAAGACGGTACATCCAAGTTTAAAAATACAGCGTTTGGGGACGGGGAGCCAGTGAAGATTGCGGAGAAGGGGAGTAACGTGCTGATGTTTAGGCTGACGAAAAATCAGGCGAGCGGCCTGATTCTGCACTAGTTGCAACCGGTGAAGGTTGTAGGCCGGAATCCCTGCATACAGAATGTTAGCATAATCGAGTCTGGAGGTGATGAGAGCGATGATGACAAGAATCAGGGCCTCTCTGGAGAGAAACCTACTGATCTTGCGAATCCGCCTGAGGTGAAAAAAACAGGATGAGGTGACAGAGTTAATTTGTGGTCTCATTGACAGATCTTCAGAGATGACCACCCCCAGACTCTTCACTGTGCTCACAGGAGTGGGTGCCGTCCCAAGAGATGGAGGCCAAAAGGCGGAGTTCCACGGATTAGTGGAGCTACCCACCAATACTAGCTCTGTTTTTGTAGGGTTCAATTTCAATTGACTATGATACATCCATTCTGCAATGGCCAACATGGTGGACTGAAAATTAAGACAGGAGGAGGGAAGGGAGTCAATGGGGAACATTAACTGAAGATCATCTGCATAATTAAAGATTGTAACCGGGGTATTTCGGAGGGAAGCTAATAGGGGTTGCAGATACAAATTAAATAATAAAGGTGACAGCGCAGAGCCCTGAGGGACCCCGCAGGTTAGAGATAAAAGGGGTGCAGCAAAAGTGGATAAATGAACTGCCTGAGAGCGGTTGTCTAGGAAAGATCCAAGCCAATCGAGGGCTACCCCCTGGATGCCAGCGTTGTTGACACGGTCGATCAGAATCACATGATCGACCGTGTCAAATGCTGCCGACAGGTCCAACAGGACAAGGGCCTGAGAGATGTTTTTGTCGGCACCTTTCCTGAGGGAATCCATGACGGCTACTATGACCGCCTCGGTGGAGTGGAGGGGTCTGAAACCAGCTTGTTGGGCATTCAGGAAGGAGGAGCTCTCGATGAATGTACTAAGGCAGCGGGTGACATACGTCTCCAGGATCTTTCCTAGATAGGGAAGAAGGGAGATGGGTCTGTAATTACTTAAAATAGTAGGATCTGCATTAGTCTTTTTCAAGATAGGCAGAACCGCTGCCTGTTTAAAGGAGCGGGGTACTTCTCCAGTGGCTATGGAGTTATTGAGCAAGGCTAGTGGGGGACCAGGGCAGGCCAAAAAGGCCTCTCTCAGAATCTGAGGGGGACATACGTCATTGGGAGAGCCTGAGCTGACTTTGTGGAGCAAAGAAGAGAATTCTTGTAGTGATATTGGCGGAAACTCTGTCAGCCGGCTGGTGTTCATAGGGGGAAGAGGAAGGGGTAAAGGGGATGAAGGAGGAGGAATATTCTTCTTGATGAGAGCAATTTTTTCAGAAAAGTAAGCGTTAAGGGAATCGCATAAGAATTGGGTTGGTTGGGGTTGGGGTGTAACCCTATCAGGGAGGGAGAGCTCATTGACAATGGCAAAGATGTCTTTAGTTTTATTCTTAGAAGCCATTATCTTATGAGAGAAATAGGCGGTTTTTGCTGCCAGAATCGAATTTTTGTAAGAATTAAGAGAGTCTACAAAAAAGATTCTAAGCTGGGAATCGTAATTGCGTCTCCAGCGGCGCTCAGCTTGACGGAGAGCCAGTTTATCCGCTTTAAGTTGGTCAGAGAACCATCGCTGGGCGTCGTGAGGACGCTTAGCTTTAATTGTTTTAAGAGGGGCAACTTTGTCACATGCACAAAGTAGCCATTCTTCGAGATGAGCCGCCTGATCGGCTATCAAGGTCGAAGGGGTAGGTGGAGAAGAGGCAAGTGCAGCGTGAAAGTCAGCCGGATTTGCTCTTTTCCAGTTGCGAGCCACAAGATTCTTGACCGGGGGGGGAAGGCAAACAATATGAAGATAAAGATGAAAGGAGATGGAACAATGATCGGACCAGGAACAGGGAAGGACGGAGGGAGGGGAAAGGTCAAGGTTAGACGTCCAAATTTGGTCCAAGATGTGACCCTTGTGATGAGTGGGAGTATGAACGTGCTGGAAAAAGTTCATACTGGTTAGAAGCTCAGTAAACTCCGTAGAGGGCAGACTTTCGCGGGCATCAGATGGCCAGTAGTTAAAATCGCCAACAATCATAATGTGAGCATGATTAATGGCGAGTTGTGAGATAAAATCACCGAATAGTTTAGGAAAAAGAGGCATGTGTTCAGGAGGCCTGTAAACGAGAACACACACAAAAGCTGATTTAGCTGAAGAAAATTTGAGAGAGAGGCAGTCCGTTTTGGGGAGAAGAGTCGCAGACAGCTCTGTGAATTTAAATTCAGAGCGGATAATGGCCGCCACACCTCCACCGGTATTTCCGGCAGGGCGGTTGGCCTGCATGATGTAATATCCAGCGGGAATTGCTGCGAGGATGTCGGGGCAGAGTCCTCTGTAATCCACGTTTCAGTAAGGAGGAGAATATCAATAGCACTCTGGTGTAATAGTTGGAAAATCTCCAACTGATGGCGTACTAAGGAGCGAGTATTCAGGTAGTGCACTGATAGTGAACAGGATTTCTGAGAGGGAGAGGGGGAAGGGACTGGGAAGGAATCGTGGAGGGGAAGGGTATCTGGAACAAGGGTGACAGAAGGGATCTCAAGATGCCACAATCGTGGGCAGCCCTCGCAGTGCGGGCAGGAATAGGCCGTGAGGAGTTAAATCTCTTAAGGTCGGCGGAAGAATAAGATAAGAAATGGGCATTACGACAGGGCCCTGGGCCTGGTCGGCCGCGGACGGGCGCAGACGGGCTTGACTTGTGCGCGACTTTGGCGCGAAGTCGGCGCTCCCGCTGCGCTCGTCCGCTGCGCTCGTCCGCTGCGCTTCCGCCATGCCGCCATTATATACTAGTGGTGAGGAAACACTAGACCGCTCACCTGCAATGAGTAGGTGCAGGGCGGAAGTGTTGTCGCCAGCAGGAAGTGACGCTCCTCGAACTGACCCTCCGCACAAACTGCACAAGCCGGGGCGGAACGGGGCCACGAGCGAGTAAAGTGCAGGTAGGAATGCGCTTGCAATAGTCGCAGCGTAACACAGCAAATAAAGTTTTAAAAATGACGATTTCCAAAGTGCTCTTAAATCAACATTTTGTTTTTAAAATTCAACAGCATCCTGTTTTAAAAAGACGATTTTCAAAGTGCTCTTAGATCAGCAATTTGTTTTTAAGATTCAGCAGCACCCTTACACACACACATCCGCAGCCTAGATAGGCGCGTTTGTCCACGTGTAGCGTTCAAGGATGAGCCGCGACGAGGTCAGCAGGGCTCCGAGGTTCCAGTTTCTTCACGAGGATGAGCCGCGATCAGATCAGCAGGGCTCTCTTGTCCAGGATACAACTGCCCACTAGTTCTTGGGCGGGCCTTGATATAGTGCAGTGGCCCTTTGATGTCCGGACCCTCGCAGGCGGAGATCTCATGCCTCGGGGCTGGTCGTCGGAGTGTTCCGTCGGCTGGCCCTTTGATCCTTTAGAAGATGTGTCCGGGAATTCCCAGACGCCCAGCAGGGTCTGGAGCCAGCTCTCGGGGAGGCCGGAGGTGCTATAGAAACCAGCCCACAGGGGAAGGCCAGAGGTGTGAGAGAAACCAGTCTCCCAGGGGAGGCCGGAGGGCAATCGGAACTCTTTGGTCTTATCTCCCTCAGGAAGCTCTCTACCCCCCAGCCGGGCATGGCGCGTCTGGAGCCTAAGTTTCGCTGGGGCCGGGGTCAGGCAAGGCCTAGGGAGTCAGGGACCTCGGGAAGGGTAATGGTGGCTCTGTGGGGCGATGCAGGTTCTGGGCGCCCGGGGCCGGGAAGTGGGATGGCGGAATGCGGGGATGGTTGTCCGTTGGTAGGGTCGTGTAGGGAGCGGGGCGGACAGGGGACGGGACGTCCAGGGGTTTCTGGGTGCAGGGCTGTGCTAATGGGGTGCGGAGGAACGGGGAGTACCACGCCACAAGGCCAGGTCCAACAACCACACATAATTCTCCTTTCATATTTATACTATACTTAAAACAAGTTTGCCTACATCCCTTCACTTCCCTCCCCCCAAATCCATTGGAAAATTCCTTCCAGCTATACATACAAAAAGAATAGCTAACCACACTACATATTTAAGATAAGGGATCACAAGCCATTGCTTAATTGCAAATTGAATGGAAAAAGATCAGCATGACTTTCCATCTGAGAAACACAAATGATTAACAAAGTGTAATTATTCTAACAGCCACTCTGTACTTTTCCGAGGAAACAGAGAGAAAAAAATGAAAGAATGTACAATGTCAGAAGTGCTTGGAAAATTCCTCAAACAATCGTACAAAGTCAGGTTGATTTAAAAAAATGTCTGCACTCGTGTTCATATTATATAAACTTTTCTTCATATGGTCCTAGAACATGAGTTAAACATTTACCAATTGCCTTCTATCAGTAATAGATAATTTAATTTGGCCCCTCATGTTATGACAGTACTTCATTTTCAGATGTTCAATATTATAGGATTGTTAACAGAGAAAATAGGAAACATGGGTTTTTGTAAGAAAGCTAATCTGTAAGGGCACTAACACTAATGTTCATTCAATCCCATATTTCTGCTTCTCGCATCATAAACGTATTCTGTTGTGGAACAGAAACTGAATGGGGCTTGCAGGCTGAAAGGAGCATACTGCAACACATGGGTAGACAACTGACCCATAGACAGCACCCTAAAATAATCCCTCCTATAACCAAGGCTATCACTAATAGTTTCCACCCCATGTGAGCAGTACTTCTCTAAACCAATCTGACCAAGTCCAGTATCCTGATGTATTTCAGCAGCAATTTTGTGAAGTTTTTAAATGGTCAAATTCAGATTTGGAGCGTTATCTGGAATATATACGCAGCAGGAACTGCCAATCAATTTGCATACCCACCCATTCTCTGCTAAAAGAATGTCTAATACAATCCGGTTTTGAAGGGGAAACACGGTGGGTAGCTTTAATTTCTACTGTAATGTTACTGAGTGCACCGGTAGTCTCATTAATAACAGCTTCAACTACTCTGATCAATTGGCGCACCTGTACACTATTGGCCATAGGACCCCAAAAAGACACTATATCCTTCATTGCATCAATAATTTGCTGCAGCATGGTATCTGTCTGGTCAACCTGTACTTCCTGTTGATTAAGTTGATGTGTCCTGTGATAATCAGATGGTGGAAGGTAAGTGGGAGGAAGAATAAATACAATATAGATCTACCTGACCATCCTTTAGGGAGCCAGACATATGCCTGATGACCGCAAACAAAAAAGGTGTTTTGTGAAGCCACAAATGATGGCGAACTAGTGCAATTTAATATCATTGTATGGGAGCAAACACTATTCCCAACAGCAAGGGGCCCTTCACCTTGAACACAAAAGGGGGCGTTATGGTCATGCACAGGTATGGGGATCATTGCCAACTTGGAGAGTTTGCTCTCATTAAAGGATAATAACATAGAAGAGTTATCATAGCCTTTAAATTCCTCCTTCTCCTCCATAGTGCCATAGATTATAATAGATACTAACAGCATCTGGCCAGCATAGATAATAAAGGTGATCCCTAAGCTGACTCAGTACTGCGTTATTAGTAACTTTGATCTAAGAAGCAAATTTCAATTCCCACCAGGCACTACAAGACCCATTATAGGATAACGGTAGATGAATAAGAGGTGACTTCCTTTTGACTTGAAGATCGCAGAAAACCACAAATCCAACAATCTGTAGCATTATATCCAAGATGGGCTTTATGTAAAACCTGAATGAATGTATTATTCAGATATTGCAAGCGGTGTGCTTGTTTATGAGGGGCAAGAGTTGTGTACTCATGCTCTGGTACTGGTGTGGTGACTGATGTCACTGATTTAGAGACTGGGTGGTTTTCTTCTAACCATGAGAACAATCCTAGCATTCCTACTGTTATTATTAAAAGACACAGAAGCACAATAATTGTCACCTTCTTGTTCCAAAATTGTTGTATACCAGACACTGGAGTCATTTCCTCAGAAATCAGAGGGTGATTTCCCAAACGGTCTCAGTTCAATACTCCTAGTCTTACCCACATTGCATTATTTGTGTGTTATGTACAAATACTTGTTCTTGATGAGTATAGCTTCTCTTAATATGTTGTCTTTATGCTAAAACCATTCTCCTTTTCTTTCTCTTCTTTTCCAAAAAGAGATCCAAATCAAAAACACCTAACCGCCAAAAGCAAAGTAACGTGGCTAAGACCTCCTAAAAACAAAATCCTTATCTATTCTACCAAAGAACATCAAAAGTTCCCAGTGTCCTTTACTTCAAAGCCTCACTGGCAAGTTTATGTACAAGTCCAGACATTGGCGGTCTTGACCACCGGCATGGGTTGCTATCTCTCCAGAGATAGTTTTTTCATTCAAATTCTATCATTTGTGACAGTTCCGGGTCTCAAAATATACCTAGGCGAATCACAATCCGGATGCTCAAATAGAGGTATTGGTATCAATTTGGGCTCCACAGGAGTGAAGTTGACCAGTGGATGTTCTACTGCTCCTTCTTCAATCAATAAACGATACTTGCTGTGGAATTTGTTCATTTTCCAATTTTGAGGTTTCTTGCATCACACATTGATCATAAAACAAAGCTGATGGAGCTTTCTTAACATGGTGGGCATGCAGCCAATGTTTGTGTCCCATGCACTTTACAGCAGTCTGAGTGGCAAGGAGCACTTGCACTGGTCCTTTCCAGCGTGGCTCAAGACTGGATTTCCTCTGAAAGTGACGGGTTAAGACCCAGGCTTCAAATTATGACCTGAACCTTCAAGATGAAGAGGGAGACTGGCCTTAACCTGTGAATGAATCAAACACAATTCTTTAGTCAATTGGTCATAATAATCAACAAGCAGATGATATTCAATTTCACTAAATTTCCTAGGTCTAGGTACACCCCATACATTTGCAGGCCTCCCCATTACTACTTCGAATGGGGGATAAACCCATTTTCGAGTGTTCAGTATTTTTTATTGACAACAAAGCTATGGGCAAAGCATCAGGCCATTTTAGTTTTGTTTCAGCACATATCTTTCCCAGTTTTCCTTTCAAGATACCATTGTATCTTTCCACTAGACCTGCAGCCTGTGGATGGTGGGCAGCATGACACTTTTGCCTTATCTGCTAGCCTTTGCAGACCAGATTCATCACTTGGCCAATGAAGTGTGACTCATTGTTGCTCCAGAGCACTCTGGGCATACCAAATCTTGAGAAGTACTCCTTTAGGAGTATTTTTGCATTACTTAGGGCTGAGTTCTCTCGTAGAGGGTAAGCCTCCACCCACCTACTAAAGATGCAAACCACCACTAAGACATACTTAAGCTTGCCCACTCGTTCCATTTGTATGAAATCCATTTGCAGGACCTCAAAGGGCAAATCTGGAGGTGCAAAATGCCTGTTGGGACTGGATTATAAATAGCACACATCATGCATCTTTTGACATGGGACTCTGCCACCCTGGGAATCAGTTTGTTGAACCATACATGGTCTAATGTTGCCACATTTCCTTTGGCACCAATGTGAGCTGGGCTATGTGCCATAGTAACAATAGCGTTAACATAACTATTAGGAAGCATCCATCTTTGTCTCTTTCTGACAGATCTAGCCAACATCCATTATCATCTAACCTACCATACATCTGCCATGCCTCTTTCACTTCCATGGTAGCTTCCTGTTGTATCTCTCTAACACTTGCTAAGGTATTGTTAAACATTGGTACTTCAGAGACCCTCTAGCTGGTCCTGTAACATACATTAAACTATATTCAGTTCAGGCTGTTTTCTTGGCTGGTTCATCTGCAAAACAATTTCCCTGACCTACCTCATCAATAACTTTTTTATTGGCACTGCATTTAACAATGGCAAATCTTTTTGGTAACATCAGAGCATCCAATAATTTTACTATTACCTCCCCATATTTTATCTTACTACCATGTGAGGTAAAAAAGCCTCTTTCTTTCCATAATCGCCCAAATGAGTGGGCAACGCCAAAGGCATACTGATTATCCGTATAAATATTTACACTCAGATCTTTACTCAATTCACATGCCCGCGTAAGCGCAATTACTTCTGGTGCTTGTGCTGATATTTGCGGTATTTTACCTGACTCTACCACTGTTTTCAAAGTGGTGATGGCATATGCAGCAGTGTTTGTACCATCTGGTAATTTGAAACATAAACCATCCACAAACATCTCTCCCTGTGGGTCAGATATGGGAGTATCTGTTAGGTCTACCCATCCCTTGGTCTCTTCTTCAGTGGTGAACACACAATCATGGTGTTCTTCCCCCTGAATCACTGGGGAGGGGTGCATTGTGGCTGGGTTCAAAACATTGCAACGTTTCAGAATGATATTTGGAGCAAAAAGTGTTAACTCATACCCTGTTAAACGTGCACTGGTCAGGTGCTGGGTCTAAGTTTTGTTTAGTAGCACATCCACAGCGTGCGGTACCATAACCGTCAAATTGTAACCTAGAAAGTATATTTCAGATTGTTTGTCTGCAACAGCAGCAGCTGCTACTGAGCGCAAACAATTTGGCAAAGCCTTAGATACTGGATCCAATGTGGAGGAAAAATAAGCACAGGGTTTATTCCTCCCCTCATGTGATTGTGTTAAAACCGATAGACCACAGCCATCTTTCTCATGGACAAACAAAAAAATATCCTTACAATAATCAGGGTTACCCAAAGCAGGAGCATTACATAAAGCGTTTTTTAGTTGTTAAAAAGCATGTTCACACTCATCTGTCCTAGGGAGTGGCTTACTAATATTCTTACATGTTAGTGCAATCAAAGGTTTTGCAATTAAAGAGAAATTAGGTATCCACTGCCTGCAAAAGGAAGTCATACCTATAAAGGCGCGGACATCAGATTGAGTCTGGGGACGTTTCATTTTCTGTTCCAAATCAATTCTTTGTCGGTGCAGTCTTCTACCACCTTTTGACAGGAGGTGACCTAAATAGCCAACCTTCTGTTGACAATATTGCTTTTCAGATAATTACACTTTATGTTCTAGGAGTACTAAATGATGTAACAAATTAACTGTTGTTTCCTTACAACCTTCCTCTGTGTCTAAGGCAATTAATAGATCATCAATGGTAAAACCTGCAAGAAAAATAATTTCTAGTCATAAAAACAGGCTAACACATCAGACCAAAATTCATTTTAACACATTTGTTTTTATGCCAAAATATAACAATATTATCAAATGCCTATTATAGTCTACAGTAAGCCTGATGACAAAAGCGTTGAAGCATTTCGGCGGATGTTGCCGCTTGAGCACCACCTTCTTCAAGACTAAAGACGATATCTCCCAATAAACAATGTTTTGAATCTGTACACAATTACATAGACAAAGACATAATGAAATGTGGTCTGATGGGTTAGCCTGTTTTTATGACGAGAAATTATTTTTCTTGCAGGTTCTCCCATTGTTGTGTATATCTGTGTAGTTTTTAACTTTGGGACAACAGCTGTCCTTGTTGGTTTTTAATGTGTTTCTCGCTTTTTATATTTCAATAAAATACCCAAGTATTGATTGAGCACTTGACCTTTGATAGTGTTCATATCATGTTCTGGTGATGTAACTAAAATTCGGAGTGTATGTGGTATGGTTCTGCTTTCAAAGTAAACCAAAGAGGAACTCTTTTTTTACCCTGGTCTATTTGGTGCCGTACCCCTTTGGGACTAAGGGGCCCCTCTCTGTTTTTGTACAAAAATAGAATTGATGTCAGGAACAACAGGATATTGAGGTACTACAATTTTATTTATAGCTCAAAGATCAGTCACTAATCTATATTTATGAGGGGTTCCCTCTGTAGTTTTTTTAAGAACAGGAAGTATAGGACTATTACATGGACCGCCTTCTGGTTCTTTTATTATCCCCTTATGTATTAAATCGGAGATAACCTCTTTGAGACCTTGCTATCACTCCGGGACATTTTGTACTGAGGAATGTGAGGTAAGGGAACACCTTTTTTTAACAGTGATTACTATGGGATCTATGTCCATTTTACCAACATCCTTATTGCCTGATGCCCAGACTGTTCCATCAATTACCTGTCATTCAGGTGGTAGGTGAGTAACATCTATCATTGTAAAACATTTGCTAAAATTATCAGAAGCTATTGATATAAAGACACCATCAGGCGAACAATAAATGTTGTCTTTCAGTCTTTTTAATAGGTCCAGACCTAATTAGTTCTCAGCACAATTTTTGGTAAGCACAAATGGGAAAGAGGTGGTGAAGGGACATAAAGTAACATCTAGGGGTTTGGAGCTGGGGCTATGGATGGGGATACATGAGAATCCCACTGATGTATTCATTCTGCTGGAGAGGGGAGCCCCTGGAAATTGGTCATGAGCCACAGAGGTGCGAGTGGCACCTGTATCAACAAGGCAGTCGCGTACTTCCCCTTCTATATCCATGATATATGGACCTGCTTAATTAACTGGAATCATAAACCTATTTCCACCCTTTCCATTGCTGTCCTATTGTGAATACTCAAAGGTATTGAAATCAATGTCCGCAAAATCTTCAGTATAAAAACTTCTGTTAACTTGTTGACTATCAAAATTATTCTAACGTCTGTCATTCTGACGCTGGATGAAAATTGTGCCACCTCTCCCTGTACCCCTTCGCTCTGAACTACCTCTTGCCACAGTTGCTTGGCCCTTGTATCCTAGGGCATTCATTCTTCCAGTGAGCCTCTTGAAAGCAATAAGCACACTGATTTTGGCCTAATCCTGCGCTGTGTTGCTGCGCAAGAGTTGATGAGGCTCTGCCAGCCCTTCTTCCACGTCCACCTCCCCTCACATTTCCCTACCCCTTTATCTTCCACTGTTTGGGAATGCTTGCTGTAGCAAAACCTTTGTCTTTAATTCGTTCAGTTTCTTATCAATCTTTTCTTTAACTATTTTCTGGTAATTCTCATAATATGTAGCCATTACCAAAAGATCTGCAGGTTCTTTTGTTGGCCAGGTGCTCTCTGATACTTTAATCAACTCTCCTAATTATTTCATCAAAATTGTCAGTAAACGAGGGGCGTGGCTGGCCGGGCAGCGGAATGGCCGCTTAGACAGCGAGCTCTGCTGCCCGCATCGTTCATCCTGTTTAAATCCTGCCTGCTCCCGCTCGCACAGGCTCGTGGATGACACGACACGACACCGGATGATCTGGGGCATGACTGACGGCAACTCCGGTGTCCTGGCATAAGCGGGAACCCCGTCTTGGACTCCTCCCTGCCCGGGCCGTGGCGGAGTCGGGCTGCGTGCGGAGGTGCTGGAGGTCGGCGCCGGCTGCCGCTGCTAAGTGAGGACGTGGCGGTGCGGGCCTGAACGATTGCCAGACGGAACTGCGAGGGACGGCGCTGTACCCGCGCTGGTGGAGGTGGGGTAAGAGCGCTGTCCCGGCCACGGCTGATATACTTCGGGAATCCCCCGTTGTGCGCCCGCACGATTTTCTCCTGTTTTTCGATTCGGCTGGTGTGGATCGGTAGAGAAAAGGGGCCGCCATATTGGGCTGGGCACGGCGCCACCGTTAATGTCGGACTTGGAACAGACTTGTGAACCCTGCCTCTCCAGTTAACAGTGCAGCGGAGGTTATTGATTTTACACGCGCTTGGAGGGTTCACCACTTAAACAGTCTCCTGTGCCACTCGGCGCAACTTTTGCCAGCGCCTCGCATAAGGCGTCCGGGACTGTGTGGTCTGTGCATGTTCATGGTGGCTATGGCAGCTTGCCCTTATTTCTCTAGGATAGTGACGGCCCCTGCCTAATGGATCTACCGTGGTTTGCCTACCAGCTGCAATTGACCGGGCCTCTGATGCCGTTCTGAGTGAGGAGCTGCACCCCGAGAGACAGAGAGTGTCCCAGAAACACATGATGGAGCCCACGGTTCGTGACCTCTTTGTTGTTCTTGGCTCCCTCCATGCTGCCTGGGTGGGAGGAGTCGGAGTGCTTGGACTAAAGCTGGACGCCATTGTTGCCCCTCCGACCGATGGGAGTCAAGATGATCCTGTGATTGTTCGTGCCGCTCGCGACTTTGCGCCAACACCAGGGTTTACTGTTGCCCGCCTAGAGATGGTTAATTGTGGGGCTCCGTCAGGTGTGGAATATGCGTCCCGCACGGCCGATTACATGAGTGGCGCTGGGGGGCCTGGAACTACACTACGGGCGGAACACTTCCACGGAACAGCATCTTTGCCCATTCGTGATGCACCGCCTTTGCGCCCGGCGGAAATGCCCTTCTATTCTTTATTGCCCTGGCGGCATCGTGACTTGGAAGGCTGGCTTGGTACTTTGTTGCTGCACTCAGACGATCGTTGGTTGTGTCTTGATGGTTTCCTGATGCAGGACTCTCGCATGGTGTTGGCTTTGCCTTGCTTGCCTGTTAACTCTGATCATTGGACATTGTACTGTGGGGCGGATGTTCGGTTGCCACGCGCCAACGGGCGTGTTAAAGCGGGGCAGGGTTGAATTTTTTCGTGTGATGTGGAACGGATTCCCCGGCCAGCTATTGATAGGGAGTTGCTTTAATGCTCTGTCTTTCTAATGCCACATTCGATTGTCAGTTCGTGGACCTGCTTGTATTCGATTTTATGCTGCTTTGTGCGAGCGGGGCGGGGGAAGTTGCATTCTCCTCCATCTTTTTCCCTTCCTTGGGGTGTAGTTTAGGGGGCGACAGACATACTGCTAGTGGGGTTGGGTCGTAGCCATCGGCAGGGATGTAGGGTGGGGGGGGGGGGGTTTATTTTTCTTTGTTATTTTCTATGGCCTTCTATTCCCCTTTCCTCTCTTCACAAGAGCTGTTGCGTACTCTCCTGATTCTTGTTTATAGCATATTCGGGTGTCCATGTTTGCCTTGTGTATCCTGTACATCTGGTGGGCGGGTGTAGGTGGGTGGTGATTGCTGTCATTACTCTCTACTTGCTTATTTTTGATTCTCGCTACATTTAGATCACTGTGGCTTATTCTGTGTATTGAAGAAAAAAAAAAATTGTCAGTAAACATTCTTTTCCCCATCACAGTTGCCAAATCCTGACCACTATGAGCCCTGAATAATTCCTCCATCCTAGTAAAATAGTCTGAGACGTCTTTTGTATGTTTTTGTTTACAAGCTGCTATTTTATCCCAATTTACATCTTCCCTTGGTATCATTTGTAGCAATTTAGCAATAATAAGATCAGGTAAATCAAGTATAAGTTGATCTGGTCTGTCGCCTGGTCTTCTCTGTATGTCAATATTTTCAAAATGTATCCAAGCATGTCTAAAGTGCGCTACATGATATTCTCTACGTATTCCATTCCATATTTCTCTGGGGAGTAAGGCATCAAAAAAATAGATCCAAGTCCTTGAATGTCATACACGTAATTTAGTGGCTGATTCTAAGGTTTCATAAAACCCCGTTGGGTTTTTCCTAAAGTCTGGCAAATATTTCTTTATTGACATTAATTCATACCTACTATGAAAACTTGAGGAATGGGGTTCTGAACAGGAACACCTACAGCAGTAGGGGGTGCAGGAAGGGGGTGTATTTCCCTCATGGGATATTCCCCATTCATTTTGTGATATTTTCTTCTAACCTTAACACCCCAATGCAAACAATTTTCAACAGCCCATTGAACATATGGGGAAGGGATCATATGACCTTGTGCATCATGCCACAATTGTAACACCTCTTGTGGGGTATTTTTATTACACCATGTCCACCAGTCCTCTATCCTTTCAGTCATATATTGAATGAGTAATGTTTTCTGAAAAACATCAAACCTATTTACATTTGGCATAACAGTATTCATGGTGGCATTATTTATGTCATCCATCCATCTATGGGCTATCCTTTTGAACCCTTCTGGATCAGCTCTCTGTGATCCATATCTAGTATTACGTCTGTCCCTCCAATTCCCACTCCTATTTCTCAAATTACCACTATGCTTGTGAACCAAAAGTGGGGTACCTGCAGGCGTATTTCCAGCAGTTTAGGCTACAGAAGGGGTTTGTCCAGTCACCATACTTGGTAAACAATGTACCTGAGGAGTAGTCGATATATGCTGCTTGCCCTGCTTGTGACTGCTGTTGAACAGCAGACGGATTAAGTATTGGTCTGGGCAGGAAAGGTATTTGCTGACCTGGCAATGGTGCAGGAAGGATTGGTACATTTAAAATGGGTACTAGAGGTGCATGTCCCTGCTGACCCATCTGTAGTGGTTTATTTTGTGCCTGTGCGGCAGGTGTGGGAACCTGTGGGACATATGGTGGGGGATTCTCCAATAGTCTCTATAATACTTCATCCTTGTCCACATGTTTTTTTCTTTTGTGTCACGTATGTCTTGTTAGTTATGTTATATAAATTTATGGCGTGCACAGCTACTCGGAGTGTCCCGGCGCGAACCTAACCAGGTCGAGGGGTACTGCTTAAAATAGATAAGTTTTTAACTTTTTCTTAAAAGTCCCAGAATCGAGAATGCTGCGTAAGGCCAACGGCAAGGTGTTCCACGCCAAGGAGGCAGTCCGAACAAGGGAGCTTCTGCCCAGCCTTTGGCGGGTAAACCGCAAAGGCAGGGCCAGAAGTTGGGAGGAGGAGCACAGTTGTCTCGCCGGAACGTAGAAGGAAAAACTCCTCTGTAAGTAGTACGTCCCCAAACCGTAAAGAGCGCAGTGGGCAATAGTCAAGATCTTGAATTTTACCCGCGTCTCAACAGGGAGCCAATGCAACAATCGCAAGAGCGGGTGCACGTTACTTCTCCTTGGGAGATCAGCACAAGCCTGGCTGCTGAATTTTGCACTACCTGGAGCTTTCTCTGAAGATAACTCTGAATACCAGCGTACAGTGCATTTGCATAATCCAGTCGAGAAAGGATCAGAGCGCGGATGACTGTTTCCTTCGCAGATTTTGGCAAGAGACGGAGAAGCTTCCTCAGAGTTTTTAAAATACCGAAGTAGGTCCCAGGCAATTTCTTGACCTGGATGGAGAACGTTACATTCTCCTCGAACCACCCCCCCAGGTTTCTTGCACAGTTCCCCAGCGAGTTCGGCAGGGGGAAATCTGGGGGCCACATCAACTCTCTGAAATTGAATGGAAATTTGCCGTACAGAAGGATCTCAGATTTCTCCTCGTTGCACTTGAGCTGCGCATGAGCCAGCCAGTGAAAGACTGAGGTGAGACACTGTTGGGCCGCGGAGACTGAGACATCATTCTTACCCCATGTAAACGAAAGCTGGGTGTCATCCGCGTAGACTATCACCCTAGCCCCTATCTCTTCCGCTAAGTATATCAGCGGGGTAACATAGATATTAAAAAGAAGGGGGCTAAGGAACGACCCCTGCGGGACACCTGTGAGCACCGGTTGAAGTACGGAAGCACACGGAGGCAACCATACCTGCTTCAACCGACCCTCGAGAAAGGATGTAAAGCAACCCAATGCAGAACCGGAGACACCAATCTCCGAGAGGCGGGCGAGAAGCATGGAGTGGGGCACCGTATCGAATGCCGCAGAGAGGTCCAGCATAACCAAATCGCCCTCCCGCTGCCATCCAGACACTCCCGAATCAACACAGACACCTCAACTAGAGCGGACTCCGTACTATATAAAGCACGAAATCCTGACTGAGCTGGGTGCAGCAAGCCTGTGCCTTCCAAAAACTCAGTGAGTTGCCTAGTGAGCACCTTCTCACATACTTTAGCCAAACTAGGCAGGAGTGAGTTTGGGCGATAGTTTCCAGGATCCAAAGGGTCTAGTGAAGGCTTTTTCAAAAGGGGGAGAACTTCGGCCTGCTTCCACACCGCCGGAATAAAAGCGTCCTACATGGAGGCATTAACAATCCTATTAAATTCTGGATTCATGATGTCAGCAGTAGAGGCCAAAAGTCTGGCTGCACACTGGTCAGAGGGTGAGCCTGACTTAAGGCCCTTCAGAATTTTAAGAGTACTAGGCAAATCTGCTTGTGCAAAGGGAAACAGATTATGGGTAGGAGCAACTGAAGGACGGGCAGGAAATGAGAGAACCGTGGAACCAATCGTATATGAGGAAAACGACACCTGAATGAAACAGATCTTATCAAGGATAAACTTAGAAAGAACATTACACCATGTCCCAGAGGCTGGAAGCACGTGAGCCTGAGCACTGGGGGACACAAAGCTCTGAGCAATATAGAAAAGTTCTTTAGCATTATTCTTTGCCTGATCAATGCGTAAAGAAAAATAACGACTTTTAGCCACGGTTATAGCAGCGTGCTAACTTTTTTGCTTACTTCTCAATGTTTGTTTAGCCAAAGGGCCACCCCCTCTCAAATCTTACATTTGTGCTTCAATAATTTGAGCTCCGGCGAAAACCAGGGCTTAGAAGGAGACTCTCTGGCAAGCCTTTTCACAGACGGAGAAGAAAGCCCGGCTGCTGAGTCAGAAATCCACTTAGTAAACCCTGTCAGGCACCCTTCAAGATTCTGCTGGGGGGTTGGCCGAGAAGCTGCCAGAACATTATTGAACCGTAGGTGATCAATTTTGCCAAAAGCCGGAGGGTGAAGACGACAGGCCGGTCGAGCATGCTGGGTGCGCTCCCATGAGAAACAGAGAAGGAAATGCTCAGACCAAGAGACTGTGAGGGGCTGGTCAACCTGAATGGGAAATCTGGCGCAAATGGGGTCTAAAATATGACCCCCTTGGTGAGTGGGATTACAAACCCATTGGGAGTGCTGGGCCAATTGAAGCGAATCATGATAATCAAGAGAATCCTTGCCCTCTCGCTGGTCAAGATGGAGATTAACATCTCCTAGGACCAAGTAGTAGGAAAAGCGTAGAGCCTGCTCAGCCATAGCATCACCACAGGATTTAAGAAAACTGCTGTGAGGGCCGGGGGGACGATAAATGAGAGAACCACCTAGCGTGAAATGAGCAGAAAGGTGGATACTAAAATCCTAAGCCTCACAGTCGTCCAAAGGCTAGTAGCTTCATTAGTGGTCATTCTAAACATTCAATACTTTCTGTTCGTTTTAATTGATGATATGCTTTGGCTTTCTGCAATACTCCCTTTTTCTGTTCTCGTTCCTTCTCTTTTTGTTTTTATTAAAAACATTGTAGCATGTTTCTCCCATTTATAAAAACTGTCCCACATTGCTTGTCTGACCTTTTTCTCAAACCAACATTGCTGCAAATATTGAATTTTCTCTAGATCAAATGAACTGTCTATCGGCCATCTGAAATCCCTTAGTATATCAATGCCATAGACTGTTCCACAAGTTCACACCTGTCCCTAATTTTGCCATCATCTTCAATGCAGGACTACCCTCAACTGGGACTAGTTGGGACTCATCCAGGCGTGGACCCATGAAACAGCAACAACGACGCCATTAAATATATTTCATTAGTTTGCTCATTGTGCCTTAAAGTCAAAGATCATCTAAATAAGATAACTTACCAATACAATCAATACAGACCTATTTATCAGGTCCAACCTGAAACCCAACCTATATAATGCAATAAAATTCCCAATACCAATAACTAATCAATAATTCAAAACGCCTTCTACAAAATATCTCAGAACAATCTCACCAGGTATTTAGTCAAGACGTCCGGCTCTCTGTACTCTGCAATTCTGCCAATTTTCACTTGACCAGTTTGGAACCTCTGCCGGGGAGATCCTGTTGCTGAGGGACAGCAGTTCCGGATTTCAGATGGCAGCTGCGAGAAACTAGTCTCATTAGCAGCGATCCTTCTGCCTCTGTTCGTGTCACCTCAGCCACAGACATAAATGCTGTTGGATTTCCCACATAGAGGCTCCACGTTCGGGCGGCATTTGAGAAAACGCAACTCTTGTCCGCTTTACTTTAAAATGAGTATAGGAAGTTGGAGATAAAGCATTTGGTTTATTCAAGCCTGAACAGATGCACGACCCACAAGGAAAAGTTATTCAGTGTAGGTAATGAATGACCACACAGAATTCTCCTTTCATATTTATACTATACTTACAACAAGTCTGCCTACACCCCTTCACTTCCCTCCCATAACACATTGGAAAATTCCTTCTAGCTATACGTACAAAAAGAATAGCTAACCACACTACATTTTCAAGATAAGGGATCACAAGCCGTTGCTTAATTGCAAATTGAATGGAAAAAGACCAGTGTGATTTTCCATCTCAGAGAAGCACAAATGATTAACAAAGTGTAAATATTCTAACAGCCACTCTGTACTTTTCCAAGGACACAGTGAGCAAAAAATAAAAGAATGTACAATGTCAGACGTGCATGGACAATCCCTCAACCAATCATTGTACAAAGTCAGGTTGATTTAAAAAAATGTCTGTACTCATGTTCTTATTATATAAACTTTTCTTCACTTTCAATATGTGATGATGTAAGGCTGCCACCCAAGATCTACAAACTGAGATGGGTTTTCTTTACTGTGGTCAATATAGTTGGGTGTGTGCAGCGTTTTAGCTGAAAGTGGTTGTGGTGTGAGTGCCACTCAAAGCCTACTCTGATGTGTACATAATCTTATCTCCTCTGTGATTGGTGTCTTAGAGTGCTCTGAATCACTTGTAAGTAGATCTCTTTAGCATTATATAAAAGGGCAAACACAAGATTGGTGTGCAGAGTTAACACACTTTACTCTTCATGTTTAAGCCACATTAAAGCATACACTTAAAAGCAGCATTATACATTCACCTGCTTGTTGGATGTTTATTTCTCAGCTGATTGTTGTAGCTAGTCCACATCCTCATTGATTTGTGCTTTTCAGTAATTGTTAGTGAATAAAAAATGTGCCCCATTTATTCTTTTCTTATGCTTCTGCATGTACTGTCTCTTCTCTAAGTCTCCTTCACACTTTGGACCAGTCCATATGCATGGATGTGGAATTTAATAAAATACTTGTCCATGGGGCAGGTTGCTTCATAAATCTACTTGTCCTGTAACAAAATCCACTTGTCCCTTAGGTGTCATGTATTGTGGCGACAAATTAGGGCAGCAATTCCATTATACAAGAGCTCTTATTTAGCCTCTCTGCTTATGCTAGGGCTTCTACCATAGTCATGTTTGAATACATGCAATCCCCTTATGTTGCCACGTTTCTGCAGATCTGCATACTGGGGCTGAAGGTAATGGTAAGCAATTTTTCCAGGGTTAGAATGCCCTTTTGAATCTGGGCAAACCTACTAACTTGCATGTTTTAAGGGTTTTCAACAACTCTTCTCTAATGTTACTGAGAAATGTTGGAAATTTACTCCTGACAATGGCAGACATGAACCTTCTTCCAGAGTTAGGAAAAAAGTGGTTTGAGGGAAAGTGAATTTGCAAACACTCAGATTTCGCATGAGCAACTCTAGACATGCATATTTGCTCTTGCTAAAAGTAACCCTGCGCGTAGAACTATGCTACGCTCGCATAGTTTGCACAACTACGTGCTACACCAATCGCACGTAGCACAGTGCAAAAACGCGTAGCTGTCATTTTTTGCTTGCTCACGATCCTCAACGTCAAGTTGGCGACCTTGAGCGGGCAAAATAACCTTCGGGCGAGATTCTCAAAGCTGGGTGGTCAGATTTCTCATTGCAAGTGGTCGCGTATGCTTGCGAGCGCTCACAATGAGAAACTACCAGTCCGCGTTTAGATAGCTACTGCTCGAGTACAAATCTACTTGAGCGGCAGAAAATGACCGCTTGCACTGTGCAAGATGCTGTTTGCAATGAATGCACAGTGCGGACAAGCATCCGACACTATGCAATCAGTGCGAACTGCATTTTTCGCAGTTAGCGTAGTGCGAGGTGCACTTTGCGTTGTTACGCGTAGCGCTACTACGTGAGTTACGCCCAGGGGTAGATCAAATGCAGTTCCCAGATACTTTCTCGGAGTACTATTTCTTGTCCTACTTCTATACATTCTTTGGAATTCATGAAAGCCGGATAGCTGCACTTAATGCAAGGACATATATGTCATCAGTGCACTTTTGAGACTTTCTTTAATAATTGGGCCCCTAATTTGGTCAGACATTGAAAGAGACCTCTTGTGTTTACTAAAATTCTGTCTCTCTCTCTGTATCGGCTGGCTTCACTGTGAGTGACCGCATTCTGCTCTTTCACAAGGAGCATATTGGCACACAAAATAGTTTTGTTCAGTGCCAGTAACAACTGTGCCAGTGTGTGCTTTTTGAGACCAAAAACAATTTTTGCTTTTACCAATGTTTGTTATTATGGTGAGGGCCCAGCAGCGCCCACACCAATAGGGTTTTACAAAAACCATGCCAAAACAATTCACAAATTGACCAAACTAAAAAGCTGACCACCAATTTCAGACCTACTGGCTTTGCCAATGCTTGTTTATTTGTGTTCCCCATAAGCTTATTGAAACTAGTTACATTGATTTTCCATTAAGAATATTTTTAGGAAATACTAGCATGAATAAACACATGTTTCTAAATGATGCTGCAAAGAAATGGTACCTGTAATTTTACAGTAGTTTAGCAAAATGTTTTTAGGTCTCGTGAATGCGCATGCGCATTGAGAGAAGCGAGACTATAGGGCTTTAAACAAAGTTTACCTAACTGTGGCGATTTGGTGCTGTGCCCGTGGCTTTTAGGTCAATGCGCAAGCGCATTGACCTAAAATGCGCGTGCACATCACCAAATCGCCGTCTGTTCCCTCAGCCGCACTCCTCCCACACCTTTGAAGTGAAGCTTAGCTTCACTTCAAAGGCCCCGGCTGCTTCACACCCTCATGCCGCTCTCCCCGCTCCGCCCCCTCCCCTGCCCGCCGTGTGCATTTCTCCTCCCCCCCCCCTCCCCACAGCAATGCCCTCCGTCTTGTTTCCTTTCTTGTTTTTCTTTCAGGTGAGATATCTTTTCCATCATTTGCGATAATACAGTTCTCATATGCTCTAAATCACAGTTGCCATTTGACCTGTGGTTTACCAGGAATCTGGAGAAATGGACTGGGTTAATGATTAAATAACTTATTTGAAGCCATACTTTAACAAGTCAAATAATTTTCACAATGAAACAAGCAGAGGAAACACACCTCAAAGCTAGTTAAGTCTTGAAAGTTGCCTCAATGCGTTCCTGCATATAAGCTTCTGTTGCAATAATAAACTGTGTGAGCAGTGAAAGGTTGTCTATATTTAGCGCACTCTACTCAAGCACATTATACTGAGCGTGTGTGACATTCCAAGCATGCACGGAGAAAACGTCACACAACCATGACGGCACGCATTGGTACACAAATGTCTCAGGAGGCTGACGTGCACAGCTTGGAACAGCGCGCGCAATAGACTCAAGGCAGTAGGATGTGGGGTTCAAAATCTGCACATGAAGCACGTAACGATGTAGTGATTTTTTTGTTTGAATCTGTTATTTGAGTTTTTCAAGATTTCCAAAATAGTACAACATGCACATAGCTCATATAATTGTTCGAGGTTCGTGTCAGACAGTTACAGGGAAATTAACTCGTGATTCAAATACTGCTAAAAATAAAACAGAAAACTGTAATAATAAAACAAGCACTGGCATAGCCAATAGGCCTCGCCTTTGGAACCTTATATGAACCCATCTCAACCCCTCACCCTCACACCCTCAACCCCTCACCCTCACCCCCTCACCCTCAACCCCTCAACCCCTCACTCACCCCCTCACCCCCTCACCCCTCACCCCCTCACTCCCTCACTCACCCTCAACCCCTCACCCCCTCACCCCCACCCTCACACTCACTCACACTCACCCTCAACCCCTCACCCTCACTCACCCTCAACCCCTCACTCACCCTCAACCCCTCACCCTCACCCACCCTCAACCTCTCACCCTCACCCACCCTCAACCCCTCACCCACCCTCAACCCCTCACCCTCACCCTCAACCCCTCACCCTCACTCACCCTCACTCACCCTCAACCCCTCACCCTCACTCACCCTCAACCACCCTCAACCCCTCACCCTCACTCACCCTCAACCCCTCACCCTCACTCACCCTCACTCACCCTCACTCACCCTCACTCACCCTCACTCACCCTCACTCACCCTCAACCCCACTCACCCTCAACCCCTCACCCTCACCCTCACTCACCCACCCTCACCCTCACTCACCCTCACCCTCACCCTCACTCACCCTCACCCTCACCCTCACCCTCACTCACCCTCACCCTCACTCACCCTCACCCTCACCCTCACTCACCCTCACCCTCACTCACCCTCACCCTCACTCACCCTCATTCACCCTCACCCTCACCCTCACTCACCCTCAACCCCTCACCCTCACTCACCCTCACTCACCCTCACTCACCCTCACTCACCCTCACCACCCTCACTCACCCTCACTCACCCTCACTCACCCTCACTCACCCTCACCCTTACCCTCAACCCCTCACCCTCACTCACTCACCCTCACCCTTACCCTCAACCCCTCACCCTCACTCACTCACCCTCACTCACCCTCAACCCCTCACCCTCAACCCCTCACCCTCACTCACCCTCAACCCCTCACCCTCACTCACCCTCAACCCCTCACCCTCACTCACCCTCAACCCCTCACCCTCACCCCTCACCCTCACCCTCAACCCCTCACCCTCACTCACCCTCACCCCCTCACCTTCACCCTCACTCACCCTCAACCCCTCACCCTCACTCACCCTCACCCCCTCACCTTCACCCTCACTCACCCTCAACCCCTCACCCTCACTCACCCTCAACCCCTCACCCTCACTCACCCTCACCCCCTCACCCTCACTCACCCTCACCCTCACTCACCCTCACTCACCCTCAACCCCTCACCCTCACTCACCCTCAACCCCTCACCCTCACTCACCCTCAACCCCTCACCCTCACTCACCCTCACCCTCACTCACCCTCACTCACCCTCACCCTCACTCACCCTCACTCACCCTCACTCACCCTCACTCACCCTCACTCACCCTCACTCACCCTCACTCACCCTCACCCACCCTCACTCACCCTCACCCACCCTCACTCACCCTCACTCACCCTCACTCACCCTCACTCACCCTCAACCCCTCACCCTCACTCACCCTCAACCCCTCACCCTCACTCACCCTCAACCCCTCACCCTCACTCACCCTCAACCCCTCACCCTCACTCACCCTCAACCCCTCACCCTCACTCAACCTCAACCCCTCACCCTCACTCAACCTCAACCCCTCACCCTCACTCACCCTCAACCCCTCACCCTCAACCACTCACCCTCACTCACCCTCAACCCCTCACTCACCCTCAACCCCTCACCCTCAACCCCTCACCCTCACTCACCCTCACAACACATATTGTGTTACAATAGGTGTCACATTTGCGAAAGATAAAACTATTGGCATTGTAAATAACAAAGCTATTAATTTCGCTATTTTCAAAACAAGCACATAAATAAAAAATGTGTCCTTTACAATACCAATAGCTCAAACTTTCCTAATGCGAGACCTATTGCATTGCTGTGCTTCTCTCCCCTGCTGCACTCTCCTGCTCTCTAGAGATGTGGCCTAACGACCAGAGCTGCCATCTAAGTCACGTAAATACAAAACATGTTGCATTCCAAATGCTATAGGTGTCACATTCGCGAAAGTTATAACTATTGGCATTGTAAATGACAAAGCCATCAATTTAGCAATTTTAAAAACCAACAAATAAATAAAATATGTCATTTACAAGACCAATAACTCCAACTTTTCTAATGCGAGACCTATTGCATTTCCAATGCTTGTTTTTCCTGCTTTCATTTTTTTATGAACATTTTATTTTGAAAGCAAAGAATCATCAATCTTGCTTTCACACGTCTGCAAATATTTGCATCAAATCAGAAAGCATTCTGGGACCATTATACATAGTCTCATATTGCTAAACTTTGAAAACGTGTTACACATTTTTATACTGGAACCACTGTCGGTGCATTCAGAGCTTATAACATTTACTTAGAGAGCTCACCCTAATGATAAAGGCTTTCAATTAATGAACCATAAAAACAAGTTTGAACAGCATTAACATATGGCCAAAATATTACCTTAATTGCAGCCAGTGCCCTTGCCTGATCCATAATGTGATACTGCAAACTGGCAGCCAAAGGGTTTGTGCTGCAGGGGGTTCGGCCTCCTTGTCCCAAGGACAAAATACACATGAAAACATATTGCCCTTGACCCCAAACAATATGTCCTGGGCGTTGGGCTATAGGAATTCCACTACCCTGGTCCGTTTGGGTTTTAAGAAAACCTGTGGGGACATTTCTGCAGTCTGTTTTTTTTAAAAATCAATCATTTTTATTATTATGCGGAAATCAGGATCAATGTATGCAGCTTCCTGCCTACATCTCAAGGCCGGCAGAGCGAAAGATGAGCACCTGCACATAGCTTTCAAACATACCGCTCGCAGGTCTATCGCATAAAGGGCTGACGTATAGGACTTCTGTACTGACTTCCAATTTAAGGACCTTATAACAGAAGTAAATCAAATAAGGAACAACCTAAACAAACGCCCCCCCCCCTGTCCCTCCCACCTCTGCACCAGTTCCATCAATGGTTGGAGACCCTCCACCTAAGGCATCACTCCATCACACATACCGGGTATCTGCGCAGCCCACCTGCGTTTGCATGGAACCCAAGGGCTCCAGGGGCAAAAGCTTGAGAATCTGTAAATATTTCGGGCATGTTACTTCTCTCATGTCTTTTGTGAGGAGGTGTGTAAAGGGGGCCCACAGTTTCACAAAATCTTTATCTTTCCCATCCACACTTAGTGACATGCGCTCCATAACTAGGAGATGCCACAGGGGATGTATCCATGCAAGTACTTCAGGTGTCTTTGTGGTCCCCCACAAAGCCAGGATAACCTGGCGGACCGCCAGCACCGCCAGGGCAATCGGTCTTCCCCTGAGGGATCACAATTGGAAGGGCTTGGGGTGGGAGAGGCCTAGCAGAGTATATTCTGGGGAGCGAGGTAGTGTAATCTGAAATGCAGTATCAATATCGTCTAAGACAATTGTACGGTAGTGTTCCAGTTTTGGGCAGTGCCACAGTAGGTGTGCTAGGGTTCCAGTTAATCCACATCCCCTCCAGCAGAGATCAGTTTTGGTTTTATCCCAACCGTGCACGCTGGCAGGTGTGTAACACCAATACGTGGTTACTTTGAAAGCGGACTCCACCCCAGCAGTGTTATGTGCGGTATGATGTGCCCTGTTTAGGACGTGTTCCCACTCTTTGTGTTAAGGGCCTGCAAAGTTCAGTTTCCCAGCGTACCTGTGCTTTCATTCGCTGTCCCGATGGATGCGCCATAAGCATGGAATATAATTCAGAAATAAGCCGGCGGTCATCTGCCTTGCGTACTAGCCACTTTTCAAATGAGCTCAGGGGCCTTGACATGAGGGCATAGTTGGCGGGGCTAGTCACCCAGTGACCGACCTGGCCATAAGGATATGCATCCGTTGCTAAAAGATCGTAGTCCTTTAGAAGCTGACTAAATGGTATCAGCCCTTCCGTATCAAAGAGAAACCGCACCTACTTACAGCCTTCCTCTCTCCACCTCAGAAACACTGCCGACGCCTGTCCCGGCGGAAAATCAGGGTTGTCTACAATAGGGGACATGGGGGATGGGAACCATGTCCAACCTTTCTGCAACACTAACCTATCCCAGACCTTGAGGGTAGGGGCGGTGACAGGAGATGAATATAGGCCCCATTCTCTGTTTACGGGGTAACCATAGTTCCCTCCAGATATTCACCCCAGCGACTGCCTGATCCATAAAATTCCAGTGTTTACTGGATAGCGGCCTATTCCATTCCACTAAGTAATGTAGGCACGCCGCTTGGTAATATCCGCCGATAAGCGGAAGACCCAGTCCACCCTGAGCTTTTGTGCGTGTCATTTGAGCAAGAGAGAGTTGTGGCTTTTTCCCCCTCCCATACGAATCTGTTGATAAGGGACTGCAGTTTCTCGAGCGTTCCAGGTGGTGGGGTCATTGGTAACAGCTGAAAGATGTAGAGAATACGTGGGAGAACGAACATTTTTACCGCCTCTATCCTCCCAAACCAAGCCAATCGAAGACGCGACCAGGCGTCCAGCGCCTTGGTCGTATGTTCCAGCAGCCTGGCATAGTTGAGCGTGACCGTCCTCTCGATGGTCGGCACCAACTGAACCCCTAGGTATGTTATGTCCCTGTGGGTCCAATGGAACATGAAATCCCTTTGTAGGGCCTCCACATTATCAGAACAAATGGAAAGGTTCAGGATCAAACATTTCCCTAGGTTAACTTTAAAGCCCAATGCTTACCCGAAGGCAGCAATTTCATTGAGCAAAGCTGGGAAAGTTCTCTGAGGCTGAGTGAGCGCTAGGATCGCATCATCGGTGTACAGACTAATTTTAAGAATGTGTGCCGCAAATTTAAGTCCCACCACGTTTTGATTAGCCCGAATCCGTTGAGCGAAAGGCTCGATATATAGCGCAAATAAAAGCGGGGACAGGGGGCATCCCTGCCGTGTCCCCCGCGCAATGGAAAAAAAGGCCGACCTGCATCCATTGACCCGCATAAATGCCTTAGGTATATGATATGTGCACCTAATCCAGTTCAGGAAGTTATCCCGAACCCATAGCAGCGCAACACCGCGAATAAATAGCCCCAGCTTATGCGATCAAAGGCCTTTTCGGCGTCTATGGCTAAAAGAAAGGCCTGTCGTCGTGACCACCATGTGCTGTCAATGAGGTGTAACAGTCGTTTGGTGTTGTCCCCTCCCTGTCTGGATGGAATAAACCCCGATTGGTCCGGGTCAACGATGTCCGCCATAAGGGGGTTAAGTCGCACCGCCAAAATTCCCGCATAGAGCTTTGCGTCAATGTTAAGAAGCGAAATGATGGGCCTGTAGGACCCGCATGCCTGTGCATCTTTACCAGGTTTCAAAATAACCGAAATCCCGGCTTCCGACATAGAGGGCGTCACCCTCCCTGTCTCAAGGAAAAAATTAAATAGTCGAGTTAAAAATGGAGCCAGCTCCACACAGAACGTTTTGTAAAAGGACGCCGGGAATCCATCCGACCCCGGTGCCTTGGCTGACTTCAATCTGGAGATAGCTGATATCACTTCTTCGATGCAAATTGACGAATCAAGTTCCTCTGCTACGGCTCTAGGAAGAGGTGTTATGCCACAGGAGTTTAGATATGCACTGGGGTCTGTCGGTGATGGGACCTGCTCAGAATAAAGAAGTTGATAAAAACTGTGGAAGGCGGCAACAATCTGCTCATCTGCTGTCTGGACTACCCCTGCGTGATCCCAGACCACCTGAATCAAGGACGACTGGGTCTTGGCACGCAGCCTCTGGGCCAACATCTTCCTGCACCTATCACTGCTAAGATAAAATTTGTGTTGCAGGCTTAGGAGGGTATGCTCCGCTCTGTCCAGGTCTAAGTGCTTCAGCGCGCGCCTGCGATTCTCTAGCTTGCGCCACACCCTTGGGGCCCCCGTTTGCTTTATATTTATTTTTATTTTTTTAAATATAAACAATGGTTCTGTCGGGTATGAACCTAGTTGCCTTAAATCATGTATAAATCTGAAATCTCTTAAAACCAGTGCTTCATCATATTTTGCATCAGATGAGATTATTTACATAAACTAGTACATACAAATCCAAACAAGAACAAGCATTTACAATGCAATGGTCTCGGCATTGTTAATGTTAAAGCTATTGGCATTGCTCATGACATTTTTTTTATTAATGTTTTTTTTTCAAAACATAAATAAATGGCATTGTCATCGGTGCCTGGCCACGAGCTCCGAGCCGCGCGCACAGATACGAGTGCCTTGCCTGGCCACGAGCCCTTCACGAGATCCAAGCCTCGCGCGAAGTACGAGTGGCTGCCCTCGGCACGAGCCCCTTCAGCGCTCCACGCCGTGCGCGCAGCTACCAGTGACTGCCCTTTAGAACTAGTGCTGAAAGACTATCAGTCGCCCAGCCAGTGCTGCGGGAGGAGGAGACGTCATCTGGTAACACGGGGCTGCAGACAAACAGCCTCTGACAGAACTTGGATGCAAAGGGAAAATCATGCTAACTCTTTATTGGCTGAGCCAGACACAGCATCTGAAATGACAGCAACTAATTGGAAAATACACTTACAAAGCGGACTTCTCATTTAAAAAAAGGAAAAAATTAGGTTGCATGTGCAAACCTCCCACGCGACTGCATGCATACAAGGGAGTATCGAACAACAGAAAAAAATGACAGGATAAGATGAAGAGATTTACTCTTGTTAAATTATATTCACTAGAGAAGGCATGCATTACAAACATTGAAAGAAATGTGAGTGATTCTGAATGTGAAGCGATGGTTAAAAAGGGGTTTCCATTGAGAACAGTGTGAAGGAGGAGCATAGGCGCATGCACTCAGCCTCACCGGAAGTCAGGCAAAGTCGCCTGAGAAGGGGGAGGGGCTTCGTCTGGACCGGAAAAGAAGGCAGGCGGAGTGAAAGGGTCTCGCGACGCCAGAAGGAGAGCGGAGTCCCTCTAAATTGACCTGGTAAGTTGAAAAGGGCTTGTGTGTTTGTGTGTGTATGCATGTGTGCGACGGCGGGGGAGATGGGTGGTGCACTCGTGTGTGTGTGCGCACGTGTGTGTATGTGTGGGGGGGTGGTCGTCTCTGTATGTATGTGCGTGCGTGGGCGCTTGTGTGTGTGTCTGTGTGTGTGTGTATGCGCATGTGTATGTGGTGTTTTGAGCTTCCTAGGAGACAGCGCCTGGCCACAGCGCTCGTTCGCGTGCGCATGTGAGTTTGAAATCGCCTCCAAGGCGATGCGCGCGGCCAGGATTGTCTCCTGGGAAGCTCACACGCCGACAAAAGGTTCTCGGTGGAGACGCGCTTCGCGCGGCTAGCCGAGACCTAAAAAGGAGGGTCATAGAGGTTTTAATCACCAAGTCTACTTATTCATAAATTATTTCTTGTCAAGACCCAATATAACTGCATAGAAAAGTCAATCTTCACATGTTACTTTACAATAAACGGCGCAAGTGAGTGAATTGTGACAATTTGTGCATAGGTGATACAAAAATAGGTGATTTATATACAAGTGAGTGAAAATGGGAGTGAGGGTAGAAAGCAATTCAATAGGCCAGCTATTTCCTAAGTTCAAAAATCATGTAGTCCAGTGTGCTAAGTTATTTAGCTTTTGTATCCTGGATTCAATCTACTGGTCCTATAGTCTAATATCGTCGACGTTTCGACCCTATTGACGCCTGATTTGCAGGTCTGTGCGGGTCTTTCTCAGGACAGGAACATGGGTAGGGGTGTAGGCGCCTATTAATCCAGTGGTGGATTAATATTCAGACCGTGTCTATCGAGTTGTCATCAAACCAGAAGATTAATCCTGAATGATTATTTCCAAAGAATCAAGCTCGCGTTAGTTGGCATGATTCGCCGTATAAGTAGGCACTTGGAATTATTGGGGGAGAGCCGATCGCTTTTTATCTGGCCTTCGAATCCCTCTCGGTGTCTGTTAGCATATCGCTAGTTATGGATCAGCCGCATTGTATTCGGCGATCGATTCAGGTAATTTTTTCGACCGCTAGTGAGCCCACTCGCGGTCAAGGTCCATCGAGGTCTCCGGCTATGATTAAAGACCCGGTAGTCTGAAAGCCGGTATATACCAGCCGAACCAGCCCGTTCGCTTATGGATAGCCTCAAGCTCCCCTACCTCCCTCTCTAACTCAGCACGTTTTTCCCTATGGATAGAGTTGTAGGTTGCCGCAATGGCGATAAACTCCCCGCGCCCCACCAGCTTCAGGGCCTCCCACACCGATGATAATGACATAGTCCCCACATCGTTCACCTGGAGGTAGTGTGCTATAGTGTCTCGCATGCGCATTACCACATCCTCAGAATGCAACAGATTCTCCCTAAGCTGCCAACCCGGAAGACTTGTTTGTGTTCTCTTCGCGGGCAAAAGGACAGAATTGAGGGCGTGATCAGAAAGAGAACAGGGAGTAATGGCAGAGGAATGGAGTCTAGGAATGAGTGAGGTGGAGGCCAAAAAATGGTCAAGGTGCATGTATGTTTTATGCGCGGCAGATCGCTCGGTGGGATGCTTAGCCAGCCACACATATGGAGACCACTATCAACCAGCCTGTCCCTGCCCGCCGGTGAAAGAGCTCTTGCTTGGTGCCTGCGCTGCCCTGATCTGTCCATCCCTCCATCCATCACCAGGTTCATATCCCCTCCCAGTAGAATCGCTGCATCTGTAGAAGCGAGGACGTCCGAGAGGGCGGTGAGAAGGAAGGGTTCTTGTTTCCCATTTGGCGCATAGAGAGACCCAATAGTGTTCCCCACTCCCCCCACTGCACCCTAATTACTAACAAGCTTCCCTTTATTTCCGCCGCAGTTGAGAGTATCTTACAGGGGCAACGGGCTCCCAGCAAGATAGCCACCTCATTCCTCTTGGACGGCCCTGCTGACCCCACCTGTTGCGGGAACCGCCTATCATCTTTGGAGAGCAGATACGTCTCCTGGAGGAGGCCAATATCGCTATCGGCGTTTTCAAGGAGGGAAAGTACTGCAGCCCGTTTTACCGGATTATTTAGCCGGCGTACATTCAGACTTACCACCTTAAAATCTCTACCCATGTAACCACCAGGACTGCGCTCTGCGTGGCAGGCTCCGGTATCTGCCCCTTAAACGGGTCCTAGCAGAAACCCTGAGTCACCTCTTGACAGGTCACCTTGGTGCAAGAACTGGTGCAGAGGACCCCAACTGTATGCCAAATAAACCCCAACTCCACAAAAACAAAGACAGATTTGCAGCTAATGAAGAAAAGGTTAACAAGAAAAACATGAAAAAAGTTTGTCACTTTAAAGTTCAGGGGATCTTGGCTGCAACTAACGTCCAGCCTGAGGAAAGTTCGACCAGTGTCCACCTAGACGATGAAAAGTTGACAAAACAATGAACCGGACCCTGCTCCCCGTCTCCCCGATGCCCCTCTGTGATCCACTCCCGTACCATCCGGTGTCCTCTTCATGGGGTGACTGAGTGATCTGTAGCCTGTGATATGGAAGAAAGCGCTGCCTCTTTCTCTTGGTCTCTCGTGGCCTGGTCAGGTTTATTGATGGGAGAGGATCTGCACACCCGCTGCCATTCAGAAGTGCGACGTGCACGCCGCAAACTCGGTTGCTCTGCGCCATCCGTAGGAGCGGTATGTTCAAGGCCCAGGTTCCCCAGTGCTTCCTCCAGCGATCTGAGCTGCAGCAACTGGCCCTGATGCTTGAATACCAGGCAGAATGGGTGGCCCCATGAGTATGGTATATTGTTCTCCCGCAGGTGCGTGGTCACAGGCTTGAAAGCCCGTCTCTTTATAAGAGTGGGGCCGCCAGGTCCTGAAAGATAGCTGGTTGATGTCCCCGAAATTGTATGGTTTGGGCCTCACGTGCTTTCGGTGTAATGCTCTCCTTTCATTGAAAATCGTGCACGCACACTAGTATGTCCGCAGGAGGTTCTTTATTACCTCGAGTGTGGCCCACCGTATGGACCCGCTCCATTTGAATGTCCGAGATCTCCTTGTCCTCTAGGATTTGCTGAAATAGCGCAGTGACATAGGCCCTGAGATCGTCACCTTCCTCCTTCCATGGGACTGCCCTGATTCTCACATTGTTCCACCTGGAGCGGTTCTCCAGGTCCTCTGCATGGGCCTGGAGGTCTACGTTCTGCTCTCTGAGGCGCAGCATATCTTGTTGTAGGTGGTGGAGCTCTAGGTCCCTGTTAAGGTCGTGCTCCTCGAGGGTCTCCACCCGCTCCCCGATCTCATCACGCCGAACCTCTTTTAAATCCGAGGCCAATTGGGATCTTAGGTCTTGTATGTCCTCTTTTATGGCTGAGAAGAGTTCCACCATGAAGGCTTTGGTTGCGGGGGAAACATCGCCCTCCAGTGTGCTGGCGCCTCTGCCCCCTTGGGGCATGGAGTTTCCGGACTGCTTCAGTAGAAACTCCTTTAGAGATGTTTCTTTGCGCGCTCGTGCTGCAGCCAAGGCGTGCACCTCTCCTCCCAAGCCCAGCAGATCACAGCAACCACTCATAGTCGCAGCGTCGATGTCAGTGCACAGACCGCTGAGTCTCAACTCAGGGCCCCTTCCTCTACAGTTAAGAGAGCACCACAGCGTTCACTCACCACTGTGTCTGTGCTTTGTCTCTTGGGAGCCGAGACCACCGCATGCAGAGCTCCAGACTATCACGACTAACAGGCTTGCCTCCCAGGCGCGCGCTGTCTGCCGATCCGCGGACCGACCAGGCCCGCCCCAGACCCGGCCTTGCTCTGGTGTGTCTCCATTGCTGCCGCACTCTATCGAGGCCTCCCACACGGAGCGCTCTTTGCCGGGGCTCCCCTCAAATTACCACCTGGAAGACTCTTGCCCCCCTCCCCGAATCACTGCACCACCAGATGAGCACAAGGGAGCACCAGGTCCGCATGCTCCACAGTCTACGCTGAGTCCCTGAACAGCGTACTCTCAGCCCGCAGCACTACCAGACCTCAATGCACTCAGAATCTCAGCCGGGGAAGGAGGGGGCCTCCTCCTTTCGCTGGTGAACAGGCACACCATGCAGTTAGGCCCCCTGCGGCTCACGGAAGCACAGCAGTCCAAACACAGCAGGGGGGACCTCCAATAACAGCCCCTCTGTCGCCTCTGGTGCAACTCCTCAGCCCCAGCTGTATTCAGGTGCGCAGACCGCTCCGCCCTCCAGCGCTCACCGTCCGCCGACCTGCAGACCGGGAGCGGCTCCAGAAAGCTGCGCCGTGCCCACTAGGCCCGCTCGCCTCTCACCTCCGTCTCCTTGGGTTGTCGGTGATCTCCCCCATCTTGTCGTGGTCCGGGTCTGAGCTCGGCACCACCACTGCTTCTGTGCCCACAGGGGTCTGCATCGCTCTCTGCAGCTGGGGAGTCGATCAAGAGCAGGCCCCTCACTCCGCTCTGGCCCCAGCACTTCTACACCGCATCCCGCCCCGAACGCAGACAGCGGCAGGAGAGCCCCAAGATGGCGTCGGTGCGGTTCTCCTCACCACTGCGGCAACACCGGCTGCGTTGTCTTCCCTCTTCTAGACCGCTTATAGGAGGGCACCCCACTGGTCCGCGACCCAGATCGCACCACAGGGCAGCACTTCCAGGAAGCTGCTAAGAGAGCTCCGACGGGGCCGCGCACATCCACAGGCCCGATAGTCCGCTGCGACACCTCACCGCAGAAGACCGCATATAGAAGGTTGCGGCTGGAAAGAATCGGCCCGTTGGCGCAGGACCGGCTGCCAGGGTCACCCCGTCTCTGTAGATCGTCGGATGGCACCAGAAGTGGGTGATATGCCAAAGCTAAAACTTGGCGGCACCGGAGAGACAGGATTCCACGTCCTATCTTGCTGCCATCTTAGCCACGCCCCCAGTCTGTTTTTTTATAAATGCTGGGAGGGTAAAGTTAAAGTCAGTTTAATATCAGGCTTTTCTAAGTTGCACCTGTCGACTATTCACCATTCCGATCTGCTTTTGAGGAAAATCACATCTGTGGGAAAATCTCCTATAGGAATAGGCCAGCACACCTCTGTATTTAATGTTTCTGGCTGTTCACTGGAAACTGCACTAACCTTGTCCACCTCGCTACACATGTGAAAAACATTTCCTTCTTGTCAAAAATACCATTTGCACTCCAGAGACTGAATCTTCTCATTGAGGGCTTGTACGATTTAATTATTAATACTCCAAATCAAAAATAGTAACAATTGTTGGAAAAAAGAAAGTGAAAATATATTATTTCATTCTGACGAATGGATAGTCACGTTTCATGGCTATTTGGAGAGTTCCGTTAAGCCCACCTTTGGAGAGAATGCTTGTAAGTACAATAGATTTGCGAGACAACTGTGCAGCAAAACACTAATGCATAAACCTAGATTAAGGAAAAAGGTGTGGTAGCCCAGGCTCATGTTTTGCTAGAAACTGATATGAAGGTATGAGAGGTTAAATATTTAATGCAAAAAAAGGTTTTGCAGAATCGGTTTATAGAGTCAAACATTGCCTAGAAAATACTCAATATAGATGTGTTGTATTTTATGTACATAGGATCTGAAGCGGGATGTAGTAGAATAACAGCTTTATTGCAATACAGAGTAGACAGGTCTAACCCCTGCCTGGCCAGAGCTCCAACTGCCAACAGGGCAGAAGGAAACTCCAGAACAAGGAACGCCATGGTGTTCTAGAGCACAGGTCAGGGAAGCATATCAAGGAAGCAGAAGAAGTACTGTACAACATATCTACCCCCCTTAGCTAATAAAACACAGAGCAATGAACTTAATACAGCACAGCAAAGAATAAACATGTGTAATCGTCAAAAGAATCAATGTATATAATCATCTAAGTAAGTGGGTGGGCGCCGAGGGCGAGAACTCCTTCCAGAGATCTCTCTGGAAGGCGTCCAAGAAATAGAAGAAGGAACCACACCACTCAGGACATCTCCACGTACTGACATGGAAGCCGGAGCATCGCCACCACCCACCTCCTCCCCTCCAACAGAAACAGAAGGGAGAACAGACCTACCATCAGGAGCTAACAAATAGCCATTACAGCTCCCAGAACTTTCACCCTCTGGACACACAGGAGAATCACCCTCCTTTCTTTGAAACAAAGCCACCCTCCTGTAGTTCCAAGTTTCCCCATTGTCTAATACAACATAATGTGAGGAAGCTTTCTTGACTCTAAAATGACCTCTAAATTTGTTAAGACCCTTGGAAAACCTTCCCGGTTTGACCTTGACCAAATCACCTGCCGCAATGGGCAGGGGATCATCGGAAGAAGGTAAAACCACACTTCCTTCACGTCTCAACCATGCAGGAGTCAACTTTGAAATAGGTGTGCGTCCACGCATCAATTCGAATGGAGATTTCTCTCCATTTCTATGAGGTGTTGATCGGTAGGCCCACACTAGCTCTTGTACCCGTTCATGTGAAAAACAACCACTTTGCACAAACATCTGAATCACCCCCTTCACCAGACGATTCACCCTCTCGCAGAGGCCATTCCCTTGTGGGTTGTATAAACTTGTCTTCTGATGCCTGATACCGCAATCCCGCATAAACGATGCCATCTTCATAGACGTCAATTGCGTGCCGTTGTCAGAAATGAGAATAGATGGATAACCTTCATTTAAAAACACACTCTTCAAAAAACTAATGGTGGTATCAGTATCAATCTCTTTCACAAATTGCACACAGAGCCATTTAGAGAAACAATCAATCACCACAATGGCGAAGCGTTGATTCACAGGCAACTCATTCATGGGACCTATGAAATCTAGGCAAATGCTATGCCAAGGTAAGTTCTCAAATCCAATATTTTGAGGTGAATGTGATCCCACAACTTTCAATCGTTTTTCTCCCTCCTTGCAGTAAGTGCACCTCACCACACAGTCTACAGCATCATTGTCTATTGTTGGCCACCAAAAATTTTCCTTGACACGACGCTGCGTGAGCGTTTGACCCAAATGGCCCTCATGAGCCAACTTGAGGATTCTACTCCGCAAAGAACTGGGAGGAATAAAACGGTCACCTCGCACTAACACATTCTCACTCTCTAGAGAAATCTCATCTAAAATTCTCAGAAAAGGTCTAACAGCAGGCAAAACAGTGCTCTCTCTTCTAGTTCCTTTAGAGATTAAATCAACAACAGACTGCAATACTCGATCTTCTTGCATACCCTTTATCCAATCATCACGGGTGAAAGAGCCATCTCCTATGGACAGTACATCTTCCATTATCAAGGCTACAGGATAATCATCCAAAACCACACCATCTTTTTTGTTACATTCTTTGGAATGTGCTGGAAGTCGGGACAAGCAATCTGCCTGGATGTTCTTCCAACCATGGACAAATTCAATTTCGTATTGGTAATCTTGCAAACGAGAAGCTAGCCTCGCCAACCTGGGAGACCCCTTCCCAGTGCCACCCGGGGCCAACACATTAACCAGTGGTTTATGATCGGTGCGCAGAATGAATTTGTAACCCCATAAATATGTTCGAAAATAGTTTGTGCCCCAAACTGCTGCAAGAGCTTCACGTTCTATGACTGAATAATTAGACTCAGAAATAGACAGGGGTCTGGAAGCAAACGCTATAGTCTTCTCTTCCCCCCCATGTTTTTGTAATAACACTGCACCAAGTCCCACACCGCTCGCATCAACCATCAGCACAGATGATCGACCGGTATCAAAAGGAGCTAACACACCAGCAGACTTCAGTTCCTTTTTTATCAGATTAATGCACGACTCATGCTCAGCAGTCCAAGTAAATCTGACACCTTTTTTCAACAAACATCTCAAAGGTGCAGTCTTAGATGAGAAATCTCTCACAAATTTTGAATAAAATTCAACTAAGCCCATGAAGGACCGAAGTTGATCCTTGTCAACTGGTGAGGGAGCCAATTCTATAGCTTCCAGTAGATTCCTTTTAGGCTTTATGCCCTTCTCGGACAAAGAAAACCCCAAATATTCAATCTCCTCCAAAAGGAAAGCACACTTTTCTTTCCTCAATGTGAGTCCAGCATCATCAATTCTACGCAATACACTTTGCAATATACTATTATGTTCTTCAAGTGAAACCCCATAAATTAAGACATCATCTTGAAAATACAAGACTTTGGTTAGACCCTTAAATACCTCCGAAACCAGTCTCTGGAACACGCTGGCTGCCGAGACTAGGCCGAACGGTAAACGTGTGAACTGGAATGTTCCTTCGCTAGTGATGAAGGCAGTTAAGGGTTTTGAGTCATCATCGAGACATATCTGATGGTAAGCGTGTTTTAGGTCCAATTTGCTAAAGTATTTTGCCCCTTTAAGTGTTGACACCAGTTCGCCGATATTTGGCAGTGGAAACACATCCGCCACTACGCATTTATTCAGTGAACGCAGGTCTACACAAAACCTAATCTTATTATCAGGTTTCTGAGAAATCACCACAGGCGAAATCCAAGGAGACGCCTCAATAGGCTCGATGACACCTCCCTGGAGCATTTCTTCCAATGTGGCTTTAACTTCTTCTCTCAACGCGAAAGGGACACGTCTGACTTTGTGTTGGACGGGTGTACTGCCTTCCTTGAGAATTATGTGGTGGGAGTAGCCTACTAGTTCTCCTAACTGATCCCTAAAAACATTTTTGAAACTCTCCAGAATTTCATGTATTGAAGAATTCTCAACAATTGCAATGGGATCATTCGCTCTGGGATTGACAACTATATGTAGGTCGTATTGTTGATAGCGTCCTAGAATGGCTGGTCCCTCAGTGGATATATATATCTTGCCTAATGCAGACCTATTTCCAAATTCAATTTTCCCGTCAAAATAGCCCAACAGATTTATTTTTTTCGCCCTGGTAGCCAGAGGGAAAAATGTCACATTTGCTCAAAGTCCTGTCACCCCACACACTCTTCATCAAGGACTTAGGGACTATGGTCCACTTAGAACCTGTATCAACCATTAGATTGACTGACCTTCCATCTATGGTAAAGTTTGCTTTCAAAATCTTTCCTCTCCGTTCTTCACACGTACATATGGAGTCACACAAAACTAAAATCTTATTTACATCCCGCCTTAGTTCACCATATTCACTAACCACTGTTACTTTTGAGTTATTTTTGTTTTTACACATTTTCGCGAAATGCCCTAGTTTGCCACAAGATAAACATTCCTTATTTTTAGCAAAACAAAATTTTGCGTCAGAATTGTGTGAATAGCTCCCACATCTCGTACACATTCTAGAGTTATTAGTTTTGCTGCTAGGTTGCATGTTCTTTTTCTGTAGTACATAACCCTTTTTCCTAACAATGGCAATGGCTGCTGCTTCTTCGTCACTATTGTCACTATTTGTGGCCTTGTTGGAGATTTCTGCAACTCTTGGTTCTAATCCACTCTTTTGTAATTCCTTCATACATTTTTCACTTTCTTCGACGACTTTGGCTAAATCTATGGCTACTTTCAATGTTGGATTCTTCGCTGCCCATAGACGTTCTTGGACTTTCCTGTTGTTAGTTTGAACAATGAGTTGATCCCTTATAAGTTCGTCAGTCATCTGACCAAAACTGCACTTTACAGACAGTTCACGTAACCTTGCCACAAAGTCATCAATACTCTCACCTTCCAACTGCTTGTTTTTATAAAACTTATATCTCTGCAAAACTAGATTTTCTTCTTTTCCAAACCTAGTTTCCAGTCTCGTTATTGCCTCTTTGAATTCATCAACTTGTGACGTGGATCCTGACGATAGGACTTATGGTATAAATTTGAACACGCGTTGTCCCTCTTTTCCTAATGTAGTCATTAGTAGGGCCTTTTTCTTTTTCGGTGAAAATTCCTCTCCGTCTAGAGCCTCTATATAATTATGGAACATGACGATCCAATCTTCCCATGCCATAGAGGGGTTCCCTGGTTCAGGAAGAAATTGGGGAGGTAGGGCAACATTGATCGGTTGTGACATGTTGGCGGTTGTTAATTATGATGAGGAAATATATGGTTTAAGTTCAATGCGTTCAATATTATTGTTGTAATATAATACGGCGGTTTATAACTTTCCTTATATAAGTTTATAAATGGCTACTCGAGAATTAACGTTCTTCCAAAGTTTACTGCGTGTCACTCTTGTCACTTATAATGCACATTGCCCAGATGAGTTTATAAATAGCTACTTCCCTCAACGCTTACCGCATGTGTCACTCTTGTCAATTATGACGCTCACTGCTCAAACGAGTGCTGCTCACTGCTCAAACGAGTGCTGATACTTCCAAGTCGTATACGCGAACAGCCGAATCATTAATTATATCGTGTTTAGGGTCGCGTCTGCTGCGCAGCAACCGTTGTTAGGGACTTACGCAAAATGGCCGACAACGTCCTGCGTCAGTGCGTCTTTATCTGTGGTGACGTTTCTGGACGTCGGCTCACCTCAGGACAGCGCGTAGTCTTGTGCTGGGTTTCTTCTACGTCACCTTATGGAACGTTACACGCTCCAGCCGCTACCGTTTCTTCATGAGGCCTTCGAGTCTTCTAAACCACAGTCATACCCTTGTTCGATGGTACTGGGGAAGATCTCGGGATTGGTCTCGTCGTGGAGTAATGACGGGTTGTAGACACACCTCGCCTCGTCTGCACGCCGCATAGGGTTCGGGTTGATGAGATCGCTGCCTCTCTGTTGTTTCTTCCTCTGCAATACTGCTAAGCTGTGGCCAAGCAAGACATCCGCGTCCAAGTCGCCAATTGTTGTATTTTATGTACATAGGATCTGAAGCGGGATGTAGTAGAATAACAGCTTTATTGCAGTACAGAGTAGACAGGTCTAACCCCTGCCTGGCCAGAGCTCCAACTGCCAACAGGGCAGAAGGAAACTCCAGAACAAGGAACGCCATGGTGTTCTAGAGCACAGGTCAGGGAAGCATATCAAGGAAGCAGAAGAAGTACTGTACAACAAGATGCTTAAAGAAGCTGCTTGAGGTTCTCCAATGTACTTAACGTAATAAGAAACAGCAGTAGATTGCCCAGGTAATGAAAACCTGTAATTGGGGTTTCTCATAAATCTGATACAGATAAGGTATTTAAAAAAATTCCAGAGGTTGACACTGTTTAATACAATCAAAAATCATTAGTAGGATTTTGTATGCTTGGTTCCATTATTCAAAACAGTGCTGAAAGGTTTAAAAGCAGTACTTGTAGGAAAATGCAACCCTCATAGGACGATGGACATTGTGTTAAAAAAGCACTGCCATAGCCAATAGCTCTCGCTTTTGGGACCTTATAAGTATTTAGTTCTGCAGCACAATATCCTTGGTGCAACAACATCAATTGTTGTATGGCTAAACACTTCTAAGGTCTTAAAGGCGAAACCTATTGGCTACGCCAATGCTTGTTTAAAAAAGTAATTCGATACGGGTCGGTCTGCGAACTGCCGACTTTTCAGAAATGTTGTGGGAAGTTTTAAAAGGACGAGTTTGGTATTTTCTGCCGGTTCGAAATGGCCAACTGCTGCCCGTACGTGGGAGAGCACCGCTCCTTCCAGAGGCAGGGGAGTGTGGCACGGACTGTGCCAGTCACACAAGGAGGGCACAGGGTGGCCTCCGAGACAGGTGGCTGCTTCTGATGAGCACCCGCTGCCGAGGGGGCACGTGCAGCTCCCAGGTCTGAACTCAGTCCGAGCCAACTCACCTTTCATCCTTTTGCCAATGATGAAATGAGTGCCGCTAAAAATAATGTACACTTGAGGGCAATGGGTCAATTCATTGGGTCTGGCTCCTGCAATAAACCATTGTGTTATTTCCCTGAAGCGCCTACATGTGCTGAAGTTCTGCAGTGTGCGTTCGGAAGGGTGGTATCCATTTATATATAAATCTCACACTAAATATAGGGTAGCATTGTGATGTGCTGTATGAAAACGAAGAAAGGGGGTGGAAAAACGGGCACAACCTAGTTGTGGACGAAAACCCTCACTCACCCGAGGGTGACATGCTTCATCATTGGGTTTCTCAAACACACTGGGACCGCATGGTACCCCGTGTGGGCTACGACTTAACCCAAGAGGGAAGGAGCTGGAGTGCAAAGCACTTGTTGGTTCTACCAACTAGACATGGTAAGGAGGGGCAGAGTGCAAACAATAAGTGTAAAAAGTATGTTTAAAAACTACCTATTTAGGGGTTACAAGTTTATTCTTCCATCCTAAGTGGTAGTGATTAAAAATGTGATTGAATGTACAGTTATGGATGTATACCCTATCTGTAGATCAACATGTTTCTGCCATAATGACAAAAAAGTTCAGGGCATTCATCAGGATCAAACAACAGTCACTCTGCTATATCAAGTGTGTAAATAAAGAGTGATACTTGGGCCTCTATTTCTTGACTGTCAAACATTTAAATTGAACACGATGATCAGTCAGTGGGCTCTAAGTGTAGTGTATGGGTGCCAACTCAACCTTCTACCAGTATCACACCTGGTCGTTGATCTGGTCGAAGTTTAAAATAGTTATGTAAGCACATAACATGATATATTGTATAGCTTACAAAAGACACCTCAGCATAACACTTCCTAGATATAGCTGTCACTTAAAAATGTAGGACACAGTTGTGATTATATATTTATAATACATGTTTAAACAATGTAATGTGCCACAGCAGTATACCTTAAGAAGAGTGTACCCCTCAATGAATTTAAATGGAGGCAACCTTCAAAAAGAACCGACCTTCGTTTGTGAGAAGCACATTGAATAAAATGAACTCAACAATAAAGACACGCAAGACCCACTACATCAGTGTCATGTGATCGCGGCCAACGGTATCCATGGTAACGGGATAAACGTATACAATTACAGTCCTGGCCGTATTTGCCTACGTTTATCTGTAATGTCACCCACCAATATTATTAGTAAACAGTATTCATCTCCCTAAAAATAGAATAAGGCTGATCAATGTAAGGTATAAATTGCAGTGATCAGTACTCTGCCCTGTATGTACACCACGTATTACGTGGTTCAAAATCTGTCTACTAATGCTGGTATCAGGAAAGTTGTCTTAAAGGCCACAGTACTTCTCGTTGTGACTGAGTCTATAATCATGTACTCTAAGAACCTATGTCAACCAGTGAGTTATTAAGGTAATCACTATTATTTAACCATGTGCCACAAAAGGACAAGTATCACAAGAGAACCACCATGCAGCACGCGTGGTGTAACATCTATTGCTTGTATAAATAGGTCTTATTGAGAGCTCACAGCACACCAGGGTGTATCGTCATTAAGGCCTTTCTGGTGGCTACCCAATCTGGACACCCATCTTAGTTCTATATGGAATAACAGGGATTCCAAGGGTCCCATGTCTCTATGATAGTAAGGAGTGTTCAATTCCACCCATTTGAGGTCTCCTTCTGTATGTACCACATCCAGGAAATGTCTAGTGAGTTTCGTGTTGGATTTTTTCCGTTTGATAGAACTCTTGTGTTCTATCATCCTGGTTTTAACTTTTCTAGTAGTCATACCTACATAGTACAACTTACAAGGGCATTGCATCAAGTATATAACTGCCTCTGAGTTGCAATTAGTATGGTTAGTTAGTACCCAGGGAGTTTTTAATCCCAGTTCTAGTTGGACTGTCCATGTGGTTAAGTGACAGACCACACACGACCCACAAGGAAAATGACCCTGGACAGGTGCCCCAGTACGTATAGTCCGTAGCTGGTTGATATTATGTACCAATCTCGGTCGAGAGTGTACCAAAATGTTGCCAAGATTACTGCTTCGTTTGAAAGCGAAAAGAGATCTCTCATTGGTTATTGTACCCTTATTTAAAATATGCCAGTTGGAATTAATGGCTTTCTTGATCGTAGTGCTGAGATGGCTGAAAGTGCTGACAAACACAAAGAGATTATTAGGAGGTTTCTCATACGTCTCTAGCAGTGCCTCACGGTTGGTATTCTTGGCTCTTTTCTTAGCATTCTGTATTAGCCGTGTAGGATATTGACGGGTGCGAAGATGTATACCAAGGGTATTCGCATGTTTGTGATACATACTAAGTTCCGTACAATTTCTCCTTAGCCGTAAAAATTGTCCTATGGGTAGATTGTCACGAAGAGCGCGAGGATGGAAGCTGGTGTAGTTGAGGAGTGCATTGCATGCCATTGTTTTTTTTTTTTATAATTCTTTTTTTTATTGAAAATATAAAAACAGCAAGGTAAGAATATATTACACAAAGTGTCAATTCAAATGGGGAAAGAATAGTCATTACAAATGAATCGGCACTCCATATACAAAAGGGGTAGGGGGGAGGACAAAAGGAAATTCAATACACATATAAATAGGCAGTAAGAATGCGTGGTCAGGGAGAAGGTGGGACATCAGTATTATTTGCAATAGGTGGTGCACAAATATCTCCACGGTTGGTATTCCAGGGTCCCCATATTCTACACCACTTCCGGGGCCGACCCCGGGCCAAATACACCGTTTTTTCTCGGAACATGCACCAGTCCATATTTTCCTTCCATAATGCGACTGTAGGTGGCTTTTGGGATCCTCACAATTGAGCTATATCGTGCTTGGCGATCATGGCCCCCAGGGTCATCATTGTGTCTGAGCTACGTTTATAATCCGTGGGTTCCCAGACATTCAATAGACATCGCTAGCCTCTGGTAAGAGGGCAACCCCCGTTACTTCCTTCATCACATCATGTACCCCACTCCAGTAGGCGGCAACCTCACGACATTCCCAGATAATATGAAGAAACGTCCCCATCTGGCCGCATCCTCGCTTGCACAAACCCTCTACAGAAAAGCCCTTGTGTACCAATCGGGGGCCCGTGACATATACCCTGTGAAGAATCTTAAGTTGAACCAGTCTGAGTCGAGCCGTTATCGCAACCTCCTTGGGAGAGGAGATCGCAGATTGCCAGTCCTCGTCATCCAGTTCAAGGCTGTCACGGGTCCACAAGTCACGAAGACGCAAAAGGAGATCCGACCTATCATTTATTAGTTTTTTTTTTAGAACCTTTATTAGCACTTCACATAAATACAAGCATGGGCCTACAACCATCCCGGCCGGCCGCTAGGCAATCCGAAAGATCAGCAAAGCAATATAAAAAGATACAGCAGCCCATAATTCGGGGTCAGATAAGCATCCAGGATATAACTCGTATTCAAGCGTACAGCGTGACAATCAGGATTCAAGAGGGTTCATTTTACAGTGAAGAAAAAATTAAAAAAGAAAAATATCAGAATAATTGCCATACGGTCATACATGGTCCTACAGTAGCAACATGAAACAGAAATCTGCAAAGAGTGCGAAAACACTTAAATACATAGGGGCAAGGCATACGAGTCAGGATAAATGTAAATAGCACATACAGGCCTTGTCGAACAGCACCCCAGCCCTTAAAACAAAACAGACTGTAGGAAACATGAAAAACGACGACACCGAAAAGAAGAAAAGACAAAGGGCCATAGAGACAAAGAAAGAACAAATAAACAACCCCCTTCCCCCTACCCCCCACCCTGCACCCCTGCAGAAGGCTACGGCCTACCCCCCCCCCCCAGCAGCGTGCCTATCGCCCTAAATGAGAACCCGAAATATCGAATAATAGAAAAAGGAAAAAGAAGGAAAAAATGAGAAGGGCCCTCGATCAAACCACCCGCCCCCCCCACCCATTGCGCACAATTACCATCATAAAAGCACGGTCAGTATAGCCACAGCCAGCAATAATTATCAATTCAATCAATGACATCCCCGTTGAATTTCCCTCTAGTCACCGTCAGCCAACAATGCGTTCCACTATGTCCTATACGGTCTCACCCCTGGCCTTTCCTATCAATAGTACCCACATGCGGCCATTCAGCAGTCTGCATACAGAGCAGTGTGGTGGGTCCAACCGATCCGGGCGGACCGGGCAGCGCCATTACGCCATGGGACTGTAGCCCCCAAAACCCAGCCGAATACGGTTGGCGAAAGTCCATCTGTGTCAGTATCGATACCGGAAACATCCCCCAGTCCGAATACAGTCTCACCAGCCAGGAAGAGAGGGTCACACAATCCGGTAATCGTTGAAACGCCGCCGGGGCAGCCCAAACTATGGATCGATGTTGTTTCTTCTGCCGCCGCACAGATAAGGGCCCCGACGAGTCACTCACACATACAACGGTGCAATTGAAAAGCGGTATCAAGGACCGGGTCTATCGGCGTCTCCACGAACGTAGGTGCAGCTGGAACATTCATCACTGACGCAGAAGCGGGCACATCGGCACTTCCTCGAGATTGAACCATGCCCATGTGGAGCGGCGGGACAACAATGGCTGCCATCCTTCTTCCCAGATCCCGAGCGTCCCGGATCAGGGTTATATGCAGAGTTGTTAATGCAGCCAATACATCTCTGGACGTGGGCTCTTTCTCGTGGCGCCAGATCCCAGGACTCTCCCGCACAACGGCTTCTCTGCCCGGATGAGGTGTACGTAAGAGGGTGCTATCCGCCATCTTAGCTGATCCGGCCTCGTCCTTCTCCACCTCACCTCTGGATCGGGCCCCACACCAGGGAGGGACAGGATTCACAGCGGGAATCTCAAATGTCAAGGCAGGGTTCTCAGCGGAGAGTCACCAAAAGGCTAAAAACTCCGCCTCTCCCCGGGGGCCGCACGTTGACTCCGGGAAAAGTCGTTAGTGTGCCCGGACACAACACCGGAATGGGGGCCAAGTACCATGCACGCCCCTCAATGCAGCTGTATCGCACTCCCCAGATGGTGCTCCTCTCGGTGGGCTGGGTCGGCACTGTCGCCATCGGCCATCAGGTCTTCAGTCCCCTCCGGCCGACTCCTCCCCATCACCAGAGGCCGCTGTTGTTGCAGTCGCGGCCGGCCGCTCTTCGCACTCAAGACCCCGGTCCCAGCGCCGTGAAGGCCGCAAAGCATTCGGGGACATTTCAACGGGTCAGCAGCAAGCAGGAGCCTCGGGAGCGAACGGTAAGTGAAAGTTATCCTTCGCCTACATAAATACTCCGTTACGGCCCAGGATAAGTGCCAGGATGTATGCGCGGGGTGAGAAGGCTCACGGAGCCGAGCGTTTACGCAGCCATCTCGGTCGCCATCTTGGCTCCTCCTCATTTATTAGTTTTTTATAGACTAAGGAAATAGTACTATCGGGCACATGACCGTCTAACAATCTATCTTCGAGCGGGGACGACTCCGGAATTACCTCTCCCACTGGAAAAACCGACCTCAAAGCATGTCGAACTTGAACGTAACGGAAGTACTCTGAATCAGCTAGTTCACACTCCTTCTTTAGTAGTTCAAACGATTTAATCTGGCCCTTCACCCAGAGGTCTCCCACCTTGCTGATACCAATGAGATCCCACTTATCAAATCCCTTGGTCTTCCACAGTTTACCCAGTTTATCAGAGCCAAAGAACGGGGTCGCCCGAGTCAAGCGGTCTGTCCACCCCATGGAACTATTTGCATCCCGCCACAAACGCACTGCTGTCTTGGTAGGTCCCGACAAGTCCTTAATCACCGAGCTAGAATATAGTGCCCTGTAGCAGTTGCCCCCAGGTAACAGCCCTCTATCCATTGCAAAGGCAGGATTCAATTCGGGACCATACGTAGCATGATTGATGGCTCCCAATTGAGACGCCCAATAGTAACGTTTTATATCGGGGAGAGCAATCCCTCCATCATACCATGGGAGCGTCAGTTTGGCAAGTGCAATACGAGGTCTACCATCCCAAATCAACTTCCTTTGAAGCCCCTCGACTGCGCGGAAATAGGTGGCCGGAACTACATCAAGAGTATTTTGGAGTGCATAGAGAAAACGAGTCCGAGACATCATTTTAAAGAGAGCCGCGCGACCCAACGGTGAAAGAGGAAGCTTACGCCAACCTGCGACATATTGTTTCAATCTAGACAAGGGAGGGAGGAGGTTATGCTCATACCGAGTCGTGGGGTCCAATGAAATGTAGATACCGAGGTATTTAAACCCCGTGTGTGCTATCTGGATGGGACAATTATTTGGGAGAAGTGGGACATCACCTGAAAGGACGTATAGATAGGATTTGGTCCAGTTAATGATTAGACCTGAGTTTCTGCCGAATGAATTCAGAACATCGCCCAATACCATCAGGGACTTCCGGGGCGAAGTCAAATACAATAAGATATCATCTGCATAAAGCGAGATGCGATCTTCAAATTCTGGGGCCCACCGAATACCCTTCATCAAGGGCTCCCACCGGATCCACGCGGCGAGGGGTTCAAGAGCTAAAGCGAACAAAAGCGGTGACAGAGGACAACCCTGACGAGTTCCCCTCCCAAGACCAAACGGAGCTGAGGCTCGGCCATTTACAACAATTTGCGCAAGGGGGTCCTCGTAGAGCAGCCGCACCCAGCCGATAAAACCGGGTCCGAACCCAAACTTAGCCAACACGGCCCATAAATACGGCCACTCCACAGTATCGAAAGCCATCGTGGCATCCAACGACGCCAAGATGGCCGGCTCACACAGCGTCGCAGCTCTCGCGAGAACACCATGAAGTCGCCGAAGATTCAGGGCAGTATTTCTATGCGGGATAAAACCGGATTGATCCGGATGTATCAAGTCGCTAATTACCGTGATCAGTCGGTTAGCCAATACTTTCGCAAGAATCTTAGGTTCCGCATTTAAAAGGGATATAGGTCGATACGACGCACACTTGTCTCTCGGCTTCCCTTCCTTATGAATCACCACAATAGTCGCTAAACGCTGATCACGGGGGAGAGAGCCACATTCCCGAGACTCCAGAAACATATCCCGGAGATAGGGAGTCATCTTGTCAGGGCGTAACTTGTAAAGTTCGATAGGCAGGCCATTGGGACCCATTGCTTTCCCTGAACGCAAGGAACGAATCGCAAGCGCCACTTCATCAGGTGTTATAGCGGCGTCCATTTGGTCTCTATCAATGTCAGAGAGACGCGGCAAAGCAATGTCTCGCAATAATAGATGTGAGTCCTCCTCTGGTCTGTCAGACACAGAGGAGTACACAGATTTAAAGTGATCTGCAAAACACTGAACTATCTCCTTAGGATCAGAGATCCGAACACCAGCATCTGTCTCAATCACAGGCACCACCCGATTAGCTCGATCTTTCTTATCCGACCACGCAATCAATTTGCCCGCTTTGTCGCCCACGTCATACAGACGTCCCTGCTGCTTCCTACTCATGGCCTTAGCCGCGTCGGTAACCAATGTCTTGTACTCAAGTTGTTTGAGTCGCAAAACATGGGTCTTAGCACGGGTGACCCCCCGCTCAAGGTCAAGCTCCATGTCAGCGATCTCTGTTTCAAGCCTAACCACATCCTCATCTCTCCGTTTCTTAGCACCCGCAATCAACGAGAGGGCCTGACCCCTAAGGACGGTCTTGAAGGCCTCCCAAAGCGATACCGCTGATGAAACAGAACCCTCGTTTTCCCAAAAATACAGTTCAAGAGATTTGACCAGGGCAGCGCGAGTCGTAGGGTTCCGGAAATACCAAGGATTAATCGGGGCAACCCGTCCCTCGGACCCGGAATCTAAATCCATCTGTAGCCATAGTGGAGAATGATCTGAAATTCCCCGAGCTAAATGCTTGACCACGGTGACAGAAGGAGCCTGCGCAGCCGGAACTAAAACATAGTCGATCCTGGAGAGGCTACCATGAGCGCCCGAATGAAACGTATACTGCCGTTGAGTAGGATGTAACAACCTCCAACAATCTACTAGACTCAAAGTGTCAAGGAATCCATGGAGCCAGTTCTGTGATCCCTTTAGATCTCTGGGCGGGTGTCGATCGAACACTCCGGAAACTACTGCGTTAAAATTACCACCCAGAAGCAGGGACCCCTCAGGGAGAGCCAGAACGATCCGCCCCAAGTCCGCGAAAGTAGTTGATTGCAGGCCAGGGGGGACATACACCAAAACCAGAGAGAGGGTGCGGCCCTCCCATCTTCCCGTAAGAGCGACGTAGCGCCCTCTATCATAAAGAACAACGGAGTCAATCTCCAGCGGGAGAGAATTCTTAATGAGGATTCCAACCCCTCTATAGCCGGAGGAAAACCCAGCATGTGCAACCAGACGATAACCCCTCCTATTCATAGCATGACAAGTATTACCAATCAAGTGTGTCTCTTGAAGAAGGACCACATCAGGGGAGAGACGTTTCAACAATTGCAACACCACCCCACGTTTTATCCTATCCCCCAGTCCATTCACATTCCAACTCATTAGTTTCAGCCCTCTACCCCCCATCCCGAAGAAGAAAGAAAACCCAACCCCAGTAAGAACTCAAGACCTCGATGAAACGATGTAAGGATACAGTACCTTGCAAAAAAACATAACACACCCCAACAGAACCTCCCCCCCCCAAACATCCCGTTACGAAGCCCCCCACCCTGCACCCCTCCGTTAGACTAAAAAGCCACCCAAACTTGCAGTGTGCCTGTCGCCCCCACATTTAACTAAACTACAAAAAGACCCTCAGAGGAGGAAAAAGACTCGCCAATAGCCCCGCAACCCCCTAAATGTACGTTTAATCACATATCAGGATTATCCAACCACAGTCCAAGGTCCACGAAAATATCCCAGGAACCAAGCAACCGGCGACTATTCTTGTTCCGCTTGTCCGCCCTCTGCTCCACCAGATCGCTCCTCCGATGGATGTTGATTAGGTAGAGTGTCCAGCCAGTTGGCCACCACCTCTGGTCGATCAAAGAAATAAGTTCGCTCAGCGTGTTCAATCCTCAATTTGGCCGGGAACAGCATGGCATATTTGAGTCCCATATCACACAGTCTTCGTTTCACCCCCAGGAAACCGAGTCGCTGCTTCTGGACAGATTGAGTGAAGTCCGGGTAGAAGCTAATATTTGTGTTTTCGTACTTTGTAGGTCCACCCAACCTTGAGGCCTGCAGGATAGCGTCTCTATCATGAAAATTAAAAATTCTCGCAATAATAAACCACGGTGGGGCACCCAGTTTCGGTTTGCCACCCGGAACTCTGTGGGCCCGTTCCACTGTAAAGAACTTACTCAATCCTTTAGGTGCGAGGTGTCCAACAATAAGGTTCTCAACAAAGAGGTCAGGTGCAGGATCCTCCGCCTTCTCCGGGACACCAATAATACGGACATTGTTCCGTCTGGCCCGTCCTTCATAATCCTCCAGACGACGTGTGAGGAGATCACTAGTGGTCTTTAGGTGACGGACCTCCGTCTGTAGGTCAGCGACATCACCCGTCAGACTAGAAGTCTTGATATCCAGTGATTTGACCTTCTCGTTAGTTTTTGCCAGGTCTGTGCGGATCAGGTTGACCTCTATGGCCACAGTATCGAGCTTATGGGCGAGAGTCTCCATTTGTTGCCCTAATGAGGATTTAATCCCGTCAATGGCGGCCATGACATCTTGCAGGGTCAGTTCATTGGCCGGAGTAGGTGGATCTCTAGTGTCCTCCTGCGACCTACCAGATCCGCCGGGAGATCCCTTAGCTTGGGCATATCGATCCATGATGTTAGTCTGGGTATAGCCACCCCACCGAGTGGTCTCAAGTTTCTGCTTTTCGCCCTCTGGTTTCCCCGTCATTGTGGGGTATAAGTTAAATTAAATAGGAGAGACGAGTCAGGAAGATGGCGGCCCCTGGTCCCCTCGGGCGGAGGCAGCCCCGGCCAGGGGGCACGAGCCAAATGTCCCCCGGATTCGGCAAGTCGACGAGAAATCACACTTGTGGGTGTCGCTGGGTGGCCGTCTTCAGGCTCAGGGGTGGGCTCGGTTCCAGTCACAGCTTACCTTGAAAGCAAAACTGAAAGTGAAAGCAACCGGATCGGACGTTCCAGCACCCTCAAGCCGATGTTGTTCAACTACGACCCGGGCACCATGCCAACTCCACAGCCGGGCATCACAGGGATGTAGGCCGCAATCTTTGAATCGCCGTAACTCCGGCTCCCAGGGTTCGATTCAAAATCTGAAAGCAGATTTCACCTCAGTCGTGGTTCGCCTTCAAAAAACATCAATGAAGGACAGGATAAACGACAGGATAGATGCGGGAGGTTGCGAGGGTCTCGGGAGCCCTAACCATCTTGGTTGCGCGCTAAGCTCCTCCCCCCCCATGCCATTGGTTTTTGATATAGTTCTGTAAATATCTTCCCGTCCTTTGGATACAATTTCAGATCAAGAAAGGGCAGGCTCTCATTACTTGCTTCACAAGTGAAATTCAAGTGTATGTTGAGGGTGTTAAGCCAACTAGAAAATTCCAGTAGCGTATTTTTGTCTCCTTCCCAGATGACTAGAATGTCATCTATATAACGCTTCCACAGGAGTAATTTGCTGTGGAAGGAATTGTCATCTGGGTAGATATAAGTAACTTCAAACCCGTGCATGAAGAGATTAGCCATACTAGGGGCACAGGTGCTGCCCATCGAAGTGCCCATTACTTGCCAATACAGTTGATCTTCATAGGGAAATAATTCTCTCTTATAGCCAAATGGCACACTTCATTACAAAAGACGTCGGCGTCTGGTCACTACGAGGATTCTCTTCTAGCAGATCTTGGATAGTCCGAAGTGTTTCTTCTTGAGGGATATTTGTATACAACGCCTCAACATAAAATGAGGCCATAAGATGAATCACCGGATAGAAATCAATTGTAGTCAAGAAGGACAAGACTTGTTTAGTGTCCTGCAGGTATGACTGCATCGTCGCCACCAAAGGTCGGAGGAACCAATCAACAAATTGTGACAATGGTTCTAAAATTGATCCAATGCCAGAAACTATTGGCTGGCCAGAAGGAGGCCTTTGATGTTTGTGTATCTTCGGCAAAATGTAAAATGCCGGGAGCTTAGGATGGGTAGGTCTCAAGAATTCTGCTTCATTTCTGGTAATCCATCCAGCTTCAAGAGCTTCTGTGACTAGAATACGAGGGTGAAGATGAGACGACGCCTGTGAGTTCGACAAACTTTTTCTGAATAGAATCACCTGAGTGTCAAAGCTTGAGATGTTTTACTGGCAGGATGAGGGAGATGGGGGTGCACAGAACACCCCCACTTCAGTAACAGTGGGGTGGATGTACGCTCTAAACTATGTGTGCGGCCCCCTTCTATCACGAGAACAATACTCTGATCACTCGCTCGTGGGTTCACGAACTAATGGGTTCATTGCACTTCTGTTGTTATTAACAAAATATGGTTCATGTTACCCTGACAATAATTGTAAAGCAGCAAAACATGGGAGAATGTTGTCAGCAGGAAGTCGAGCAAACCCGACTTCCAGTCCCAGCTTTCCCTGTTTACACAAATGCATGTTCCTGGGCAAATTGCATTCATGTACGGGCTTCATCTGCAACAATTGAGGGTGTTTAGAAACAAAGCTGGGTTCGCTGTTGAGCGCAACGTGTAACTAAAACCATTAGCTCAGCGCATAGAAGCACAGTTACTTAAAGAAGCAAGGTATGCAGGTGCTGGAATGTCCAGTGGGAATTAAATAGTCCACGCAAAATACTTGTTTCTGTTGATTTGGTAATGAATTTATGAGCGTTTCTGTAGCGCATGAGCACCATTAATTTACTCTCACGGGATACATTTTATCTGCTGCCTTTTTAAATTACGCACTGAATATGTAAGCACTGTATCTACACACATTGCAGTGTTAGTGAAGAATTTGGTTAATTTCATTAAAAGTTGGTGTGTTTGTTAAAGCGCCACTTGCCAGCGAGGCTGCTTCCGAGCGCTGAAGTGCCCTGGCACAAGTTACGGAGAGAACACCACATAGAGAAGGTGCCCATGGTGCAGAACTACCTGGCGGGCATACGCCTTTTGGTGCACAGGGATTTACATTCTTTAGGTGTATTTATTTGCGAGGGACGGGTAGTCCGCACAGCTTAGCAGCCCTTTCGGCGCTCTGGGCACATGCAGCGGGTTTGGAGAAGTGCCTTTGTCTGCTAGCCCCAAACTAGTTATAATAGGTCCTGTCCAGTGGACTACCCGCAGCAAGCAGCGGGTGCTGGTGAGATGCAGCGGTGGGCATGCCTGACACAGGAAGGGGATGGAGGAGAGCGTGGGAGAACAATGGGCATAGAGGAAGCGTCTGCACGGGGTAAGGGGGAAACAAACTTGGAGCATATTTAAAAGTTATAGGTCGACCCCCATAAAGCGGAGGCTGCGCTGAGTTGGAAAAACAAGACAGAAGAGAGCGGGAAAGTGTTTGCAATACCCGCGCTGCATAAATGAAAGTACACAAAAAAAACTAAACTTTTTAGCGCAAAGTTTATAAAGCGGGTGCCGCGCTGCAGACAGGAGGGAGTGGCAAAGAGTTTACAGTACCCGCGTGCCCAAAGGAAAGTAAACAAATAAAAAACATTATAGCGCGAATACCGCAGCGCCGTAAAGGAAAGTAAACAAACCTACAACAAACCAAGCAGAAAAGGGAAACAAGCACGGCCGCTAAAGTGAAAGCGACCGCGCTGTGTTTAATTATCCATGACGACGGAGGAATGCAGCTGCCACACCGCAGCCCGCTGTTCCCTCCCGAGACCCAAACGCCGTGGGGGTGAACGTTTAGGGAAAAGGCGGGCCATTCACCCATCTTTGGCCAATTGCGTGCTTTTATTATTGAAAGCCACACACAAAGGCCAATAGAATGTGTGGGAATTGCCAGACCCACACGGAGAAGTCTAGGGGAAAGTTTGGAGTGCTTACATGAATCCTCCCATAGAGCAGCGCATGAGCGCTGCGCTAGCTCGACCTAAAAACTGCATAGCAAGGCTTTTTCAGTTTGTTTCTAATGTAACACTAGCTTGAAAATGGACAAAATATAGATCCTGATCTTCGGAAATATGAACTCCCTTTGGGACTCCTCCTGGCAGCCACCTGACCTGGGTTCCACACCCAGCGCCTCAGACCACGCCAGAAACCTCTGCATCATCCTTGACGACAAGCTTTCTATGAACAAACCAGTCCGCTCCGTGATTGTATCCTGCTGCTACATCCTCAGTATGCTTCACAAAATCTTCAAAGGTCAGTCCGGTCGCTCCTCCTGCCGCGTGGCCACCCCGAGTGTGCCCGTTCTCCTCCCGCTGCCGCCGCCGCTGCTGAGCCGAGTCAAGACTGCCCCTGCCTTGGTTTTGCCCCTGTCCCTGACTGTCCCTGTGTTGCAAGCAGTATCTCTGCTGCCGCTTCTCGTTGTTTTCGCGTTTCCTCGGTTCTCGTGTTGCCCTGTAACTTGTATGCTGTAAGTTGTCCCTGACTGTCCCTGTGCCTGCTTGTTGTCCCTGACTGTCCCTGTGCCTGCTTGTTCCTCATTGTTTCATTTTTCTGCCGTTTCTCGCTCTCTCGTGTGTGCCCTGTAAGTTCCTGCACCATCGTCCACCGTTGTTCCCCGCCCCACCCCGCTCCCTGCCGCTGGTTCCCCGCGGCCCCACCCCCGCTCCCTCCAGCATCCCCGCCCGCTCCCCCCCACTCGCCACCCTGCTCCCGCCTCACAGCTGCTCCTCCCTCCCACTAAGGCATATAAGGAGAGCCTCACGGGTCAAGGAGCTTTACCTGACCTGACCTGGTCAGTCCGGTCGCTCCTCCTGCCGCGTGGCCACCTCGAGTGTGCCCGTTCTCCTCCCGCTGCCGCCACTGCTGCTGAGCCGAGTCAAGACTGCCCCTGCCTTGGTTTTGCCCCTGTCCCTGACTGTCCCTGTGTTGCAAGCGGTATCTCTGCTGTCGCTTCTCGTTGTTTTTGCGTTTCCTTGGTTCTCGTGTTGCCCTGTAACTAATATGCTGTAAGTTGTCCCTGACTGTCCCTGTGCCTGCTTGTTGTCCCTGACTGTCCCTGTGCCTGCTTGTTCCTCATTGTTTCATTTTACTGCCGTTTCTCGCTCTCTCGTGTGTGCCCTGTAAGTTCCTGCACCATCGTCCACCGTTGTTCCCTGCCCCACCCCGCTCCCTGCCGCTGCTCCCCCGCGGCCCCACCCCCGCTCCCTCCAGCATCCCCGCACGCTCCCCCCCCACTCGCCACCCCGCTCCCGCCTCCCAGCTGCTCCTCCCTCGCCCCGCCCCCCCCACTCTCCACTTATGGCAGAGTCCGCGCGTGCACGCAGCCGATTGTGCGCCGAAGGCGCGCCAAAGGCAAGCCCGTCTGCGCCCGTCTGCGCCTGGCCCGCGCCCAGCGCTAGGACCCCTGGCCCCCGACGGACCTACGACGCCGCCACCCTCATCGCCCTCAAACCCGACCGAACAAGAGCCTGCTACCGAGCCACCCCGAGACGCAACCATGGACCCTTCACCTGTCAAGCCTGCAAGTTCACCTGCCTCCGGACCTGCACCACAGCCACCAAGACGAGCACCAACAACAGCCACCTCAAGTGCATCCTGCTCAACACCCGCTCCATCCACAGACACGCCAATGAACTTTGGAACCTGCTCGACACAACCTCACCAGACGTCGCCTTCCTCACAGAAACCTGGATGAACGCCTCCTCCGCACCCGACTTCTCCATCGCCATCCCAGACGGATACAAGATCATCCGGAGAGACCGCGTCAACCAGACTGGAGGAGGCATCGCCATCGTACACAAGAACACCATCTACATCACGACCGACTCCAACGACACCTTCGCCACCCCTGAGCACCTCCACTTCCAGATACACACCGACCCAAAGACGACCCTCAGAGGCACCCTCGTCTACAGACCCCGGGACCACGCACACAATTCAGCGAAGACATCACGGACTTCATCAGCCCGCAAGCCCTACGCTCCGCTGACTACATCCTCCTTGGGGATCTGAACTTCCACCTGGAGAACAACAAGGACCGCAACACCGCCGCCCTGCTGGACAACTTCGCCAACCTCGGACTCAAGCAACTGGTCAACACCCCCACCCACTACGCCGGCCACACGCTTGACCCCGTCTTCTCATCCAGCAAGCACATCACCTTCAGCCACTCCACCGGACTTCACTGGACCGACCATAGCTGCGTCCACTTCAGCTTCAGAAGAACCACGACCCACCACCACCCGCAACAGGTTCCTCACAGGAGCTGGAGCAAGATCACCGCCGAGCAGCTCACCACCTCCCTCAGCCAGAACCCACCCGCCAGCACAACGAACCCCAACGAAGCAGCTCACAACCTCACGCAGTGGCTGACCGCCTGCGCCGACGACCTCGCGCCACTAAAGAACCCTCCCAGCAGACCCAGAAGCAAGAAAGCCTCCTGGTTCACGGACGAACTCAAGGACTCCGAGAAAAACTGCCGCACCCTCGAGAAAGCCTGGCTCCTGGAACAGACCACAGACAACATGACCGCCCTCAAACACGCCACCCGCAAGCACCACCAGCTTATCCGCACCACCAAGAAGGAACGACTGGACAACAACGCCCACGACAGCAAGGAATTCTTCAGCATCATCAAGGAGTTCTCCAACCCCAGCACCGGCAACGACGACATCACTCCTTCACAAGATCTCGGCGACTCTCTCGCCTCGTTCTTCCACCGCAAGATCGCCGACATCCACAACAGCTTCAGCGCACCATCCACGCACCCAACCGTCGAACCAACGCACCCCACCGCCACCCTCCGCACCTGGACCACGGTGACCACCGAAGACACAGCCCGCACGATGAACACCATCCACTCCGGATCTCCAACCGACCCCTGCCCCCACCACGTCTTCAACAAGGCCGACTCCATCATAGCACCCCAACTCCGGGACGTCATCAACACCTCCTTCAACACCGCCACCTTCCCGGAGAGCTGGAAGCATGCCGAGCTCAACGCCCTACTGAAGAAACCAACAGCGGACCCCACCGACCTCAAGAACTTCCGCCCCATCTCGCTCCTCCCTTTTCCTGCCAAAGTCATCGAGAAGACCGTCAACAGACAGCTTACAGCCTTCCTCGAGACGAACGGATCCCTCGACCCCTCGCAGTCCGGCTTCCGAGCCAACCACAGCACCGAGACCGCCCTCATCGCAGCCACCGACGACATCAGAACCCTGCTCGACAACGGGGAAACAGCGGCCCTCATCCTCCTGGACTTCTCTGCAGCGTTCGACACTGTATGCCACCGCACCCTAGTTCAACGCCTCAGCAACATCGGTATCCAAGAGAAGGCACTGGAGGGGATCATCTCGTTCCTCGCCGGAAGAACACAGAGTCCGCCTCACCCGTTTCGATCCGAGGCCACCGAAGTCATCTGTGGCGTACCGCAAGGATCATCACTCAGCCCCACCCTCTTTAACGTCTACATGAGACCTCTTGCTGCCATCGCACGCCAACACAACCTCAACATCATCTCCTATGCCGACGACACCAAACTGATCCTCTCCCTCACCAGAGACCCCGCCACCGCCAGAACGAGCCTACACGAAGGGATGAAAGACGTCGCCGAGTGGATGAAGAACAGCCGCCTGAAACTGAACTCCGACAAGACGGAAGTCCTCATCCTGGGACCATCGCCCTCCGCCTGGGACGACTCCTGGTGGCTCCCCGCCCTGGGCACCACTCCCAAGCCAACAGACCACGCACGCAACCCGGGCTTCATCCTGGACTCCTCCCTCTCGATGACCAGACCAGTCAACGCCGTCTCCTCATCATGCTTCAACACCCTACGCATGCTCCGCAAGATCTTCCGATGGATCCCGACCGAAACCAGGAAGACGGTCACCCAGGCCCTCGTCACCAGCCGACTGGACTACGGAAACACCCTCTACGCCGGAACCACAGCCAAGCTACAGAAAAGACTCCAACGCATCCAGAACGCCTCCGCCCGACTCATCCTGGACATCCCCCAGCCACATCTCCAGCCACCTGAGGGACCTGCACTGGCTCCCCGTCAGCAAGAGGATCACGTTCAGGCTCCTCACCCACGCACACAAGTCTCTCCACGACCCGGGCCCCAAGACCTCAACGACCGCCTGACCTTCTACACGCCCACCCGCCAGCTACGTTCTACAAGCCTCGCCGCCGTACCACGCATCCGAAGAGCCACCGCCGGAGGTAGATCCTTCTCCTACCTGGCGGCCAAGACATGGAACTCCCTCCCCATCCATCTCCGACTGACCCAGGACCATCTCGCCTTCAGGAGACAACTCAAGACCTGGCTGTTCGAGCAATAGCGGACCCCTTCCCCCAAGCGCCTTGAGACCCTGCCGGGTGAGTAGTGCGCTATATAAATGTTATGATTGATTGATTGATTGATTGATTGATTGATTGAAATGGCTCCCCACATACACATAAGACGCAGTACAAAGATCACCTGCCCTGGAAACATGGAGCACCAGTGCCAGCCTGCTTGCCAAGACTAGTTGGAGGAATCGAGATCCAGTGGAGAGGATTCCCTGAGCGAGGTATGAGGGAACGACTGTACACTGATCTGGTCGTTGCCCATGTGCAAGAGCGTTCTGATCACTCACCCCGTATGCAAGAAGAGGGCTGCCGTGACCTGAGTGGTGTAGCACGCTCTGTGCGGAAAGTGCCAGGCCCGCACCTCCTGGCTGCGGTAACCCCATATGCAAGAGAGGGCCACCTTTGAATTTATTGTTGCCAAAGAATAAAAACCATAAACCAGGAGCGACCGCTGTTGTGTGGACAGTTGCACTGGAGAAGCCTACACTTATGCCAGAAAGTACGCAGCAACCCTGTATGCCAGAAGAGGCTGGCTGCCGGTACCAACATTGATAGAAGTTCGGGTCGTTGCCCAGAAATATTTTGGAGTTGCTTAAGAGGGAATGAAAGGACCCAGATAAAATCATTTTGCCTTGATTCATAGTGAAACTATATACTCTTAAGGACATGCATTTGAGTTTGTCCGAGTCCATCATGATTGACTCTTTTGTTGCCAGTCTGGTGGGCAGGACCTCCTTGACTGAGACTGCCATTATCAAGGATATGACAGATTTAAAATGGTGGTCTCAGCTCTCAGAAAGGTTTATTTCTGGTTCGATTTTGGTGTTGGGTTTTATGGCTCTTATGTTTCCGAATCATTAAAACATTGTTCAGTGCAGTGGAGGATTCCTCTGAATGTTCTTCTTTGTTAGACCATATTGAACGCCCGGTTGAATTCTTGTCCGACATTGTCTTTTTAAAAAAAAAAAAAAAACTTTATTGTCAATAAGGCATATAAGACATTTACAGTCACAGCAACGATTTTCAGTTGTCCGACATTGTCTTTGATGTGGTTCGAGCCTCGGCTTCTATAGCTGCAAGGTGTAACCTTGTTCTAAAAGATTGATGCACAGATTTAGTGCAGAATGCCTCTGTGTTGAGCTCGTCTTTCCAGGGGGTCTCAGATATTTAGATCAGAGTTAGAGGAGAAGCTCTATAAGTTATTCAAAGAGAAGAAGCACTCCACTTCATTGAAGCAGTCGCATGTGAACAAACAAGGTGCCAAAAAGTTCATTTTTTCACCAGTCTTCTCGTCTTCGTCGTCAGCAACAGCCTACCCCTCAAAGTAATTTTCCCATAAGAGTTTGGGTAACAGAAGAAGGCAACATCTCCTATGAAGCCTTGCTCCTGACTATATGAACACTCCCTCAGGATTTGTGATTGGAGGCAGACTTCTCATGGGAATTAATGTTGGTGCTGAAGGTTCTGGTTTCCCATCCTTTTGAGTCCTTGGAAGCTATTGATGTCATCTTTTTTTTCTTTATTTAGAAATCTTAACGTGAAATAAACAACCTTGGACAGCCACTGTAGCCCCCACTTTTGCAAGCATAAGAAGTCCCACATCCTTGAGAATGGAGTCACATTTCCTTCCCCGCCCACATCTAACCAACAGGCGTGTCCGCACTCTCCCACCGGTACTCTGATTAGTCTACCCATCTAACCCCGATATCTCTTCCATGGGTTACATAACTTGTCCAATTTTTTGGGGCACCCCGCCCTGCATATACCTGCTTTTCTGCCAACAAGCACTTATCCATGTCCTCTATCCAGGCTTGAAAGTCTTCTGCTTCTCGCGTCCCCCAACTTCTGGCAATGTTCCTCTTCGCTACTGCAAGTCCCATCATTAGCCGCAGTTTGGTATACCACAGTGAATCTTCATTCCCCCACACATTAGGAATCAGCATTTTTGCATTATTGTCCACTTTTGTTCCAGTAGCATTTTAGACACCGTGGCCAACCGCTACTCCAGTAGGGCTGTATTCTCAAAATACCCCACTGTGTGCAGAAAGTCTCCTAACTCCCTGGATCTCCTACTGCACCCACAGGAGTCCACCCGTCCCACTTTATAAAGGAGCACCCTGGTATAGTATGCCTGTGCAACAAACTGAGTTGTATCAGACGGAACCTGGCCCTTATTTCTACCGTCCTCTGAGCCTGGAGCACCTCCTCCCACTCTGTCTTCGATGGGATCGACAGCTCTTTCCTAGTCGGTCCTTAGCTTTGTCAGCCTCTGCAGGGAATAGGACATTATTATATTAGTTATATTATATTAATGAGGGATTGATAGCTCTTTCCCAGGCGGTCCTTAGCTTTGTCAGCCTCTGCAGGGAATAGTACTTGTAGAAATTACAATGGTTTTGATGGCCTCAACGAGGTCCTGAGGGAAATATTGCAAATTATGAAGTTAATTCATAAAATTAAATCTGGAAGAAGGTCTCGGTAGAATACCATATAGGTCAATTTTATTACAGTTTAAACAAAGAATATATACACAAAATTAGCAATAACGATAATGAATTTCTTATCAGGTGCTCACATATGTGACAAAAAGTGCTCAAAGTGACTTTAGTGAATATAATAAAAAGCATTTATATACATTTATATACAAAGATGTCACCACAAGGGTATTCCCACACAAATTATATACAGTAAAAAAAGGGGGAGTTTTCCTTGAGTTTGTCGACGGCGTTTCGATCTAATTTGATTTAGATCATCATCAGGACGTGAGCTTCCCTGAAATTCGAGAGTTATCACTTTGGTTCCTAGGCGGCAAGCAAATTAATTGGGCCGATGTCGTGAAAAGTACCTTTACGTAATTTGTGCAGTAAGCGCCAGAGATTGCACAGTCTAATGTTGTTTGTATTTAGGGTCTTCGATTCCAAAACGTTATCTCTTCACGTTTAAGAGTAGAGGAGCCCGTTTATTCCCAGGGCCAGGTATAGTTTCCGTGGCAGGAAATTGTTTGCTGGATGTGAGAATTCAATTTGCTCGCATCAGTTGCTCAAGGGCTTCGTCAAAACGGGAGTTAAACACCGCTAAGTTCTGTCCCCTCCGGCACCGCAAATAGTTTCAGCTATCTGGCGTTCTTTCTGCAGGGAATAGGACATTATTTTCCTATATATTAGTGAGCTTTCCTTCTAAGTCAACAGTTCCCTCCAGTACCCTATCCTACAGGGGCGCGGAGCCCTCACATCGCCGCTAGTGATGCGACATGCCCTTGTGAGGCACATCTTCAGGTTGTGGAACACCTCTGTTTCCTCCAAGCTATATTCCTACCGAGTGAGTCCTGGTACGTCAGTCCAGCTCGTCCCAGACATTGTCCAGTGGGGATATTCCGATTGTCTCCCATGGGCTAGGGCCTACCAGTCTGGCCACCTCCTTTAGAGTGTAGCTATTCCACAATGGAGTGCGCCGGGTCAGGTTTTTCCACCAGCCTAGATGTTTCGTGGCTTGTGCCAAGGCCCTGGCGACGGTGTGTGTGTGAGCACTGTGAGAGTCGGCTCCACTGTTTATTTAGAAGTTTTATATAGTGCTAGGTAGACCCGAGGGTATCTGAGCGCTTTACATGTTATGTGAATACGATAATTTACATCCGTAGGTAGTGAGTTTCAAATCCAAAGAGCATTTCCTGAGAAAGCACATGCCAGGGATGATTTCTTCTTCATTTTTGGAGGTATGAGTAAGAGTAAGAGTGAGTTGGAGTTTCCCAGTAACCAGCCTTTTCCTGCTCTCGATCGTTTAGCTTCTAGGTATTTAGGGTTCTTTGTATGAAGGGCTTTGTGAGTGATATACACTGTCTTGAAGGTGCATCCTTCTTCAATGAGGTTCCTGTGAGGTGTCAGGCCGCTGCATTGCGAATTGCTCTTAGGGGCGCAAAAAGATTTTTGTAGTTCTCTTTGTTAAGGTCTGAGTTTGACCATGGTCTAGATTGGGTTTGCCTAAATATCTTTACTTTGAGTGGGCCACTGAGTGAAGAACATCTATCATTGCAGAGTTAGAGTGGGCGGTGTGGTCGTTTACGATGTGAGGCAGAGGATGAAATTGGTATTGGGTGCTGATCCTGGATTCCAGCTCAGTTTGTGGGATTTGTTTAATGTTCCCAGCCCAGTGCGTGAGATTCTTAGATGGAGCTGGTTCGGATCTGGGGCTGTTCCTTGAGGTTGAACAGTATTAGATAGTGGTCCGACCAGTTGATGGGCATGATGGATCAGAGGGAGATGTTGATGTCTGTAAAGCGCTACTAGGCATCCCCTGCTGCCCATTGCAGGGCTGTCAGCCTGCAATATGGGCTCTGCAAGCTGTGCATTTACCTAGTAATTTGCAACCCCCCAGCTGTGCCACCAAATAATACTACTGGACATCTGGTAGGGCTATCCCTCCATCATATGCCTGCCATATCACTTTTGCAGCGCTATATGGGGTGCCTTGCCATTCCACAACAGGAACTGCACACTCCAAACGGTGGAAGAAGGCATCCGGCACCCTGTCTGGTGTTTTCTGGAGCACATGTACCAGTCCCATCAGTGTGATCATTTTATAAATTGCCACCCTTCCCAGTCAGAAAATGGACACAGTCCTCCAGAACTTTACATCATTCCTGTACTCATCGAGGAGGCCATACAGATTATCTCTAAAGAATTGTTCCTCATTTCTCGTTACTCTGATGCCCAGGTCCCAGAAAGCCCTCAAGTGTTGTCTGAAGTGGGAGGCCTTCGGTAACTGTCCCCTCTCCACTGGACCTCAGGTAGTGGTGTTGATGGTGTGGCCAGAATACAAGCTGAAAAGCTGGAATATATGGTAGAGTTGCAGGATCGCGGAGTCCGGCTGGGCCTCGTAGAGAAGGACATCATCTGAATATATAGCGAGATTCTCTCCGCCTAAGATGCATCACACCTCAGCCCTCACACCAGTCTATCTTTCCTGATCCAGGCCGCAAGCAGCTACAGGGCTAATGTAAAAAGCATTGGTGAGAGCGGACAACCTTATCTCGTCCCCTTGTGTAGCTGAAAAGCCTCTGACTGCTGCCCATTTACTTTGACCCACGCCATGGGTTGACTATACTGTAAGCGGACCCTTTTCCGGGATTTTGGGCCAATCCCCATTCGTTATGGCATGCTGAACATGAAGGTCTACTCTAGGGAGGCAAGAGGCATTTTGCATCAAAGGAGAGCACCACCGTTGGTTCTATTGTGCTCTCCGTATAGGCTACAGAGCTGGAGATCCTGCGCAGGTTCAGTCTAGGCCACCTGTTTGGCATGAACCCTGACAGGTTGGACCAAATCTACCACCACCCATCCAATCTGTTGGCCTACAGCTTTGCCAGTATTTCTGCTGCAGCATTTAACAGTAAAATTGGGTGATAGGATCCGCATCTATGTGGTGGTTTGCTCTCCTTCTGAATAGCCTCTATAGTGACCAGCCACTGATCGAAAGGAAGGATTCCCCACTGCCCATCTTCCAGGAACATGCTTAGTAGGTGTGTGGCCACTTTCCCGCCAGCCTTTTGTACAGCTCAACCAGGAGCCCGTTCGGTCCCGCTGCTTTACAGAATTGTAGTTCCCTGATTGCCTGCTCTATCTCAACTGTGGAGAGGTTAGAGTCCAGCATTTGCCTGTCTTGTGGCGATAGCAGCCGGAGTTCTATGTCCTCCAGAAACTCTCTTATGTCTGCCGGTGATCTTCCATGGGAGGAGACTGCCATAGAACTCAGCAAAGTCTCTGCTATGTATCAATTCGTCGTGGCTTTCTCGCCAGTTTCAGATTCCACCGCCGCCACCCAAGTCCACTCATGATCCCACTGCCCCAACCAGAGTAGAAGCCTACCGGATCTGTTCCCCCTGCCTCCTTGAGCCAGCCCTGGGTGTCTAAGAAACCCATCTTGGCCTCATTTTCAGCCACAATTGATGTAAATTTCTGGACTATGAAAGTTGTCTTTAATGTGGCCATCACTGCCCCTAGGGGAATTGGGTGCTCTGTCGGTGAAGGAACCCTTTCTTTCCTTCTGTGAGGATGGAGTTGCGCTACGCTTTGAACCCCTCCATTTATTTTCTCTAAAATCTCTTCCTAATTTCACAGGAATCTAGAAATTATTCTGCCTGCCTTGGTTGGGTACAATGATTCCCTTGTTGATTTTCAGTGGTATTTGTTGGAAGTCAAGAGGATCCTTTGGGTTGATGTGAATGGGTCTAAATACTTTTGCTGCTCTGATTCTTTGTTTGTGTCCTTTTGGACTTCAAACAAAGGGGGAAAAACATAACTGTTACCCCTCAGTCGCTCGATTTAGCAGGTGATTTCTGTGGCATACTTTTTGCAAGGTGCTCCTCCTCCCTAGGGGGTGCAGAAGCGTTTCACCAGAGGTTGTGTCGGCCTCTTGGGCTGCGATTCGTGACGTTTCTGTTGCTGAAATTTGTTCAGCAGCCACTTGGGCCACGCCTAATACCTTTATTGTTGCACAATGTGTTGTGTGTTGTTTGGTGTGCTACATTCTGTCTTGTCCTTAGTCTCTCAGATTTCTTCTAAATCACTGTTGGGTGTTCATAGTTGCTTATGTCTTATTCTGTTGTGTTTAACTGCGCTTGAAGGCAAGCTTGTGTGATGCATTGGTATTCATCATAAGTGGTGAGTGGGATGAGGACAAGGGGGGGCCTAGGTGGTAATGTCTTATTGCTTACTGGGAATCTTCATTATTCCTCGTCCTCTTGTCTTCATCACAGTCACCACGGTCCTTCCTCCCTCCCTTTCTCCCTCCCTCCCTCCCTCCCCTCTCTCCCGTTGACCCAGCCTTCAGTATTGGAGACTTAGAATTTCAGGAAGGATGTTAAGTAAGTATTGCTTATATAAGCATCAGCCTTATGGGAGGGGCATATACTTCTCAAATACTTCTCGTTTTTTTTTTCTATCTTCTGGAATCACCTCATTAGTGATAAATGGGATGAGGACAACGGGATCAGTAGTAATAAAGATTATCCATAAGTAATCTGGCGTTATATATAGAATAACTGTTCATCTCTTGTATTCAGGGATAGCGGATATCCTGTTTCAAGATACGAGGCACCATTTTCATAAAGATTATACACAGCGTATACCACCATTTAACTGAAAGGATCCCGTGTGGAACTGCTTTCACACTGTAGCTGCTCTCCCGCTATCCCTGTGACCAGGAACCCTGACTTGTACCACTGACAGCGGCTGCACCCGCCCGCCAGTCTCCAGCTGCCCGGCCGCTCGAAATACCACCAAGAGCGGGGGCGCCAGGAGGAGACCGGTGAGGGGCTAAACTTCAAGAACCAGAAGCCCTTGCGTGTGTGCAGCGACGTCATTGAGCGCCAGGCGGCGCTTTAAATCACCATCAACCCCATCGAGTGGGCGATCCCGTGTGGAACTGCTTTCACACTGTAGCTGCTCTCCCGCTATCCCTGTGACCAGGAACCCTGACTTGTACCACTGACAGCGGCTGCACCCGCCCGCCAGTCTCCAGCTGCCCGGCCGCTCGAAATACCACCAAGAGCGGGGGCGCCAGGAGGAGACCGGCGAGGGGCTAAACTTCAAGAACCAGAAGGCCTTGCATGTGTGCAGCGACGTCACTGAGCGCCAGGCGGCGCTTTAAATCACCATCAAACCCGTCTCGCGGGACGCGAGCGGGACGCTGGGCGAAGCCTGGGCCAAGGGTGGGCCCGTCTTAGCCCGTCACAGACCGGAGGAGACTGGGCTGGGCCCACCCCCCTAAGATCATCTCCAAAACAAGATTCTGACCTGTAAGTAATTCGTGTACGCTAAGTCATCAATGCGTTGATCTGAAATAACTTCTTCTCTACTGCCTCTCCTGTTTATTAGCGCATAAATGTCCACTAGAGGCTCTAGGAGCAAAACCCGGAAAAACATGACATCTACTGTTGGTCCTATCGATCTTTTCATTACTAAAGTGAATCAAACCATCGACCAAACGGTAATGTTGATCGATCGATGAGTATCCTACGAATTAGACCAGGCCAGACGCTCGTCAATGGGATTAATAGCACAAGCACAAACCCCAAATGCCCCAATGCAAAAAACTACCAATTTGGAAACAAATGCGGACATCCACGTAATTCCAAACACTGTTGATCTTTCCGTATCACTACAACTCTCAGACTCACAATTGAGTCAAGGTCTGGAACGGACCCCTGACATTTTTGCTAGTCCGCAGCGAAAATCTGTTGAACTCATACAACGTGAGTCAAGAGGGATAAGGGAAGGAGCAATTTCGAAAACACAACATCACAAAGAAAAACTCCAAAAAAATTCAATTAACAAAGATGCAGTAAACTCAAACTCAGATTCACTTATTAAAACGCATGATCCAAACAACGCTCTACATTCACACAACGACAAAATTACTGTCACTTCGGACTTCAATAGTAACACCAATTCCGAGGTATTGTTAGTCGAAGACCACAATGAAAGATCTAACTCTAAACTAACTCACAAGAAGCCGGTGGCTTGTACTATTACGGAAAACGTACTTAACAACAAAACACAAGCTTCTCTACTAAAAGAAATAACTGAAATGGTCAAGCACCAGCTCCAACCGCTTCAAAAAAGCATACAAATCATAGAAAAGCAATTAGCAATCCTGGTCGAAAATTCAAAAATAATCTCTAATCCGAGAAATAAAGATCATTTAAATCTACCAGGACCTAAGGTCTCATCAAGTATTGTACAATCCACAGACAACTCAAAACAACCAGTTAGTAGTATGGTCATCATAAACAATACAAATACTAAACCAGCAGAGACAAAAAAAACAACCACTAACAATCAAATACTTTCACCAAAGAACAAGACTACTCAAGAAATTTCCAATACACTCACAGGCACTCAAAATAAATCACCAGGAAAACTCCCTAGTGCAGATAGTGCGGACAAAAAAGCTCCTCCAGTTAAAACCCCTTCTACAGTTCCCACTTCGAATACCTTTGGTTATGATCAGACACAGAGACAATTCAACAAATCAGAACGGTCGAACAAAAAACGGCCAAAACTGGTAAATCTTCCACCGGAAGCAGCACCTTTTGTTTTCATCCTAACAGGTGTTCCAGAATTAAATAATGACACAGAAGAACCAACTTGGTCATTATTTAATAAAACTCGACCTAACCATCCAAACAACATCACCAGTATCTCAACTGTGAAAAGCGTTTCATGGATAGGCCATCAACCTAAAACAATATCCGGAGACTGTATAATTGTCAATCTTGAAAATCCCAAGGCAGTGGAATACATATGCTCATGGGATCAATCAGATAATACAGGAGGAATAAAGGTTAAGCGTCTATCCTTCTTCTACCCACAACAAAATCGCCGCCCTGATGACTTCAACTGCCCCCCAGAAAGGTCCTGGAACCATCATGGTCATGAACAGAGAAACCAAAATCAGAGATACTGGGACCAAGGATACAATCAAAGAAACCGGAACCAGGGACACTGGGGCCAACTAAACAACCAGAGAAACTGGAATCAGGGAGACTGGGATCAAGGAAACAATTATCCAAGCTGGCACCAGGAAGACTGGGGCCATGACTACAACGACCGGGGCGATTGGAACAATTATGGCAGAAGGCCACGACAACCACCTCACAGAGACACGTGGGCTGGAATACCAACATCAAATAGTTATAGCTGCCTGGATATGGTCGACTGACCACCATCAAACCCCTGTACCGTGACCAACTCGCACTACATTAGAGCAAGCTTTGAAAGACCAGCTGAACACCCGGTGACCACGATCTCAAATAAAATTCAAGGTTCACCAAAAGCGAGACAACTGGAACCAAAAGTAACGACAAAATTCCTACCTATGGGAAAACAGGCTGAAGGCCCTCCGTGTATAACGAAGGCCAGTAACAGACCAACAACCTCGCAACAAACTATCCCAAGGTCACCTGTCAATTCTATTAAATACCATGACAGGAACTTAATATCCTGGAACGTGGCGGGATTAGCAACCAAAAACACGGAAAGTAGCTTCTTAGATTTGGTCCACTCAAGCGACATAGTCTGTCTACAAGAGACATGGCTAAATAATTCAATCCATCTCGTGGGGTATAGAACATACTTCTCCCAGGCAACAAAATCAATCTCTGGGAGAAGTAAAGGAGGTTTAACTACATATATCTCCAACCTTTGGCCATGTCGTGAAGTAACTCCTGTTATACTCCATCAGAATTACCAGATTATTAGCTTTAAAGGAACGAATCAGGAGGTTTTTTCCCTCATAAATTTCTACAATAACATGACCACAAGTGAACTGTCCAAAGCCTTAAATGAAATTTTAGAGGAGAGCAACGAATTAAAGAGAAAATATGCAAGAATTCCACATACAATAATATGGGCAGGTGATTTCAATCTTCATTTATGCAAATACAGCAATGCCTCCATTTGCGGGATCACAGATGAATACGGAACCCCGTTACCTCACTTTTCTCACACCCCTGAAGGTACCAACATGCAGGCCATCATGGCTGAATTAGACTTAGGGTTCGCAAATATGTTAAAAACCCCTACAACGCAGTTTCTTTCAACCTTTCATGGCAGAGGCTGTGAATCAGTAATTGATTATATTCTGATATCTAGCAGCAAAGCCAAGTGCATAAAATCATTCAAAGTGGAGAGCATTGCACTCAGCGACCACTTCCCACTCAGAATAATACTCCAAGAATTAGATCCTCAAAAGAGCTCTGAAAAGAATCTGCCTGGTTTACTTCACCAAGAAGTATTAACATTGAACAAGAAAAATGGGTACACCCTAAAATGGGGCAATCTAGATCAAGATTTTATCAATGAGAAAATAATAAAAACAAGTAAGAACGAAATTGATAAATGCTTGGACCCTCTTTCTATTGCTGTAGAGATTATGAGTAGCTACTATGCAATAGCGAACACAGTAAGCCAAGAATTAACCAGACCAAGCAAAAAAAATAATAATACCTTGAGAAATGGGTGGTTCGATACAAAATGTACAAAATCATATTCAAATTTAAAGAAAGCCCTGACAAAACAACCAAGAAACAGAGCAGAGGTAACTGGATTAAGGAAAACTTATGCACAGGCAATCAAACAAAGGAAAAAGGAGTTACAAACAAACCTTTGGACACAACTCCTGAAAAACAGTGCCCTCAAAGACAGCACAGCCTTCTGGGAAACAGTTAAAACTCCATTCCTAACTGATAACAATGCTGGCCCCTCTCTGGATGTTGCCATAATCGCAGAAGACTGGGTACAGCACTTCTCAGGGGTTTTTGGAGAGGTTGAGCCTGAAGACACAGCTTCTCAAGATTCTCTTCCGTCGGTGCAATACCCAATAAAGATACAGTTTACACTTAAAGAAACAACGTATGCCATAAAATCTGCAAAAAATGGCAAAGCACCGGGACCAGACTCTATTCCCATGGACCTTTTTAAATCCCTACCTGAATTATGGGCTCCCCTTCTGACTAAAGTGTTAAACGCAGCAAAAGAAACTGGCCTTCCTGACTCCTGGTCAACATCGATCCTGGTCCCCATTTTCAAAAAAGGGAACAGAGATAGTCCAACGTGCTACCGCCCCATATCCCTCTTGGATTCAACTGGAAAGATGCTAGGGCGCATACTTTTAAATCGACTCCAGGAGTGGTCTAAAGAGCAAGGGGTGCTCTCAGACCTCCAATATGGCTTCAGGGCCGGACTAAGCACCGTGGATCAAGTCCTAAATTTAACATTACTTGTAGGGAAATATGTAACAGCGAAGAAATCTTGCCTACACATGGTGTATGTCGATTTAACAGCGGCCTTCGACTGCGTGAAACACTCAAAGCTCTGGACAATAATGCTACAAATGGGGATAGAACCCCCTATAGTAGACATCCTCCGTGAGCTATACTCCGGTGCTACGGGAAAGGTCAGATATGGAATAACAGGACAACTAACTAACAGCTTCCCAATTCAAAAAGGGGTAAGGCAGGGGTGTGTGCTGGCTCCGTTCCTATTCACACTCTACACGAACGGCTTAGAGGCTGCACTGCTAAAAGGCGTCAAAGATCTGCCGGAAGCCGGAGGTCGACAGATTCCAGCGTTACTATACGCCGACGACGCGGTAATCCTGGCAAGAACACCCGTCCAGCTTCAGAGGGCCCTAAATAATTATTGTACCTTCATGACCAGTCTTGATCTAAAAGTGAACATAAAGAAAACTTATGTTATGCACGTCGGCAACAGAGGGAAAAAAGAGAAAAAAATCTTCGTGAATAACCTACCACTTGAAAGAGCTAACACCTATCCTTACCTTGGTATATCTATTGATGAGGCGTTTAACTGGAGAGAGGCAATCAATTCCAAAAAGTTAGCCCTCATAAGAACAGTCGGCGCCCTAAAAGCATTTTCACTCCGTTTGGGAAAAAGACCACCTAACGAAATGATTAAGATATATAATGCAAAATCCATCAGCACAGCACAGCTACCTTTGGAGCAGGAGTATGGGGCACGACGAATGTGGAGCCACTCCAAAGAATTGAAAACTCCTTCCTAAAGTTTTTATTAGCTGTTCCTAAAAGCACCACCACTTTCGGCTGTCACCTCGAACTCGGAGTACATCATATATCGGACATCATTAAGATTCAGCCAATCATGCTATGGCGTAGAATATGGGCCACGGAAGAATGCCACCTCACTAGAACAATAATAGAGGACTGTATGAAATTAGATCATATGAAAAGGATCAAATGGCTGGCATATGTAAAATCTTTTTTCATTGATATTGGCCGTCCGAGTTTCTTCGAAGATCCACCATCCGTAACAGACATCTCAAAAAAAGACTTAAAAACACTTTGTCTGTCACACCTGTCTGAAATCCGAATGTTGTGCGAAATAGGTAAACCCTCAGTACAACAATGCTTAATGATACAGCTGGTCCCATCCATCCAACCTTATTTACAGTTTGATTTGTCGCAATACGAAAAGTTACTCCTTACCCGTTTCAGGTTTAATATATATCATTTCTTGGTCTTATTTCCCACACAAAATGTATGGACTCACAACATTGTAGTGTGTCCGTGTGATTCTATGTCCCCACAGTCTACAATTCATGTCATATTTTTTTGTAAATTTTACACGCAACTACGCAGGAGGTGGATACTACCACTATTAAAAGTTCTGAACATTCGTAGATGTCGCCCTGCCTATTTAGCATTGCAATTTCTGGAAAACTTTTTGATGACAAAATCTGTGGCACAGTATCTAAAACTATGTATTAGACACCGCACAAATTTATAATGACGTAGAACAGTTTTTATAATTCTTTTACAACGAATGAATAATGACTTTTTAAATATTTTATTGTGTTTTTATGTACTTTTATGGTTTTCACATATGGAATCCGAATAAAGATATTTTGATTTGATTTGAACTGAAAGGATGCTTAAACTTTCATACAGAGCATTGGAAGTGCTGTTTCGACAAAGCACGGATGTGTTAGAAATTCTGCTTGTAAAGCGCAAATATTGTAATATACGTCGTCAATAGTTCTACCCCAGCAGCACAAACTATGCCAAAACATTTTAAAAAACAGACCCAGTTGCACACTCGACCACAACCCGTCTCCTGTGTTTGCATTGTTCTACATAAGCCACTATTGATCCTATTTGCATACCTTTAAGTGGTCTCTGCATATTGACTTAAAAGAGCAAGCATACTATCTCACCCCATACCAAAATATTGTAGCATACTGAAGTGTCCTCTTTACCAGTTCTGGAATGCTTGGCTTAGGTGTTCTGTAAGAGCATTCCATTTAGAGCGTTTGTTCAAATATTTAGTCAGTTGACTGCTGTCTTGCCCTGTGTGATCTCGCTGCTGCGCAGCACCTGCTTATGATAAGAATAAACTTCTCTTCAAGTTATCTTTGCGCGTCTTCGCAATTACTACACATACCTATTCTGGGTTATACTCATAACCCCTCCCACTAAACCAGCTCTCGAAACAAAGGGATTACCATTTGTTATTCTTAATTTGTATCTTGTCTCTTTACTCATAGAGGACAGTAGGGAAAATAAAAATGCTGCAAAAGAATCTATATATACATATGTATATTCCTAATTAAATATGATCATAACTTGACTTAACCAGGAATACACATTATTTCGCCCTGTTCTCGAGCTGCGCAGCACCTGCTTATGATAAGAATAAACTTCTCTTCAAGTTATCTTTGCGTGTCTTCGCAATTACTACATTTATTATGGCGATGATCGCAGGTGTCTGCTGAACTCACTGTGTATTGAAGGAAGAAGGAACAGTTCATACTGCTACGATCCCCACCTTGTCATCTGCAAGCGCGGAGTTGGAGTTGCGAAGGAGTTTTGCTTCACCACATTTAACTCCCATTTCTCCCGACGGAGCAAGGCTGTGAGGTACAATTTTAATTTATTCATAGCAGCAGCGAAGAGCGTCACACCGGCATACGTCGCGAGGGTTGGCGTTTCAGTTTGTTTTCAAACGCCATTTTGGACAGGTTATTTGGCAATCGTTCATTGGCTATTTGCGCTGTCACGTTCCACAACGTTGCGCGATGAACGACGCAGATGCCATTTTGTCCAACGCTGTGAGCATCTCAGAAGTTTGGGGTGATTCATGCATTACAATTGGTTGAAGCAGTGACGTCACAGCGACTGTCATTTTGGATCAGGGAAAGCAGTCGGATTCACTTCACACATTACTCATGAAGGAGTAATTTCAAGGCAGCATGAGTAATTCTTTTTTTTCCAGGAAGATTAAACGCTGTAATGATCGCTTAAACGCGATAAGAGCTGTGGAGGTATTGTTAAAATCGGAACTGTTGTGGAAGAATTGGTGAAGTTGAACGTACTTATTTTACAAGACGGTGAGGTCGTTTCCAGCATTCTTTGTAAACACGGATAGTACTGTAAAAGTCAAGCAGTTACAGCTTCATTTAGAGTATTCTGGACTGGATGGACTTCCAACATTATTTTTTTTTATTTTTTTGTCCAAGCTGCAATTGGAACTGCTTCATATTGACTTCTCTGTGTGTTAATTTTCTATGACACACGTCTCTACCGTCATTAAGACTGAATTAGTAACGTTTACATTTATTATTGGTTTTTTTTTAGGTGGTTTCAAAGGAAGTTTTAAAAAAAAATTTGTTTTCAAAATGCAGTCTGCCTCCCCACCCCCATGTTTCTTAGAAACGCCAGGAGATCCACCAATACAATGGAAAAAATGGTATGATGCTTTCATTACTTACATCGGTGCTATAGGGGGATCACGCTATAGGGCGGAAAGAAAAAAATGTCTTTTATTGAATGCATTGGGGTTTGAAGGGAGAGAGATTTTTAAACATTTACCCGCCTTAGTACGTGCAGCTGGTGATGAGGAGTTAGATGAGTTTACTGAAACTGTAAAGAAATTGGAATTACGTTTTGACTTCCAACCTAGTTTAGTAGTGTTAAGGCACACGTTCTTTAAGAGAGAACAGAAAGTAGGAGAAAAAGTAGAAGATTTTATTTCAGCATTGCGAGTATTAAGTGCTGAATGTCAATTTGAAGGTTTCAGAGATCAGCTCATAAGGGACCAGTATATTTGTAAGTGTACTGACAAGAGTGTTCAGCAAAAACTTTTGTCTTTAGGTAACCCTACTGTGGAGGAAACTATTAAGATAGCTAAGAGTATTGAACTTTCAAAGGTTTCTGTGAGAGAATTGGATGAAAAAGGATCATCCACTCCTACAAAGGAAGAGTCTATTAATGTTGTAAGATCTAAGGATCTTAAATCTTCTCCAAATTTTGGTCGTAATGAAATAAGTTTTTCAAACAAACAAATATTTGTTTTAAATGTGGAAATACACCCCATTTTAGGTCAGGACACCCATGTCCTGCTAGAAACGTCACATGCAGAATGTGTGGTAAATTTGGACATTTTTCTAAAGTTTGTCAAAATGTGAAAAAGGGTCCTTAATTTCATCAAGATTCAAAACAATTTACAAGATCCTCTTCCTCAGTTGCTAATGTGTTTGTATCTGAATCTACATGTGATGGTTTTGATAAAATTCAAGATGATTTGAAAGATATGGTGGTTGTGGTGAGTGATGTAAGTGTAGTTTCAAACCAACCTTCTGAATGCGTTGATCTGTATGTGGAAGTTGGGGTTGGAACAAAGATTTTCTGCTTGCTGGTTGATTCAGGGGCGAGAATCACTATGATTACCCAAGAAAAGTTCCATGAAGTTTGGGGTTCACGTCCATTACTACCTCTGGATAGATCTCCTGTTTCATACGAGGGAAGAACAATTGAGTTGGCAGGTTATTTTGAAGATACTTTGGAGTTTAGAGGTAGGAACATTTTGGGAAAAATATATGTGACCATCAAGGAGCTAAATATCCCTGGTTGGTTTCTTCAAGGACTTTTCGAGATTATACTTAGACCTGGCACAAAGGATCAAGTTTCTATTCTTAAATCAGAAGATTTTGTAGATATGTTGTGTTGAAGATATCCTTCTGTTTTTAGCAACAATCTTGGACAGATTAGAGGGTTCACTCATTGCATTAAGGTTAAAGCAGATGCCATACCTGTGAAACATAAACTCAGGAATGTACCTTTTAGTGTGAGAGAACAACTGGAAAAGGAACTTAAGGGTCTTTGTGAAAAGGGGATAATCGAACCGATTGAGTCTTCTCTATGGCTCAGTCCTTTGGTTGTAGTTAAAAAGATAAATGGCGAGCTTCCTGTCTGCATAGACTTACGCAGTCTAAACAAAAACATATGGATTGATTCACATCCCCCGCCAAAAATTTCAGACATGCCTTTAATTAGTGGGTCAAAGTGTTTTTCAAAATTAGATCTAGCTTCAGCATATCACCAGGTGGTGTTGGATTCATCATCAAGGCATTTGACTGCTTTTGTGTCACCCATTGGAACCTTTCAATACTGCCGCATGCCATTTGGGTTGGCCTCTGCGGCAGCGGTTTTTCAAAGATTCATGTCAAATTTACTTAAGAACATAAAGGGAGTTGTCGTTTTTCAAGATGACGTTTTGGTCCATAGTGCAACATCTGAGTCACATGATGATACGGTCTTTTGTGTTTTGGAGACTTTGCGTGAAGCGGGTGTGGTCTTAAAAAAGGAAAAATGTGTCTTCAAGGTACAAAAGATAGAGTATCTGGGTCACGTCCTATCTGAACATGGTGTGGAACCTAGACCAGGATTGGTTAAAACTATTGTTGATTCTCCAGCTCCTTGTGCTAAGGTGAGTCTCAAATCGTTCATTGGTTTGTGCGAGTTTTATTCTCGATTTTTACCGGACTATGCCTCTAGGGTTCAACCGCTTTCTAATATGCTTAAGAAAAGTGTTCCGTTCATTTGGGGCAAAGAATGCGGTGATGTTTTTAATTGGATCAAAGAGTGTTTGGTTAGTCCCACTATACTCAAGCCTTTCAATCCCAATGTAATGTGTACCATCACTGTGGACGCTAGTGGAGTGGGTTGGGGTGCAATTCTCACTCAAAATGATAAGGGACATGAACACACTTTGGGTTATGCTTCAAGAGTTTTGCATGGTTCTGAATTGAATTTTTCAGTAATTGAAAGAGAACTGCTGGCATGTTGGTGGGCCATAAGAAAATGTACTCCTTATATTTGGGGTAAACATTTTAAGTTATGCACTGATCACAACCCACTTGTTTCCATTCTGTCCGGTGATAGAATGAAAAAACATACTCCTAGAATTGCACGGTTAACAACTAAACTTTTACAATATGACTTTGAAGTTTCTTATATTCCGGGAGGCAAAAATATTAGGGCGGATTATTTCTCAAGACATCCTGTCGAATGTGAAGATCAAAATGATGAGTATGATGAGTGAAATTGTTTTGTGGCCCCTGTGTTTTTGGATGACGTGTGCAATCAGTGAAGCAGAATGGAGGGAAAAATTGGCTGCAGACATACTACTTACAGAAGTCATCAAGTGTGTGAAAAGTGGTTGGCCGAAAGAGAAGAATGCTCACCTGTCCTTGCAGACTTTTGTTAAAATAGCAAATGAAGTTTCTATTGAGGACGGTTTACTCATGCGCAGTGATAGGTTGATTTCCCCAGAGTCATTAAGGCTCAGACTAATCTAGGGTGCGCATGAAGGCCATCTAGGTAAAACTTTGACAAAGAAAAGATTGCGTGAACCCATGTGGTGGCCACAGATGGATAAAGATGTCGAAATCTTTGTGGGGGAATGTGTTGTGTGTTCTAGTTCAGAGAAAAGTTTGAAAAAACGTACACCACCTCTACAACCTATTGAATTTACAAATAAGCCGTGGGAGAAAATTGGATTTGACCTGGTGGGATCTTTTAATACCCTTCCCTCCAATGCAAGGTTTGCCATTGTGGCAATTGATTATTACTCAGTGTCCAGAGGTTCGTTTTATCAGTGAACCTAATTCCAATAATGTTATTGATTTTCTGAAAGATATTTTTTACGAGGTTTCCCGGCTACCTTTTGTAAACGATAATGGTGTACAATTTGTCAGTCAAGATTTTGAAAATTTTGTGCACCAAAGCGGGATTTTACATTTAAGAAGTGCGCTCTATCATCCACAAACCAATGGTTTGATGGAGCGTATGTTATGTTATGTTATGGGTGTCTTATATAGCGCTCGGCTACTCCGAAGAGTGTCCCGGCGCTTTCAAACCCACAACAAACTGCATAGGGCAAGCACAGGGAGAGAAAAGAGCAAATTACTGACCATAAAGCCACGTCTTCAGACCCTTTATGAACAGGGTCATAAATAATTGTGTGCAATGGGCCTTAGATGGAAAATGTAATGTTCAAAATGCTGTTAGATCCATGCTTTGGTTCTACCGTACAACACCCCATTCCTCCACGAAATTTTCCCCTTTTGAGCTTCTTCGAGGAAGGAAACCATGTTCAAAGATATGTCCTGGGTGGATGGCTAAATGGGTAAAGATGAACACTGTGAATAACACAGACAATGTTGTTAGATCTAATGTTCTACAAGCTCAATATCAACAAAAGTATTATTTTGATTCGAGGAAAAGATCTGTTTTCCAGGATATTAAAATTGGTGATATTGTTCAAGTCAAGTTGCCTACTCATGCGAAGAAAGGTTGTTCAAAATTCTCTGAACCTTTTACGGTTGACAAAGTGTGTGGTAATGCGGTAAAAGTCAATTTGAAAAATTGGTGGAATTTGTCTAGAATTGTAAAAGTCACTGGTGTTTCAAGACAGATTTCTCCTTCTTGTTCTAATGAGTCCGACAACAGGTTTCGTCCTGTTTCTCCGGGTGCAGTGGCTTTGCGGAGGAGTTTTCGTCAACGTGATATTCCAGTCAGATATCGTAACTAGAAATGTACATTATTTCTAATGTTATATTTAGCTTCATTTGTAATTGTTATATTGGTGTTTGTTTTGTTTATTTTCTTGTCTTTTATTTTTTTTGTTTATTTTGTTTTCTTTTGTTTTTTATGTTGAAAGGAGGAGGATAAGGTAGTGTCCTCTTTACCAGTTCTGGAATGCTTGGCTTAGGTGTTCTGTAAGAGCATTCCATTTAGAGCGTTTGTTCAAATATTTAGTCAGTTGACTGCTGTCTTGCCCTGTGTGATCTCGCTGCTGCGCAGCACCTGCTTATGATAAGAATAAACTTCTCTTCAAGTTATCTTTGCGCGTCTTCGCAATTACTACACATACCTATTCTGGGTTATACTCATAACCCCTCCCACCAAACCAGCTCTCGAAACAAAGGGATTACCATTTGTTATTCTTAATTTGTATCTTGTTTCTTTACTCATAGAGGACAGTAGGAAAAATAAAAATGCTGCAAAAGAATCTATATATACATATGTATATTCCTAATTAAATATGATCATAACTTGACTTAACCAGGAATACACATTATTTCGCCCTGTTCTCGAGCAACTGATTCCCATTAGAAAGAAGCAGTCAGATTACTCAATTATAATTATAACAGCAGCAGTATGAAATGCTCCATTCCGGTCAGCCCTTCACGTGTCAGTGCAACAGTTAGCTGCTTCATAACTGGGTTAGATATGGCTAGTGCATCTCTTTGCTGACATGGAAAAAATGTTTTTCAATATAACGCAATAAACACATAAAGGTCGCTAAATCTTAAATGGAGGCTGATGTTGGTGAGAGATGGGTTACCTTATAATTGTGCTGGTGGATTATCCTGTCATGCCTTAGCCCTCATTTCAGTTTCTATCACGAGTATATTTACACCAACAGGCGTTCCTTTTACCTGCAGGAAATATGGCAACCTTCCTGAGAACAGTTTTATACTACCTGTTAGCATCTTTACATGGCAGTAGTACTCCACAGCTGCCCTAGAGGCTGTATTAAAAAACAAATGCTAACCTCAAATATTTGAGCATGATGCGGTATATACACTGTTGATGGCTTCAATTATTCATGCTTTTTTACGGACCACAGGAAGGTGGTAGATTCCTTCATAAATTGACACAGTACTAATTAATCCTCCAGTGTAGATATTACTAATTGTTATGAGTGTGGAGCCAGAGGCACATCTTCAGTCACTGCCTTAGAGCAGACTGTTAGGAAGAGAGAATGGATGCACGGGTTGTCAGGCCTGGATATTTTTTTAGCTGTCAGTGGATTTTTACCTTTACTCCCAGGTCACTGCCCGAATGAGTCAGTTGCGGTAGTTGTGGCTGTTTTAGCATTATGGGGAAATTATCCAATACATTTTCTTTATAGGTTTTATTTTGATTTCCCAGAAAAGCGACAGATCAAAATTAATTGTTTCTTTTACAATTCAAAGTAAAAAACAAGGAGGAGTAAAAGGAAATAAAATGTAACATTACAATTATTTCTGATGGATATAAATGTTGAACCGTAAACTATATAGTGTCTCATCCACCATGTTCCTTTGTTCTGTCTGATTGATTCACAACTCCCTTTGATCTCCAACTCAAATCATGTAATATAATATGTGTATCCTTAACAACTGTTTCTGGTGTAACTGTGAAATGCAGTACATATATCCGATTTAAAACTCATCTGTTGTAGTGGCTCTCACTTATATAATGGTCTTGTTATTTACTTTCTTTGCATGCATTTACTTTAGCTCCGCCTCACCAAATGACTCCTTATCAGTACTAACATTAAATAGGTCCAGTAACCTAAGGGTCTGCTCTGCTGCCTTCTTGGTGTGCAGATGTTCATCCGTACACCTGACCTTTATTAGGTCGAGCCTCAGGCATTGCTTTAGCAATGCTTGTTGGCGAGATATTTAGTAAGGGGCACCAGAAAATGCTGCCAAAGACCTTTGGAATGCGGTTTAGGGCCAGTGCATGTGAGGCATGTGAGGCATTCAAGCGCGAAGCTGGCATCGGACTTGAAAGCAGCAGACTGCTTTCGCCAGCGCGTGCTCTGCCTCACTTCCTGCTCCCCCTCTTACTTTCGTTATCGCTCACACCCCATATGCTCGTTCCCTCCCACCCTTCCTTTGATGTCCGCTTTTCACTCCATGAGACTGCATGCGGTCTCCCTCGTGTGCTTTTATTCCTCCTCACTCTCAGTCCATGTTGTCTCTTCACCCCGCCCACTTCTGCAACCAGCTCAACCATTATTTTTTAAAGCGCTTCGAACAACATTTTACAACAGTGCCTTCATGCTACTTTTTAACTGTACTAATCCATCTATAAATAGAAAGACAAAACAGTGCCTTTTACAAGTGCGTGCATTGTTGTTGAACGCATGTGAGTGCTTATAAAATGACACAACAGTTGTATCATTAGGAAATTTTTTCGCCTGAGGGCACAGCATACACAATGTTGTTTAACATGGCTAAAAACATTAACAAAGCCAATAAGTCTGATATACGCGATTTGATGCTTTGCCAAGGCTTGTTTAACTAGTGCTGCTTATGCTTCCTGAGAACGGTACTGTACTCTGATATCTTAGGTGACTTGCAGAGTTCGAGGCCCATGACTTCGACACCTCTACATACTATACCTAGCAACAGCAAGGATATTTTTCTCACTGAAATGCAGATGTTTTAGTGTTTGTATGCTATTCGGGTTGTTAATTCTGTTTCAGATATGCTGGGACATAACCTTGCAATTTATTACACAGGTTGGCCAATGCTTTTAGGTACACCAGGTTCTCAATATAAAGTTTCCTTTACATTTGTTGGGGGTGGGGATTCACCAAATTGCAGTCTTCTCTAAATCTCTTCTCCGCCTCCAGTCCACTACAGGCCTTTAACTTTGTCGAAATCTTAAAAGCTCTCTAGTCCCTGGTCTCCCCTCTGCTAATGATTTAAAAAGAAAAGCCAAATAACATGCCTTTTTATTGTGCTCTAACAATGGGAAGAGCAAGCTCCAATACTCCATTATCAAGAGATCTAAAGAAGGATCTAAAGAAGGATAGACTCATTATTGGAAATGCCCTCACTCTACCGCCCTCACTCTACCACTCTACCGCCCTCACTCTACCACTCTACCACCCTCACTCTACCACTCTCACTCTACCGTCCTCACTCTACCACTCTACCGCCCTCACTCTACCACTCTACCGCCCTCACTCTACCACTCTACCGCCCTCACTCTACCGCCCTCACTCCACCACTCTACCGCCCTCACTCTACCGCCCTCATGCCCTCACTCTACCGCCCTCACTCTACCACCACCACGCCCTCACTCTACCACTCTACCGCCCTCACTCTACCGCCCTCACTCTACCACTCTACCGCCCTCACTCTACCATTATATCTAATTTACGCTCTTTTTTCGACACACTTGTGTCCTCTTGTTTGTTCTCTCTAGCATCACCCTCATCACACTCTCCTAACGAGTCTTCCTTCTCCCGCATGTGACCCTACTTGCACCCTCTTGGATCCATCTTCATTCTTTTCTGCTTTTCCCTGTTTCCGCCACACACTCCACTCCTTTGTGTCTCCTTTCTGGCCTCTTTCCTACTTAAGTTTTCATCCTTTCTCCTTTAATCCCATTTCCACCTTCTCACAACCCCTTCGAGCACTGTTATCTTAACATTTGTGTTTCTTTCTATCTTATGATGTCTGCCCTGCCACCATTTACTTCGGACCTTCACCCTCACACCTCCTCACCCTCACACCTCCTCACCCTCACACACCCTCACTCACCCTCACACCCTCACCCACCCTCACACCCTCACCCACCCTCACCCACCCTCACTCACCCTCACTCACCCTCACCCCCTCACCCTCACACACCCTCACCCCCCCTCACCCTCACACCCCCTCACCCTCACCCCCCCTCACCCTCACCCCCCCTCACCCTCACACCCCCTCACCCTCACACCCCCTCACCCTCACACCCCCTCACCCTCACACCCCCTCACCCTCCCTCACCCTCCCTCACTCACCCTCACTCACCCTCACTCACCCACCCTCACTCACCCTCACTCTCACTCACCCTCACTCACCCTCACTCACCCTCACTCACCCTCACTCACCCTCACTCACCCTCACACACCCTCACCAGCATAGCATAACAAAGCATAACAAAAAAAGCATAGGATAGCAAAACATAGCATAGCATGACAAAACAAAGCATAGGACTGCAAACCAAAACATAGCATAACAGAACAAAACATAGCATAGCAACACACAACAAAGCATAGCATAGCATAGCATAGCATAACAAAACACAACAAAACATAGCGTAGCATAACAAAACATAGCATAACAAAACATAGCATAGCATAACAAAACATAGCATAACATAACATAGCAGAACATAACAAAACAAAGCATAGCATAACAAAACATAGCAGAACATAACAAAACAAAGCATAGCATAACAAAACATAGCAGAACATAACAAAGCATAGTATATCAAAACATAGCAGAAGAAAACCTAGCATAGCATAACACAACACAACACAGCATAGCATAGCATAGCAAAACAAAGCTTAGCATAGCATAACGAAACATAGCATAACAAAACATAGCATAGCATAACAAAGCATAGCATAACAAAGCATAGCATAGCAAAACACAACAAACATAGCATTGCATAACAAAACACAACAAAACATAGCATAGCATAACAAAACGCAACAAAACATAGCATAGCATAACAAAACAAAGCATAGGATAGCAAAACAAAACATAGCATAGCATAACAAAACATAGCATAGCAAAACATAGCATAACAAAACATAGAAAAACACAACAAAACATAGCAAAACACTACACAACATAGCATAGCTTAACACCCACCCTCACACCCTCACCCTCACTCACCCTCACCCCCTCACCCTCACTCACCCTCACCCCCTCACCCTCACTCACCCTCACCCCCTCACCCTCACAACCCTCTCACCCTCACTCACCCTCTCACCCACCCTCACCCTCTCACCCACCCTCACACCCACTCACCCCCCTCACCCCCCCTCACCCTCACACCCCCTCACCCTCACACCCCCTCACCCTCACACCCCCTCACACCCCCTCACCCTCACACCCCCTACCCTCCCTTACCCTCACTCACCCTCACACACCCTCACCAGCATAGCATAACAAAGCATAGCAAAGCATAACAAAAAAAGCATAGGATAGCAAAACATAGCATAGCATGACAAAACAAAGCATAGGACTGCAAACCAAAACATAGCATACCAGAACAAAACATAGCATAGCAACACACAACAAAGCATAGCATAGCATAGCATAACAAAACACAACAAAACATAGCGTAGCATAACAAAACATAGCATAACAAAACATAGCATAGCATAACAAAACATAGCATAACATAACAAAACATAGCAGAACATAACAAAACAAAGCATAGCATAACAAAACATAGCAGAACATAACAAAACTAAGCATAGCATAACAAAACATAGCAGAACATAACAAAGCATAGTATAACAGAACATAGCAGAAGAAAACCTAGCATAGCATAACAAAACACAACACAGCATAGCATAGCATAGCAAAACAAAGCTTAGCATAGCATAACGAAACATAGCATAACAAAGCATAGCATAGCAAAACAAAGCATAGCATAATAAAACACAACAAAACATAGCATAGCATAACAAAACATAGCATAGCATAACAAAGCATAGCATAGCAAAACACAACGAAACATAGCATTGCATAACAAAACGCAACAAAACATAGCATAGCATAACAAAACGCAACAAAACATAGCATAGCATAACAAAACAAAGCATAGGATAGCAAAACAAAACATAGCATAGCATAACAAAACATAGCATAGCATAACAAAACATAGCATAACAAAACATAGAAAAACACAACAAAGCATAGCAAAACACTACACAACATAGCATAGCTTAACACAACAAAACATAGCATAGCAAAAGAAAACATATAATAGCATAGCAAAACATAGCATACCAAACACAACAAAACATAGCATAGCATAACAAAACAAAGCATAGGATAGCAAAACAAAACATAGCATAGCAAAACAAAGCATAGCAAAATAAAGCATAGCATAATAAAACACAACAAAACATAGCATAGCATAACAAAACAAACCATAGGATAGCAAAACAAAACATAGCATAACAAAACATAGCAGGACATAACAAAACATAGCATAACAAAATACAACACATAGCATAACAAAACATAGCAAAACACAACAAAGCATAGCATAGCTTAACAAAACACAACAAAACATAGCATAGCAAAACATAGCATAACCAAACATAGCATAGCATAACAAAACATAGCATAGCATAACAAAACACAGCATAGCATACAGCATCACTCAGCACTACCACAGCATCACTCAGGGGCACCACAACATCACTATGCGCTACCACAGCATCACTGAACGCCACAGCATCACTCGTTCGCCACCACAACATCACTCCGCGCCATCACAGCATCAATCTGTGCAACCATTCAACAACACCTGGTTCAAATATGTTCTCTCAATGTTTCAAGCTTTATTACAAATGTAACAAAAAGATGTTAATATTTCACTTCTGTTCTTGGATTTTCGTCACAATAAAATACACTGAACCTAATCTTCACAAAAGTTATTTACAAAAGTTTAAGATATTGCCATTATAAATTGCAATAACTTTTATTTAAGTATTAATTATTTAAAAAAATTAAAAGCCATTGTTAATTGTAATATCAATACATGTAAGTCACATAAATACAACACATATTGCATTACAAATGCTATAGGTGTCACATTTGCGAAAGTTATAACTATTGGCATTGTAAATGACAAAGCTATTAATTTTTTCAAAAACAAAACATAAATAAAAAGTGTCATTTACAATACCAATAGCTCAAACTTTCCTAATGCGAGACCTATTGCATTGCAAATGCTTGTTTATTGTATGTCTAGATTGTTCGATTTTCTTTTTCCTCGAGTAGGGAGTGATTCCAGATGTTTCAAAGATGTGAAAGCATGATATATCGCCTTAACAACTCGGTTCACATCTTTGAAAGAAGAGATTTGTTATTATTGTGCTTTGAAAGAAGAGGTTTGTTATTATTGTGCCATACAGTCCAGACCCTGCGTTTTCAAATATTTCCGAATTGGCAACATTGATATTTCTACATAGTGGCAGGCCAGGGGGGATGAGGGGGCAACGGCGTAGGATTATTTTGAGACCAGTTTGCCAGTCGGCTTTTTCTACAAATCTGAAAGATTATTTGTTTGTATTCTTCCTGGCTTTCTTGAAATGCCTTGATTCTGTTGTGCAAAAATCAGGCCGTCAGATTTGTTTATCCCTGCTATTGAGCATTCTTGGCAGTGCATTGTTCTATGCCCAACTCTTATTTTCGAGTTTCTTCAAAGAGGTGCCTAAGGGTGCATGTATGAAGTAACATAATGATTCTGAATTGAGAGTCAAACCAGGTATGTTGAATGCCTGATTGGGTTCGCCACCTCTGAAATATCTTTTGGAGAACAGAATAAAAAATGAGTCTGTTCCTGGAGTTTAATGACTTTGGGCCGGATGTAGGTCGGTCGGTAACGGCCGAAAATCGGTATTTTCGGCCGTTACCGACCGAGATTCACAAAATGGTATGTAGGGCCACATATTTTACAGATTCGGTAAATTTACCGATCGGTAAATTTACCGAATCTGTAAAATACCGAATCGGTATTTTTACCGATTCGGTAACAATGAGATGTAGGTGGGACTCTTCTGAGTCCCACAAGCCTTACAGAATCGGTATTTTACCATGAAATCCAACTTCATGGCAAAAAACCGATTCCGGTGTGCATGCACATGTGTGCATGCACACCTGTGGCATATGACAGGCAGACCTGCCCTTAGGGCAGGTATGCCTGCCACATGGCCCCCGAATCTTTTTTGGGGGTGCTAGAGGGTGTCAAAGTGACACCCCCTGCACCCTTGTCAAAATCGGTATTTACCGAATCGGTAAATACCGACCGGTAATGCCCCATTCATTCCTATGGGCTTCAAAGCCCATAGGAATGAATGGGGCATTACCGGTCGGTATTTACCGAATCGGTAAATACAGATATTTACCGATTCGGTAAAAGGAACATCTGGATGTTCCTACATATCCACCCCTTAGATTTACCGATTTTTAATTACCGAATCGGTAGGATTCGGTAATTAAAAATCGGTAAATTTATTTTACCTACATCTGGGCCTTTGTTCTCAGGTAATCTATGAGGGTGTTTGGTTGCAGTTAGGCAGCACCTTTACAATGCTGGTCAGCAGACTGTGTGCTGAGTAGCATGAGGCCTTGTGTGTTATCCAAGTCATCCCACTGATGTTTCAGCATACAACGTTGCTGCTTTTGGTCTTGATTTAGCCAAGTCCCATTCATAATGGCTAATATCTCTGTCCAGGGCATACACTTCATGAGTAGCACACTAAATATGTAGCTGAAGTTTGGGGCAGTGTTCATTTTTATGACGACTTGAACTCCTCCCCAAAATGAGTTTTAGACCAGACCATCCATGGAAATCAGCGGCCATCGTGTGCCAGAATAAATTTAGGTTATCTTGCACCTTATGTATCAAACCTGGGTAGACTAGAATATCTAGATATTTTGGTCCTGAAGTTCACCATTTAAAGTTAATGTCCTACTCAATTTTATTCTGCATCCTGAAAAGGCAGTACATCTCGAAATTATAGAAAGAAATTAGTTATTGAGGAGGCAGGCTCTTCCAGGGTAAGTAGAATATCAGTCATCAATAATTCTTCCTCTTGCTTACAGGCAACTATATTTTTTTGTTTTTGTTTGAGAACTTTATGGCAATGAATACATTTTTCACCCGTCTGCCTCGTGTGCTCCACCTTATCACTGTCTGCCCATGTGTTTCTCCTCCCACCTTCCTGCACCCGTACTGCTCTCTCTTGCCCTTCTGGTTTGCCCCAGAATCCAGGTTTCTCCCTTTTGCCCGTGTGCTTCTCCCTTCGTCCCGTATTGTTCTCTTTCTCATGTGCGTCTTCCCCCAAGCTTCCTCCCTCGTTTCCTTATTTTCCCTTCTTCACCACCCGCTACGCCCACACCCTGTTGCCGTCTCCACTACCCCTAGCTCCCCCCCTCATCCCCTTAATTCTTGGTAGCTTCTCAGCAACTTTCAGTTGTGGAAGCATATATCATTTTATGGTGCTTTTATTTCCACCTAAACACTCTGTGTCTCCTCATAAGCATCTGCAGGATTACAATGTTTCCACATTTTTATGTAAATCATGTCTAAGCCGGCATGTCAAAGAGCTTTTTTTGCCTTTTACATCATAAGCGCAAGCTTTCCCTCATCTTTGCCCTCGGTCATTTGCTGTCATACAAGATCCTTTCCACCACTCGCCCTTCTGCATTATTTTTCTCATTGCCTGCATGGCTTCTTCCTTTGACAATATTTTTATTTATTCATTAAGTATACTGATTTCGCATGCTTTATGTGCAAACATAAACATGTGCATCATTGGTTTTGTGCAAGTATGTGCGTTTCAAAGTCACTGTATTTGGAAAACGTACTGTTTCTTCTTGCGCCAGTATACCCCTCATTGCTCTTTTGATCCTTAATTTGCTCAGATTTACACAGCCTGTGTGTTACAGCCCCATCCACCACCTTCCTCATTACTGTATATGATCCTTGGTTGCTTTTCTGCAAGATTTTATTGTGAATGTGTGTGTGATTTTTGCAGGGGGGTTACTGTCCTTTTATCAATCTTGGACACTCCTTATAAGTTACTGCGCGATTATAACGATTTCATATTTTTATTATACATAAAAATAAACTCAGTTGGCATAGCAAAAGTCTTTTCCTGCCTCTTTACATGATAATCACCCTAGTTCTCTGTAGCTCTCCCTCATCCTTTAAAAACGAGCATTTTTAATGTAATAGGCCTTGCTTAACTGAAAGCTTGAACTATTGGCGTTGTACTATTATTAGCAACACCGATAATGTGAGACCTATTCCATTGCAAATGCTTGTTTAATCTTGATCTTAACTTCGGGATCCTATGATGTTCTTCAGCAGGCCAGTGGCCTGTAGGAAAGGGCATAAATGTTCCCCCTTCAGATAACAACATGGATGGACGCTGCATTTGCCATGACAGGAGGGTGTGTGAGCCAAGAGTCAAGAAATGGCCAGAGCTGGCCAACCAAAAGAATCAATTAGTGATGTCCGCTGGGAGGGAATCACGCACCGAAAGGCAGGACAGATGAACAAACTTAACCAAGGAGAGGAGGGCATTGCCTGCTCAGATGGCCGAGTATATGTGTCTATGGGCGCTCCCATCAGCAGAAGAGATATCCAGCAGTAGCGGGGGATTTATGGTATCATTCATTACCCCAAAGTAGTGGTCTTTCTCATCTAGTGAGTTTTAAATAGATTTGTTGGGAGAACGAGAGAAGGTGTAATATCTCGCCCCTTCTTTTTTGTGGATACATATTTGGCAGTATCCTGCAGTGTCTCGCTGACACCGACCCTGTAAAATAGGTCTGGACCTTGGCGGACCTCTCATGGGATCCTGAGTCGGCGACGACAGCCGCCCAGAGTGGCCGACGAGCTCATGGAAAGTGGTGGCCCAGCAGACCGGTGGTGCCATCTTGCTGCGCATGTGGAGGACGGCATGAGAGGGCCGCCGGGGTTCTGAATGACAGCTGACGCTTGTAGATGAGAAGGCGGTGTGGATGATATGCCGCGGCGGTGGGAACAGCTTACGGTGGAGAAACAAACGGTGCTTTGACATGCTTCAGAAGCGTATCCCCCAAAGAGAGTGCCAGGGGCGGAAGCCCTCCCACGGGTAGACTGCAGCTGCGGGGTGGAGCGGGCAGCGGCTCGAGAAAACTGAAGGTGCAGAGCTGGGTGGCTGGACTCCCTGCGGTTGCGCGAGCGGCATCGATTGAGGGTGAAGAGTGTCACCGAAGACCCCTCAGGCTCTCGAGGATGAGATCAGGTTAAGCAAACGGGTCTGAAAGGTAAACGGTGACTGGCCTGGAGCGTGGAGCGGGTTCCGCCCCGGGGGGGGGGGTGGGGTGTCGTGCCTCGTTGGCCCTGTGGCAGTGTGGGACCGCTGTTTCTGCCTCTATGCTGCACTGATCAATTTTTAATCCACTTTTTGTTAGCACTACCTAGAGCGAATAGTAAAATGACTCACACTGGGAATCTCCGACAGGGAAGGGAATTGACCAACTTATTAAAAAGTAAAGAAATTCCACTATTAATGGAGAAAAATCTATTTGACTCCAATAAGTCAGTGGAAGAAAACTATCATACCCTCTTTGCTCAGATAAACAAAACTCTGGATCAGAGAATACCATTAAAGAGCCTAAAGAATAGAGATAAACCGTCTGCCCCCTGGTATAGTGAGGATCTGAGAACACAGCGGAAGGAATGTAAACAGGCAGAAAGAAAATGGAGGAGGCTCTATGATGAAATAGATACAACAACCTTCAAAACTCAATTGAGCATATATGAGGAAGCAATTGCTAGATCAAAAGCCCGAATATTATGCAAAAACCATCTTGCAAGCACCAAATAGGGCTAGAACTAATTTTAACATAGTAAAGTAACTATCTAAGCCGGCATGTGTAAGTAATGAGATCACAGCTACGCAGAAGCTATGTGACGATCCGGCAATTTATTTTGATGAAAAGATCAATAAAATCATTGGCGGCCTTAATCTAAAGAACCAGATTGGGGCGGATGATGAAAACAACTTACCTATGAATGAGGAGAATGATCCATCAGCGCTAATTATGTTAGAGAAACAGGATGAGGGCATAGACAGAGACGGTCAGCCTACTCTGTAGTGGTTTCAGATTCCCACAGAGGAAATGTTCACTAAAATGGCCTTGACTGTTTCTTCTGGGTCACCGTTGGACCCCTTCCCGCAGAGGATTTGGAAGGAATCCAAGTTGGAACTCTTTCCTTGGCTGCGTCAAATCTGCTGCCAATCATTGAATAATGGAGAGGTCCCAGAATGCTGGAAACAGGCAATAGTGACCTCATTACTCAAGAAACCAACACTTGATCCTCTCTGCCCGTCTATATGTAGACCTATCTCCGATCTTGAGCGATTAGTTAGTAAATCCTTATCTCATTATTTAGAGGATAATCATCTACTGGATGAGCAGCAATTCGGGTTCTGTCCTGAGCACGGAACAGAAACCGCCCTAGTGACTGTGTTTTGACGATTTGAGAATGCGAGCTGACAATGAACAATCTGTCGTATTAGTGCTGCTGGACATGTCGGCTGCATTTGATACGATAAACCACAGCATTCTGCTAAAAGGACTTAGAAACATTGGAGGCACTATAATGTCTTCAGTCCTTTATATCGGACAGGACACAGGCAGTGAGTATTCAACCTTTCACATCCACGAAGACATCCGTCCAAAATGGGGTCCTTCAGGGATCAGCAATTAGTCTGATTTTTTTTTCTTAAAATCTTTTTATTAACATATATAAAACAAAGTCATCAGGTAACAGGCAATACAATCTCAAAAGGTACATATCCATGTATCAGAGTGGACATCCAGGATTCACTCTGGGATCATTGAGATTCCAACACTACAGTATCTTCATTTACCGTAGGAGGAGTACATATATCCCCTTGTGGTTCTGAAATTCTGGACCCTACCGTTGTCCCGGTATCGAGGTCCAATACCCGTGTCCCGAAACATCAACGTACCATGACGAATTTGGTGTCGACGAACCAATAATGATTAGGACATCATTCCTATGCATTTGCGTCATGATCGAGGCATGCTAACATCCCTGAATCGTAGTTTCCGTCCCGACCCCTCAGACTCCATTTTGTAAACGGTATCCATCTTGTGTCTTGCCCTCATGATAAGTCAATTAAAGGTCGAGCTTGATCTAAAAGGACACGTCCACCTTCCCTGACTCCCCCCTGACCTGTCCCAACTGACTCCCTTGCCTCCAGCCAAACCTGTTTGGGCAGCTCCTCGCCCAGTGGCCAAACACAATAGCATCAATGCACAACATACCACAAACCATTCACCGCGTACAGATCATGTTTTCTACACACATACACACCTGTCCACGCTCCTTGTTTATGGCCAGTTTTATGACTAGGAGGTGCCTTCTTTTATTGGGGCTTCACTGATATCTGATGGGAGTTCCGGGCCTGGCTAGGTAATCTATCACGAATTGGACATCTAAAATACGGGCTTGCCTACATGACTTCGCTCTTTTGTATTATTGTAGAAATATGTGTATAGCCATATCATAAACTCAAGAATTCTTGCTTGCAGCTATTATTTTTGTATATAAGGAGAAGGCTGGTTCTGTAAAAACGAACAGTCTCCTGAGAACACATGACCCGTGTTTGTCGTGCTTCTAGGACACCTGTTACTTGGTAGCTGCCAATAAAACTTGATCTCTGACTGCGACTAGAAGACTCCGTGTTTCTGTGGTCCGGAACAGGGAGAACTCAGAGGTCTTCGGGTGTTATCCCCTGGCACCAAACGGGTTCCTAAAAACCCGTTACCTCAGTTGGCGCCCAACTCGGGGCGGTATCAAGCGGCGACGGTCCAAGCCAGATGTTCGTGAGGAGCTTCGTGTGAAAATTCCAGAGGACGGCCAGCCACTTCAGCGACCCCTGTATGTCGACGTGGTTCCGAAGGTCTTTGCTGCGAGGTTCCCCGCGTCCCGACGGCTACGAAGGACTGCTGCCCTGACTATCGCCTTGTTTTGGACCCAGTGATCCTTGGTAGAGCGAAACGATAGACGAGTCTTCTAGCGACCTCACCGATCTTCAAATACTTCAGTTAAGTATAAGTGAAGCGTCTCCCAGTCCTTAGTTTGTCCTTAGTTTTTGGTATCCTTGAGATACGCCCCAAAGCCGAAGGACTTGTGTATTCACGAGAAATATCGTAACAGATAATCCTTTGAAGTTTGAAGCTAGACTAGTGAGCAAAGATGCCTGGTTTTAGCAGACTTGGAAACTTGTTTTGTCTTGGTTATAGTAAGGACTCCCGATTAGAGGATTCCTGTCCGGTTCCTCCGATTGGAACTCCAACATATGAGCTCTATGTAAAGGACGGCATAGGTCCTATCACATATAATGAAGTGTGGATAAAATACACCCGCAAGGATGGTGTTTTAAAATGGCCCCAATATGGTAGTTTCGACTCAGAAATATTAGATAACCTAGAGGTCAAATTATTTAAGAGAAAAGCCCGGCCGGCGATGTTTGACTCTTTCCGCTTATGGCGCAAAGAAGCCAAACAGAAAGAAATAAAATTAGCAAAAAGGAATAAAAGAGGTATGTCAATGGTGCAAGCTGCCGTTGCATACAGGGATAACGAGGAAGAGCAAGAAAGCGAACAAATACTTAGGAGCAAGAAACTAGCAGTAGATAAATGCTACCCGATGTTACCGAATAAGGGACAAGGTCAAGAGGAGAGATCCGAGAAAGATCCATTAATGTCCCACTTATTAAGCTCACCTCCACCGTATGCGTTAGACGCTACTACAACGCCAAAGCATTTTACTATACCGCGCCCCGGCGCACGTAACCCAGCTCTTGCACGAACGCCAGCTCCTCTTCAGTTGGTTTCTACTTCTCCGGCGCAGCCTTCTCAAGGGCCGCCATCTTTGCTACATACTCCATCTACTTCTACGACTTTGCCTACAGCTCCAGCTATTGTCTATGATACTACGTCTGCTACTACTTCAACTTCCTCTGCTATTGCCTCTACTTCTTCTTTGCCTCAGCCTGTTTTTTCCGATGCACTTGCTTCTCCGCAAGGTTCTCCTTCTATTAGACAAAGAGTGACAGGTACCGTCACTAGTCTGTTTTCACCTTTCTTTGGATCGCCTAAAACAACGCCAAAAACAGAACATAGACAGTCCCGAAGTCAACTGCCTGATTACGAGGAAAGAAAAGTGCTGAATGAACTAGCACGCCAATGGATTACGGATACTGTTAGATATGATGTTCAGTCTGTTATGGAAGTTTTCCGTCAATGGAATGCACCCACTGAGAGATACGTATTCGAAGAAATGTGTGTATATCTGGGCGAAGATGTGAAGACAAATGATCCCAAATACACAATGAACGAACTATGGCGTACACGCTTTAAGTTCTATGAAGGTATGATTATAGGTGCAGATGTTGAGAAAGCGATAGAGTTATTGCTCTCTTATAGGAGTAAGGGAAACGTCTCTAGATCATGTCACGAAGACGATGTATCAGACGGGAAAAGAGCGAGACAGTACCCCATGAGAGAGGTTCCTCCGGTTTGGAGGGAAGGTGATGCGAATGCGAATCCACCGATTCTGCCTCATTTCCAGCGTGTATGGGTACATGTCCCCTGGAAAAGATCCGATGTCTTAGCACTCAAGCAGACACTGCCTGATCCTCGTAAAAACCCGACTGGGTATTATAAGGAGTTATCGCAAACTGCAAGCTCATGTATAATGAATTTAGCGGATATAGACATGTTGTTTGGGAACGTTGTTCCACATCCTCTATGGAGCAAAATACGTCATACGAACCATGACCAAGAACTAGGTGACTCATGGGCGAACATTGCCGCTATAGATGCTAGACAAATTGGTGGTTCTAAACCTGAGCCGTTAATAGCTGAACTTCCCGGTAGAATTATCGCGTACATGAAAACGATAATGCCTGAAGTACGCGTAAACTGGGACAAGCTATCTGCGTGCAAGCAGAAGAAAGATGAGAATGTGTCTGACTTTTTCACAAGATTTGAGGAGACTTTCACCGATCATAGTGGTCAGGATATGGCTACCGAGGGTGGCCAAAGATTGTTTGTAGACAAATTCGTACATAATTTAATCCCTGAACTGTGTAATAAACTGAAAGATTCAGAGAGTGCTTGGGCTGTCTCTACGTCAGCTCAAATTTTAGCTACAGCCCAGTACTATGAAAATAGGCGCAAAGACGAGCTAGATAAAGTCGACAAAAAGACAAAAGATTTAAAAACTAAAGTTCTTCTCCAGCAAGCCTATCCGCCTCATACGGCTAGTCAGCCCAATTATCAACCACAACAGCAGTATTCGAGAAACGCGCAAGGAAACGAGTTTTCCCATCAGCGTATTGCTTATGGCCCGAATCAATGTGCGTATTGCAAGGAAGAGGGTCACTTTAAAGGTAATTGTCCGGCTCTTGCGTGACGTTTGAGCGGTGCTTCAGGTGTAAGGGGAAGAGGTGTTCAACATGCCCCTAGAGGTAGGGGCCGTGGAAATTTCACGCAAAATACAACTTCTTTTCCGCCTCAGAATTTGATGAACAGCTTTGACCAACAGAATAATGCGTCGTCCAGGTCAGCTCAGTACTATGCTGACGACTATTACACTGAACACGAAAATGAGGGTAACGATTGCTAGGACAGCCATGGACAAAGAGAGGGAGTTGTTTCAGTTCCAGTAGATCAGAATGGACCTTATGTCAAGGTAATTACCTCAGGAGTGTCAGAGCCATTTCTGCTGGATACTGGTGCTACAAAAAGGTCTATCATGCACTCGAAACTTCCTGGCGCACCTTTGTCTGGCGAAATGAATGTTTCAGTAGGTTTCTCTGGCGCCCCTGTTAGAAACCCGATCTCCAGTCCTATATCTCTTTCTATTGGCCCCTGCGAATTAGAAGCACCCCTCATTCTTACAACAGGTTGCGGTGAAAATTTGTTAGGCTTGGATTTGCTAAAAAGATTATATGCGACTTTATACTGTTCCCCCTTGGGAGTACAACTTACTTTAGGTAAGAAAGTCATTTCTCCAATGTATTTGTCAAAGGACAATATTCCGACTGAATTGTCATCACTTCCTGATATACTTTGGGCTAATGGCTCTAATGATGTAGGTCGTTTGGAGATAGCACCGTATGTCATAACATTGAAAGCCAACGTTAGGTTGCCACGTATTCCCCCAATACAAAATATCTAGCGAATGCGAAAATGCATTATTGACGATCGTTTATGACTTGTTTGATAAAGACGTCATCGAAGAAACAACAGGAAATGTTTGTAACAGTCCAGTTCTGCCCGTCTTAAAGCGTACTGATCCTTTACAACCGCCTGTGTACAGATTCGTGATCGACCTCAGAGAAGTGAACAAGATAGTTATCCCACAGTTTCCAGTTGTCCCCGACATTACTGCTTTATTGACGATGGTTCCAGCTTCAGCAAATTGGTTCTCGGTGATTGACCTGAAGAACGCTTTCTTCAGCATCCCGATTGCTGAGGAGAGTAGAGATATTTTTGGATTCAATTTAGGAGGACGAAGCTTCCGCTTCAAGTGCGCTCCTCAAGGCTACTGCGAAACCCCATCAGTATTCAGTCAGGCCCTAAAAACACAACTAGACACGATTGTTCTACCGAATGGTTCAACTCTGATTCAGTACGTAGACGATCTGCTGATCGCTGCAGACACTGAAGAGATTTGCAAGAAAGCTATGTTATCATTATTACGTAACTTATGTGACATGAAGCACAAAGTCTCTCTTTCCAAACTACAATTTTGCCGACAAGAAGTAACCTACTTAGGTCACATCTTGTCGAAGGAGGGAAGGAGACTGACACCAGAAAGAATACAGGCAATTGCAGAACTGAGTGCCCCAAGGACACAGAGAGAGGTTCGAGCCTTCTTGGGCATTACATCGTACTGTAGACAATGGATACCGAATTTCTCACTACTAGCCAAACCCTTGCTGGCACTACTCTGCAAAGACACGCCAAATCCTATGCCCTGGTCTGAAGGTTGTCAGACGAGTTTCCACGAGTTGCGTGATGCATTATGTTCGGCTCCTGTGTTGGGAAACCCCAACTACAGTAAGCCTTTTACATTATATGTCCATGAGAAGGAAGGTTGTGCATTATCAGTTTTAACACAACCTTTTGGGGACAGACAGCGCCCATGCGCGTATTTTTCGGCAACTCTAGACCCTGTGGCTAAAGCCCTACCAAGTTGTCTGAGGGCTACCGCCGCAGCAGCTGTCTGCATTCGACAATCCGCTGGATTAGTCATGAATAATACTCTGATCGTTATGGTTCCGCATGCAGTAGACATTTTACTAAACAGGACGAAGACACAACACCTTACTAGCGCTCGACTATCCAGTTACGAACTTACACTGCTAGCAAGTCACATCCACATAAAGAGGTGCGATACACGAATCCCGCAACGTTATTACCCATTCCGACAGAAACAGACAAGATTGATAACCATGACTGCTGTTTTAGGACAGAAGAAGAGACAAAAGGGAGAGTAGACTTACAGGACACTCCCCTTCCTGAATGCAACGATACTTTATGGGTTGATGGTTCATGTTTCAAGCTGCCGAATGGTGATACGACTGCAGCATATGCCGTAACGACATTACACACCATTATAGAGACCGCGCGCATTTCCCATAATTCTGCACAAGCTGCAGAGCTAATTGCGCTTACCAGAGCATGTGTGTTAGCGAAAGGAAAGCGAGTGAATGTGTACACTGACAGCCAATACGCCTTTGGTGTGGCTCACAGTTTTGGGAGATTCTGGCGTGAACGTGGGTTTCTTACGTCACATGGTGCAAAGATACAACATGTTCAGCTAGTTAATGAGCTCCTCCAGTCACTGACCTTGCCACTACAAGTTGCCATTGTAAAATGCAGTGCACACAAAAAGATTCAGGATGATGTTGGCCGCGGGAATGCATTTGCAGACGAGGTTGCGAAAGAGACTGCAAGGAACACAATGAGTCGGACGTATGTTGTTGGTCCCGCTAGATGGATTACTGATGTGGGAATGTGTGAGGACACCATTGAAAGCGTAAAATCTATACAAGCCGAGGCAACTGAGAAAGAGGTGAATGAATGGAGAGAAAGTAAGGGTAGGTTAGATGCGAATGGTTGTTGGGTCGAATTGTCAGAACACCAGCGATGGCTATTACGTAACGCCTATGTACTTGCAGTAGTAACAATGGCTCATGGATTTGTGCACATCAGTTCGAAAGGAATCTGTAAAATATTGGCCCCAGTATGGCAAAATAGCAATATCCCGAAATATGCAGAGAATGTGGTCAGAAACTGTATGGTGTGTTTGAAGTACAATCCCGGTAGGGGAACCCCAACTCCAGCTGGTCATTTTGCGCCTCCAACGTATCCGTTCGAGGTTTTGCAGCTCGATTTCATTCACATGGAGAGATGCAACAATCTGAAGTATGTGCTCGTTGTTGTTTGCGCTTTCTCCAGGTGGGTGGAAGCATACCCCCTTAAGGACAATACTGCCTTGTCAACTGCCAAAGCCCTTGTCAAAGAGTTCTTCCCGAGATTCGGCATGCCTAGAATCGTCTGGAGTGATAATGGAAGTGAATTCGTAGGACGCGTGATGAAGAGAGTGTGTGAGTGTTTAGGCATACAACAAAAGTTTCACTCTGCGAATCACCCCCAATCAGCTGGATTAGTAGAGTGCTACAATGGCACTTTAAAGCTCAAATTAGCCAAGATCCAAGCCTGTACAGGTCTTAAATGGCCTGACGCCTTGCCCCTAGCACTCTTGTCAACCAGAATGACAGTCCATTCCAGGTTAGGACTTAGCCCCCATGAGATAGTGTTTGGCCGCCCAGCCAACGTCTGGGGCGTGCCAAGGCCAAAGAAACTCAGCGAAATAGAGCACCCCGTACTGCTTGACTATTTGTGCGAATTGACAACTAAATTGCGTGTTTTACACCAACAGGTTCACAGCTCCTCTCCGCCAGCCTCTGACGATCCAGGTCACTCCATCGCACCCGGCACATGGGTCTTGGTGCGGAATTTCCAGCGCACAAACAACGGACAGCCGAGGTGGACCTGACCATACCTGGTACTTCTTTCCACGAGATCCGCTGTTCGGGTGGAAGGCAAAAAGAACTGGGTGCACGGGACCCATTGTAAACGGGTCCCTCTGCCCCTTCCATACGACCGGTGGGTCAACGAAGGAATTGCCGACTCCGAGACAGAATCCATACCTCGCTTCATCCCTTTCAGCAATGCACGTTTAAAAGAAACTAGTACCGAAAAGGAGAGTGATCATATTTTACAAGGACTTGTGCCACCGTCTATGCAGTTGGACACTACCGAACCTGAGACATTGTTTGAAGACCACACCGTACCTGGGAAACAACAATATAATCTAAGGTCAAGACAAAGAGACTAATAAAAAGTGAACCAATGTGATTTCCCTTCCCCCAAGAACTATTTTTGATTTTTCAGCTCTCACTCTCAGGAAACTTGCTCATTTTTGATTTTCGAACCGCCATCCGGTTCTGCTGCTAGGGTCGCGGTTGAAGTCTGGGGAGTGCAACTGGGGACGTCTAGGTCAACGGTTCTGGTCGGTCCAAGGGAGTTACCCCGGACTGAACAGAGCGCACTCCCTGGCAGAACCAACCTACCACCGCGGGCAGCAACTAGAGGATGGAGTTTCCTAGGGTAAAGAGACCTACCAGACTCCCGAACATTGAAAGACAATTATGCACTGTACTGGCCAAAAGAAGGTTTTTGATAACATGTATTTTAATGTTGTGTAGCATAACGATGTTTTTGACTGGTTATACTCTATTCGTATTCCAAGTTACTTTTTCAAATGACACCCGGCCACCGCCTCCTCCTACTATCTCTCCACACTACTTTCACCCTCTACCTGAACACGAGTCTGCCAGAAGACTCGAATTTGTAAATAACTCATTCATTCAACTTCTACACCAACACCAGTCCATAATGAACACATCGAACTGTTGGGTATGCGGACTCATGCCACACACGACTGATAAGGGTATCCCATACTTTATCCTGCCTTTCAGTTATTATGGTTCTCTGTGGGCTTTCCAGACCATGTTCCTATTCGCCAACACCAGTCCATAATGAACACATCGAACTGTTGGGTATGCGGACTCATGCCACACACGACTGATAAGGGTATCCCATACTTCATCCTGCCTTTCAGTTATTATGGTTCTCTGTGGGCTTTCCAGACCATGTTCCTATTCGCCCTAGAACCATACCCGACCCGTTCTACTGAGAGTGATTCCAGTAACAAGGCACTAGTAGCAGGGATAAGAAATATGAGTAGAGAGTTCGACACCTATCTTACGATTCCCAAAGATGAACTCACTCCGTACACTCGTTGGAACGTAACTAAATATGGGGTTTACCTGAGTAAGAGGCAGACAGCAAAGAAATCCCGCCCAGTTTGGATAGTACCCAACCGAGGTCACTTATGTTTACAAGGTATCGGCAGGGATCCCAAAGCACAATTAGGAAAAAGTATATGCACGGAAACCTATGTGTTCGCTTCCCGAACTTCCCCTATACTATTAGCAGCCAAAGGCACGTATTTCGTCTGCCATGACCAAGCTTACACCTGGTTGCCCCCTGACTTCTCAGGTACATGTTTTATCTCATTTCTGCTGCCTCCCACCTACACGGCCAGAGCAGATTACCATCGGACAAGGACAGCTAGAGGGGTCGTGAGTAAAGACGACACCGCGGGTCAGGAATTCGCTGACTTCGCAAAGGGTTTTCTGCCATTTTGGGGGCCTATGGTGAACAGCAGGAATATTCGCCAGTTATCGAGGATAGTTGAATCCGCCGTGATTACAACGGCCGGAGCCCTTGGCAATTTGACGACCGAACTTCAGTCGGATCGACTTATGACACTTCAGAACCGAGTTGCCCTAGATATCATACTCGCCGATCGTGGTGGTGTGTGTAGAGTGATCCAATCCAGTTGTTGCATTTTCATCCCTGATAACGCACCGACAGTGTACCAGGCCATCTCTAAGCTACACGAGATATCTGGTTCCCTTCACGTAGAAAAAGGGGACTGGTCTTTACTAGGGTGGTTCTGGGAACTGATCGCTACATGGGGATGGAAAACACTGATCTTCATTGGGATGATCTTAGCAGTTCTGTTTATGTTCTGCCTGTGTGTACAGTGCGCTCCTGCACTATGTGGCCTCTGTGCTACCTCATGTGTACGGAAGCCTGTGTCAAGGGACGAACTGAGCAACAGAATGATGCTACAGCAGCATCTCCACGAATTCCTTCATACAGATTTAGACTCAGATTAACATGAATTATTGCCTTATATGAGGGCAAAAGGAGGGTCTGTGGTTCTGAAATTCTGGACCCTACCGTTGTCCCGGTATCGAGGTCCAATACCCGTGTCCCGAAACATCAACGTACCATGACGAATTTGGTGTCGACGAACCGATAATGATTAGGACATCATTCCTATGCATTTGCGTCATGATTGAGGCATGCTAACACCCCTGAATCGTAGTCTCCGTCCCGACCCCTCAGACTCCATTTTGTAAACAGTATCCATCTTGTGTCTTGCCCTCATGATAAGTCAATTAAAGGTCGAGCTTGATCTAAAAGGACACGTCCACCTTCCCTGACTCCCCCCTGACCTGTCCCAACTGACTCCCTTGCCTCCAGCCAAACCTGTTTGGGCAGCTCCTCGCCCAGTGGCCAAACACGATAGCATCAATGCACAACATACCACAAACCATTCACCGCGTACAGATCATGTTTTCTACACACATACACACCTGTCCACGCTCCCTGTTTATGGCCAGTTTTATGACTAGGAGGTGCCTTCTTTTATTGGGGCTTCACCGATATCTGATGGGAGTTCCGGGCCTGGCTAGGTAATCTATCACGAATTGGACATCTAAAATACGGGCTTGCCTACATGACTTCGCTCTTTTGTATTATTGTAGAAATATGTGTATAGCCATATCATAAACTCAAGAATTCTTGCTTGCAGCTATTATTTTTGTATATAAGGAGAAGGCTGGTTCTGTAAAAACGAACAGTCTCCTGAGAACACATGACCCGCGTTTGTCGTGCTTCTAGGACACCTGTTACTTGGTAGCTGCCAATAAAACTTGATCTCTGACTGCGACTAGAAGACTCCGTGTTTCTGTGGTCCGGAACAGGGAGAACTCAGAGGTCTTCGGGTGTTATCCCCTGGCACCAAACGGGTTCCTAAAAACCCGTTACCTCACCCTCTATATCTATTCCACGCACCCCAAATTTCCCCCCACTTCTCGGGTCGACCCCTGGCCACATACACTGACCTCTCTCTGAACATGCACCAGTCTAAATCTTCCATCCATTTTCCCATCTGCGGCGCTTGACCGGCGCCCCACAGCTGTGCAATATTACGCTTAGCTATCATACATGCCAGAGTCACCCATTGCTTCCCATTCACATTCAGGTCAGTCAGCTCCCAGACATTCAGGACACAAAGTCGGGCCTCCAACAACAATTCCACTCCCATCACTTCTCAAATCTTTTCGTGGATCTTGACCCAGTAATTCTGCATTTCGGTACAGTGACATGCATAAACGTTCCAGTCTCCCCACAACCTCTCCGACACTTCTCATCCTCCGCCAAGCCCTTCCATGCAAGCCGAGGTCCTGTGATATAGGATCGGTGCAGGATCTTCAGTTGCACCAGCCTAAGTCTCATTTGGATGGCTACTACTTTCGGGGAAGAGACTGCCTCCCTCCAGTCCTCATCATCCAGTACTAGACCGTCAGCACCCCATTGTGGAAGAGGTGTGGCGCCACGGCCAGGGCGACTGACTCCGGAATCTGGGGATCACGGTTCGATCCCCAGCTCCGGCGGCAGGTTAGCCCAGCACCATGTGACTCTGGGCAATAGCTTGCTTAATCTTCCCGACGGCCCCCAGCGCCTAGAGACCCTTACGGGTGATTGTGCGCTTTACAAATGTGGATTATTATTTTATTGCTCTATAAGTATTACCAGCGGGTCCTCCGTGTGATTGATCAGTTTTTTATAGATCAGAGAAATAGTTTTGGTTGGGAGATGGCCGTCCAGCACACGGTCCTCCAGTGGGGAGGGCTCCGGGGGCACAGTACCTCGGGGAATATTTGCCAATAAAGCATGTCTGACCTGGAGATATTGGTGCCTCTCACTCTCCTGCAGCTGGTACCCTTCATGCAAGGCGTCAAACGTAAGAATTCCATCTTTCCCCCACATATCCTTGACCTGAGAGATCCCAATGAGATGCCATCTGTCAAAACCTTTTGTTTTCTACAGGCTACCCAGGCCCTCCGAACTCCACAACGGGGTAGCTAATGTAATTCTCCCGTCCCACAATTAGTCTGATTTTATCCAATATATACCTGTGTGCACTTATTCCTATCATTAAGTCCTTTGGAGTAGAATTAGTCAACTATGCTGACGATACACACCTTGTGTTTTCGCTGGAAGGGAATCAAACGATCTCCATGGATAAGTTTCATAAGTGCATTCTAAGTACTGCAAACTGGCTTGGAAATAACTTCCTCCAATTCAATGGAGATAAAACAGAAGTTGTATACTGCACTACGAGAAAAATAGCTCGCCCCCTTCCCATTGACTTCCGGCTCACATCTACAGATACACCGTTAATTCCAGCAATCTGGGGGTGTTGATGAATAACCATTTTCAACTGGACTCACAAGTAAACAAAACAGTTGGTACCTGTTTTTCTTTTATTAGAGCTCTACGAAAGATTCTCACTATTGCCAATTTCTGCCAGAATACAAGTTGTGAGGAGCGTTATTCTGAGCAGGTTGGACTACTGAACTCCCTGTATCTTGGAGCTCCAAATTCCTTGATACTGAAGCTGCAAAGAATCCAAACAATAGCACCAAAGTTAGCGTTGAACCGGCAGCGTAGGTCCTCTGCATTTCAGGCCCTAAGAGATCTTCATTGGCTGCCGATTCGGCAGAGGATACACTTTAAATCTCTCTGCATCATTTTTAAGGCATTAATGGTCTGGGTCCTAGACCACTGCAGAGAAAATGCACGTGGTATACTCCCCCAAGAAACCTTAGTTTGTCAACAGCAAACTTGGTGAACACTACAAAATTTAAAAGATCCAGGACCGGAGGGAGAACCTTTAGCTCCCCTGCCTCACAGCTGTGGAATGAACTTCCAATTGACAGCAGGCAAAGCGAGAATCTAATGCAATTCAGGAAGAGGCTGAAAACCTGGCTGTTCCCGAGGGAGGGGTAATACACAGATGTATTGTCATTGACCCATCTTGCTGTCTTATTTTGTTTCGCTCCCTCCCTTAACTTTGAACTGTATGCCTTATCTTAGGGTGGCCGATCAATTATGCTCTATAACAACAAATGTACTCTCTCAGCGCCAGGATACCCGTTGGGTGACAGCGCGCTATACAAATCTAGTTTACATTACATTACTTTACAAGGGGAACCGGGTGCAAACCAAAAAAATCCTGTACTATGTGCAGCTCTCCCCCTGCCCCCCCATCCCCCAGGGCCCGAACCGCAAGAGGCAGGTGCGAAGGAGCAGGTGGAGGGGGCACTGCAACACATGGATTCGGACCCCTCCCTAGCAGGTATACTGTGGCGATCCAGACCACCCAGGATGAAATGGTGCACAGAATAAACGCTATAGCCATTGACATCAATCTGCTGCAATGCGACCTGCATAAGGTATCTGACAGAGTGACTACCACCGAACAGAATGTGGATACATGCAAACGGAGGTCCATTCCCTCAGAGAAACAGTCATTGATCTGATGAAAAGAGTGGTGAAACTCGACGACTGAGCGGAGGATTCAGAAGAGAGATCGCAGAGAAATAATTTTAAGATTTGTGGGGTTCCCTGAGAGAGCCGAGAAGCCCTCTGCCGAACTGTTCTTGGAGGACTGGATTGCTAATTACCTAGCCCCTAAATGACACTCAAAATGTTTTAATGTGGAAAGAGCGCATAGAACGCTGGTTCCCCCCTCCTCAACCCGGTGCACTGCTGTGGGCTATTATTGCCCGTTCTTTTAAAATTTTATTTTATTTATTTAAATTATTGGGACAGAGATGTTATCCAGCTGGCCACCCGCACCAAAGGGCTGCTATTATTTGAAGGCCACCCCATAGCAATCTACCCTGACTACACACAGTGGGTACAAGACCAATGGAAAACGTTCCTGGAAGTTAAGCGACGTCTGCGAAACCTCGGTGTAAAGTGCATCCTCCTCTTCCCGGCCAAACTATGTGTCAAATACAAAGGAAAAACCCTGTTCTTTTTCTCTGCGACGGAAGTGAGCGACTGGTTGGATGCCACTGGGCAACCTGAAGCCTGCCTGGTGCCCCCTACAGAGTCTTCCCGGTCATCGACAGTGGGCGGTTCTGTCTAGGTCGAAGGCGACAGAATCAAAAGAAGCTCTGCAATGTTGATGGAAGCCTGGGGCAGATCCAGGAAATGATAAGTAGCTCCTAATCAGTTGATTACATGTTCCTGACTGAAAGATAGCGTTTAAGCTTCTGGTGTAAGTAGCTATGTCCTTTCCCCACTAAAGCTTTATGGGTAAGGAAACAGATCTTAAATGTAATTCCAATTCAGTTCGCAGGGTGTGGGTCATTTAGTTGGTTTGGAAGTTAAGAGTCTTTTTTGAACTATGCTGTCCATCTTCTCCCAGCTCACCCTGTGATTGAAAGATAGCAGATTAGCTCCATAAATGGTCTGTGGAAGTAATTTTCTCAATATTGCTTTCTTTAAAGGTTCTACTGATAAGCCTTCTTAACGTGACTTGGGTCTTTTAGGGGTATTGGCTGTCACAGTTAAAGGTTGATGAGTCCTCTAAATGCTATCCCATTTCAAGTTGTTAGGAAAATGTTACCCTTACTCGGTCTAATGGTGCATTACATAGAAACCAAACACACTTTTTGATTTTTTTTTAAAAGATCATGGACTTTGTTTTATCAGTGCTAAATATGAAACTATTTGTTTCACAGTAGTCTATCAGCGCTTTTAATTCCCGTTGTAGATCTAATGGTGTGTAGTCTAATTATACTAAATCGTTCATGTACATTAGGCAAGAGATGTGTGATTCACCAATTTTTAGTTGTAAACACATTTGTCATTGCTAATTTTTTTTAGAAGAACGGAGATGAAAATTCTGAATAACAAAGTTGCTAAGATGCAACCTTGTTTCAAACCATTATAAACTCAGAATTATTTCAGTCAGATTTCCATACCCAGATAAATTAATCGGGACCCAATTATTGGCGTGTAGCTGTTGTACCATGTTCAGAAGTGCTGGCGGCATGCTAAATGCCGCAGTTTTTTCCATAATGGCTCCCTGTCAGTTAGATCACATGCGATTCTCAAGTCCATGAAGCAGCAGCATAGTTTGCCCAATGACTTCATGACTTTCATTTCTGCCACCCATAGAACCATACATACAGTGGTTGATTATCTTGTAATTAGGGCTAAAACTGCCTTGTTCTTTTGGGATTATTCCTGGAGAAAAAGCCCAATTCTCCCGATGGAGAAGTGCATTTTTGCGTAAATCTTAGACGGTAAGTCAAATAGCAGAATTCTATACTGTGGAAAAACGTTTCAGTGGCCGCCTTCTGGATTACTGAGGCAACTAGCCTTGCATTAAATTTCACCCAAATAACCTCACACCCACTGTTCTTGGCAAACCCCACCAAAACCTTATGGAGAGGTTGTGGTGGAAAAAGTAGTTAAAAGTGTACATTGATTTAGCAGCCTAATTTTCGATTTCCTCTTTCCCTTCTTCAGAGGTTTGAAGAACAACACATCCGTGTTATTCACTTAATGCAAACTGGATCTCTGTCCTGCTTCTATACTGTCCGTGTCATCCTCCTTAACTCAGCAGGTTTTCTCCGTTGCCTTTGCGCACTTTGACCTTCTGCAAGAAGTATTATTACTTTGATGGTGCTTTAAAGGTCTCAAATCAGAGCCTGTGCAAGTTTCAGCAGATCTACAAACTCTGGGAAATAGAGTTGTTGTCGTAGACTGCCACTTTTCCCTTGGCGTTATTCGACTTTGCTGGCACCTCCTTGGACACCCTCCATTCCTCAAATAATTGGATCCTCTTCTTCTTGTCTTGACTTTGAATATCTCTTTCCTAGGGCCTTGCTTTCTGCTTTTCCCAGCTTTCTTTTTAAGAGCCCTTTATCCTGTTTCGAAAAGATTGCAGCATGCTAATTTTCTACATCTTCTGTATCTCTCAGAGATTAAAAAATATATATATATATTTTCTATACCAACGCAGGTATACAACACACTAAAACCTTTCCAGATTCTGGATTTTCAATAGGTGCATGTTGTTTTCATCTCTTCTCCACTATGGTGATCTTCCTGTAGCCCCATAGATTGCGTCATTGGCTTTTCTAAGTTACTAGTTAAAATTAACATTATAGTTTCAAGAAGAGGGATTTGTTTTGCTTTCTGAGTGTTTGACAAAATTAGGGCCTGCAAAATGCTTAAAGTGTTCTTTGAATAAGTGAAAGCATGTTCGGCATAGATAACACTGGTGAACCTTTGGCTTCAAGTCATCTAAGGAATGAACCAGGCTGAAGGCTGTTAACATGGTTTGAGAATGCATCGTTTGTCTGAAGAGCTGCAGTGAGCGAAAACAATATGTCTTCTCGTATATGCCCCATATGTAATCTAATACTAGGGGAATAATAAGGGGAGTCGATCATATGAGTAACTCAGGCACTTAATTTCTCCCAGAATCTTCTTGAGACTCCAGCTGGGTATCTGCAACTGAACTAGGAAGTTGCTCCCGAACCCCTCTCCCTCTGTATCTGCTGAATTTGATGGACCTTAATTTGCATCTATGTACTATGAACTGAACTGAGGAAGTACTCCTTTTATCACACCTGCCAAGTGGTCGTGAGAAGATAGACCCTGAATGCAAGGGCTCTGGAATGTGCTGACCCAAAACTAAAGCATCTTTAGAAGATGTATTTGACGTGGATACTGTGGGGTAAGAGAATTCGAAGTGCTTGGTAACAAAATCTCTCAAGCCAACCTTGATGCACTGGATCCAGGCAACTATAGGCCCATCTCTCGCCTTCCAGTTCCAGCAACACTGACTGAAAAGGTTATGAACAACCAGCTTAAATTAATATTTTCAAGAGCATAACCTACTGAATGAGGCACAATTTGGATTCAGGTCAGAGTACAGCCTTGAAACAGTGCTAATGAAGCCACTGATGAAATAAGAACAGTAATGGAAACTGGGGGCGCTGCAGCCCTTGTCCTGCTTGACTTGACGGCGGCCTTCGACATGGTAGACCACAAAACCTTGCTTAAAATTTTTAATTCTTTAGGCATTTCTTGAAAGGCATTGATAGCCTCCTTCCTAGAGGACAGGATACAATCGGTGGCTTTAGGTAACCCGACTTCTCCGTCCTTCACACTTCCTTGTGGAGTTCCACAGGGCTCTTCCTTTAGTCCTACACTTTTCAATGTTTATGTTATCGGAACTGGCAGCCTTTATTAGATCTTTTGGGATGTCTCTAACATCGTACGCAGATGATACCCAAATCGTGGTAACCATTAGCAAAAATACATCACCGCCAGGAAATAGATTTAGGGACTGCATGCAGCAGTTAGCTCATGGATGAGTTTGCACTGCCTCGAATTAAAATCCAGGAAAACCGAGGTGATTCTGTTAGGTAATTTTTCCCCTTCATGGTTCCAGATTTGGTGGCCAAATGACCTGGGAACAGCAACTATCCCGGTCCCATTAAGTAAAAAACCGGGGTGTGATTATAGACCAGAGACTGGACTTTGAAGCAAAGTTAAGTCAGTTTAGTCATCAAGTTTCTTTATGCTTAAAGCCTTTAAGAAAATCCTACCTCTGATTCCAACAGAAAGTAGGAAAACGGTAGTCACATCCTTAGCTCTTTCCAGACTAGATTACTGTAATGGGTTATATCTTGGCATGCTGATGAAGCAACTTCATAGGCTCCAGATGATCCAAAACGCGGCTGCAAGACTTCTCCTGGGGATTCCCAAATTTCAGTCAGTGGGAATCCAACTCCAAAGTCTGCATTGGCTGCCAATTAAAAATCTGATCAAGTTTAAAACCATGTGTATTACATACAAGGCACTTCACGGGGCCGGCCCTCAGTTCCTGAGCACTGGTACTCTCCAAATAGATGTCTGAGATCACAAGAAGCAAAAGTGATACTTTCTCAGAAAGTTTTCAAATCATACTGGGGTGGTTGAAGATTTGTGGTGGGAGCAACAAGGCTCTGGTACTCCCTCCCGTTTAACATCAGAAATCATCCCTCTCTGACTTCGTTCGGGAAAGCCATCAAGACTTGGCTGTTCTTTGATTAATGCTTCTGCTTGCTTCTCGGTTTGCTAGCGCCAAGACACAATTGGTAATTGTGCGCTGTGTAAATTTATAATATGACATAAGGCCGTGGGATGGGTAAACAAACTCGAATTCTGAGCCTGTGAAGCTCCACTTCTCTCAGATGGTCAGTCTGCCCTACACACAATTGGTGTGTTTAGAACGTACGGCCCTACTGGACTTAAAATCTTTGACATAGCTGTCAATGGCAGTAAAAGGGGTTTATACACTTGAATGAAAAAAAATGATGCCCTACAAACAAAGTGATCCCTTGGACAGCTTTCTGACTTTTTGACTATTTTATGTCTGTACAACTTTTATATATTTATAACTTAGAAGATTACGGTGCTCTACGCCATCAGGAATGGGTGGTTCAAGGAGTGCACCAAAAACAAACTATCCAACTTAGCCAATTGCCTGGTCCGCCAAGATTCTAGAACTCCGATGTGTCAACAGCTATAATGGATGCCTTCTGCCGGGAGTCTCTAGCTGGTCCTGCCCAGGGCTGCCTCACCAATTACAGGTCTCCACAAGGTCTCACACCTAAGCCATGTCCACCTCCTAGGTAACCTCAAGACCACAGGTCATCTCCCCAGCACTCACCTGGCAGAGGCTGTATGGAAGTGCAGGCCCCTCTAGTGACACAACACAGTGTTGTGTATTCTTACTTGGTGTCTGTAGTCCTTTCTTAGTGTTCCTACCTTCTCTATCTCCTAATAAACCTATCTTAATATCCTGAAGACGTGTCTTGCTGCCTACTTAACCTATTTACAACACACAGCACCTACCTTTGGCACAAGCACCCGGCCTCCTCTGCCTCGTCCATCTCTTCCTTAACCTTTCAGTAAAGGCTCCTAGTATTGGTGGCAGTAGCCAAAGCTTTTGTCTGCATTCAGAGCTGGATAAAATAATGAAAGCAGCCCCAACTGGACCGTACCGATCCAGGTAAGTCGCACCATCAGTACCAGCTGTAATCTACCACTGTACAACCCCGAGCCTCGGAACTACACACCTCATGAATACACTTCCAACGTCATGCCTGAAGTGACTCCTAAGGCACTCGGCTCTCAGCTCTTGCTTTTCCCCACCTACTCCGATCTTTTACAATCTCATGGGTTCAGCGTCTTGCATCCTCATAATCGCCATAATGTGTCCACCGCAACCTCGTCCGCTCAGCGTGATTGAAGCCCGTCCTGCTTCCTTATTAGTTTAAAATGTAAGTGTTATCCGTTAAGTAGGTGAAAAGCGGCAATCTGTTAATACCATAAATATTGCGTCTTTCCGATATACTAGTGTGATAAATATGCTGCAAAGGACACAACTTTTTTAATACATTGCAGACTTTGTTTTGAGATATATAGCTATATCTATCTCCTCCTTCTGGCCAGCCTTTTACATAAACTAACATGTTTGATTTTACATAATACGTTTACATTTCACTGCTCTTCTACCTCTGTTATCAGTACGGGTGAGTGGAACTCGCAGAGTTTAACTCTACGGAGTTACATAAAAACTCAACGAGATTCTGAGGTGTACCGCCAATAGGCGGAAAATATGCAGCTCGTGCTGCTCGCACTGCAGTTTAGCCCCAGTAGCGTTAATAGTGCTGAAAAAGCGGTGCAAATGGTATCTTGCGTTTTACAAGAGTGCGTGGCTATTCGTGTTCATCTTGCTGCCTCTTGAATACAAAACCAACTTGTGCGGCAGAATATCTACTCAAGAGGCAGCCCACTAACTGCCTGCGTTAGAAAATCACGCTTAGGAAAACCAAATCGTGCTTGCATTTATCAGCTTGCATTTTCTGGAGCCTCAAAGGAGGGAAATTCCACCAAGCGGCAATTGGTAGAATTTGGCCAGAACTCTGCGTTAAACAGTAACACAGAGTGACCAAAATGTTGCCAATTCCACGGTCGGAACGAAACATTCCATCCACCCCGAGTTATCACAAGTAACTGACAGTCTGTTAAGTTAGGTACAGTATTATTCCCTTAACCTTTAACATTAGTCTTTATAAAGCCTTAAATATTCATTAAGTATCACAAATTCACGGTTCATGTGGAAAATTGCAGATTACCTACCGCATGCCTTTGACACCACTTGTGATGCTTACGGCTGTGTGGTCCTAGTGCGCTCTGTCACGCGTTCCTTCATTAAGTTGTTCATTTGATGCCTTTCATTTTCAAACATGGCTCTTACATAGGCGTTTCAGTCTTATAACTACAAATGTTTTCACGGATGACTTCTAAAACTTTTCGGTAATCAAAGTTATGCTTTAAAGCATTTCCTATGATGTAAATGAACTTTATTGCAGGCTTTAATAAAACCTTTGCATACACAGCAAATACAAATATCACAGTATTTAATTTGTTAAAAGAACCCCGGTTCCTGTAGATAAAAGCACCCGACATCGCAATTTGTAAAACTCTCTTGTAAGTACACTGTCCATAAATCCTATAACGGTGTTCCCTTAAGGGAAAACTGTAGTCCTGGGTGAAGTAGCGCTTGAGTCCCAGTTATAGCTTGCCTGTGAGCCGCTCCCCTTCTGATGGCCATTTTGTTTTGTTTTTTTCAACAAACTGTTCATGTGCCTGACTGCCCTGCAAGAAGAGTTTGTTCAACGACTATTGCGGTGAGCCAGGGGTCCGAGTCTCAGGCAGAGGAAACGTTAAGCAATTCCCCTCTGCTAGTTTTTTTGCCGCACAGTCCATAAACCTAACCAGTGCACAATTTAGGCTGGTGTTCCGGGGATTGAAGCAGGCCAACACTGCGCCTCTACACAAACTGACCTCCTTGTCATTCCCTCCCCTCCGTAGAAGAGCCCTTCTTTCATTCAAGAGGTAAGGGCACAAACATAGTACATGCATTTCCTATGCATATTTTCACATTTTGCCAAGGGACTGTTCAGCAACATGTTTACCTTTTTTTTTTTTTTTTTTTTTTAAGCAAGCACGGTCTTAGTATTCTTCGTTATGAACACTTCAGTAGTGTGGGAGATTGATTCTAAAAGAACTTCTGTTGTGAGTCATCATAATCCATTTTTGTTTATACACTCATCCTTATTTACAGTATTGTCACTTTACACTGTGCTGCTTCATGTTTTGTGTCCTTGTGAAGAGTTAAAGTACATTCATAGGATTTCTTATGGCGATGCCTCCATTACAACGTACATTGATACATTTTTACAATGCTCTTTCGTGCATTTTTAAATTATTATTTTGTATTTATTACTCCAAGTGGTATCTGCCATATCAGAACAGGTACATTAAAAAAAGAAAAAAATGGCGGCTGCATCATGCTGTTTTAAAAGACGTAATTGTTAGGTTACGCCTGAACAGTGCTTGCGCTGTGTTTGAGAGATCTATTGTTTTTAATATAAACTTAAAAGTGACTTACTTACATCCCGCCTCCTCTTTCCTGGCTTCTCATTGGTTCTTGTGGGTGCCACTTACCTTTCCTCCATTTCTATTTGCTCGTGCATATTTTCCTGCATTTACCAATGCTTGTTTATCGTCTGCTGCCGAAATACTATTAGCATCTGCTTTAGTGGAACTATATTTTCATAAAGTTTTGCCTTTTACTCTTGCAGCATATTTATATAACAATTTATCACCCGGAGAGATTAAGTGATTTGCATAGACTCACAGGATGATGTGCGGCGCCGTCGAGACTCGAACCTGGAACGCTAGCTCTTGAGGCAGCTGCTCTGGCCTCTGCACCACATCCTCTTCAGTCAGTGATGATTGATGAAAACAGTTCTTATTACATACCAAAACCAGTGCATTACCAATGTTCTTTTATTTATTTTTTTGCCAATATTGCAGAGCATCAGCAACAATCATTGACAAAGCCAGTAGATTGAGAAGGTGAGACACATTGGCTTTGTCAATGCTTGGTTCACGAGGGTTTAATCACTCATCGAGGTACCCTTCATGAATGCCTTACCCCCTGCCCACAGTGTTTGGTCATTCACTACAGATCTTTAGCTCTCCCTGAGCTATTATGATAGCTGATCTTGTAACTTCTTTTTTTCATCTGGGTATTTGTATTGAAATGTAGTAATTTTTCCTAGTTGAACTGGCGGGCTATAAAATCTAATGAGATCTATAATCTTATGAGAAAATGGTCAAAAAGGAGCCCTTCAGTATTTACTATCCAAAATAACAGAGGAGTATCTTGGTCTCTAGGACGCGTTAGTCGCCATACATCGATTAATGCATCATCTAACCTCGTGTCCGTTCGTGTTGGTCATGTCTGGCTTGCCAAACTGATCTATCATAGCTTCTAATAGCAGGTGGAAAAATTCTGTTACGTTTCTGGAGAGCATTGAGAAAAAAACAGTCTTTGAGGCATTTGCACACAGATAGAGGCAATTATCAATGCCCCGTAGTGCAAATTAATATTCGCAAATGCCTACCTAGTGGGTCGGTCCACCTGCTGTTGATGCATACTGGTATTGATCTCTTGTTAAGAATGGCTATTCACCCTGTCTTGTATAACGTGTTACCCGTACTATACATCATGGTAGTGTTATTTGCAATAATTACTCTACCTACCCAGTCTCTCGTACATATTTCAGCTTCCCCAGGGGATCGGTGCATCTCTTGTAATACAATTACGTCTGTGTTTTTGGAAGCTAGAAAAGAAAGGGTCTATTCATCTCTTAATATAGCGTGTTAACCTATTCACATTCATTGAGATTAGCGTCATGTATCTGCTTTTATTGCAAGATATGTCATAGTTGTCATGGTAATGGGTGTCTTGTTATCCAGATTAATCTACTGCCTATTATGCATCAGGGGACACTATCCACCACAGCAGAAATTATTCCGGCGGGTTAGGCTTTGCATGTATTTTCGATGTGGTGTATTTGGGGGTTGAATGACGTTACAACGCATTCCGTTGCAACGCATGCCTTTACCACCATGCGTTACAACACGACTGCCATTACCACGCATAACCTTTACCACGAAAATGCTGGCCAGTGTCCTTTTCACAGAAGTGTCCTAATTGTTGTGGGTGTTAGCTGTACTTCCTCCAACTTTTACTTCACTGTCTAATTGATGGAAAAAACAGGGAATTTTCCTTTGAGCATTATATTTCCCTGTGCTTTTTAATCGCTATATGGTGAGCAGTAAAGTTATTTGAGTGGTTAATGAATGATGCTAGTTTAAGTCCCTTCGGTTCAGTTTTTCAAAGGCAATCTAGATTTGTCACTGCCCATACTACGACCTTGATCGCTACGTTTCGTTTATCTTCCTTTAAACTATTTCTTCAAGGCTGATTCCATTCTTTCTCTTTTATTTTTGTTGATCAGAGCCTGTGTTGTCTCCAATAGGCATGATTACAGATGTTATTGGTTCCCCAGATGTCCCTTCGGGTTAGTGACCTTTGTTTTCCATTGTAGAGCTTTCCAACTATTCCCAGAACCCCTCCAGCTCTTCTTGGTCACAAAACCTGCCTGTGTTTGCCAACCATTGTTTTGAGCAGAGAAGCTGAATCTTTCAAACCCAGTGGTCAGGTTGTAAAATAACTATTGTGAACTGACAGTAGGCTTACAGCCTGCCCATTGCTCACCATTGTTTGGTTTTATTGTCACTCTTATTTTCTTGCTTCTTATTCAGTGCTTGCTTTTGTCTGTTCCTTCTCTAGAGCATAGTCTCTTTACCATCCATTTCATTGGCTGACTTGAATCCTGCCACTGCTCACTTTTAGAGAACACCTTTTTTCAGTTTGATTAGGCATTCCATGAGAGCACATTTGTTTCCCAGTTTTTTCTCCCTCATGTGCTTCTCTCCTGCCAAATTCCAGCTCCCAAACTCTGTGTTGCTCTCTCCCTTGTATGTTGTTCTCTCTCACTCCTGGTAAACCTCTGCTCACCCATACTCCGTGTTGCTCTTTCACTCAGTCAGTCAGTCAGTCAGTCAAAAACACTTTATTCGATTATTTGAAATCATAAAAGCAAATATAAACAGTTCATACCTCAAAATCCATACAATCATAAGTGCAAATTGTCATACATTATACACAGTGTAATAAAATTCCATGATAAAAAGTTATATACTATCTTAAAAAGATAAAGATCAGACAGGGAGATTACGAGCAGCTGTACTTTTAGCATTATTCCGTACAGCAGCCACCAAGAAACTAGCAACCCCAAAAATTACACTAGTACTACTTAACAGTTGTAGATGGATGAGAGCGGGCCTAACTCTCTTAGTAATGGTACTAAAAACTTTTTCATAATATCGACGTAGTGCTCACAAAACATAATAAAGTGCATCGTGTATTGGATAGAAAAGTTATCACAACTACAAGGGATGGAAGTTTCAGGTTTGCCCCAGACTGGAAAATAACCCAGAGAGAAATGAATTATATTGAACCTAAATCTAATTAAGAGATGACGATGAAAAGGGATTGTAACAATTTTTAGGTATGGCTCATGGAGCAATGAAGTTAATAGAACATAGTTAGCTCTAACGCAAGGTTTCTTCAGCTCCAGTTCCTCACAATCCTATGATAACATACCCAAAAAGTTTTTCTTAGTCCAACTTAAATCCTCCTTTTTAATAAGATCAGGTGACAAATACATTTCTGGGCGTCCAAGTTTTAAAAACATTTCTTCGATGTAAACTAACCAGGGTACCCTATCGACCTTCTCCATGGATATACCATCTCTTAAAATAAGGTGATTCAGTGTAATCTCATGGTTCAACCAGGTTTTTATGCAGTAAATCAAAGGGGCAACTTTCAGTTGATCAATATCGTAACCCAGCCCCAGTTCGGAGTGCAAAGAAAATGTGGGGGTAGATTGGGGAACCATCAAGAGGGATCTTAAAAATTTGTTTTCTACAACCTGTATCTTTTCTTGAGGTAAGAAGCCCCATAATGAGGCACCATACGTGGCTATGGTCAGACATTTGGATTTATAAACATTTAAAAGTGCCTCCATAGGTCTCGACCCCAACCGCTTCGCAAAGCCCAATAACGCCGCCGTTGACCTAGCTACAGCGTTACATTTAATCTTCTGCTGAGGTCCCCATGTACCTCTTTCGTCAAAGAGGACCCCAAGATATGTAAAAACAGGTACCCTTGATACCTCTGCGCCATTGCATAAAAAGCGTTTTAATTTTAGGCCCCTGGGGCGTCTACCAGCAACCATGACGTGTGACTTTTTTTATTATTAATCTGCAGATCTAAGGATACCATAAAATCCCCAAAGGAATCCAGCAGCCTCTGGAGACCCAGGCCAGTTCGGGCCAATAACACTGCGTCATCCGCGTAAAGGAGAACTGGAATTACGGAATCTCCTACAAGCAGAACAACTAATGATGCCCCCTCTAAAGACTTATCTAGAACATTAATGTATAAAGTAAAAAGAAGGGGCGCCAGATGGCAACCCTGCCTAACACCACGCTTAGAGTTAAAGTGACTAGTGCATCCCCCCTCCCTTGTAACCCTGACTGATGCTAAAAGCCCCTGGTGAAGAGCAGTTAAAAAGTTTACTAAAGATGGATCAATCCCTATACTCAGTAAAATTGCCCACAGCAGCTTTTCCCGGTTAACCAGGTCAAAGGCCGATGAAAGGTCCATAAATCCCATGTAGAGCAACCCTTCCTTGGCCCGAGTATATTTACTTATTAAAAGATGCAAATTTAAGCATTGATCTAGGGAGCTTCTCTTCTCCCTGAACCCGTATTGGAGATTAGAGAGGACCCCCTCTCTCCTCCAGCCAATCCCTAAGCTTATGCAAAATGACTCTGCCCAAGATTTTAACAGCAGAGTCTATCGGAGAGATAGGTCTGTAGCAGGAGGGGTCACTCCCCAGGCCCTTTTTAAAAACTGGGATTATTATTGAAGTTGCCCAAGATGCCGGGAACCCATTTATACTAGACGCATTAAAAACGTTAGTTAAAATCTTTGCCCAGAATTTGGGTAAGGTGCCATATAGGTCCGCTGGAACACCATCCGGGCCTAGGGCTTTATTTTTGGACATCTCCAGAATCGCTCTATGAACCTCGTCCTCAATAAATTTGAGAGGTGATGCTGGTTGCGTGGGCATGTGAACAAACTCTTGGGAGGCACTACCCTCACTGCCATAGATCTCACTAAAGTGTGAGAGCCATTTTTCGTCTGGGATCACACAGTCTAGAATTGAGTTATCCTGCCCTGAGAAGAAGGGATGGTTGATGGTTGCCCAAAATTTGCTGCTATCCCTTAGAACAGGGGTACTCATAGTACGGCCCGCGGGCCTCCAGCGGCCCGGCAAGCCTTCCCTGGCGACCCGCGGACCGTCCACACATCGTACCCTTTTTAATATATATATATATATTTTAATAGTGTCAGCAAACACCCCTGCGGCAGCGCGAGTCAAGAGACTGCTGCTCTGTGGGGGCCGGGCACGGGTGATTCCGTGGAGCTGCAGGGGCCTACGAGGTGAACAAAGCCTCATTAACATGGAAATGGTCTTTTAAAGACCTGTGATTGCTCGGGTGCGGCTGTGTGTGTGTGTGCCCGGAAGCTGTCTCAGCCCAGGCACACACAGGCAGGATTTGAAGACAGAGGTGTGCATAAATCTGGTAGGCTTTGTGCTTTAATAAAGGGGAAATCTAGTTGAGATTGATGCTAGCTATACCAGCTATAGTTTGGCTTCTGAATCTAAAAACATCTATATTTGGTATTTTTGAGCAAACCGGCACCAGGGGGAGGATGGATGGCTACCTGGTCTTAAAGAGGTACCATTCATCCCCGTCTGCCAACCTATCAAATGGCGCCATTTGAAAGTCAGGGGGCACTAGGGTAGAACCAGTCACAGGTCAGCCTTGCATCTCAAAGGGAATGAGGGCTTTGGACGAGTGAGACACTGTAAGGCCCACGGGGCTGGGCCAGCGTCAGCCACACTTGTGCAGCTAAACGATGAAGAAAGACTACTAGGCTGGTCACTGCATTTTAAAAGTGCAGAAAGGCAGATGTATGCAGCAACATTATATCTAGCGTCTCACCTTTAACACCTCGGTTTTTACTGATAAATGACAACTCAGCCGCACTGTTTTTGTTATAGACATGCACGGACGATTTTCTCAGTTTAGGTCCTATCTGGAAATCAAATGAGGCGGGGCGGAGTCAGTCACGTCATGTTATTAGGTTGGCATAGAAGGGTTTGTCATTCTGTTTGTATCTGGAAGAAAATGAAACACTATTTAAAAAGGGAAAAAGTGTTCCAAGAAATGGCACACGTTTTTAAGGGAAGACAAAAGCAAATATATGTTATATTAAAATGTCTATATATGGAGAGGAATTTGAGTTTGATCCTTAGTCTAGATGGGGCTAATGAGTTTTAATTAAGGGTCTCAGTTAAGGTTTAACGGGTTGGGCACCAAACCATTGGACTGGGGCTTAGGACAGATACACACCTACTTTCCCCTGACATACACTGGGGTGAGTGTTGGGGGTGCTTAGGACAGACACACATCTCCCTCCCTGAGGGAGAGCGAGGGAGAGGCAGACAGAGGGAGAGTGAGGGAGAGGCAGACAGAGGGAGAGCGAGGGAGAGGCAGACAGAGGGAGAGCGAGGGAGAGGCAGGCAGAGGGAGAGCGAGGGAGAGGCAGACAGAGGGAGAGCGAGGGAGAGGCAGACAGAGGGAGAGCGAGGGAGAGGCAGACAGAGGGAGAGCGAGGGAGAGGCAGACAGAGGGAGAGCGAGGGAGAGGCAGACAGAGGGAGAGCGAGGGAGAGGCAGACAGAGGGAGAGCGAGGGAGAGGCAGACAGGGAGAGCAAGGGAGAGGCAGACGGAGAGGGAGAGGCAGACAGAGGGAGAGCGAGGGAGAGGCAGACAGAGGGAGAGCGAGGGAGAGGCAGACAGAGGGAGAGAGAGGGAGAGCGAGGGAGAGCACGGGAGAGTGATGGAGAGCGAGGGAGGGAGACAGAGGCAGACAGAGGGAGAGCGAGGGAGGGAGACATAGGCCGAGGGAGACAGAGGCAGACAGAGGAAGAGCGAGGGAGGGAGACAGAGGCAGACAGAGGGAGGGAGAGGCAGACAGAGGGAGAGCGAGGGAGAGGCAGACAGAGGGAGAGCGAGGGAGAGGGAGAGCACGGGAGAGTGATGGAGAGCGAGGGAGGGAGACAGAGGCAGACAGAGGGAGAGCGAGGGAGGGAGACATAGGCCGAGGGAGGGAGACAGAGGCAGACAGAGGAAGAGCGTGGGAGGAAGACAGAGGGAGACAGAGGGAGAGCGAGGGAGAGCGAGGGAGGGCGAGGGAGAGCAAGGGAGAGTAAGGGAGGGAGACAGAGTCAGAGGGAGAGCGAGGGAGGGAGGCAGAGGCAGACAGGGGGAGAGCGAGGGAGGGAGGCAGAGCGAGGGAGGGAGACGGAGCAAGGGAGGGAGACAGAGCGAGGGAGGGAGACCTCAGAGTGAGGGAGGGGGAAGGAGAGAGAGGGAGACAGAGGGAAGGAGGGAGAGGGAAATAGTGAGGAGAGGGAAACAGGGAGAGGGTAAAAGAGAGAGGGAGAGGGTAACAGGGAGAGGGAAACAGAGAGACGGAGACAGAGAGAGAGTGAGACAGTCAGAGTGAGTGAGACAGAGTGAGACAGTCAGAGTGAGTGAGACAGAGGAAGAGCGGGAGTGAGAGAAAGTGAGACAGTCAGAGTGAGTGAGACAGACGGAGACAGAGAGACAGAGGGAGAGAGAGGTAGAGAGAGGGAGGGAGAGTGAGGGAGAGGGAGGGAGACAGAAAGACAGGGAGAGAGACAGAGAGAGAGACAGAGAGAGAGAGAGAGAGAGAGAAAGAACGAGAGAGAGAGAGAGAGGTGTGTATGTCGGGTCTTGTGGCTCAGTGGACGAAGGCATCCGCTGCAGGGACCAGTGATCAACCTAACAGTTTTTTTTGTTGCGCAAGCCCCACCCCCTTCCCCACTGACCCCGCCCCCACCGGTGCGGCCCTCGGCCACAAACCACACTGTAAATTTGGCCCCCGAGAGAAAGTTTGTGAGTGCCCATGCCTTAGAACATCTGTTGACAAAAGATTGTTCCGGGCCTCAGATTTAATATCCTTTTTCCAGTTAGCAATTGCCAATTTATATGTCTTCCTTAAATTAGCGACTAGCTCTCTATCTCTAGGTTTTTGTTTTAGTGCTTGAAGGAGAGCACCGTGAGCTTTGGTGCAACTGCCATCAAACCATCTATATTGGTTATTGAATTTCTCTTTGGTTTTTACCTTTCGGTCCTTTCCAATCTGAGTGCAAATGGAGACCTAAGCACCAATGATTTCCCTACTTGGGGCAGAACTGTCTAGACGTACGGCCAGATTTACATCAGCCTTAATAAAAAGGTCCTCCATAAAGGCATCTGGGACCACCCTAGCCCAATTAAGCCTCCTTCCTTGATCTTTTGGGGTTAAGTGGTTAGTCTCTGTAGAAATCCTGTTCCTGATATCAGTAACCTCTCGTAGATCCAATTCCAGGGTTACTGGGTTATGGTCACTATACACAGAGGCAACTACTTCATAGAGGGTTGCCCTAGCTAGCACATCAGACGATACAAAAATATAATCAATGACAGTGTTGGATTCTTTGCCCTTGAATGTAGGGACCCTCCCCTCCCCCAGATCACATGCTACCTCGAAGAGGTTCATGTTAGCTAAGAGGTCCTCCAGGGCCTCTCCCTGCCTACTGTGTTCGAAATGTGGGACCACAGAGCCTGGGGGCCCTTGATGGCTATCTAAAAAACAATCCCAGCTACAGGGATAAATATTAAAATCCCCCATGAAAATAATTTCGAATAAAGTGTCATGTACTAGTTTATAATCAGTCAAGAAACCCACCAGGGAACCTAAATGTTGATTCCTCAAGTCCTTCTCACTGGCGTTATAAAAGTTAATTAATAGAATAGTAGGGAGATCTGGACCAGTCCACTCAAGAATTAATATATTATTGGAGCCAGACTCCCAACATTTCAAGGGACCACTAAGTTTTAAAGATATAAGCAAAAGTTGGCCTCCTTTTGGTCTACCCCATAAACCATGAGTTGCTCCAACAACAAAGCTAGAATACCCATCCAGACTAAAGCTTTTAGATATGTCCCATGTTTCTTGTAGGGCGATAATATCGTACTGTCTAACAAAATCAACCCAGATGTCGTCATTTCGTTTTTGTCTAATGCCAGCCACGTTCCAGCGAAGTATTTTACAAGTAAGAACACCCTGGTAGGTTCCACTAAGTGTTGATTTTTATCCTGTAGTCAATCATTATCATCCATAATGGATAATGGGGAAAAGTGATTTACCAGAGCTATATCTGTACCCCATTCAGTTAGTGGATTGCCAAAAAGACAAGGAGAAGTTGATACTAGTCCCTCCTCTCTCTGAGTGGGCTCTCTTGCTAGATTACTTTGGGAGGTATCGTAAGGCTGAATCAGGCTAGGGGCTAGGATTTTCTGTGCAGACAGTGAGGGTTGTGTATCGGCTACCGGCGGATAAAAGTAGCCCAATGGGAGTGGCCTGATACCAGAACCTCCGATATCTGAGGCATCCCAAAACAATCTATTCGCAACATTGCGCCTATTGAAATTGACCACCACACAGTCCCCCAATATGCTCTTATTACGCTTCCCGACTCACCCGACCCGTCTCGCCATAATAATATGGGATGAGATATCTAAGCCACCACTGCTAAGCTGGGTACACCAGGTTTTTGCCTTTCCAATCAGATCCTGCGTAGACTCTACCATATCGCTACTTAGGGGGGACACCCCAGTTAAAACAGCCACCAAGAGAGCAGCTCCTGGTGGGAGATCTAAGGTAAATCCCCTAAAGGGAATAAGCCTGTTACTGCTAAGGCGTGTCCTGGAAGGTTTCACCCCCCCCAGCAACCATAGTTCTTGCCTCAGCCGTATTATTTGGGTGCAGGTTTCCCTTTATCATATTAGTAACCCCCGCCCTCTCACAATTAAATGCAGTTATAGGGCGCACTTCAGGAAGGGTGATTTCAGTGGGGGCCTGATGCCTCCTCTTAGACCCATTGCAATGAAGCTCCACACATGGTTCTTTGGTCAAGCATTGTCGATCCCTATACTCTTTTTATAAATGTATCAATATGTTCACATTTCTTCAGTAAACTAGCAACGCAAGTGTTAAGTGTGTCCACAATGTCCTTGGCTATGCCTGTAAGAACAGGCTCCAGCGGTGAATCAAACATTTCTTCCACGAGAGCCGCCAGTTGAACAGGGAGACTTGAGTCAAGGGTTTGCGGGACAGCTCCTGCTTTTGGCTTTTTAGTGGTCTTCTTAGACCGCCTTCGTTTCCCCTCGATGCCCGAAAATACCTGGCCGGAGGGTTTCCCCCCTTTGTCATTAATCAAACCTTCATTTACAGCTTTACAGCTGTTAGTCACATGTGATGGATTCTTAATCACCACTACAGGATCTAGAGGGATAATAGATACCGGAACCGGCACAGGCATATTTATTGAGTCCTCACGTATAGTGGCGGGGATATCCAGGCCAAGTTCCTTCTCAGCATTGGCAATTTCAATGCTTAGAACCCCCACCGCCGATGTTAATTACGAAATAATGGACTCAGATTTCCTCGGGACCTTGGCCTTCTTACCTTCTCCTTCCCCAATTGCTGTCCTGCTTATGCTTCCCCGTCACTGGAACCAAGGGGGGTGGCCCGGCCCGGCCTCTTCTGGCCCCTGATGGCCCGCCCTTTGCCCGGGCTTAGCCCGGCGCCCGCCCACGCGCGTCCCGCGGGGCGGGAAGGGGCCTCTGAATTAATACCCCACTGGTGTCATGGGGGAGGGGCTGCTGGTCTCGCTGGCCGCCTCGTCGTGATTCTGGGCAGTGTAGTCCCCGCTGCACTGCTGCCACACGCCAAGTCCTGTGAAGCGTCTCCATGTTGCTCTTTCACTCATGCGCTTCTCCCCCATGTAGATTTGCCCGCCCCCCTGTTGCTCTATTCCCGTGTTCCACTCATTTTCTCATGGGCCCCTAAATCCCTTGCCAACCTCTTCTATGTGGTGTGGTCTCTATCATGTTTCTCTCTTTGTCTGTATTTTTTTATTTTCAATTTGCACTTTTGAGCTAAAAAACCTTTTTTAAATTTACTGATCCATGTGGCATCCACCATCTTGGATTGGCAAATAAAAAGGAAAAAAATGGCTGCCACGTCATTCTGTAGGCGCACACGTTCATATGTTAATAGAATAATGTGGCCCGTGGGATCAGTTGCACTATCTGTTTATTTTGTACAGCATCTGCAAACTGCATTGGCAAAGTCAGTGGGTCTAAAATACAAGACCTATTCGTTTGACAATGCTTGTTTCTTTTTACAATAATAGACATATGATTTGGGGTTATTGGAAGTTAACAAGCCATTCTTGTCTTTTGCTGCCGTTAGGTTTAGTTTGCTGGTGAATAAAGAAATAAGTAATAATTGGTGTTTTCTTGATTTTGATGGGTTTCATGTCTGTTATTTCATGGTTTAGAAAAAGGGGTATTGAGAAGCCCATAGGATGAACTTGTGGAGAGAGTAAATATCAGTATTTGGGCAGATTGGATAATACATGTATCTTCAGTGTGATCATGGTAGTGGGATATGTCTTTGTGTCCCCATGAATTCAGGTGATTGGGATCATTTCTTCTTTCGGCGTACTTGCGCAGGTTCTGAGTAGAAACAGTCTGAAGAAACCATCTAGCTATTAAGCTGTTTTATACTGTTAATACTTATTATATTTTTTTTACACCGTCAATACTTATTACATATTTTTTCAAATCATCTTAAATGGCATGTTTAAAAATTTCCCGTACTTGTCACTGATCAATTTAGGAGGAGGGCAGAGTATCCACTACAGATTAAGGAGTGGCATTGCTTAAAAGTATAACAGGTTGTAAAAGCATCAGAGGTATTGCAAGCGTCTACATGGGAATGGTGTTAATACACGGTTTGTTTACACACACAAATTCTATTCGCTCCAGAGATTAACGTGTCTGGGAAAAACAGGAACCATAGTCTAGAAGTTGTGACGGCATACTTTAACTTCAAACCAGGAAACTTAACTGTGGTTGAGAAGCAAGTGGGAAATGAAAACAATGAGCGATAGGTACTAATATAGAGGATTACAGATAGATGAGTGTGGCTCGGAAAGTTGATATCCGGTTGAGGTGCAGTGCCTTTGTGTAGAAGAAACTAGAGGGAATTGTTATTTCAATATGGTTGGTGTGAGTGAGGAAATTGACAGGGGAGTCAGTTAGGTGCGAAGTACCTTCATCACTAGCCACCACCTAGGAGTGTGGTCTCTACAGGGGCCCATGTTCGAGCGAGCCACAGGGGCTCAAAAAGATGATATAGAGAAATCTATAGAGGTAGAATATCGTCCTTGAATGACTCCTTAAAACTTTATAACATGCTATCCCAGTACCTAGTAGGTGGGTATTTGTGCAAGCCTTTAGCTTCCTCTCTGTGCTGGTCCTTCAAATTGGCTTCAGCCCATTTTATTACGACTTGACACCATACCCTGTTTGTTGAGGGAATGTCTTCTTTCCAGCTTATGGTTATTGTACGTTTCGCTAAGAGCAGTGAGAGGTTGGGCAGCCACCTAGTTATTTGGGTCTTCTTTATGTACCTGGGGCACAGGTTTCCCACTCATAGGTAAAGGTTGCATTCTGTATGGTAAATATTTTGTGTAAATGCTGTTTCCGATAATAAATGCCAACTACTCCAATGTCCATGTGTTCAGGTTTGACTAGTTAGGAACAATTCTGAGTTGAGTGTCCGCATTCAACGTACTTGTAACATTGAGGACTGCTTTGAGGAACACTCCCGCGTCTCGTGATATGTTCTGCTGCTGTCTCTTTGGACCGACTGCGGCTTCCTCCCCTCACTTTAGCTCCAAGAAGCAGGAACTTCTGCACACCTGACATAAGAATCTCAGGGACTTTCCCTGTAGGCTCCATTCCTGATGGCTTTGCAAAACTTGGCCAATAGTATGGGTTAGACAGGTCGGCTACCCCTCACAAAGTAAAATTTGAGTGTTGTCTGACACCCTTCTCTATTCCTGTTGTAATATCCTCAATATATTATTCCAAAACAACTTTACTCTGCATTATGTCCTTGATAGCAGTGACTGTATGAACCTATTTCTCAACACCGTCCTTAGCTTGGAAATACAATTGTCTGGGTGTCTCATTTGATTTGAGCTGTATGTAACGGAATTGCTGTCTGTTGGTCTGGTCATTGTTTCTCAACTCCTAAAGATCACTTTCTTTAGGTCTACAGTTTCGGTTGTGCCGTCAGGGTTAACAGTTTGGAAAGCTCTTTAATTAGCTCCACCTAAGAGGGGTGCTATAGTGCAATATCCAGGATCATTTCTCACTATACGTTTACAGAATATTGGATGGCATAATAGGATGTACTTTGATGGGTCAAATGATGATGGATTAAACCCAGATCAGTTGACTGGGGTGAGTGTTTGATTAGCTCAAGCGCTCCGTCCATCATCCCATTTGGTATCAAATGATATGGGCCAGCTGCACCAAAACATTTTGGTATCTTGGCATCTGATTGTTGGCAGCTTATTGGTGAGCCCCCTGTAATTGCAGGACCTGCTGGAAAGTTTGACAATTTTCTTGTGCCTGCTTCTTTATAATTGAAAGGCTTAATCAAGAAGTTGTAGTTTTTCTGTCAGTTTTCAGGTCTCTCCTGAGACCGCATGTGTGCAGTTGCTTGCGAAAGATTTGGAGAAGTGTGGCTCAATGGTTAGAAGAGGCAGACCATGAAGCAGAGGTCAGACCCGGGACCAGGGTTCAATTCCCGACGCGGCAGGGTCTTGAGCCCAAAATGTCCACGGACTCTATAATTCTCGCTTCGGTGCCTGCTCGAATCACGGGTTCACACTCTGCAACTCCGGCTATAGCTTGCTTAATCTCCACTATGGCCCCCCGCGGCGGGATGCCTGGCTTTCACCTTGGGGGTGCCCAGTACGGGTTATCTCACAGGGAAAAACCAGGACGGGTTCCCAAAGCAAGCGCTTGGAGACCGTTGGTGATAATGCGCTATATAAATATAAATTACAATTACAATTTTGTTTGCAATGAGCTTGCAGTCCAGTCAGCCCATTACTTAACATACGTAGGTAGTATTCATTGTCATTCTTATTTGCTGCTTTCTTATTTGTCCGCAAGTTCTAGCTACACTTCCTCTTTCGGTTGGAGCATGGACCATGTACTGATTGCTTCAGTGGGATTTCTGTCCTTCCACTGATCGCGCTGTGATTGAGGTACTACTTTTATTTTTACTTCTTCCCTGTCATCCTTGTTATTTGTAGCTATGTTTTATTATTCCACACACACACTTTGAAGAAACCCCTTTCTCTTCTGAAATTGAAGTTACAATAAAGGCAAATAACAACTGTTGTCACTAAAAACATCAAATGTCATGTAATTGTAAATGTATTAATATAGCACTTATCAACCCTGATGAGGCATTGAAACACTTTTTCAGTGAGTGGCACTCTACTCAAGAACCCAAGATTCTTTTTTCTTGTAAATTAGTTGTGTTTGGTTTGTTCTCTTGATTTCTTGTGTGTTTAGTAGAGTTTGAGGCAGGATAGAATGATCAGAGTGGATTTGAAAAGGTGACGTAGTAAGTTGTTTTTAGGTCAAGGCATGTTGTTTACACTCTGTGGGCTTACAGCCCGCCCATTGTTTTTTATTTGTTTAGTATGATCGTCATTAATAATTCCTTGCTTGTATGCAGTCATTCTCTTGTAAATGTCTTTCCTTTTCGGCTGTTATTCCCTCCCACAGTGCATGGTCCAATTGCTTGTAGCCTAATACAATTTTGTTTTTAGGTTTGTGTAGGAGGCTGGATCTCTATATAGTGTACTTAAAAGAAGTACACTGTGCAGAGAGGCCAATCGGTCCCAGATTGGTATACAGATAATACTAAGTCTCCATGTGTGGTAGTGTGGGCGAGCAGTTAGGCTTATCAGAGGATAGTGCTAAGCATTTGTTGTACTCACAGAGGCAATAAATGACACACACACTCAAGAATAAATCCTAGACCAATTAGCAAAAATCACACATTTTTTGTATAATTTTTATGACCAAAAACTTCATCCACAGCTAAGTATTTATTTTGTTATTAATTTTCGAAGTTCGAAAAATAATTCACTGTTGTGCGCAATTATGTGCAATTAATCTCTATGGAAAAAAATAGCAAAATGTATATAAAATCATATAGTTGGTTCTCTGGGTTGTATTTCGGGTTTTATAGTAATAGCAAGGTCAGGTCCAAATGTTCCACCAGTAGACCAATAGCATTCATTCTTAGCTCGAGCACACATATTATCTCAATCGGGGAACCGCCTGCCTCTTTTGCACACACACTATCCATTCGGTTCCCTTTGAGATAAGAAAATGTGCTTCTCACCTTTTTACTTGCGATGACACGGGTGAAGTTTTTTTTTACATGTAGTTGCATGTTACGGGGGAAATGTTTTACATGTGCACGTTAATTAATGTGCACCATAATCACATTAATTTCCAACAATTTAAATTACATTATTGCTTAAATTAAACTGTCCTTTCCACTAAACGTGATGCGTATTAAGTATCGTACCACCCATTATCCACAGTACTTATTACCTACCACTACCTATCCCATTCTCTATATTAAGCACCCCATCCCCATAAAAAAGCGCAGTGTTTGTGTTGCTCCTTTTCATATTTTAATTCAAAACTCGTACCATCCTGCATGCATTAATGAATTACAAAATAATAATGCCTCTTCCTTAGCAATTTAGAACTAAACTTTAAACATACTGTACAACCACAGTGCTGTACAGCACACCTAAAACAAAATAAACCAATAGCTCTCACAGAGGCGAACTTTTGGCTTTGCCAATGCTTGTGTAAATAGTGGGTATGCGTGCTTGTTCATTGGGTGGCATGGCTAAAAAGGAGGGCTGAAAGTTTGAAAGCGATATTTGGGAAGTCCTAGGAGGGGGTGGGGAGTATGGGAAGAACAAGGTTTGAAAAATAAATAAAATATAAATAATGTATACATATACAAGATGCTTGGTAGAGGTTTGTTTGCTTGATTAGGCTCCCTCGATATAAATACACATATATTCTTTGAAGCAGTAATATTTACATGGTCGTGTGCTGCCCACATTATCATGTGGATGTTAAACGACAAGTCATCGAGTGCTACGCACTATTGCCAAAAATGCAAGGACTGGCCACTGCACAAGACTTGGAGGCACTTGTTATCATGCACGTTTATTAACACCCACACCGATGTGTAACTAATATGCCTGCACCTGCATGTACCGACAGGCACACGTGCAAAACATTAACCTAGGCAGTGTCTTGTCCCACCATAGGCAGGCAACGTCTGTGCGCAGGAAATTAACCTTTCGCGTTTTCATTGGTTACCCGGGCGCGTGGGTGGAGGAGTCCTAAGAAATGGTTATGAAGAGGTCATGGGGTAAATAAACTCCCTTGCTCAGTGCATTGCTTTACGCTCCAGCGTGCGCTCCCGGCCCTTTACATTACCATCCACTCGGCTGAATGAATCTGAAGAGTTCTGTTACTCAGTAGAACTAACAGTAAAACCATGTAGTGATACTATATATGTTATAATCTTATATTCCTTCCTCTCATGCATGCTAAATATGGGATTGTCAGATACATATTAACAACATAATGCGTGTATGAGAGCCTGTCGTAGTGAAATGTTGGCCCTGTGGTATTGGTGGTAATTATTGTCAGCTATGTTTTTCCATTAATGATTCCCATCCCTGGTAAAATGCTGATTTTAGCACAAAAGCAGTAATTTTAGGTATACTGTGGCCAGTCATAATGGGTCCTGCACAATGTTCGACATCCATGGCACAGAGGTGTACACACCTTGTATTGTGCTGCCCTTCGTTATGGGGATCATTTGTTACATATTGTGGGCATTCGTGGCACCATGATACCCATCCCAGCATGTTAGTAGTAATTCCTCGTAATTAGTGGGCATCCACAAAGTACAAGTGAAGCATCACGCATGGACAATTTGGAACTTTGAAACTTTTGGGCATCCATGGAGCAATTGTGCCTCTCTCTGGCATCATGCTGGCCCTGGCAGAATGCTGGCCATTCTTGAAATATTACGACTATTCATCCCACAGTGGTGTTCACCTCGTGCATCATTATGACCCTGGCACTATTGTGGTAGTTCTTGGCATATCTCGGGTATCCATGACGCAATGGTTCCCACATGTGATATAATGCTGGCCTCTGGATTATGGTGGTAATTCTTGACATACTGTGGGCATGCATATCATGATGACACCCAGTCCTGGCATAATGCTGGCCGTGGTAATACCTGGCATGTTGTGTCTATATTATGGGGCCAAAGCAAGAATATAAATCATTTAGAACACATTAGAATATAAGCGGGCGCTAAAAAGAGTATGAGCATAAATTCCTTATACATTAATGTCCTTGCTTATCGAACCTCCTTTCCAAATTCCAGAACAATACGTCTTTGGTGATGCTCAGGTCGTAAATGCTTGTTTTCTAAAACGTTAATTTTTTGTTCAAGGGAAAGCCTATGTGGATTTGATTAAATGTAATGTACATTGTTTCGCCTCCTTTGTGTGCGGAGAGTACGCTTAGAAAATGAAATATCACTTTTATTTCGATGTATATTTTCCGGCTTGGGTAGTCCCTGAAGAGTATGTACACTAAGAAAGCAGTCGAAATTGAATTTGAAGGTTGAAAGTTTATACTGCAGTATCAAAATCTGCAACAAAATTGTTTTGTTCCAGCTACGTCATTTTTCTGTTTACTATGAGGGTGAAACCGTCCACATGATGGCGCTGATGGTCTACAGAAATGTACAAGATCTGCGAATAACTTGTAATGATGTGCCGTTAATCTTTCACTTTTGAGTGCCGACTGATCAAAGTTGTATTTTCGAAATTATAGTGGAGTTACCTCCGAGGCATACATTACTGAAGCCCCAGATCGACTATAATGTATTGCATTCCAAATATTATAGAACATCATGCATACATTGATACGTTAAGCCTATTTAAAGTGTTGAAATCTAGTTAAAATGCGTTCGTTTGTTTTCATTATTTACTTGAGGGACAGTTATGGTCCAATGTGATCTGTGATGCAGTATCACGCAATGGTTTAGATTGGCGACGCGTCTTCTGGTGAGTAGACTAGCTGCAATCCGAATTATCACCCATGAAACGCGACGTTGTTTGATTTTGCTGCAGCAGGAGAGGTTTCATAGGACTTGTAAGTAGACATTCTAGAAGTAAGGAGGCTTTTCCCGAGGGTTCCTATTTATCACCTAATTTATTCACCTCTTTCAAAGAACCCCTAAACAAGAACCCCCAAATATCACTCTGTCTCGCAATTTTTATTTTTAGATCTGGCGTTAGCCCAGCACGCTTGATTTTAGTAAAACTATTATACAGCAGTGCTTGCTACTGTTTTCATAGGAATAGTGTTTTTTTCTTCTCTAATAACTGTGACGCCATTTGATAAATCTGCACGAAACTAACCCCCCCAAAAAGTTCATCCACCTCTGCTCCATCATGGAAAGATTTTTGTGCCGACCCCTCAACCATGGCCTGGAAATAAAAGTGGGAAGCTGTCAAAACCATTCCCCATGTTAATTCCCATAGGGAAACTTTGCTTTTCGATACAGGAAAAAAACGGATTGAAATTACACAAATTTTTGCAGAAAGTTAGAATTGTACTCGTAAAGCACGCTTTTCGTTATCTATATATATAAAAAACAAATGTGTGTCTGTCTGTCTGTCTATCTGTTTGTCCTTTATGCATTACTACACCATTCATCCGATCGCTATGAAACTTTGGGAAGTTGTTGAGTACACTCCAGCGAAGGTTTCTGGCATAACATTTTTTTAAATATCGAAGCAAGATTAGGAGCTGTTCGAATACAAACTGATCAAGCCCGTTCTTCTCAAACGATCGACCATCGAGAATCACTCCGAAGGTGAATTCCTCTAATGTAACTACGCGCGTTGAGGGGGCCGGAGAAGCTGCCCAAACATGTCGAATCAGTCTTCGTTGTGCCGAGACGGAGTGTTGGCGAGACGGTGCGGGGTCGGGAATGAACCCGAGTCGTGATGGGGGCGCACGGTATGAGTGTGTAAGCGCTGTGCTCTTGCGCTCGCGTTCAAAAGTATACCAAATGCGATGAGGCCTGATCCGGTTCGAAATAGAACCGGAGGGGAAGTAGTATAGGGTGAAAGACACAGGGGCCAATATCGAGTGAAAGACACAAGCATCATTAGAAAGCGTACACAAACCAGAGAAAAAAGTTAAAATTTCACCTTAAAAGGCCATTCTGAGGTATTCAAAAGATATAGGCCAATCCCAGAAAACGTAGGAAACTGAGATAATTATCTTTCTGAGCAGCAGCAACATTCTTTTCTTCTGAGATCGCAGCAACATGTGACGAGTAAGCTAGTTTGGTATAAATCTGTGCAACCATTTTTTTTTTATTTGGATTTAAAGATGTTCTTGAGTTGGGTAGGTGGGGTTAAAAAGGTAGGCAAATCTGGGCAGTTAGTCCCCCTAGACCGATTTTTTTTTAATAGCCTTTGATTGACGGTGGGAGATGTTCTCCCCTCTGCCCTTTTAGTACCCCAGGAAAAAGTAGTCTTATTGACTGGCCACAACTCTGAAGAAAGTGTTGTAGCATCCATTACAGGACTCAGACTTGGTCTGCGTGCCCTGAAAACTTCCCTCTCTGGCATTTGTGGTGGGAACCCAGAGGGACCCCCCCCTCACGCCCATTTCCTTCCAGCCTGCGGGCAACATTTAAAAAAAGAAAAATGTGTGCTGAACATACCACGGTTCTCCCACTGGGACCCAGCGCAGCCCTCCATTGTGAGGTACAACAGTACTGCAGAATGAGTCATTGGTCAAGTTTCAGCCCCACAGAACTACAGTACTGTGCAAGGGGTTGCTGGCTGCCTGCAGTGGTGCTAGGCGTAGGGCTTGGTGTTTAGGTGTGCGCAGAAGGTGGTAAACTCCCCGCTGCACACAACCAAAGCGGGTTTAGTGAAGTCTTTAAGAGGGTAATTCCATTAATGTGAAATAGAATAGTGTACTGTGTTGAATTACTTTAAGTCCTCAAACCCTACAGGATGTCATCAATAATGTTATTTGTGATGTCGATGTAATCAATGATGCCATTTAATATTTCATGAGTGCTGTAAAATGTGATGTCATAAGCCGTGCTTGGCAGAGGTTCAAGTTGTATTTAGCTCACTAAACTATAACTGCATTCCAGTATCGGGTTACTTTTCCCGCCACTGTGACAGAAGCCAGACATAGCACCCCTCCTCCATTCCTCTTTCCCCTCAGCCGATCCCTTTGTTTACGAACAGTTGCTATCACTTCCTTATCTCCCTCTGCCTCTCCTCTGCCAGCCCCTGTAGTACACTCCTTTCAAGGGGGCTTCATTTCTGCCAGAGTCTGGCTGAACGCACATCACAAAATTCTACTAAAACATGACAGTTTACACAACACACAAATATAAACTGTGGTCTGTAACTTCACCTTCATGCTTCCCATCATATAATGCATACTGTATACTCTGAAATGTACAGCGCTCCGAAGCCCACTGGGTCAGTATCGCGCTTTATAAAACAAAGTTTAAATAGATAACTAAAACATACATCACCTATCATTACAACATTAGACAATAAAACATAGAATAGGATCGCTGTTAAGGACTCCTAGTCCCCTCCAGGATAACCATTTGCCCCTCGACACTGATGCACACTTTAGATTGCATGTAGTTACATCACTGCCGTCTAAATGCGTTGTGTTTCTACCACTGCCAATAGAACATCCCAAAGGCGAGACCTATTAGCTGTGCCAATGCTTGTTTTGCCCATCACACATTACAAAGATGGCTTACAGAGGCCGCTGACATTTGTCTCCCAATGACAAATCAAAAATAACAACCACCGTCCACCAGCGCCATGGTACGATGAGTCATTAAAAATAATAAAAACTAATTGCAAGATCTTGGAAAGGAAATGGAGAAGGGACTACGCCCAAGCATCCAAACAGGTCTATAAAATTGCTTTGAATTAATACCATAAATGTTGTAAACAGGCCCGAGTTAATTTTGTCAATATGACTATTTCCAATGCGACGAATTGCGCTAAAACTCTTTTTAACACAGTAAAAGAATTAGCGGGATCGGACACTTCAATGAAGTCCGGTGCACTGACTCAGTCTAAATGTGAGGAACTAGCTTCCTTTTTTATCCATAAAGTAGATAAAATCTATCAAGAGATTGTTTCGGAACAAGAAGTACAGGATACCATAACCCAACCTTCACCACTCTTTTCCAACATGTCGTACTCCTCCGCTAAGCAAGCAGAAAATCGAAACGAGTCAGATTGTCCCCTAAAAACTTAGCCCCATCTCACAACAGATAGTGTAGCCCTACTTCTAAACAACATTAAATCAGGATCGCCGAAAGATCCTCTACCGGCCACTAGTTTTAAACAGTTAAACAACTCTGTGCTATCTGGGGTAACACATCTTCTCAATACTTCAATAGATGAATCTGTTATTCCATTGACATGGAAACACGCAATGATACATCCCCTGCTGAAAAAGCCAAACGCGGACCTAGGGTTATCCAATAACTATCATCCCATATCACTACTCCCGATACTGTCGAACATTTTAGAAAAACATATTCACACGCATTTGACTCATTATGTCACAACACACCACCTACTTCATTCCTCGCAATCAGGTTTTAGAGCGGCCTTTTCAACCGAGACCACCCTCCTAGGAGTCACTGAAGGCATTCACCACCATCTCGACAATAGGGAAACAGTGGCGCTCATTCTGTTAGATTTGAGCGCCGCGTTCGATACTATATCCCAATCAATCAATCAAAGCATTTGTATAGCGCACTACTCACCCGGAGGGTCTCAAGGCGCTTAGGGGAGGGGGGTCCGCTACTGTTCGAACAGCCAGGTCTTGAGCTGCTTCCTGAAGGCGAGGTGGTCCTGGGTCAGGCGGAGGTGGGTCGGGAGGGAGTTCCAGGTCTTGGCGGCGAGGTAGGAGAAGGACCTTTCCCCTGTGGTGGCTCTTCGGATGTGGGGGACGGCGGCGAGGGCGTGGCCGGTCGATCGAAGCTGGCGTTTGGGAGCGTAGAAGTTGAGGCGGCTGTTGAGGTATCCTGGGCCATGGTTGTGCAGGGCTTTGTGTGCGTGGGTGAGGAGACGGAAGGTGATTCTCTTGTTGACCGGGAGCCAGTGCAGGTCTTTCAGGTGTCCGGAGATGTGGTTGCGACGGGGGATGTCCAGGATGAGTCGTGCTGAGGCATTCTGGATCCGCTGGAGTCTCTTCTGGAGTTTGGCGGTGGTTCCGGCGTAGAGGGAGTTGCTGTAGTCCAGTCGGCTGGTGACGAGGGCCTGGGTGACGGTCTTCCTGGTCTCGGTGGGGATCCACCGGAAGATCTTGCGTAGCATGTGTAGGGTGTTGAAGCACGACGAGGAGACGGCGTTGACTTGTCTGGTCATGGAGAGGGAGGAGTCCAGGATGAAGCCCAGGTTGCGTGCGTGGTCTGTTGGTTTGGGTGCGCTGCCTATGGCGGGGGGCCACCAGGAGTCGTCCCAGGCGGAGGATGAGGATCCCAGGATGAGGACTTCCGTCTTGTCTGAGTTTAGTTTCAGGCGGCTGTTCTTCATCCATTCGGCTACCTCTTTCATCCCTTCGTGTAGGTTGGCTCTGGCGGTGGCGGGGTCGTTGGTGAGGGAGAGGATCAGCTGGGTGTCGTCGGCGTAGAAGATGATGTTGAGGTTGTGCTGGCGTGCGATGGCTGCGAGGGGACTCATGTAGACGTTGAAGAGGGTTGGGCTGAGCGAGGAGCCTTGAGGAATGCCGCAGATGACTTCGGTGGCTTCAGATCTGAACGGGGAAGGCGGACTCTCTGTGTCCTTCCGGCGAGGAAGGAGGTGATCCACTCCAGTGCCTTCTCCTGGATCCCGACGTTGCTGAGGCGCTGTACTAGGGTACGGTGGCAGACAGTGTCGAAGGCCGCGGAGAGGTCTAGGAGGATGAGGGCCGCTGTTTCTCCGTTGTCGAGCAGGGCTCGGATGTCATCAGTTGCTGCGATCAGGGCGGTCTCGGTGCTATGGTTGGGCCGGAAGCCAGACTGCGAGAGGTCGAGGGATCCGTTCGTCTCGAGGAAGGCGGCCAGCTGCTTGTTGACGGTCTTCTCGATGACTTTTGCCGGAAACGGGAGCAGCGAGATGGGTCGGTAGTTCTTGAGGTCGGCTGATGGCTTCTTTAGTAGGGCGCTGAGTTCGGCGTGCTTCCAGCTCTCCGGGAAGGTAGCGGTGTTGAAGGAGGTGTTGATGATGTCCCACAGGTGGGGTGCAATGACAGCGTCGGACTTGTTGAAGACGTGGTGAGGGCAAGGGTCGGTCGGGGATCCAGAGTGGATGGAGTTCATCGTGCGAATGGTGTCTTCGGTGCTGATCGGGATCCATGCGCGGAGGGTGGTGGTGGGGGGCGGTGGCTCGCTCGTGGCGTGCGTTGGTTGAGTGCTGAAGCTGTTGTGTATGTCCGTGATCTTGTTGTGGAAGTAGGAGGCGAGGGCGTTGCAGAGGTCTTGCGAAGGGGTGATGTCGTTGTTTCCGGCGTTGGGGTTGGAGAGCTCTCTAACGATGTTGAAGAGTTCTTTGCTGTTGTGTGCGTTGTTGTCCAGTCGTTCCTTGAATGCAGTTTTCTTGGTGGCGTGGATCAGTTGGTGGTGTTTGCGGGTGGCGATCTTGAGGGCAGTCATGTTGTCCGGTGTTGGGTCTCTGCACCAGGCTTTCTCCAGGGCTCTGCAGTCTTTCTTGGAGCTCTTGAGTTCGTCGGTGAACCATGGGGCTTTCTTGCTGCCGGGTCTGCTAGGCGGGGTCCTCAGAGGGGCGAGGTCGTCTGCGCAGTCGCTGATCCACTTCGTGAGGTTGGTGGCCGCTTGGCTGGGGTTCGTTGCGCTGGTGGGTGGGTTCTTGCTCAGGGAAGTTGCGAGCTGGTCGGCTGTGATCTTGTTCCAGCTTCTGCGTGGAACCTGTTGCTGTTGGTGGTGGATCGTGGTCCTTTTGAAGCTGAAGTGGACGCAGCTGTGGTCCGTCCAGTGGAGTCCGGTGGCGTGGCTGAAGGCAATGTCCTTGCTGGATGAGAAGACGGGGTCGAGTGTGTGTCCGGCGTAGTGGGTGGGGGTGGTCACCAGTTGCTTGAGTCCGAGGTTGGCGAGGTTGTCCAGCAGGGTGGTGGTGTTGCGGTCGTTGTTGTTTTCCAGGTGGAAGTTGAGGTCCCTGAGGAGGATGTAGTCAGCAGAGGGGAGGGCATGCGGGCTGACGAAGTCGGCGATGTCCTCGCTGAATTGTGTGCGTGGTCCCGGGGGTCTGTAGAGGAGGGTCCCATACTGTACTCCTCAATACACTGAGCTCACAGGGTATAGGTGGAGCGGCTTTGAACTGGATAAGAGCCGTCCTCTCAAACAGAACCTTTCAAGTTTTCTCTCAGAATGCCTGTTGAAAGTCCACTCTTGTGCCCAGTGTGCCACAAGGGTCCATTCTCAGCCTGCTGTTATTCAATCTCTACGTAAGACCACTTGCTGAGTTGGCTGAGAAATCGGGACTATTTACTCTTATGCAGGCGATTTACAAATCATATTCTCGTTATCTGCTCATAACACTACTACCACCTCTGTACTCAAAACAGGACTAAATAACATAGTAGCTTGGATGCAATCTAATTTTTTGAAATTGAATGAAGAGAAAACAGAGATACTGGTACTAGGAAAACAGAACAATCTCTGGAGCCAGCAACATTGGCTGTGCAAACTGGGTGTTCTTCCATCTCCCTCATCGCAAGTACGCAATTTAGGTGTGCTAATTGATAAGACCCTCAGTATGCATTCCCAGTCAGTTAAAGTCGCGGCCACTTGTTTTACCATCATCAAATGGCTGCGAAAAGTCTGCTGGATGCTACCAGAAGCGACAAGAAAAACCGTAGTCAATGCCTTGATCACATCAAGGCTGGACTACGGTAATGTGCTTTAGGTGGGAACAAACAAATCTGTAATCCATAGATTACAGGTGGCACAAAATGCTGCAGTCAGGCTACTATGTAGAGTTCCTAAGACCTCATCTATTTCAACACACCAACGTAAACTTCACTGGCTGAAAATTGAGAGCCAAGTAAAATTTAAGACATTCACCTATATGAATAAAATAAAATCAGGAATGGCCCCTAGTTACCTTCTCGCTCAGGCTAAATCATATATCCCATCTCGTACTCTACGATCAGCCACCCAAGGAAGATTTGTCTCCCCAAATTCAAACTGGCCCGGATGGGGGGAAAATCCTTTGCACATTTAGGGCCCGCACTCTGGAATTTACTCCCGGTCACGCTCCGAAATGAGACTAATTACATCACCTTCAGCAAGTCACTTAAAACCTGGTTGTTTGATAAATCAAATTCTCTGGTTTTCTGCTGCCTCTACTATTCTGTCTGCGCCAGGAAACCCTTTTTGGGTAGCTGTCGAGCAATACAAATTCCAAAAACTAACAAACTATTCAGCACGAATGTATAACGTTACTACGACCTACATTACCATGCAGTAGGTCACAACACGAACGTTACATCGTCTGCGTTGTTACCACGCATGGCTTTAAATCGCAAGTCGTTTCTACGACTTGCACTAGATGGCGCGCTGGACTTAAGAATAGTATAAGTTACTATTTCTACTCCAGTTAGCTGAACAGTAGGGAATGTGTTGGATTTAAAATCCAACACATTCCTTGGTGTTGCTCGCCATCTAGCGCAAGTCATAGAAACGACTTGCGATGTAATGCCATGCGTGGTAACAACGCAGACGATGTAACGTCCGCGTTGTTACCTACCAGTGTGGTATTGACAGTGTTAGAAAACGCTGTTTCCCATTCAGCACAGGTGCAGGGTGAGCAAACTTCAGCCATTGGTTTATCTTGTTATCAGTGGTGGCAATGTGCACTTATTCAGAAAGAGTATTCTTAACTAATGGCACAATGCAAGCGTTTTCTTAATGCCCGAGCCTTTTTAGGTCTTGCCTACTGGACAGCGCAAGCTTTTTGATTGAGAAAGGCCTAGTATGAGCTTCGAGCCCACCTGTTGCTTACCATTGGTTGGCCTTATTGTTGATCTCTTTAGATTGCGTTTTATTTGTTTGTGTGGGCTTGCTCCCTCTTCTGCATTTGTCCCTCCCATGGAGATCGCACCAATACACGGGTCTTCGACTACTTAACCGCTGCGGTGCGGCGGAATTTGACGCGTGCGCAGAACGGACGTCCCCCTGCTGTCTGAGGCACACGCCCACCGTTGCGTCAGACAGCCGGGGGCCGTCCAACGCATCAAAGAGGTTAATGTTTGGGAATTAAATTTTTGTTTTGGTTAAGCAGTCCATGAGAGGGTCTTTGTTTTTCAGCTCTATTCCTCGTGTACTTCTCTCACCCTCCTGCTCCCCACTGTGGTCCATGTTACTTTCTCTCACCTGTGCGCTTCTCACCTTCCCCTGCTGTGTTGTGGTCATCCTCGTATACTTCTAATCCCACTTTGCTTACTCGCTCGTATGCTTCTCCCTCGAGTGCTGCTTTTCATCCATAACCCTCCCTCTCACTGTTGCTGCCCCATCCCACCACCTGTGATCTTTTAAAAAAAATATTTGCATGTATGTTTGACTATTTTGTTTTGTAGCAGACCATCCAGCAAATTGCTGCCTGCCATCAGCCTTAAAAGCGCTTATGCTCTACTTCTGTGTTCTGATTTTTTTTTTAATTTACTGAGTCTTTGCAGATCATTTAAAAAAAGAAATGGAGCCCATGTCATTTTTGAAGGTGTATATTGATATTCGAGCATGCTCTCACGCAGCCGCACATTTGTGCCTTTTTATCACCATCCTGCACAGCATTTTGCTGTTGCAGTACAGCATGGATAGTAGGCATTGGTAAAGCCAATGGGTCCTGAAGGTGAGACCTATTTGCTTTGCCATTGCTGTTTTTAGGAGTGGGTGAAGAATTCTGCTCTGCCGGCAGAGTTCATTGAGTTTTGTCCATTACACGCAGAGTTCCCAAAAACTCTGCAAAGTTACACGGAGCTGAATTTTTTTTCTCGAGGGGCTCACCAACATGGTGGTGCGCTTGCAAGAAAATATCACGCGCTAGACCTCCTTCCGGTGAGATTTCTTAACTGTGGGTTTGAGGCCGGTCACTACCGCTTGCGTTGATAAATCTGCCGCTCATGTTGAGGAACCTGCCGCTAGACTAGAATGTCTATTGCAGCAGCAGAAAGCAGCAGCGCCCTCTGGCGTAACGTATTGTGCTGTTCGTATAGATTTTTACAGCGCAGGACAAACTCCCGGAGCTGGAAATCAGTGCGAGCAGCGCAACTTGAAAGACTCTGCTTCTGGCAGAACTCCGTGGAGTAAAGCAGAGTTTTTCTGCACTTTGCAGAGTTCCGTGGAGTAAAACTCTGCAAACTCTGCTCAGGCCTACTTTTTTTCCAGTGCCTGGCTGCTGCTCCACCACTGCTACCAAGTTGCTTACATCACAAGCATAATTAAGTAATATTTCATGAAAATAAAATGTAAAATGGGTGCCTAGGAGCAATAATACATCCACACACATGGCTTATCATCTTTGATTGGTTTTTCCTTTAATAAAACACATCCAAAGATGAGGACATTTGCGTGCCCATGCAGGAACATAAGAATAAATCTTTTAGTGGTTTAAGAAAAAAACCTGAAATCATTCAAAGATGGATGCTGGTGCATGAACTTGCAGGGGCATACACATGAATAGGAAGGTATCTTAAAATAGTTTTCAGAAAACTTTATTAAATAAACATTTTAAGATGGCTGCCCCTGCATGTGCATGCATAACCAGCCATCTTTGAATACTTTTTGTAATAAACTCTGACTAAAACCGTTAACAAGCAAAACCAGCACTGGCAAAGTCAAAAGGTGAGCAGCGAATGCCAGACCTACTACCTCTGCCAAAGCTGGTTATATGTATGTGTACAACATTTGCATCCTTTAGCGATTGTGAGAGTGGGCTGAGAGGTAATGTGGATGTCATTGTTTATTAGTGAGTGCCTGTGGGGTTTGAAGTGCTTTACAGCACTATCATTGTGCAAGAAGATCCTTGCATCACCTTGGAAGAGCTAGTCTACATTAGTATGTAATATATTAATGGGGAATGGATCAATTGTACCTGACTAACCAGGGTTCTGCGTTCTTACCGTCTTACAATAGAAAACCCTCATTCACGTTTCAGGTCGTGAGGCAGTATATCTTGTTCTCCGCCCAAAGAACTTGACAGCACCATCATTGGGTTTCTTTTTTGCATGCTAACCTCCACCTGGAGGAGAAACCACTGGCTATTACAGTAGTGATCAGTTATAAAAAGTGGGGTGCTCAAGTGGTGTGAGTTCTGGTGAATTGAATTAAAAATGGCCATGTATTACCTGAACTGTACCTTTATTCAGTGCTGTAAAGCGGCAAGTAAAAACAGTGGTGTTCGTGAGAAGACATGTTAACAGTCTAGCACACTAAAGTGTCCATGTGTAAGGTCGACATGTTTCATCCCCTTTACGTTGCCCTAACGGGTCAGTGGGGCCTTTTTCAGGACCATATCGAGTAAAGGCTGCAAGTTGTAGCAGTCTCGGTGAGTTCGTTTACAATTTACCTATTATGAATGAAGGTCAAAAAGTACCTTATTGTCCGTAACTATGGACTTCCTTGGGGTGCCGGCGGGCTTTTGCGGCCTGTTTGTATGTCCGTGCTGAACAACTTGTGCTCGCTCTTCCTACGGGACCCTGGGTGGCTGACCCGTTAGGGCAACATAAAGGGGCTGAAACATGTCGACATGCCACTTTAACGCATAATTCTACTGGCCTTGCATACAGGCCAAACCACAAAGTACACCCTTCCAACCACTAAAAATACAATACACGCAGAACTCCTTACTGTCTGTAAATAAAATTCTGTGAATAATGTTAGCAATTAGCAAACCTGTGTTTAAAAAAAAGTAGTGCATTGATTTAAAATCATACTATCATTTTACCATTTACAAATTATGGAGGGCAGATATTGCTTAAGAATCTGTGCACTATTTTTTTAACAAATCTTTTTATTGAGTATAAAACTTATGCAGTATACAATACAATGACCATGGGAAATGGATGATAAAAACATGATACAGTTCAGTTTCACAAACAGTTGGTACATTAGATTGTGAAACTTACATCTCTAGCCGCACTCATGTGAAAACTCTAGCACCATCCGGCGTCAGTCCCGCCCTCTACCCTCCCTCCCCTTTCAGCTTTACAAACCCCTATAGACAATCCATTGGCTCCATACTTTCTCCCATTTCTTAGTGCAACTTCTGCCCTCATACACTACTTTTTCTGCAGTACAACACCAGTCTAAGTCAGTCTTCCATTGTTCCACCCTCTGTGGTCAGGCAGCTCCCCATGCCCGGGCTATATTTCTCTTAGCCACCATTAGCCAGAGTTTATGGTATTTCGGCCATATCTGTTCCCCCGTTACACACAGTATGTGCCATCTGACATCTATGTGAATTTCTTGTCCGAGGACCTCGGACATCACCCGTATTACCTTCCCCCAGTAATGATGTAGAAGAGGGCACTCCCAGAGGATGTGAAAAAAGGTACCCTTTCGGTTGCAGCCCCAAATGCAGAATCTGTGTGGAGGTGTCCAAGTTTGTACATGAGTGTACTCGTAGAGTAGGACCTGTGGAGGATCCGTATCTGTACAAGCCTGAATCTTACCCTGATAGCTACCTATCTCCGGCTTTGTATGGCCTCTACCCAATCATCGTCTTCCAGTAACCCAATGTTGGTTTCCCAGGCCTCCCGTAGCACCCCAAAGGGATCGGTTGAATTACTGACAACCTTTTTGTAGGTGAGGGATAATGTATTTTCCGGGATAGGGTCCTAAAGGAGCCAAACCTCCAGGGGACTAGATTCCGGAATACGTTCCCCCTCTCGGATATGTGTACAGAGTGCATGCCCTAGCTGCTTGTATCTGTATCATTCCGCTTCCGCTAGTTGGAACTCAGACTATAGGGCTTCAAACGGTCTGATCGCCGAGCCCCACCATACATCATCTAGGTGGGCTATATCTAGCAACTTTCATTTGCCAAAGCCCTGCAATTTCTAGACCTCTTCTAACATATCACTGTCCCACAGCGGAGTACGTTCGGTCAATTTATTATCCCACCCGAAGAATTTATTAGCCCCTTTCCATGCATCTAACACCACTTTTGTATGGAGGCGGGTATAGACTTCCCAACTCGTTTGCGATACAGAGCGGTTGGATAGACTCTGGTGCCCATCATAAGATGGTCAACACGATATGCTGGGTCGCTCCTATCCCCGAAGATCCAATCATTTATAGCCATCAGCTGCGACGCCCAGTAGTACTTCCTATGGTCTGGCACTGCCAGGCCTCCCTCATATACGCCTCGCTGGAGTTTGACCAGTGCTATTCTTGCACCACCCCCGTCCCATAATAACTTCCGCGATTCGCTATCGACCTCTTTAAAGAATCCATCAGGTATCTTATACGGGTGTTCAGGAGTACATATATCATTTGTGGCAGCGACATCATTTTAAACAGGACTGCTTTCCCCATCAGGGAAATTGACAACGTCCTCCAGTGCGCCACGTCTCTTTTCAGACGTTCCAGTTGGGGCAACAAATTATGGGCCATGAATTCTGCTTCCGTCTTAGTTACAATGATGCCCAGGTATTTAAAGTGATTGTGTACTTGAAGTTGTATCCCTTTGAGGAGAACAGGTGGTGGGCTGTCCGAAAGCATAAATAGAAGGGACTTATCCCAGTTGATTTGATAACCGGAGTACCCCCCGAATAAGTGAAAGATTTGCAGGAGTCTACTGATTGTAAAACAGGGTCTAGTCACATATAAGAGGACGTCGTCCGCATATAGGGACATTTTCTCTTTCCATTGCCCACCCCCTATGATACCGGAGGCCACTGGGTCTGCCCGCACCCACGCCGCGAGAGGCTCCAGAGCCAGCGTGAATAAGAATATGTGCAATGTTAATGTTCTGATTTTGACCTGATGAAACTTACATCTGGGATGAAATAAAGGGCGGTTAGTAGATACAAAATTTGAAATTCCACGTTGTGATCATGTAATGGTCTACTCCCTGCACGACTGCCTTTAAACCAGCAAAATGTAATTGTATTTATATAGTGCTTACTACCCCTGACAAGGAGTCAAAGTGCTTTTTGGTGATCAGCACACTACTCCGGAACGCAAAAGGATTGGTAGTGGATAAACATTTTTCTGGCTATCGTATCAAGAATTTTCAACTCCATTAAGGACACGGAGGCGAAGATTATCCTTCTCTTTCCTTTACTACGTAATATGCAGCAGCCAATCACATTTCACAAAGTGAAAAACTACATTTCCCATTAGCCCCAGTAGTTCCGGGTCCACCAGTCATTGGGGCATACTACATAAAAATATAATGCCATGTAACGATATTACTTCCTCTTTCTTTGATATTGGTCATCAACAGTAATTCCCAACAGTTCTTGTAACAAAACTCAACTTGAATCCTCTTGGAACCCAGATTCATATTTTCAACTTGGAACCATAGAAACTTTGAAGGTTCAACCTTTCCTTTGTTAATCCTTTGTCCTGAGCCAAAGTTTCCTCTGACCTTCAAGATGTTTTAGCCTCTGTACCTGAAACAAAAATATGAAGTGGTAATACGTGCTTCCTCATACCACAACATATTACACAAGGTGGGAAAAACATAACTATTTACACAAAATCCAACTTAATATAAAGGATGAACCTTAAATCATAATCATTAAGAAACCATCCGTTCTGATTCACAATCGGCCGGGATAATCCTCGCCTCTGTGTCCTTAATAAAATTGAAAATTCTTGACATGATAGCTAGAATTGTTTTTATTCTATGTCAGGAGACGGAGGCTTCGGATTATGATTGTTTGAAGCTGCGCCCCAATATTAGAGGCTACATCCACCACTGGTTTATGATAAAACACTTTAAAAGTGGAATCAGATGACCAGTCTGCTGCGGCCATAATGTCTTCCTGGCGAGAGCCAGTAGAGAACGCCTTAGTGGCCATGGCTAAACTGACTGAATGTGCTCCAAAACAAGACACATCAATTTTTCGCTTCCGTGAGGATCCATCTGAGCCAACAAACCAGTGTTGCAGACGTGACCCGGTGAAAAGTTTTCTGTAAAGAAATAAGTAGTTGACCTGCTTGGTCCGTTCTCAACACTTGTAACATTTTAAACATTTAACCATACATAACTTTTGATGGTGAGGGAAAGCTGGATACATAATACATTTTGAATCCATTTTCATACATTTTGATATGGAAAATGAGACCCCGAAGGAGGGAATACTCTACCTGCTATGCCCAAGGCCCTTACGTCCGATACCCTTCTACATGATACGCACAACAATATCGTAAGTTTCGCCAGCAGTGGTTTGCGCGTAAGATCTTCGTAAGCTGGCCAAGCCTTAAGAAAATGCAAGACCACATCTAAATCCCATAGAGTAGAATATTTTGACTGTGGAGGTCACACCATCCTTATACTTCTTAAAACTTTGCATACCAAGGGATGTTCCCCCACTGGTCGACCCTTCACATGAGGGTGACCTGCCGAAATAGCTAAATGGAAAATATTCAAGGTTTGGTAGGCCAAACCTTGCTTTGCCAGATTCAACAAAAAAATAATGATCATTTGGATATCGGATCCCAAGGAATCCACCTCACGTTCACTTCACCAAGCTACCCATGTATGCCATGCGCAGTCATATAGTTTGGGGGTGGAGGGGCCCAGGATTGGGATAAGAACAACATGTCCTCTGAAATTCCTGGCACCTGCTGACGTCTCCTGAAAGTCGCAACACCATGAGACACAACCGCTCCTTACTCATCAGGGGTTGGAGACAACCTACAGGGTCTCTTAAGAGGTCCGTTCGAGGTTGAGTGTGAATTGGAAGTTAGCAGGTTAATTCCATCACCATTGGAAACCGGGATTGCACTTTTAATAAAGGTGTAACCTAAAAAAGCCACCTCTACTTTTTGCCTGCTCACTTGTGCTAGGACCCTTAGAATCATTGAAAAAGGGGGAAAAGCATATGACAGGTCCCCTGAACAATTCTGTAGAAATACATCCGAACTCGATTCTCTCGGAAACGGTCTCCAGCTGTAGAACCGTGGGAGCGGAGTATTGAGTCGATATGCAAATAGATCTACTGAGCAGGGAACCCAGCGAATATTCAGGGTCTGAAAAACCTGTGGGTGTAGTTTCCAATCGCTGGAGTCCCGAAGAAAGCGGGAGTTCCAGTCTGCTCTCACATTGGCCAAACCCGGAATGTACTCCGCTGTCACTCAAATTTGGTTCTGGAGGCAAAAGTGGCAAAAGTCTTGGGTGATCTCTGCCAGAAGGCGAGACCTGGTTCCTCCCAAGTGGTTGATATAGCGAACCGCCGACACGTCCATCCTTAAGAAGATGCAACAACTCGTCTTCTGTGGTGATAGGTTCCAGACAATTGATGTGTAGTGAAAGTTCTCACGGGGCCCACCAACCTCCCCTTCCACCCTCCAACTCCACTGAGCCGCAACGGTCTCCCCAGCCCCATCGCCTGGCATCCGATTCTATCACTACTTCCGGTACTGAAGTGAAAATGCCTCTGCCATTCCAGGCGTCCATGTGGTCCAGCCACCAATTCATCTCTGTCCAGACCTCTTCTGTCAGATGAATCTGTCCAGAATTGGACAGACCTTAGCAAAGATGCAAAATTTTCAATTGTTGAAGGGCTCGATAATGTAATGGGCCCGGAACAATTGCCTGTATGGATGACGTTAGTAGGCCTAGAAGGTGAACCAAGGTCCTCAGTGATATAGTCAAAGAGGCAAGCGCTCTCATCAACTCCTTCTTGATTAACAACCTCTTCCGTAATGGTAAGTGAAGTTGGGCTCTGATGGAGTCTACCTGAAAGCCCAGAAATTCCAGAACTTGTGCTGGTACCATGTTTAGTACAAAGCCCAGGTCTTGAAGAAGGCGACCTGTCCAAGTAGGTGTAGAAGTACTGTGTCCTTGTCTTGCGCCATGACAAGAATATCGTCCAGGTAGATAATTAAACGCACCCCTCGTTCTCTTAGTTATTGAACTACCGGGTGAAGAAGTTTGGTGAAACACCAAGGGGCTGAGGACAGACCGAATGGCATGGCGGTGAATTTGTACAATCGATGACGCCATTGAAATTTCAGAAATCTGCGGTGAGGGGCAAAGATGGGAACCGCCAGTTATGCATCTTTTGAGTGTAACCAAAACCAGCTGTCATATAGCTCCTAGGAGTCCCCCCACCCCCAGGACCTGCACCTTTGGATGACCTAAACTGAGGGCTTGGTGTCCCAACCACTTACGGACACCCCCACAGGTAATGTCAGCCGTTAGACCAGCTAGCTCTACAGTGCCACTACCACCCCCCTGTTTTCTACAGTGGTGTAGGTAGTCTCTGGCAACCACTGAACATAACAACCCTGATTCCTCAGGGATCGTGGAAAACAGTCCAGTACTTTTTGCTCAGACACTCGTGCTTGCTTTCTCTCAGAAAAAGTACACAGGATGGCGTTTAGACATTTCAATAAATATTTATTGGTCGAGCGACAGTCTTGTGTAGAACATGTGTGCTGTGACAATCAGGAGACAGAGCATACGAAAGAGATTGCTAGTACCAATATAGTGAATAGTAGATACATTTCTACCATAGTGCTAATAAGATGAACAGAAACATTTCAGATACAAACAATAGCACATGCATATTCCTAAAATGCGCGCCCAAAGTAATTTGCTAAAATGTACCTAGCCTAGTGTAGGTTTGTATTTGTATAGCAATGTATCTGTTGACAAGAAACCCTCAGGGAAGAGCCAGCCCTCATCTGATTGTTTAGAACAAAGGACCCCGTCTCGGCGTCGAGGATCACAACCTGCAAGGGATGTCAGACCGCTGTGTGTCGAAGATTCAGCATACAGGACCCCTGTGTCAGCCTGGCAGGAATTCTCATCTAAATTGTAGGGGGGGGTGAGGTTCTTTTATACTAAAGTGGTCACTGCAGGCTTTTTCTAGAATCAATCTATTTTTAAAACAATCATGGATGATTTGCAAACAATCATAAATGTGTTGAAAATAATCACCAGTGCTTTTCTAAACAAGTGCGGTCATGCACAGCTGGCTGTTGGCCAAGGATGGAAAAAAGTGGCCCTTATACAGAATAAATCTGCCAAGCCTGGGGATATGTTTATGTACATCAGGTACAGGGATTCTGATAGAAGACTAAGATCCTGGTGTCGAAGAGACAGGAGCAAGCTATGAGGTAAAAGGACACCTGTTTAGAATGAATATAGTCGTGTGGATGAGATAATGTCTGTAAAATGGGGTGTACATGAGGGGACTATCCTAAAAGACATGACACAGTCAATCGCCTTCCTGGAGTAGGTCTCGTAATAAGTGTATGCCTTCCATTTTGAAGTGGCGATACACGATCCAGGCCTTGAGTTCTTTTAGATTGAGTACGAGTTGGTAACACTGGTCTGTTTTGGGAACCAAAAATATTGTACTGGTGAATCCCTTGGGGTGTAAAAATGTCAAGGTCATTGTTCCTTTGGTTATAGGTGACTGAACCTCGTTATCTATAAAGACATCTCTGCGTGGGAAAAATGGAGAGGGAACGGTTGGATGTTCTGGTAGGGAGTTAAATAAAACTCCAGGTGAAATCCCTGAACTGTCTGTAAAACCTAAGGATCCTGAGAAATTATCGCCCAGTTGTGCAAAAATAATTGAATCCACCTCTCTACCCTGACCTCTGATTGAGGCAGAAGGCTCACTTGCGTAAGTGGTATCAGCTCTGTTTTCTCCGCCTCAGTAGCCTCCACTGCGGCCACAACCCCTGCCGCCTCGATTCTTGGTAGGGTAGAAGTTTGACTGTCTTTGGGGAGGCTCCTCCCCCCCTGAGAGCGTATCCACTTGCGGCCTATTGAAAGCAGCAGCCTGTTGAAAGCCATGGCCTGGAGTCTGCCATCATAGCTTCCGGTCCTGACAAAAAGGACCCTGTTAAAGACCTTTTTCAGACATGTTTGTGCCTTGTCTAGGGCTGCAAATGTCAGCACGTACTTACCCAATTATTTGACAAATTGATCAGCAAAAAGTAGGCCATTGGCCAAAGTGCCTGCTTTGCTGGAGGCCAGATCAGCCAATTGAGGGTCTATGCGCATCAAAACTGACTTACGGCATTCAGTAGATAGAGCGCAGTTAGCGTTGCCTAGGAGGCAAAGGGTCCTCTGCGTCTACTCTAGTATCTCCCCCGGGTCCAGTTGGGTTTCAGCATCTTTAGCTTGTAGAGCCAAATCAAGGATTTTCGTGAGGGGTCTGGAAATAACTAGCACCTTGTCCTGACATCCCCCCCCATGCTCTGTCTAAACCCTTCATGGGATCATTAGAAAATGTCTTCATCAATGTGGCCATGTTCGGGTCGAGTTCCGGATTGTCCGCCGCCTTCCCTAGTAGTGAGGGGCGTGTTATGTTATGTTATAACAATTTGTAAAGCGCACTAATGCCCTTAGGTGTCTAGGCACTTATGGCCTGCATACTGTCCGAGCTAAACTAATTTTTAAAAAGCCAAATCTTAAGGTGTTTCCTAAATTCAAACAGGGATGGGATTTTCGGGAGAAAAAGCGGAAGAGAGTTCCATATCCTGATAGTACTATATCTGACTCCCCCACCCCGTTCATCCTTTTGACCTTGGAGGTGGGCATTAGGAAAGCATTGGCTGAATGTAGTGATCTGCTAGGAGAGTACCAGATAAAAGCGTGCCATAGAAATTGTTGACCTTCTCTGTAAAGTGCCTTGTTTGCGATACAAATGGCCTCGAATTTCATGCGCTGGCCAACTGGCAACCAATGTAACTCTTGAATCCCAGCCCTAATGGACTGGTGTTTAGGAACATCTAGCACTAATCTGGCGGCGGCATTCTGTACCGATTGTAATCATCTGAGTTGATTGGACTGGAAGTTTATATAGAAGGCATTACAGTAGTCCAACTGTGATAAAACCAGGGAGGTTAAAACTGTTTCTCTGGTCTTTTTAGAATTGAACGGGAGAATTTTAGGCACGATTCTGATAGTAAAAAATGCAGAAGACACCGCTTTTGAAATCTCAGATTTAAAGTTAAGCTTCTCCTCTATTATGATCGCCACATTTTTAGCTTTTACTACTGGTGTAGGAAGGGGCCCAGTGTACTTGGCCTACCTGACTGGTGACCATAGAGAAAAAAGCTTTCCAAATAGCACCACCTCGGTTTTACTTGAGTTTAACTTCAAGCAATAACTACTCATCCAACTGCTTAAGGAGACCAAACAATCATGAAGTTTGATGGAGTAGTTAACATCCTTGTCTATGGTTGAAATAACCCATTGGATGTTGTCTTCATACGAGGTCGGGATTAGATCAAAGCTTCTGATCAAAGGTGCTAATTCGGACACATAAATATTAAAAAGGGTAGGGCTCAATGAAGAGCCCTGCGGTACCCCAAAAGGCAGGATAAAAGGTGCAGGTTTAAAATCGCCTAGTTGCACTGTCTGAGTTCTATCTCCTAAAAAGGATGGAAGAGTTGTGGCGCAGTGGCCAGGGTGCCTGACTTCACGGTTCGGTCCCCGGCGCCGGCGGCAGGTCAGCCCAGCACCATGTGACTCTGGGCAATAGCTCACTTAGTCTTCCTGAGGATCCCCAGCTCCGGAAATCCACTTTGGAGGTAGCTGTGCGCTTTACAAATTCAAGGTTATATTATGTTATGTTATGATGTTAAAAGCGAAAGGGCCTTTTCTCCCAAACCTATGGTCTTTAAGCTTTCTATCAGCAAGGTGTGGTCCACGGTATCAAATGCTGCGGACAGGTCAAGGAGGATAAGAGCCGCGTTGACTTTTGGAGCTCAACGTGTTGCGTACCTACTGCTCAAAGCTTTGGCGCAGGTTTGCTTGTATATAGTGCGCCACCTCCATACACGGAACCCATTCAGTAGCCCTTCTCAATGTTTATATTGCCCGTCGGGTGTTCTCCAGGGACAGTCTTGGCTTGTCTGCTCACTCGTGCGGTCACGCTGTGAGCTGGTCGGAAGTTCCGATTTCAGCCTCACTGCTGATGCGCTGGTCGGCCGCAACGAGAGAGGACAAGGCCGAGTAGCGCATCGACCGCGCATCCCTCCCCTGCTCCGTGGCAACTAATTTGCAGGTGACAGCACCCCCGCGTACTGGTCGCTGTTGACCAAAAACTGCACCACAATCACTATATACAATCGCGTAGCAAGCACATTCAATAATAATGATGAAATTACTTAACTGCAGCAGCAAAGAAAGTGAAAGTTATATCGTTACATGGCATTATATATATGTGGTATGCCCGGATGATTGGTGGGCACTGGACTAGTGGGGCTTATGGGAAATGTAGTTTTTCACTTTGTAAAAATTTCATTGGCTGCTGTGTATAACGTAGTAAAGGAAAGAGAAGCATAATCTGAAGCCTCCGTCTCCTGACATAGAATTAGTATAGGGAAGTATTGAGTTAATATGAGCAGTGGACGTTAGTCTGTTCGTATGATTGATAAGGATAATGAAGGGATAGAAGAGGGAAGAGTATAGAGTGTTATTTGGGAGATCATAGTAGTAAGATGAGGTATGTGATTAGTAAAAAGGAGAGATGGAGGAAGGAAGAGTCTGTAGAAAGGGATGAAGGAGATCATAGTAGTAAAAGGAAGTTTGGGTTGAGTCAAGGGAGGGATACATGAGGGAAATATTAAGAAAGGGTTGTTTGGGAGATCATAGTAATAAAATGAGCTTTGGGATGATTTGAGGAGCGAAGAGTCTAGAAAGGGTTATTTTGGAGATGATAATAGTAAAACGAGGCATTTGATGATAGCCATGTTTTCACAAGAGGCAGACAGGAGTTGAAATTGTGCCAGCAGAGGCTGGGTGGAGTTCTTCTTAGGCAACTGACTCCCCCAATAACAGTTGATAAGTGCAAACAGAGCCATTAGGCCATGCTTATTAAGGGCACAGCAAACCAAGTTTGCATCACAGCACTGATCCCCGCTATGTGAAATGAGGCACTGACCACATACCTTAATGGACTTACGTTTATAAGGAACAGGGCACAACTCTTTGTTCCAGACCATGGAAAATGGATATACGGTCTATGTAAGTGATTTATAAAGCTGGACTGTTACTCCAAGGAGTGTCCTGGCGCTGTAGCATAGTAGTCGTCAGGAGGCAAAGAGTAGAGAGGGAGACTAGGTGCCTCAAAAGTTTTTTCTAGAACACCAGTGTCTCCTTGATGCACCTGACAGTCAGCGTCAGCTTGTTCCAAAGAGAGTGGCCCAGGAAGGAGAAAGATCTGCCCCCTGCCCTCGACTTTCTAATCCGTGGAACTGTGGCTAGACAGAGATCTTTAGAGCGTAGGTTTCTCTGGGGAGTGTAGGGCTTGATTTTGTCTTGAATTTAACCTGGGCCGGTACCGTAAAGTACTTTTTGGGTTAGGAGCAATATTTTAAAAGTGATCCTCTTCCTGACCCGAAGCCAGTGTAGGCTATGAAGGAGGGTAGAGACATGGAAGTAGCGTGGGAGCCCAAAGATGGTACGTGCTGCTGCATTCTGAACTAACTGCAGCCTGTCTTATCAGGTACTTGGGCATCCCTGCATATAGGTAATTTCCATAATCCAATCATGAGATTATCAAGGCCTGCGTCACCTGTTGTCTAGCCTGAAAGGAAAGGAGATAAAAAAAATCCTAAGTACACGAAGGAGGGTATAACCAGTGCCCACCACAGATTTGATTTGGGAGCGAAATGAGAGTTCCTCATCAAATTGAAAGCCTAGGGTTTTTACCACTTGACTTTTTAATACGGGCGGGGGGCATCCTTAGGCTAGAAGGTTTCCCATGACGTTTTGGCCTCTGCATCAAAGAAAAGGAATTCTGTCTTTTCCAGCATTACATTTGAGTTGGTAACCATCTGAATGTTGCTTTCAGGCACTTACTGATTTTCTCTCAAGAGAAAGCCTCTCCCTTTCCCCAGGAGAATAGTTGGGTTTCATCTGCATATGATGCTATTTTTGCACCCCAAAGTTCTACTAAAGAGACCAAAGGAGAGAAATGGATGTTACTGCCAGGTTGCCAGTTGCTATTTATTTCCAGTTTGTAAGTTGCTAAGTCTCATTGGCTGGGACAAACTTGGAAAAACTAGAAGTTCACTATAAATAAGCACCTGGACATACTTTAATATTTTAGCCAAGGTAGTTTTGATAAAGGTAATAATATCACTACAATGGTTCTAGCTTCTTTGTTAGACTGATCCTCAATGCACAGCCACGGCTGCAGTGGCGTTCACATGGCTGAGTGCAGGTCAGAAATAGATGTCTACGACATCCAGAGACAGGCGAGAGAGATCCTGTGTCTTCTTTTCCAGTTTGGGCGAGTGACAAAATCAGCATTTAAAATTTGACTGATACAATGTTGTCCCTTTACAGTTACATGACTGTGGCACCAAGCCCCTTTACCACTCATTTATACAAATATGCCTCTGGAAATACTATAAGGGCAGAGTGATAACTTTCCAGGATACCAGCGATCTATCTGTTCCATTTCTTACCTTACTGCAATTTTCAAAGCATATAAAATTCATTAAACAAGGATCCATTCTACATCTACCTTTCACAGCATTTAAAACAGGTAATTTTGAAGATGGCCATAATCCATGACATAAAACCTGGTTCACAAAAAAGACAAGGCCCTAAACACACAGCATTAATGGTCTTCCACAGAACGAGGCTCCGGCACAGAGCTCCATAACCAGACTCAAGGAGAGCAGGGTACGGGCACAAGGTGAAAAACCCATGGCCAGTTTCACAAAGGATAGAACCCTGACCCAGGGTGCAAAATAGTATTCATGGCGACCTGATGCAAGCTGAATAACTTTGCTCATAAAACAGGGCCACTGCCCATTCTGCATAACCAAGCAAACAAAGGTGTGGGCTCTCAGACACGCGACATAACCAGTATCAGAAAAAGCAGGGCCCTGGTCGAAGGTGTATAACATAGGCTCACATAGAACCAGTCCTTAATCCATACTTTAAAACCAAAAATGTATATAATAGTGCCTTGGCTATCCATGCCATATATCAGTGCTTAGCTGCATAGAACACAGATTTAATTCATGCTACAAACACTGTATGTGGGACACAAATCTGTGTCAGACACCTTAGCTCACACTCCTAAGGGGCACTGGTCCGTGCTTCATACTCTAGCTTCACCCACAGAACTGGCCTATGCTGCGTAGTAATGATCAGGGGGACAAAATAACAATAAACAGTGCCATGTTTTTTGCATCACGGTCACATAGGCAACCCTGATACTAGGAGCAGGGGCTAGTGGAGTTACAGCAAGCCAGCATCACAATACAAGAGCTTACTTTTTGCTTTCATACACACTTCTTCCAATATAAAAATCATTATTTGGGGCAGCTTCTTGACAAGTCCCAACAGCACTAGCACGGACGCTTGCCAGGCAGCAATATTTAAATACCACAGTGCATAAAATGTATCTATAACATCCCCAAGGTACCGGACACAAAACAATCTGCACTGACCTGTGATGCCTCTGCTTTGGGTTACATGGAGGAGGAGGCAAGGGCCGCAGGAGTTAACAATAAAAAAGGGGCAAGTGAAATAGACTCCATGAAGTCATCTCACCGACTCTTCTTAAGCCCTCACATGCATAGCTGTCTTGGCAACAAGAGGAATGGTACTACTGGCGCAAAATAATCTGTAACAACCTTAACTCATGTGAGCACAAGTTCCTCTTTAGCTCACTATTAGAGCACAACTTGATTTTTAGAAAAAAGTCATATCACAACCTGAAGAGGTTCAGAGTGAGCAGCCAATATTCGGTGATACATTTAGCTCGCAGGCGATCAGCAAATTGATGATATTCTAAACTGCGTGCGCTTTTCCCATGCGGACATAGATTTACAAACAAGTATGCACTTTATTATAAAAACACTTTACTCTGCCGCTTATATGTTGGGTGGCCATAATGTTTTTACGCTGCTTGCTCCTGTAGAGGGGTCTGAAATGCTCAATCAGAAATAGAAACAAGGGTTTCCTCCTATCACTCAGTGAGGTTGCATGGGAATTTCATTGACACCCATGCAATGCTTTAGTCTTCACAGCCTGTTTCCTCAGTGATGAATTTGTATTATTTTTGTCTTTGTATTATATTTGTAGAGCGCATAAATCACCCGTAGGTCTCATAGCGCTAGCAGAGCTCAGATGAGAAGACAGATAGCCAGGCAGAACTAGAAAAGCCAGGTTTTTAAGTTTCTTCGGAATTTCTGGTGGTTGGGTTCTGTCCTGATGTGCAGAGGCAGAGTATTCCAGGTTTCTGGGGCTATTTTAGGAAAGGATCTGCCGCCATTTCTAACTGTGCAGACTTTGGGAACAGTTAGGAGACGCTTGCTGGTGGAACGGAGGGTTCTGGTCGGGCGATAGTCCGTAAGATTTTTTTCTAGATATTTTGGCCCTTGACCGTTGATGGTCTTATGGACTAGACAACATAATTTGAAATTAATGCGTTTTTTTAAGGGAAGCCAGTGTATTGGCCTGCCTGTACATGGCGACCTTTAAGAAAGAGGTCATCATGAACCCCAACAATCCATACAGAGAAAACCTCAAATTGTGGAGGCGATATATAGATGATATCCTTATATTGTGGAAAGGGGACACATTGACCTGTGAGGCCTTTTGCAATTGGATTAATACACATAACTTTTTTTAAAAATTTACCATATCCAGCAGTGATTAAGAATAAGAATAAGTTTATTTAGCATAGTTAATTAAAACCACTGCACTGTAAATCATAATTTTTATTTTATTTTATTTAAAACAGCCTTTTGGTTGATAGACATTAAAAAGCCCTTATGCAAACGATTCTGTACAGTAAAACTCAAGATAATATATGGACTTAAAGGTAGCCCTCAGTGGCTTAGTGCTATAGCAGTTCGGTCACAGCCCAGTTCTTAGTCGGGGTGTAGTTCAGAGTGTATTTGCATGTTGCAAGCATTGTTCCGGTGCGGTTAGGGGTTGAGTCCGTAGAGTGGTCATTATTAGGACATGTTCCCATCAGATGTAATTTTTTGTTCGGCTATCGTTAGGAATTTTACTAGTCGGCTGTTTAGCTGGGTGTTTTCTGAGTTTAGACCGGCTAACACAGCTTGCCTCCTAGTACGAATATCCAGCAGTGACGTTCCCTTTCTGGATCTAAGGATTTGGCTTACAGACACTGCTCTGCACACTACCCTATACCAAAAGGCGACTGACAGGAACAGCCTCCTCCTTTACGACAGTCATCACCCCAAGTCACGCAGGAATAACCTGCCCTTTGGTCAGTTTCTCCGCAGTAGAAGAGACTGCTCCTCAATGGCTAATTATAGGTCAGAGGCCCAGTACTTGCAACATAACCTACGAGACAGGGGGTATCCAGCCCTACAGATCAAGCGATTTTACAAAAGGGCTATGAACACCCGAGAGAGGCGCTGCTACAAGGTAGAGTCAAAGAGGTTACTGACATGCTCACCTGTGTCACCTCCTTCACACGTAACTCGACACTCATTAAAAAAACAATAAACAAACATTGGGGTATAGTGAACATGGGGGACCTTAACATCCCATATCCCAGGTTTGCTTTCAAACGTAGGCACAACCTCAAGGACACACTAGTGCATACCTCACCTAGGACAAAGGAACCAAGTGTCCAGAGAACTCTCTGGGACTTTCCGCCGGTCATCAGCCTCAACCCGTGCAGGGGTTGCTCAGTCTGTAACCAGACTAGTATCTGCAAGGAGGTCCAACTCTCTGACACTTCACTGGGCACATCAAGAGGCACACGAACTGCAACACAGCAAGATGCAACAACCTCCTTACTTGTCCTTGTGACAAAAAGTATATAGGAATGACAATGAGACAGGTCAAACTACGGATCACTGATCATAAGGGTAATGTAGATGCATGAAGACCACCACCAAATCATATACACATTGCAAGGAGCTCCAACATAAAGCAGACAGCCTCAAGTCGATGGTGCTTGAGGCACACCTGAACATCACACAGCAAGAACTGTTCAGAATTGAGCAGCGATGGGTGCACCGCCTTGCGACGGACATGGGTGGCCTCAATGACAACATACCCTGGGCAGCCTTAACTAGTAACTAGCATCTGGAACTCACTGATACACAGATGATCCCTGAGTACATCCCACCACTGACCTCCTTGGTTTATGTTACTTACTAGTCTACATTTGGCCTGCAACTACTTCTCTCTCTCCCCCCACCCCCCAGGCACCCCTTTGTTGTGTAGTTCTACGGGGGCATTTCATCTTTACACCCCGAGATCCTGCTCTACGTTCCCCCCCTAGGGTATTTTTACTGAGGTAATTTTTCCTCTGGCCCGCCGCAAACACTGACTACTACCCGCTCCAATGCCAGGCGCCCCCCCTATGCTCCACTTAAGCACCCATCTTAGCTACTTTAAATCCCTATTTCATTGCCTTGGGATTCGTTTTTAACCGCAATGCCGTACCCTCTAAGATGGCCGCAAGCGTAGCGGGCCGCACTCTAACGCACACAGCGTCCTAACGTCATACACCATGTGACCTTTGTTTGCTTATGCATACGTCATTCCGCTGGAGATGGCGCGGATACCATTCTGTACTTATTCACTATGGCTCTGACAACGAAGTGAACCGGCTTCCCGGCTACAGCGCAGGGGGTAGTTTTCCAGCGCTCGTTCTAACGAGGACTGGTGAGTGAATGGGCATGGTCTGTTTGTTGTGCGGGAGTAGTCGGGACGATACTACGAGCATTAGGCGTTCTGCCTGTGTGCCCAGACTGCTTGCAGTTCAGCAGAGCGGGCTGTTTAACTTTCCGTCGGGTCCCCACTGATAACCTATGGAGTCAGTTACTGGGGGCCCCTTCTGTTGTTGGCATTTGGCGTGGCGGGAGTCAGAGGGTCGCGCACCTCAGGCTTTGACTGGGTGGCTCGTCATGCAGGTCTCTTGGTTCCATTCCGACACTGCATTTAGGGACATCTTCCCTAGGCTACTACAGCAGGCCATTCAGTGTGTGTACCAGGTCGACTAGTCGCCCACCTGCAGGCTGCCTCCCTCACTAGGGCCTCCACAGACCCAGACGCGGTTGCGATGGGCACTGCGGCCCCCTACACATAGTGGGCTCTATTCATTTTTTTGTCCCCCCCCCCCATTTTCCCCCTCTCCCCCCCACTCCAGGACAACCAAATTGAGGTGTCTTTTGCCGGGGAGATCGCTGAAGCAAGCGCTTTCAGGTAGTCGAGTGAGACATTTCATACCATCGTTTGTCACTTGTATTTCATTTGTGTTTTCCACCAGTCATTTGGCTATTAAACCTTTTAACCTTTTCCTCTCACATTTATTTAGAGTTTAGAGCGTGTACCTTGACCTCTCTTGCTATTGTTAGATGAACCACACTTTGTGAGTTTTCCGTGATGACATACTGACTACTTTTGCCTATGTTGGTGTTTGTGTCATCCCTTTTAGGTTCCACTAGCCTTGGCGGGACACTGTTCTCGCACACTATTTTAGTGGTGGGTAGGAACGCTCCGTCCAGACCACCAAGTGTAGATTGTTTTTTGCTCCTGATGAAATGCACTGTATCGCTTAGAACACATTGCGTGAAACATGTCGACCACTGATATAGAGAAGAGTCTTGCTCCCCTGGACCCTTGAGCCAGAGAGCCGCCACTCTTTTTGCTTTTAGTAAGGTGGATTACCACTCTATTAAAGTTCTTCTGTGGACAACACAACCTTTTTTTAACCACTCACACACATCTACACGCCCCTTCCCTAGGGCCCTCACACCCACTGTATAATACGGCAGGAACAGAAGATCTCAGCCCCTTTATGGGTGCCCGTCCGGTATTGCACCGCCGACCCGACGAGGAGCGAGCCCATATGATGAAGCATGACACCTAGCTTGCTGGGTGTGTGAGGACTCTAGTTCCAACAAGGAGTGTTCCCCTCCACTGTGCCTTCACTCACTTTGGTTCATCTGTCCTTTTTAGGTCTCGCCTAGCTATCGCGTAAGCGATCGCTATGCGAGAGATTTAGTAAGGGGCACCTGAAAATGCTCCCAAAGACCTTTGAAATGCGGTTTATGGCCAGTGCATGTGAGGCATTCAAGCGCGAAGCTGGCATCTGGCATCGGACTTGAAAGCAGCAGACTGCTTTCGCTAGCGCGCGCTCTGCCTCACTTCCTGCTCCCCCTCTTACAACAATTAACTTTCATTATCGCTCACACCCCATATGCTCGTTCCCTCCCACCCTTCCTTTGATGCCCGTTTGCTGTTTACAAACCATTGCGTTGGTTCACTCGCTCACAATTTCCGAAAACACGCACGCCCCGCATGACTGCCCTTCTTCCTGTTTTCATCTTTCATACTGTTTGTGACTTAGAACCCGAAACGCACTCACCCTGAGAATGGAACGCGCACACAGTCGCAGCAGAACGTGCGCGCACTGATACGAGAGCATGCATACTCTAGTATCAAAGCACTCACACTGCTGCACGCCTCACACTGCTGCACACCTCACACTGCTGCATTACTCACACTGCTGCACACTGCTGCACGCCTTACACTGCTGCACGCCTCACACTGCTGCACGCCTCACACTGCTGCACGCCTCACACTGCTGCACGCCTCACACTGCTGCACGCCTCACACTGCTGCACGCCTCACACTGCTGCACGCCGCACACTGCTGCACGCTGCACACTGCTGCATTCCTCACACTGCTGCACACTGCTGCACGCCTCACACTGCTGCACGCCTCACACTGCTGCATGCCTCACACTTCTGCATGCCTCACACTTCTGCACACTGCTGCATGCCACACTGCTGCACACCTCACACTGCTGCACACCTCACACCGCTGCACACCTCACACCGCTGCACACCTCACACTGCTGTACGCCTCACACTGCTGCACGCCTCACACTGCTGCACGCCTCACACTGCTGCACGCCTCACACTGCTGCACGTTGCACCCTGCTGCATTACTCACACTGCTGCACGGCACACTGCTGCATGCCTCACACTGCTGCATGCCTCACACTGCTGTATGCCTCACACTGCTGTATGCCTCACACTGCTGCATGCCTCACACTGCTGCACGCCTCACACTGCTGCACGCCTCACACTGCTGCATGCCTCACACTGCTGCACGCCTCTCACTGCTGCACGCCTCTCACTGCTGCATTACTCACACTGCCACACACCACCACATCACTCGGACACCCCCATATCACTCTCTAGGACACCCCCATATCACTCTCTAGGACACCCCCATATCACTCTCTAGGACACCCCCATATCACTCTCTAGGACACCCCCATATCACTCTAGGACACCCCCATATCACTCTAGGACACCACCATATCACTCTAGGACACCACCATATCACTCTAGGACACCACCATATCACTCTAGGGCACCACCACCTCACTCTAGGACACCACCACCTCACTCTAGGACACCACCACCTCACTCTAGGACACCACCACCTCACTCTAGGACACCACCACCTCACTCTAGGACACCACCACATCACTCTAGGACACCACCACATCACTCTAGGACACCACCACAACACCACCACATCACTCGGGGGCACCACCACATCACTCGGGGGCACCACCACATCACTCGGGGGCACCACCACATCACTCGGGGACACCAGCACATCACGACGCCACCACATCACTCTAGGACGCCACCACATCACTCGGGGGCACCACCACATCACTCGGGGGCACTACCACATCACTCGGGGGCACTACCACATCACTCGGGGGCACCACCACATCACTCGGGGGCACCACCACATCACTCGGGGGCACCACCACATCACTCGGGGGCACCACCACATCACTTGGGGGCACCACCACATCACTAAGCCCAACCACATCATCACTCCGCACCACAACAGCACTGTCCTTGCTTGCTACCAACAAGCTTTGCTATACCCAATAGGACTCGCAATAGGAAAGTGTAAGCTATTGGTTTGTGAGTAACAATGCTATTAATTTATATATTTTCAAAGCCAACACATATTAAAAAAAATTGTCATTTACAATACTAATAGCTCACACTTTCCTAATGCGAGACCTATTGCATTGCAAATGCTTGTTAAACTGGGGAACTGCGTACTCTCTTTTTGGTCTACTGAAATCAGTGTAGTGTCCTGAGGCAAGGCACAGAGAGGGTGCGGGGAGGTTGAGTACCATCCTGGCTGCGGTGTTTTGCAGGACCTGAAGCTTTTTCAAAAGGCTTTCGTTTGTGGAGGCAAGCAATGCATTGCCATAATCCATACGGCTTATGATTAAGCCTTGGTCCTTCAGTAGTAAGTCGGACGGTTAAGAGACATTTTTGGATATCTGCCTTTTAGCTGTATGGCAGTTGAGAGGGAAGAAAAGCCTCGCCTGGCGCATGCTATTATACAGTCTTGCGCCTTCAAGGTTGTACTAGCAGTGGAGAGAGAGTGGAGGACGCATTGGTCGGAGCACTTCAAGCAACATTTTTAGGTCTCGCCTAGGCAGTGCGTATGTGCAGCTCTAGGAGGAACTTTAGCCGTAGGTCTGCTCCTTTTCAAGCACACTCGTGCTTGTGCTGGCATCCACCTTGCGGGAGTGAGCAGCGGCATGCGTGGTAATTGAAAACATATTTCAACAAGGTGGCTGCCAGCACAAGCATGAGTGCATTTGCCTGCTCTTGCGGGGCCGCGCCACGCTCCCTCACGCTTGTTCTGTTAATCCTGGGTGACTACACAGGCCTCTAATGCTTAGAACCTCACGAGAAATGTAATCTTTTAATATGTAATAGAGAAGCACTACCAACAAGTGTCCAATGTGATGAACTGCACTGAGCGCAATTACTTTTACCTGATGTGACCAAAGCAGGCCGACCCTGCCACCTACAGTTTATCTCATGAAGTTTGTATGTGTAATGTACTAGCACTGTAGACGCTTTACCTACTGAGCTAAGACAAGCGTTTGCCCCACTACGTCATAACTTTAGGTTTACCTGTCCATAAAGTAATGCATTTTACACAGAAGAGGAGGATACACCGATCCTAAAACTAAGTGACCTTCCTGCTCTAGTCCAGGATGGGAGATGGTGAACCCCAACATTGCCTGAGGAAAAACCATACAGTGCTGAGCTGACCTTGTCATCAGAATTAAGTAGGTCACGATTTCACCTGTCCTGTCTGCTAATGTGCTGTATAGACTAATGAGATCTTCAGAGATAACGAGACGAACGGTAGCAGGAGGGGTCCAGCCTGAACATATATTATCATTACAGCCTGTTTGTGGCAACGTCTGATTTTTATTTCATGTTTTCAAAGTGATAACAGTGGCCGAGTACAATTTACTCGAAAGGTTGTGTTTAATGAAAAGTGTGATAGGAGCATAATTTCCTGGTATTACATGTCAGAATCAGCGTTGCCTCTTCCTTGAAAAGAAGCCAACCTGGCTGGTGTGGGAGTAACCTTTGCAGTTATTATGTTCCTGAAGTCTTATCTGACGATCTGTATGACTATCAGGAACATTGCCAAATTCCACTGATCCTTATCTCATCTGGATAACTTTATATTTCATGTTATTTTACAGAGGAGTTGCATAGTGCAGCAGTCCCCATTTTCATCAGGTTTTTGTTAGCAGCCTAGCAATGGACTGCTCCACAGGGACTATACGTCCATCAGGGATTCGGTCGTGTCATTTCTGTCTGTATTACAAATGCTTGGATTGTCTTTTCTTTACCTAGAAAGGTAGGTCTCAACAACATTTGCAAAACAAGACACTAAAGCAGTAAACAGTAGTCCGCTTATACGGTCCCAAAGGCGAGACCTATTGGCTATGCCAATGCTTGTTAAGAGTAACCACAACCCTTGAGTGCACAAATTAAATTGTCCCACAGAGGAGTTACTGATTGTAAGAAAAGTAAAAAAGATTAAGGTAAAGAGGTTAGGAAACGCTGGCTGCTGCCCCCTCTAGGAGTCTTACTTTGGTAAGCATGCCTCTTGGCTTGTGCAATTTAAAGGGTAAATTGTCTTGCGTTTGCTTTATAAATGTATTTAACTGTGCGCTTCCTCTCCTCTGCAACAGCTAAAACAAGCTTTTTAGTGGTTGCACTTATTATGTTTACCTAATGTGTGCATACGAAGGGCATGGTCTTTAGATGCGGCTGGTCTCTCCCAACGTCCGTTGCTGCCTGCTGTGGAGGAAAGAAAAGGGCTAGGAAGGAAGGAGGCAATGTGTGCGCTCAATTACTTGCAAAGTTTGTTTACACACTGATTGGCAAATGCAATCTAAACCAGAAACGTGGCAATGTGAAGAGGGCAGAAAGCAACACATCTTTTGTCAGTGAGGGGCAAAAGATGACTGTTGCAGGGGCTGTGTGTGCTTGGAGGGTGGGGGGAGGGCTTATAACCTGAAGCAGCGTGTTTGCTTAGAGTTCAGCGGGTTCAGGTTATGAATGCTGCATTTGTGTTGCAGGACAACATTGAAAATAAGCAGCGACAGGTGAAACAAGCATTTACAATGCAATGGTTTTGCCTTTGTTAAAGTTAGAGCTATTGGCATTGCTCTTGACATTATATTTATTTATGTTTTTTTAACATAAATAAATGGCATTGCCATTTACAATGCCACTAGCTTTATCTCTCGCAAATGACACACACAAACACACACAGAGCCCCCCCACACACACACCCATACAGAGCCCCCCCACACACACCCACACAGCCCCCCACACACACAGCCACACAAAGCTTCCCACACACACAGCCACACAAAGCTTCCCACACACACAGCTACACAGAGCCCTCCACACACACCCACACAGCACAAGCAGGCAACAGGGGCACACGGAGGCACAAGCAGTGGGTGCATCGGTGGAGCTGAGTGGTGGGTGCATCGGTGGAGCTGTGTCGGTGGAGCTGTGTGGTGGGTGCATCGGTGGAGCTGTGTGGTGGGTGCATCGGTGGAGCTGTGTGGTGGGTGCATCGGTGGAACTGTGTCGGTGGAGCTGTGTGGTGGGTGCATCGGTGGAGCTTGAGTGCTACCTCCTGCACCATCAGTAGCAGACATATTAAAATGGCACAGATGGTCGCTTTGGATCAGCCAATCTGTGGTGGACATTTTTGAGTTTCTTAAAGCATAAGAAAATTAATTCAAAGATAACCATCAAGGATGCGCTCGCCATCGCGGATCCATCTGGGAGAGAGAAAAAACCATTGGCAAAGTCCAACAGATTTCACAAGCAAGACCTACGGGCTTTGTCAATGCCTGTTGACAGAAATATAGGCTTTGAAGTCAAGACATGTTAAATGATGTTGGTTTATAAACCAGTTCTGAGTGTAACATACTTGACTTGGGACCACTTAGCAGAGTTGTAACTAACTGCTCCCCTACCCAACATATGTCAGAGGCAAGTTATACATCGGTAGTCTTAAATGTAATAAATACAAAGTTTGATAATGGCAATATCATACTGGAAAATGTGGACTAAATAACAATACGGATTACTAAATTAAAACACCAAAGCTTTTATTGGCAGTTTATTTCCTTGAAGTTTGTCCACATCTGATTTACTTCCTTACAAGCACTTTAAATGAACTCACCTACAAACGGTCTGGAGAAGGTCTTTAACAATAGTGCTCTCAAGGATGCAGCGTTTCTATAGGTTCAAAGGGACACAGTTACTGACAACTGAGTGAAGTAAAGACGACGGCAAGCGTTTCAACATTGACTTCATTCTGGTTGCCAATGACAAGGAAAATTTTCAAGGCCTGCCTCTGCATAATGTGATCAGGTCCTGACAACGTTTTCCATACAACTCACCATTCATAGAACGGACACACAGAGACATAAGACCAGAGGATGAGTGTAACCCGCAAAACACTTGTAAAGTGTTGTCGTGGAAATGAATGAAAGTAATTGGGCGACCAAAATAAAATAAAATACAAAGTATGTCATTGATAATGTTCTTTTGATGCGGGTTCTACCGGAATAGAAATTCTTAAGGATTTGTTGAGAGCAAGAGCACGAGGAATCTTCACAGACGGAATGTCCATTCTAAACATGCAAAGGGTGCTTCCATTAACTCCAGCACATGCTTTGCAAAACTTTAAAGCAGAAGCTCCAACTCGCAAGCATAGAGTTTCACTTTTACCTCTGCCCCTCCTTGCTCAATGACAATCAACGCTCTCTAAAGTCAGCCTGCTTAAACCGAAGTACGGCCGCCGGGGTCAGGTCTGCGGGAGGACATGACGAGCGACGAGTGAAGGTAGGAGACAGGGGGAGAGAGGTTGGGGCAGGAAGGCAGGGGAAGAGAGGAGGGAAAAAAAACCAAAAACAAATCGACTCACCTGCACCTTGCGACGGCGGCACTTCTCCGGTCTCCCTCTTCGGCATGGGAGACCGGCAACGTCGACAATCTCTCTGGCACTTCTCCGGTCTCCCTCTTCGGCATGGGAGACCGGCAACGTCCTCCGCATCTCCCGGGGTTCCCTCCAGGCCACGGGAGCCCCGCGGGCGCCGCCATACTTCTTGCCGTCTTCCTTCTTCCCCCGGGCTGCGGGGGGCGGGCACTTCCGGCCGGCCGCGCTAGGATTGGCCGGCCGGCCAGTCACGGGGCGGGAAACGGGGGAGGAGAGACGCAGAAGTGCCGGCAATGCCGGACCAGACTCGGGGGCGTTCCCGGCGTCGCGTGACGTCGGCAAAAGCCAAAGAATGTCAGGAACGCCCCCGTGTCTGGTCCGGCATTGACGGACAGGCCCCTCATCCAATGGCTAGGCTCCATTTACGGAGCCAGCCAATGAATGACGACGGCCGACCCAAAGCACACTACAGTTCTCATCAGGTTTTCGCCTGCGCGAAAAAGATGCGCAGAGCGCATCTTTTTGGCGAGGCAAAACCTAAAAACGACTGCTGCAGGGGCTGTGTGGACTCTGGGGGTGGGGGGAAGGCTTATAATGCAAAGCAGAAGGGGAATGAAAGATGTGTCCTCGGAAAGTGGTGTGCTTGGTCACCACCTAATTTCAGGCTGGGGATACCTGCCTGTGAATAGCTAGTCTGTTGGCTGGGCACAGGCTGGTCAAAGCTGCCTCAAAATGCCCCTTTACAGACTTATGATTCTCCTTCTTGCGTGAACAGTCTGTTCAACCTCTGCTCGCTGAATGAAGACACTCTGTAGAGGAGACATGTAGCGAGCCCGCATGAAATTGACATGGAATGACAGCATATGCTGAACTTAGAAATGCGTGTGTACGCGAATGTGCGCAGTGTGACGCTTTCAGGAAAGATGAACGTTTGTGGGAAGGACGAAGTTGAGCGGTGCGCGCCTGCCCACCTTTTTCAGATTCGTTGGTCACTGAAATATCGGCTTCCATGTAAGCACAAGATGATTTCATTATCACAGACCTCTCAAATTCCAAGGAATCCATTGCCTTCAATTTAAACAAAACCTCGACTCATTGCAATTTATTTTACTTCTGTTACTACAAGACTCATGAAAAACATTATCGAATATACTCAACATCAAGTTGACAAGGATGTTAAAAGCGTTTCATAAATACCGTTGACATAAATTACAAATGCAGTGCCTCTAATTTGTCATTAAAAATGGCCTCTCCTCTCCCGCACCACTGATGACTGTCCCACAGCTTTGAAATTAATCTTCCGAACGCAAAGTTAAACCACTTAAATGTTTAGCACTTAATGTTTTGCCCACGTGTGGAATGCAATAGTCTTTTATATGTTTGAAGAATATAGTTTCTTGAATACATGATGCTAGCAGTAAGTAGTGGTGTGGATGTAGCTCATTTACAGCCTGCAGTTCTGAAATGTCAGCAGGAAATAACAAGCCTAACCCCCCTTAAAAGGAAGCCCACAACCAACCGAACATCTTACCAAAAGAAACCCACCTGACATTCGACATCCAAAATTGCAAAAAAAAAGGCTAAAAATAATAAAAGCCATGGGGCAGGAGGCGGCAGTAACACCACTGTGGCATTAAGGGGCAGTGGTGGGAAGAATGCTATATTTAAATGTAATTAGCTAGGGCGCTGAAGCTGAACGCAGACAAACAGTAACGCAGAAAGCCAAGAAGAAAATAGTCCCCCCTCCCCCTCTAAGAACAGATAAAGAAGCATAGCAGAATGATACAGTACTAAGTCCCTACTCTGTGGGAGGAACAGAGGAGAGAAAAGAGAGACTAAGAGGCAGGACTGACCACTAGAAAGCTAGGATTTTTAAAATTCATTGACATAGACAAGTGAAAAGCAATGGCAAGAAGGGGGATGAACTTGAATCCCTCAGACTGATTACAGCAGGTCTTGAAGAGACCGCGCATGCGCTGTCTAGCTCGACCTAATAAGGGCCTTCATAAACTTATAGCCTGATCATTGATAACCTGAAGTTTTCTTTTAGGTGGTGACTTCTATCGCAAACATGCTGCTACAGGGTTGCCACATGGATGTCACATATAAATTGTTTGTACTGACTTAGACCACCCTGTAATACTTTTCACTTTTTTCACAAGACGTTTCTGAAGGAGGGAAACAAAAGTGATTTTGTATGAAACAAAATAAACGTGCACAATACGACTTGAGTGTATTTCACAAGCACATTATGAGCATCTTGCCCTCCAGTTATGCCAGAACCAGCTTAAATAATTGAATACCCTAAACAAAAGTCAGTTATTTGAGCTGAGATCAAATCATTATTCTGACACGAAGGCCACTCAAATATACATTTAGGGAGGTGTTTCTGTGTGTTTGTGAAGATATTTCTGCACTGTATGTACATATGTATGTTGGTACCCACACTAGAATGAGAGAGCTATTTTTTTTATATTGGCGAAAATAAATACTATCGCTAAACACAAACTCTTTGTACATATGCCACGTTATATAAGCAACCAAGCACCACTGATGGAGAAGCCTTTTACTCATGATCCCAGAAGCTTTTTGAATATTAATGAAAGTTAATCGCTGGTATATGAATATACTTTACAATTCAATACAATATTAACTAGATGCCTACACCATATACACTTCCTATTTATTTATTTTATTTAAAAAGGTTTTATATAGCGCTGGCTATCATTTGATTTAAGAAATCACATCTGTTAATGCTGTTGGGCTTTAGCAGCCAGATGCACTCCTCTTTGAAATGCTGTCCGTTACTCGTCCTTCAGTGACCATGGGGAAAGGCAACACCCTAACTATAATACAGCTTCTAGTTTACAAGTGATCTTGGCAATTTAATTACACTGTAAATACAGCACAAGCACTACAGACTAGCTCGGTTCATTCATGTTTAAGTTCCACTGTAACAAAGTTTTACTCTTATCATTTCAATTGAACATATCTATAGTTTTGTGTTATGCTTTTATATGTTAAAACAGTGGTTCACCTGGAACTAAATTAGAGTAAACTCATTTTTTTCAGTTGACTCAATCCTTGAACACGCTACACGTAGGCAAACCTCATACTGTCTGAGCCATAGAATCTCATTATTAACACATTGTCATAAATCACATACAGGTTTTATTTCCACGTATTACATTTCATGTTTGACACAGAACAGATGACTATAACAGTCTTTTTAACTCCTGTGGTCATACACGGAGAAGAGGAAGAGATGTGCCAAGAGAACATATAGAGTGTGTGTAAACCAAAACAACAACCATGGGCTATTATTTTACTACGTTTCTTGAAGCTTGGTTTAGGAATATCAGTTCTTTAGGTTTGTGTGCAATATTTTGTCGACCTTGTTTAGTTATCGTTTGGATTGTTGATGTCTCATCGAGCCTATTAAAAATATGACACACCTAAATGGAGAGATCATACCAAACAATATTAGAAATTGGTGAATGGAGAGGTATGTAGGGCTAGATGAGATGAAGGTCGGTATGCAGCTAAGTTAAACGGTTGAGCGGGCACGTGCTCAATTTGATGGCCCTTTATGATGGCTAAAATATTGTGAAAACCATAGTTACTGGATTTGTTGCAAAACCTTATACTGAAGACACATGGATTTACTACTCGACTTGCTTGGTGGGGATCAAAAGGTGTAGCACCAAGTGAGAATATTAAAATATAACTTACCCTCTTGGTTAATTACTGCAACCTGTTAGTAGAACATGTCTATTTATAACCATGAAATGATGTTAAGCCTATATGCATAAGAAAGCAAATATTTTGTGTAGTGGGTTATAGCTTTTCTAGCATGCATAAAATGTGAGGTTCACCAGTGGTAGTATTGAAACAGATCTGATGTGAATGTACATAACCTGTACTCCTAATCACACATCTAAGATAACTTGTGAATTGCTACTTATAGCAAGGTCATTTAAGTTGTGTTTTAACAGACACATGTGTAATTAGTTTTCTACAAAAACAAAAAAAGGGAATCAAAGCATAAGGTGCCAGCACTAGTCTAAAAAGTCCCTATTGGTTTTAACGAACAGAAAAGGTGCAAACAAAGGGCTGGGAGCACAATTCCCTATACTCCCTCAATTTAAGGCTGATCCAATGAACCTAACCTTCAGCAATTTAACACATAGTAGCCCAGCACACTTTAAGCACAATTTATTACCGACAATAAGTCAAAGAAAGTTTGATTTCACGAACAAGCCGATGTTTTCAGTTTCAATTGTTCTTTATTGTTCAATCTTTAAATACTTTTGACAGCATCACTTTTGGAACCGCGGTAACATCTGCATCTGCTTTCTGGTTCGCTGAGATCACACAGGTTCTGATTTCAGTCAAAGCCAAGATTGACATTATTAACTTTCAGAAAAATAAGTGGTAATTCTGCCCTACGTGAAGGTTGGTATAGCCAGCATATGAAGCTACAAGAGTACAGGCCTCAAACCACTAGTTACATGTAAGTAACCTTTTCCTACTCTTTTCCCTGTTTGCAGACATCCCCATATCCTACATGTAGGGCATGTTTACTATCTAAATGATAATTATTCTCTTTTGTTTTACAGAGAGTGCAGAGGTGAGTTGTTTGGAGCTTGCTTTAAGCTTCAAGATAATATACATTATACATCCAGGAACAATGTCAGTTGCAAGTAACATAGGTTTACCTCGCTTATCAGATTAGATGCAGTATGTCAATGGCTTAATATATCACTAGACGGAAATAAAGGTGTTGGGCACTGTGGATTGTATCCAGGAATGCATCCTCACTAATTGCAAGTAAGTAATGTCGTTGAGAAATTAACATGATCGTATACAACAAAGTGCATTAGGGATGTCACTGATGGATGGAATGGACAATGTACATATTACTGCAATTCATATGCTAATATTAATTTTGTGAACCAACTTGAAGCAAGTGCGCCATTTATAATGTACAAAAGCCTTTACGTGAGGCAGGGATTCAGATTTAGAGTGATGTGAAGATTGAGATAAATAAGCAGTCCAGCATATGGCATGCTGATGAATATCCGCACTTTAAATACAAGTCCATTTTGCATGTGAGACAATTAAGAAACAGTTTATAACTAGAAGTGTAGAAGTAGGTGTTTACATTCGAATCAGTTTTGCACTTGTTTTTATTCAAACATTGATATGATGTATACCAGTATTCTTCTACAAAGTACAATAGTGACTGTTGCTGTAGATAAAATAATATTTTAAAGAAAGGCAGCCATTTAGAAGTCTCACTTTCCTCTTGAACAAAGAGTGATATTAATGTTTTTTATTTCCTTTATCAACAGGAAAAATGGAAGCTTCTACCAGCCTTTCTAAAGGTACTATAATGATGAACTAATAGATTCTAACATTTTTTTTTAAATAGTTATTGAGCTACTTAACTTTTCCAAAAATATAATTTTGATGTTTTAGTAAGTACCTGTCCATCCAAAACTTTGTTGTTAGAATTGTTCTTTTGCTTTTCATATTGTGATTACTTGAGGGTAAATTGACTGGGAGAGCTCCTTTTAGATAATCATTAATCATCAACTCATTTTTGGGGATCTCTATTGAATTTTCCAAAAACATGTTGTTATTTTATTGTGTAGCCATCTTATTTTCTCGCCTCTTAAACATTGGTCATCCGTTGGAGGGCGTTCCCACTAAGGACTCAAATAGAACATATATACCTGCTGATGTTGGACTGTCTTACTAACCATGATCCTGAATTGTGGTTATTAAGTCATTGTTTGTTTGTGAATATAACTGTTTCTTTTGACAGCTGATTTTTTTTAATGAGGAATGATAAATGTTCTTACTGTCTAAAGCTGAATACAAGCCCAGTCACACATACTAGAACAGTACATTGGTAGAAACTCTATGCACAGTGGACCTCAGTCTAATTAATTTACTTGTGAGTAAAAGGTTTATACAGCAGTAGTAGCAAATTTCTATACGCTGCTATTAAAAGATGCTACCAGAACTCCTTTATTGAGCCTTTCCAAGCGTAATCTTTTTATGGTCAGGTTCAAGAGCACCTCTGTTCCAGACAAATATGTGAAAAGCACCAGATGAAGATCTTTGGCTCTGTCCACATGTTGTAAGCCAGGATACATGTTTTGGTTGAGCAGAAGTGTGCTTCAACATAAAGTCATCCCTTTCTTTATTTATCCAGCTGCCTGAGCATGAACTTTCAGAGACACATACATGACCTTGTAATCCTATTAAAGTGTCTTCGATAACTAGACATTTTTTTTTTCCCGGCAGCAGCAGCACAGATGATAGTCAATAACCTACATGGATTTTTAGCTCTGGTTTGACAGTGCAACTCTCGCCAGACGTTATGTGATTCACTAAAAAGAGCTTTCAGAGTTCTACTGAGATAGAGGCTTAGACTCCACTCACATGTTGATCCCCTGAGTACAGACTTTGATTGTGCCGAGTTTCTTTGCTTCCACCAAAAAGATAGCATATATTGCAATTGTTTGGCAATGTTTATACGCCATGCAGCAGGACTGAATTGGTTATGATGGCAATCCAGTGATCAAGGCCTAAAAGCCTGACCAGTTTATTATAAATGTGTATTTAATGTGAACATCATATGTTAAAGTTGATATACATTTGTAGTAACGAAATCTAGACGTGTAGAGGATCTTCAGATGTTTATTTGTAGATAGTTACTGCAGTTAAGTCCAATACAAGACCCCACCAGGAGCAGCCAGCATCCTGCTCAGCCCTTCTCAACTGACATCTGTGGCTCCCAACATTCTGTAACACATCACTCATGCGACATTCCACTGGCAGAGCAAAGTCAGACCCCCAGGATATAGCGGCATGGATTAGCAAATTTAGCGGCACAAATATGGAAATTTAGCGGCACAAATATGGAAATTTAGCGGCATTTTTGCGGCACTTTATATTACTCATAATCATTCATTTTCAGCTTTAAAACAATGGAAACTGTTTTAGCAGAGTATTCCACTTTGAAATAGACCCTGATGTGATGTTATTTCCTGTGATGTCCCTTCCACGAACTCCTAGCATTTTAGTGAATTGACGCCCATGCTCATGTTGCTGCCAAGACCTGGAACGACCTACCCCCTACCCCCTCCCCAGCTCTCTACAGCCCCCTCGCCTGCCAGACTTCAGTCTTCAATAGAGACCATGTGCCCAGATACCCCTACGGTTTACAGTGTTGTGGTTTACAAATGCTGTTTGACTGTAACTATCAGACCACATATTTGAATTCAGTCTTCGGTTAACCTAGCCTATATTCACCTACTCTCCAATTGTGTACAGATGCAGGATCGGTCTGTCTAGAAGAGCAACCTGGTGTTATGTACCAAAGTGCCCAGTGTGTAGAATATTCAGGTACAGCTCAGTTTGCGATCAGATCATGCCTCTATGTCTACTGTTAAAAGAGAGGAGTGTGAATTGGGATTTGTCAATCCACAAAACTGTGTTGCCTGAGTCCGAGCTGGTTCAACCCCCAAATCTAATCTAATCTATCTTGAATTTGGATTTATGAAAAGACGTAGCTCTTGAACTAATTACAGTCACTGTACGTGCAATTAAATATAATACTATACAATATATAATAATCTTGAGGTTGTTCTGTCCTTAAGCATTTAGGGGCATATTTACACTGAAGTGGCAAAGCACGTTGTTAGCCTCCTTGGCTTAACGCCGCGCGCTTCGCCACTTCTGGGGAACTGGACTGCACCGTATTTACAAGGATACTGTGCAGCCCTGTGTTCCCCCCTGTGCCGGCGCTACTTGCAGATGCTCAGCGCCAATGCAGGCACCCCTGCACCATAGTGCAAGAGTGCCTGGGCTGCAAGGGGAAGATTTTTTATGTGCAGGAAGGTGTCCCTTCCTGCACATAAACAATCTTTAAATGGCGTTTTGTAACTTCTATGTGGCCTGCTTAATGCAGCACACATAGAAGGTACAAAACGTCATTTTTTAAAATTATTGTTTATGTGCAGGAAGGGACACCTCCCAGCAAATAAACAATCCATTGCTTTTTGCTGTTTCTATGCGTACTGCACAACGCAGCACACATGGGAACAGCAAAAACGAGGAGAAAGTAAACATTTCTCCTTATTGCGCCAGGGTAAGACCAGGTTTTCCCTGGTCTTAATTTTGGCGCTGCCCCATCTGTACGCCATCCTTGTAAATATGGGGCAGCTTAAAAATCAATGGGTGTTGCAGTAGAACACCCAATGTAACACCCATTGCCCTCCCATTTCACGCTAAGTATAGCGTGAAAGGGTGCCTTATTTACAAGGCAGCGTTAAGCCACGTGCCTTGGAAATAAGGCGAAGCCCCTATCGTCACCACAACGTCGTGAAAAGTGAAGCTGTGGTGGCGATAGGGGCTTGTAAATAAGCCCCTTAGTTTGCAGGAAATGTCTTATCTCTGCCTAATAAATTCGAGGAGAGCTGCAAAAAAACTATTCGTCCCAACATTAGCAACAAAATGACGAAGATCATTATGGTGATTATTGTTAATATTAATAATTATTGTTCATAATCTATCAGCTCCAGGTGTTTAGCAACAAATTGTACTTTTAAAAAAAAAAAATCACAAAAGCTTTTTCTCTCCTGTGCAGTCCCACATTTACTCTTCTAATGCAGTTGTTGTCGGTCCATACCAATTCCTCTTTTGTTAAGAGTTCTCATTCAGCAGTTACTACAGAGACACTTTTATTTTAACAACAATAAATCACACGCATGATAGCAGCAGTCGATACAAATTAAGAGTTTGGGAATAAAAGTGAAAGCTTGGGTGGGGTGGGGGGCTAGAATGTAAAGGCATTGAAGGGCCATGTGAGAATACTATAATGTGACTTCTGAGGTGGGCATCTTGGTGAAGGAGTGTCCAGATGGCAGTCTTGCAAGAGATAGTGGCGCTACCTTGCTAGATGTTCAACGGCTGCTGGGGGGGCTCTCCCATGGAGATGTTAATGCCCTGAGAGCGGATTTTTTCAAAAGTGCTGATTTCGCGGGCACTTTTGAAAAAATGCCGCGATTTTTACAAAAGTGCCGATTTCGCGGGCACTTTTGTAAAAATCGCGGCATTTTTTCAAAAGTGCCGATTTCGCTGCAAATCGCGAAATCCTGGAGGGTCTGAAGAGTTTATATGAATAACATCAAAACCAGGATACTACATATCCCCTTTCCTTCCATATATAAAAAATAATTAATGAAAACAGAAAGAAAACCAAGTAAGAGGAAAGACAAAGAGTAAATCAGAACCATCGCAAATCAATGAGAAAAGAGAGCAACAAAAGAAAGTGCGGAGATATACATGAGGAAAACAGAGAAGTAACAGGTGAGGAAAACAGATAAAAAGGACGGCAAAAGGTGAGAATACCATCCTCCTTTCCAACACAGCAACAGGAACGAAAAGAGAAAACACCAACAACTACCTCAAAACATACTTGCTGGCCAGGCATGTATAAAAAGAAACAAGTCATAGCACACCACAATGACCAACAGACCAAAACCAGACACTAACAAAGAGTAGGTGAAGAAAACCTTCAATGGAAAAGAGAACACAACGGTAAGAGAAAGACAGAGAAAAACTAAGAAGAATAGAATCCAGAAGCCACAGATGACATCAATAAAAGATATCCAAAGGAAAACTGCGCTGTAACAGGAAATAGTGAGATAATTAAAATAAATCACTCATACTACCCATTAAATTAAAAATCTAATCATAATTAAAACATGACATTGAATACCAATTGGAGTGGAACATTCCACTGGCACAGCAAGAGTTTATATGAATAACATAAAAGCCAAGATACTACAGCATTTAGGTGTGTATTGTTGTTAAAGGCCTACAGATAAGTATTTTTTTGATTTGAGTAAGCAAGGGTTTTGAGGTTGGCCACTCTGACAAACCCTGGAAGGTTTCCCTGTGATGATTCTTGTTAAATCCTATAGAGGGGGGTTGCATTTTGTTTTGCAAGTTTTATTTTTTTAACATATTTCTAATTTTATAGCTGTATACATGAAGGTTGCCCGTTTATCTGTACTTGAATAGCCTGGTGTTGGGTAATGTGTAAAGGCTTCATCAGTTCATAGGGAAAACTATGCCAGATTTCATAGGTTTTTAATTATGAAAAGTTATGATAAACCGTTTAGGCCTGAATTACTTATTATTAAAGCATGCATTAAAGCCAATAGGCTCAAAGATGGTTTGTTATTACACTGTGCTAAAACCTGTGGGCAGGTTTTTTGTTTTATAGCATTTCACTGATTACTGTAGTGGGCAAGGGTTCTGCTGCTAGTGATTTATTTGAACAAACTGAGGTTAGAAGATATGCACTACTATACTGCAATCCCTAATAGCCTTTCTTAGGAGATATAGTATGCTGCTTACCAACTGCAATTTTGTTTACATTTTTAGGGTTCGGCTGAATAGAAAAATCTATTTTTTTTAAATGAGGGCCTTCTCTTTGGTTCCTGTACTTCCCACTTACCTTTCCTCCATTTCAATTTTCTGTAGCATATTTTCCTGCATTTACCAATGCTTGTTCCTGGTCTGCTTCCCTTTTCAGTTTTCTGCTGCTGAAATACTGTTAATATCTGTTTTTGGTGGAACTATAGTTTCATAAAGTTTTATCTCTTACTCTTGCAGCACATTGATACAACAATTTATCACAGGGAGAGATTAAGTGATTTGCATAGAATCACAGTATGTTGTGCGGCACAGCCGAGACTCGAACCGGAATCCCCAGCTCTCGAGCCCACACCTCTGGCTGCTGCCCCACATCCTATCCACTCCCGTGGTATCTGTCAGGGAGCTGTTTCCTTCTTCCCGACATTGATTGATGAAAACATCTGTTTATTCATTACATGGCGGCGAAACCGATGCATTACCAATGCTTGTTACTTTTATTACTATGCTGGATGGTCGCCTTGTGGGAAAGCTTATGCTCTGTACAGTAGGCTTGAATTGGTTATGGTCATAAGCTAATGATAAAAGCTATAGTATTGATTGGTGTACAGGGAAATGGTATGCCTGAAGCCATAGGAATGGCCCGTTTATTATGAAAAGTTATTATAAAGTCAGCAGGCTTCTAATAGAGGATTGTTGTCTTCTAATGTTACAGGCCATGGAGAGGCATTTGGTTTCATGTAATTTAACAAATTACCATTGTAGGCAAATGTTATGGTGTTGGTCTATCACTCTGACAAACCCTGAGAGCAAAATTTCAATATGATGATTGTATTTTGGCCCTATTGAGAGGGACTGGATATTGTTTTATAAACTGTAATTTTGCATATATTTGATTTTTTTTAATGTATGCCTGACAGGTGCCAGCTTTGGTGCCTTTCTCTAGACATGGGTTGCATATAGTTACAAGCTACTGGGGAGGGTAAGAGGCCTTATCAGTTCACTGTGCAAAGTTGTTAGATTCCCTAGGTGGGATCCGTTTTTATAATGAAAAGTTATGATAAAACAAGTAGGCCATACTTATTTATTGTGAGAAGTATGCGTTAAAGGCAAGCAGCTTTTAGGATAGGCTTGTTATTACACTGTGCTAAAGCCTGAAGGCAAGCATTTTGTTACATGGAATTTCACAGATTACTGTAACAGACAATGGGCTTTTGTGTTAGTGACTCAACTGAACAAACAATGGGGACAGCCTATTTGCACTATAGTGATCTTTATGTGGCACTATATCAGTAGGGACTATGTATTGTTTTTTTATTTTTTATATAAACAGGTTTTATTGAAATTCAAGTACATCCAGGCCAAAAAAAGGCCCACACATTGCAGTATAATTTACAGCACAGCACACCTCAATTTCCCCAAAGAACTATGCCCGTTAGGGGCGGTGTATTGTTTTGAAAACTTTATTTTTGTACATATTTGTAATTTTGGTATAGTATTCCTGATGGTTGCCTTGTGGGAAGGCTTATGAACCAATACAGGTCAATAGTTCCAAATTAGTTATGGTGACAAGTCTATGATAAACGCTATAGGCTTGATTGATTATAATGAAAAGTTACGATAAATGCAGCAGGCCTGTCAAATTGATTGAGAAAAGCTTTTGTCAAAGTCAATAGGCCTTTAAGTGCGATTGTTATTAGTCTGTATTAAAACCTATGGACCGGTATTTTTTTACATGGAACCTCACAGATTACCATAGTAGTCCAGCATTTTGATGCTGGATACCCCCTCTAACAAACTTTGGGTATAGAAGATTTGTGATTGTCAAAATCATTGCTAGATCCTCCTAGGAGGGGTAGTATTTTGCAATGACAACTGTAATTTTTTAGCTATTTAATTGTATGACTGTATGCCTGATGGTTGTCTTGTGGGAAAGCTTATGATCAATATGGGAGGCCTCCGTTGGTTATGGTGTTATAACAGCTACAGTCCTGATTGGTTCGCTAGGAAAAATATTTCCATTGCCATAGGTCTAATCTGTTTTTCATGAGAAGTTATAATAAATACATTAGGCTTGACATATTAATTGTGAGAAGCATTGGTTTAAATTAACAGGCATTTAAGGGTGGATTGTTAAAGACTGCATATAGGTATTTAATTACACAAAATGTCAAAGCACCGTTGTATGGGAATGATTTTGATGTTGGTTACTGCCTCTGACATATCCTAAGGGAAGAACATTTGCATTGCAGTATTTCGTGCTAGAATATCTTCTTAGATGTCTACCAAGATCCTGTAATACAAAAGTCATTAAAAAAATATAACCATATCTATCGATCTATCGATCTATCTATCTATCTATCTATCTATCTATCTATCTATCTATCTATCTATCTATCTATCGATCTATCGATCTATCTATCGATCTATCTATCGATCGATCTATCGATCTATCTATCGATCGATCTATCGATCTATCGATCTGTCTATCTATCGATCTATCTTTCGATCGATCTATCGATCTATCTATCTATCTATCTATCTATCGATCTATCTATCTATCTATCTATCTATCGATCTATCGATCTATCGATCTATCGATCTATCGATCTATCGATCGATCTATCGATCTATCTATCGATCGATCTATCGATCTATCTATCGATCTATCTATCGATCTATCGATCTATCTATCTATCTATCTATCTATCTATCTATCTATCTATCTATCTATCTATCTATCTATCTATCTATCTATCTATCTATCTATCTATCTATCTATCTATCTATCTATCTATCTATCTAGCTATCTAGCTATCTATCTATCTATCTATCTATCTATCTATCTATCTATCTATCTATCTCTATACAGATACATAGAGAGCATTTGAGTCCGCCCTCTTCTGCCCTTGGTCTGTCAGTCATTTACAATCTCCATCCATGACCGCAAACTGCATGGGGTAATGGTTCTGTCTGCATCAGCCATTGGCTCTTTTTCCTTTTGAATGATGGCATTTTCTGAACAATTGTGTACATCCACCATCAAATGAGTTTGCTTCAGTATCAGGGCTGGTTGGCCCATCCTTTTGAATTTTCCTTTTTTTTGTAGTACCCCTTTCGCTGCTTCTTGTTTTATTGTCATGTTTAAGCATATAATAAAGCTCTCCTGGTAGTGCTAAAGGGTTACTTGCTCACAACTCAATCTCATCTGCTGTGCCACACATTCTACGTGGCCTCTTCCTATAAACCAAAAGATCATTATGGAATGCTGTTGTCCTTAGTATATCATTGTGTTACCATTCCAAGATTGCCAACATGTTGGTTCTAAATGTGGCAGCCATGCTTGAATTTTCAAACAAAGTTAGACTAATTGCAATACCTTTGCAAGACAGACACCTGCTGTGTTTTTTTATTATTGCAAACATATACCTGCCGTGCTTAGAAGTGAGTATGCCTTCTTTTTTTCTATTTACATTCTTTTTATTTACCGTGTACATGTTGTTGAGTTTGTGTATTTGTGTCAGAGGGTGAATGAAAAGATAAGTCTGTGGATTGATGAATGAATGCATAAACGCAAATATGAGTGACTGAGTGCGTGTATGATAACATATTGAGTGTCTACACTCACAAAAGGCACATTAATTCATAAGTACCAAGAAAGAGGGGGGTGGACCAGAAACTAATGGTGGTCCAGTACCCGTGCTCCTTGTGTTAATTCAAACTAAGGGTAACTGTTCCAAATCTGGGCGCAATCGTCACCCACAAAAAGGAGAAAGGGAAAAGAAGTGGAAAGTAAGAGCCTAGGTCTAAACCCCACAGAGTAGAGGCAAGTGCAAGTCTTGTTTCTTGCTGCCCTTTCACATCCCGAGGGGTGTCATGCTTCATCATCTGGCGTTGCTCCTCGTCGGGCCGGCGCTGCAGTGCCCTACGTGTCCCCCGAAGGGTCGCTTTGGCAGAGATCTTTTATTTGTATTGCCGTATGATGAGTGAGAGTGTGAGATAAAGGGTTCTGAGAGAAGAGTGAGTGAATGATAATTCACCCTGGTATCCCTTAGCTGGTTTTAAGTTTACTATATAGGTTCTATTGCCAGGTTAAAAAATCCATAGTTTGTGTGTTACTGATGGGGCATAATGTGCCTCAGTAACTTTCGGTCAACATGTTTCGCGCCGTTTGACTGGTCAGAACGATCCCTGGCACTTCTTCAGGACCAATGAAGTGAGTAGAAAGTAGGTAACAAAAGACCGTGAGTGGGTCAAGAACCCTTATCAGAAGGAACTGTCCATCCTTGTGCACAACTACAAGGTGGCTACAGCTTTGATTGGCTGCTCCTGTTGCAGCCTAGTCTAGAACAGTTAATTGCTCCATAGGCTAGTGCATGTAATTGCCCGCACCGTAATGGAGGTTGCCGTCGGGTGCTCTGTCTGCCAGCACCTTCCCCTTACAAGCCTGCCTGCTCATTGTCTTTTTTTTTACCCACTTTTTACTCACTTCATTGGTCCAGAAGAAGTGCCAGAGATCATTCTGACCAGTCAGACAGTGCTAACATGTTGACCAAAAGTTACTGAGACACATTATGCCCCATCTGTAATATACGACCTATGGGTTTTTTAACCTGGCAAGCGAACCTATATATTAAACTTAATTCACCCTGGTATCCATTAGCTGGTTTTATCATTCACTCACTCACCCTTCTCTCAGAACCCTTTATCTCACACCCTCACTCATCATAGCAGGACCAATAAAAGATCTCCGCTAAAGCGACCCCTCGGGGGACCCGTTGGGCATTGCAGTACCGGGCCTACGAGTAGAAACGCCTGATGATGAAGCATGAGGGCATCAAGAGACAAGACTTGCGCTTGCCTCTAGTCTGTGGGGTTTAGACCTACTTTCCACTTCTTTTCCCTTTCTCTTTTTTGTGAGTGACGATTGCACCCAGATTTGGAACAGTTACCCTTTGTTTGAATTAACATTAATTCATAAGCCAGACCTATTGGCATTGCCAATACATATTTTACCTTTCCTTCAGGAAGTCAGGAGCATTTTCTTCTTGCTTGAAAAGGAGCATCCTCAAATAATTTGTCTTGTGTGGTACAACTGATAACTCTCGATCACCAGTTCAACACATTAGTTTTTATTAAATGTAAAGCTCCTCAATTGTTTCTCTTACTACAAGTCTTTGACTAGGAATAAATCTTTGTTTCCCATTTTGATCTACGTCTTCCTGACAGTTTCTTTGATACGTGCAGTTGTTTTCTGCAAGAGTTAATATTATGGTACCACCATAATTCTGACCTCATCTACGTCTATTGGTGAGGATCCTACATCCTCATTCTATTTCTATTACAAACGTAGCAGCAGTGGAGAGATGTGACCAGCACAAAAACCTTCCCACAAGTGTGATCAGTAAGAAGAGCAGTATGTAAAATGTGCTACCACAGACTGCAGCCCTGCTGCAAAGAGGTTCAGCAGAGTACACTTCTAAAGCAATGACTTTTCCAATATCCAACAAGTGTCTGGAGCACAAAACTATTACAGTGGATACAATCACAACCTAATCTAATGGCTAAGAAAGCTTATTTATTGATAACAATGTCATGACTTTAGAACATGGCAGATACGATTTTTACAGCAAATGTAGTTCAGTAGTTACGAATGTGAAGATCATGTGAGTGGTACAAATATAGTAAAGCAACAGACAATGTAACTTGTACCTGTCCCTAATACAGGATAAGGGATATCAGAATGTAACCACAAAAAACAATGGTCCAGATATGACCAGCACAGCCAACATGTGTTTCGTCTTTCAATAAGACTTCCTCGGGCTAACTGATGCATAGTATAAATGTCTACTGGCTTGCAATTAGTTCGTCCACTAATATGATGTACATAAATTATATTAAGTCCATTACATTTCCAGAGAATAGGCCACCAGTGTTGAGGAGTATGAAGTCAATCAAACGTCTGCCACAATAAATATGGAAGATGCGATCAGTTTACGGGCAATGTGCAAGAACCCCCTTAACAAGAGGTAATATTTTCGAAGTCAGGATCCACGTCCGGGGCTTGTTTGCAATTCACAAAAACACCTTCAGGAAGGCAGGAATGAACATTGTCGTCCAGCTTGAAATAGGGCACCCTCAAAAAATTTGTCTTGGGTGGTACAACTGATGACTCTTGATCACCAGTTCAACACATTAGTTTTTATTATATTTAAAGTACTTCTGGTTGATTCTCTTACTACAAGTCTGAGAATAAGAATAAATCTTTGCCTCCCATTTTGATCTCCGTCTAAGTGATTGTCTGCTTTGATATGTGCCATCTCCAGTCATTTTCTGCAAGGGTTAATATAATGGTACCACCAAAATTTTGACCTCTTATACGACTTTTGGTGAGGATCTTACAACCTCATTCTATTTACAGGGGGTGATGCATGGGAGTCATTCTCAAAAGCTCTATGAAATATCTCCCCTATTTTAGACCGTAGGTCTCTCACTCTGCCTCCGAGATCTGTAAAGCCTTTATATGTGCAGCTTTTCCCTGTGCTCAAACCTTTTTAATTCCAAGGTGCAGATCTCCATGATGGTGCAGTTTGGGAAGCTTGGGTGTTGCACTGGGTCTGGGTTGTGTAATTTGTATTCACTGTGTGTAGTGTCAATGTATTTTCTATCATTGCTATTTCTGTTGTAGGTAAACCTCACTGCCAGTCCACTGATCTCTGTGACTGCCATGATTTTGCTGTTTGAATCCTCTCTTTTGTGTAAGCTTTTCTTTATATCGTGGTTGTTTGCCTTGTAACAAATCGTTTGATAAATCTTCGTTTGAAGCCATGAACTTCCTTTTCTAATCATTTCCTTCTTGTTCTCATGCTATACAAGTACTTTATGCCTCACCGCTCCTATAGCCTATCATATTTGTTGTTTCTCTTTTGGGTTTTCCCAGAACTTTCAGCCCTGCAAGCTTCTGTCGTGTTCTATCCTTTAAGCTTCAATATTAATGTTACAACTTTGCAAGTTCCAGTGCTGTTTGTTGGCTTCTGATTAGTAATAAGAAATTAGCACTAAATCTTCTATTTACATTTGGCATTATTTACCTTTTTATGCTTTTAACGCTTAGTTACAGAGAGCACCTGTCTTGTTGGGACTGAGAGTGTCTCTCTATACATCTATAAAGCCGCAAACAGTCATTATTTCCTTAAGTACCACTGACGTCCCCCTTGGGGGGTGTGGAGGACAGGCTGGTGGTGGGAGCACCTCATGTGCTTTGTCCATTGCGTTATTGAAATCCCTACCCCCATATCACCACCTGGAGGAACAGTTACAGATATTCAAATATTTGGATAGGAGTCCGCGTCATTTACATTGGGACCATATATGTTAATAAAGGTGTCTTGTTTACCATGCAGTATGCTCTGTACAGCTGGGAATCTGCCTGTGTCGTCTTTTAACAATCTGAGTAGAGTGAAGGGGACTCCTTTTTAGGTCTCGTGGCGATTACAGCGCACAGCGCTGTCTCGCCAGAGATCTATTGTTACTGACACAGCTTTCCAGGAGACAGCACCTGGCCGCGTGCATTTCCTCTCCGAGGAGGCGATGGGAGCGGGCCACGCGCACGCGAACGCGCTCGCTGTGGCCAGCTGCTGTCTCCTGGGAAGCTCCAACACCACACACGCATGCGCATACAGAGACACACACACACGAGCGCCCATGCACGCACGCACGCACATACAGACACCCCCCCACACATGCACACACACGCGCACACACACACGAGTGCACCGCCCCCCCCGCCGTCGCACACATACACACACACACGAGTGCACCGACCCCCCCCCCCCCCAGCTCTTTTGAACTTACCGGGCCAATCTCGGGGGACTCCGCTCTCAGCACGCCGCAGGGGCAGGCACCGGGCATGTGCCTCGTTCCCCCTCCGCAGAGTTCACGCTGCGGCTCTTGCCAGCTCCTTTCCCGGGGCTCCCTCTTATTATTATTATTATGCGTTCTTATATAGCGCTCGATTACCCGTAGGCATCTCGGCGCTTGCCTTGGGAACCCGTCCTGGCTTCCCCCAAGGTGAAAGCCAGGCATCCCGCCGCAGGGGGGCCGTAGTGGAGATTAAGCAGGCTAATGCCCAGAGCTGCAGAGTGTGAACCCATGATTCGAGTAGGCACCGAAACGAGAATTATCGAGTCCGTGGATATTTGGGCTCAAGACCCTGCCGCGTCGGGAATTGAACCCTGGTCCCGGGTCTGACCTCTGCTTCAGGGTCTGCCTCCTCTAACCAGTGAGCCACACTTCTCCCACTTCTCTTGGTCAAGGGAGCCCCGCAACACTTGCGCAACCTCCTGCTGGCGGCCCCGGGTCTCTCTACCGCGCACAGGAACCCCGGGCCGCGATACGCATTTACTCCGCCTGCCTCCTCTTCCGGTCCGGACGCGGCCCCGCCCCCGTCACAGGCGACATTGCCTGACTTCCGGTGCGTGCGCGGCGGGATTCCGGGGGCATTTTCTGCCACACAAACCTTGCCAATTTTTCACTCTCTACCCCGCCCGCTGCCCACGAAGGAGGCCCGGCCCCCAGTAGCGGGACCGGGTGCCAGAGTCCCGCTGCCCTGGGAGCGGAGACGCTGCCGACGGAGCCCCGGAGCAGCACGGAGACAGAGTGAAGTCCCCAAAAGGCCCGGTGAGTGCGGGCGTCTCGAGGCGGGGGCCCCAGTGTTCTTTAGAGGCCCCGTGGGGGCCCGGGCATACTCCTGGAGCGGCCCTGGAAGGCAGCGGGCCGCTCCCCCTTTAATTCCAGCAGCTCTGCGGGCACTGTTATTTCGAGTCCCCACAAGGGGGACTCCAACGTTTGGGGCATATTGGTTCAAAGCCCCGCAGGGGCTCCTGGCGCCATTATCATTTCGAGTCCCCCGAGCGGGACTCCAGCATCACGGGGGCAGTTGTGTTTGCTTTCTTAGCCCACAAGGGCTCCGTGGGCCATCATTGTACGAGGGGTGCGTCGGGGCACATTTCCGGTGCCCGCCCCCCTCCTGCTAAAGTGGTAGTGGCATTTGGTTATTTTAGAGCCCAGAGAGGCTCACAGCCCACCGTGCCTGAGGTGCTTCATCAGAGCTGTGTGAATAATAACAGCTGTGAGCCCGTGCCTGAGGTGCATCATCAGAGCTGTGTAGAGCTGTGTGAATAATAACAGCTGTGAGAGCAAGGAAAAGTCCTCCAGCCTCCAAGTCCAGCAGGCATCCAGGCAGCCAGGGTTGCAATTAGTGTTGCAATATTTAGCAATGCCAAAAGCTCAAACTTAATTACTGCGAGACCTATTGCATTGCAAATGCTTGTTTCATTAGAAGTACCCTACGGCTTAGGTTTAGTATAACGCTGCACATCTAAACAAGGCCATCTCTTTGCAATTAACTTTCTCCTTGGTTGGGATAGGTGCGTTTTTGCAGCATAGCGATCTCTATCTTAATTCTGTCTAGATATGCCACTACTTTACGTTTTACATGTGAGTTCAATCCCCCTTACATTGCTCATACGAAATCCAGTCTCATATGCTCATATTTGTATATTGCGTTTGTATAGGGTTGTAACAATGCTATGATTTTTTTTTTAAACCTATTTTATTTGTCAAGTTGCGCATGCATCGCAGGGCTCTGCGCACCAGAGACATCTGCAGAATCAAACCATATAGACATAGAGGCAATCGCCTTTTTCGATTAAGATACCTAAAGAAAACATACGAACAATACAAAATAATATAGAAAAAACCTCCCCAATTCCCTCGTCCCTTCTCCCCCTTTGATCGGACAAAGTCAGTATAGTCCTGTCCACAGCCTATATATATAACAAAAGAATCTTAGAATACTAGAATACACCCCACCTACCCCCCTCACACAGCATCTCCACAGGCCAATTATATACAAAGAAATCACCCCAATGGATGAGCCTCTGCTACAGCTGGCGGGTCCAACCACAGGCCCGATAATCTGCCACCGTTTCCAAATTTGGTAATGCTTGCGTGGGCACCCCCTGGCTACAAAAATAGGTTGTTTTAGCCCCATACAGAAGTCTAATCCATTCTTCCATGCGGCCACTGAAGGGGCCCGCGGCGCCTTCCACGCCTTGGCGATGTCCCGTTTCGCCAGTGTGAAACCCAGTTGCATGAGGTGTCGTTTGTAGACATTACCCCCTATCCCCTCCATAACATGAAGCAGGGCCAGCTGTGGCGTACGGGGAAGCCCCCACCCCAGGACCTCTGAGAGGCCGTGCAAATACCCCCCTCCAAAAGCGATCCAGGGTAGGGCACCGCCAAACGGTATGTATGAATGTGCCCTCCTCCCGACCGCATCGAAGACATTCTGGGGGAGCGATCAGCCCCGCCCGCCATAAGCACACCCGGGTAAAGTAGACCCTGTGTAGGTACTTAAATTGGACGAGGCGGAGTCGCATCGCTATGGCCACTCCCCGTGGAGCTGCCAAGGCCTCCGTCCAGTCCTCCTCCTCCAGTGCACCCACATCCTCTTCCCAGTCCCCCTGAATCTTCTGAAGCTTGGGGGAGCAATGAGTAACCAGGGATTGATAGATTCGGGAAATTTTCTTTTCCTTCAGGACCCCCCATAAAGACTTTCGATTCCAGCGTACTAAATTCGGGGAGAGACTCCAGACCCTCTAAGCTAGGGGACATGGTATGACGAAATTGAAGGTAACGATAAACTGTGACCATGGCATAAGGAATTCCCTCTGGAGGTCTTGGAAAGACTTGAGCGTTGAGCCCCTCATAACATCCCCCAGAACTGAAATAACGATTTCGGCCCATCCTCGGAAACCCTGCAAAGCCGCCAACTGGGGTAGGCGCCCATTATTCCAGAGGGGAGTTTTCCAAGTCAGGGTATTCCACCATCCCATTCGTCGTAATGCCTGTCTCCAAATCAGGAACACTACTAGCGTGGCCAAAGGCAATGCACCCCGCAACGGCGCTGAATACAAAATTGCATGTAGCGAGTGGCACCCCATTAGTTGCCCCTCAAGCGCATATGCCGGGTCTCCCCTATCGCCATACCACCACTCATTAAGGACCAGCAGGTGCGAGGCCTGGTATTACGAGAGAATGTCAGAGGACGCAAGCCCTCCACAGTAGGTGGACAGAAAGCATGTTCATAGAGCTACTCGCACCTTTCCCCCTCTCCCACAAAAATTGCCCGTGCGCAGCATTCACCAGCCGGACCCATCAGAGCGGGATCGGGTATGGGTGATTCTGTAACTGATAGAGGAGCCGGGGAAGTGCCACCATCTTGAATATCGCCGATCTACCATACAATGTCAGGGGCATAGGGGACCAGGACTTGAGGTCTGCATGAGCCCGCTCCCACACTGGGGCCAAGTTACGCTTCCAGGAGACTGCCGGCATGTCTGAGAGAAACACGCCCAAATATTTCAGTCCCTCCACCGCCAACTGAACCGAGGAAACCCACGTGCCCATTCTCGTCCGATCCCCTAGAGCCCATAATGTGGATTTGCGGCGGTTCATGTAAAGCCCCGATGTCTCCCGAAAGATCTGAATGATGCGCAGGGGCCGTGGCCCCGTCTTGTCAACTGCTGTAAGGAAGAAGAGAACACCGTCCACGTATAACGCGATCCTGTCGGACACGCCCGGAGCCCACTCGAAACCATGGACCTGCTCATCAGTGCGCACCCATGCCGCCAACGGCTCCATGACTACTGCGAACAAATATGGAGACAGGGACAGCCCTGCCGCGTGCCCCGTCCTATAGAAAAGGTGTATGAGGTCACACCTGCTACCCGCACGGAGGCCGTCAGATCCATGTACAGGAGTGTTGGATAAGAGAGGAAGCGCGGGCCAAGGTTAAGTCTGCGCAGCAATGCAAATAAGTATACCCAGCTCAGGGAATCAAACGTCCTATCTATGTCGGCCAAGAGAAGTGCACTTGCTGCCCCCATCTGCTGAATAGCCGCCACCGCCACGTGTGCCCGCCTAATGTTGTGTCTGGTTGCCCTCTGGGGCATAAATCTAGCCTGATCGGGGTGTACGAGGGCAGAAATGTGGGGCAGAAGGCGATTGGTCAATGCTTTGGCCAAGATTTTTGCCTCTACATTTAAGGGAGAGATGGGGCGATACGATGCATGTTGCTCAGGGGGCCGGCCGGGCTTATGAAACACCACCACCTCCGCATGCCTCCAGTTTGGGGGGAGCAAACCCCTCTCTGAGCCTCTTCCACCACCGCCCGATAGTGAGGGGCCAGCTGCACAGAGTAGCATCGGAAAAATTCACTTGGGAACCCATTGGGTCCCGGCGCCTTCCCGGGATTGAGCTCTCCCAGGGCCGTGCCCAACTCCTCGTCTGTCAGAGGCAGCTCCAACTGATCCCGCATCTCAGAGGACACTGTTTTGGGTGGTAAGTCAGTTATGAATTTATCTATGGTGGGCTCTGACGAGCATTCCTGGGGGGGCATAAAGATCCGCATCATATGCGGCGAAGCTGTCTGCTATGGCCGGGGGATCCGTGATCGGCGTTCCTGCCCGGTCCAGAATACCCGGAAGGGCCTGGGAATCGAAGGTGCCCTGACAAAGTCAGTGCAGCATCTTGCTGGACTTGTCCCCACATTAGTAGACCCAGCTACGCGTCGCCAGCCAGACTTGACGGGCTTCGTCCATCAGAAGAGCCTCACAAGTCTGTTGAGCCAGGAGTAGTTGTCTCCTAAGCTGACCCCCTACCGCCTCCCGACTCCGACGCTCGAGTGCCTCTATGTCTGCTTCTGCACGATTCAGTTCCTCCCTGCGCTTCCCACGCGCTGCCGCGCACCAGGAGATGTCTACCCCCCTCAGTGTGGGTTTCAGCGCCTCCCATAGAGTCTCGACTCTAGAGACAGACCCCACATTAAACGTTAAGTAATGATCAATTGCTTCGCTTATATGTGCCCCGTAGTCATCATTCTGTAAATGCCAAACAGAGAGGCGCCTCCGGAACGGTTGCCTCCCCCTGCCTATATGGAGCTCAAGAGACACCAGGAAATGATCCGAGACGCCGCGGGGCAGAATCTCCGCCGACACCACCCTACCAACCGCCAAGAGGTAGTCGATTCTGGAAAATGACTTGTGAACCGCCAAAAGGTAGGTGAATTCCCAGCTATCACCATGAAAGCACCACCATACATCAACCCAGTCAAGACCTGTCACCAATGAATGCAGTTTCGTGAGATGGCTACTCTCGGAGCTACCCCTAGCTCTACACCTATCCCTGGCCAGATCCATAACATTATTCCAGTCCTCACCCACCACGAATAGCACATCCGGTATATCTGCCCATAGGGTGAGGAGTCTCTCTACCAGAGTCCATTGTAGGGGGGGAGCATAGACACTGCCCAACAACAGGGGGTCCTCCCCAATCTTGCCCCGGATAAACAAATAGCGCCCCTGTGTGTCGGTCCACTGTTGTACATGTGTATAGGGGACCCTGCGGTGCACCAGGATCGCTACCCCCGTGAACCCCTCCTAAAGCTGGCATGAAAGACCTGTTGAATCCCATATCGCTGCAAGCAGAGGGCCTTCGTACCCATAAGGTGTGTTTCTTGCAACATAAGGATATCGGCCCAGACCGCTTGGCCTGGTGGAGTATGGCCCACGTTTGATTTTGTCCAGAGCCCTGCGCACATTCCAGCTAAGAATGCGGAGTACCCGGGGTTATCTGTCCTCTGTTGTGCATACTAGCCATGAGGGAGCGCATCTACTAGCATAACAGGCAGTAGGCTGTGTCGGTGTATATGTGGAGAGCAACGGACCCTTAGTGGAAGTGCGACTTGTGAACATAAACAACCCCACCCAACAAACACCCCACCCCATACCTCAAGAACACTGAAGCATCTGTTGCAGCGGATCTGGCCCTCAATCCCCAACAGGGGACGGCAACCGCCCTGATCAGTGGATCCCCAACTTACAGCCCATGTCCTCTGGGCGCGTCTCCCGCCAGCATGGGCCTGGTGTAAAAATCAGCCCACATTAGGACTCCCCAGATGAACATTCAACAGTCCAAGACTCTGTTACCCTTCTGCTGCTGTCCCCGGGGACATCTCTGGGACATCTCGCTCGATGAGGAGTCAGACTCTATTCCAGGCGGCATGTGCGCCCTCACCCTTACTGTTTCATCCGTCCATTTGAAGACCTCCTCCGGGGTGTCAAAGAAGTGAGTGCAGGAACGATACACCACCCGCAGGTGGGCTGGAAACAGGAGGGCGTATGGGAGCTTGAGGTCCCTCAGGCGGGCCTTCGCAGCGATGAATGATTGGCGCTGTTGCTGCACTTGCCGCGTGTAATCAGGGAAGATGAGAATGCGTACATTGTCATAGAGCAGGGGTTCTTTGGCCCGGGCCTGCTTCAATATTGCGTCGCAATCAAGGTAATTAAAAAGTTTTGGTATAACTGGCCGCGGGCGAGCCCCCGGCGGGGGCTTCAGCATGAGCGCCCTGTGGGCCCGCTCCTCAACAAAACACCGGGACATGGCCTCCAGAGGAAGCCAGCTCTCCAGCTATTGTGTAAGGAAGGGTTCTATGTTGCCCTCCTCGCAGCCCTCCTGAAACCCAACAAATCAAAGATTATTGCATCGGGCCCGTCCCTCCGTATCCTCCACTCATAGTGCAAGCCCCTTCTGAACAGACTCAATAGTAGCCACCTTCTGCTACAATAAAATGACATCATTCTCTAGTTCAGAGATACGGGTCTCAGCTTCGGTGATGCGTGACACTGCGTTGCGCAAATCTTGCCGCAACAGCATGACGTCTGACCCCACTGCCCCAATTTTGGCATCCAACATGTTCTTGGATTGGATGATAGCAGCCATGAGCGCTGCATTGTCTGGTACAGCCCCGACTGGCCCCCGGAAGCCCCAGCCGCCGCTCCCTGACCAGTGAATTTATCTATGGAGTCTTGCTTTGTTGAGCCACTGCCACCTTTGTGCCTCATCATGACTGCCACTGGACTCCCCACGCAGACCTGGGATGAACAGGGGAAGGTGCAAGAGCGGAAATCACCCAGCGATGAGCTTTCACGGTCCGACCTGACCGCCGAACAGGAGCCTGTGAGGAGCTGCCCCGGGACCAGGGCCAGCGAGCCACCCCAGGTGCCACGCCTTGCCAGACCTCACTAGAGGCTCTCAGCAGCTCACACGCGGTCCGACTGACCAACGAAGCAACAGCGCTCTGGGTCAATATGAAGGGCCCTCACACGCCCGCGGTCCCCCAAGTCCGCGACCTCTGCGGGGCACGCTTTCCCCAGGCTGCGCACCCCGCGGCGTGTAACGAAAATCACCCGTCTCAGGGACCTGGGAGGCACCCACGCGGTCCGATCGGCCACCGATATGGACACCCCCTAAGGCCCGGGAGGATTCGGGGGGGGAGGGAAGAAAGCTCATATCCACTGAGGCCCCAGGCGGGTCTAGAGGCCCCCCAGCCAACACCCTGACACCTTGCTGCTCACTCAGCCTCCCCCCCCGCGCGGCCCGATTGTGCCGCGGATCCCCCACTGCAGTACAGGAGAGCAAATCCGGCCGTATCCAATCCACAGGCCACCCTCGCTACCGGCCGCCACCGCTGCCAAAGCACTCACCGTCGGAGCAACATGAAGTGGGCGCGTGCCAGGGGACCCGATCACGGGCCGCAGGTCCCACTCCCCAGCACAACACCTCACCTTCGCGGCCCGATCTAGCCGCCGGGCCTCCCAGTCGGGCTCCGTTGCAGGTCGCGTCTCGGAGCGGCGGTCAATTCCCCACCATCTATCTCAGCCCTTCAGATGTTTCCGGGGCACGTCGTTCCACTCTCCACACTGGTAGACAGGGCCAAGGCCGCCCCTCTCACTTCGGCCACTTCCAGCAGTCTCGAGCGCGACGTCCCGGCTCCACCGCCGGCAGCTAGGCCGCTCCCCCTCAAGGCCTCGCACCGGCCGAGGCTCGATCACTTTGTCACCAACCATCGTAGGTGCCCTAAAACTACGCAGGTGCGACACTGCGGATATCCCGATGCTGCAGAGTCGTCGCAGTGGTCACTCGAGCATGGGGGGAATCAGGATAATTGAAGGATATATGGCGGGCTGGACATAGCTCGCTCAGCACACGTCCGCCATGCTGGCTTGCCAAGCCACGCCCCACAATGCTATGATTTTGACAAAAATACACTCAGCTCATGCCTTAAATGTACACGTGTGTAATAAAGACGCATGTGTGTCTGCACATTTAACTAGTGTAGAACAGTAACAAAATTACTGTTAAGTTGCCCCTCACCTGTACTAGAATCCCGATCACGTCATAACTTATTTAGCAGAAACCCTTAACAGAGCATCAATATGACCTTTTGGGTATTTTCCTGGGGATGCAAGTCTGGGCACTCTGCCTAAGAGTACAAGGGGTCAGAAGGTTCGTTATATAGCCTGCAGTCCGTATTTTTTGGGCATAGTGACCATATAGGACATGTTGAGGGAAGCTCTCAAGTGCCTGACACAAATTGGCACTGTAACTGGCAGGGTCTTCTGTGTTTGTCAAGTAGTCTAAAACACTAGAGACCAGGGTGCCTGAATAAATATGAACACGGGAAGAATGAGTTTATGGCCTCAGTCACAAGTTCACAACAGTTCATCAGCTTTACTAAAGGAAGGAGTGTTCTTACTTCACACTGCTCAGTTGTTCAGTTGCGGAGTAAGCATTGCTGTCTCCTGACCAGTCCTATTTGAGTAGTTTCTCTTTTTTACACACTTTCCATAGTCTGCATTTTGTTTTGATTGAGATATGCTCAGTCCAGGCCTACTGTACTAGAAGTGTAAAATCTGGCAAAATGAAAATACTATTGCATTTACTTAAGAGTTCTTTATTCTCCCTTGATATCTTTAGCAAAGTATCTAGGTCACGGACGATGGCAAGGTGGGAACTTATAGGCCAGGCATGAGCTCTAACAACTACAGACCAGTGAGCTCTTTCCACTGTGCATTGGCAGGAGATATTGTATGCCTCAAATAGAGTTATTAACATTTTCTCCACATAGGACTCACGCCTACTGGTGTTTATTGATTCGTGCAGCTCAAGGATATGGAGATTATTTGGTTGTAACCTTGTTCTTGAACAGATGGAGAATTTGCTCCATGTCATACAGCTTCCCCACTTTTTCATTTCTGTCATCTGCCACATCTAATATACGCTGCACCGCATCTGTTAGGCAATGTTCCTGTTTGGCTGTTTTAGAGTTCGTGAGATCCATCCTGGTGATGACAGAATCAACTTTGGAGTCTTTGGAGGATAAATCAAATGTCAAGCGTGACCCTTAATTGAGTGACGTCCCCTAGTCACAGCAAAGTCCCAAAACTTGGGTTAACAAATTCAAAAAGTTCCAAAGAAAACGGTTCAAATTAGATGAAGATTCAAAATGCGTTTATTCGCATTATAACGTTTGTGGAATTAATTCACAACAGCATTCAAAATAATCCAATCTTTGAATTAGTACTTCATTTTCCAAATCAATACTTTGTTGTCCAATGCATTTCGGCTAGGGTAGCCTTCATCGGGGACCGGATTCTACTAATTAAATGATCACAATCAGTGTACATCAGGGACCAATTCTCAAGTGCATTCTCAAATACATTCTCAAATCAATCTCAAATTATCAGGTAAAGTTGCATTTATCAATTGAATGAATGAAATGTACATGTAGCTAAAACTAAAAAAACGAAAAAACGATGATTTTAACCCTCCACCACAGTGAACTTTCGAAATGCGTGCGCCCTCTTCTCATTGAACCCGAAAGGATTTTAATACTCACTTCGTGAAGCAATGTGTGATCTCTTAGTTAGAATCCCCGCTCACGGGCAAACACGGTATATTCAACCGGCATGTCGGAAACAGTTAGTCCTCTGTTTGGTAAACAGTGAAAGTGGACTTATGCTTATCGTGTTATGGCGGCCATATTGAAATGGTTTAAAAACGAAAAACGGATCTTAGATAACTTATGGTAGGTAATATACCTGAACGTGGTGTATTGTGTGTAACACTTGGTAATATGCAAAGGTAATTATGTGAGCTTAAAGGAGGTGGATATAATCGCAAGCCTGTGAGAAATCTATGTTGAACCTCCTGAAGTTAATGAAAAGTGAAAACAGACTAAAATGACTCTGGCTTACATTCTACTCATCTCAATTGTGTGAGGAAAGTTAAACAAAATAACAATGATAATAATAATAAAGGTAAATCATCATTCTACACATGAATAATATGTATTCAATACAAAATGTTCGAATGTGGCAAGAGAAGAAACATCATGCTCAGTATCATATGGTACTTAATAGTGTTCATCATAAGTAACAATTAAACTCAATCCGGTCATTCATCCCGGTGGGTTTTAAAGTTTCCAATTTGAAAATCCAAAAGTTCTCACGTTGCAACAGGTTCTTGTGGTTGTCAATTCCCTCTCGTTTTTTCACTATTTCTAGGACCGTGAACCTCAGTTGGCTAATGTTATGAGAAGCTTCACCAAAGTGGGAAGCAACAGTTGATTTCAATTGTTTGTTGTGAATGTTTGATTTGTGTTCGTATAATCTTGTTTTGATTTTTCTCTCAGTTTTTCCCACGTAGCCCTGACCACAGGGACATTTCAACAGATATATAACGTTCATAGAGTCACAAGTAGCTGACACACGTAGTTTTATTTTGTATCCTTTACTCGGATGGGTGATGATGTTCCCTCTGATGATACAATTACAGTGGCTGCAATTGTGGCAAGGTAATGTGCCATGGAATGTTTGTTCTGTATCATCTAACCTTTGTTTGATCATGTGTCCCAAGTTTATTCCCCTTTGGTAGGCAAATAATGGTGTCTCTTTGAAGATATTGTTAAAGTCAATTTCTTGTGATAGTATTGACCAGTGTCGTTTGATTATACTTTTGAATGTTTTACTCTTGGTCGAGTATTTTGACACAACAACCATTCTGGTGTTTTCCTTTTTAGGTGTTTGAATTAATAAATCATTCCTTTTTTTTAGGGCACATCTCTGTTTGGCTTCATCCAATATATTCTGTGGATAACCTCTGTTTTTGAATCTTAATTCCATCTCTTGTATTCTCGTTTCTAGTGTCTCAGGGGATGACACAATCCTTTTTACCCTGATCATCTGCGAGTATGGTAGATGAATTTTCAAAGAGTTATTGTGAAAGCTGTTGTGATGTAATAGGTTGTTTCGATCTGTCATTTTCCGGTAAACGTCTGTAATGAACTGTGATCCCTTTCTCTGTATTTCTACATCCAAAAATGTAATCTTGTTAGCATCGATTTCCGATGTAAATTGGATGCGCTCATCACGTCTATTGAGTTCATGTATGGCTGCTTTGAGTTCAAGTTCTGATCCAGTCCATATGATGAACATGTCATCTATATATCTCAGAATTAATTTGGTGTTAGATCTCCATGGTTCTTGGTTCAATATGTATTTAGTCTCGAAGCTCTCCATGTATATGTTTGCATAGGAAGGTGCTGCCGAATTTCCCATGGCAGTCCCAGTCAGCTGTAGGTAAAACTTATCCTTCCATTTGAAATAACTGTAGAAGAGGGTGAAATGGAGTATTTCCATCAGGAAAACTTTAAAATCCAGATCTATGTCTGTGTTGAGCAAGGTCTGTTCAATTGCCTCAATACCATCGTGATGAGGTATCGATGTGTACAATGATTTAACATCCATACTACATAGCGTAATCTGTTCGTCTTCCTCGATTTTTACCATTCTCAATTTCTCTAAAAAGTGGGTCGTGTCCTTCGTAAATGTTTTCATCCTCACCACACTGTGTTGTAGATATCTGTCCAACAGTTGACCTATTGGTTGATGTATGCTCCCGACTGTTGACACAATGGGTCGAAAAGGAGGGTGTTCCAAATCCTTATGTATTTTAGGTAACATATGTATTACCGGGCTTCTAGGATTGTTTGTAATCAAGAATTTCCTTGTCCTGTCATTGATCACTCCATCGTTATATGCTTTGTTAATGATCTCGTTGAGATCCTTTACAAATTGATCAGTTGGATTATGATCCAAAAGTTGGTAGACCTGTTCATCTCCTAGGTGATTCTCCACCTCTTGTTCATAGTGTGAAATGTTCATTATAACTATGGCTCCTCCTTTATCAGCTTTCTGACAAATGATGTGTGGGTTCTTGGCTATTTTCTGAAGATCATCCATTTGATTCTTTGTGAGATTGTTTCGCCTGGAGTTTCTTTTATAACTCAGTTTTGATAGTTCCATTTTCACAAGATTTTCAAACGTATCTAATGTCTTATGTGACATGGGTGACTCATATGTGCTATGTGGAGTTAGTCCCAACAGTTGATCCGTTTTTGTTCCACTTTTGTCGGTCACTACATTATCAAAAAAATGTCTCAAGCGTAATTTTCTCATCAGTTTATAAAAGCTGACCTCCAATTCAAGTCTATCTGTTTCAGTTGTTGGTACAAAAGCCATTCCTTTCTGTAACGTCTCCATGGAAATGTAATCCAATTTAACATCAGAGATGTTAATCACCAAGTTATTTAGGTCATGGTTTTCTTGGGTTTGTCCTTCTTCCTTTCTGCCGCTACACTCCTGGTATTTGGTGGATCTGTTTCTCTTCCCTTTGCCCCTCCTGGGTCTTCTTTTTCTCGTTGGCCCTCCTCTAAAAAAGGCTCCTCTCTATTTCTTTGTGTCAAATTTTGACCAGATCCCGAACTTTCTGGGAATTGTTCTTGTTGTGGTTGTTGTTGCCGGGGTCGGCCGGTGGTTTTTGGTCTTGTTGATTGGTCACTGCCAGTTGATGACGTATCCGTGCTTTGAGTGTATGGTTTGTTTTGTCTACGGCGGGCATACACCTCTGCCCAGGTGTATACCTCCCCGAGCTTGTAGTCCACGGTATCACGTCGAAGTTTTCTGATTTTCCTGTCGTTGACCTCCTGGGTGTGTTTGTTCAATTGAACATTGATATTGTCCAAAATCTTTTTCCAATTCTCTGGAGGTGTGTTCTTACTCAGTTCCTCGGTTACAGTTTCAATTTCTTTTTGTAACTCCTCTAAGATAGTTGACAATTCTTCTATAATTAATAGGATGAGGTCCAAAGAACATTTATTCAGGATGGCGAACCACTTATCTTTGAATTTCAGTGAATTTTTACAAAGTGAGGGCTTGAGAGCTATCCTCAAACCCCGAGGAATTCGAAGTGCTCGGTGATATTTCACCAGTGTGCTGGCATGGAGTCTTTGATTGATTGCCTTTTTCGAAAGGTAAAGTAATTGCCTGATATTTTGTTCCTTGTTCTTGGGGGAAGTAGTCTCTGATGTATCCTCTTGGATCAAAGAATAAATACGACTCGCTTCGCTGGCTGTGAAACCAAATGTTTCGGCTCGTTGATCAGTGATATTCAATATTTCATCATATTGCATTTTGTTGTAGGTGCTAAGCGAATGGATCAGGAGAATTATGAAAGCAAAATGGATTGTTTCGCTTGCACACTGTTTTGTGCTTATTAAACCAGTTGTGGCGTGCTCTAGGGTGTACCCTCCTTCAAGGTACTAGTAAATCAAATGTCAAGCGTGACCCTTAATTGAGTGACGTCCCCTTGTCACAGCAAAGTCCCAAAACTTGGGTTAACAAATTCAAAAAGTTCCAAAGAAAACGGTTCAAATTAGATGAAGATTCAAAATGCGTTTATTCGCATTATAACGTTTGTGGAATTAATTCACAACAGCATTCAAAATAATCCAATCTTTGAATTAGTACTTCATTTTCCAAATCAATACTTTGTTGTCCAATGCATTTCGGCTAGGGTAGCCTTCATCGGGGACCGGATTCTACAAATTAAATGATCACAATCAGTGTACATCAGGGACCAATTCTCAAGTGCATTCTCAAATACATTCTCAAATCAATCTCAAATTATCAGGTAAAGCACGCCACAACTGGTTTAATAAGCACAAAACAGTGTGCAAGCGAAACAATCCATTTTGTCTTTGTAGGATAAACAACTCTGCAGTGTTTTCAGGAGCGTTTTAACATTGTGATCCTTTTCCTGCAACACTGTGTCCGTATTCCCAATGCTCATCATTAGCAATCATTTATCTGTCCTCTTTGTGATTCATAGTTATCTTGGATTGCTTATTCTCATTCTTGCCCGTGTTCACTTTCGAAGTCCGGACCGGAGAAGCACGTATATTGATTTTTATCACCCCATGTGTTAGAAGAACGGTTGCGAAATTGACCCTTCCCCCGACCCCCCTCCCCCCACCACCACTTGTCTTGTCTTCCCAGGCAGGCAATATTGAGTTCTCATCCACACCAATGATGTCAGGGTCATCACCTTATACCTCCATTTTACAGGTGCTTGGGAAGATTGTGTGTCACAGTGATTTTTTTTCAGGTAATGGTGGCATGTAGCAGGGGCAGCCCATTTATTTGGAGGTGATGGAGGTCCCACCTTCATCCTCATCCTCATCCCACCTCGTGGGGGTGGGATGGGATTGTGGGAAGAGCATGTTTAAAAGCATTTACAAAATCATATAGTTTACTGTGGGAAGTGCCTTACTGTAGATCATTGTCGTATCTCACTTGAGTTGTGCTGACCTCAGTATCCTGCTACAGTGTCTCCTGTAGCCTTCTCCTCAACTCTTCCCCAGCCAGTCTCCCAGATCCATGGGTCCCCTTTCTTCGGCAGCGGGCCATAACCCCACCACTCTACAGGGCGATTGATATGGTAGCTGGCCCCTGGTCGAAGAGCCAGGTCCTGAGTCTGTCGTAGATTGGTTGGGAGAGTGTTCTTGGCGGCAAGGTAGGAGAAGGATCTTCCGCCGGCTGTGGTTTTCCGGATCCGAGGGACTGTGGCGAGGGTGAGGTTGGCGGAGCAGAGGTTTCGGGTGGGGGTGTGGAAGTTGAGTCGGTTGTTGAGGTAGGTGGGTCCGGTGTTGTGTAGTGCTTTGTGTGCATGGATGAGGAGTTTGAAGGTGATCCTCTTGTTGACGGGGAGCCAGTGCAGGCCTCTCAGGTGGGGTGTCATGTGGCTGCGGCGGGGGACGTCAAGGATCATTCGAACCGAGGCTTTCTGGATTCGTTGTAGTCGTCTCAGGAGCTTGTTTGTAGTTCCTGAGTAGAGGGCGTTCCCGTAGTCTAGTCTGCTGGTGATGAGGGCCTGGGTGACGGTTTTTCTAGTGCCGGTGGGGATCCATTTGAAGATTCTGCGGAGCATTCGGATGGTGTTGAAGCAGGACGCGGAGACGGCGCTGACTTGCCTGGTCATGGAGATGGTGGAGTCGAGGATGACCCCCAGGTTGCGTGCGTGGTCTGTGGGTTCCAGGGCTGCGCCTAGCGATGTGGGCCACCAGGAGTCGTCCCAGGCTGTTGGGGTGGGTCCGAGGATGAGGACCTCCGTCTTGTCTGAGTTCAGCTTCAGTCTGCTGTCCTTCATCCAGTCGGCTGCGGCCTTCATTCCTCTGTGGAGGTTGGCTTTGGCGGTGTGGGGGTCTTCGGTGAGGGATATGATCAGCTGGGTGTCTTCGGCGTAGATGATGTTGAGGTTATGTTGTCGTGCGATGTGGGCGAGTGGTGCCATGTAGATAATGAACAGCGTCAGGCTGTGGGAGGATCCCTGTGGGACGCCGCAGATGATCTCAGTGGATTTTGAGCGGAAGGGTGGGAGGCGGACGCTCTGGGTTCTGCCGGAGAGGAAGGATGTGGTCCAGGCCAGGGTCTTCTCTTGAATTCCGGCGTCATGGAGGCGTGCTGATACGGTGTGGTGGCAGACTGTGTCAAAGGCTGCTAATAGGTTCAGGAGGATGAGGGCGGCTGTTTCTCCTTTGTCCATCAGGATCCTGATGTCGTCAGTAGCGGCGATAAGGACGGTCTCGGTGCTGTGGTTGCTGCGAAAACTGGATTGGGAGGGGTCCAGGATGTTGTTGTCTTCGAGGTAGTAGGTTAGCTGTTTGTTGACAATCTTCTCTGTCACTTTTGCCAGGAACGGGAGCAGAGAGATGGGCCAGAAGTTCTTGAGGTCCTTGGCTTCTTCAAAAGGGTGTTGATCTCGGCGTGCTTCCAGCTTTCCAGGAAGGTTGCTGTCTCGAAGGAACTGTTGATTGTTTTTCGGAGTTGGGGCACGATGGTTGTGCTGGCTTTGTTGAAGACGTGGTGAGGGCAGAGGTCAGATGGGGATCCGGAGTGGATGGAGTTCATGGTTTTGATGGTGTCTTCGTTGCTGACGTTGGACCAGGCGGTCAGGCGGCTGGTGCGGGTGGTGGTCGCAGGGGTGGTGGACTCGGTGGTGGGTGCGGGGGTGTCGGAGTTGAAGCTGACGTGGATGTCTGTAATCTTGCGATGAAAGAAGGCAGCCAGGGAGTCGCTCAGGTCTTGTGATGGTGGGATGTCGTTAGTGTTGGAGCTGGGGCTGAAGAGCTCTTTGGTGTTGTGCACATTGTTGTCTAGGCAGTCCTTGAAGGCGGTCCTCTTGGCGGTCCTGATGAGTTGGTGGTCCTGCGGGTGGCGCTTTTGAAGGCTTTGTGGTTTTCTGGTGTTCGGTCGTGGAGCCATTTCTTCTCCAGCTTCCGACAGGTGTGCTTGGAGATCCGGAGGTCTTCGGTGAACCAGGTGACTTTCTTGTTGGTGTGGCTAGTTATGGCGGTCTTGAGAGGGGCGAGGGTGTTGGAGCAGTTGTTGATCCACTGTGTGAGGTTGGTTGCGGCGGTGTCCGGGTCGGTGGGTGGTCTCCGGGCGAGGGTGGTCGTTAGTTGGTCCTCGGTAACCTTGCCCCAGCAGCGGCGCGGCAGCAGTTGGGTGCGGTGGTGTGTGGTGGGTTTCCTGAAGGTGAAGTGGACGCATCTGTGGTCGGTCCAGTGGGGTTTGGAGGTGTAGTTGAAGGAGACGTGGGGACTTGCGGAGAAGATGGGGTCAAGTGTGTGTCCAGCGGCGTGGGTGGGTGTCGTCACGAGCTGTTTGAGTCTGAGGTTGGCGACGTTGTCGATCAGGGCGGTGGAGTTGGCGTCGTTGTTGTTCTCGAGGTGGAAGTTAGGTCCCCGAGGAGGATGTGGAGGCGAGGGCGTGGGTGCTGATGAGGTCGGTGATGGGGTCGCTGAACTGTGGCCGTGGTCCGGGAGATCTGTGGATGAGTGTTCCTCTGAGGTGGTGTTCAGCCAGGTCTCTGTCAGGAAGGCGACATCGGGGTCGGTGGAGTCTAGGAGGTCCCAGAGTTCGATGGCGTGTTTGCGAGCGGAGCGAGTGTTGAGGAGGATGCAGCGGAGGTGGTTGGGTTCTTTGGCTGGTGTTTTGGTGGGCTGGATGCTGGTGTAGCTGCAGTTCCGGCAGGCGAGGGCCCTTGGGTGCGATTCGGGGTGGCTCGGTAGCAGGGGTGGTCTCGTTCGGTGTTGAGTGCGTGGCGGGTGCTGGAGTCGTAGCGCAGTCTGGAGTTGCGGGTGGGGCGGGGTCCAGGGGTTCTGGTGCTGGGCGTGGACCAGGCGCAGACGGGCTCAGACGGGCTTGCCTTTGGCCTGCCAGCGGCGCCACCGCTGCGCGCGTCCGCTGTGCTTCCGCGCGGCGCCCTCCATAAGAGGCGAAGTGGGAGGTAGGAGCAGCTGGGAGGCGGGAGCGGGGCGGCCAATGGGCGAGGGCAGTGGGCACAGAAGTCAAAAGGGAGCGGGGCCGCAGGGGAGCAGCGGCGGAAAGCGGAGAGCCGCAAACGGAGGGGAAAAGAACAAAAAATGATACAGCTAGGAATGGGGGAGAACAGAGCAACCAACCAAAAAACAACATAACAGGTGCCAGGGGCTCACCAGCGGAGAACCCTTGGCAGCAGCAGTAGAGGGACAGTCACTGGCCACCAGGAGGAGCCGTGCAGCGTGGGGAGCGACCAGAGGTCAGGTCGCACTCACTGCCGCGCGGCGCCCTCCATAAGAGGCCAAGTGGGAGGGAGGAGCAGCTGTGAGGCAGGAGCGGGGTGGCCAATGGGCGAGGGCAGTGGGTACAGAAGGCAAAAGGGGGCGGGCCGCAGGGGGGCAGCGGTGGGAAGCGGAGGGGGCACAGGGGGCACAGGGGGCAAGGGCGAAAACGAGCGGCAAACAGAGGGGAAATGAACACAAAATTATACAGCCAGGAATGGGGGAGAACTGAGCAACAAACCAAAAAACAACAGAACAGGCGCCAGGGGCTCACCAGCGGAGAACCCTTGGCAGCAGCAGCAGAGGGGCAGTCACGGGCCACCAGGAGGAGTTGTGCGGCGTGGGGAGCGACCAGAGGTCAGATAACATAATATACACAGTGTATTTGTGCTTTAAACATTAACCTTACAATCATCTGCACAGAGACTATACTTACTATACAGGCAAGTGTTACCAATCAGTGCAGCTGTGTTGTGTGCTTATTTATTTATTTATTTCATTTATAAAGCGCTCTATCACCTAGCAGGCATCCTGGCGCTAGCATACTCAGAATACAGTTTATAAGTGTGCTGACAACCAAATTATTTAGACTTTGGGGAACAACCAAGTTTTTAGTCTCTTTCTAAAAGGAAGGAGATCGCTGACTTGTCTCAGTTCTAGTGGAAGTTCATTCCAGAGTCTGGCAGCCGCTACGCCGAAAGTTCTGCCGCCCGATTTTGCTTTCCTGACTCTCGGTATTTTCACCAGTCTCGCCGATGAGGAGCGAAGGCTTCTTGCTGGAACATACCATTCAAACTTTATCCGCATGGCAGCAGGTCCAGACCCATGCAGAGCTTTGAACACTAGACAGAGAGACTTAAACTGAATTCTCTGTCTCAGTGGAAGCCAATGCAGCTCCGCTAAGGCCGATGAGGAAGAAGAACCTCTAAGCCATCCTAGGGCAAGCTTGGCTGCCGTTGACTGAATCCTCTGAAGACTATCCAGAAGATATTTCGGAGACTCTTAACAGTAAAGCATTACAGCAGTCTAACCTGCTTAAAATGGTACTTTGTACCACTAGCACATGTGCGTGAAGAGGCAGCAGGGGGAAGATTTTTCCGTAAGGTCCTAATAATGGCAAAACAGCCTCCCACCGTTTTGGTAACCTGAGCCTCCATTGTGAGTTTGTTGTTGAACATAACGCCCAGGTTAGGAACCTTCTCTACCGGACTCACTGCCGTCAATGTATCTGGTGGCCAGAAGTTACCAGGCAGCACAGAACGAACCTTACCCAATGAGCAGTAGAGCACCTCGATCTTTCTCACATTAAACTGCAGAGAGTTTTGCCTCAACCAAAGGGCCATGGTACGCAGGCAGCCATGAAACTCTTCCAAAGATGTCGACTGATCTCCCTCTAAGGAGAGAATCAGCTGTGTGTCATCTGCATAATTTACGATGTCAGTGGCGGTTTTACCATTAGGGCGGTGGGGTGTTGCCCCACCTATTATTATTGGTACGATTTAAACTTTCAAGCTTTTTAAAAAAAGAACATATTTTAGAAGTTTGAAAGTTGAAAATATTGCCAAATTCATAAATTATTTATTTATTTATTTTTCTCGTGCGAGTCCCATGGCTGAGGCGCGTCATGTCACGTGACACGAGCTGAGCGGCGCGCACTGTCAGGAATGAGTGATTGCGGCTATGGGACGACAGCAGTGCGCATGTTGGGTTTGACCGGCTGTTGGAACCCAACATGCGCAGCAATGCTTTTCTGCCAGAAACATATTGTGACAGGGGGCTGGGCCGAAATCGCCGTCCCCAGTAGTAAGAAAATGAGCGGCGAGTTTGCCTGCTCCCACATGCCAATCCAGGCGCTCTCTAGCGTCTGTATTGGCTGCCGCTGCTCGTGTAGAGCGCAATTTAGTTACAGAGCCAGTAGGCACTGCGGGAGGGGGGAGGGCGTAACAACAGACTGCCAATAACTGTAATGGCTTAGTGTTAAGCCATTTCTTCTGTTAATGCTGGGCAAATAAGAAGTCACCCTTGACCCTAGTCTAGTCTGCCCTGGGCACGCACGAGTAGTCTAGTCTAGTCGAGACGAGACGGGAGAGAGGAGAGACTCAGACAGGCTAACTGTGAGGCACAGCCCAGGTCCGTGACACGACACGAGCCATAATCATCACCAGCAACTCGATCACCAGATCTCAGCATTTCGTACAGATAGTAGGGTACTACTACTACTCACTCAGTCAGTGCTCCAGTCCCCATTTTTATTGCGTAAGTAAGTTAGCACTCAGGTTTGTTGTGGCAGTTCATAATCTTAACAGGTGCTAGGAGGGCCTCCGATCCGATCGCTTATTAATATGCTGCTTTTAAATGCACGCGCTCCCAGAGTGAGAAAGCCACACTGTACATCCTCTAGCAGTTTATTCTGTTCCAGATGATTAGAAAGAGTACTGCTGACCACTCGTTTTACAATTTTAGCTGAAAAAGGCAAAAGGGAGATTGGCCTGTAATTTTTAGGACAGGCCGGGTCCAGTGTGGGCTTTTTTTAACAGAGGTGTCACCAATGCCTTTTTCCAGTGGAACAGGACCACTCCACTAGAAAGAGATTGATGGCAAATTAGCCGAAGTGTATGAAACAGCTCTGCCTCAAACTTCTTCCAGATTTTTTGTGGCACCGAAACTAAAGGGGTTCCGTAAGGGATGCCAAAGGCTACCCTACTAAAGTCCTCCACTGACAGTGGCACGAAATTTGTTAAATTGTTAATGGCCAAGCTCTCTAAACTGTTGATAGAGGCATTGGTACCACTCTCAACAATACCACTAGGACCCATAGTGTCTATGATCACAGACTCAGGTTGCTGATGGTCCCCACCCAGGTCATCAATAATAGTTTTAATTTTATCAAAAACCTAGCCAGGATATCACAAAGATCTTGAGATGGGGGATCTGATTCTTAGTGCAATCAGGACTAGTTAGGCTATTCAAAATGTTAAAAATACTTCTAGAACTATTGGAAGCATTAAGAATAGTGTTGGAGAAGTATTCTGCTTTGGCCCTATTAATCTATTTCTTATAACACACAATCTTGGTTTTCCAGATGTGTTTATCCTTATCCTCATACCCGCTCCTCCACTTTCTCTCCACCTGTTTACAATCAGATTTCAGGTTTTTTAGTTTATTGTTAAACCAAGGGGCCGATCGTCTAACCCTTCTTCCGTGACTTTTTTTTTTTTTTTAAGTTTGAAGTTTATTAAGGTATAAAGAGGAAATAACAGGGCATGAAGAGACAATCAGAAGTTATAAAAAGCAATAAAACTCTCTTACATCAGAAAAATATTTGATCAAAAAAGGATGTGAAACAAAACCAATGGAATTCAAAATTGCAGAAATATTGAGGGTGGGGAAAAAACATGAGAGGCATACATCATAGAAGTGATAACAAAGAAAAAGAAATTAAGATGCATTAATAAATTTACAAATATTGAGATAAAACAATTCACGGTGGTTTTTGAACTTCAACAGAACGCGGTGGAGAAAGGGGGGAGGGCCTGGTAATTCTAGATAAATATTCGGTGAGGGGAAGCCATAAAAGGTCACGTTTAATTGCTAAAGAAATAGGGGAGACAAAATTAGTGTCTAGGCGGTGATTGAAACAAACTGCGTTCCACCATGCAGAAAAAGAAACATCCTTAGCTTGTTTCCAATGTGTTGTAATATGATGGAAAGCGATGGCTATCAGGAGATCAAGTAATTTGTGTTTATGGTGGGATCCAGAAAGGTCAGGGGAAAGGGAGCCTAGGAAAATCTGAAGGACAGAATAGGGGATAGTGAGTTGAAAAAGTTTTTGTATTTGAGACCAAACTAGATGCCAGAAATGGAGAATGGGAGGGCATTCAAAGAGCATGTGTTTCAAATCAGCCAAAGGGCAGGGACAGGACCAACAAGTGGGAGAAGTGTCTGGAGAAAAAGAAGACAAAATTGCGGGAGTGTATAATGTACGATTATAGATAAAAAATAAGGTTTGGGTAGTATTGGCAGCTCTAGATGTACTTAGAATTTTAGACCAAACTTTATCCCAGAGACTAGGGGGCCATGTTTGAGACAAATCCTCCTCCCACGCCAACTCAACCTTGGATTTAGTGCGATCTATAGGTGTTTGAAGGGATTTATAAAGAAAAGATGCAGAAGGGGATTGGTCGAGAGCATTTGAAATGGAAAAATGGAGTTTAGGAATAGTGTTGGTGGCGGGGAGAGAGGAAAGATATTGGGTAAGGGAGGGAAGAAGAGATAGATATTGTTTGCGAGACGAGGAAGGTAATGAAAATTGGGTTTGAAGTAAGTGGAAGGAGAGAGGGGAGGAGTCAGAGATGAGTTGAGATATCCATTTTAAACCACGAGAGTGCCAAGATTTCCAGTAGATTGAACGATTTTTAATTTTAAGAAGTTTATTATGCCAAATAGGTTGGGAAGAAGTAGAAGAAGCGGAGGGGTAGGTGGATATTAAATATGGCTGAAGAAGAGAACGAGTATGAGAAATGATGGGAGATCGAAGAGAGGTGACGCCAGAGGAAAAGGAAAGAACTTCATTAAAGTCATAAGGGTGAAGGAAAGATGATTCCAATGTCAGCCAAAGCGGAGGATAATATGGAGTATCCGAAGAAATCCAACGTAAGGCTTGTTTCAAGGAGAAAGCAGTATGATATGATTTAAAATTGGGGAATTTGACTCCGCCTAAAGATTTGTCTTTCTTTAAAGCAGAGAGGGCTATTCTGGATTTTTTGTCTTTCCATAAAAACTTCAATAAGATAGAATCTATTGATTTAAAATGATGATTGGGGATGCGAATGGGAATCATAGAAATAGTGTATAGGACCAAAGGGGCTAGCATCATTTTTATGGAATCCAGACGACCCCACCAGGAAAGAAAGAGAGGGTTCCAACGATTGATGGAAGAAGTGAGCTTAGTAGAAAGGGATTCAAAATTAAATTTGAGGGTGTCAGAGAGACGAGGGGCGAACCAAACACCTAGGTATTTAATCTTAGAGGGTTGCCAGGAAAACCCGGAAGAATCAAATAGATGTTTAAGACATAAGGGATTCAGGGGTAGTATTTCACATTTGTCCGTGTTAAGCTTATAGCCAGATACATTAGAAAAAGCGGAGACTTGGTTTAGGAAGGAAGGTAGGGTTGTTTGAGGGTCGGAGCAGTAAAATAAAATATCGTCAGCGTACACCGATAGTTTAATTTGTTGTTGTTGGGGGCCATATTGGAAACCGGAAATGTTCTCGTCACGTCTAATTTTGGTTAAAAAGGGTTCTAAAGCTAGAATAAACAAAAGAGGAGATAGAGGGCATCCTTGACGAACTCCCCTTTGGAGGGGAAAATAATCAGAAGTGAAGCCGTTGGCAAAGATGGAGGCATGGGGACTAGAGTAAAGTAAAGAGATAAGGGAAATGAATTTAGGTGGGAAACCGAACCAACGAAGAGCTTGGAACATAAAATCCCAGTTGATTCTGTCGAAAGCCTTCTCGGCATCAAGAGAAATGGCAGCCAATGGGGAAGTAAGGGAAGAGGCTCTACTTAAAATGTTAAAGAAAACACGAGAATTGTCTGTTGACAGACGACCTTTAACGAACCCAGATTGTTCCGGACCTATAAGTTCTGGCAATAGAGGATCTAATCTAAGAGCTATGATTTTGGCAAAAATTTTATAATCTGTGTTGACCAGGGAGATAGGGCGATAATTTTTGCATAAAGTATGATCTTTGTCTGGTTTGGGTATTAAACAGATTAAGGCTTCTTGGAAAGTTCCTCGAGAGGAACCAGAATCAGCAAATGACTGAAATAACAGGAAAAGTTTAGGGAGGAGGAGGGAAGAGAAATGATTATAGAATTCAATGGTGAAACCGTCAGGACCTGGGGCTTTACCTTTACGTAGGATTGAAACGGCATGAGAGATTTCAGAGGGGGAGATGTCTAGATTTAGTGGTTGAAAGTCAACATGTGCAGATTGTGGGGAAGGAATATCTCGAAAATAAGCAAGGAGGTCATCAGGAGCAGGGATAGATTCAGGAGTGTATAGGTTTTGGTAGAAGGAGACAAATTGAGCTAATATGTCCTTATCTTTGAAGAAGGAAGTACCGGTTGGACCCTGTAATGATTCAATCTTTGTTCTTTCTTTGCGTATTTTAAGGTAATTAGCTAACAGTTTACCCATTTTGTTCTGTCCCCCGTAATAACGGGAATTACATTTAAGGAGAGTGTTTGATGCCGCATTAGTGGTAAATTTATTGAATTCAATTTTGGCAGAGATAAGTTCGTTAAGTGAGGAGTCAGAGGAAGAGTTATAGTAGGAGTATTCAAGTTTTTTAATTTTATCTAAAAGTTGAGTTGATTTGGTGATTGATTGTTTTTTCTTTTGAGAGACAAAATCAATGATAAAACCTCTAGCAGCTGCTTTGAAGGAATCCCACACCGTAACAAAGGAAGACCCAGGGAGATGATTGAGAGTAAAAAATTCAGAGGTAAAAGCTGTAAATTTAGTGGAGAAAATGGGGTCTAGGAGTAAGGAGTTATTAAATCTCCAACGTCCTGAGTGAGGAGAGAAGGGAATAAGGTCAATATCAACAAAAACGGGAGCATGGTCTGAGATTAGAATGGAACCGATGTCCGAATGTGTGACCAGTTGTGCTAGGGGTTTGCTAAGGAAAAGGTAATCAATACGGGATTGGGAATGATGGGTGGGGGAATAGAACGTGTACTCTTTAAGGTCAGGGTTACATAGTCTCCAAATGTCTACTAAAGCATAATTCTGAAGAGAGGCAATAAACTGAGAGTGCATCTTAGAGGGAATAAACTTAACTTTGGAATTCCTGTCAAGAAAGGGGTCCAGAACTTGATTGCAATCACCACCAAAAATAACATATTTCTCATTAATTGTTACTAATTTGTCAGAAATAGCAGGCCAAAATAATTTATCAATACCTGTAGGAGCATATACATTGAAGATAACAATAGGAATTTTATCAATAAGAAGGTTAGTAACAACCCAACGGCCATTGTCATCATTTTCATGGGAGACAACTGAAACATTTAACTTTTTATGACATAAAATAACAGTGCCATTTTTCTTACCTAAAGCAGGAGAATGAAAGACATGTCCTACCCAGCAACGCTTAAGTTTATTAGCCTCCTTATCAGAAAGGTGAGATTCTTGGAGGAGAGCTATATCAGCTTTGAGGCGTGTCAAGTGGGTTAGGACACGTTGACGTTTAATGGGGTTATTTAACCCCTTAACATTCCAAGTAACTACTCGGAATTTGTAACTTCAGTAGAATGGTGTGAAAGAAGATATAATGAAAAGTGAATATGAAAAGAAAGAGAACAGTAATAGGCATGTAAGAAACATGAAGTGGAAGAGAAAGAGAGCAAAAGAGAGGAAAGAGAATGGAGGAAAGAGACAGAAGAGAAAGAGGTGAAAAAGGGGAAAGAGAAAGAGAACAGTAAAGAATAGAGAACAAAGCGTGTAGAAAGAGTAATAGCATAACAGATAAAAAGAGATCAAAAAAGGACTGAGGGATGACGACGCCAGAAGAGGACGACATCAACAACGGAGACTCACATCGTCGAACACTTGAGGAACCAGCGAAGGAACGAAGTGGAGGGAAATACGAATACACCGGGATGAGGAAACACGGGAAAAGGATCTGTAAGAAGGTAAAAAAGAGGAAGAAAATATTAAAATACACATGGTAAAAGTAATAAAAAGTAACATAAGAATATGGATGAGATAGACAGGGGTGGAGAGCACTTAGTCAGACACGGGGATCAGAAACAATGAGAAAACATGGCAAAAAACAGACAAAACAGATCAAAATGGTCAGACGGGTCTTGCAGTGTCCATGCTTTCGGCTTCATAGCGACGCAGGAACTCTTCAAGGACGAGTGGATCTTCAAATGTAGTAGTTCGTTCTTTGTAGGTGACCTTGAAGAGGCATGGATGTAATAGCCCATATCTGGCGCCAAGGGCTCTCAAACGAGGTCTCAAATCCAGGAACTGCTTCCGACGGTCGGCTGTGATCTTGGCAACATCTTGAGAAAGGTATAATCTGCGGCCTTCCCACATAACTTGTTTTTTAGCCTTTACTGCAGAAAGTACTTGGAGGAGATCAGTGTATTGAAGGAACAGCATGATGACACCTCGAGGTTTATCAGAAACTTTCGGGCCAAGTCTGTGCGCACGTTGAATATTTAGAGAGGTGGAAGGAGGAAGGTCTAAGATTTTTGGTAGAAAAGTTTGAAAGAAGACTGTTGGATTAGACCCCTCTGTAAGTTCCGGAAGATTATAAAGGCGTAGGTTGTTCCTCCGGTTGCGATTTTCCAACTCCTCCGACTGTCGTTTTAGGAGGGAGACATCTTTTTCCAAGAGCGAAATTTTTGCATGTGAGGTATGAAGAGTCTCAGTCGATTGTTCCACCAAAAGAACCCTAGATTCCAACGTGGACCACTTGTCATGGAGAAATTGTAAGGTTTTAGTAGTTTCGGCCATGAAGGGTTTAAGTGCTCGAAGTTCCTCCAGAATAAGATCCATTGAAGCAGAATTTGATGATGAACCTGGAGATGGAGGATCTTTTTTTAAACGCTTCGTTGAACCAGGTTGTAAAAGCTTACTAGTTGAAGTATTTTTAGGAATAGCGCCGTGAGTAGCGTTAGGTTTGAGAGAAGTGGGATCATCCATATTAGGAGTTGTGGAATCAGAGTCTGAGGAAAGTTGTGGCTTGTTTTTTGATGCTGTGAGCTTGAGAGTACGGAGTTTCCCCATAGAAGGCAGGAGAAGTAAATACAATGTCACCACAATGTGTTGATGAGAAAAATGTTGTAAATAGGAAGCAAAAGGTGATTTTTATAATGGAAGGCACCAAAAAACGTGTATTTGCTGCACGAAAAATGAGGAAATGCAAGAAAAACAGTTAATTAGAGCAGTCAATAAAATATAGAACCTTTCCTCAGGTATAGCCAATAGATTTTCGTGGATATAAACTATCACCTCATGTCATGTCAGAAAGTTTGACAAGGAGGCGCTGAATGCAGCTGGAAAGTTCAATGAGCGTTATGCAAAGCAGCGCTCCGCCTTATTATGAGGAGATTATCATCTTCAGTCATGAGGAAACATCGATGAAAAATGAGGAGTGAAAACTGATATTAAAGCCAAGAACCAGCATGAAAGTTACAGACTGTATGTATCAGAGCAGGAAAGGGCGTTTTAAAGGTAATTGGCCGGTGTAAATAGCAACCGCATTGCACATGCTGAGGTAGAGAAGCGGCGCTCGTTGTAAAGGAAGCGCGCGGCAAGTGCAGAAAATGGCGGCCGCCGGGGAGCTGAAGAGCGTCACTTACGGAAGATATGCATTCCGTCGGAGTAGAGAAATGCTGCTCGGTTCTCCTTGTTCAGCTCACGTTCCGACGCACAAAAATATCATTTGCGCTCACCAAGGACCGGTGGGAGCGGAGAAAGTCGCCGGCTCCGGTGCTCGACTTGCGGAGCTCCGGTGCTAAGCCGCCATCTTGTGCGGCGTTCAAGCCACGCCCCCCTTCCGTGACTTTTTAATGGAGCCATAGAGTTTTAAACCGCCATAATCTTCGAGCAGAGGGATACATAGTTCTCCTCCACCTGCTTATCTACAGAAAAGCAGTCCTCTACCTGGAACATAGGGGCTAAGCCCCTCTTACGCAGGAGAGCCTTCCAATCTCTGCTAACATAGTTACTCATAATACATGCTGCCTGATTATTATGAGTAGCGATATCCACATGCACCTGATAAAAGAAGCACTCGGGTCTGTCGGGCTCATCGCAATGAGCATGGATGAAGCACTGATGCAGCATATAAGACAGCAGGGGACCCATCTTATAATAAAGAAGCTACAGAGACCAGTTCAGTAGCAGGAGCAACAGCAGAGGCCGCTAAAAGAAGAAGGGTGCAGATGAGGACCTAGGTTGATAAGAATTTGTATCAACCCATTAAACATGCCCAGTGCATACATTCTCAGAGAGTACCATTTACATGAATACTACATGTGGCCTATTGGATGCAACTTTCATTGTCTTACATGCCAACATAGCTAGCGGGCAGCTGTACCCCCAATGTAAATACCGGCTGGACTGCATATTTGTTTTCCAACTGATGGCTTTCAGGGCCCAGTTGGATCGCTGATTGCATGTCACAGTCCACATTTTGTTAAATACTAAAGCGGGTAATGGATGCTTTCCTGAGACTGGCCCCACAGTGCATTACATGTAAAAAGAAAAAAAGACAGACACGTAAACTGTGGATGCTGTGAAGGCAAAACTCTGTGCCATTTTAGGTTTTGTGAATGTCATAGGTGCAATGGATTGTGCCCGTGTGGCTTAACTTACCCATAGCAAGCAACCGATCAAGTGTAGTGCAATCACACCATGCAACACACTTTCAGTGTGCAAATGGTATGTGATGCAGACCTCCTCATCACTCAGTTGTTCCGTGCGGTTTATGGGTTCCACCCGACTCATTGAATTTAAAGCAGCAGTATCCTTCCACAAACCATGGCATAACACCACCCACCTATGACATAGTGATAGAGCGCGCGAGGCCACCCGGCCAATAGTTTTCGCCGTTTCCGGCTTCAGGGCCCATATACTTTCCAAATCACCATATACATCGATCGGGTGACTTCACGAGCTCTACCAGGTTGATGTGTGTGTGTGTTCCCTGCTACCAATTTTCGGTGCACCCGACTTACCATCCACCGATGCGAGTGCCTAATGACCACAATGAATCAGGGAGCTAGCTGTAAAGGAAAGGCAGCAAAATACAAACCCAACCAATAACATTCAAATACTGTTTAAAATGACCACGGACAACTGGAAGTTTTAAAATGTTTATCTAAATTCAATATTTTCTTGCATGAGGTACAATAAAACAAGGCAATCAATAACCAAGATAACGTAAATCACATAGGCAGAAAGAAATAATGACAGAGTAATCATCAAGGTACTAAATAAAACGTAGCGAGAAAATACTATGCAAGTCAGTATTATCTAAACAGGGATAGACTAAGTGTGGGTGACTATAGGAGAGTTTATAATGAATAGCACGCTTCACTTAAGGTGAAGGGGCCTTTGAACAATCTAGGCAACGAAGTTCTAGACCATATCAGGAAATGACACACTGCTATGCAAAATATAATTTCTAACAAATGAGAAGACATAGGAATAACTTTGCAAAATTATAAATGACTTTCAATAGTTGCAGAAAGGCATGGAAAATATCACATATGCAATGTTGAACTTTATTAAAGCAAAAGTTAGAAATTCAGAAGGTGCAAGAATTTCAAGAGGTTCAGAGCAATATTTACCTAGAAAAGTGTGGAAACCAAACCCTGGCCACGGGTCAGTTAAGGACAGGAAACCCTCAAGGAAGGATACCCCTCAAAGGACAGCAGGTGCAGAATGGACACCCAGGACAGGACAGGATACCCTCGGAAACGAATCAGGACAGGACCCTCAGGACAGGACAGCAAACCCTCAGGACAGGACCCTCTTCAGGACAGGACCGGAACCCACAGTTCGGAAGCAACGCCTGCGCTCCACCCGCTCTGCAGCTATCGATCAAGACCCCGATTGGGTTAGCGAACTCCCAGCTAAGTGCCTTGCCAGCACTTTAAGGTTCAGTAGAACCTTAGTCTATGGTCAAATTCGGACAGAGTGCTCCGCAGCGCTCTGTATCTTCAGTCACCTATTGAGTGCGTTGGGTCAGTGACAGGTCAGCTAAACCAGACAAGTCGGACGGTTCACTAGGTGAACCCAGGGTAGATATACAGTTTGGGGACAGTGTACCACCCCCCAATGTTGCAAAGTGTCAGAATCCCTCAATTTCGATTGGTCCTAAGGTAGGGTTTGGGTAACACACCAATCACAATACACGAATTGAAGCCTTCATTAACATATTTGGGTACCGCCTAGCAGGTTTGGGGTTCCCATGAGAAGTTACACGGCAAACAGTAGCGCAACATTACAATGTATCATATAAGGAGCCACATTCGCTGTTCTTGCAGGGCAGAGGTGACTTTCTCAGGAGCATCTCGCCCATCACTGCCAACTGGCTATGTTCCATCAGCCAAGGTCCCTCGTGCTGCCGAATGTCGCACAGGCGCAGAAGGGACCTCCAATATGGCTCTCCTCTCACTCAGACCCCCATTTCCCGCGGTACATGAAAAGTAAGCGAAAACAAATTAATACATAATAATGTCATTATGAAAACACATCACAGGGTTTGTACTTTTAAATCATCATCAAGAAATAAACTTATTGCATAAAATGTTAGCTACATTGACACGGACACAAGAGCAGTGGCACGAGCAGTACCACATGATAAGCACAGCTATGAATTACGCATGCGCATAACTTTCCCTCCACTTCTGCAGACGCGTCAGGACACGTGAGTGTGGCTGACGCATGCGCAGTAACTAAAATACAAGCGGCGGCCATTTTTTAGGGACACGGATTAATTCATTAGAAATACACATAGGCAAGCTTCGGGAATTTTACTTAACCCCTTTAGAGCTTGTAAACAAACCTCCCCAGTGCTGCGCTGTCCATTATCCAGTGCTGAACTGGACGTCCAACGGTCGTGCGCAGCACTGGGGAGGTAGTGGCCGTGACGACCGTTGGCCGACGGCAGCAATTAAGGGGTTAAACTAAATATAAACGTTAGTAAAACATACACGGGTTACCTTATTACACATAAACGAGGTTCTTGATTTCGGCAAGCCGCAAAATATGCGAAGCTTTGCTTCATCAATCCCCTCTTTGATGATATCTACTATCATCACAAATTATAATGGAACCAGATGCCAACTTTCTTTCACACCTTATAAAGTTCTATTTCTTCCAGCAACCGTTCTAACTTTTCTCTTTCAGTTTTAGCAGGGTGAGAAGTCTTCACCTTTTTGTATATCTGATCATTCACTTCCTCTAATTCCATCTCATCCACACTTCGTTTCACTCCTCTTGCATTTATCTCGTGCTTTTTGGTGCGCTTGCGGTATTTACAGCATAAGAAAATGGAAAGTATAATAAGACCTATAATACCAATTGGCATCAGAATTTTGAATAATAAGCTTTTACCTATGCCAGCAAGCCAATGACCTACATTTGAGAGACCATCTACCAGTCTCTTCCAGGCACTATCAACCTCGAGTGGTTTGAGTTCCTTTGCCAAATTAGTAATGTTTTTCACATATCTTTTGATCTGCACACTTTTATCCGGAATATAAGTGCAACAATGTTGCGCCTTCAACATCCGGCAGACTCCGCCCTCTTTCGCTAATAAGGTGTCAAGAGCAAGTCGATTTTGTAAAACCATTGATCTGATCGCAACCATTTCGGTATTGACCAGCAGAAATCCATGAGCTGTTTCAGTAGACAGCACATCTACTATAGTAGACAATTTGCAAATTCTGTGAGTATTCAGAACCACTCCCACTCCAGGTATCAGTGCACTGAAAATACTACCCATAATTTCACCTATACTTTCTCTTTTACTACGCACTAAGCCATTAGTATCTTCATTGCTTCCAGCTTTCCCATTCACATGGTATATTTTCGGGAAGACAATGCCAAAGTAGCAGCTTCCATACCAGTGATCCGGCAATTTGAAATAAGCCTTGTCCCCACAAATGTAATAAATTCCAGGAAACACAGGCTCTGACCCATTTTTGAAACCCCAACCTCCAATTACCTTGTAATTATGTTCGCATTCACTGGAACCAATGAAAACATTATTATAATAGCTAGTCTTCTCGCGGTGAAGACATAGCTTGCCTTTCTTTTCAAAATCCAGCAACAGAGCAGGACCCGCTCCACCAGATGAGGTGCCTTCCATGTTTTCTGCCCACTTTGGCTTTTTCTGACTTTCGTCATTAGCCTTCTTCTGAATTTTAATTCTCCTTTTCTCTGCCATGTTCAGGAACATCTTTTCCTGCTCACGCAAAGAACAAGTCAAGTTATCTCTGTGTGCGTCTGCTATGTCAATGTTCCCTATAGTCAGAAAGTAGTCTCCCATATATCTTATGGTGTCAGTTTTGGTATGTACAGGATTCAAGTTCCCACGTATAGGAAGTTCAGAAAAAATCACGTCATTGTTAGAGTAATAATACTGTAACGGTCCCCTTTTGTAAAATAAACTAGCTAAAATGCTACAGGAAATTCCATATGTCAATGGCAGATGATGGTATGTCACGCCTTCAGCCACAGAAGTAGGTAGCTTCATGCAGACATAGCAATCTTCAATTTCCATAGTCTCTACATAGTGTATTAACAAATTTGCGAAAACATTTAAATGTGTCTTGTTCTTAACTCCATGATAATGTAGTCCTCCCTCATCTGATGCTTCTAAGTTCTGTTTTGTTTGTCTCAAAGCTCTTTCATGTCTTTCTACACTCTGTGTTGTCAACTCCTCACTGTCAGTATTTACAGTTTCAGTAGGGACAATGTTAGTATCTTTACTTACAGCAAAGGGAATGAAAATTGTTAATCCTATCCAGATAACTATCAGTACTACTACACTACATATACACACCTTGCAACACGTCTTAAAACGGCTGCAACTAGGTCTACCATTCACTGACCAATCAGACATTTTGGCTCAGAAGGAGTGTTCTCACCCCTCTTTTTGGCTTTTTACACAACTAGCTTACTTTGTGCAAATTCACGGTGGTTCGTCTTCCTCTTCAGCTGAATACTCTGGGACAGGCTCCCCGTCGCTCACGTCAGTTATATCAAGATCTTCAAGTTCCTCCAAAACCAGTGTCCATTCAGGAGACTTGTACTTTTTGTTTTGCCTTTTTATTCGTTCACTCCTTCTTTTGGAAGAGTCTTCTTCTCGCTCTGCTATCCGAGCACTTCTTCTTGCCTCTGCACGTTTTTCTTCCACTGTTTTTATCCTAAGTCTCAATCTTTTTACAAACCTAGGCTCAAGGTTGTTTCTTTTCTTTAGTCTCTTAGTCGGTACTTGGACTTCACTTTCTTTTCTTATCTTTTTGTTCTCTTTATCTTGTGGTAATTCTTCTCCACTTTCTTCTCCTACTTCCCTTATCTGGCTAGTTCCAGGGCTAGCATCAAATTCTTCTGCCTGGTTGTTAATCTGGCCTTGTTCAGGAATATTTTGTTTTTGGCTTTCGATTGTCTTTATTTCTGTTTCTGTTTCCTGAACCCGTTCTTCTAACCCTCTCTGATCCTGTTCAAGCACTTCGATCTCTTGATTTTCTTCTGCTCGAACTATCACTCTTTTTCTAGTCTCTCCCTTATCTGCATCAGGTGTGCGCGGTGGTGTATCAAATACCTGCTCTGTCCCTGTCTGACCTTCTCCTTCCTCAGTTTTGATGTGAATCTCAAGCGGCTGAGGTTCTTCGCCTGTGCCTTGCTTTTCCTGACTAGTCCACTCTCTACCTTCACTAAGTCGTTCTCTTGTTCTGATAGGATCTTCGGTCAGATCAATCATCGGTATCCATTCTTCTGGCCATATGCTTGGCAGCTCGTCTTCAGCTACTCCTGGCTCAGTTTCCTGGACCTCTTCAGCAGGCTGGATTCTTGGCAGTTCGTAGTCAACTACTCCTGGGCCAACGTCTGCTGTTCCTGCAACCTGACTGGTGCTGGGCTGCTCGTTGTCAGTTGCTTCTGGTCTGGCTCCTTCAGGGTCCTCTGCTGGTTGCCCTTCTTCTTCAAATCCTCTGTCTGGCAATACCTTCTGGGTGTGTCCAGCGTGGATCCACTGAGGAACACCTGCGACCTTCACTGCAGTGGTTGTCACCAGGATTACTTGGCGTTTCTTTCCCCACCTTGGTGCCAGACAGCTTGATCGAGTGTGCTTCTTTATTTTGACCCAATCTCCTGGAACCAAGCTGTGGAGAGGAGTCGTTGGATTGAGGATGCCGTCGTCTCCAATCTGGCGAGAGATAGAACGCACTTGGTCACCCAATCTTCTGCAGTATTCAAGCACCAAATCATCAGTAATACTCAACAGTTTGCTTCCTGGCACCCATGCTTGTCTCATCACTCTTCCCATAATGATTTCATGGGGACTTAGGCCTGTCTTGCGGTCTGGAACACTTCTCAGTCCCATCAGGACCAGGGGCAGGGCCTTCACCCAGGTCATGCCAGTAGCGTCTGTCAGCTTTGCTAGTCTGTTTTTGATAGTTCCATTTACTTGTTCCACTATTCCAGAAGCCTCTGGGTGGTATGCACAATGGAGTTTCTGCCTTATTCCAAAGGCCTTACAAAGTTCAGCCAGTATGTCATTCTGGAAATGTCCACCCTTATCTGATTCAATAATGCATGGTATTCCGAACCTAGGTATCAGTTCTTTTAGTAAACACTTCGCTACTGTCAGTGCGTCACTTTGAGGAGTAGGGTAAGCTTCTACCCATTTTGAAAATACGCAAACAATGACAAGGACATATCGCTTTCCTTCACAACGGGGCATGGTGATGAAATCAATCTGTATTTTTATAAAGGGACCCCCTGATCTCCCAATCTTGCTCAGTTCAACCATTGTCCTCTTGCCTGGGTTCATCTGTTGACATGACAGGCACCTCTGGCAAAGGGACTCTGCTACCTTCCTGAACTTTTTACTGTACCAAGTCTGTTGAAATACCAGAATCATGGCATCCCTACCAATGTGTGATCCTTCATGTATTAATCTAGCCATTGTGCCAAGCAAGTGTCGGGGTAACACAGGCATACCAGTTGGGCCCAAGATGACACCATCCACACGTCTCGGTCTACATCCATCCTCCTTCCATTTCTCTCTTTCTTGCCAAGGAGCCGACTCCTGCCACTCTCTCACCTCATCCCATGTAGGCACTTCCTCAAACACCTGAAGCTGGCAGCTGGTTCCTGGCCCCCCTCGTTTTGGATTTACAATATACCGATCTTTGGCACACCATTGAGCCACTCGATCAGCATAATCGTTTCCCAGTGATACTCTGTCCATGCTCCTTTGATGAGCGGTACATTTTACCACTGCCAGTTCTTTGGGCAACTGGATGGCCTCTAAAAGGTCATGAACAACTTTTGCATTCCGAATGGGAGTACCTGAGGAAGTCATGAATTCCCTCTGTAGCCATAATTGGCCAAAGTCATGCACAACGCCATAACAGTACTGACTGTCAGTATACACTGTTATGCGTAAGTCCTTCCCAATTTTGCAAGCCATTATCATGGCTATCAATTCGGCTACTTGTGCAGACTTGATGTTATATAGGTAACCTGCTTGTTCAATTTTTGTGAAAGACACTACTGCATAAGCAGCACTCAAGCCTCCTAATTCATGTCTTAGACAGGAACCATCCACAAATAGTTCTTTATCATGCTCAGGCAATGGTACTTCTTTTATGTCTGGGCGTGGCTTAGTACTGAACTCTGTCAGGTCAATACAATCATGTTCATCATCATCCCCACCTTCCATTTCCAAGGGGTCGGGGAGTAAGGTGGCAGGGTTCAGAATACCGCACCTAACAATGCTTACATTTGCTGCACCCACAAGAATCCTCTCGTATTTAGTCAGCCGACTAGGGGTGAGATACTGTGTTTTAGTTCTGGTCAATAGAATTACCACTCCATGTGAAACATACACGGTCACAGGATGTCCCATGACAATGGACTCACTCTGTTCCAAACTTGCACAGGTAGCAGCTACTGCTTTCAGACAGCCTGGTAACCCAGCAGCTACTGGGTCCAGTGTGGCAGAGAAATAAGCCACAGGCCTTCTGGTCGTGCCATGTTCTTGAGTCAGGACAGACAATGCGCAATTATCGCGAGTGTCACAGAAAAGGGCAAACTCTTTGGAATAATCTGGCATTCCCAACGCAGGGGCTGTACACAGACAGTTTTTCAGTCTTGTGAAAGCCATTAGACTTTCATCGTCCCACTGTACAACATCTGGCATTCCTCTCGTGGTCATTTTTATCAAGGGCCTGGCTAAGGCTGCAAATCCCAGAATCCACTGCCTGCAGTACCCTAATACACCCAGGAACATTCTGACATCTTTTTGAGTACGGGGCAACTGCATTTTTTGAATTATTCTCACTCTTTCTGATGTGACTTTTCTGACACCCTTTTCTATTTGGTGTCCCAGATATTTTACAGATTTCGCACAGAACTGTAGTTTGTCAGGGGCTACTTTATGCCCTTTCTCACACAGATGATTCAGGAGGGCAATGGTGTCAACTACACAGTCCCGGTGACTTTTAGACGCCAGTAGAAGGTCGTCTATGTACTGCACTAACACAGAGTTCCCAGGTAAGATCAAAGTCTCTAGACATTTTTTCAAGATCTGATTAAAGATAGAGGGGCTCTCTGTATACCCCTGAGGGACCCTGTTCCAACAATACACGTGACCCTCGAAAGCAAATGAGAAAAGAAATTTGCTGTCGGGGTGCAGGGGTATCGAAAAGAATGCATGACACAAATCAATCACAGTGAACCATTCAGCATCCCAAGGAATCTGGTACAATATCACTGCAGGGTTTGGGACAATAGGGCAGCAAGGAACTACAATTTTGTTAACCTTTCTTAGGTCCTGCACTACCCTATACTTGCCACTAGGCTTTTTGATGCCCATAATCGGTGAGTTGCATGGGCTGCTCATCACTTCCTGTATGATGTTTCCTTCCAATAATTTTTGTATTTCCAGAGTGACACCTGCTTTCACTTCAGCATTCATTCGGTAGGGCCTAGTGTTAGGATATACTGCATTGTCCTTGATGGCTATTTGTATGGGGTCCACATCTTTCATCAACCCCACATCCTTTCCAGTGAAATCCCACACCTCTGGCTTTACAGCTTCCTGTAGTTCTTGGGGCAAGTCCTGCAGGGTCAATCTTTTAATTTCTGAGTCAGGTCTAAGCAACAATAATTTATAAATGCCGTCTTCATCTGGGGTCTGTATTTCAACACCTTTTGGTGTGCAAAAGATGGTACAGTTCATTTTGCACAGCAAATCACGTCCCAGTAGATTCACTGGACTGGTGTCACAGACGACAAATCTATGCATCTGTTTAAAATTTCCAATTGAAATCTCCATTGGTTCGGTAACAGGAGTACTAATCAATTGATTAGATACACCTACTACTTGGATATTTTCTCCCGAGAGGGGTAGGTTTGGAACGTCCACTGTTCTTACAGTAGAACGGGTAGCGCCAGTGTCCAACAGGAAGGTGACATCATTTCCGTCAACCTTTCCTTCAATATATGGTCCAGACTGGTCTACCGGCAAGGAAGCGCCAAGTACGCACTCCTCGTCCTCCCCTCTCAGGCCCCGTCAGTCCTGATCGTTACAAAGGAAGGTATCATTTAGCAGATACTGCGAAGTTGCTGTATTTCTGTTCTCCCCGCTTTCCCAAACCTCTATCTCTTCATTTTCTGCCTGTCTTCCCCTGTATACCTGCTTGGGTGCTCGAGGCACCTGAACTGTTTTTACCTGGGGTTGAGTCTTTCTTGGTCTTTCTTTCTGCGTCTGTGGAGTTAAATCAGGAGTTTTTTCATTAACATCGACTAATTGGGGACACTCGTTTCGCCAGTGTCCAATTTCGCCGCACTGATGGCAGGGAAATTTTTTCATAGCCTCTTCCCTGCTAAATTTGGGCCGGGGCTTTCCTCCACCCCCTCCCCCAGGACCTTTGTTCTCAGCATTTTTAACCATGTTACTCAATTGTTTTTCCTGTTGTTCTGCGAGCTTCACCTGAGCCCACATAACCTTCTCCTTAAGGGCCTTTTTCTTTTCTGCCATCTCGTCCTCGCAGTACTTAGCGTACCGCAGGACCTCATCCATTTTCTTAGTATGCCAACAGATTTTATTGTCTTTTATCCACTGACAAATTTCAGGTCTTAAACCATTTACAAACCTGTAAATAAAGTGCGTCATATCTTTCAGGTCGATGTTGTCAATACCACTGTATGTTTTAAATACCTGCAATAACCTTTCATAGAAGGAGTGCACTGTCTCGTCCCTTTCCTGTGTTGTTCTATCTATTTTTGTCCAATCGGTTTCCTTTGCGGGCACCTTTTCTTTCAAATGCTGAATTACCTGCTCATACTTTCGCATGACATCCTTTGATGGCTCCCCTGTTTCTTTATTTCTTGGGTATTCCTCACTCGGCCAGTCTATGTTTATTTTACACTGGGTCCATAAATCTACTGGAACCACAATGTCGAAAAACCCATCCAGGTCTTTCCACAGACATTTCTGTACCTTCACGAACCTCTCCACCTGCCTGTACCAGTCAACTGGTTTCTCTCGTAATTTTGGGAAATCGTTCGTGAAGGACACAATATCCTGCCTAGACCAGGGGACATGCACATATTTTCCCCCTGGAACTTCGCGCATGGGGCATAACTGCTCAGGCTTTTCTACCTCTCTTAAAGCAAACTCGGGAGTCACTTGTCGGGAGCGAACCTCTTCCCTCTTTTTCGCCCACCTGCTTCTCCATTTTTCCACATCTCCCCATTTCTGCAGTACCCCCATTAATTCTTTAATCTGCAACTTCTTCCCTGCCACATTCAGGTGTTCTATATCTTTGTCTGAGAAGTCTGCTCTGTACGGTTTCTGTAAGGGCTTGGATTTTGAGATATCTACCCCCATACTAACTGCTGTTTCGGTCAGTTTTTCATGGAGCACTCTGGTGTTCCTAGTAAAGCTTTTACATATGAACGACAATTCTTCCTCAGAGTAGGTATTCAATCGATCCAACCCCACATTTCCTGCCATTAATTCTTCTATTTCGACCCTCAGCTTGTAGAGGTCTAAAGGTTTTGTTTGCGGAGTCTGCTTCTCTAATTCACGACTCCAACTCTCAATTTCATCCGGAGTTACCAGAGAGACATTCCTAGTACCTGTTGCTGTCTCTAATTTAATTTCTTTTGTATTAAAAGGGTTATATCTCTGCTGCAATCCCTTTCCGGTCGGTTTGTTTGGCAAGTCCAAGAACGCAACTTCAGACTCGCACTCACTGGACTGATCATCTATGATTATCGGTTCCTGTCTCGGGGGTGCCATGACTGGGGTCATAACTGGAGTAATTGGATTTCCCTGACCATTTCCGTATAACGGGACCACCGGTCCAATAGTTACTGGAATAGTCAATGCCTCAGGACTGGTATTTAACTGGGAAATTTTCTGAATTATTTCTGTTCTTTGTCTAGCTAGAGCCTCTTGCTCCTTTTCCACTAGTACCCTTCTTAAAGTTGTGTCATGTAATATCTGTGGGGTCAATGGAGGAGTAAAACTCGGGGCAGTAGGATGCGTTTCACTTGGTCCTCCCCCATAATTTGGTTTCGGGAATAAAGTTCCAGTATTAAAGGACCTGCGCTCTTCCCCATATGGAGGTTGAACAAAAGGCAGTCCTGAATTCGATGGTTTCTCTTCGCTTTCATACAAGGGTCGGGGGAAAAAGGTTTTCGTACGTGAATATTTTTCTTCCTGGCTTGTGGGCATTTTGGGATATATATCCCTTGTTTCCGTCGGTTCGGGTTTTTCAGGATAGGGCAATACTTGACCACCCCCTCCCAGTCCCAGGGACCTGTCTTCTTCCTTTTGGAAGTGGCGTCGGGGAACATCTCCTACACTGGAAGGTCGGGTTCCCTCATTGTAAGGTGGCGGACTTCTGGTACAGATGTCATCTATTAATTCATCATCTGAATCCCCCAGGGCCCCCCAATGCTTACATTTTTCAGTACTTTTCTCACCCGCTCCAATGTTATGACATGCCGGCATCATGGGAAACAGACCCTCAACAATCATGCTCTGTCTCCACTGTTTCATCCTTTTATCCCTGGACTCCTGTTTCTGCCTGGGGTACCACTTGGTCAAACCCTTGTCCATTCGGGGTCTTTCTCTTTCAAAAGCCTCAATCTCCCATTCCTCTAATGCCTCATACTGCGTTAGTCTTGGTCTGGGATGCAGTTCATTCATTCGGGTTCTTAAATTAAATAAGATCCTACCATTGAAAGTACCATCTAACGGAAAAGCCAATACTCCGTCATCTTTTGTGTACTTCACCCAATTCTCCAACCACACACAGGTATTGTACCCTCGGTCAAACATCATGAATGAGGCGGGAGTATTGGGTGCTGGGACAAGAACACCTTCTCTAGATTTAATCGGTTTGTCCGTTTTAAAATAATTTTTCACCTTACTTACAAGGGACATTTTTCTCTTGGTTCCGTACATAATATCGTATCTGTTAGCCTTCCACTGATCCCTTTCAAACCCTAAATGCCTTGGATCAGGTCGAGTCTCTGTAGTCCGCGAGTGCCACATACGACTTCTGCGCTAACTTTGTTTACAAACTACCTCCAATCAGAACGCGCTTCAAAAAATTCGTGCAACCAATGGGTGCGCGACACAAAATAAGCTCCGCCAATGGGTGCGCGGCCCCTTCGTGAGACAGTTCCCACGCTCCGGCGCTCACCCCTCCTTTACAATTTCAGCTCCGCTACCCGCCCGCTGCTTCTACCAATCCCAGCGCGGCACAGAGTGACGTCAGAGGCGCTTCGCGACTGACTCCCTCCCTTCACAAGGTAACGGAAACTTTCTTTCTTTTAAAGTGCTCAGTGCTTGGTTATTTTACAACAAATACACATTCGCCACAGTGCTCAAGTGTCTAGACAGAAAAAGAATTCTTTTACTGCAAGTAAACTACTTCCATTTACTTTTCACTCGCTGCGGGCAGATCTCTTCCGCCTACCCTTCACTCTAGCATCGGTGAACCTGTTATTCCCCTAAACTCATCCACTTCTTTCCGGGATATATTCCGAGTTTAAGGTTTCTCAGCGGACCCCTCTGCTTTCACGCTAGCTCCGAGGAACCTGCTACTTTTCCGATGTGACCCTTACTAGGTTACGCCACTATGGGAATTTTGCCAATGAACCCCGTTACTGTCATTTATTCACACATGTATTCAGAAAACCCTAGTTAGTGCTTCCCGGTTATCCTAACCTGCACCTAACTTTCCTCGAACCTGTGACCTCAGGACAATGGATTCTATTCACCACTTGCCCTTTCAATTCCCCGGGGAGTTCGGACAACACTTAACTAAACGATTGACAATTGCATGGATTAGTACATATAACAATATAAGAACAAGAATAATGGCAATACAAAAATTCATGAATTATTTTTACAAGATATTATTCGTGCGTATTCACAAGAGATTGATCAGGTCTCTTAGAACAGCCACTCTTATAGCAGCATTAATATAATAGCAGCTTCCGACTTAACTAGTCCAACTAATCCCTGCCTTACTCTCAACTAGTCCCTAACCATCCTCTAGCTACCAGAAAACTGATAGAGCGCGCGAGGCCACCCGGCCAATAGTTTTCGCCGTTTCCGGCTTCAGGGCCCATATACTTTCCAAATCACCATATACATCGATCGGGTGACTTCACGAGCTCTACCAGGTTGATGTGTGTGTGTGTTCCCTGCTACCAATTTTCGGTGCACCCGACTTACCATCCACCGATGCGAGTGCCTAATGACCACAATGAATCAGGGAGCTAGCTGTAAAGGAAAGGCAGCAAAATACAAACCCAACCAATAACATTCAAATACTGTTTAAAATGACCACGGACAACTGGAAGTTTTAAAATGTTTATCTAAATTCAATATTTTCTTGCATGAGGTACAATAAAACAAGGCAATCAATAACCAAGATAACGTAAATCACATAGGCAGAAAGAAATAATGACAGAGTAATCATCAAGGTACTAAATAAAACGTAGCGAGAAAATACTATGCAAGTCAGTATTATCTAAACAGGGATAGACTAAGTGTGGGTGACTATAGGAGAGTTTATAATGAATAGCACGCTTCACTTAAGGTGAAGGGGCCTTTGAACAATCTAGGCAACGAAGTTCTAGACCATATCAGGAAATGACACACTGCTATGCAAAATATAATTTCTAACAAATGAGAAGACATAGGAATAACTTTGCAAAATTATAAATGACTTTCAATAGTTGCAGAAAGGCATGGAAAATATCACATATGCAATGTTGAACTTTATTAAAGCAAAAGTTAGAAATTCAGAAGGTGCAAGAATTTCAAGAGGTTCAGAGCAATATTTACCTAGAAAAGTGTGGAAACCAAACCCTGGCCACGGGTCAGTTAAGGACAGGAAACCCTCAAGGAAGGATACCCCTCAAAGGACAGCAGGTGCAGAATGGACACCCAGGACAGGACAGGATACCCTCGGAAACGAATCAGGACAGGACCCTCAGGACAGGACAGCAAACCCTCAGGACAGGACCCTCTTCAGGACAGGACCGGAACCCACAGTTCGGAAGCAACGCCTGCGCTCCACCCGCTCTGCAGCTATCGATCAAGACCCCGATTGGGTTAGCGAACTCCCAGCTAAGTGCCTTGCCAGCACTTTAAGGTTCAGTAGAACCTTAGTCTATGGTCAAATTCGGACAGAGTGCTCCGCAGCGCTCTGTATCTTCAGTCACCTATTGAGTGCGTTGGGTCAGTGACAGGTCAGCTAAACCAGACAAGTCGGACGGTTCACTAGGTGAACCCAGGGTAGATATACAGTTTGGGGACAGTGTACCACCCCCCAATGTTGCAAAGTGTCAGAATCCCTCAATTTCGATTGGTCCTAAGGTAGGGTTTGGGTAACACACCAATCACAATACACGAATTGAAGCCTTCATTAACATATTTGGGTACCGCCTAGCAGGTTTAGGGTTCCCATGAGAAGTTACACGGCAAACAGTAGCGCAACATTACAATGTATCATATAAGGAGCCACATTCGCTGTTCTTGCAGGGCAGAGGTGACTTTCTCAGGAGCATCTCGCCCATCACTGCCAACTGGCTATGTTCCATCAGCCAAGGTCCCTCGTGCTGCCGAATGTCGCACAGGCGCAGAAGGGACCTCCAATATGGCTCTCCTCTCACTCAGACCCCCATTTCCCGCGGTACATGAAAAGTAAGCGAAAACAAATTAATACATAATAATGTCATTATGAAAACACATCACAGGGTTTGTACTTTTAAATCATCATCAAGAAATAAACTTATTGCATAAAATGTTAGCTACATTGACACGGACACAAGAGCAGTGGCACGAGCAGTACCACATGATAAGCACAGCTATGAATTACGCATGCGCATAACTTTCCCTCCACTTCTGCAGACGCGTCAGGACACGTGAGTGTGGCTGACGCATGCGCAGTAACTAAAATACAAGCGGCGGCCATTTTTTAGGGACACGGATTAATTCATTAGAAATACACATAGGCAAGCTTCGGGAATTTTACTTAAACTAAATATAAACGTTAGTAAAACATACACGGGTTACCTTATTACACATAAACGAGGTTCTTGATTTCGGCAAGCCGCAAAATATGCGAAGCTTTGCTTCATCAATAGCACTTGATAAGTACAGATAATAATCACTCATTCATTTAATATTTGCATACAATGTATATCTCACTTTCCTAATTGTTGTGGGCGATTCTGAATCTCCTTTTAAGGAGTTGGCTATTAAAACCCATAACACGATGCCCAAACGCAACCTGAACTTGCATACAGTAATGCACACATTAAAATGTGAAGTCTAATAGAATGCACATTTGGATTAGTGAAAGGATGGTTCAGGTCCCTTAGTTTATGCACCTTGATAAGACTTGGAAACATTACGGTTTTGTGTCGTATATCCCGCAATTTGGCTATAAGATGTAGAGTGCCCATGTCTGTAGATATGCAGGATGCAGATGTTGATACCAGCAGATGATTGTCTGCCACATGTCCAGCTAATGCAACATAAACATGAAGGAGATGGTTCAGCCATCAGAAACCAGCTCATTCACCTTTATTTTTTAATACATCTTCTTACGCTTGTACCTTATTTTTGTATTATACTTTCGTAAAAATGTAGTTTAAAAAAAAAGTTTTATGCCAAAAATGTACTCTGTAATGGCAATACAATTGTATAATGGTAAAGAATATTTAGATTTTTCCCGATAATACAACAAAATCAAGTGCTATACTTTTCATCTTTCAAACTACAGTTTTGCAAATTTTTTATCATAAGTGGTAACAATAGTAAACTAAGTGGACCACCTTAAATGAAACCTTCACAGCCCATATATTTTATACAAGAATCACTCTGATTCAATAAATATTGAAAATACCCCTTTGTGTATTTTTTATCTATTTCTCTGAGCAAAAGAAAGCACAAGTGACTGATCGAAAGTTTGAAGTCTGTCACCAGGGTTTCTGATGAACAGAATTGTCATGTTCGATAGTTGGCAGAACTATTTGCTCCCTGTTCAGGTTTAGGGTGGCCAACTATGGCACTGCAAGCTAGCTGGTCCAAGGGATAGCATATCCTACAGGGGTCCATGGAATCAGTCTGGCACCATCTTCAGTTTGTCGCCTGCAAATGTGCAGTTCTTACTGATTGGTGGTAACTACACGACATGGCTAGCTCTGTTTCCACCACCCACATGAGGTGGGTACAATAGAGGGTGTAGACACCCCAGGTAAAGGGTCCATTGACCACTACCTGTCACGCCCTTGTAAAGCCCCTAAATCCAGTATTTACATGGCATCCGCAGACCCTGAACTTCAGTGCTGGACACCACAGAGTCTCACCAGCAGAGAAGACTGCAGAGAACTACTGAGAGCCCCAGCCATACCAGCCTGTCTACAGCCCTCAACAATCCTGCGCCAGAAGACGACTCGTCCTGCAGCCCATCGACCTCCAAAACCATGGGAGACTGCCTGCCTAAGACAAAAATCAAGATCTCCCGAGAACAGCGGATCTGTTCACCAGAGACAAGCTCCAAGTAAAAGCCTCTGTGACCTGAAGAACCATGAAACCCTGCTCCTGGTTCCACCTCTGTACCCGTGGCTCGAGTCCAAGAGTCCGTGAGATTCCCCAGCGCTCCAGAGCCCGAGTCCATCATGGGTTGACCACTTCCGAACTCCTCAACATCACCTGCAGCCTCGGCACGGAGACCTCCTCAAGCGCGACCTACTCCAGTAAGCTTTTTCTGACACCAAAAGACACCCCTGCACCCGAAGGCCCTGGGACTTGGTGAAGCAGACCAGAAGTGGTGTGGTGTGGCTCACTGGTTAGAGGCGGCAGACCCGGAAGCAGAGGACGGCCCGGAACCAGGGTTCAATTCCCGACGCGGCAGGGTCGTGGACCAGGGTCAGCGGACTCGATAATTCTCGCCTCAGTGCCTACTCTAACCAGGGATCACACTCTGCAACTCTGGGCATTAGCTTGCTTCATCTCCACAACTGCCCCCCACATAAGCTGGGGATGCCTGGTTTCACCTTGGAGATACCCAGTAGGGACCATCTCACAGGGAAAGCCAGGACGGGTTCCCCAGCAGTCTACAGCGCAGAGATACTCCTTCGGGAGTCGATTCTAGCGCTTTAGAAACCCGCAATTAAATTAAATAAGTTCTGGGTGTGATTGCCAGACCTCAGTTCAAAATCCTGGCATGGTGAATTCAGTATTTTATCCTCCTTAGGCCGCTAAAATGAGTATCCAATCCAGCTGGATAAAAAAAATTTGCATACACAAAGGTTCTATAAAACACTGGATAAAAGTGCTATATAAAGAAAACATAGACATTATAAAAGAATGTTCTTTTCTTCACTAGTTGTAAATGGGTGGTATCTTACTGATAGCTTTTCTTGTCAAGACATAAAAGAAATATATATACCCATCTACGTAATTCCCAAGTTCCACAAACTTGGTCATAAAATGTTAGGTTGCATTGCTGATGGCATTGCAGAACGGGACATCACAAGACTACTCACCTACGTTATGTCGCGGAAAGTCATGTAACGCATATAATTTCACTGTGATGCATAATAAATACTACACAAATAGATCCCTATCATCAGATTGCAATTTGATAAAAGTAGCAGAGTTGAAGACTTTCACTGTGCTGCAATGCTCCTTTGGGCAGTAGCTAACTTGATCCCTAATTTAATGGTTGCTGTCAGTTAGAGTGGTAGGGCAGAACAATGGTAACATTACCACATTATTTAGCAGATTGATCTGAAAGATGGGGAATAACCAGCTGTAACCTGGTTACTACAGGTTAATTTGTTTTACCTTTTCACCAACTTCAAATACAGTGAGGTGAACCCTTCGTCTCTTCCACCTTTACTGACACACTGCATTTCCTCCCCACATACGGCTCCATCTTTCGATATTTTCTAACGTTGATCTGTCTGTGGAGTTATGAGCACCTTGATTTTTGTAAGACCTAGTGAGTTGACCACTCCCTGTTGATATCTTTTGAAATCTGTGTTCAGACTTTGAATGCTGGCTAGGACACTCATCCTGCTGAACTGGATAGAGTAATATAACATTAGGTAATGGAAATACTTATAAAATATATCACACAATCACCCAAAATCGAATTTAGCCTGTGCTTTAAACAAGAACACACTCGCTGAAACAGGAGATGTCACTGAATTGTTTTTACTATATTACATACACTGCTAAATTTACATGTCACTGTTGTTAACTTGAATGATGAAGGTTTTCGTCTATTTGTTAAAATCGACTAGCAGCTGTTAGTACTGCATGTTTTCTGAAGGCCTTTGTATTTCAAGAGGACTGTTTTGCTTAATGCTGTGTACCTCCATCTCTCCTCAGCCTCACCTCTCCTTATCAGGGCTGCTGATTGTCCCGCAGCCATGTTTCAAACTGAACCCCCTTAGATTCTCTTTCTCCACCATTCTGAACTTCATCCTCATTCTTTTGGCCACAGCTTGCCCTCTTTCCCTCATCCTAGAGCATTCTTATCCTCAAACAGCACCAGGTATCACTCCCTTCTGCCTCACGTCTCACCATCCCAGCCTTTCTCCTCACTTCGGCCTTCCATTCTCATTCCTCTCCCATCGTCCTCCTCACAGTACTTCTTTCATACCTTATCTTTCTCTTCTGTGCCCTTTCTCGCCACTTATCTTTCACTCCTCAGTCTTCCCTCTCTGTCCTTCTCCCTACTCTACACTACAAAGCCAGTATTCTCATGTTCCTCCCTACAGTCCTTCCTCTCCCCTCGCAGCCCTTCTCTTCCCATCATCTTTCCTCCCTCTTTATCCTTCTCCCTCTTTATCATCTCTTCTCTCTCGTTCACTTTCCCTCAGCTTTATAAGTGCTCTGCTTTGAAATCTGCGCTTTACCTGAAGCTCACAAGTGGCCATCCTACCGTAGCTTCTTGACCCGTCCTGCTTCCAATATTACTATATTGAATTCTGTTACATTGGCTACTTGTAAGACTTGTTATTATTAGTGCTATAAATGGTAAACGGTGGCAGGAACCGCGAATATATTCGTTACTATCCTCCTACTCGCAGACCTTCCTCCCATTCTCCTCCGGATTCCGCCACCCATCATCCCTCTCACTCTATCTCGTTTGACATTCTTACATCAGGATGCGTCATTATTAATCTGCCCTCCGCTACTTTTCTAGTCCACATTATTTCTCTGATGTTCATCCTCTAATCTCTGAATGTCCTGTCATAATTTCTCCCTCTAATTCCTGTGGTTAGTCATTGTCTCTCTCTTTCTTCTTACCCATCCTTTTGCCCCCCTTGCAATTCTCGCCCTGTTTCCTTTAGTCACCGGTTCGCTCTACTTTTCCTTCACTGAGCGCTTCTTTTCCTCCCCTTTATTTTCTCCTTCCCTCTCCTCAGCCAGTCTCTCACCTTTTTCATTCCAGTAACCATTCTGCTTCTTTATCAAAAGCTCCGTACAAACTTTGTTTTCTGCAGGTTGGAAACTGTTCAATGTCTGAAGTTTGTGCAGTAAACGTGTGAATCTAAAGTTAAACATACATTTGAGAAGAGTTTGATGAAAACGGAAAGCACCCACAAGGCTTCATATGGGTTAGTGAAGGTTAGGCTGTGCCCAAACGCCCCTCGCATCATGTGATCAGTCAAGGATAGGTTTCTCAGTTGCATGGATGCACTCGGTTGATGTGACTTCCTGTAGTTGCTTGGTCTTCCCCTCTCTAGGGTTGGACATACTAGGTGTCTGTGTTTCATAATCTGTTGGCCTGTCCCTCGCCATGGCACTACAGCAGGAATGCCAGCTTCTTCTACGCGACCGGTGGCAGTGAAATGTTTCTTCACAGCTCCTACCACAAGCAATGTTATAGGATGCATTTGTTACTGCAACACCGCCTCTCTGGGGCCCTGCATCACCTTTGCGCATTCGGCTCAACCTCCTATCATCCTTTCAAGTTAAGACATGCGATGGCCATCCAATCTAAGTCTCCTAGGACCTTGCCACCTAACCTTCCTTTTCAATCTGACACATTGTGAGTCTGTCTGGCTCTCGTCTTCATTACTTTCACAATCAAAAGAGCAATGTGGCAAGATTCTGGCTGGCATATCCGAGAGCCTGACTGGAATACTGAAGATCCTAGGGCCCTTAGCTGAGATCCAAACTAGCATATTACTCATCGAGGCATAAAGGAGATTATCCTGGCCACTTGAATGATTTAACAATGCAGCGCACTGTGAATCCAGTCAACATGGCTAAAAATATTGATAATTTAGTGTTTTATTCTTGATGCTTAACCCACCCTAGTTCTGCATGAAAAAACACGAATTAGCATTTTGCATGAGAAGTATAGTGCTCAAAGCAGAAGAAAGCAAAAACAAAGCAGTCGAGTTTGGGTGAAGATTAGAAATCCATCCGTGAAAGATGACCAGCATTTGTTTTGATTGGATAAAGGAGGATAGGGTTGACAGCAGTCTGTTTCCCCTTCTTGTGTTAAATTAGAATTGACAAAGCATTTAGGCCTCACCTTTGAACGACAGTAGCCCATCAGAGATAATCAATGGACTGATCCAAGCCCTTAAAGTATTAGTTTTAGATACCACGTGCCTCAACTACAGATGTAGATGAGAACTAAAAAGTGTGCTTTCAAAATCGTGTTCTCTTGCCGGTGTCACACCCCCACTCACTTTCTCTCTCACCACCCCATGCCCCCTTCAAAAATCCCTTTCTCTTACACACACACACCACACCACACACACCCACCACACACACCCACCACACACACCCACCACACACACCCACCACACACACCACCCACACACAGCACCCACACACACATAAACACCACACACACACACACACACACACACCCCCTTCAACCCCATGCCACCCTTAAGAAATCCCGTTCTCTTGCTGGTTACACACACACACACACACACTCACTCACCATGCCCCCGCCACCCACTGTAACGTGCTATTTTCAGCGTCTGAAATTACCAGTTTTCTAAATATTGATATTATAATATCAAACAACTGGGAGCATGGAACTGCCAACGTGGCTGAGGAGACCGTGGCCCTGGTTGAATAATCTGTTTGACCGCGATAACAGAGATAGATGTTTTTGGCTGTGGCGACTGAGACTACAGTCTGACTTTACCGTGGCTCCTTGGGCTGGCACACCATATAATTATGCCGGCTGCCAGGGGAGATATTGCTATAATTATCCTCACTAGTATGACTAAACCCAAGTTTTTTTTAATTTTTGTAAAATATTTTTTTCCCATTTGGAAGGCTGCTCGTGCATTCTGAATCCAACCTCGATCATTCCTCTTAAGAATTACACCTCACCACACATGTACACCTCATTTTCGGTGTGTGTTTCTGTAGAGGTTTATTAAGTAATTGCACAGAAACATGGATGATGGAGTATGGCTTTGCACTTATACTTAGTAAGTCATGTTAACATAGATCATTTAAACACGCATTTTATAGGTGTATTTGCAATGGTGGTTTGGTCTCAAAATGTGAGATGTATGCAGTTATGATCTACTGCCACCTACCATGTTATTCATAGCGCATATTCATTTCTGTACATTGGATTGTGAAGTAAATAACCGATTGTGAAAATTATACGCAAACTCCTTGTAGGCCTGAACTTCTTGATGATTTACTTTTGCTGCATATTTCAGTGACAAAAATACAGCTCTTCTGCGTGACCTTGGTGTTATGTGCCTAGAAATTGAGCATTTGAGTACAGTGCTGATTACCTAATTTGCAAGGATTTTAATGTTTTCATTTTGAGAAAATGCTGAGCTTTATGTGGATTTGTATAGCCTCTGCCTCGTAAAAATCATTTTCATTTTCCTCTTTAACTTCAGGTGAAAGGTCTTGTGAAGCAGCACATAGACTCCTTCAACTATTTCATCAATGTGGAGGTATGTGTCTTTATAATCCCGCGTGTAAGGGTTAAAGGTCAGTCAGCGATTCAATTCAACCGCTTACTTCTAACAAGGTATTTTTTTCCCTTTTTAGATAAAGAAAATCATGAAAGCTAATGAAAAAGTGACCAGTGATGCCGACCCGATGTGGTATTTAAAGTACGTAGCCTTGTTTGTTCTCTGGTATTTGTTAAGGGAAATGAGTCTCAAGCTTTTCTTTCTTAGGTCTCTCCTACGCAGTGTGCATGCGTTGCATAGGAGACCTTTAGCCATCTTGCAGCTCTTTTTCAAAGCACATACTTGTGCTTGTGGCGGCAAACAGCTTGCGGGAGTGAGCAGCGGCGCGCCACAAGCCTAAGTATGTGCTTTGAAAAAAAGCAGACTGGTCTCCCCAGCGTGCGCGCACCACTCACGGGTGCACCCCTCCGCCTCTCTCTCCCGATGTAGCCTGCACGCTTTAAAAAAAACCAAAAACTTTCAGTGCGAGGCGCGCGCTTGTCTGCTTTACAATAATGATCCCTTCCTTTTCCACCGCAGTGGGAAGTCCTATCTTTGCAGTGTGTTTGAGTACCAGAGGTTGTTCCAGATATGTATTATCACTCTTTATTATAGTGGTCTGACTACAAGGTCCTGAATGCACTAGTTAGGACTCTCTTGTCTTCCATCAGTGTGCTGCACCTCTGCTATTTTTTCTCACACCGGTCTTGCTTTTAGTTTGCTTGCAAATAGGTGTCACTCTTTGTTGCCCCTACTGTCCTGACACTTCCTCAGGGACCCCACATACGATGAGTTATTTTTATCTTGTATGATTTCGTCTTAAAATAACCTCAATTCCACACTGCTCAAATTGTTCTTTTATCAATCACCAACACAATTCATGAAACATATAATTTCAGACCGGGCCACAATTACAAACTTGTACTCACACGTGTTATCTTGCACATCTTCACTATCTTACATCGCCTTCACTGGCAAATGGCCCCAAATCTTTTTTTTTTTTAAATTTGTTTTTATTGCAGATTCACTGTAAATCGGTGACTAACACTCAGATATTTCTGACGTGAGACACACGTAGTGCCTCACCCTATCGTAATGTGGACACACGGCCATTCAGCCCACATCCCGGAGGTTGGGCGGCAAAGTTTGATAAGGTGTCACTGACATGCCCCCCATACATTTCTGAGCAATCAAAGAGCATTCCAAGCCTCTGCTTTTTTCGTGAACTAAACTCCCCCCCTCCCCCCCTTAAACAGCAAGAAAACACGTTTTAACCTTCCTTCAGATTATGAACCTAGAACCGAGCAGCAGCTGCCCCTTCCCACCCACTCCCCCTCTCACCCACGCCACTAGCACACTACATTGTTCCACGTGACAAGTCTCCCTTGCCCCCTGCCGGCCCATTAACACAATAATGAATTGCAGCTTGTCAATGTTGATGTCCTGTGTACCCCAGTGGCCCATCCCGCTCCCGGCAAAGAAGGCCCACCCTCACAACCCCCCATCCAACCAGTGGTATTGTCTCCATTTGGACCAAACTCTGCGGAATTTTGTGGGACAGCCCCTGGCTTTATAAGTCACCCTTTCAGCTGCCATGTAGAGGTCAAGCCCTCTCCTCCATTCCTCAAGGGTCGGTGAGTCCGGCGCCCCCCAGTGTTTTGCGATGTCTCTTTTCGCCACCACCAATGCTAGGACCAGGAAAATGAGGAGGGGGCGCGTCAGATCTACCTCATTGGTCATGCCCAATAGCGCTAACTTGGGGTCGTGTAAGATTGAGGCCTCTAGGACCTCCTCCAGTTCTTTGAATATCTGGGTCCAATATGTTTGTATGACACTACAGGACCATATCGTGTGAAAGAAGTCGCCCACCTGGCCTTGACACCTAAGACACCCTGGATCCTCTATTTTCCCCATTCTACAAAGCCGTTGTCTGTCGTAGTAAGTTCTATGGAGTACATTGAACTGAATCAGACGTAACCGGGACTTGACCGCCACCTCCCGGGGATGCATCAGAACCGTGTCCCAGTCCAGATCCTCCATCATTCCCACATCTGCCTCCCAAGTAGCCCTCAACTTTGCTAAGTCCCCCAACATATGGTTGGTTAGTGTTTTATATGTCAGGGAGACCACCTTTTCCGACATCTGTTCCTGAAGGAGCCGCCCTTCCAGAGGGGCGTACTCGGGAATGTCTGTGAGTGAAATGTGTTGGGCATTCCATGCGTGGCGTAGTTGTATATATTTAAAGTGTTGCGTGTTATGGAGCCCAAATTCCGACTTAAGTACCTGGAACGATTTGAGCTCTCCCCTGGCAATTACGTCCCCTATCGTGGAAATGCCTATGTCGTCCCATCTCTGGAAGCCCCGTAATTTGTTGAGGTCCACTAGCCACTGGCAGTGCCACAGTGGAGTCTGTCGTGTAGGCCTTTTATCCCATCCCATACGACGGTTGGCCTTCGTCCAGGCAGCTATAGTTAAGGCTGTCGCCGGGAGGAGTGAGGTGCTACGAGAGGGTCCATATAGATATGAGAGTAAGTGTTTGAGTGACATTTTCGCTCTTTCCAGAGCGTAGGTTGGGTGATCAGCTGGGGCATGGAGCCAATCATTTATCGGTATGAGATGTTCAGCCCAGTAGTAAGCCTCTAGATTGGAAAGTGAGATCCCCCCACTGTATTGATGCCTCTGTAGCGTCGATAGGGCCACTCTAGCATGCTTGCCCAGCCAGAGGAAGGAGCGCATGTCCGCATGGATCCTACGGAAGACCGCTGCCGGTAACGGGTAATATTCATTTTGCAGAGCATATAGGTATTTCGGCAGTGTGACCATTTTAAACATGGCCGCCCTGCCTAGGAGTGTCAACGGGAGCTGCCTCCACCGATTCATATCCGCCGCTAGTATGATCCGTTCTAAATTCCTACTGAAGGAAAGAGGCTCATCCGCAGTTATATATATCCCGAGATATTGGAAACCCTCTGAGGTTGGCTGGAGAGCGGCAGGTATAGGGCCCCAGTGGTTCAGGCCCCTCGGGTCGTAGAGTACCGATTTATGCCAGTTTATTTTGTGTCCCGCCATATTACCATATCGTTCTATTTCTCGGAAGAGCTCCGGGATCGAGGTGTCCGGCTCGGTGACATAAAGCAGAACATCGTCTGCGTTGAATGAGATTTTTTCAGACTGCGGGTCCGTGGCACTGCCCATAAAGCCGTGAATTGCCACGTTATGCCGCACCCTGGCGGCAAGCACCTCTATCGTAAGGGTAAACAAGAGGGGGGACAGGGGGCATCCTTGTCGAGTGCCTCTCTGAATCTGGAACTCGCGTGATAGCGTCCCGTTCACCCGTACCCTGGCTTTCGGGGCAGTGTAGAGGAGTCGCACCCATTGGATGAAATTCGGCCCAAAGCCAAACCGGCATAGAACTGCAAAGAGGAAGGGCCAATGTACTGCGTCGAACGCCTTTTCAGCGTCCAGGGAAAGGAACCAGTGAGGGTCACTACGGCCTCTGACTAACTGGAGCCAATTATGGGTCCGTCTGAGATTCAATTTAGTGGCTCTGTCAGGTAGGAAACCCGACTGGTCCATATGTACCAGACCCGTAATAACTGTCCTCAGGCGGGCTGCCAAGATGGTGGCTAGGACCTTCACCTCCGTATTCAGGAGGGAAATCGGTCGGTATGAGGCGCATTCATCCCGAGGTCTGCCGTCTTTATAGATCGGGACAATGGTGGCCCTAGTTAAGTCTGGGGGGAGTTCTCCTTCTCCAAGGGCACCAACAAAGAGGCTCTTAAGGTGCCGCGTTAGTAGGTCCGCCGTACGCTTAAAGAATTCCGCCGGGAAACCATTGGGGCCCGGGGTTTTCCCTGGCCTCACTCTAGCGAGAGCCTCTGTAATGTCATCCACCGAAATGTCCGCCTCCAGGGCGTCCATGGATTCGGGTGGCAGGGTCGGTAGGAGCGTTCCATCGAGATACCGGAGCGCCTCTTCTGGAGTTGCAAGGTCGCGGGCTGCATAGAATGCCTCGAAATGTGTAGCGAAAGTTTCGGCTATCTCCGTGTCAGTGTTGACCTTGTCGCCCCCAAGGGTTCTAACACTATCTATCCATCTCTCCGCACTTTCGTTCCTGCTAAGCCAAGCCAGTAGCTTCCCTGACTTGTCCCCCACGTCATATAATCTGTGTAGCGTGGCGAGGGATTGGGTCTTTGCTTCGTCAGTCACTAGTTCCCTGTATTGTTTCTGTACGTCTAGAAGCCTCCTAAGGGTCTCGGTGTTTGCCCGCGCCAAGTGGTCTCTTTCCCTCTCTAGAATGTCCTGTTCCAATGCGGCCACGTCAACCTGAAGTTTCCGTCTTTCCTCACCTAACCTGGCGTTTATCCTATCCCTAAGTACCGGCTTCATGGCTTCCCATAGGGTAACGCTGGAATCCACCGTGCCCATGTTTTCGGCCAGGTATACCTTAATGTCGGCCCGTATGCCTCTGAGTATGTTCGTGTTCTGTAAGTCCCACGCCGCCAGGCGCCACGATCCAGGATGCCTACCCCGGGCCTGTCCCACACCAACGTACAGTGGAGAGTGATCCGATATACCCCTGGCTCTGTATTCTGCAATGTCGTCCGCTTTCAGGTATTGACGGGACATAAAGACGTAGTCAAGTCTCAAACACCCCATGTGCCCCAGAGTAGTGTGAGTACGCCTGTTGTGTTGGGTGGAGCCACCGCCAGACGTCCGTGAGACCTATGGCTGACATCTTGCTGCAGAGTGTAGTTTGGTGTCCGCTCCTAGCCACAGCACCAGTTCTGTCGCTACCAGTGTGCATGACATCGTTGAAGTCCCCTCCCACTATTTGTACCGTATCAGAGGTTTCTAGGAGTATATGTGTAAGCGCCGTGAGTGTATGGGGTTGTAGTTTGGGCGGTGCATAGACCGAGATAAGCGTAAAGGTACGTCTGTTCCAAGTACCCTGCACTCCCGCGTAAGTCCCCTGGGGGTCTAGCCATGTGCGTGTGACGCAGAATGGCGATGATTTTTTAGCTATGACTGCCACCCCTCTAGAGTCCGAAGTGTATCCCGCATGTGCTAACACCCTGTGCCTCCCCCGCGCGATAAAAGCACACTGAGTGCCCTTGAGGTGAGTTTCTTGCAAAAAAGTGAAGTCTGGGTCCACCCTTTTAATGTAGGCATTCACTAGGCCTCTTTTTGATTTTGGAGCCCAACCCATTGACATTCCACTTCAGGATGCTCAATCTCCTATCACCCCTTGTGGAGTGACTACGGTACTCGCCATTGGAACGCATGGGATCTACCATCGCCTGGACCCCGGCATGTATAGGTGAAGCGTGTGTTCAGTGCGTGCTGCTGGCTGCGTTCAGTGAAAACGTGTTTCCCCCAACTTTCCCCCCCTGGACCCTCGTCCCAACAAACAAGAGAACTCCCTTTCTTCCCCCCCTCCCCACCTCCCTCCCCTTCCAGTACTATCCCTATACAGGACATGACTTTCCGCAGGAGTAGGCCTGTCGCCCACCCACAAACACCTTCCCTGTCAAGTACCCAGGGAACAAAGAGTCAAATAACTAGTAAACTTGTGTAACAAAGAAGCGTGTCAACTTGCGTGCTCTCCACTCCTCTGGCCAGATGCCAATCCCACGACCCGTATACAGCATTGTTCAAAGGACTTGGCAGATAGGGGACGTCTGCGCCTCACTAGTGGCAATCACTGTTTCGTGTCCCTGTGGTTCACGATTTAGAGTCATGTGTCTCCGATTCCGGTGCGCTCAATTGTCCAGAAATGTCCTGTTCCATCACACGAATCTCCTCCACAAGCGGATGCGCGGATAAGCTTCCTCCCCCTAGGTCCTCTTCTGCAGACGTGTGGCCTGCCAGGTCGTCCTCCTCGCCGTCCTTCGATCGGGCGTGTGATCGTAGCCTCGCAGATAGGGAGTCTGTCCTGGCCGTCCCCACCGGCGAGGCCGAGCGTCCTCTTCTCGTGGGTCCCACATCCCGGCCATAGTAGGGCGTCGCCTGAAATTGCCTCCTCGACTTCCTCGCAATTCTCTGTCTTTGCGCCTTAGGAGGGTCCCATTGGGCTGCGCCATGTTGGGATCTCTCCGATACGTCTCTGCTGGCTCTTTCCCTGCTGTTCAGAATCGGATGTTCCTCCAGCTATTGCCATGCGTCTTCCGGGTGAGTGAAGAAAAGCGACTGGTCTTTATAGATCACCTTGAGCTTGGCTGGGAAAAGGAGCATATATGTGATCCGTAGATCTCTGAGCTTCGCTTTGACGGAGTCGAAGGCGCGGCGTTGTTTTTGCACCTCCTGGCTGTAGTCCGGGAAGACCATAATATGAGCGCTTTCCAATCGTATCTCTCCCATCTTTCTTGCCTCTCTGAGGATGAGGTCCCTGTCGGCGAAGTTAAGAAAGCGTGCAATGACTGGTCGTGGTCGAGCTCCCTCCGGAGGTTTCGCCAGAAGAGCCCTATGCGCCCTCTCAATGATGAAGCAGGGGGAGAATTGCACCGCAGGGAAGGTCTCCAGGAGCCACGTGCGTAGGAAGGACACCATGTCCATTTTCTCGATCCCTTCCCTAAAGCCGACGAAGCGGAGGTTGTTCCGACGTGCTCTATTTTCAGCATCATCGACCTTCCACAGTAGTTGGCGGTGAGACGCTTTCAGTTCCGCAATGTCCTTGCGTAGGGTGGTGATGGAGTCCTCCGCCTCACCTACTCGCGTCTCAGCAGAGCTGACCCTGTCAGAAAGGTTCCGAAAGTCCTGCCGCAGAAGTGTCACCTCCGAGCATACCTCCCCTATTTTCACTTCCAGTGCGGCCCTCGATTCCTGAATGTCTGTTTGGGACGCTTGAATGGCCTCCATTAGTAGCGCGGTGTCGGAGCGCGCACCAGACGTGTCGCTGGGGCCTACTGCGGCCGTACGCGGAGCTGTGAAGCTGTCCATTGTCCCCTGCTTGGGCACTTTAGGTGGTATGTCTCTTTTCCCCATGGTTTGCCGGGTCCGGTCGAATAACCTGAGGGGTTCCCGAGGCCCCACCAGTCGCAGGTCCCACCCGGCCACCGGGGGTGGTATCGTTGGTGTCCCACCCCCCCAGGAAAGTCAGGCGGCCGGCCGCGGCCTGAAGGACTGGCCGTCTACAGCGTCTTCGGTCGGTGGCCCAACTGCAGGACACAGAAGCCTGACAAAGCACGAGGACGGGCCGGCGTGCCACACCCCAGAGAGTCACCTCGGGAACCAGGAGCCCTCACTCACGCGGGGCAGTGATGCACCCAGTAGGTCTGTCCAGTGTCTCCGGTCGCTCTCCCTCCGCGCCCCCCAAGGCGTCCTCCGCCCGGTTCTTAGACTCTCCCAGCGCCTCCACTCGTTAACAGTATGTTCCCCTCTGCGCAGTGAGTGTAGGTGCCCCTCAATAGCGGCGGGGACTTCGTCTGGGCAGCAGCCGCCGAGGGGCCCACACTACCTGATGTGGATGGCCGCCATGTTAGTAAGGTCGGCGAATCACCAGGGCAGTCAGGGGGGTCCACCTCCTCAGTGTCTGCGGGCTCCAGTTGCCGCCCAGCCCTTCCTTTTCCGCGCCTCAGGATTGTCGCAGGGTGAGGGCTCTCGGCGAGCTCCGGGACAATTTTAGTCTTGCGTCTCCGGAGCCGCCGCCATCTTGGTGAAGTATCGGTATCTTCCACGGGGCTCCCTGTTCCCTCCTGCGGCCTCTGACGGGGGTCAGCTCCGTGCATGCACCCCCTCGGGCAGACTGAGGAGCCGCGCCACCGACCTGCAGGATGTCCGCGTGTCCAGGGGTAGGTCCCGGTCAGCTCCACTCGCGGCTCTGCCGTCACGCTGCCATCTTGCGGATCGCCGGGGCGCCAGGGGGGTCACTGTCCGGCCAGCGCTGCTCCGTCCACCGTGACCGGATTCGTTGTCCGGCGTGCCCGCCAAGGTCAGGGCAGTCGGGGGCACCTCCGATCTCGGTTTTGATGCCGTGTGGGTAGTTTAGTAGGTCGGATTACGAGGCATCCAGCAGGAGCTCCGGAGAAGCACGACTTAGCTCGTCATGCTGCTGGCCACGCCTCCCAAATGGCCCCAAATCTAGCTCCATTCAGAATCCAGCGTGTCTTCTCAGTACCTTTTTACTCTGTTCATGTCCCATATATTTCTTCTACCAATTGCTTGCTTAAAGACAGCTTGTAAAACTAGCATTGGCACAACCAATAGGTTTTACCTTTTCAACATCTATGGCTTAAATAAACAAACATTGGCATAGCCAATAGGTCTCGCCTTTGGGATCTTATAAGTGTTAGTTATCCAGCACAATATCCTTGGTCCAACAACAGCAACTGTTGCATGGCTAAACACTTATACGGTCCCAAAGGCGAGACCTATTGGCTATGCTAATGCTTGTTATCTCGTATACTGATTTTGTGGCAGATTTGCACGTAGATGATTATTGGTCCAAACTGAAATACAAGCTGCATTCAAGCGGATAGACCTTCAGTTGCAGACTGAGGCGTACCACAACAAATCAAATACATTTAAATAACAAGATGCACATTTGGCCCAAAAGTAATGATGCAGAGTTGAAAAAATGCAAATCATGAAAGTTTATTTGAAGATTAGTAAAGTTACAAATTCAAATCAATTGAAAATGAATAATCTGAACATGAATGTATTAATCAATATGATCCAAAGCAATCCAGAATCCCAAATACAGATACAAACCGTTTAAATAGTTCATAAAGTAAATCAAAGCAGACTCATTTTCCATGAAGGGAAGTTCCCTACCATACTAAGCTAGAGAAATCTGGAAATTGGTGAGTAGTCCGACAGAAGGTGTCGGCTAGTAAAACCTCTAAAGGCAGAATAAAAAAAATGATTTGGTCATGTAAATAAGAATGGAGTCTGCCCAGGAGTCTAGCTCATTCGGGCAAGTGCAAAGAAAGCGTCTCCTGTGTGGAGAATGGAAAGGGCACCTGAACTGACTAACTCAGCAATGCAAAATACAGTCATCTCTTCTATGATAAGTTTGACTCCCTATGATTCCCATGAAGAAAGCCAATCTGGATTAAACATAACATGTTGCATTAACAAAGTCTAGGACTTCTTCCCAGCTGCCAAATGGAGTCTCTGCGGAATAACCTTCGGCTGGATATCTTTATCAGATTGATACAGTTTGATCTGAACATTCTCACTTACAGGTGCGGGACTCATTATTCTGGCTTGTAGGTAACATACACAGATAAACATTCACACAGAAACTAAAACAATGTGATGCATTTGAATTATTGTTGATCTGTGCAGCTTGGCTCCTTTAAAGGAGAATGAGGAAAAATCCACAGCAGACAGAAAACATTACAACTAACATAAGACATTTTAGATTGAGCCCTTCATTAACTATGGTCAACTTTAACATGAATATCACAGTGTATGGAGCAGATTTTGTAAATGTTTGTGAAAAGCGTTAATGATATATCTCCACTACTGACTTTGCTTGATTGCTATTGTGTTAATTTGTGGGAAAGTGGCTGCTTGGGGACAGATAAACCTCATTTAGCTATGTCCTTTTCCAGCGTTTCTAATTTCTGTTTTGCATGCGAGGTAACTGAAGTTTGCCAATTGTACCAAAACAGTAATTGAAATATGAGCCTTTTACCACCTTGAAAGAAGTGAAATCTCTCATCATTCTGGGGTGCAAAGGGTACATGTTGAATGATGTCGCGGTTTCACACATGGTTCCCTATTGCTCATCCAACACTACATCAGCCGCGGAGGGGGGAATGTGCACTAGACTGCAGCTCTGATCCCTGTCTCTACAGCAATACAGAAATATTGGCCCTTACCCAATTCACAAGTGCCTCATGGTTATTTATTGCACACTTTGTCACTTCGGATGATTAGGTTTAGCTGGCTAAGGCAGCTACAACTCCGACTTAGGCCAGTGTCCGTTGACTAGTTGCAGCTGAGAGACCTGCAGTCCTGTGTTATCTTGCAATCCCTATTATAGTGATCCAGCTGTGCCTGTACATTTCTGACACTTCAAAACCAATTTTATGGGGTCTATTATGGACTCTATTAAGTAGAATGGTTCTGCTTTTTTAATCACCCCTCTACCAAACACTCTTTCATATTGAAAAAAGAACCAGTTGGAGTGGTAGAGTTATCTACCCTTTGAATTTTTTACCCCACCTCCTATGTTTCTTACACTCCCTGTCAGGAAATCTTGCATAAGCTCCTGTAGATCCACTGGATGAAAGGGTATTTTGTGATCAAGTAATTGGGAGTGACCCTAGCCCTCTTTATCCCCTCATCTGTCTTCAGTGTTACCTAGAGCCATCCAAAGGTCCAGTATAATCACTCTATTCTTGGAGCTCATCGGCCCTGTTTGCCATTAAATGACCAGGGAGTGTGTTAAAAGTGGCTGATCTATCCCGTAACACAAGACTATTGCTTTTGACTCTCATTCTTTTTATGGAAATATTATGTTATGCATTATGCAATGGTGGGATTGCAAACTCCTCATAAAAAGTTAAATAAAGTGCATTAAGAACTGGTAGCTCTTAGGCATTAATGCACCTCAGTCAACATGCTCCACTCCTCATGTATTCCCTGGTTGGCCTAGCCTGTTTACTTTTTTTCTGCTAAACTCTGGATTGGACCCTTTACTTGCATGCTCAGCAATTTAATTTTCTTTACATCATGATGATGAATGTATCCAGCCATCCAGACCAGGAGTAGCTGCCAAGGCCCTCCTAAGTATCCCAAGGACCGGCTTCAGGTTTTGCCTCCATACAGTGATCAACACTCCGCTCAGACTCCTTCTTAGATGCTCTTAGCACCCCTTGTGTCCAGCCCTTGTGTCACAAAGCAGTTCCCAGATTCCTCAGTGCAGACCCAGACAACATGGAACTAGTTTAATCAACAATCATCGCAATTCAACTGGGAAGCTAGACCCAATGCAGCAACCGGTTGTGACTTTGGTTTCTGCTACATCAGTTGATCAACGAGGGATGAACAATTCGCAAGGCCCTCTCTTCACAATAATGGTCACCTAGAGATGCGGGACACTTCTACAAATGCTAGTCCAGAGCGCAGTAGTGGTTACCATAAGGATCTGCACACAATGAGGTACTTGCAGTATTGTCATGGCCAAGATCTTGAGACCCCATCACCCCCAATGTATAATGAGTAAATCCATTACTTTGTTGCCTGAGACAACGCTCTCACTAAAAGTCTCACTAGTCATGCAAAGTTATGTCAAGCAGGCTCAGGAGATCTGGTGGGTACCTACCTCCTAGCTTGCCATCTAAAAGTCTCTATTTAATGTTCTTGTATAGATCACCTGGACTCTAAGGAATTAGGGGGCATCACATAAAACTTGATGATACATAAAAGCTTGTCTATGTAGTTTAACAACTAGTAGCATACAAAGTAGAATACATTAAATTATTGTATTGGAAACACAGCGAGCTTTTATCCGATGTAATGGGGCTTGTTCGGGAACTGGGAAGATGGGTGAATTTTGAGGTACTTCTTGAAGAGAAAAGGGCGAGAGTAACTGCTGTCCTCTTGCTGGTTTGAGAAATGCCCAAAGCAAAAAATTGGTTCCCTTTGGGACTGATAATGTGTACGATGTGAGGCTGGAATTAATCCACTTCTCAACAGAATCAGTTATGGTATATTTACAATACATTGATAGTATTGCCAAAAAATAAAGGACACACGTCATCCTAATTGTTATAAATCTTGTTCTTGGAATGATTTGCACATAATTATATTGTTAGAAGGGCCGATCCCCGAGGGTCAGGATATGCTCTCCCGACCACCCCGTTACCCACCACTCCCAAGAATACTGCAGAGTCTTAACGTGAGGTCCTCGCCGGGGAGGACTTCGGGTCTAGGATCGTACACACTGAGGTCACACCACACTTATGAACGGACACCACACCGTGGATTTCAATAAGCAAGTTCTTTATCACACAGTAGGGATTTAGGCAAAAGGAACACGTATTTACAAGCAATCAAGGGATCGTAAAGTCTCAGTGGTAAGGAGTAGGGAAGCGGGACAGTCTCGGTATTAGGCCAGTACGAAGCGTACCCTGCGCACAGCTCTCAATCCTCGAACCGGGGGATACGGAAGATGGAGGTCGTACTGGCTGCTCCACTCACTGCTTCTCGAACCAGGTCGTGTTGGTAGCGTCGATGGTCCAGCTGGACCAGAGTACTCCTCGAGCCGCGACGAGTTCAGCAGGGCTCGATCCGGAGTGAACAGAGTGTCTGTCAGTTCTTGAGGAGCCGCGACCACGTCAGCAGGGCTCAGGGTGTTCAACGAATGTCCTTAGAGGTCAAGGATGAGCCGCGACGAGGTCAGCAGGGCTCCGAGGTTCCAGTTCCTTCTTCACAAGGATGAGCCGCGACAGCGTCAGCAGAGATCAGGGTGTTCAACGAATGTTCTTAGAGTTCAAGGATGAGCCGGGACGAGGTCAGCAGGGCTCCGAGGTCCTAGTTTCTTCTTCACGAGGATGAGCCGCGATCAGATCAGCAGGGCTCTCTTGTCCAGGATACAACTGCCCGCTAGTTCTTGGGCGGGCCTTGATATAGTGCTGGGGCCCTTTGATGTCCGGACCCTCGCAGGCGGAGATCTCATGCCTCGGGGCTGATCATCGGAGTCTTCCGTCGGCTGGCCCTTTGATCCTTTTGAAGATGCGTCCGGGGATTCCCAGACGCCCAGCAGGGTCTGGAGCCAGCTCTCGGGGAGGCCAGGGGTGCGATCGAAACCAGTTCACAGGGGAAGGCCAGAGGTGTGAGAGAAACCAGTCTCCCAGGGGAGGCCGGAGGTGCAATCAAAACGCCTTAGTCTTATCTCACTCCGGAAACCCTCTACCCCCCAGCCGGGCATGGCGCGCCTGAAGCCTAAGTTTCGCTGGGGCCGGGGTCAGGCAAGGCCTAGGGAGTCGGGGACCTCGGAAGGGTAATGGCGGCCAGTGGCCCTGTGGGGTGATGCAGGTTCTGGGCGCTCGGTGCCGGGAAGTGGGATGGCGGAATGCGGGGATGGTCGTCCGTTTGTAGGGCCGTGTAGGGAGCGTGGCGGACAGGGGACGGGACGACCAGGGGTTTCTGGGTGCAGGGCTAGGCTAACGGGGTGCTGAGGAACGGGGGGAACCACGCCACGAGGCCAGGTCCAACACGCGTCCCCCCCCAGCTGAAAGGCAGAGAGAACTACCCACCCCCTTGGGAGTTCTCTTCACTAAGGTGGAAGAACCGGGACAGGCCGTCCGCGTTGGCGTGGTCAGCACCAGGCCGGTGCTCAACAGTGAAATCCAGAGAGGTGTGGCGCCGCGGCCAGGGCGACTGACGCTGGAATCTGGGGACCACGGTTCGATCCCCGGCTCCGGCGGCAGGGTAGCCCAGCACCATGTGACTCTGGGCAATAGCTCGCTTAATCTTCCCGACGGCCCCCAGCGCCTAGAGACCCTTACGGGTGATTGTGCGCTTTACAAATGTGGACTTTACTTTACTTTACTTTTATCCCCTGGAGGGAGATGGACCAGCGTAACAGTTTGGGGTTCTCCCCTGTCATCTGCATTAGCCACCGGAGGGGCCGGTGGTCGGTTTGGACCCAGAAGTGAGTACCGAACAGGTAGGGCCCCAACTTCATCAGGGCCCAAACCACCGCGAAGGCCTCCCGCTCGATGGTGCTCCACCTTTGCTCTCGAGGGAGTAACCTCTGGCTAATGAAGGCCACTGGCTGGTCTAGGCCCTTTTCATTCATCTGAGACAGGACTGCTCCGATGCCATGCTCGGACGCGTCCGTTTGGACCGCAAACTCTCAGGAGTAGTCGGGGGCCTGCAGTACGGGGGCAGTGCACATGGCGACTTTCAATGCTTCAAACGCCTCCTGGCAGGCGGGGGTCCAGCTAACTCTCTTGGGCTGCTCTTTGAGGTCAATTCTGTGAGGGGGACTACGATGCTGCCATTCCCCTTTATGAATTTACGGTAGTTCCCAGTGAGCCCCAGGAAAGCCCGCACTTCCGTCTGGGTCGTGGGGGCCTCCCAGGCAACGATCGCATTGATCTTGGGTTGGAGGGGCTCCCGACCTTGTGCCCCAGGTAGACCACGGACCCTTGTCCGATCTGACATTTACTGGCTTTGATGGTGAGACCCGCTCGACGCAGGGCCATCAACACCTCCCAGAGGTGTTGGAGGTGTTCGGTCCAGTGGGAGCTGAATACCGCGATATCATCTAGATAGGCGGCGCTGAATCCCTCCAACCCAGCCAGTACCTGGTTAACTAGCCTCTGGAAGGTGGCGGGGGCATTTTTCATTCCGAAGGGCATCACGCGGAAGTGGTAGTGGCCATCCGGGGTGGAGAAAGCGGATCTCTCCCTGGCCCCCTCCGTGAGGGCGATTTGCCAGTACCCGCAGGTCAAGTCGAAGGTGTTGAGCTAGTGAGCAGACCCTAGGCGGTCAATGAGCTCATCTGTGCGGGGAATGGGGTGTGCGTCGGTTCTGGTGACTGCGTTGAGCCCACGGTAGTCCACACAGAACCTCAGCTCGGGAACAGCGCCGGGGGCGGCGGCCTTCGGAACCAGGACCACGGGGCTGGTCCATGGACTGTCAGAGGCCTCGACCACTCCCAGGGCTAGCATCTTGGAGACTTCGGCCTTGATACAGGCACGAGCTCGGTCAGGGACGCGGTAGGCTCTGTGCCGTACCGGAGGCTGTCCCCGGTGTCCACATCGTGGACGCACCAACTGGTGACTCCAGGGACGAGAGAGAAAAGGTCCGAGAACTGTCCCAGTAACTGGCGGCAGTCCTCGCGTTGCTCAGGGGTGAGGGAGGAGGAGAGACTCACTCTCTACGGAGCCATCTTTTTCCTTCGCACACTGGAGATCGGGGAGAGGCTCCGTGTCCTCTTCCGCTCCGTCGTTGGTGGCGAGGAGAAAACTCAACTCGGACCACACAAACTGTGGTTTGAGGCGGTTCACATGGAGGACCCTCAAGGGGTTCCTGGGGGACTGCACATCTATGAGATAGGTAACTTGGCTCTTGCGTTCCACCACTTTGAAGGGTCTGGTCCATTTATCCTGAAGGGCACAAGGTTCCACTGGGGCCATCACCCAAACCTGCTGGCCGAGCTGAAATTCGACCAGAGTGGCATTCTGGTCATACCAACGTTTCATTTCTTCCTGGCTCGCCTCGAGGTTGGCCTCGGCAAGCTCCCGGAACCTCCAAGTCTGGTTCCGGAGGGCCAGAATGTATCGAAACACATCTGGGGGTGGATCCTGGGGTGCCGCTTCCCAACCTTCCTTGACCAGGCTGAGGGATCCCCGGACGGGGTGCCCGTAGAGCAGCTCGAATGAGCTGAACCCCAAGGATTTCTGGGGGACCTCCCGGTAGGTGAACAGAAGGCAGGGTAGGAGGATGTCCCACTTGCGCCTCAGGGGCTCCTCGAGACCCATGATCATTCCCTTGAGGGTACGCTAAAATCGCTCAACCAGGCAGTTATCTTGAGGGTGGTAGGGGGTGGTGAACTTGTACGTCACCCAACACTGTTGCCACAGGGACTTCATGTATTTGGAGATAAAGTTCGTTCCTCGGTCGCTCACCACTTCTCGCGGGAATCCCACCCGGGAGAAGATCCCCATGAGGGCCTGCCCCACTACGGGGGTCGTCACCGTTCGGAGGGGAATGGCCTCTGGGTACCGGGTGGCATGATCTACCAGGACGAGGATGAACCTGTGGCCTAAGGAGGTCCGGGGGTCCAGAGGCCCCACGATGTCTATTCCCACCCGTTCAAAGGGGGTACTGACAACGGGGAAGGATTGGAGCGGAGCCTTGAGCTTCCCTCCGCTCTTCCCGCTGGCCTGGCACGTGGGGCAGGACTTGCAGTGGGTCTCCACATGGGCGCGTATACTGGGCCAATAGAAATGAGTGACTAGACGGTGATCGGTTTTGTCTTGTCCCAGGTGTCCCTCCAGGGGCACATCACGGGCCAGGTTCAGGAGGAAGCCGTGGAAATGTAGGGGTACCACCAGCACCTGGGCTGACCCTAGTTTGGCTGACTTCTGTTCACTATATAAAAGGCCGTTTTCCCAATAGACATAGTGGGAGCCGGACTGGTCACCGGCAGCCTGGACGGCGGCCTGCCACCGCAGTCCGACTAGAGAAGGACAGGAGGTCTGTTCTAGGCAGAATTCCTCTCCGGAAGGTCCTCCTTCCTGGCGCCACTGGGCTAACTCAGGGAGGTCGTCCAAGTCTGGGGTCTGCTCGACGGGAGGGCCTAGGGGACCTGCGTCGGGGTCAATTTCTTCGCCGGGGGGTAGTTCGAGGTCCTCGGGTCGCTCGCTGCCCTCCGGGTCGTCAGAGACCGGGCTAGGGGTCTCTGGTTCCACCCCCCCGGGGGCGGACATTCTGGCGGTCGTGGCTCGTGTGCTTACGCAGGCCCATTCGGGTAGGCCCACCATCTCTAGGTGAGTCCTTCGCTCCACCTGCTTCCATGGGGAGCTCTCCAGATTGTTGCCCAGGAGACAGTCCACGGGCATGTCGGTGCGGACGGCTACCCGTAAGTCACCGGAGAATTTCCCCCCACTCAAACGGGACCTGAGCTATTCGGCAGGTGCGGACGGAATTGTCGGCTGTGATCATCCTGCAGGAGGCGTGGGGTATAATTTGGTCTTCTGTGACCAGGTGACAGCGCACTGCGGTGATGCTGGCTCCTGTGTCTCGGAGGGCCCCTATGCGGTGCCCGTTGACGGTCACCTGTTGTCGGTAGTTCTCAGTGTTGTCGGGCAGGGCGGCTCCCGGGACCATTTCCCTATCCACAAGGGAGACTAATGGCATGACTGCTGGCTCCCACCCCTCTGTGTCTTCTATCTCTTCCTCTTCTAGGGCCACTGTGGCTATCTGGCGCGCGGGGGGACTCGCAGCAGCGGGGTTCTTGTTCATGGGGCAATGGGCATCACTGGCATAATGCCCTGGTTGCTGACATCTGTAGCAGGCTGTGCTGACTCGGGGTCCCGGTCTACCTGAGGGGGGCCCTGCTCTAGTCACCGGAGGGGAACTTCCGGACTGGTTTCGGGGGGAGGGGGGGCTGCGCTGGGGCCGGACTGGGATCCCACCGCTGCCTAGTAGCACAAGAGGGGTACAAAGTTCCCCGATGAGAATGTGAAAGGACAGGTGTGTGTAACATAGAGGAAGGAAAAAAGGGAAAAGGGCATTTCCCTTTTTGGAACTAAAACCCTCACACGCCTAGCAAGCTAGATGTCATGCTTCATCATATGGGTTCTGCTCCTCGTCGGACTGGCGCTGCAATGTCTGACGGGCACCCGTAAAGGGACTCTTTATCGGAGATCTTGGGTGAGAGGGCGGGTGAAAGTGTAGTCGTGAAGTGGTGGTGAATAAAAAAGGTGGGTCAGTCCACAGGAACTTTATTAGCATGGCTGACTCCCTTGGTTAAAATAGGTGGGAGGGGAGATGTGTGCTGGGGAGATCACAGCAGAACATCTACAACCCCCAGGTCAGGTCAACATGTTTCTTGCCGACATGGAAATTCTTCAGGACCTAAGTGCTCAGTACTACACAGTGAAAAATGGAAATAAATATAAAAATTAAATGTAAAGGTGAATTACAACCTTATTCCTGGAGGTCAATAAGTAGGCAGGCCAGCAGGTCCTGCTATTGTAATGCGACCCTAAGTGAGTCCCTAAGGTGCATCGCAGTCAGCTCCCGTGAGACCTGCACAATGTGTCAGATACCCGATACGTGCGCTGTCCAAGCCGTCAACAGCTACCCCCACAAGTCTGGTCAGGACGATGGAGCGACTGGTGAGTTCTTCGCTCCACCTGCTTCCATGGGGAGCTCTCCAGATTGTTGCCCAGGAGACAGTCCACGGGCATGTCGGTGCGGACGGCTACCCGTAAGTCACCGGAGAATTCCCCCCCACTCAAACGGGACCTGAGCTATTCGGCAGGTGCGGAAGGAATTGTCGGCTGTGATCACCCTGCTGGAGGCGTGGGGTATAATTTGGTCTTCTGTGACCAGGTGACAGCGCACTGCGGTGATGCTGGCTCCTGTGTCTCGGAGGGCCCCTATGCGGTGCCCGTTGACGGACACCTGTTGTCGGTACTTCTCAGTGTTGTCGGGCAGGGCGGCTCCCGGGACCATTTCCCTATCCCCAAGGGAGACTAATGACATGGCTGCTGGCTCCCACCCCTCTGCGTCTTCTATCTCTTCCTCTTCTAGGGCCACTGTGGCTATCTGGCGCACGGGGGGACTCGCAGCAGCGGGTTTCTTGTTGATGGGGCAATGGGCATCACTGGCATAATGCCCTGGTTGCTGACATCTGTAGCAGGCTGTGCTGACTCGGGGTCCCTGTCTACCTGAGGGGGGCCCTGCTCTAGTCACGGGAGGGGAACTTCTGGACTGGTTTCGGGGGGGGGGGGCTACGCTGGGGCCCGGACTGGGATCCCACCGCTGCCACCAATGTTAGAAGGGCCAATCCCCGAGGGTCAGGATATGCTCTCCCGACCACCCCATGACCCACCACTCCCAAGAATACTGCCGAGTCTTAACGTGAGGTCCTCGCCGGGGAGGACTTTGGGTCTAGGATCGTACACACTGAGCTCACACCACACTTATGAACGGACACCACACCGTGGATTTCAATAAGTAAGTTCTTTATCACACAGTAGAGATTTAGGCAAAAGGAACACGTATTTACAAGCGATCAAGGGATCGTAAAGTCTCAGTGGTAAGGAGTAGGGAAGCGGGACACTCTCGGTATTAGGCCAGTACGAAGCGTACCCTGCGCACAGCTCTCAATCCTCGAGCCGGGGGATACGGATGATGGAGGTTGTACTGGCTGCTCCACTCACTGCTTCTCGAACCAGGTCGTGTTGGTAGCGTCGATGGTCCAGCCGGACCAGAGTATTCCTCAAGCCGCGACGAGGTCAGCAGGGCTCGATCCGGAGTGAACAGAGTGTATGTCAGTTCTTGAGGAGCCGCGACCACGTCAGCAGGGCTCAGGGTGTTCAACGAATGTCCTTAGAGGTCAAGGATGAGCTGCGATGAGGTCAGCAAGGCTCCGAGGTTCCAGTTCCTTCTTCACGAGGATGAACCGCGACAGCGTCAGCAGGGCTCAGGGTGTTCAACGAATGTTCTTAGAGTTCAAGGATGAGCCGCGACGAGGTCAGCAGGGCTCCGAGGTTCCAGTTTCTTCTTCACGAGGATGAGCCGCGATCAGATCAGCAGGGCTCTCTTGTCCAGGATACAACTGTCCGCTAGTTCTTGGGCGGGCCTTGATAAGGTGCTGGGGCCCTTTGATGTCCGGACCCTCACAGGCGGAGATCTCATGCCTCGGGGCTGGTCGTCGGAGTCTTCCGTCGGCTGGCCCTTTGATCCTTTTGAAGATGCGTCCGGGGATTCCCAGACGTCCAGCAGGGTCTGGAGCCAGCTCTCGGGGAGGCCAGGGATGCGATCGAAAAAAGTCCACAGGGGAAGGCCAGAGGTGTGAGAGAAACCAGTCTCCCAGGGGAGGCCGGAGGTGCAATCGAAACTCCTTAGTCTTATCTCACTCAGGAAACCCTCTACCCCCCAGCCAGGCATGGGGCGCCTGAAGCCTAAGTTTCGCTGGGGCCGGGGTCAGGCAAGGCCTAGCGAGTCGGGGACCTCGGGAAGGGTAATGGCGGCCGGTGGCCCTGTGGGGTGATGCGGGTTCTGGGCGCCCGGTGCCGGGAAGTGGCATGGCGGAATGCGGGGATGGTCGTCCGTTGGTAGGGCCGTGTAGGGAGCGGGGCGGACAGGGGACGGGACGACCAGGGGTTTCTGGGTGCAGGGCTAGGCTAACGGGGTGCTGAGGAATGGGGGAACCACGCCATGAGGCCAGGTCCAACATATATCTAAACAGAATATATACACTATAGGTTACTAATAAGTGCTACAAATGTGAAGAAGTGGCTCAGTGTTTGTGGTGAATCACTCATGAATGGTAGTACAAGGGAAGTAAAGATCGTAAATGTTCATGACGGTGGCTGTAAGTGGGTATTTATGAACCGGGGATGGTACTGCTATTCCCTATAGCTGTAATAGATCAGTAATGTAAGCTGTCCATGTTTTATAATATGTTACTGTTTCAACCCCTCAGAAAGGACTTAATGGGAGTGGTTGGCAAACTGAACAAATGTTAACAATAGGTTGTTCTGGGGAAACTTTGGATTTCAAAGGGAGTCAAAAGGCCGGCTTCTGCTTTGGTATGTTGGATGGGCTGCTAGGGCACAAGCATTCTGGAGGGCGAGCCCCATGCGAGTTGGGAGGCGTTCAGGGTATGTTTCTGTCCCAGGTATGGAAATCAGAAGGTACACTGGCTTGGGTCTCAGTGGGTCAGCGGATGGCAAAAGAAAGGACACAAGTAACGTTCTTCAACAGGTATACACTTGTGATGTCTGATACCTCAAATGTTGCATCAAGACTACAATGGGATCGAAAAGCAGAAACAAACAGTGCATCTTCTGCTGATTCACGGTGAAGAAGGTGGGTGCATCATATCATAGCGTCCTAGTGTAAGTGGCCGCATTAGAAGCATCCTGTCTTACGAGTAAGATGTTAGAAGAGTCTAACCAAGAGATTAACATTTTGAAGAAAATCTAATTAGAAAACCATTCTAAGATTGAAAAGAAATGTGCCCAGTTATGACAAAATATGGATGTGTCGCGTTTTATTACAGGATCGCTATGTGTAAGAAGAATAACTAGGAAAAAAACAAGTTGACATTATGGGAACGTACAAAAAGAAATGGGTTATTTTTTCGGAGAGCTCAAATAGTTTGGAAGAACAAGATGGAGAACTACCAGGGACATCTGCACATGCAGTAGAAGGAGATAGTTTTAAAGCTAATGAATACTATAGTAAAATACATTTCTTTTATAGACCCTGGGAGGAAGTGAAGAGGGATGGAGGGAGGAAAAGGAAGATGCACCTACTAGGAACTAACAAGAGAAGGAACTTAAATACAAATGTAAAATTACAAATAATAAAGCCGTGTAGCAAAATGTCGCATATTGAAGAAATGAAGGTTTCTGAGAGAGGATTGTTCTGTAGTCCAGCTTCAAATCCATTTAGATATGCAAATATTGTTCAGGAAAATATGTTTAAAGGTTTTTTTTTAAAAGGGCAAAGACAATCCTATATGTTTCTGTTGTTATTGGCTGAAGAGCTAAATCTAGATTCTAGTCTCCAAAACCAACAAGCATTGGCATAGCCAATAGGGCTCGCCTTTGGGACCTTCTAAGTATTTAGTTATGCAGCACAATATCCTTGGTGCAACAACATCAACTGTTGCGTGGCTAAACACTTATGAGGTCCCAAAGGCGAGACCTATTGGCTATGCCAATGTTTGTTATTTTTTGTTCTTGGGGAAACCGGGCTAGTGCCAGGAGAGTTAAGGGTGAGTGGCAGGGTGGTGAGGAGTGAATGCCAAGAGGGACAAGGGTGACTGTCAGGCCATGGGGGTGAAGGGTGAGTGCCAGAGAGGTGAGGAGTGAGTGCCAGGGAGATGAGACGTAAGAGTCAGGAGGGTCAAGGGTGAGTGCCAGGGAGGGGAAGGGTGAGTGCAGAGAATGGGGAAGTATGAGTGCCAGGGGTGAAGGGTAGCTGCCAGGTCAGGGGGATGAAGGGTGAGTACCAGGGAGATGAAGTTTGAGCGCCATGGAGGTGAGACGTAAGAGTCAGGAGGGTCATGGGTGAGTGCCAGGGAGTGGAAGGGTGAGTGCAAAGGGTGAAGGGTAGCTGCCAGGCCAGGGGGATGAAGGGCTCGTGCCATGGAGGTGAAGGGTGAGTGCCAAGGGGGCGAGTAGTTAATGCCAGGAGGGACATGGGTGAGTGTCAGGGAGGTGACAGTTGAGTGTCACGCTGAGTCAATGCTGAGTGGCAGAGAGGGAGAAGGGTGAGTGCCAGGTGCGAGGAGTGACTGACAGGCCTGAGGGGTGAAGGGTGAGTGCCAGGGAGGTGAGCAGTGAGTGACAGACTGCAAACAGTAGTGAGCTGGGGTCTAGAAGGAGGTGCGGAGATCACCCTGTGCCAGGCTGGGACGCACCAGTGCCAGGCCAGACTTGGGTGGATGCAAAAACCTCTGAAAGGTGGGTGCCAGGTCACTCGTAACCTTAGTAAAGGAGTGGGGTGCGCAGGAGAGAGTAACGTCTTCAAACAAGGAACTATTCAAAATCCTGGATACTGCACTTTATGGTCTTGCAACCTTATGTGGAAAATAATTAGCAAAGGAATGGGCTTCCGTAGTGGACTTTCAGCTTGTTATAGCAACTTATAGAAATAAAGTTTCCATTGCAAATAAGCCAAAGCTAACACAATTTGAATTAGTAACGGTACGATTCACAATGAACTAGAGACAAGTTAAACAAGCATTTGCAATGCAATAGGTCTCGCATTTATGTGAGTTTGAGCTATTGGCATTGTAAAGGGTAATGCCTTTTACTTATGTTTTAGTTTATTAAAACATAAATAAAAGGCATTGTCATTTACAATAGCTTAAACTTGCGTAAATGCGAGACCTATTGCATTGCAAATGCTTGTTTTCTAAAGTCACCGATGTGCATGCTGCAGAACCTACGCAAGAAATATGGAGGTTTTACAAATTGTTTCTAAAGTTACCGATATACATGGTGCAGAACCTACGCAAGAAACATGGAGGTTTCACAAATTAGCCATCCTGCTGTTTGTTTCTCTCAAGTTACTAACTGCATTTCACACATACTGCTGAAGAAAAGATATGGATCTTTACAACTAGGAGCTGTATTGCCTAACAATTCACTCGTCTTGGTTTCCTTTCGCAACTGTCGGGGGTATGGAGAATTCTAACACTAGTGCAGACATTTAGGCTCCCTTACTTTCAACAAAGCAAAGGCCACTGATTTAACTACATGAGTTAGCGTACAAACTACGTACTTAGTAACAAAATGATAAGACTATTTTTATTATTTCCATTTTGGGTAACACCAAAAATTACGAGTAACGTGGCTCCAGCTGCATTCTTAATACTTAATTGGTACATATTTAACTGCCGCGTCTCTAATTACGCGTGACTTTTAAAAACCCTTGTATTAACTCTTGCACTGTTCGAACGCTTTTATTATAATCCTGTTTGCAGGCAATTTCTACCCAGTGCCACTTTTCACTTACACGGGAGGCATTTGTTTCACTTTGGTACCCTGTTAATATTTATCGGCTATAAATGCTGTTTGTTTTGTTACTAAACAACAAATCTCACGGGAACCATGCGGGTTTAAAACGCTTATGCTTTACTTTCGTTTTTATGGCTTATTTCGTCTATGGCAATTTTCAACAATAAGGGAAGGATTTCAGTACCAAAACTTTACTATCCCATAACTATTGATCGGGTATCTATGCAGTTCACTGCTTACTCAACAGCTAATCTCACGTGAAGGGAACGATCTTGACATGCTTCAAGCCGAATCACGGGTTAAGTGCAATTGGAGCCTGGGTCGCATTTACTTAAAGTGAAGGCTTCCAGTACCAGGGCAGTGGTAACCCGTAAATATTAGTTGGCAAATTTATGTTAATACTCTGTGGTTTTTTAATGCACTTTTACAAAAAAAATTTCATCAGCCCCCATTTTGTTCTATATGGTATGTAGGTTCAGTATTCTCTCCAAAAATGTTTATTAAAGCAACATGTTTAGAAATTCATTTAACCTCTGGGCAATCCGACTGCTTTTGGGGCCCAGCGTTTTACACTACCATGAAAATGGCATGTCAAACAAGTTAACGCGGAGGGTTACAATACGAATCTAAATAAGTACCGATACCAAAAGAAGAAAAGCAGTAACCCACTTTACCCAGCTACATAAAATAAAAATTGCATAAATAAATAACGAAGACGGAAATGTACGCACCCACCGGAAGTCAGGCAATGTCGCCTGTGACGGGGGCGGGGCCGCGTCAGGACCGGAAGAGGAGGCATGCGTATCGCGGCCCGGGGCTCCTGTGAGCAGTGGAGAACCCCGGGCCCGCCAGCAGGAGGTTAGGCGACTGTTGCGGGGCTCCCTTGACCAAGAGGGAGCCCTGTGAAAGGAGCTGGCAAGAGCTGCAGCGGCGGAGTCCCCCGAGATTGCCCCGGTAAGTTAGAAAGGGCTGGGGGGTGCGGTGTGCGGTGTGCGGGGTGCGGGGGCGAGGGGGGCAGCACTCGTGTGTCTGTGTGCGTGCGCGTGTGTATGTGTGTGGGGGAGGCTGTATGTGCGTGCGTGCATGCATGGGCGCTTCTGTGTGTGTGTGCGAGAGAATGCAGCGAGCGTTCGCGTGCGCGTTTGAAATCGCCTCCAAGGCGATGCGCGCGGCCAGGAGTGTCTCCTGGAAAGGAGACACGGCCACAATAGGTTGTCGGCGGACACGCGCTTCCGCGCGTGCAGCCGAGACCTAAAAAGCACCCCAGAATTGAACCGAGGATACAGAATAATAAAAATGGGGCCAATATTGGTCTCTTTTTTATAGCTGACAGCCAAAAAAACAGGGTGTTGTGGAGGTCTCAGATTCTGGTGGAATCAGAATTTTTAAAAGTCCATTTTTCATAAAACCTTTTGTTGTGTGGGTGTGGGTGTGTGTGGTTGTGTGTGGGTGTGTGGTTCTCGGCGTGGTTGTGTGTGTGTGGTTGTGATTGTGTGTGTTTGTATGTGTGTGGTTGTGTGTGTCGTGTGCGTCGTGATTGTGTGTCGTTGTGGTTGTGTGTGGTTGTGGTTGTGTGTGTCTGGTTGTGTGTGTGGTTGGGTGTGGGTCTAATTGTGTGTGTGGTTGTGTGGTTGTGAGTGTGTGGTTGTGTTGTGTGTGTGGTTGTGTTATTGTGTGTGTGTGTGTGGTTGTGTTGTGTGTGGTTGTGTGTGTGGTTGTGTGTGTGGTTGTGTGTGTGGTTGTGTGTGTGGTTGTGTGTGTGTGGTTGTGTGTGCGTGTGTGTGTGTGGTGTGTGTGTGGGGTTGTTTGTGTGTGGTATGTGTGTGTGGTGGTGTGTGTGTATGGTTGTGTGTGTGGTTGTGTGTGTGGTGGTGTGTGTCTGGTTGTGTGTATGTGGTTGTATGGTGTGTGTGTATGTGGTTGTGTGGTGTGGGTGTATGTGGCTGTGTAGTGTGGGTGTGTGTGGTTGTGTAGTGTGGGTGTGTGTGGTTGGTTGTGTGTGTGGTTGTGTGTTGTTTGGGTGTGGTTGTGTGGGTGTGTGTCGTGTGCGTGTGTATGTGTGGGTGTGTGTGGTTGTGTGTGTGGTTGTGGTGTGTGTGTGGTTGTGGGTGTGGTTGTGTGTGTGGTTGTGTGTGTGGTGGTGTGTGTGTATGGTTGTGTGTGGGTGTGTATGGTTGGTTGTGTGTGTGGTTGTGTGGTGGTGTGTGTGTGTGGGTGTGGTTGTGTGTGTGTTTGTGTGTGGTTGTGGTGTGTGTGGTTGTGTGTGGTTGTGGTGTTGGTGTGTGTGTGGTTGTGTGTGTTGGTGGTTGTGTGTGTGGTTGTGTGTGTGGTGTGTGTGGTTGTGGTTGTGTGTGTGGTTGTGTGTGGGTGCTTGTGTGTAGTTGTGTGTGTGGTGTGTGGGTGTGGTGTGTGGTTGTGGTGTTTTGTGGTTGTGTGTGGTGTGTGGTTGTGTGATTTGTGTGTGTGGTTGTGTGTGGTGTTTGTGGTTGTGTGTGTGGTGTGTGTGGTTGTGGTTGTGTGTGGTTGTGTGTGTGGTGTGTGTATGGTTGTGTGTGGTTGTGTCTGTGTGGTTCTGTGTGGTTGTGTCTGTGTGGTTGTGCCTGTGTGGTTGTGTGTGTGTGTGTGGTTGTGTGTGTGTGGTTGTGTGTGTGTGGTTGTGTGTGTGTGGTTGTGTGTGTGTGGTTGTGTGTGTGTGGTTGTGTGTGTGTGGTTGTTTGTTTGTGTGTGTGGTGGTGTGTGGGTGTGGGTGTGGTTGTGTGTGTGTGGGGGGGTGTGGTTGTGTGGTGTGTGTGTGTGGTGGTGTGTGGGGGGTGCGGTTGTGTATGTGGTTGTGTGAGCGACCTATGACCCTGCTCGCAGGCAGGTCGCTCCCCACGCTACTGCACGGCTCTGCCTGCATTGTTTTTGCCTAATCTTGTATTTTTCCCCTGTGCCTAACTTGCTTTCTTGCCCAGACTTGTTTTTATTCCCCTGTACCTGTACTTGCTTTTTTGCCCAGACTAGTTTTTATTCCCCTGTGCCTGTACTTGCTTTCTTGCCCAGACCTGTTTTTATTCCCCTGTGCCTGTACTTGCTTTCTTGCCCAGACTTGTTTTTATTCCCCTGTGCCTAACTTGCTTTCTTGCCCAGACTTGTTTTTATTCCCCTGTACCTGTACTTGCTTTTTTGCCCAGACTAGTTTGTATTCCCCTGTGCCTGTACTTGCTTTCTTGCCCAGACCTGTTTTTATTCCCCTGTGCCTGTACTTGTTTTCTTGCCTAAACTTGTTTTTCCTTCCTGCGCCCAGTTCTCCCGCGCCCCCGCCCATTTTTCCTGCGGCTGCGTCCCTGCGGCCCCACCCACCTGCAATCCCATTCGCCGCCCCGCTCCGGCTTCCCAGCTGCTCCTCCCTCCCACATCCCCTCATATGGAAGCCACTACGCGTCCGTGCAGCGGGCGCGCTCAGCGGGTGCGCCACACCTAAGGCAAGCCCATCTGTGCCCATCCGTGCCTGGACTGCGCCCAGTGCCAGGACCCCTGGACACCACGAACGCCACAACGCCCGACACCACTACGATGCCAGACATCTCCACGCACTCAACACCGGACGATCACACACCTGCTGTCTGGCCGCCACGAAGTGCACCCACGGAGCTTTCACCTGCCGGAACTGCAGCTTCACAAGCATCCGCCCCACCATGCTGCCGACCAGGAAAGAACCCAACCACCTCAGATGCATCCTTCCCATCACCCGCTCCACCCGAAAACATGCCGTTGACTCTGGGGCCTACTCGACTCAACCTCCCCAGACGTCGCCTTCCTGACGGAGACCTGGCTGAACCCCACCTCGGCACCCGACATAGCCATAGCCGTCCCAGAAGGCTACAAGATCACCCGCAAGGACCGCACCAACAGAGCGGGAGGAGGAATCGCCATCGTCCACAGGAACACTCTCAGAGTCTCGACCAACACCGACGACACCCTCAGCACCGCCGAACACCTGCACTTCCAGATCCACACCGACCCCAACACCACCCTCAGAGGAACCCTCATCTACAGACCGCTCAGACCCCGACCACAGTTCAGCGACTCCATCGCCGACTTCGTCAGCACACACGCCCTCGCCTCCACGGACTACATTCTCCTCGGGGACCTGAACTTCCACCTCAAAAACAATGAGGACACCAACTCCACCAACCTGATCGACAACCTAGCCAACCTCGGACTCGGACAACTCGTCACAACACCCACCCACTCCGCCGGTCACACGCTTGACCCCATCTTTTCCGCAAGCCCCCACATCTCCTTCAACCATACCACCGAACTCCACTGGACCGACCACTTCTGCATCCACTTCACCTTCAAGAAACCCACCACGTACCACCGCACCCAACAGATGCCGCACCGCTGCTGGAGCAAAGTCACCGAAGACCAGCTAACCACCACCCTCGCCCAGAGCCCACCCGCCGACCATACCGACCCCAACACTGCCGCCCGCAACCTCAGACAGTGGATCAATGACTGCGCCAACACCCTCGCCCCGATCAAGAAACCCTCCAACAATCATACCTACAAGAAAGCCAGTTGGTTCACTGAAGACCTCCGGGCCTCCTAGCAAACCTGCCGAAAGCTGGAGAAGATCTGGCTCCGTGAACGAACACCGGACAGCCACGCCGCCCACAAAAATGCCACCCGCAGACACCATCACCTCATCAGATATGCCGAAAGGGCCTCCTTCAAAGACCACCTTGACAACAACCCGCACAACAGCAAAGAGCTCTTCAACATCGTGAAGGAACTCTCCAACCCCAGCCCCAACACCAACGACGTTCCACCCTCGCAAGACCTGTGCGACTCGCTGGCCACCTTCTTCCACCGCAAGATCACAGACATCCACAACAGTTTCAACGCCACAACCGCCCCAACAACCACTGAGACCTCTGCCCCCACGACCACCATCCGCACCAACCGCCTGCTCTACTGGACCAACATCGACGACGATGACACCATCAAGATCATGAACACCATCCACTCCGGATCTCCGTCAGATCCATGCCCACACCACATCTTCAACAAAGCCAGCACATCCATCGCACCCCATCTCTGGAAAGTCATCAACACCTCCTTCGAGATAGCAACCTTCCCGGACAGAGCTGGAAGCACGCCGAGATCAACGCCTTACTCAAGAAACCCAAGGCGGACCCCAAGGACCTCAAGAACTTCCGGCGCATCTCCCTGCTCCCGTTGCCGGCAAAGGTCATTGAGAAGACAGTCAACGAACAACTGACCCGCTACCTCGAGGAGAACAACATCCTGGACCCTTCCCAGTCCGGGTTCCACAGCAACCACAGCACCGAGACTGCCCTCATCGCCGCCACCGATGACATCAAGTCCCTGCTGGACAACGGAGAAACGGCGGCCCTCATCCTCCTGGACCTGTCAGCCGCCTTCGACACGGTCTGTCACCACACACTACGAACACGCCTCCACAACGCTGGGATCCAAGAGAAGGCCCTGGACTGGACCACCTCTTTCCTGTCCGGCAGATCACAGAGTGTCCGCCTTCCCCCCTTCCACTCCGAAGCCACCGAGATCATCTGCTGTGTACCCCAGGGCTCATCCGTCAGCCCAACTCTGTTTAACATCTGCATGGCACCGCTCGCCCACGTCGCCCATCGGCACAACCTCAACATCCTCTCCTACGCCGATGACACCCAGCTGATACTCTCCCTCACCAAGGACCCCCACATCGCCAAAACCAACCTTCACGAAGGAATGAAGGCCGTTGCTGAATGGATGAGGAACAGCCGACTGAAGCTGAACTCGGACAAGACGGAGGTCCTCATCCTCGGATCCAACCCTTCGGCCTGGGATGACTCCTGGTGGCCGCCCGCACTGGGAACCCACCGACCACGCACGCAACCTAGGGGTCATCCTCGACTCCACCCTCTCCATGACTAAACAGGTCAACGCCGTCTCCTTCTCCTGCTTCAACACCCTCCGTATGCTCCGTAGGATCTACAAGTGGATCCCCACTTTAACGAGAAGAACAGTCACCCAGGCCCTTTTCAGAAGCAGGTTGTACTATGGAAACGCCCTCTACGCAGGAGCCTCGGCCAAACTCCTCAGCCGGCTCCAACGCCTCCAGAACGCCTCTACACGCCTGATCCTCGACATCCCTCGCGGCAGCCACATCACACCCCACCTGAGAGACCTGCACTTGCTCCCGGTCAACAAGAGGATAATCTTCCAGCTCCTCACCCACACACACAAAGCACTCCACAACACCGGACCAACTTACCTCAACAGATGACTCAGCTTCTACACCCCCACCCGCCACCTCCGCTCTGCCGACCTCGCCCTCGCTACAGTCCCCCGCTTCCGAAGAGCGACCTCAGGCGGCAGATCGTTCTCCCACCTCGCCGCCAAGACCTGGAACACCCTCCCCATCCACCTACGGCAGACCCAAGACCTGCTGACCTTCAGAAAACTCCTCAAGACCTTGCTTTTTGAGCAGTAGCAGCATTCTTCCCCACCCCAGCACCTTGAGACCCTCACGGGTGAGTAGTGCGCTTTACAAATGATATGATTGATTGATTGTGTGTGGTGGTGTGTAGGTGTGGTTGTGTGTGTGTGTAGTTGTGTGGTGGTGGTGAGTGTGGTGGTGTGTGTGTGTGTGTGTGTGTGTGTGTCGTGCGTGGGTGTGGTTGTGTGGGTGTGGTTGTGTGTGTGTTGTTGTGTGGTTGTGTGTGTGTGTGGTTGTGTGTGTGTGTCATGCGTGTAGTTGTATGTGTGGTTATGTGTGTGGTTGTGTGTGTGGTTGGGTGTGGTTGTGTGTGTGGTTGGGTGTAATTGTGTGTGTGGTTGGGCTTGGTTGTGGTTGTGTGTGTGGTTGGGCGTGGTTGTGTGTGTGGTTGGGCTTGGTTGTGGTTGTGTGTGTGGTTGGGCGTGGTTGTGTGTGTGGTTGGGCGTGGTTGTGTGTGTGGTTGTTTGTGTGGTTATAGTTTTGCGTGTGTGTGTGATTGTGTTGTGTGTAGTTGTGGGTGGTTGTGGTTGTAGTTGTGGGTGTGGTAGTGGTTGTGGTTGTGTGTGTGGCTGTGTGTGTGTGGTTGTGTGTAATTGTGTGTGGTTGTGTAATTGTGTGTGTGGTTGAGTGTGTGGTGTGTGTGTGTGGGTGTGGGTGTAATAATGGGGGTGTGGTTGTGGTTCTGTGTGTGTGGCTGTGTGTGTGGTGGTTTGTGTGTGTGGTTCTGTGTGTGTGGTTGTGTGTAGTTGTGTGTGTGGTGGTGGTGATGTGTGGTGGTGTGTGTGTGTGTGTCATGCGTGGTTGTGTGTGTGGTTGTGTGTGTGTGTGGTTGTGTGTGTGTTGTGTGTGTGTGTGGTTGTGTGTGTGGTTGTGTGTGTGGTTGTGTGTGTGTGTGGTTGTGTGTGTGTGGGGGTGTGTGGTTGTGTGTGTGTGTGGTGTGTGGTTGTGTGGTGTGTGTATGGTTGTGTGTGGGGGTGGGGTTGTGTGTGTGGTTGTGTGTGGTGGTGTGTGTGGGGGGTGGGGTTGTGTGTATGGGGGTGTGGTGTGTGTGGGTGTGTGGTGTGTGTCTATGGTGGTGTGTGGGGGGTGGGGTTGTGTGTGTGTGGTTGTGTGTGTGTGATGGTATGTGTGTGTGGTGGTATGTGTGTGTGGTGTGTGTGCTTGGTTGTGTGTGTAGTTGTGGTTGTGTGTGGTGTGTGTGGTATATGGTTGTGAGTGTGGTTGTGTGAGTGTGTGGTTGTGTGTGTGTGGTTGTGTGTGTGTGTGTGGTTGTGTTTGTGGTGTGTGTGGTTGTGTGTGGTTGTGTGTGGTTGTGTGTGGTTGTGTGTGTGTGGGGTTGTGTGTGGGGTTGTGTGTGGGGTTGTGTGTGTGGTTGTGTGTGTGGTTGTGTCTGTGTGGTTGTGTCTGTGTGGTTGTGTGTTGTGTATGTGTGGCTGTGTGTGTGGTTGTATGTGTGTGGGTGTGTGTGTAGTTGTGTGTAGTTGTGTGTGTGGTTGTGGGTGTGTGTGGTGTGTGTGTGTATGGTTGTGTGTGTGTGGTGTGTATGGTTGTGTGTGTGTGGTGTGTATGGTTGTGTGTGTGTGGTGTGTATGTGGTTGTGTGGTGGTGTGTGTGTGGGTGGTTGTTTGTGTGGGTGGGTGTGGTTGTGTGTGGGTGTGGGGTTGTGGTTGTGTGTGTGTAGTTGTGGTGTGTGGTTGTGTGTGTGGCTGTGTGTGTGGTGTGTGTGGGTGGTTGGTTGTGTGCGTGGTATGTGTGGTTGTGTGTGTGGTTGTGGTTGTGTGTGTGGTTGTGTGTGTGTGGTTGTGTGGTGTTGTGTGTGTGGGTGGGTGTCGTGTGTGGGTGTGTGGTTGTGGTTGTTTGTGTGGTTTGTGTGGGTGTGGGTGGCTTTGTGTGGGTGGGTGTGGTGTGTGGGTGTGGTGTGTGGTTGTGGTGTGTGGGTGTGTGTGGTGTGTGTGGTGTGTGTGTATGTAGTTGTGTGTGGTTGTGTGTGTGTGTGTGATTGTGGTTGTGTGTGTCGTTGTGTGTGTGTGGTTGTGTGTGTGGTTGTGTGTGTGGTTGTGGTTGTGTGTGTGTATAGTTGGTAGGCATTGACAAGCAGAGTAAATACATGGTCGTGCATGGAAGAGAGTACAAAGGATTAGACCAATACGTTCATTCATAAGACTAATAATAATAAGACTATTTTGATGCAACTCAAAAAAGTTTTCACACCGTGGTAATTTACATTAGGATTCAAACAAAAGTGAAAGTGATTGGACGCAGAGGGGAAAGCACGGGAAATAAAAACAAGCAACTTAATGAGACCGATAGCGGCTGCGCGCGTGCACGCTCGCATGAATGCAAGCGTGTAGCAGGGCAGTAGCACTTTGAAAACTCACCTACTAAATGTCTCGGTCCGAGCAGGGCATGCGCTATATCAGGCGAGACCTAAAAACTCTGCTAATAACAAAATTGTTAAATGATGAGGGAAGGTGAGTAAGCCAAATATGAATATGAAGCCCTGAAATATGTACAACAAAATATAGATTTAACAAATGAACAGGCACTTAAAGGTGGAGCATGGGCCTTAAAGACGAATTTAAATATGAAGATGAAGTTATTAAATTGTTACAGGATACAGATAATTATGCACTACTTAGACAGGGTCCAAAAACAAGAATGAGAAAGCCCACTGAAGATCTAGTAGAGTCGGGAACAGACATTGAATGGATAAATCCACAAATTCCAACAACATATGCCCTACATAAGGCACATGAATGAATATAACATTTATAGAGCGCTAACTTAGCCCAAGGGCGTCAAGGTGCTATCAGCAGAACACTATGCAAGCAGGACGCACATTCAGGCAAACCTTTAAGGAAACAGCCAGGTCTTTAAAACCTTTCGAAAAAGAGTGTGTGATCGTTGTCCCGGAATTTCCTCAGGAAGGGAAATCTACAATTTGGACGCGGCTATTGAAAAGGCTATCCCATCCCATCTCACCCTTTTATACCTACGAACAGTAAGATGTTTGATTGCTGACCTGAGTTTCCTAGTGGGAGCATAGTGTTGAAATAAAGCTTTAATGCCATCAGGACCCAGGCCATAGTAAGCACTGTGAGTGAGGCAGAGGGTTTTAAACATAATTCTGCGGTCCATAGGGAGCCAATACAAAGAAAGAAGAGAAGCTGAGACTGAGTGGTATTTAGGCAAGTCCATCACCAGCCTGGCAGCGGCGTTCTGCACCAGCTGCAGGCGCCGCAACTGTCCCTTGTTAATGCCCAAATAATGGGTATTACAATAGGGTAATCTGGACAATATTAGCGCCACGACAACTTGTTTGCGTGAGGCAAGTGAGAGAAACTGCGAGATCTTCCTTATAAGCCTGATTAGCCCAAAACAGGTAGCCACCGTCCTGCTAATCTGCAGATTCAAAGAAAGGGAATTGTCCACCAAAACTCCCAAGTTTTTTCCATGGGAGACGAGACTTGGGAGAGTGCCCAGAGGCAGGCCATCACTCCCCAGGCCAAATGTCCAACTTGTCCCCAAAAACAAGAGCCTCCGTCTTCTCGTCATTTAATTTCAGATAGACTTGCACCATCCATGACGAGACTGCTTGCATGCAATTTTTAAAATTGCGAGTTGAGTCACTGATGTTATGAGTGATGAACACCATTATTTGCGTGTCATCCGCATACGAGAACACATCCAAACCAAAAGATTTTACCACCTTTGCCAGCGGGGCAACATAGATCTTAAATAGCGTAGGGCTCAGGGAAGAGCCCTGAGGCACTCCGCATGATAGGGGAGTTGGATCTAAATAGAAATTTCCCAATTTCACTGTTTGAGTCCGCTCACTAAGGAAAGAAGCGAGAAGCCCTAAAGCCGAGCCCCCAATCCCTATCTCCCTGAGACGCGCCACAAGTCTCAGTGGGGATAAGCTATAAAAAGCTGTGGTAAGATCAAGTAAAATTAGTAAGGTGGTATGACCTGCATCCACCTGTGTACGAATGTTGTCAAAGACCGCAGTGAGAGCAGTTTCTGTGCTATGACAGCTTCTGAACCCGTGTTGTGCACCATCAAGAATTGGTGGGAGTTCAAGTGAGAAATCTTCGCTGGGACCTGCAAGAGGGAAATGGGACGATAATTTTTCAGTTCCATCGGGTCCAGTGAGGGCTTTTTTAGAAGTGGCCTAACTACTGCCGACTTCCATATCAGGGGATATTGCCCCTCCGAGATGGCTAGGTTTAGGACAATGGTAGGATGCAGTATAATAGCATCTTTAGCACTTTTTAGGACCTTCAAGGGACAAGGATCTATAGGAGATCCAGACTTAACTCCTTCTATTAGATGGTCTATAATCACATACTCAGAAAAGCAAGTAAACTAGGCGTCACCTTCCTGCTGGAACTTTCCGTTGATGAATTACAGGGTGGGCATCTAAGTCCTTATTTAAATTTAGAGCTTCCAACTGGGCATAGATATCTGAGATCTTCGTGCAAAAGAAAGCTGAACGCCTATCGCAGAACTACTGTGAAGACTCCACTGGGTCAGTAACCGAGGGAGAGATAAGGGAGTTAACAATGTTAAAGAGCTCTTTGGAGGATTTAAACGACTGAGATTTTTACATAGTACCTTCACTTTTCCTCCATGATAGCTGCTTTGTATACTTTCAAGCATTGTTTATGCAGTTATCTGCCTGAAGGTGCTAGGTCAATGCGCCTTAGTCTTTCCTGCTTTCTACACTCCTGTCTCAACTTATGCAGTCTATCGGAGAAGCAAGGTGAAGAAAGCCTTTTTCCTGCTGAGTAATGCCATTTTGCGGGTGCTAAGGTACCCATAACTGCTAATAATGTTTTAGATAGCTCGTCTCCAGTTAAGTTACCGCTTAAATGTCCTGGAAGCTGAACATTTGTGAGAAAATTAGCGAAAGCCTCATTACTAATCAGATTAAGATTCCATTTGTCAGCCACTTTCCTATTTTCAGGTCGAATATTCCAGGATGCCGAGACCCTTAAATTAAAGGGAATAGCAAAGTGATCTGACCAGGTTAGCGGAAAGGGCTCTCCCACCCTAATACGATGATCGTTAGAAAAGATCTCATCTAGGGTGTGGCCCGCCGCATGTGTGGCGGATGTAACCAGTTGTGAAAAGTTACAGCAATTCATACTTTCCAGGAGGGTTTGTGTGTCGTGGCTTAAGCTATTATCTAAGTGAAAATTAAAATCACCAAGAAGTGTGAAGTTTGTTCTTTCTAGGTAGGGCTCCAGAAGATTACAAAAACCCTGACTGAAGGATGTCCTTGGGCCAGGTTGTCGGTAACAGAGAACACCAGAAAAACTTTCTGTAGGATGCATATTTATAGAGAAGTATAAAACCTGGTACTGGTCGAGAGGTGAGGTGAGTGGTTCAGAGCAACAGGTAAAAGAATTCCTGAACAAAATACCCAGTTTCCACCCATGTCGTCATACCCTGTCTAATCTGGTAAGGCAGTATCCCAAAATGATAGCCTCTACAAGGTCCGACCTGAGAAATCATTAGCCTATGTTTCAGTTACGAATAACCAGTCCGGTTTTCACAAAAAATCTTTAAAAGCCACTTTGTTTTTAATCGGGGATCTAGCATTAATGAGGAAGCCCTGAACTGACTTCTCAGTAACTGAGGGAGTACCTATCGCCTTAGTAATAACAGAACTCTCCTTTCCTCAACCTATAGTCAAAAAATCACAAAACACACAAGAAGACCCTTTCCTAGCAAGGGTTTCTGGATCTAAAGTGTGTTTGCAATGAGCCTTAACCTTGCACAGATCCATGAGTTCCTCTCTTGAATACCTGATCCCTACCTTTAAACCTGGCAGAGAAGAACCAGCATCCCTGGCGCCTGGCGTGGTCTTTGCGTGGACGGGCGCAGAAGGGCTTGCCTTTGGCGCGCCTTCGGCGTGCCGGCGGCGCACCCGCTGCGTACGTGCGCTGCGCGGCGGGTAGGGCATGCTGTTTTATACACATAAAAATAATCCCTCTTACTGCTCAATAATGTCGGGTATAAATTAATGACTAGAACTTTTGAAACAATATACTGATTTTATTTTAGAATGTGAAAAATTGGTTTTAATGCAAAATATTTTATGTTTAAAAATAGCAACAATAAATAGAACAAGCATTTGCAATGAAATAGGTCTCGCATTAGCAAGAGTTTAGGCTATTGGCATTGTAAGTGACAATTCCTTTTATTTATCTGTTATGAAAATTAACACATAACTAAAAGGCATTGTAATTTATAATGCTAATAGCTCTGAGGCTGTAGTAGACATTTATAGAGCATTTAAGACTATTGTTGCTAGGAATAAATGGGACCGAGGATGTTTCCCTTAATGATTATGGCCGTAGAGTTACTATTTAAAGAAGTTTCTAGAATTAATTGAGTTCCAGTGAGACTGTCTGTAGTGGAGATTTGCTGTAGCAGCACACACTTTTAATATGACAGCAGAGGATGGCACCAGGACTAACATCAGGAAATCTTTATTCTCTAATGGATTTAGTGTCACTGGATCGAATGAGACAACTGGATTCACTGACATTCCTTGTAATGCACTGTATATAGCCTGGGATTTTTGCCTTGGTACCACTGCACGCGCACACACAGAACATCACCAACCACCATGGCTCTGGGTGTGTGCCCACTCCTACTCAGGCGACAGCCTCATTATGCTCTGCGCATACAGAAGGATACCAACAGGGAGGGGCCAAGGGCTACACAGCTAATATGTAATATACTCATTGTGGATTAATTTTCCACACCAGAAACTTGTGCATAAAGTCTCTTGGTAAGACTACAATTTGGCGCCTTTCAACCATTTGAGTCTACACAGCACTGTCCAGCACACACACCTTAACTGAGAACACTTTAGACAAGCTGCCTTTTTAAGGGCAGAATTTTGGAAATACAAGACAACATGCTTCCATCAGTCTGCTAAGACACGCCCACACACACACACACACACACACAAACACACAGACTCGCACTTGGATCACCCAACTAGACACAAGAGAGAAAGAAAAAGATGACCTGCACTAAAAACATTTCAATATCTCCCCAATGACGTTCAAACTGAAACAGGCTGAGAGTATGTTCTTCGGGAGGTAGAAGCATGTACAGAAACGGAAGTTGATGTTACGGACTATGAAATCACACACAAAGACAAAGCAAGAGTAAGTTTCTGTGTGTACTTTTAAAAATGAAAGTGTAAGCGAATTATCTTGAAATGTACACTTAGTCACGTGTCATTCTTGGCACGCTGCAGCAGCGACGCGGTCTATCAACTTCTTGGCACTCACTGCACGTCTTCCTTGCCGCACCTCTAAACATGGCAGGTTGCCACATTGGGGACACGGGGTGGTAGTTTAGCGGCTTCAGATGTTGTAAAATGCTCTCTAGATGCTGAATTAATGAGAAACTGCCAAAGTGATTTACACTGTTCTCCCGTTCCACTTGTGAAATTGGGGATGGGAGGGTATTCAGTATGCAAGAGAAAGCAGCTCGTGAACAGTGCAACCCTCTCCACCTACTTTAAAACGTGAGAGCGGAGGCACTGTAAAGACGGAGTGACTCCATGTTACTCACACCCCCAGGTGAGTCCGTATCTGTGGGTACCTCGCCTGATCTATGGGCACCGGGCCAGCAGACCGTAAAAGACTGAACAATGCCAGCAAGCCAATTTAGAGGATCGAGCACCCGTTGTGTCCTGGATTCTAGCAGCAAATTGTACAAGGAGGGCTAAGCCACCACCGTTGTGTCTGGCCCTATTATTAGCAGACTCCAGTCGGACATAGACTGACTGCGCTTGTGAGGACGCCATGACACCGGCACTCCTCGCCGCTTAAGCTCTGGTAACTTCTCCAGCAATTTATCTGTTGCTAGGCTTGCACTTGTTGGAATGACGGGTTCCTCTTGGGGTGGTGGGGGTGGGAGGGAACGGGGGTGTTGAAGCAAGGAAAGGCTCACAGAGCGGCAATAACATGCATACAAAGTAAAGCTAGACGCTCGGCCGCCATAAATAAGTGTTAAAAAAAAACATTCACTCCGGAATAAATTAAATCTGAAGTTCTCCTCAGCTTCAGCTATACTCGCTTCACAAATGAAACTACTCGTGAATGCAGCGGCTTCCATGTTGCACATATGAAAGCGGGGGCCGTGCTAACATATAAGGTGCGTCGCCCGTGCATGTAAAATTTATGTACATGGTGGCCTAGGAGAAACTCAATGAAGAAAAGAGTACACCTACCGTGTAACAACCAAGTAAAGGGGCTAGTATCCATTGGAGAATACAAATGACAACATGTCCTTACAAAGGAGGGAGTAACAAGTCTATTTAGCAATCAAAAGCCAGCAGTTACAAAGGATAGAGACACAACTCATTGAAAAATATGGGCGGGGGAGTGGGCGGGGCTTCTCTGTCATACTGAACTACAAAAGATCATCGCCAGAGCAGCGCTTGCGCGCCGGCTCAGACTCGACCTGAGAAGGGAACAAGCATAGGCGCTACTTTTGCCCCCAGCATAGCTTCACTTTATGTTGCAGTTTTGTAACAGAAATATATCTAACATTACTCCAACTCTTTTGACAAATCCATACAAATTGCATTGGGTTCATAAATGATATTGTCTTTATTTTATTTATTATTTCTAATAGATTAAATTTGCAATCTATTGAATTTTTGGACTTCTGAATACATGATCATCTGGGACATCTGAAAATGCACCTTATGCAAAGGAAACTGACTATAACACATTACTCCAGTTTGATGGAGGCCATAAACATGGTCTTAAATTAAATTTACCCTATGTCCAATTTCTACGTATTTGTAGGAATTGCTCAGTGAGGTAGGAGTATGAAAAGGCGCAGAGATACTGACAATCAAACTAATCTTTAGAATGTAACCTAAAATGGTGAGGCTAGCTTACATATTTCACAAAAAATACTCTAACAAGATTGCACCAGGACAGAATGTCTGGTGGTGTGTAATCTGCAATGTTATGGGAAAGATTCCACCATGAGTGGTAGTAAAGATATTACAAACAGCCACTCGAGGCAAGAGGACCATGCTACTCATATCCGTGTGCCTAGAAGGGAAAAAACACGATTTCTTTTTAATTACCCTCACACAACCTAGTGGTGTCATGCTTCATCATTGGGTCACCCCGACTCCTAAAAGTCGGGGTGGGCACAACCACAGTGTTGGGTAGCTCTTTGAATAGATGAAGGAAGGGGGCTTAAAGATTAAAAGACCAGTCAGATCCCTGGTATCCCTTTATTCTTGGGTCTGGCTGGGTCAGTAAAATTCTAAAAAACGGGTCTTTATTGGATATTTATGGTCCTAAGACCCTGGTGCCGACATGTTTCAGTCCAAAAAGGAGCCGTAAAGGCCCAGGACTTTCTTCAGGGCTGGAAATGGACCCCCTTCTATGTGTGGGGAGATAATGGAAGGGAAGTCCCTATCCTATCCATGTAGCGAGGGAAGGCGCAGAGATACTGACAATCAAACTAATCTTTAGAATTTAACCTAAAATGGTGAGGCTAGCTTACAAACAGTTAAGCTTAACTTAGAGAACACTTACTGAAACCAGAAAACAAAGAAGTAAAAGACAGATGTAGCAGTTTTTACATTCGATCGTATAAATAACAATATCTTTATTGTTGATAACACACAGCTCAATACTGAAATATGGAGTTTCGTACGGATAAAAGACCATAGAAAATATGGCACCTGTAGTGCCTCTAAATATACATTGCACACACATGTCAAAAGTAAACAAATTTACTTCACACTTTTAATATAATTTTTTATTAGATTTTGCACTTTCAAATGTCAAAGCTTACAACGACTGCTTCTTCATCTCACATGAATTTGGTAAAAACGTATACAGCCAGACTAATGTGTAATGCTTACAATGCTTCTAATAACTTGATAATAGTGCAACAATTTTGAATTTACCAGACACTTGATTGACCATACTAATTGTAAATTGGGAAATGTAAGTTACAGGATTTTCTTCCTATCTAAGAGGATTTACATTGGCTTTAGAGAAGGACATAATGACAATCAATTTAGATGGTTAATATTAGAAAAAAATAACATTAATCCCGGATAAGATATCAGGGAAGGTCTTATGTTCATGCAAGGAAAATATTTTCACTTATCTGAAAGACATGAAACGGGACTGAATGAAGAACTTAATGGAGTATATAAGATGATGCATAACTTAATCAGTATACCACCAAATGAGGAACTGAATTGGTTTCCACTTATTATAATTTAATCACTAGTGGGGGGAATGCACAAATAAATGATTATTCTACCATTAAGTTATCTTCTTCTGATATGCTCTGTAATAATATGGAGTCACCCGAGCATACCACATAACAAATAGAAAATATGACCTGCTCTTTTACAGATGTTATGTGCTCCCCTTAATACAGCTAACAAAAATATTTTATACCAAAAAGGCTAAATCCCGCACCCAATTTGCTATCTAATAAAGAGTTATCCGAATATTGTAACAAAAATGGGATAATATAATAAAGAGGTCACAAACTTCTTCAATATATCAAACGTCAAATAAAAAGGTTTTTTTTAAGAGACCTATGTCTCCGTTATTAATGTTGGGTCAGCTGATAATCAGATTACCTGGACTGATATTATATTTAATACATTACATTTCATAAAAGTTTAACTGAAGAAACAGTTTCCTTTCATTAATACAGTGAAGTGATGAATCATTTAATAATTTACTTAATATATAAATCTAGAAATCTAAAACAGTGAACAGATTTAAATAGTCCACTTTACTTTGAATAATGATTATGGCCTATTCATTGTAACATAGACATTACTGAGTCATAACGTTGATCTAATTTATTAAGGCTATCTTACCTTAAAATTGCCTTCACTTCTAATGAACTAAATTGAAAGTGCTGAACGCAAGAATGATTTAAATTTCTTATGGGACTATATTGCTGTATAGGTTGGTCCCTCTCAGTGACAAAATAGTTTGAGCTAAGATCTCATCAGACTAGGAATTACAACAGACTATGTGTTAGTACATCTGTTTTTAGGGTAGCTGGATGGTTACAACCCCATTTTCATGAAACAATGAATCCATAAAAGTTAGTGAAGTAACCCAGAACCTTGGTTAAAACCAGGGTGGTAAGATAATTGAGAATTTAGAAAGAAAATGAATACTATTTTTTTATGATAGAAGAATCCGTAAATGTTATTATTGTACATTTTCAGAAGCATTTGTTTAGATGAATATTGTAAAACATATACAGCCACACTAATGTGTAATGATCCAATGAGGGCTACGACAAAAAACACCCAAAACTATGTGTCCTTTGTCGATAACTTCTTCAAATATTAGCTGAATGAAGAGAAGCTGGAGTACTTGAATGCATAATTGATAATGAAATAAAAGATTACATTATCTTTAGATGTTTCATTTTAGGTCTGATGGATAGAGGATGAGTGGGTAGCATGCTTGGATAGGAGTTTTTAATGCTTATATTTTTACTATGGATGTGCTATGTAATTAAACTCATTGCAAGTGATTTAGATATTGTCTGATATATATTGATAGATTAATGGGAAGTTTGAACTGCAACTTAAAAATATGATGAAGAATAGGGAATCTCTTATTAAATCTAGAGTTAAATAGTGGTATAATGTTGGTATCGATTTCATGTCATAATTGCTTTAAAGTAGTAATGTACCCCGATAGCGATTATGCCTACCCTATTTATAAAAGCATGCTACTTGGTTGTACATGATTGTTAGAGGCAGTAACAAAAATGATACGCAAGAGAGCGAACTGTGATAGCGAAAAGTCTGTCAAAGTAAACTACGGACAAATCAAAAAGTGTAAGAAACCTTTTAATAAACTGTCTTTAAATAATATAATAATAGTTATAGTTAATTTATATCGTACAGCATATATATATATATATATATATATATGTATATATATATATTTTGTTGTTGTTGTAAGGAATGGATTGTATGTCTGTGGTAAGATTGTATATCAGTGTGTCATGACACCTTATAGAATTTTGTTTTCTGAAACACATTACTATTTTAATTGATCATTTTTAGACATTAAAGTTTAAGGTCAGTTTTGTTTTATGTTTCAGATATCTCAACATATATGTTGGTGTACCAGATGTTGAAGAAAGCTTTAATGTTACAAGACCAGTAGCGCCTCATGAGGTGAACATTTTGAATATCTGATTTCTTAACATGCTTAAATATTGCATTTCTTGCTTGTTTCCTGCTCAATCACATCTAGGTTCTGAGCATCTATGGTTAAACCAGATCATTCCAGATTCCCGTTCATACAATCCATTGTTACATAGTCTAGTTGTGAGTTGAGCAGAGTTCGTCCTTTGATTAATAATAAGTCCCTAAGTTGACACTATTTCTAATATAATGTGTATATTGAAACTGAACTCCTGGGTTTACATGGGTGCTCCATTTTGTCAATTTTATGTTTTGCCTACGGAGCACATGCACTGTGCTGAGAGACGTATTGCTTACAACTTTGCAGGCTTACAGCCTGTCCACAGAAAACCAGGAGTTGTTTTCGTTAGCAATTTTTCGATAGCTTAGCTCTTGTAGGCTTCCCTTCCTTTTTAGGTCTCGGCTCGAGACAGCATGCATGCACTGTTTCGAAGAGACATGTTGTATCTACTGTTGTGGGCTTCACCCCGCCGGTAGGTTTGCCATTTGCTGGCACCCACGTTGCTTCTTTATTCCTTCTCCCTATTGGTACATGGAATGCATGCGTCATACCTCTTCCGTAGTTTAGCCCTATCTGAGAACAGCAACCAAGTACTGCTAAACATATGCAGCGTTTTTCACAAGCGCTACTGTTTTTATTCACACTTCACTATTCTTTGTTTCCTGCTCATTTTCTCATTTCTCAGATGACTGGGAAACATGAGAGTTCTTGAGAGAAGCTTAAAGTAACACTGTACTTCTAATCTTGGTTTGTTACGCTGCTTATTCTCATAGCGAAGTAATGCAAACAGCTGATTACTATTGCATATTAATGGCATTGAGCCATGCTCAAAACGCCAAGTACTGTTCTCAGAGCATGCTCAGTAACCACGGCGCATGTGCCGGCCTCGGCAGGCTGTTTCATTTATTTGCTGCTTATTCCCATCCTCTGCCCCCCAGTCCCCTCCACAACACTTTCAAAATATCACATCAGGTGCTTTGTCATATACTGCGCGACGGCTGCAGCTTTCCCACTGGCACCCACCGTGCTGCAAAGATCCGGAAATAAGGAATGCATGCGCCACCTGGTCCAAGTCTATTTTCTGCTCGCCGCCTTCCATCCCCCCCAGAAGGAAATAAGTAAAGCAAAAGCATCTAAACCAGGAAGAGAAAGAGTTGACATTAATCACAGCAACAAACGCTTTAGGCATAGTGGGGGTGTAACCCATGGCAACATTGAAGTGCAATACCCATGGCTCTGTTCAAGAACTGCATCGAAACATTAACTTGCATCGAAGTGTGGCATTTTTGAAGCAGGAGAATGCTTAACTAAAACTTGTACCTCCTTTTAAGTGGGTAACACAAATGCGAGTTGCCAGTGTTGCAGATACACAAAAGAGACTCTGTCCTAAGATTCTAGAGGGGTGTCTTATCCGTTGATATTAGATTGGAAAGGGGGGGGAGTGTCGTATGAGGGAAGCCATCCTTAATGGAAGAAGTCTCACACACATATTAGTGTCATGCTTCATCATAGACATCCTTTCCCCACCCAAGTAAGATGATACTACTAGGGCGAACTCAAACCTCCACGAAGACCACAAAGACTTGGTGGAAGGAGGGAATTCTTACATAAAAGTTCCTGGATAGAACTGGGATCCTGATACTCTAAAAAAAAATAAAAAAAATAAATAACTCCAAGTTCCTCGGTTGTCACCTTTATTCATGAGTACTTTAGATTAATTAAAAACAGATCGTGAACGGGTTACGCGGCAGGGATGCCCCCTCTCCCCGATCCTTTCCTCTCTGGCAATGGAGCCGTTCGCGTGCCTTGTCCGCAGTGACCATTCCCTGACTAGCTGGAGGTGGCCCGGCCTAGCGGAGGATAAAATCTCGTTATATGCGGATTATGTGTTGCTGTTCCTGGCGGACCCAGCCTGATCGGGACCTCGCTGCCTTCGGGCATTGGCTACTCTTGAACGAGCCTCCGGCTTGCGGCTTAACCCAGCCAAGTCCGTCCTTATCCCCTTACACTTATCACGCGAGTGCTTTGACTGGCAGTTGTCGATTCCGCTTCGGCAGCTGTCTTTCAAGTATTTGGGGACCTGGGTCTCCCTACTCCTTAGCCTTGCATGGGAACTCAATGTCATCCCGCTGACTAGGCGCGTCCGCGCCAACCTCCTTAAAAGGCGCACGTTGCCTCTCAACCCTCTGGGCAGGATTGCCCTGTACAAAATGATGATCTTGTCCCGTTTTTTGTACATGCTCCAGAACACTCACCTCTCCTTTTCCAGTTCTTGGTTCCGGGACATGGACGGCATGGCCACTAAATTCATTTGCGGGCGTCGGAGGTCCAGGCTGGCCCTGGCCCAATGCCAAGTCGAACCTTTTGACGGAGGTCTCGGAATGACGAACCTCTACCTCTACTACTTAGCGACTCGTCTCCTCATGATTCACGACTGGTTTAATGGCGGCTGGTCCGGCCCGGCGTATCGCTTGGAACTTCACATCTTTGGCTTCTCCTCTATCCAGGGGATGCTTTATGAGACCACAGTTCCCCGGGCTCTTCCCGAGGTCATGTGCGGCATATTCCTGGCATGGCATGCATCACTTCATCATACTCAATGGGCAGGCAGGCTGACTCGCTACACTCCCTTGTGGCGTGGCACTAGTCTTTGTGAAGTTGCTTTCCTGTCAGGGTTCTGGCAGTGGGATCTCATTGACCTTGTTGGACGACGTCTGGAACGGTACTCACATCCGATCCTTTCAAGACTTACAGGCCAGACACTCCCTCCATCCCTCTCAATTCTTTCGATAATTGCAACTACGCCACGCCCTTCACTCCCAAATTACAGATGGCACGTCCCTGCCCAAATATGAGGACGAGGACTGGCGGGACGCCCTGATGGCCCCACAGGACGATTGCAGTATCGGCAAGACTCTGCCTGGTCCAAGTCTATTTTCTGCTCGCCGCCTTCCTTACACCCCTGTGTCTCCACTGCACTGGGCTCTGGCCTGACGCCCACTGCCCCCGCTGCTCCCACCCCTACGCATATTTCTACCATATGGTTTGGTTGTGTACTGTGATACAGAGATATTGGGAATCTTTAACGCAAGAGATGACAGTGGTTCTGGGCTGGGAGGTGCCTCTTGATCCCATCCATGTTCTGCTGGGCGTCACCGATGGATTGGACGGCTCCAGGGTGGAGAAGCTCTTCCTCAACACGGCATTGGCGGTCGCTAAGAGTGACTTTGCTGCGCATTGGCTAGACACTGTTCCTCCCACTCTAGGACGCTGGCTCCGGGGGGTGGATTGGTGCGCTGCGCAGGAGCGGCCTCTATATGTAGCCAGGGGGTGCCCTGAGAAATTTCACCGCATGTGGGGTAAATGGGTCGGGGTACTCGATGATTGAGAAGGAGTGGTCCGCCCTTCGGATTTGTTTTTTATTTTTTATTTTTATTTTAGCAGTTTTGTATAGCGCTAGCTGGACCAAAGGGTATCAGAGCGCTTCACAACATATACAGCAAATAAAATAGTGAGCAGACTGAAAATCAAACATTCAGAATCTGATGATAGAATGTTTGTATCCAGAAGATATCATCGTCTGCGACCTTGTTGTCAGACTCGGAATTTTGGTAAAGCTAGAGTGACAGAATAGGGGGCAGTCCAGGGTCTTTCAGATCCCTCGAGTACGGTCGAGGAAGAAGTCTTTGAGGAGCCTCTTGAATTTTGAAAATGAGGAGATTGTTCTAATGTGGGGAGGAATGGAGTTCCATATTTTGGGAGCGTTACCAGCAAAAGATTTGGCTGTAGTTCTGTGCTTGCGAGATTTGGGCGGGATGAGCAGTGGAGAGCTGGAGCTCCTGAGGTTTCTGGACTGGCCTGCCCTATTGAGTTTGGCGGCCAGGTATTCTGGTTCACCTGTATGCAGGGCTTTCTGCGTGATGCAGGCTGTTCTGAAACTGGCTCGCAACTCCACTGGGAGCCATCTGAGTTCTTTGAGGGCTGGAGAGATGTGCTCAAATTTCTTAATTCCGGAGACCATTCTTGCTGCTGCGTTGAGTGTCGTCTTCAATGGGGCAAGGTGGGATTTTGCTGTCCCTGTCAAGGTCGCAATTCCATAGTCTATTCTGGAGAGGACTAGAGCCTGGGTGGCTTGTTGAAGGTCCTTGGGTGGGAGGAAGGGTTTTATTTTGTATAGTAGTTTAAGGTTGAGAAAGGCACTTTTAGCAAATCTTGAGATGTGTTTCTTCATGTCGAGTTTTGGGTCTAGGGTGATCCCTAGAGATTTCACCGAGTCTGCTAGGGAAAGGTTACCATGAGGGCATCCATGGCTTTGAGCCATTCTTTGATTTGAGGGTTATCATCTTTTTTTTTTTTAACTTTATTTTTTCAGCAAAATAAACAATACAGTCCCCCCAAAATTGGCATCAGTATAGATAGATACAGGCGTATACAGTTCACAGTCCTAGTATGGCTCCAACAGTTACAGATATAACAGGAGATGCAAGATTTAAATCCTCGGGATACAATGCTAGTATAGACACTGACAATAAGTGACTTGTGCGCAGTCAACAGGGTATTACTCCACCACCTACTCTCCCTCACCCCCTCCCACCGCCCCTTCCCCAGGTCCTGATTCCTCAGAGGAGAACAATGCTGCACTAGTTGCATCGGAGTCGCTGTCAGCCGACCCCACAGCGCACATCATACGCCATGCAAGTAAGTCCTCCGGTAACCGTTCATCTCTACGCGTATGCTGCATGTGCGTTTCTTCAGCCAATGTCCATTCCCCCACATCTCGAAGCCACAGTGTCACATCTGGCGCCCTTTGCCCCATCCAGGTAATAGCCACCCTCCTTCTAGCCAGTACCAAGAGCAGCTGTAGCATTTTATATGACAGATTCCTCTTCCTAGGTCTGGGGACCAGGGCTAACAAACAATGGAGCGGGGTTAGGTCAAGACTCAGACCTTCCGGATATGTACCACTACTACTCTCCAAAAGACTCCTACCAGTGGGCACTCCCAGGCCAAATGGAAAAATCCAGCTCCGACTGAACCACACCTAGGACAGGCATCCGATTTATCCGCAGCAATGCGGTGCAAACCAACTGGGGTTACATAAGTGCGGTGCATGAAATTAAAATGGATCAGTTTAAAAGGTGCATTACACGACACCTTCTTGGTAATCGCCCCTATCCGCTTCCGCTGTCCCGGGTCTAAGGCAACCCCTAGATCCGCCTCCCACGCCGCCCAGGACGGGGATATCGGGGGGGCCGAGTCACATCGTAATGCCGTATATAACAGCGTTATCAGTCTCCGTCCTGTGCCGGACGACAGCAGGATATTCAGAGTATGGGACACCGGGGGCGCCTCAGGAAACTGTGGCCAGGTCGCTCTTGCCATGTCCTGCAGGCCTCTATAGTGAAGGTATTGACCCCCAGTAAGACTGAAGACCTCCGTAGCTCTCTCCATGGTCACGAAGGACTCGTCTGGATACAGATCTGCCAAGGTGTCACAGCCGCCCTTACGCCATTCCCGAAATGACATGTGCTCCTCCATTAGTGTGACCAGTGCTAATATCCATACTGGTAGCTCCCTATGAAAAGGGGCCCGTCTCAGCACCCTCTCCACAACTCGTTGCCAAAGTCCCGCAGTGTGTCGGACAATGTACGGCAGCGCGTCATCCGCTCCTCTGCCACGCATTAGAGCCACTTGCAACGCCTTCTCATCCGCGCTACCAGCCAGGAGTCGCAACTCCCAATTGTCCGCCCCCGCGAACCAGCGCGCAGCAGGTAGAAGCTGGGCCGCGTAATAATATAAATCAAAGCACGGGGCTTCCAGTCCCCCCTCCTCCCAGCGTCCGACCACCGTGCGCAAGGCAACTCTGCTGCGCCTGCCCGCCCATAGCAGGGAGGTGAGCATCGTATTAAGCTTGTGCAAAATACAAGGGGGAAGAGGACAGAGGGTGTTCTGAAGGATATACAATACTCTAGGCAGCATCACCATCTTCGAGATGGCCAGCCGTCCCATGAGAGAGAGCGGAAGCGTATTCCAGAAGGCTACCGATTGTTGTAGGGAAGTAGGGACACGGTTGGCGTTCCGGGCAAGCAACTGTTCATCAGAGACTGCTACCTGGACACCCAGATAGCGGAAGGCCTCCATCTCCCACCGCAGTCCCAGGGGCGGGAAACCCACGCTGGGGTCCTCACCGCAGCCTGCAAGGGGAAAGATCAGGGACTTCTCAGGATTAAGGCGTAGCCCAGAAGCTGCACCAAAGCGCTCTAGGTGGCGTAACAGGAGCGGCAGCGACTCCCGAGGGGAGGTCAGATAGAACTGCGCATCGTCCCCGTAAAGCGAGACCAAGTGTACCCCATCTCCTACACGTATTCCCCAGGGCGCCATCTCCGCACGGAGTGACACCGCTAGGGGCTCAATCGCCAGAGCAAATAGGAGCGGAGACAGGGGACACCCCTGTCGAGTGCCCCTGCCCAACTGCCACTCCTCCGAGCGGGCCGCTCCAAGTCTGACCCTGGCTGTGGGTGCACTGTACAGAATACGGATCCAGGCGCAGAAAAGGGGCCCCACCCCCGCCAACCGGAGCACCTCCAACAGGTACCCCCAACAAACTGTATCGAAGGCTTTAGCCAGGTCTATCGAGACCAGGACCTGAGGCTCCTCCCTGTTGCGCACTTCATGTAGAACGTGGTTCAGGCGCCGGAGATTCATGGCGGTATTGCGGCCCGGGATGAACCCGCACTGATCATGATGAACTAAGCGCGCCATATGTGGCCAAGATCTTAGTAAGGATTTTCGCGTCGGTATTGATTAAAGTAATTGGCCGGTAGGCCGCGGGGTCACAGCTATCCCCACCCGGTTTCAAGAGCATGCAGACTTCACCCTGCTGCATGGTGGGCGGGAGCATGCCTCGCTCCAATGCCTCATGGTAAACCTGCTGGAGGTGAGGCGCGAGGGTATCCACAAATGCCTGGTAAAACTCCGGGGGGAAACCGTCGCCACCCGGTGTCTTAGCCCTCGGCAGGGCGGCCAACGCCACCTTGACCTCGTGAAGCGTCAGCGGAACGTCCATCTCCTCAGCATCCTCCTTAGAGAGGGCCTGAAGAGGCAAGTCACGGAGGTATGGCTGATATGATGCCTCCGTTACCAGGGGGTCGGCGGTATAGACCTTCTGTAGATGGGTACGAAGCACCACAAGGAGGTCTCGTTCCGAGTGCACCAGGTCCCCAGCGGGGTTTCTCAGTGCCACGATCCGTGCAGGGGCCGATTCCCTGCGGAGAATCCAGGCCAGCAATCGGCCCGACTTGTCCCCCTCACGGTGGAGACGTTGTCGATAGCGGCCAGGAGTGAATCTATCCAGCCGGTCCAGGATATCATGAACGCCCTCACGGGCCGTCCGTTCAGAGTCCAGGTTCAGCCCATCCGGGTCCGGTAAGGACTGGCAGCGGCTGAGGCGCTCCTCAGCACACGTGAGTTCACGGAGCAGCTGTTTGCGTACACCATATGTCAGCCCCATACATGCGCCCCGCACGACTGCCTTCAGGGCATCCCATTTGATCGCAAAAGGAACATCACCCACTCCCCAATTCAAGTCTAGATAGTTACGCAGGGACGTCTCCACATGGTCCCGGCCCACCAGATCTTGTAAAAGATCCCCTGGCATCCGCCAGGTCCTCGGACGGGAGGACCGGTCCACCCATTGTACCATACACGTCACGGGCGAGTGGTCGGATAAAAACCGGGCCTGATGCGTGACCGATAAGACAAGGGACGCACTAAGATTGGCAGCAAGGACCCTGTCGAGGCGACTATGTGTGTTGTGCGTGGGGGTATAGCAAGTGTAAATCTTCAATCCCGGGTTACTGAGGCGCCAGACATCGACAGCACCCAGATTATCCATCACCTCCCGGAGACGTGCCGTCATCCGAGGCTTCGTACCCGCGCGGGGGGGATGCCTGTCCAATAGTGGATCCAGTACACAATTAAAATCTCCAAACCAGAGGAGGGGAGCATCTAAGTCTGACACTATAAGCTCCTGCAAGCTGGTAAAGAAACCCGGGTCATCCATATTAGGTGCATAAGAGTTCACCAGCAGGAAGTCCTTCCCATCAAGCTTCACTCGTATAAGAATATATCTGCCCTCGACATCCGCCTCGACATACTGAACCGCCAGGGGAACCCCGGGCGCCACCCAAATCAGGACCCCCCTAGCATAGGTAGAGAAGGAGGAATGGAACAACTGACCCCTCCATTTCTTCGCCAACTTAAGAGCACCCTCCTCATTCATATGCGTTTCCTGCAAACACGCCACTGAAACACCATGGCGGCGAAGGAAGGACAGCACCCTGTGTCGTTTGGAGCAAGTACCCAGGCCACGCACATTCCAGGTTAAAAATTTGAATCCCATAAGCTTTGGTCCTGCCCATCCGGGCACCCAAGTTCAACCTCTGCAAGCAGCCTCCCAGGAGCGCGAACCGCAGTACACTCTATGCCAAAAACAAATCCCCCCCACAACTCACCCCAACCCCACATCGCCCCCAACCACACAACCCCTGAAAAAATCCCCCCCCTCCCCCACCCATGAGCAGGGATGGTGCAACAAGAAACCACTCTATCCCGCCTTCCCCGTGCCAACGCCATTCAAAAACAGTGGGGCTCAACACCCCGTCAGAAACAGTCCCCCCACCCCCACCCGCGAGCAAAAGGACAGCAACAACCAAAAAAGCTACCTTGCCCTCCCCCTGCCAGTGCCAGGACGTGCACAGCCACCCCATACAACCCACTCACCCCACACTCACACACAACCAACCAAAACCACCCACCCTCCCCCCCCCAACTCCCCGAGGACCCAATGTTCCAGGACAGTCTCCGGGAATGTCCATGAAAAACAGTTTCAATGCTGGGCGACGGTACTCCATAAACTCTCGGACCCAGTGTCATGTCACCCCGTCCAACGGAACATCAATCCTCTGCACAATCAACCAACCAGGGTTCCCAGCGCCGGGCAGATAGCCGTGGTCTGACAATAACCAAGAAGGGAGGCCCACCCAACCTCCGAGGGCAACAACATTTTAACAAGACAGTACCTCATGACAGAGCTCACTCAGGACGTGTTACGGAGAGGGCAGTTTCCGGGATCACCGGCGGAGCGGGGTGTGCGTCTGGGAAAGTTTCCTGCAAGGTATCCGGGACCAGCATCTCACCAGGGGCAGGCGCCTCAGGTGACTCTGGAGCGGCTTCCGCCGACGGTACTCTCACGTGAAGTGCTCCATCTTCCCCCACGGTAATCCGAGGCTCGGCAGAACCCCGAGATCCAGATCTGCGTCTCCCTCTGCCTCGTCGGCGCCTCGGGGGCCTTGTCCCCCAGGTCTCACGGGGGCCGCCTCGCTCACCAGGGGGTAGGTCGTCTCCTCGTATCTCGAGCCACTCCCACACCTCCGCCGGGGATTCGAAGAAGTGAGCGCGTCCCTGGGAGAGCACTTTGAGTTTGGCTGGGTAAAGGAGCATGTATTGGAGCTTCATGTCCCGAAGTTTCTGCTTCACTCCCAGGTAGGACTTCCGTGGTTCCTGCACCTGTTCGGTATAGTCCGGATAGATGGAAATCCGGCTATTTTCAATGGTGATGGACTCCCTTTCCCTCGCGGCCCGCAGAATACAATCACGATCTTTATAGTTCAGGATCTTTGCAATGAGGGCTCTAGGGGGGATCGCCCGGGCGTGGAGGGGGGACCAGGGCCCTGTGCGCCCTCTCAATGACAAAGACACTGGACAGGCCGGTCGGGCACAGGTGGGTTCGGATCCATGTCTCCAGGAATCGTTCAGCGTTTCCCGCCTCAAGGCGTTCCGGGACGCCCAGGACCCTGATGTTACTCCGACGGGCCCTGCCCTCCGCATCCTCAGCCCTTCTCTCCAGTGCGCGGGCAGCGGATGTCAGGTGTGTGACCGATTTTTGCAAGGAAGCCACTTCAGTCTGTAGTTGCGCGATGTTGCCCTCCGCATCCGAAACCTTGTCCGCCACCTTGCGGAGATCCGTCCGGAGGAGGTTCACATCTATCGACACAGTCTCGATCTGCCTCTCCAAGGCAGAATGGGATCCCTGGATAGCCTCCGCCCGGGAAGGCTCATGCGGGTCATCCCCCCCATCCTCCGGTCCCGTCTGCCTCGTGATCCTCTGCAACGGCAGCCGTGGAGTGGTATACTGCACAATGGTGTTGGGCTGGGAGGACTTCGCAGTCCTATCCTTGCGGGTCGTCATCGTGGCGGGCAGGACGTCAGCCCCCCCGAAGCGTCCCGGCCAGGTCACGGCGAGCCCCACCGGTCAGGTACAGGGTCCAGCGACAAAGCTAAGAAAGGACAGTTAGCAGGTGGCGGCAGGCAGACACGGTCCAGGCGGTGACTCCCACCACGAAAGAAAAAAAAGGGGGGGGGAAATGTGGACTTCAGGATGCACTCTCCGGGCCGGGTGGGAGGATCTCCGGTGATCAAGTCTAGAACAGCCAACCAACCGCTACCCCCGCAACCAGTGCAATGTTCGAGCTTCCAGGGGTAAGGCACGGGCCAGGGGCACCACAGGCCGTATGCCACTGCCACGCGGGGATGCAGCTGCCCCGGCCGCCGGGCAAGACGGTGCGTAGTCCAGAGGGTGGCACCAAGCCGTCAGGGTCCTCCGTAGGTCAGCACGGCAGACCACCGCAGGTCCCGGCCCCACCGCAGGCCCCACTTGCAAATGCCGCCACAGTCACTGTAGAGGGGGCGGAGGCCACAGACCCCACAGCCGCAAGGAAACCAGAAGTGGCGCTCCGTGCAGGCCCCAGGCCAACAGCTCCGGCCAGGCCAGCCCCGAGCCCACGGCATCCACACTGCCCCAGGACTCCAATAGTTCCGCAAAGCCCCAGGGACCAGGAAAACACTCACCCGGGGCTGCGCGCCGCAACCGGGAGCTCCGGCGCAGCGGAGGATCGATGGGGGGAGGGGCGGGCACCACAACCCCTCTCACGGGTCAGCGGGAGTCACCGGACTTCGGAGCGGCCCTCCACCAGCCTGTCTGGACACTCGCTCCTCCTCGCCAACAACCGGGGGATCAGCCGCGGACGCGATCAACCCCGGATCCGCAGGACGCCTTCTCCGAGCGGGCTGCATGCACCGCTACTCCCTCGCGCAGGCCCAGTCCGCGGTCTCGCGTAGATGCAGGCGGAGCCCCTAGATCGCCGCTTCAGTCTTCGGCGGCGTTGCCGGGTCGCCGGAGGTTCTCACTGCACTGTAGGGGTCCCAGGCTCATCAAGAGAGGATTCGGACCATCAGCACTTCTTTGGAGGGTCCAGCAAGGATCTTTAATGCAGGATTTAGTGGGTCCTCGGACGGAGCTGGTGAAGCTCACGTCCTGTCGGCCATGCTGCTTCACACAAATCCGAGGGTTATCATCTTTGTTGGAAATAAGTAGTATTTCTGTTTTATCTTGGTTCAGTTTCAAGTGATTGGTTGAGAGCCAGTCTTGTACCTCCTTGAGCGTGTTGTTTAGTTTCTGGATGTCCTCAATTAAGGTCGTTTCCAGATACAGCTCCGTGTCGTCCGCATATAGGTGAAAGGGGATGTTGGATTTTCTGAGTAGAGATGTGAGGCGTTCGATATAGATGTTGAAGAGCTCTGGGGAAGAGTACAGACCCTTGAGGAACACCGGGTGACCGGGTGGAGGTCGGATTCGAAGTTTTTGATTTTTATTCTCTGTGATCGGTTGTGGAGAAAGGAGGAGAACCGTTGAACGACTGTCTCTTGTAGACCAGCTCTTTCTTGAAGGACCCTTGGCAGTAGATTGTGGTTGACTGTATCGAATGCAGCCGATAGGTCTAGGAGGATGAGAAGGCAGCATTGATCTGAGTCGAGTGATTTGCGTAGGTCGTCTATGACGTTGAGGATTGCAGATTCAGTGCTGCATCCCTTTCTGAATCCCGGTAGTGGGGATCTAGAAGTTTGATGTTTTCAAGGTGAAGGGTTAGCTGAGGGAGAACACATCTATCCATGATTTTAGCCAAAAAAGGAAGGTTCGAGACGGTCTGTAATTGTTTAAATCTTCTGTGTCTAGACCTGGCTTCTTTAATAGTGGTGTGACTTGCCCTACCTTGAGGCAGTCTGGAACGGATCCAGAGCTCAAAGAGCTATTGAGGATCTTGCACCATATTGGAGCTAGGTCTCGCTTTAGGTCTTTGGTCAGAAGAGGCGGTAGCTGGTCCAGGGTGTGTGCTGAGGGCTTGGCTTTGGAGATTAGATTGACTATCTCTGCTTCCTGGATGGGAGTAAATGATGACCACTGTTGTGGAGATTTCATGGAAGCGTTGACATGGTTTTTGGGCGTATTGATCTCATTGAGGGAGGTGGGGGTTAAGCCCAACACTAGGTCTATCTTGACGATTTTGTCGTTAAAGAAGGTTGCGAAGCTGTCGCACCGAGCTTTGGATGCTTGAGTTAAGGGGGGTATAGGTTTGGAGGTCTGATTCCTGATGATGTTGAAAAGCTCTTTAGGCCGGTATTTTGCGTTATCTAATGCAGAGCAGACGAAAGCTGACTTTTTATTCTTGATATGATTTTTGTACATCCTGCGGGCTGCTTGGAGTATCCTGCGGGCTGCTTGGAGTTGATCAAGGTGGAGGGTTTAGGGATCATTCCTCCATGTTCTTTCTGCGGCTCTTAACCTCTTCCATGCTCATGACGAGCTGAGCTCGTCATGAGCCACCGCGCTCCGGTGCTCATGATGAGCTCAGCTCAGCTTACTAATTCTAGTAAATCAAAATGATCTGCTCATTTGTTTGCCTTCTGGAAGGCAGTCACTGCACAGTGCTGTGTAGTGTAATTTGCTGTCTCGATGTTACTGCCCCTCAGATAATAAAAAAAACTTCTAAACGCGGCAACAAAATATGCAGGAATTGAGTTGTAGGAAGCTACCTCTGTATATACTATACCAAAGTAAGGTATAGTTGCACAGAGTCCAGTGGATCCCCAGAGGCTTTACAAAGGCTAAAGTAGATAATATTAAATTCTCCCTTTTGTGGTAGTTTGGTCGAGAAGTTAGGCTTATCAGAGGGGCTGTGTTAAGCATTTGTTGTACACACTCAGGCAAGAAATGATAGCACACACACAACGAAAAAAATATATTACTTTTTGTATGTTTATTACTTATAACCAAAGATACTTAGTTGCAGCAAAATACGTTTTGTGAAGTCACAGTTTTTAAGTATAAAAAGTAGACAATTGGTGCATGGAAGGAAAACAATCATGCAATTTCACAGGTAAGTACACGACAAACAATTCCAGACTTCGTGTTTTAGGACCAGCACTGTGCAAGGGTCAGGTATATTTAGATACTACACCACCAGCGGCACTAGTGCAGCCGGGTGCAGAGGTCAACTTCGGTAGCTGGGGCTCAATATTAGTCAACGGTGACTGGGGGCACGCAAAGAGGTGCCAGTTGCAGGTAGGTAAAATCTGCGTTTGGGCTCATTCCCTGGGGGTTAGAACCAGCACTGGGGAATAGAGGGGGCACGAGGCAGCACCAAACACACACCATCAGCGGCACAGAGGCGGTATGGTGCAGAGTGCCAACACTGCGTTGGGTGCTCAATGCAAAGCAATGGAGACTGAGGATTTCCAACAAAGGCTGCAGACTTGTACCAGGAGGTGGGATGAAGGAAATCAGTGGTTCTGGAGGTAAGTTGGGATGCTGGGGACACCTGGGCACCATTGATCGGGCTCCCCAAGGCCTGGAGGCATGCGGGTCCTGGGGTGTCCTTTGAGGTCGAAAGATCCTTACCGTAGCAGGAGGCTGCAGGCGTCGTCATGGAGTCCAGGAGATGTCACTCTGGGGTAGACTCAAGCTCAGCTGGGGAACCTTCTTGGGACAAGTGGGCCACTTGGACTCTGGCCGGAGGCGTCTGGTGCAGAGGTAGGTCCGGAGGTCTGGTTGTGCGGTTCAGCAGGGCACTGAAACTGGTTTCTTTGTGGACAGGGCCGCTTTCCTCAGGAGTTCTTGCTCTTTAGGGAAGGCAGGCAGTTCTCCTAGGGTTGTGAAGGTCACTGGGCTGCAGGACGAGTTGCTTTTTGGAGCAGATTTCTTTGAGGGCTCAGACAGCCGATAGGGCTGGGGTCAAGTCAGTTGTCCTCTGGAGTCTTCACTGCTGCTCAACTCTTCGGCCCTTCTTCTTTAGGTTGTTAGGAATCTGAGAATCAAGGTTCAGGGGTGCCCCTAAATACTCAATTTAGGGCTAATACAGGTGCTGGCAGGTAGTAGCCAATTGGCTACTTACCTTTATGGTGACTACACCCTTTGTATGTCCACTCTATTTGGGGACGGGGCATACCCCTAATTCTACTGGCTAACATCCTCACAACCAATATGGAGCATTTTCAAAGGAGGTGGTCACGTCAGCTCAGGACACCTTAGGGGTGGTCCTGGCTGAGAGGGGACACACCTCTCCTTCTTACTAATTTTTCTGCTGACCTTGCTGCCAAGTGGTGCTTGGTCGGGCGAGGGTATCTCCGCTAGCTGGAGAAGCCCTGGCTAGCATAAGAAAGGAAAGGAAGCCTTTGAGGCTCACTGCCCTTTGAATGCTGTTCCTGTTTGGGGGTAGGTGTAAAGCGCCTCCACCCAGAGCTGGCTTTGTTTCTGACCCATGAGAGCACAAGGCTCTCACCTCCGGGGGTCAGTAACATGTTTCAAAGTGGCAGGCTGGTGCATACTAGTCCGCTACACTCTACCGGTTGGTTAGGTATTCAGGGGGCACCTCTGAGGTACACTCTGAGTGCATTCATTAATATCAGTGTGGGTGCATTAATCTGAGATATTTAGTACCAAATATTTTGGGATTCTGTGAAGCCATCATGGAGCTTTGGAACTCGTTCTGACAAGCTCCTAGCCCATGTACTCGGTATGGCTTCATCTTACACTTATACTGTCTAAGAATAAACTACGACCCTATAGGGGCATATCTGCTCATGCTGTTATGTCCTCACAAGAGTTACAGTACACCTTACCTCAGGGCTCTAAGGTCTGCTGTAGTGGTGACTTACCTATGCCTATGGGAGTGCTGGCAGGCCTGGCACGCAGGGAAGTGTTCCAGGTTGACTCTTGACTTTTAGTTGCACCAAAACACGCATGCTGCAGTGGCAGTGTGCATGTGTTTGGTGAGGGGTCTCTTAGGGTGGCATAATACATGCTGTAATACATGCTGTAGCCGTTAGAGACCCTCTCTGGTCATAGTGCTCTTAGTACCACTGGTACCTTTTGGAAGGGGCTTATATGTGGGCCAGAGGTGTGCCAATAGTGGAAACAAAGGTATAGTTTTAGGAAAGAACACATGCAGTGGGAACCAACTTAGCTGGGACCCAGTGCACATTCAGTCAAAGCTTCATTCAGAGTCAGGCAAAAAGTGGGGGCAACCATGCTAAAAGGAGCCCTTTCCTACATGAGTCCTTTGATTTCATGTTAAATGTTACATTTTGATTGTTCATTTTATATGTATAACATACAAATTAAGTTGAGCACGTCATCAATATACTAATAATGAATGTGCAGTTTGTTGCTAGGCTTTAGTACCCTCAATATGATGAGAAGCATACATATTTCACTGATTTGTATGTGTGTTGAAATGTGTTTCTCTTAGTGTCGCCTTCGAGACATGACCTACTCTGCTCCAATCACAGTGGATATAGAATACACCAGAGGAAGCCAGAGAATTATTCGCAATGCACTGCCAATTGGGAGGTAAGAATAGATATAGCCCCTTTGTGTTTCTAATTGTGTGCCATTTTGTTTGGCTGCAAAGAAAAGGTTGTTTACATCTAAATATGTTCTGCTTTTTAATTCACCTATAATGAATTAATAGCCTTTCAGACTTGAATGTGATAAACTTCAAATTTCACACGAATCACTGTAGTTTTAAAAAAAGTGCTACAAAGTAAACTTAGCTTGTTACCTAATCCATTACTCAATTATAACTCATTTTAAATAAGTAGTTTGAGAGTACCCTGATAAAGGCCTCAAAAAATCATGAAAATGTTATTAGACCTGCAGGTGTAGAAACTTGAATAGTCTATTCGACCTAACTGTAATGTACTTGACCCGTAAACCGGTCTCAAATTGTCTGATCCTAGGCAAATACCTTATTTTCTGGGGCCGCCTTTTTCTTCATTATCACATATCAGAGCACCATCAAATATGCAAGTTCATCATATCTGCTGTACGAAAAAACTTTTTTATTTATTTGATCGACTAAACATTTGTTCCGTGTTTAATATAAATCTGGCCCACAAATAAGGTCCACATGACCCCTGATTTGCCTCTAAGTTCACTAATAGCATTGTACTCAGGCCCGAGGCAGGAATATTTCTCAGTTCATGTTTAAAAAGTCACTTTTAATAACTATATTACTAAAGCATGATGTGGTAGTGCACGGTCATTCACAGACATTACATTTCCCTTTGAAATGGCCACAAACTTTCCCAAATGCATGCAGTTTTACTTTAAAAACTATATAGCGTATTAACAATGTTTGGCATTTGCACATCACCATGTAAAGTGTTCTGATTTGTTTTCATCTTATAAACATATTTTTTTTCATTGCAGAAGAAGATGGCCCACACCCAAGCCAATTCTTATTGCAGAATTCGCCTTGTGGTGGGGCGGGGGAATGGGGGAACATGACGAATGAGCCTTGAACACATCTGGCCATCCTTTATTTACATGTTGTGGGACAGGGAAGACATTTCACTAAATGGTTTGCCATCTCACTGCGGCATCACACATCAGTGTCACCATTGCCCCTGAGGCAAAGCTGGGAGGCAGACATGCGTCGTCCCTACACTGACAAAGAATGGGCTGCAATACTAGAAAGCACCAATCGCAACCCCCGCAACCCTCGTTTCCGCCTTGTTCAATTCTACATTTGCAGATAGCATACCTCAACCCCATACAAAATCAATAGGTACTTCCACCGCACAGATGCTGCCTGCCCAAGATGTTGTCACTGATGCTGTCTTCTTCCACATGCTGTGGGCCTGCCCGATCCTGGACATATACTGGCAGTCAGTCATCTCCGCATTATCCAACTGCACAGGGCGCACTGTGCCACACATGTGGGAATTATGTGTCCTACACCTCTTTCGTAGAAATAAACGGTAAAGTGTCACTTCCTGCTTTCTTGATCTAGGTATACTACTGGCCAAGCGATTGTTCACAAGACTGTGGAGATCACCAGAACTGCCTCACCCTGCAGACTTGCGACACTCACTACTGGTGTGTCCCAGTACTGAAAGTGTTGCATTGAGTACAGAAAACACACCGGGCCCCCGTAAAATGCCTTTAGCTGCTAATTGAGACGCTATACTGGACGATTTCCGGAACAACTGCCAATAGAACTAGAACCCCCCTGGCACCATAACCCTAACAGAGATGAGAGTAGAAGACACACGACTACTTCCTACATAACTGATGTGAAAGTGCTGAGCTTGGAGTTACGTGTTTGCCTCCCATAATAGATTTAACACCTAAAGTCCACAGTCTTGAAGATGTAAACTGCACTTACACCTGTCTTACATGAGGGCCAGGAGCATTCGAGTTGGGTCAAGATCCTCCCTTTATTACTGATTTGTCTAAATCCTTTCCCCTCCATCTCCTGTTACTCGTGAGTTAAAATGGGAATAATGTACTGCTAGTACCACACAGAGACAAACCCAAAGCATATCTACTGCCATCGCTTGCTACTCGCTATTGATATGTTTTGAAATGTTTCTGCAGTTCACTTATTCGCTATTTAAATGTTGTGTTAGAAAAAAAGCCTTTCATCTTACAGCCTTTAATTTCGCAGACTTTACACAGGCAGTTCACTTTACAAAATCGTATAAGTTCGCAGTCCGAGAAAGAAAAGTAAATGTAAGAAGACAAAATGACGTTTGACCTCTGTCTTCCAATGCAGAGCAAATGTTAGAAGATAAAAACAAGATTTAAAGGCATCTTTATTGCTCATTTGCTTTGCGATTGAACAGAACATCTTTTATTTGTCTGCTTGTCAGATTGGGCAAGTAGATTTCTCGAAGCTGGCAATGCGCATGGAGAGTTCTTTCTTTTCACTGGGGTCTTACATGCGGGTTCCGGCCAGAGGAATCTAGTGATTGTTGCCCTGGATAGGGCATATGTCATGTTAACCTGACTGCCTATTTGCAGACAGGCCAGTAAAGCCAGCTGATGCTTCAGATGTATCAATATCAACCCAGCAGTAACCCAGACTCTAAATAGAGCGGGGCAACAGCTAGTTTGGTGGGACTGGAGCATCACCGAATTACATGTGCTCCCATTCGACCGAGCTCTAAAGGAGACCAAAAGACTGTTGGTTCCTCAGATAAACTTCTCATACTATTCTGCAAAACAGGCCTTTAAGACTTTAGTCAGTCAATGAGTTATGTCTGCAGTCCTGTGTGCATATGTACCACAAGTATTACTGCCTTGACAGCCAGATCCACAGGGAGGGCCATTGTGTCTACTCAGTTCTGCAAGACATCTTGGTTTGAGTCTGCATCTCAGACCCCCAACCTTTTGATAAGTACTGCTTTGCTATCTATTCTAAAGGTGAGATACTCGATCTAACCACTGATTCCCCACCGCCGTCTCGCCTACTTGTTCTTTGGAGTGTACATCTGCACATCATATAAAGGTCCCAAGTTCTATATCGGGATGCTGTGACCAACACATTGTTTAGGCTTTTCTACGTCTCAGGATGCGAAGTAAGTGAAGAAATTGACATGTGTGCACGGGTGGCACCCAAATACAGCTTTGCTCTCTCACTTACTGGGTGGTGCGAGTTCTACATGGATGCTCATGGTGCCACAAAGAGGCACGTAGGAGTCATTACTGGGATAATTCTCTGGGTCCAATATGGTACCTGGTAATCTGTAGCTTGCACTATGCCCTAGAAGGAGTGATATTGATCTCCCCGCAGCCCCCAGGGCATGTCAACTTGTCAGGAAGATGTTTTACAATGGGAGGAAACAGAAAGAGGTGCACTCCATAGAGAAAAATAAAGAGGATTACGGATAACATCAATAGCTATGGAATGGGATGCCTTATTCAAATCCTTTAAAACCCTAGACATGCTGATCACCTAATCACCACTTGCAATGCCCCTGAGTTGGCTGGACACTATGTGGCCACCAGTAGATTATTGACGGTGTAACACCCAAATAATGCGCAATAGATATCGTATGTATATCTTTACAAAATTGGTACTACCCCGGATATTCCCATATACCATACCGTATTAAGGTTACTGTCCAAGTTTGAATCCATCAGGAGGGTACTGACAATATAACTGAGTTTGCCCATGTCCCGACTCTGAATGTTGATTGCCGACAGTGGGGGGGCGGGGATGGGAGGAAGTTTGAAGTTTACCATATTTAGGGATAATAATGTATTGTATACAAGCTCCTCACAGCACGAGTTTTGAATTCTGTACTGGTTAAATGTCTGCTATTGAACTACATTCGACATTACGCAAGATACATGTAAACAACAGAATATTTGGTCATACTGAAAGTGCAGTACCATAATCACATCTTGCATTGTATGTACTATGAAAACCCAATAAAGTTTGTGACAAAAAATAGAATGATAATGACTATATTATGCAAACACCTTTCTTTACCATAGACTTTCTAGAGTCAGTTTTTTTTTACTTGAGTAAGTTGAGTTGTCTTACAACCGTATTCATAGTTACCTAGAACTTCCTTAGATCTGTTTAGAGGTCTATATAACTTAAAGTTTACGGTTCACATTCTTATGGACTCGACTTATTTTTAAATCCATCTATATTGAATATGAAATAGAGATTTATGTAGTCCTAGGGGTTATATAAAAACACAGGCTTTTTATCATGACTTCCTAGAAGAAGCTTGTATGGGATACTATTAGGCTGAAAAAATAACTTGTGGATATGTCTGAGTGTTGTACTGTTATTTGGAATTCCGTTGGCTGTAAAAATATAATAACTGCATTCATGCTTAAATTATACTTTTTGATTATTTCTGTTTCTGTTCCAGAATGCCCATAATGCTTCGAAGTTCTAACTGTGTTCTGATGGGGAAAACTCCAGCTGAGTTTGCTAAACTTAACGAGTGCCCTTTAGATCCAGGTACAGAATTAATGTTGTGAAATGTAGTTTATTGCCGTTTAGCAATTTCATCAGTTCTATTTATTTACATTTTGAAAGGAACCTCAAAAAGATTACACAAAATTATTACTTTTGGTTTGTGTCCTTATTACTGGTTTCCATCTAACGAGCGATTTTTATTTTTTAAGATTATTAAATGCAGTGCAATTGTAGCTAAAAACAGAACATTTCTTATGCAGTTTGTAATGTCCAACCATGTACAATTATCTCCTCCACTCTGACCAGTGCGGGAAATCCTCCAGTAAGTGCCTTGTTATTTGTATTTTTTTTTTTTGGAGTGCATAGGAACACAAATGGATGTAACATATAACACAATTGCTCATTTCTTTTTCCATTGTGTTTTGAAATTAAATAACAAAACACACAAGATGATGGACGGAATGTTGCACAATGGCAAAACATTCACCCCCAGTCACAGATCTGGGTTTAATCCATTGTTATTTTGCTCACCAAGCCACCCCAGTTCAGACATATGCAAATCAGTCTTGACCCTGTGCCTCATGGGAACAGTCCAGACCGAACTGCCAAGCCATGTCTTCCCTGGACAGGAATCAAGCATCCTTTGCCCGGTTTCTGGCTATCAGCCTTCATCAGCCAGTATAGCTTGACTCCAGTGGCTTAGTGAATTTAAATAAGGCATAATTCCACCAATTAGTATGCAATTGTAAAAATGGGCCATCCAATGTTCTAAATTTGCTTGACTTGCATGAAGTGAGTCTTCATTTAATAACAGGGCACTTTACTGCTCATTGTATAGTACTATAAAATTCTGTTCACTCAAGTTTGGTGTGAAATGAAATTGTACAGTCTCAATTTAAAGATTGAGATGATTAGGAACAATTCACCCATAATTTACGCGAGCAAATTTTCGCACCTCGGCAACTATGTTCCTGCTTTTCATGATTGTAATCAAGTGAGTAACTGCGTAAGAACAGCATAGCTCTTGGTTCTGTAGGGTGCTTCAGGATGCAGGCTTGAATCGTGGTTCCAAGTCAGAAATATCGGAAGACATTAAGTGAGTTCATGTTGCCTAGTGCTTTAAACTTGGATAGAGTCCGGGTGCACATCACTCCTATGATTGAGCTAGCTGGAGATGTGCCTCTGGTTCTGATGTCAGTATATGTGTGACAGTGTGTAATATTTACTAAGAGACATTCAGGTAAGTACAGTATTGTGTCTCCAACACGTCCATACACTTCCGAAGTCTTGGGAGGAGGCTGGACAAATATTTATTTTAGACATGTGGATCCATATCCCCTCTCTCATAATCAAAATGAAGAACATATTCTGCTTGTCATTATTGTAACAGGTCTGATTTTAGATAGCCTGGAGGTCCTTCAAGCCTCTGTGCTTCTTGGTTCAATTTTTTGTAGTTCTGACAAATACATCTTTTAGGAGTCCTTTGATGTATGCACTTATTAAGCTGCTGCTTTAAAAGTTCTTCACATCTCTCCTCCACCAATGAATGTCCAGATATTCTACAAGTGGGGGTAGGTTGCTTGGAGAACTTTTCAATGAATCCTACTTACTTCTCTTAAAGCTACAACTTAAGACACCTGGCTCATAAAGTACACTTTTTACAAGTGGCTTAGCACTGTTTAGTTCGCAGCATAACATTTCTTAAGTTCTTGTTATCTGCAATATGTCTTCAGACTCACATTTTTTTTAATTTTCAGTATTTTTATCTTAACTTCATGCCACAATATTTATTGCTAGCTTGTTTTGACTTTAGTGAGGCTTGTGAATCATAACGCCTTGTCTAGTATTGTCTATGACCGCATTCATTTGAAAAACCTTTAAAACCCATTCACTTTACTATGCCTTTTCTACTGATTTCCTTGTTTTTATTTGGGCAACCTCATGAAGGTGTTTTTTATCACCTTAAATGCTCTGAAGGCCTGGCATGTGGCACGTTACAGATGTAGAAATAAAATCAGTGATTGGTTTGCCAAATTTAGCATTTGTTTTTAAACTTTTTCCTAGTTTCCTAGTTCGGTTTATGCTTTATACTTACACATATGTAGATATTTTGTAAACACTTGCTCATTCCTTTATCTTCAGACAAGTGATGATTATGGTTAAAATGATTATGACTCCCCATGCATGTATAGCATTTTGTTGCAGAATGTATGCATTACCTCGAATCACTATCAAGGCTGCATACCCATCCAATAGCGATTGTCCAACCTGACTGCCCTTTCCAAGTGCATTGTAGGATAGGTGTGGGTTTGTAGTGTGGCTTTTGTTGGAAGCATTGTGTATAGTGTGTGAGGTTAGAGAAATGGCTCCTCAAGTTGAGACAAACATTTTGTTTTTCTTAATCATCAGTTCGTGCAGAACAGTGGGAGTTAAGGCGCTGTTGAGCATGCCATGAGAGCTGAAATTTGTTTGTTTTGATGAGTTTGTATAAAAGGGAGCATCCGATATGGGTTGATGCAGGGAAAGATCTTTTTGGTTGGACCTTGTTTCCTTAGAATAGGTTTATGTTGCGGATCATGAGGTCTTTAGGATGCATTTTAATACTAGGGAGTATTTGATGATAGCTCCTGTTGGAACAGGAGTTCTGGTATAAACAAGGATGTCCTTGGATAGGTGTGCTGGTCGTGGGTATGTTGGTGAATCTGCTGCGCCTCAAGCCATGATGAGATTGGTAAGATTGTTGCTAGAAAGGTAGTTGAATGTGAAAAATCATGGTTATTTTTATGAGAAAGATTTGAGAGCTGGTGTGGGTTTGAATTTGGTTTTTTTCTTCTTTGTTTTTCGAGTTAAGGCAGTTTTTCAGATATTTGACTATTGAGATGAAATGATTTGCTAGTGTCTTGGGTAGTTTTTGGAAGTAAATGGCTCTGGATGCAATGCATTTATGCTTGTTAAATCAGGAAGTTATTCTGAAAAATGTATTTGACGTCAACTAACTCATGGGATGTGACCGGAGAATGAGTCTTTTTTTCTTTCTTTTTTGATAGTATCGATTTGTAATTAGGAGTATCCTTGGAGCAGATGATTGTAATTTGTCATTATGGTATTTGTTTTTTCTAGTGTCTCTCCAGCATTCTGGCTTCTGTTTTTAGTGGTGTGTATGTGTCAGCCTACTTGCTTTTTGCTGGCGTTTTATATTTGAGCATTACCTGAATGAGATAATGTTGTCGAGGGCAGTTGGGTGCCACACGTGGAACTGTTTGGCTGTTGTCCCGGCGATAGTAAGAAGTAGAGATGAAAGGGTAAGTAGAGCTAGTTTCTTTTGAGAACTTTTGTGAATTTTGGGGATTTTAAAATTTGATTGGATTGTATTTGGAAGGATGGACGGAAAGGTGAAGTGGAAGTACATAATGTGACGGTCTGTCAAAAGGGTGTCAAGCAAAAAGTCAGTGATGCCAGGCTTATACAATGAAGGTCTGTAAATCAGTAAGAAAAAACATGTAATGATAGGAGATGTATGCATAAGGATTCACATTGTAAGGCAGTGAATGTTGTATGATTGTGGTTGGAAGAAAGTTTTTGAAGACCATGGGATGTGAGGCTGTATATAGAGGGTGAAGAAGAGAGATTAAAGGGAGGGTTGAAGGAATAGTAGCGTGACGGTTACATTCCTACATACAGAGCAGTGCCTTCACATAGATGGTCAGAGAGGGTTGGGAGAGGTAAATAGGTTAGTAGCAGAGCTAATGGAGATCCTACAAAGCTCGTATAAGATTAAAATGACATATGGTAACACCGGAGATTTTTATCACCAACCTTATCTGTACAAATATGTTCGATTTCCTGACATGTCTTTCATTAGGTGTGGAACCACAAAACAATACATAAGTTGAAATAATATTAGTGCATCAGCCCGAGAATTAATAACCACGAAACTACATACAGTTGAGATGAAGCCTTTTAGACCGTTTGATTCTGACTGCACAGCTGCTCGCATACAGTTAAAGGCTGCCATTCACACTAATCTTAGATACCCGTCAGAGGTTAAACAAGCCTGCAGCAACTTCAAAGCTGTTTTGATGGTGCGTAAGGCCAAATCTGAAGGAGACACATTAGTGATAGATTCCTTACCTTAGAATTACCCCCAGACGTCAGACTGGATCTAGAAAGTTTTCGTCAGAAAGTACCCCTGCGTGTCAGAAGTGGCGTAGTGCAGCTCCGTGTACGTTGTAGGCGTTGTGATCGCCGGGATGACGTTGCGGCAGCTACTTAGACGCCGCCCTCGGGCGCTGACGTCAGTTCTTTCTTTTTCCGCGCCAGCAAGCGCAGATCCGGAGATAGCATTACCTCCAGTCAATTTTTGACCGAGTTTTTTGGGACTTTTGTATCTGTCTTTTTGAGTCTTTGACTCCTGGTGTTATAGGGATGTCCGGTTTCAAGTCTTGCGAGGTTTGTCTCTGCATGATGTCAGTGACGAACCCGCACCACGAGTATCTCTATTGCCTGGGGCACAACCACAATCTCACGTCGTGCCCTGACTACCGGGCCATGGCTCCCAAAACTTTGCGAGAACTGTCCCGAAAGTTGCTTGAGGCCTGGGAGTCGGCTCCGGGTCGTTCAAGGTCCTGGTCCCGTGGGAGGTCGAGGGACCGGTCGTGGAGCCGCCACCATCGTTCAACGAAGTCTTCGCACTTGGGGTCAGGTAAGACGAAGCACAATAAGTCGAAGAAGTGGCGTCGCTCTTTGCCTTCCCTTAGCCTGTCACGTGACATGGCTGAGGTTGCGGGTGGTGCCACTCCGTGGCTCCGACGGAGCCTACGCTATTGCCGGCGGCCTACCCGCCTTTCCTGGGTCAGTTGGCGACTCCGGCGCAGCTGCAGGAATTCCTGTCAGCCATGGCCCTCCTCTTTGGCCCGTCGGGCCCCGCGGGTCCGATTGGGGGTCCTCGCCCTTCTTCGTCGATGGCTCCGGTCCCTACGTCGTCGATGGCTCTGGCCTCGGCGCCGCGGGACCCCCATGGATCCATGCATGGATCCAAGCCGATGTCGGTTGACCTCGTACGACCTCCACCGACGTCTATGGCACCGCCGCCGGCAATGGCCGGCTCCCGGGCCGATGTCGCCCCCGGCTTCCACCCTGACATGGAGACGGTGCCGAACCGGTGTCGATCGATGCTGATTCCGACGCCGATGGGGAATTTTGATCCCTTTCTCCATCCTCCTCCTTTCCCACCTGCCCAGCATGTTACGGAGGATGTGCAGGACTGGGAGGGGTCTGAAGACCCTCTTGCAGTCCAATGTGAGGTAGACCTGGACTGGGCAGAGGATTTTGAGGACGCCGGTGATATGGGTTTCTCTCCTGAACCTGGCGCACTGTCTCCTTCTACTGTGGCTATGGAGGAGGGTGGTACTTATTCAGTGGTGTTGCGTTGGGCAGCAGAGGCTCTCCACCTCAAGCTCTCTACAGTGGCCGTCATGACTAACCTCCTGACAGAAGAACTTGAGGCCTGGACCGTGCTCTCCCAAGTTATTACTGAGGGAAGAGATGCAGCCAAGTTCACTATTTGTTGTTGCCTTGGCACACCGGACTAGGAAGGTTTGGAGGCAGTGGTGGCAGGGGAGGTGGTGGACTGACCCACCTTGGCAGGTCCCACATCTGCGGCTGCGCTGAGACTGTTGCTATGCAGGCCTGTGGCTCTGAAACTAATGTGTTTGGGCGCCCCCTCCTTGACCACGAAAGGAGCGAAAAGCAGAAGTCGAAGGAATGCGCGTGGCCGAAAGGTCCAAGGACTTGACCATAGCCCACGCGTCCTTAATGCGCTCCAACGCACTATCTGCCTTGTCGCCAAAAAGGTGAGTACTGTCAGGAAACACAGTGTTGCTAGCATTTGCGCTCCCAAGTGGAAATCCAGATCACGAACATTTGTAAAACCCAGCCGGGTTAATATTTGGTATCCTTCATATTAAGTTATCTTTACCTCCTAAGATGGCCGCCGAAGTTGCCATCAGGTTCTCTTAATGGTCAGCGGCAGTCTAGTGTAGGAAGGAAGTGCGCAGCTTTAGAACTGCGCACTTCAACGACGTTCGTTCAAGAGAAGCACCTGAGTTTCGCCGCTCCGCGTCTCTTTGTCCTGACGGGAGTCGGCATTAGTTAGCGGTTAGAAAGTTCCGAGTTTATTCACTCCACGTCTATTATCCAGACGGGAGTAACGTATTTCCCTGTAAATTTAATATTTCAGTCAGAAAGGACTTATTAAGGTTCACAGTCTTTCCTTTAGTATTCTGTACCTGTGTAGTCCAAAGAGTGAAGTAGCTGGTTCCAGGACAGCAGAGAGTTGGATATCGTCCGAAGCGGAGAGAAGCATCTTCATTCTAGACTTGGAGTCCTCCGTCGACGGTTGAGAGTTTGAAGCCGTACAGACAGTAAGACAATTATCCAGCAGTTGTTCAGCAGCGTTTGATGGCCTCATCTTCCTTCCCTTTGCGCTTGCCCTTTTGCTTTCCTTTTACCCCTGTTCCTCCCTTGTACCTTTTTGCGCGCTGCCAGGAGGTCTCCTGTCCCTGCTGCGAACTGTAAAACCAGGACAGTACTTTTGTGCATCGGACCTTCACTGAACCCCATTATAAGTTGGCTACAGGAAGTCTATCAGGTACTTATAGTAGGGATAGTTAAAGGTTTTAGAGGTAGAACGAGGTGGGCATAAAATTAATCGCATTATCTCTTTCCTCAGTAAGAAAGCTTCCTGCAACAGCATTATCCAACACTGAAACGTAGCAATACTTCTGGAAGCAGCTGGTAGGATAAGCTTTAATTAAGTCCATAGAGTCAAGTAGAAAAGTAGGTCTGTTGTTTATTTCTTCCCTCTCCACCTGTGCATTAGGTACCCTCAGGAAGTACGGAAGAATTCTGCAGAAGATTCCTACCATCTAGAGGGTTGACCAGCAGCTTTCGGAGTGTCTCTTCTTTTATCCACTTCCCCTTTTCCCCCTTTCTGGTTACTCAGCTCGTGTAGCGGAGTCACTGGAGAGGTGGAGATTGGGACTAGCATCATCCTGCCTCTGCGAAGGGACTGGAGCCTTCTGACAGTTTGAAGTGCCCAAGAATTTACTTCGCCCAGGCAGAATGGCTGAGGGGATGGATCTTAAGGCCTTAGGTGCAATATTAGAAGGAATTCAAATGGATATCGGGGCTGTCCGAGAGGAGAATAAGAGTTTAAAACAGGAATTAGTGGCCTCCGTCAAGAGACGAGAGTACTCCCTCTCAAGGTTGATGGTCTTGCCATGGGAAACCCTGTCCTGAGTACCCCAACTTCTAGTACCAGTACTCCAAGTGTAGACCCCAAGGCAGTTGCGCAGGTTATCCATTCGGTCTCTCCCTTAATTCCCTTAGCAGCCCCTGAAAGATTTTTAGGAGACCCACAAAAGGCGCAAAATTTCTTAATGCAGTTTTCTTTACATTTCATGTGCAGTCCCACACTCTTCCCTGATGCTCAGTCCCGAGTAGCCTTTATATTATCTTATCTAGGTGGGGATGCGGCCAATTGGGCTATGCCATTAGTCACAGAAGATGATCCCTTACTTTCTGATTTTGCCCGGTTTAAGAGTGAGTGTCTCAGAATTTTTGACAGGAGAAGGATTTCTCAGGCTACCGACAATGAGTTGCTAGAACTACGCCAAGGGTCCAAAGACTCAATTACTTATCTCACTCAATTCAATAAATTAATTATCGAAACGAATTGGCCTGAAGAGAAAAGAGCAGCGCTGTTCTATCGAGGATTGGCAGATGACATCAAAGACCCCTTAGCGCAAGTTCCTAACCGTCCTAAAGAGTTAACTGCTTTGGTGGAAAAAGAAGATAAGTTGACTCCAGAAACACATTTGATTTTAAATACCCTACAGTCTATGACCCCGCATGTGATTCTACATATGACCTTAAAGTTTCGAGATCATAAGATTCTGGGAGTTGCAATCATGCTTGACTCTGGAGCTACGGGGAATTTTTGCGATATTAAATACGCTCAGAGAATGGGTATTTAAGCCATCCGAAAAGAAAGAAAAGAACCAGTTCGTGCTGTGGATGGAACTAATTTGTCTTCAGGACCAATCACCTGTCATACGGAAGTTTTGGAGCTTATTCAGTCTGATGGCCGTCGAGAGGCGTTACAATTTAACTTAATCGATGCCCCACAATTTCAATTGATTTTGGGACTTCCATGGTTATATACACACAATCCAGTCATTGATTGGGAGAATCGTACCGTGAAGATGCAGTCTTCTTATTGCTTAGAACATTGTTACTGCACTGACGATAGATTGGAAGAACCTTCTCAAGCGTCATTCCTTTCATTGGGAAGTCAGTCTATAGGAGTCATAGATTCCGGGTGTGTACATACTGAATATCAGGATTTTGAGACCGTGTTCAGTGAACAAGAAGCAGAACTGCTGCCGCCTCATCGTACTTATGATTGTACTATTGATTTGGAGCCTGGGGCAGTTCTTCCTTGCAGCCACATTTATGCACTAACTGAAGCAGAGAATGACCATCTCAAGGATTACATAGACCGCTATCTAGCCAATGGGTTCATCAGGCCGTCGCAGTCTCCAGTATCCTTTCCCCTGTTTTTCCTACTGAAGAAGCAGGAAGGCAGTTTGAGGACTTGTATCGATTATCGAGCCTTGAATCAGATAACTATTAAGAACCGTTACCCACTGCCCTTGATCTCGGTATTGTTGGATCAAATCAAGGAAGCTCAGATTTATACCAAACTTGATTTGCGGGGAGCTTATCACCTTAGTCGCATGAAAGAAGGTCATGAATGGAAAACAGCCTTCCGCACCAAGTTTGGCCTTTTTGAATATTGTGTCATGCCTTTTGGGTTGTGAAATGCACCAGCAGTGTTTCAACATTTCATTAATGATGTTATGGGAGATCTAATCGACCAGATAGCCATCATTTACTTGGATGACATTTTGAATTACTCCAAGAACCCCCAAGAGCATACTGTACATGTTCGTTTGCTTTTGGAACGATTAAGGGCCCACCGGTTGTTCCTCAATCTGGAGAAGTGTGTCTTCAATGCGACAAAAGTGGAATTTTTGGGCTTCGTCATTTCCTCTCAAGGAATCACAATGGATCCAGGGAAGGTGCAAGCGGTGGAGAATTGGCCTGCTCCTCGAACTATCAAGGAAATTCAAAGATTTTTGGGGTTCGCCAATTTCTACAGGCGTTTTATTCAGGGGTTCTCACAGCTAATTGCTCCAATTACTAGACTGCTGAAGAAAGGAGTTAAGTTTAATTGGTCAACTGATGCAGAACAAGCTTTTCTTGTTCTTAAAAGTAAATTTGTCTCTGCCCCCATACTGTTGCATGCGGATCCAGCTGAACCTTTCTTCGTGGAAGCAGATGCATCTGATCAAGCTATAGGTGGGGTACTCTCGCAACGACATCAGCAGACCGGGCAACTTCATCCGGTGGCTTACCGCTCCAGGAAACTAAACTCTGCAGAGTTGAACTACACCATAGCCGAAAAGGAACTGTTGGCGGTGAAAGACGCTTTTGAAGATTGGAGGCATTACCTGTTGGGAGCCAAACATACTGTCACCGTCTTCTCAGACCATAGGAATCTTCAATTTTTGAAGTCCGCAAAGACTCTGACACCTCGGCAGTTGCGATGGTCCCTATACTTTGCAGATTTTGATTTTGAGATCACTTATCGTCCTGGTGCAAGAAACGGGAAAGCAGATGCGCTATCCTGTCTGAATACTGAAGAAGAAGAAGAACACCTTGTGAACCCGCAGCCAATTATTCCTAAACAAAGATTATCTGTACAATTTCCCTAGATAATTTCCAAGAAGAAGTTTTGAAGAGTTTGTCCAAAGAAGAGATTCAAGAGTGGGTGGCTCAAGGAGAAGAAAGACGAGTACTTCAGCAACTACCTTATTACAAAGACGCCTTATACCTTCCCACGTCAACTCTCCAACAGAGGGCTTTGCAAAGTTGTCATGACCACCCATTGGCAGGTCATAAAGGAATCTCTAAGACCCTGGATTTGGTGCAACGTTATTTCTGGTGGCCTGGGTTGTCCTCATGTCAAACAATATGTGCAGTCTTGTGAGTTATGTGCCCGAGAAAAGCCAAGTAGACAAGCTCCACAGGGGTTGTTACAACCACTCCCCACTCCGACTCATCCATGGCATACCATGTCTATGGATTTAATTGTGGATCTTCCCATCAGCAGAGGTTTTGATACTATTTTGGTGATGGTGGATCTGTTCACCAAGATGAGTCATTTCATTCCAATGACAGGTACCCCTACTACCCCTGAGTTAGCGCGAGCATTTGGTGAAAATATAGTGAAGATTCACGGAGTCCCTAAGGTAGTGGTTTCTGATCGGGGCCCTCAGTTTATCTCACACTTCTGGCAGGCTTATCTTCGAGGTTTGGGAATTGAGAGCAGACTGTCCACCAGTTACCATCCTGAATCCGATGGTCAAACGGAGAGAATTAATCAGGAACTTGAACAGTACCTCCGTTTGTTTCTCATTGATCAGGGTGGTGAATGGTCAGATCGATTATGGATGGCTGAGTTTGCTTGTAACAATGCAAAGAGTACCTCTACAGGTTACTCCCCATTTTACTTGAATTTCGGACGCCATCCTAATCTCTTTCAAACTCAGGAAGATTTGGAAGTACCTGCAGTCAGGGATTTGATGAAAGATATAGCCTCCTTACACAAATCTGCAGAACAGAATTTACTCAAGGCCAAAAAGTATTACAAAAAGTGTGCAGACAAACATAGACAACCTGCTCCTCCTTATCAGGTAGGGGATTTGGTATGGCTTTCTACCAAGAATTTACGTTTAAAGGGGAATAGAAAGTTCCAACCAAGGTTTGTGGGCCCTATCCAGTTGAGAAAGTAATGGGACCAGTTACAGTGAAATTGAAGTTACCAGCTAAGGTTAAGATTCACCCAGTCTTCCATGTGTCGTTATTAAAGAAAATCAAGCCACAATTGAGATTGAGTAGACCACCAGAACCACTTGACATTCAAGGTCATTCAGAGTATGAAGTAAAAGACCTCTTAGACTCTAAATTCAAGAAGGGGAAACTCTATTATCTTGTGGATTGGAAGGGGTATGGCCCAGAAGAAAGATCTTGGGAACCTGTGACTAACATTCATGCTCCACAATTGTTAAGGCGCTTTCATGCATCTAAACCATTCAAACCAGGACCGATAAATCGGTCATTGAGAGGAGGTCTTGTCAGGAAACACAGTGTTGCTAGCATTTGCGCTCCCAAGTGGAAATCCAGATCACGAACATTTGTAAAACCCAGCCGGGTTAATATTTGGTATCCTTCATATTAAGTTATCTTTACCTCCTAAGATGGCCGCCGAAGTTGCCATCAGGTTCTCTTAATGGTCAGCGGCAGTCTAGTGTAGGAAGGAAGTGCGCAGCTTTAGAACTGCGCACTTCAACGACGTTCGTTCAAGAGAAGCACCCGAGTTTCGCCGCTCCGCGTCTATTTGTCCTGACGGGAGTCGGCATTAGTTAGCGGTTAGAAAGTTCCGAGTTTATTCACTCCGCGTCTATTATCCAGACGGGAGTAACGTATTTCCCTGTAAATTTAATATTTCAGTCAGAAAGGACTTATTTAGGTTCACAGTCTTTCCTTTAGTATTCTGTACCTGCGTAGTCCAAAGAGTGAAGTAGCTGGTTCCAGGACAGCAGAGAGTTGGATATCGTCAGAAGCGGAGAGAAGCATCTTCATTCTAGACTTGGAGTCTACCGTCGACGGTTGAGAGTTTGAAGCCGTACAGACAGTAAGACAATTATCCAGCAGTTGTTCAGCAGCGTTTGATGGCCTCATCTTCCTTCCCTTTGCGCTTGCCCTTTTGCTTTCCTTTTCCTCCTGTTCCTCCCTTGTACCTTTTTGCGCGCTGCCAGGAGGTCTCCTGTCCCTGCTGCGAACTGTAAAACCAGGACAGTACTTTTGTGCATCGGACCTTCACTGAACCCCATTATAAGTTGGCTACAGGAAGTCTATCAGGTACTTATAGTAGGGATAGTTAAGAAAGGTTTTAGAGGTAGAAAGAGGTGGACATAAAATTAATCGCATTATCTCTTTCCTCAGTAAGAAAGCTTCCTGCAACAGCTTTATCCAACACTGAAGAGTAGCAATACTTCTGGAAGCAGCTGGTAGGATAAGCTTTAATTAAGTCCATAGAGTCAAGTAGAAAAGTAGTTCTGTTGTTTATTCCTTCCCTCTCCACCTGTGCATTAGGTACCCTCAGGAAGTACGGAAGAATTCTGCAGAAGATTCCTACCATCTAGAGGGTTGACCAGCAGCTTTCGAAGTGTCTCTTCTTTTATCCACTTCCCCTTTTCCCCCTTTCTGGTTACTCAGCTCCTGTAGCGGAGTCACTGGAGAGGTGGAGATTGGGACTAGCATCATCCTGCCTCTGCGAAGGGACTGGAGCCTTCAGACAAGTACCATCAAAAAGCATGTCCATCATAGTGTTCTGGACATCACCTGAAAAGCCTGTCGTCCTCAGCCAGGCGTCCTAGCGTAGCGCCACTGTCATGGAAACCGCTCTGCCCAGCGAGTCAGCGGTTTCAGGCCCATCAAATGTCAGTGGGTGGCAGGATTTGTCATCACCTCCCCCACTGGCTCACCATCACTTCGGACAGGTGGGTTTTACAGATAGTCCGAAGGGGCTACTCCCTCCCCTTCGAGACTACCCCTCAAGCCATGCCACCTCAGTACCACCGCATGTCAGGGGATCACTTACACTTCTCCAGCAGGAAGTTGTGGCCCTCTTGGCCAAGGGGGTCATCGAGCGCGTTCCGACGCCAGAAGTAGGTCGTGGTTGTTACTCCCACTACTTCCTGGTTCCAAAGAAGGACAAGGGCCTGCGTCCTATCTTAGACCTTCGGAACGCCAATCTCTTCCTCCTGAAGGAGAGGTTCAAGATGCTCACACTTGCTCAGGTCTTGTCTGCCCTAGACCAGCAAGACTGGATGGTAGCGTTAGACTTGCAGGACGTTTACTGTCATATCCCTGTCCTGCCGGCCCACCGGTGTTACCTGTGATTCACGGTAGGCCACGACCACTTTCAGTTCACTGTGCTCCCTTTTGGCCTTACCAGCGCCTCTCGGGTGTTCATGAAAGTGATGGCGGTGGTTGCAGCTCATCTGCCGAAGTCACACCTGATCCCCTCTCAGAAGCTCTTCTTCATCGGAGCGGTTCTGGACACGGCGTACTTTCGGGTCTATCCTCCCAAGCAGCAAGTCCGGGACATTCGTGCTATGATTCAGATCTTTCAGCCCTTGTCCTGGGTTTCATTTAGGATAACCTTGAGGCTGCTGGGCCTCATGGCCTCCTGCATCAAGCTGATCAATAATGCCAGATGGCATATTCGGGCTCTACAGTGGGACTTGAAGTTCCAGTGAGCGCAGCATCAGGGGAACCTGTCCGAGTACGTCCAGATCTCGGAGGGCACTGCACGACAATTGCAGTGGTGGCTCAGGAACCAGCATTGGGTCAGATGCACATCCCTCTCCCTTCCCCAACCAGAGCACACAGTGGTGACGGATGCGTCCCTCCTGGGATGGGGCGGCCACATGGGAGAGGCGGAGATCAGAGGCTTCTGGTCTCCGGCGGAGTCCAGGCTCCATATCAACCTTCTGGAGCTCCGGGTGATCCTACTTGCACTGAAGGCATTCCTTCCCTGTGTCAAGGGGAGAGTAGTGCAGGTGTTCACAGACAACACCACCGCCATGTGGTATTGCAATAAGCAAGGCGGGGTGGGGTCGTGGACCCTTTGTCAGGAGGCTCTGCGCCTCTGGACGTGGCTGGAACAACAGGGCATATTCCTGGTGGTTCAACTCTTGGCGGGTTCTTTGAACACCAGGGCGGACAAACTCAGCTGCAGGTGCCTGATGGATCACAAATGGCATCTGAACTCGGAGGTGGCGCAAGGTCTCTCTCAACAGTGGGGAGAGCCTTGGTTACATCTATTTGCCACTGAAGAGAACGCGCAATGTCAGCGGTTCTGCACGTTGGAATTTCCAAGGTGTCACTAGCTCGGCGACACTTTTCGTCGCGAGTGGAGTTGCGGTCTATTGTACGCCTTTGCGCCTATACCACTTCTACCCAGAGTGCTGAAGATCAAGCGCGACCTGGCCCAAGTCATTCTTGTGGCTCCGGACTCGGCTTGAAGGGTTTGGTATCCCAAGCTACTCAGTATCCACGTGGATCCCCCGATCCTATTGCCTCTTCGGGAGGATCTTCTGTTGCAGCAGCAGGGGACGGTCCTCCACCCGAATCTGTCGAGCTTCTACCTCCTTGCGTGGAGATTGAGGGCCAACAGTTGATTCCATTTGATTTGCCTCCTGAAGTCTGTGATATCATTCTGGCAGCCAGGCGTCCATCCACTAAATCGGTATACGCATGCAGGTGGAACAAATTTGTGGCATGGTGCACAGCAAAGGCTGTGGATACCCTTTTTGCCCCTCTTTCAGAAGTACTTTTGTTCCTTCTTTATTTAGACCAGCAGGGCTCTGCTCTGAGCACTATTAAGAGCTACCTTTCTGCAATTTCAGCCTTTCTCAGGCTCCCTGATAAGCCCTCTCTTTTCAAGTCCCCAGTTGTAAATTGATTTCTCAAAGGCATTAGTCCCCTTTTCCCTCCTATTCGGTTTGTGATGCCGCAGTGGGACTTGAATCTGGTTCTTACTTATTGGATGTGAGCTCCTTTTGAGCCGCTTCACAACTGTCCTCTTCGTTTACTGACTTTAAAGACTGCTTTCCTTGTTGCCATCACCTCCGCTAGGCGCGTGAGTGAGCTCCAGGCTCTTTCCTGTAAACCTCCTTTTCTGTCTGTTCATCCAGACAAAGTTGTGCTCTGCACTCGTCCGTCCTTCTTGCCAGAGGTTGTTACTGCCTTCCACTTCGGGCAAACTGTCACCCTGCCCACTTTCTTTCCGCCTCCGCACCCTTCGGGAGAGGAAGAGTAGCTCCATCGTCTGGACCCAAAACGTGCGCTCTCATTTTACCTGAATCGCACACAACAGTTCTGGGTGAATGACCAGCTCTTTGTTGGGAACGTAGGCGACAAGAAAGGCCGGGCTGTACACAAGAGGACTATCCCCTGCTTAGTCATCTTGTGTATTAAAGCCTGCTATTCTTTGGCTAGAAAGGAACCTCCGGTGGGTGCCCCCCTGCAAGGCATCTGTCAGACAGCCACATGGGCCTCGCTGCACACTTTTACTAAGCATTATTGCCTCAACAGCCAAGTCCAGAGAGACAGCTTCTTTGGCCGTTCTCCGTGACTTTCTGGTGTGATCTTCGTTCGCAAACCCACCACTGGTGTTGGTATTGCTGGGGTATTTAGTCTAAGGTAAGGAATCTATCACTAACATGTCTCTTTCAGATGCACAAGTTACTTTCCTTTGGTAATGCTATATCTGTAAGTTAGTTAGTGATAGATTCCTTACCGCCCCACCCATCCTCCTCGTTCTGCACACTGAGTTCTAGGGTTAAGGTCATTCCTTTCAGGGCCCTAGTTTCAATGCGCCAGTGGTCAGTATCTTGCATGGCTCTGCGTTCCTGGCGCGGAAAGTCGTGTACAGAACTAACGTCTGCGCACGAGGGTGGCGTCTAAGTAGCTGCTGAGACGTCATCCCGGCGATCACGACGCCTACTATGGACACGGAGCCGCACGACGCCACCTTCCGACACGCAGGAGTACTGCTGACGAAAACTTTCCTGATCCAGTCTGACACCTGGGGGTAATTCTAAGGTAAGGAATCCATCACTAACTTATGTTTCTTACAGATATATCGTTACCGAAGGAAAGTAACTTGTGCTACAAGACAAAAGCCCTGAAGAACTTTGTGGAAGGCGGTAGAATGAAAGACTGTAGAAATTTTTAGAAGGTAGTGAACTGCCCATTTTTTGCAGACTCTGATGTGTCTAAGATGGTGTTCCTGATCCCTGACGTCATCTGTGTTCACCATTATACTAATGTCTTCCACATGGAGGAGGAAGATCTAATTCTAAAAGTTATGGAGATACCTTTAGTGGCAGATGTGAGAGTCCTTAGTGACAATATATGTGGAGGAATTGCGAGAGGCGATATCCAGGAGTGCCGCAGGGAAGGCACCTGGGCCCGATGGGGGTCCCTGTGAATCTTTATGAATCCAATATACCTCTTCGGGCTCTGCTTTAGTTAATGTATTTAAATCCATCATATTGGAACAACTCCCTGAATCTTGGAATAATGCTATCATACCAGTTTTCAAGAAGGGCTACAGAAGTCAGCGCACCTGTTACCACCAAATTTCTTTATTAGATTCTAGTGTTAAGATCCTTAGGCAGGTTATTTTGGCACTGCTTGAAACATGGTTAGAAGAAAAAGATTGTTTCAGAAGTCCAGTTTCGTGTACAATGTTTAATTTTGTACCTTGTGGTGGGGAAATACATGTATGCAAAGAATGGCGCGCTCCACTAAACATTTATGGACCTTTCAAGCTCCTTTGGCCTGGTAAATTGAACAAAGTTTTGGGACATATTGGCTCACTTGGGGCTAGAAATAGATCTCCTAATACTAATAAAACAATTGCATGCTGACAAAGTGCTGCAGAAGAGCTAACCTCACCCATTAGGACCCATAGAGGAGTTTGACAGGGATGTATTATAGCACCTTTCCTTTTCCTATTATACATAAATAATGAAAGCTAATATCTGCTCGAGAAGGGCACTGATATGCCGGAAATTGGCTATCGCTTCATCCCAATTTTGTTACACCCCGATGATGCTGTGCTCATCTCGAGAACAGCGAATGGCAATCAGTTTTTATTAGATTACTTTTGTGTCATTTATGATGGGTAGATGTAGAAGTAAACTTCCCTAAATCCTTGTTATTGACGTGGGTCATCTTAAACAAAAATTAGGAATCACTGGTTAGAAAGGACGACCTTGGGCAGAACAAATACTTTTTATTATTAGGGATTTTATGTAATTCCTCCTTGCCTTGGTCACCCATGATAACGCTAAGAAACCAAAAATGTAATAAATCAAATGACGTAGTGTTTAGATTTGCTCACAAACTCCGACAGAAACCATTTAATGAAATAATTACTATTTATAAAAGTAAGCCTTTATCTGTGGGGACTTATGGGGCAGGAATCTAGGGTTACTCAAACTCAGACATTTAGCAACGCACGGAAAATAGTTTTATTTAAAGATTATCTGAACCACGAAATACTGCATCTATTATTGGGCATGAAAATTAGGTCCAGTTTATATGGCGGATATGCTTAAGCTGACACCTTTGATTTTATGGACAAAATGCTTGCCCAAGCAGGAAGCAGGCTTGTTTGGATCCTTTTTAGCAGACTGTCTCTCATTAGACAATGTGCGTTATATTCCATGGCTTGCATATATTAAGAAAGCGTTTTATCAAGTGCGAATGACAGAAATGTTTGATAATTCAGGGGCAGTTGACTTGATCTGTAAGGAAAAAATGTAACTATTATTTTTAGAAGCACGCATAGAGTCAAGTAGGGAATGAGCACTAACTATGCCTCGTGTTGCTGAATATGCTCTTGTTTGCATAACTATAGGCCCTGAACCTTATTTATCACATGTAACGGATTGTAGCCAGCGTTTCTATTTGACCCTTTTTAGAAAGATTTAAGACTCCAACTGCTGGTTGAGAATACCACATCCTGTGATCTGCTCTCCTCCCTCTGGTTGGGCAAACAGTTAATTATGGATAATTTCGTCACAGTTTCCAAGTTATCACTCTCACCCCTTCCCTTCAATGTATTGCCATTGATGAGAGATCTTAACTTCTTGTTTAACATGTGCCATGTGACAATTGGGAAAAAGACTAAATGCTGCTTTACCCACAAAACCCGCCATGTCTTTTATCTACTTGCTTTTCTATCTTGAATGACACTTAGTCTGGATTTATAACTGAAAACGACTCATGTAAACGGTGCATAATTGTTAGCATTTTGACATGGCAGAGGCACGGCAATTTGAAAAGCTTTATCACGGTTATTTGTTGAATCCTTTTACCATTGCAGTGTTAAAAAACAAATACATCTGAAGTTTGATTGGCGTGCGTAAAGTACTGGATTTAGAAATGGACCGGTACTATTTTTCACCAGTTTACATATGCTTAATAATAAAACACTTGATTTGGAATGTAAAAGGTTTGTTGATAGTGCTTACTTAAACATTTTTAAAGAAGTTTTTTTTTTTTAATTGGTTTTCATAATTAAGAAAGAGAAATACAATACATACATTTGAATCCAAATAAAGAGGAAAAGAAGAAAAATAAAAAGGGTAAAAGATTACATCAGAAAAACAGTAACCGCGATCATGAATGTACATCACTTTTCGTTACTGGGAGGGCATTTCATCAAACACTGATAATCAAATATAGGAGACCTTTGTATATGCTTCAAACTAATTTAAAACTAGATAACCCGCCAATAAGTTCCCTCATTTCTGGGTTTCTAAGTAGCTTTTATATAAGCTCCAGAAGTTTCAAGGACGGCTCCTAGGGGAAATCTGTTCACTGTATGATTCAGTTTGCGTATTGCAAAACAGCATATCTCTAGACCAGTGTTTCCCAAACTGGGGTCCGCAGACCCCCAGGGGTCCTTGACTCTTTCCAAGGGGGTCCGTAGGCAGCAGTTTTAAAAGCACAGCAAAGTTTCTTGTATAATTAGCAGCTTTCAAGCAACAATAAAGGTGTCAAGATAATGCCAGTGATTAATGTACCTGCTAGGCAAAGAGGAGAGTTTTGTTCAGTGGCTGCTTTGACTTAACTAATATAGCACAGATGTTAATGTGCCTACTGCAAAGAACGTGTAACATGCATTTTAAAAAGCAGTATTTTATTTGCATAGGTCCGTGGTTACTGCTTTTGTCACAGAGATTCTTTTGTTACTGTGCACTTCATAAGTGACAATCGTAATCTAGCAGTGGGACCTATAAACTGTCCTCAAAGAGCTGCTTGCAAACTGCATGGTACCAGTTAGTAACTTATGTTTTTCCCCAGTCATTCATTATCCTGATGCTGCTAAAAAGATGTATTTGGGTGGAAAAACATTTTTAATGTTAGTCAGTGCTAGCCACTGTTATGTTCTGAATCCTGAGTTTGTGCTTTCCCAGACCAAGCACTCTTTAAAAATACTTACCAGTATGAATGACATGTGAATACTGCACCTTGTAGTCCCCTTTACCCTATGTAACATTTTCTATACACTGATTTACATGTATGATTCATTGTGTGTGATGTAAAGTGCTCTGACATCCTACAATGGTATGAGAGATGCTATAAAACAAATGAAACATGTGACAGAGGGGCTATTCCTTCAATATAAAATACTAAGGGCCAGATGTACGACCCGCTTTTATATGCGCAAACGGGTTCTCGAACCCGTTTGCGCAAGAAAAAACCTATTGAGCCATGTGCATAGCCTATTTTGCGAGTCGCAATTATTTTGCGACTCGCTAAATAGGTTTTGCAACTTGCTATTTTGAGGGGGCATTCCCTTCCAAATAGCAAGTCTCAAAACCATGTACAAATGTTTTGTGATTGCAATTGCGGTCACAAAACACTCGCAATTACCACCTACTTCAAGTAGATAGTAATGCATTCGCAAACGGGAAGGGTTCCCCAGGGGACCCCTTCCCCTTTGCAAATGCATGCAAATTTATTTTTTAAGGGCAGGCAATGGTCCAAGGGACCACTGCCTGCCCTTACAAAATGAAACGAAAATGTTGCATTTTCTTTTTTTTTAAATGCATGGAAAACGGCTGCATTTAAAAAAAAAAATATATGCTTTATTTAAAAGCAGTCCCAGACATGGTGGTCTGCTGAGCCTAGCAGGCCACCATCGCTGGGAGGGTTGGCATTTCCAATGGGCTCGCAAATTGCGAGAGGCTCATTAATATTCATGAGCCTCGCAATTTGCGACCCCATTGGGAATCCCAAACAGTGTTAAACACATTTCGTTTAGCGACTCGCAATTTGCCTTTCGCAATGGGTCACCAATTGCAAGGCGCTAAATGAAATGGTCGTACATCTGGCTCCAAAATCCTTAGTACTTTGAGTATTTGTTTTGTGTGCACACATGAGTTTTTTTTCGAATTACTGTTTTAATATTTGAAATTTAACTCATACAAATTGTTTGGGGGTCCCCGGCTTCCAGTGGTGACTCAATGGGGATCCTCAGGAGTCAAAAGTTTGGGAACCACTGCTCTAGACCATTGAGTCAGTGTGGGTGGGGGCCCGCGCGCCCAATGCATTGCCACCACTCGTTTTGCTATCAGGAGGCCCATGTCAAATAGGCGCATTTTTAAAGACGTTCTTTGCCACACTGCTTGCTTTTCTGAGTATAGCCACTCATTCATACTTGTGGGAGCTTTATACCATAGTCAATTCTGGGCTTGAAAATACTGATGTCACAAATGAGAACAAGTTACCAAGTTATGCATAGGATATTCTAAATGGGTACATTTCCAAACTCTCTCTCTCTCTCGCTTCTTTGTTTTTGAATATCCCAGGGACATAAATGCTTCTTTATCATTTTTTCACAGGTGGCTACTTCATTGTTAAAGGTGTTGAAAAAGTAATTCTCATCCAAGAGCAGTTATCTAAAAACAGAATTATTGTGGAAGCTGATCGGAAAGGCGCAGTAGGAGCATCAGTGACGAGGTATGGAAAAGGTGTTTTATGAAAAGCTTTTTTGATATCCAAGGAGCTGCAACTCCCTCTCCCCTAGATGTGGTCAACTCCTTGACTCATTCTACTTGGATAGAAACTGAAGACTCAGCTTTTGAAGCAACACTTAGCCTTGTATGATGCTGTCCAAATGGTGGACCAAGTCTCTGTCCCTTCTATCCCTACCTTCTTATCACCTCCCCCTCAATGACCATATATTCCCTTTATCTTCTTCTACTTAACATTCCTCTCTGATTGTATTTTAGCTCTCTAAACTCTCTAATACTTTTATCTAGGTTTGTGCTATACAACATAAAAAGAAAGATGAATTTGCACTGTATATTTTCTTTTCATCTACTTGTACAGAAGTCCATTACGGGGCTTGAGACCTCCGGATACCATAATTTCTTGTTTTTTTCACTGGCCCACCCTATGGTTTTTTTGTACAGAGAAATCAACAATCTGAAAGTCCGTTGGATGTGGTCATCTTTGGAGGCATGTTCAAAATTTGAGGTTAGCTGGAAAAGGTTGCACCCCTGCCCTCATTCAGGATAACCATTGCCCCCTCTTACTAAGCCGTGAAGGGACTGTTTGTGCTGCTAGCAGACTGTAGTTCTTGTGTTTAGTAGTTTTTAGGTCTTGGCATCAGATAGCTTTAGCATTGTGATGACAGACGGCCTGTTGTTTCCAATACTGAACATATATTTAAAAGGGCCTTCAAACCTGACACTTGATCATAATTTGAAAGGCGTTGTTGCCTAACTCAGTTTTGATTCAATTGCTTCCCTTCTGATTGCTGGGCTTGTCCTCCCCCTTTTCCCGCCAGTGTCATTCCAGTTTCCCTATGCTCTTATTAGATGAATAGTATGCTCCCACTGCAGACCGTATTCAGCACTCCAGGCATGTGTATGTGTTTCTGTGCTCTCTCCCTCACTGCTTCTTTCTCTGCCTCCCCGCGTTACTTACACGCACTCACACACTTTTCCCGATGCTCACAATGCCACTCCATGTGTTTATTTTTTTATTATCTGTATACGGTGTGAATCTTCATGTATGTGTGTGTAGAGGGGATCGATGTGATTATCTTCTTGGGACCCATTGTGCGAGTTGCTCAAGATAGTGGCTACCCATTGGGCTGTTCAGGTCAGAGGTGGATTTGACCTACTGCTTGTTTTTAGACTGTTGCTCCATGTTACTGCAGCTGATGGGCTATGAGAGAATAATCATCACGTACTAGTAAAAACAAGTTTGCCTCTCATCCTAATTTCCCCTCTTCAGTTCGTACTGTGCTGTGCAGGCTTTTGCCTCGCAACCAAAGCGCTGAGGCTCGACCACAAAAGACATTGATGTGGTCTGAGCAGCCTGACCTACAGTATCCACTTTTAATATCTCTGAGAAACACACTTTGAGGTTTAGTGAATGCTGCTCATGTGTCCTGCCAGGAGAAGGAAGAAGCTGTACTCTGCAACAAGGAAAGGAACGAGGATCGAGTCCCCTGACTGTAGTTGTGTTGATGCTTCCCTATCATTCCTGCTTATAGAAGGCTATTTGAGAAATCAAGCTTCATCTAAGGAAACTCCATGGTGGATTCTTTTGGGGAATGACTATGTGGAAAAAAATACTGAAATCATTTCTCCAAGCCTAATTGAATTTGAACTGTATTTTGTGTGACCATGGAGAGGATTCCGGTGAAGTTGTAAAAGCCAATGGAGATTACTTTGGGATATGTTCTTGCACAACAGCTGATGCATTTTTGTAATCAGATTTTCTGTTCCCCCCTTGTAACACCTAGATATCAAATTGCACAGTATCCTTAATATTTCATCTTGATTATAGATGAAAAAAATCTTGTCTAATGCAAGAGACTTATGTTTCACTGGGCTCTGAATTATCACAACTTGATACCCTATGAGAAGGTAACTGATGCAATGATTGAATTATTTATATAAGAGACAAACCATATTTAATAGGTTTATTGACGACTTCCATTTGGGCACTGTCCTCCACAGGACGTTTACCACAATATACAATGAATTTGGATATATGTACTAATGAAAACACATGGTGTATTTTGCGCTTATGTTTGAATTGTTTGCTTTTTTAAAAGGGATTGAAAGGTCCACTACATGGCCCTGGAGAGTATGCATTTTGGACTTGAGTTCCCCATAGTGAGATTCTATTCGTTTTATATTTCTTGATCTTCGTGCACAGGACAATCATGCTTGTACATTGCAGGCCCACTGTGACACGGAATGAGACTCACAGCAGTACTCTCTAGTTTTTGAGGCTGGTTACCTTCAGCTCACCAGGATGTGAAAGATTGATAGTAGTGGCAGGAACAAATTATGGTGGCAGGATAGGCCTTGTTCCTGTCACCTGTCAGGGAAATCTGCCTTTTGGCTACTGCTATGTTTTAAATTGGCCATTCAGTCCTCTACAACTTGGTTTTTCAATCTGTTTGTGTGGGACATGGATTACACATGTGTGTAACTGATACCTTTTCAATCAAATTTGTGTGGAGTGAGTGATCTCCGGGTAAATGTATACACTTTGATTTCCTGAACTACAATGCTACATAGGATAGAGGTTGGTGTAGCACCCAGACAGTAATGTGAAATACAGTGCTTCTCCAAAGTATTCCTGAGGTCCTTGTAGTGGACTGTGTCCTCTCTGGGGTGTGGACAGTAGGAGACAGAGGGTCATTCTGAAATGTGGAGGAAACACCTAGCCCTTTCCTACTGTGTCAGTCCATGGATCTGTTACTCCCCACAGCTTGAATGATAGTTAAGTGGGGAAGCCTCTCCCTTGTGTCCTTTTTTTTCGTCTTCTGACAAGTAGATCCTAGTTCTACTCCTCCTTCCTGCTGACACTGCAAGGCAAAGAGTATGACTAGACCAGCCTGGGATGAATTCCTAAAAGTCGGATACTAACGGAAATTATTTCCAACTGGCTTCTATGGCAGGCTCCAATGCAAGCTTTATGCTTTCGAGCCATGAGTCCTTTGTAGTTCCACTGATAGATTGGAATCCCTTCATAAGATCTAGCACAAGATTGAGGACGATTCCAGAATCCGATCATAAAGACACTAAATACATGAGTAAGAAAAAGGGACAGGGTGGTGATTGAGTGTATGTCTTAACATAAGTAACTAAATTAAACCCATGGTACAGGAGAGACTACTTATCCCCAAGGACATAAATTACATTCAGACACATCTCCGGAAACTTGGATAAGAATGTTATATAAACCTCCTTATGTATAACAGTGCCACAACCTGCAATAGCCACCAAACAGCCTTTGTTAGTAACACATTTTGAACAGGATATCAAGAAAGACACAAACCGGTCCTGGAAAGCCTGAAAGGCATGCTCCACAACCTGGCCAGCCAAGATGTCAGAGATCTAAGTGTTAACATTACCTTAACAATGTTGTGGATCAACATTCTACATATGTTGCCTGTTATGTGCCCCACAATGGCATGTTGGAAATTAATCTTGAAAAACCTGTAACAAAAACAATCCATTAAAAACTGTAGTAATCTCCCACAACTGAGCAACTGATATGCTAGTCCAATCATGTTGCCCTCTGCCCTGTGCTTTCTTTGCCAGCTCCTGTGTTCCCATTCCAGTGCACTTGCTCCTTGCCACACCCATGTTCTCTTCTTTTAATTTCTTCTCTTGGTCTGTGGGTGCAGATAGTCAAATGCCCCTGCAATGAGGTCTTCTTCCTAGTGTTGCAAGAAGCCCTCAGTTAGGGTGTCATATATATAATTAATATACTCCAGCACATCAAAACAGGCATGACAGTATGCATCAGCTGATATGAGTAGCACATCATCTTCTCTACCTCTTTTAATGTGAGGGAGGCAGATGTGGATATAACTCTTCCTTCCCCCGATACCTTCAAGTCCGTTGTGCAAGCATTAGTCATCTCAGGATTGAAATATGGCAGTGAAATCCTTTGCGGTCAACCTAGTTACAGATTAGCGCTTCTTAGGGCTTCTTTGAACTTCGCATCTAAGCTCATCACAGGTTCCAAAAAAAGCAACCACATCTCTCCGGTCTTGCAATCCCTCAATTGGCTCCCTTATGAGGCCATGATACAACTAGAAATTACCTGTATGACCCATAAAGCCCTTCATTTCAACAACCCTCTGTACCTCACTCAAAAGCCATAACTTTCTGGTGGTGCTCGATCCTCCAGGAACTCCAACACCCCGCTGCTTAAACCAAAAAATGAAAACGTATAATCTGACCTTCTCTGGTATTGCTCCGAGAATCTGTAACTCCCTACCTACAGAAACCAGATTGAATCCTTCAACCGTGTTCTTCAAAAAAGAAGTGAAAACTTTGATGAATACTTTTCTGAATGAGACTTTAGCCTCCGCCCACTGTTTTGTCAATCAGGCTTTGTTAGGACCACCTAGACCAATGGGTTTCTTTACATCCTTTATCGTTCCTGATCATGTTGCTGTACTCAACACCCATGTTCTTATGCTTACTTATGCTATTTTGTATTTATGTTCTACTAATCCCCTCCATTAGTTTGGAGATCATGTTATGATCATTTTGCTGTTTGCCTCATTTGTCTCCTCACATGTGCTCCACAGACTTTGTAAAGCGCTCGGATACCCTCTTGGGTCATGTTCGCGCTATATAAAATTTTAAATAAATAAGCAGGCTATAGTAGAAAGAGGATTATCTAACAAAGGAATTAGGTTAAAATGGCGATGTGAGCGGGCATGTCGGCGCATTCTTCCACACCTGGCACAAAACACCGGTACCAGCAGCACATGAGGACGGCTTAGGGCCAGGGAGAAGCAGTGCCTGCCCTTTAAAGGTTGGATATCGGCGGACCTAATTTTGAATTCTGAAGGCCACAGCAGAAGCCATGTCTAGACAGAAGAGAAAGAGTATGGGCACTGCTAAGATGCAGTGGTCACCCTGTGGCACTCCCCTGGGCATGATAATATAATGACCCCGATGCCTAAGATCCTGAAATGAGGCCGAGCTTTTTCCTGGTCGACCTACTGGATAGCTAAAAATGCATACGGCCCTCTGATCGGTGGGGCACCGATAACCTCTAAAGTGTCCTGCTTATTCCATGCATAAGAATGCTGCTAGCGGAGCAAAGAAATTTAATTTCTGTGATTATCTCAGTGAAAGCACATACCGTGCAGGATCCACATGGATAGTGTAATGTCACTTTAAGGACATACTCGTACATACCAGACCACCACTTTCTACCCAATGTGACCAAAGATCCCTGTGGGATCTCCCCCCAGTGAGGGGACACTACGGATGTGGATCTGGCACAGTATGTGCTTTCACTGAGATTACGAAAGAAATAACATTTTCCAACACGTTCAAATGGGTGCAGAAAAAACACACCAACTGCAACACCAGCAACTGTATATACACACTCGCATGCCCTTGTAATTTACAATACATGGATATGACATCCAGGACGGCTCAACCGCGCATCATGGAACACTGCAGCAACATTCGTTGTCACAAGTTCCTTACTAAGTTGTGCACACACTTCGAACAGATGGGACATACACCAGACAGCTTACGATGGACAATAATTGAGGCACATCCCCGATTAGCAAAAAAGCCCCCTACAGGAGAGCGCAAAATTGGATTTTTTGACTCTCCACTGACAAACAGGGTCTCATTGAGGACATCCCTTGGAGCGAACTGGTCAGATAGACCTCAACTCTCCTTTGTGGATGCCTCCATGTAGCTCCTCTTGAACTAGGAGATCCTTCCACATATATTGACACATATGTCTATAGTTCCGCATATATCAATATGGAATAACCCTATTCTACAATTGCTGCATTGCCCTTTTCGCCTTCTCAACCTTAAGACGCTGTTGTACCAGGTTCCCTTGCCCCAGGAAACTGTGTGTCATACTTTGGCCACATTAAAACCATAGTGAGATGGCCCTTGACATTATACATCCATCTGGTATTCACATACGACATCCCTGTCTCTTTGATATCCAGGGTACCCAACATCAAACTTGCGGTATGCAATGTTCCATTTCACTGTACCATCCCATGCTGCTTAATTTGCCGTTATTCCTTTTGTAGCACATCACTTATACACTACCTGTCCACCGAGGCCTGATCTACATTGTTACTACAAACCTTCAATGAACAACGCACTACCTGTCCACCGTGACCTTTCGAGTGGCCTGGTTTGCATTACAAAGCGGTTGCCACATGTTCACTGATACATTTGTGGTAAACACGTTGTTTCTGCCTTTTTAGTCTTGTTTTTATTAAACTCTAGCAAATGCCCTTACATCCCCCATCATACCCACTCAAATATGGCGTCCACACTGTTCTCAGATTTCTAGCGCATTTATGAACCTAATGAGGCCCACACGCTGTTTTAGCCTTAAATACAACCATGTCATTGCCATCACATACTCAGCCCCCTTGCCGGCTGCTATTTGCCTTTTTGACAGTAACTTAGTCTCTAGCGCTTAAGCACCATTCCAATATGGTGCCCATTTTTGTCATTCTTTGACTGGAGATCCAGATGTGTCACTTTTACACGCCTTAATAAAACAGGGTTTTTTTTTGGGTCTCGGGGATTATTTTTTATGACCACTCAGCACTATACTCCCCGGGGGTAACTGAACAAAATACAAATAATAGTGGAGGGTCAGGAACGAGTTTCTGGATAATCGACTATGTGTGAGAACAAGTGACAATAGTCCACTAGTCAGGATACATCATTCGTGGTTGATGAAAATACCCATCAGTAGCTCTTCCTTGGCGCCCTTTTCATCATGTGGGTTCCTTCTAACCATGAAGGATGGTTTTTTTCTCCAGTATGATCAATTTCGACTGGACAAGGAACAGTGATAGTCTATCTGGGTCACAGGGAGCTACTGAAAAGCAGTGCGTGGGGGTGTGGTAAAGTGCAAAAAGTGCAGGACAGTGGTGTATAAAATTAGATAACCATGAGGAAAAATTATTTATTACAGACCTCAGTGTTTCTAAGAATTAAAAGAGTAGTGCGAGATTGGTAGTTTCACCTAATAGCTACCAACAGGTTGGTCGACATGTTTCAGCAGATTTGAGGATCACAGAGGTATCCACTGCATTCCTCAGGACCTGTATCGCTACTGCTTGTGATGTGTGGAAAAATAAAAAGGAAATATTTCACCTGGGTTCTATTGAAGATTCATTCTCCCAGCATTTAATGCAGGAGAGTACCGCCTCACCTCACCTGGCTCACGGCGCAGGTAATTGAAGCACCGCTCTGTCCGTCGGTACTTCCAGCGTCCCTCTGGCTGTAAGGGGAGAAACAACATGCCATCAGTTACTGCACGTAGTAGAAACATGTCACATTGGTGGTACAGTAATAATAATGCCAGTGCAATCATATCCGCTCATTCGCCACTAGACGTCGCCTCCTGTTTCACACTACACTTTACATAATGTTTGCTGTTGACATTAGGTTGTGAGTGGGCCCAAAATATCCGCCACCACCCCCTTGCCGGCCGTGCCCCTCATGCATGGGCAATCCTCTCCAAACTGGCTGCCACCCTGATTAGCTCTGCTGGTGTGCATATTTAACCTTGCCCGATAGGGTTTCCCATACTCTGCCGAGCTGGTGGAGTGAAGGTAGGTTGACCAGCTACTGAGCCGCTGCTCAACTGTAAATACTTCATAATTGCGGTTATTATGTGGTGAACATCGGCCCCCACCCCAAACCCCGGTTTGTTGGCAGTACTTCTTCTGATTTGGTATTCTATCTGTAACAACTCCTTTTTTACACACTAGGACGTTAAAAATTCTTAACGTTCCCTCTACCAGCAATCGATGCAGCTGGTGAGCCACCCCAGTTGGGTGAGCTAACACAGTTTTCCTATATACCATGGTGGTTGACAAGCCACCCCGCCTGCTTTATCCCTTCGATGTGCCACCTGCCTGCCACTTATTTCTTCCTTTTCACTGCGCCTATCACAGATGATTTTTTACTAAGAGCTTGACTAATATTCTAATGCATGCTGTCTTTTCAGAGGATTTTTAATAATGTGTATCATTATGTTTTCTAGGTTGATATTACTACAAAGAACCTCACTGTTAGGTTGCTTGAGTGTTTGGTTTACACTGTGTAGATAGTTATTTTATTCTTGGTCCTGAAGAATTGCCATATGATTGCTTTCACAACCTAGGCAAGACACACGTTGACCTTTATGCTGTAGCCACCACTGAACATCCCATCCGTGGTGTGCCATTAAAATTTTTAACTGTGACTACACCACGAGGACCCATAATCGCAACGCACCATACGGCTTTGGCAATAAAAGATCTCCGACAAAGAGCCCCTCATAGAATGCCCGTCAGGCCTTGCAGCGCTGACAAGGAGCATGCCCTATGATGAAGCATGACACTCAGCCGGGTGTGTAGGAGTCCTAGTTCCTAAAGTGAGAGACACCCTCTTCCCCTTTTGGACATTTATGTGCACAGACCAGTCATCTACCTCTCTCTTTATTATCTTCAAGGAACTGCATAGTTTTGTTCAAATACTTAAAATTAAATTACTCAAGCATCCTGTAGTTTCTATTAAAAGAATACTTGCTCACAGCAGGCATTTGCTTTTTCATTACAGTCGTCCCAGATTCCTTTACAATTTTTAAAGACAGTGAAGTATTTTTATTACTGGAGTTTTATTATTTTAAAATACAATTGTGACTGACATTCGACACAATCGACCACCATGCACTGATTCACACTGTGGAAACTTGCCTGGGGTTTGCACCCTCTGAGTAGTTCTCTCAGATTCATAATCACAACAATGGCATCAAGATTCATCAATACCCAGACAGCACCTCCAACTGTCCTTTTCCAGTGACATTCAGTGAGTCAAAACCTCCATTATGTTAACCCAGACATTGTTGTCAAGCATCTACGAACTCGACAGAGACTGAATTCTTCTTGTTTGACAACACTTACAAGCAATAGCAGGTTGGGTGGGGTTGAACCTATTTATTAAAGATATTTGTATAGTACAGACCTAGCCAGACATATGACCAGAACATACACATTATAGCCTCTGAGTAAGTGAAAATAGTCCATGAGCTAAGGGAAATAGCATTATAACGTTATACATAAGAGCTTTATGAATGTGAGAAAATAACAGTTGAATTAGATTGTGTCTTGATCTTTTTGATTTTCTGGATCTCGAGAAGGAGGCTATATTTATCTCTAGTCTATCTCACACATTTTCAGGTACATGGGACTGTTGAGGGACAGAGATTTATGTGTGGTGCAGCCCAGTTTAAAGTCATTTCTGACTTCTAGAGGGAGCCTGCAAAGTTCACCCAAGCCAGAAGTGGTGTCACATCCCTGCTGATAAACAGTGCAAAATCCCAGCCTCGTTGGAGGCCTCAGGTTTAAAGAACACGTCACAAACAAAATCAAAACAGCATTGTGAAGGCTTTCATCATAAACAAAGTTAAAGACCTTCTTTGTGAAAACAACTTAAAAACAACAGTGCAACATATTATCTACTTCAAATACTTGCAGCAGATGTATTGCACTCCTGTTAGACTGTTCCGATATGGGCTGCAGGTTGACACTAACTGTTTGAGATGTGGGGCACTAAAGGCATACTTCCATCATTTGGCCTGGCTGTGCACCCGGGTCAGCAGTTCTGGATATAGGTGAAACAGACCTGTCAGCCATGGTACTGGAACACGTAGACTGCACCCCCCCCCCCAGATATGTTTACTTGGCTTAGTTAAATAGATGCGACCAACAAATCATAAATGTATAGCCGTGGCACTGCTATTGGCAAAATGTAGAGTGGCCATGCACTGGGGTAAAAGATCGGTGCCTAAGCCCAAACAATGGTAAATGAATATATCTTACTGTAAGGAACAATTAGACATATTTGTTGAGGAACTACCACTGCCGTCGCGCCCAAGGGATATTTTGGGCCCACTCACAACCTAATGTCAACAGCAAACATTATGTAAAGTGTAGTGTGAAACAGGAGGCGACGTCTAGTGGCGAATGAGCGGATATGATTGCACTGGCATTATTATTACTGTACCACCAATGTGACATGTTTCTACTACGTGCAGTAACTGATGGCATGTTGTTTTGTATCTGTTTATGTGCTGAAAACCTGAATAAAAAATAAAAACAGTGCAAGTCTGTGCTTGTCTTCCACCTGGGTGTAGGCACGTCGGTTCAGTGGCCTTCCAGACACCATTCTGGCACACCTAAAAGGGATCATATATGCTGTGGCACGCCCCATCATGGGCTTGAAGAAGACGGATTACATTATCCCTACTCAAGTAACTACATTAGCTTTCCCGCCAGGCCCTTATCATTGCAAGACCAGCTGCACTACCTAACGTGCAGTCAAAAACAACATCCCTTCCTACCTGGCCAAGGAACTCTCCGTCCCAGGTAACCACCAGGAGCTAGCATATTGCAAGAGACAATGACATTGGGGAAAACTCTCAAAACATACTTTCTCCATCTGATGGATACTTCTAACCACAGATTCATCAACTTTAGAATATTGCCAGGCACTAGACTGGATCCGTAAGATTTTTTAGGATAGCTCCTGCACACCGATAACAGGTGTCGTGCGACCCCGCTACTCCCTATAAGTGACAGCTGGACCTGCATATAAGCACCACCCAAGCGTGCTTATGTCAGTTTCTTTGTTTAAGTGCATACATGCATTGATCCAGAGCAAACTCTCACCTTTATTATCAATTGACGAGTGCTTTCTGAAAAAAAAACAATTCTCTCCAGTATGCGAGGGAACATGAAGTTAAAAACTATGGAGTTAAAATCTTTAGGGACTGTCGCAAGGAGATGTCTGTGACAGATCCCCACATGGTATGTCTCTGGTGTTTAGGTTTGGGCCATGACTCCAGTTTGTATGAGGTTTATGCCCTGATGTATCCTAGTGCCATCTGGGAGAGTAAAGCCAGGCTGGATGTTGACAAAGTCCCACTCAAAGTCAAGGACATGGACCCATTCTCACTTCCTGGGCCGCACCCTCAACAGTTCGTTGTTGCGGTCCATATCTTTGGATAAGTCGAAATCTCCCCCCAAAAAATAAGAAGTCCAAGCGAGCCTTGCCCCAGCCTCGCCGCTCTCCTTCTGAGAAGTCACACTGAATTCAGGGAGCCCCTCAGTCTCGCTCCAGAACAGGGCCGGACTGGCCGTAGCAGGCACCAGGCGTTTCCCCGGTGGGTTGCCAGGGTGGGGGCCGTTTTTGTTACTGAGGATCGGCTAGATCTGCCCCCTGCAACAAAATCGGCCGAAACCGGCCCTCGCAATCAGCTCGGCTGCACCCCCCATCCCACCAGTGGGGGCTGGCCCAGCAGTTTGCCAGGTCCGGTTTCGGTTCCCAGTCTGGCCCTGCTCCAGAGCCACGAGGACCTGATTCTGCACTTGATCCCAATGTACCCTGAATTTCTAGGGCCGTTAACGACCCCACAAGAGGCGTATAAGGAAACCATGCTTAATCTTTGGCACCCTTCTGGCTGTCTCTGTTCCGCGTTCGTGCCTCACAGTATGTGGAGACCTTCACTCTAGTTACCACCAGCAGCTCTGCCCTTGGCACTAAGCCTCCTGAACTCGCCTCCGGTTTACTTTTGAATTTAGAACCAAATACATGTCTAACACCACGATTTGTGCCGGTTCCTGCCACGTCGATGACGCCCCGTCACCGAAGGAAGATGCTGATCATATTGGCCTGTCCTGTCTGATTCTGGACCAAATCTGTTTCAACTTCGGATGAACTTGTCCCCTGGGACAGTACATTTTGACTCTGATAAAACAGTGCTGTTGCCTATGTGACGCCCTCCAATGTTCCAACAACTCTTTGGAACAGATTCAGACCAGAGTCATTTGGCTTTTGGGATGATGGGGATGATGGTGATGAAATCCCTCCCACAATATGTTGATGACAATTTTTATTTAGATCTTCAAGATGCCAGTGGATTGGACTCTTCCCCTGACGAGTGACTGGGTTCTTCAATGGAAGAGTCGGCCTCAATCACCGTATTCATCAGATGAGCAGCTAAATGTCTGGACTTCATAGGCTGAGGTGAAATCTAGCACCCTTGTTGAGGTCCTGCATCCCAAACAGACCTCGTCTGAACCTTCGCTGTCTTTCAACAAAGCTCTCACTGACCCCTTCATGGGTACTTAGGCTAAACCCTGCTCTTGCCAATCTGTGGATAGACAGGTGGCACAATGCCACAGACCTGCTCTGTGTGACCCTGCCTTTTCAATATAGCACCCTAATACTGAGCGCCACATAGTTCAGGCATCTACTAGCAGCGTTAATTACACGCAGGAAGAGGATGTTCTCATCAGCTAACCCCGTCCTTAGGTCAGTACACAAGCTGCTTGCTGGGTAGGTACTCCTGTGCATTATGGGACATGGTCACGGAGATCTTGCCAACAACCCTCCCAAAGGAATTCTGCTCCAACTTTGTACAGACTTTTCAGGATGGCCAAGATGTGGCCAAATATGTAATTCGTTAATGGATTGGACACCAACAACGGTTTAGGCTGCGTTGTCTTAACTAGCATGGCCATTCATGGATGAGATTCACTGGCGGCTTTTTGGGTGACGCCCAGGCATCCCTTATGGATGTCCCTTTTGATGGGTCTCGCTTTTTTGACGAGAAGTTTGACTTCGCCATTAAGCAAAAAAGTAGAGCAGTTGCATGCTCCCTTGGTCTTTCCACACATGCAAGGCAGGATCCAAACAGGTTTGCTGCTTTTGTTGTACCACTAGAGGTTTTGCATACAGGCAGCATGAAGGCCTGCGGACCCATCCCCAGTCCTTTTCAGGTCTTCAGTGATGGCAAAGCTCCCAGTCCTAAGCCACACCAATAGCAACCTCCAAGCTGCTTTAGTTTCCCCTCAAAGCTGCTTTAGTGCAGGACTGATGTGTGGGAGGCAGAATCAGTCCTTTTCTCCACTGGGGAAAGGCAGAACATCCAAGCGATAGGTCCTGCAGAAACTCAAACATGGCTGCGTCCTGTCTTTACTTTCTGTCCCACTCTCTCTTCCACCTATACCGGAGCAGCTTTCAGAGGAGCATTTGTCCATTTTGATGCAGTAAGTTCTGGCTATTGCGGTGAAAGGGGCTTCTTAAATCAGATCTGGGTGTTACTCCCATTGTTTTCTAGGGCAGAAAAAGGGTGAAGACTTTTGTCCTATTTTAGATCATTGACCTCTCAATTTTTCCCTGCGTAAGAGCAAATTCAACCTGCTCACGCTGACCCAAGTTCTATCTGCCCTGGATCCCCGAGACCGGATGGTAGAGTTGGACCCACAGGTGCTACTTGCGGTTCAAGGGGGGCCACATGCATTGTTAGTTTCCAAGGTGGGCTTTTGTCTCACCTGTGCCTCTCAGGTGTTAACAAAGGTGATGGTGGTGATCGTAGCATACCTTTGGAAGTTGGGTACACCAGTTTTCCCCTACCTCAACGACTGGATGTTGGAGACAGACTTGCCACTGCAGTCGTAGACCACCTCCAGATGACAGCGAATCTTCTTACATCTCTGAAGTTCACAATCAACGTGCAGAAGTCACGCCTGAGTCCTTTGCTGAGGTTCCTTTTCATCGTAGCCATCCAGATACAGTAAGTTTTCTGGCTTTTCCACTGGACAAAAGGAGTCCAGGACTTTCTGGCTATGATCCCAATGTTTCTTCCTTGGTCCTCGGTCATAGTAAGGGCGACTCTGATACTTCTTGGCTTATGGGCTGACTGCATTCTGCTTATCTACGATGCCAGATGGCATATGCGGGCTCTGCAGTGGGTCTGAAGCCTCAGTGGGCCTAGCACCAAGAGAACCTGTCAGATTCCATCCATGTGTTTAAGGAGATTGCAAATGATCTGCAATGGTAGCTGCTTAACTGCATTTAGACTTGCAGCAGACCCCTGTCCCTACCCCACCCTGAGCTAATAGTGGTAATAGATGTGTCACTACTGGGATGGAAAGGTAATCTATGAAAGGTGGAGATTAGAGAATTCTTGTCTGTATCGGAGACCGATTTCCATATCAATCTGTTGGTTTTGCGGGATGTCCTCTTGAAGTTGAAAATCTTCCTTCCATCCATCAAGGAATGGCTGATTCCCATCTTCAGAGATAATACCACCAACATAGCGGTAGTGCAACAAACATAGTGTTGTGGGGTCCAGTGCCCCGTACAAGCAAGCACTGCATGTCTGGAACTGGCTGAATCGTCATAGCATTTCCTTTATTATACAACACCTGGCAGGATCTTTGAGCATCAAGGCGGATGAAGTCAGCCGGCCATGTGTAGTGGACCGCCAATGGTAGTTACACCCGAAGGTGGCACAGGGTGTCTTCCAGCAATGGGGAGAAACCTGGGACGATCTTTGTCGCAGTTGAGAGTGTGCAGTGTCAACACTTTTGTGCATTGGAGTTTACAACACACTCTCTTGCTGCTTCAGGGCGATCTTCTGCCGCAGAAGAAGCTCAGTCTATATCTCCATGCATGAAAATTGAACGGCAGCAGTTGACTGCGTTTTGATCTTCCTTCTTTAGTAGTCAATGCCATTCTTGTAGCCATGCATCCTTACACAAAGTCTGCTTACGCTGGATGCTAGGGCAAATTTGTGGCTTGGCCTGGCACCCGTAAGGCAGACTAATTGCAGACCAAACTGTCAGATTTCTTGTTGTTTGAAATCTTACCAGCAAGGACTTCCGGTGGGCAAAGTTGAAAGTTGTCTGTTGGCTCCTTCGGCATTTTGCGTGTACTGTACCAC